>NC_137238.1:6756601-8026269 GCF_051294905.1 Botryllus schlosseri | reverse complement strand
ATGTTCCCTCTCACCAACTCACTGCGCAGACCCTTGGACAAACAGTGCGTAACGGCTAAAAATAAGGTCATCACTTGGGATTTTTTGTGCGCAACTTAGATTTTCTGTGCGCAGATACCGTGTCAGCACGTGCGCAGCTTGGAGGGAACATTGCCTAGCTGTGCTGTAGGGGCATCCTTTTCAGCAGGCTAAATACGTCTTTAAAATGAGACTCACAGCAACATTTGTACCAAACATGTATTTCCTGCACTAAGTTTTGTCAGAATGACTTCATGATTGGGAAACTGGTGACGCAGCCTATCCATTTCAGCCTTGTCCTTTTCTCTGAAACACAACTAATTTTAAATATGTAATATAAATTTCCTTTCTGCAGCCCAATTTACAATTGATATTTCAGAAACTTTGCAAAGCACACATGAAGGTTAAAAGATTTTGGTCGACTTAAGGCGCCGTGGTCGGCTTTGCTCAGAAACTGCATTTCGCTAGGGCCAAAATGATACCGAAGATGGCAATGGCACATTCGATAGTGCAATGAAGACAAGACCTGGTGGTGATCATTGATCAAGTATCGCAGGCCCAGACGTCGGAAATGACCTATATAACTTTATAAACAATGCTCTTGCTTAACCAGATTTGTTTGTGCTCAGTTTCATTTTATTCATGAAAGAAACTTATTATTCAAAAAAGTGTAACTTAATGCACAGTTCCACTTTCTTCATCAGTATCCTCCACCAAGACCTGCAAAAAGATCAGATTTAAGTTACACTTGCCTAACGTTGCATAGCAAAGGAATGACTTGGTAGTAACTGTACTAAGACAAAGGAAGGCGAAAACCAAATTATGGCTTGGATGATGTGTGATGGTGTTTACCAGTCCATTCGTACAATTTCGATTTTGGTTAGTAATTCGGAGCTAAAGGCATTCTCTGCTGTGTTGCTAGTTGCCACTAGCAAAGCAGATGTTACTATATCCAAGTTTCAGTAGGTGTATATATGACGGTGACTAACCTACGCAGAAACTCACGCTTGCCTGTAACAAATTTGACGAGGGTTGAGATCAGCTACCAAATTAGTGTTGAAGTACAGAAGTTTTAGTGTTGAAGTACAGAAGTTTTCAGGTATCTCACCCAATTGGTAACTGCATCATTTGGAGATTCAATCAGATTTATTAATATTTAAATCGTATGAAAACACCGCAAAACGGCGATACAATGAAAAGATAGGAAGATGTCGAAATAAATTGGAGTAGTTTTAAGGCACTAAGGTGCAGCTGGAATGAAACAATTTTTCAAATTTTTTTTATTGCAGAATCTCAAAGTATGAAACTAGTTCTTTTCAAAAATGTATAGCTCTTGTCGGATTTCAAATTAAAAGTATGTTAAAATACGATTAGAAATCTCCCATTTTCGTAAAAAGTCACCCCACATACACTTTCATTCATTTAAATTTTAAACTCACTGAAAATTGTCTATGATCACTCTGCCGTGCTGACTTTATACAATGAATAAAAGAGTCATACGTCTAATC
This sequence comes from Botryllus schlosseri, assembly GCF_051294905.1. NCBI lineage: Eukaryota > Metazoa > Chordata > Ascidiacea > Stolidobranchia > Styelidae > Botryllus > Botryllus schlosseri. Next base: position 8,024,743 of record NC_137238.1, on the reverse strand, counting down.
GATGAAGCGTGACTTTCAAAACATTCAGCAGGCCACAGCCCAGCAGCCGATCGTTCACCTGGGAAGAGCTGAAAGTTGTTAATATTATGAGCGCTGTTTATCATATTGCATATTTTTCGAGATTGCATTGGTATATTGTTGATAGCTAATCGCTTAATTGACGATCAGGACAAAGACGTACACATACACTATACGAAGGCATTTGACATAGGAAAAGATAAAACCATGGTATAAAAGTACCAATGGTTCCTGAACTGAACAGTCAAAGAAATCTGTTGAAAAAGATCGGAGGTTTCACCTCCTTCAACATCTGATAATGGTGGTTCGGATTCGGCGTAATCGTTTTTCATCGCAATTTCTACATTTTTGATGGAGTTGTTCTAAAAATTGTGAATTGCCTGACTGTGGGTCATCTGGCAAAGGATATTGGAACTGCACAGGCTATGCATATGCATGAGGGTTATACAACTCAAATTAGTGTCGGATTGTCATGATGAAATTGATGCTAAAAATTGTATGTTTGAAAGATTTCGGAGGTAAATTTGGGTATAGTATCTTCACTCCTACGACCTAAAATGGGTATATTGGGTATTTTGACAATGTCGCAGTATTCTTGATATGTTGTTAGATTTTACAACATCTCACTGATGTCCAATTCAAAGTTTGCAAATATTTTTAGTCTGGTATAGCAGTTTTGAGTAAAATATCATCAAATCACTCATACTGTACACGACTTATTTTGCATTAAGACACATTCAATTGTCTTCAAATTTGACTATGTACTGATTAAAGCATGCCTGCATCATTTAAAGGCAGCAAATTCCAAATACCTGCTTTACTTTTTCCCAAACATATATTTCAATTTTCAAAGTTGATTTTCTCCCATTTCTAGTTTTTTGGAAATATGCTGTCACGGGGACAGGAAATTTTGATATCAGAAGACCTTCAATCCTGATCAAACTTGGCTCAGTATAAGCACTAAGAATGTTCTACCTGCTGAACCTATTGTTTTTGCCATAGGAGTTTTAGTGTACTTACCATGCTACTTATGATCTGAATTTTATGAAAAAAATCGAAAATTCGGCACCGTACTGGTACCAAACAAATATTTCGTAATTTTTTTTTTGACAATTCGTTAGTTTCAAGCAGTTCAGCAGGTGCTTCGAGGCCTCAGGACACTTTATGAAGCATTGCTTGGAATCTCCCAGCATCTATCGATGAGACGGGCGTTTTCCCGTGCTAACCGTCCGATTCAACAATCAGGCTAGTAGGCTAGTTATCTCGAGACCCTCATAGGTTTGCCAGCTCTAGAAATTTCTCGCTTTGTCCGTTGCAGTAGCTCCAGCACATGAATCTTTCCAATTTCGCAGTTGGGGTAAGAACTCATTTTGCAGCCAGTCCAAGCGTGAATCGTCTGTTCTGGAATATGGCCGCAAGTCGCTGTTATAGCTCAACTTGGTTGTTGTATTCATATGGTCGAACTATTTGTTGAATATATCGGCAAACCATGCTGAAGCTTCCATCTCGTCACCTCCCCGCGCTCTCATGATACGTGCAACACTATTAGACAGAAGCTGAGCAGCAAAAATACCACCCATCTTCGCAAAGCTTTGCATACGTAAATATGCAATTGTGCATCTGTCAATTTGCAGAATCTTAATTATGTTGTTTTAAACAGTTTTGGAACAGCTGTAAAATGCCGCCAACGTATAACTTTGTCATCTTTGGCGAGAAGTTTAGTACCACCACTGCGACTGGTGTATCGGTTGTTGCGTACGGTTTTCAATAAATCAGGACGGTCAAAAATCAGAAATGTTTCATTTCCGGGGTTGAATATATTTCTGCATTTGTATGGATACTCCAAATTCATGTTATTGAGCTCTTGGAACATCTTGCGATTCGCACTTAGTCCATCAGCAACAAATGCAGCTACTCGAAATCCACAATCCTCCAACATGCCGACACATTCCCAAAATATACAGGAAAGTTGAAATGAAGCCACAGACTTTGTAGCGTAGTGTGCCAAAAGGGCTTGGAAAATGACGTTACAAGGCCCCTGACATAAAGTTGAAGAGCGTGTGTAGCTGCTTCGCTTTTGCAGGTCTTGACTCCCAAGATCGACGAATCCTACCACTATGTCTTGAGGCTTGCGGAATAAAATATATTTTCTTTCACTGAAAATACATTAATCAGATGTAATCAGGCACGTGGAAGATTACATTGGATAGCAGTGCAAAAAGATTAACTGTAAAGTCTGGTGCAGTGCACTGCTACAAAGCAATGATAACAAAAGATATCCATTATGGATTGATCTAACTCACCTTATAGTACCTTTTATCTCATCCATTGATAGTACAAGAAGACGTTCATGATCCTCCATTGATCTTGATTACAAAAGGACGTTCATGCTCCTCCATTGATCTTGATTTCTCCTTTAGCTCTTGTATAGTGGTGTCCAGAAATCTGGGTGACGAGCTATGGACACTTCTATTACAACAAAAGTGAGATATGAAATTGGATCCGGGTTTGGGGCCCGAACCCAAGTTTTCATGAGTAGAAAACGAACCTGTAGTTAAAAAGAGTCCTTCTACTAGGTAGCAGTAGCAAACCAGCATCACAAAGCTGTTCGTATGCACCACTGCTTTTCATAGCCAGACAAAACCTGTTAAGGACGCATCAATTATTAGAACCAAATTTCCAACATTGTCGAGAGTTACGCTGCTCTGTTCTCAGTCGTACTAGTGCTGGAACATGCGTAGCTTAGGAGCAAATGGGCGGCTGCGCGGCGAGAGTGAGTGATCAGCTGGCGTCGCGGCAATGGACAATGAGCTTGTGTTTCGTTGCGAAACGTTGCGCTGTTGAAGTTGAAGAATGTGGAAAGTACCTAAATAGTGCTTACGCGCCAAACTGAGAAAATCAGGTGTCAACTAACATGAAAATGAGTCACAATTCCGGAATTTGGTTCGCAAATGCGCCAATTAGCACCACTGCTGAGTTACGAGTAGTTTACGAGTAGTCATGATTGTTATTTCGTTGATTACGGACAATTGGGGTAAACACCGGTTCATTGCGAGAGTCTTCTAAACCTTGATTCGTGTTCATTCGCTTACAGGAAGTGTTGGCGGTAGGACGTGTTTGCTGGACAGCTCGATTCTTCTAACGAGTAAAAGCGGATTGTCCACGAGTATTTACGATTGGTATTTTGATGATTACGGACAATTGGGGTAAACACGATTCATTGCGAGAGTCTTTTGAACGTTCATTCTCGTTCATTTGCTTACAGGAAGTGTTGGCGGTGGGACGTGTTTGCTAGACAGCTCGGTTCTTCTAACGGGTAAAAGCGGATTGTCTCGTTTGCTGAACATGAATATACTTCCAACATGTTTTCATTTCTGGTCCAGAACTTCGGAATCTTGATCCTTATCTGTATTGTAGTTTGCAAGAATGTGTTACCTGCCGTTGATACCCGTGACTCCATCTTCTATCTGTTATTAATTTGTATACTACCTTACGCGCTCTCTGGAACGTCTCTGGCCACCCGCCCGTTCCTACTTTAGCGTGCAAACATCTGAGATCTCTCGACTATATTACTTCCTACGAGAGGCTTCCTAGCGTGCTATTATGCACTAGCCTACATTAGCATTGTACACGCCATGGCCTGCCGACCGCTCCTGCTGTCGCGTGCTGCATTCTCGATCTCTTTATGTATATTTCAAACTCTATATGCCAGTGGCTCTCAACCAGTGTACCGATTGGACAGCTCCGGGGTGCCGCGAGAAGATGCGGTGAACAAAATCGCCGTACAACAAAATAATAGGTGTTCCAAATTTCTTACCGAGTGTGGCATATTACAGGTCACCTCATCCGCGTGAGCGCTGTCTTCTAAAACGCCTGGAAGTGGGCCGTGCTATAATACAGCAGTTACAGAAACGAACACCATGAATACCACGAATACCACAAAGACATATAGTACACATGGTTCTATCATTATTATCTGATCAAGACACGCGATGTGCGATACGATGCAACCTTTGAAATTTATGGCACTGAACTATTGTACTCAATACACCCGGGTGAAGTTCACTGGTCTGATTTACAGTGCACTCCTTAGATAATCGCCCAGACACATGGCACTGCAGTTTGCGGCCCGTTTCTTCATCGAGTTCCATTCTCTTGATCAGTGCTTTTCAACCTGTGTGACGGTTTCGCCCTAGTGCTAATGATAAACGTTGCAGTGTGGTGCGAATGAAAATCGTGAATAATTGTTATTTTTTCTGACGTGTGAAGCAAAATAATTCGAACTAACCTAATAGTAAATTCAAGGGCACTGTGTGTGTGAATTGAACGTATAACCCGCCTCGCTGCAAATGGGTGAGGAGCTTCTAAACGAGTCGTCGAATTTCTCGATTCGCATCAACTTCCGGGTCAGGTATGACAAGCCTTAGCTGTCGCAGCTGATGGGCTCCTGCGCCACTTTTTCACGTCGCACAATATCCGCCCAGACGTTATAAAATATATCCGCGTTACGTCACCAGACACGTCAGCACTCGTTTCTGACGTGCTTACGATCAGCATTTTACGCGGTATTGCGTTCTCGGCCCGCATGCCTCGTCTATGGAATTGTTCTCAACTATAATAGAGTCAGAGACAGACATTTATAGTTCGACGATTTTGTCGTCTTTTCTTCCAAGTATGTCATTCCGGACGGATAAAAGTCGCCCCGACGATCGCCGAAGCCACCTTACGAACCCTGACGACTATATTCGGACTAGTCGAATTTCTCGCCGAGAACCTATTGAACCCGTCACCAATCCAAATAATTCCGATATCTGACGATTTTTTCAGTTCCATTCGGACAATGCGTTTGCCGTCCCATCGGGAAGAGAAATTTGCGATATTTCGCTTATATATAACTTCTCCGAGTCGGTATCTGCGGATAGATTGAATTAGACGAGCCGAGACAAGAAATACTCCGTCGGCAGGGATTCGACCGTGCTTCTCCGAGTCTTTTTCACTATATTTTGTTTGGTCTGCCCTTCGACTCTGAGTGCCCGATCTCCAAAATGTAGGTTTTGCCTCCCCAGATACCACACTTTCGGCACCGCAATGGGCCCATTGTCATATGATCCACGTCGTCGCACATTATCTACGGTATGCTTTTCTACCGGGTGTTTCGTACACCCTAGGCCCTAGGGTGTACCACTCGCATGGGGTGAACAGGATCTGATTTATGAACCGATGACAGCTATATACAGGGTTACCGTACGTCCTCTTTTAACCTACTTCCTGGAGGATTTGTCCTCTTTTTTGAGAATTTTGGTCATAGTAAAGCAAAATTCGACCGAGACGCCATGAATTAGCAACGAAGTGACGCTCCGGCGGGTATTTCAGGAGGATAGTGGAAAGTTGACCTTTATACTTCACCACCCGATAACGTGAAGGACACCCGATAACGTGAAGGAAAAACTTTTTTTTCAGTCAGCCGACCACGAAATGGGAAAAATGTACCATGTACCAGTTCTTGCGAATTCTTCTCCGGTTTTGAGAATTCCGGTTTTGCAAGTCTGAAAATAAACATGGTACCCCTAAGTTATGTGTTATGTTCATATATATTCAAAAATAAATTTTGTTATCGAATTGAGGGTATGCTACATAGTTTTTCATCCGACTCTGATGGGGTGTAGTGGCACGTATGGAGTCACAATGTACAAGTCGAAAAAGAGAAGGGAAACGGCGGCTTTTCCCCAGCTGTGACAACTTATAGGCCAACAGCAACGAAAAGAAATTAGATTATATAATAGGCCAACAGCAACGAAAGAAGTTGGATTATATAATAACGGGAAGTTACGTCGTATGCCGATGAAAGCGGTGTGGAGACTGGCTGAAGTGCATCTGATGTAGATTTACAGTACTTAGGCAGATCGTTATAGTATACCATATAATTTTAGGCAGATCGTTATAGTATACCATATAATTGCCACAATTTCAATTTATTATCAATTTTCAACTTCCCAAAATGTCCGCACTTGGAATCAATGTGGAAGAGTAACATGAATTGATTGTGTTCGCGTAGCGAATATTATTTCACTTTCCGTTTTACTTCCAGTTTTTTAACATACCACATTCAAGGCAAGTCGTCGAAAAATGAGAAGCCTCTACTAACAAGCCTCAGTAGCATTGGAATTCATGTGGTATATTTAGCAAAATTTGCATAGAGGTACAAGAAGTTTTAGCGATATTGAAACATCACAATGGAAGATGTTACAGTTACAATGCAAATTGCAAATTTGATGTAAATCACTGAAGTATGACATTCAAACACGTCAAGTTTGATATTAATGAGTGACATGACTGTCTCGTATCTCCCTCCACATCCTATCATTTTCGCCGTTAGTCATAATGATGGTATTCATGATAATCATTGGAACAAAATCACCATCTTACTGCCTATAGTGCAATCTCTATAGTCATATTGATGGTATTCATGACAGTCGTTGTATCAACCAACAAAATCACCATCTTACTGCCTATAGTGCAATCTCTATGACTACGTGAACACAGCTTTTATATGTCTTCACTGATTAAGAGCTGTACAGCAGAGAAGATGCTTGGAACTGACGGAGATATGCGGGTATTTTGTCCACACTATAAACCTCGCTTCAGTTGTTTCGTTCAGTTACGCGTATCGATAGGCATACTCATCGTGAACTCATCGTTGGCTAAGAGTGTTTTATAACTTTCCTAGTGTACTGCAAGCCAAAAAAAGTTTTAGAATCACTGAAAATTCACAATCTCGAGACAAAGCAGATGAGTCAAACTCAATGTGCCATTTTCAGATAATTCTAGGTTGACAGATTTTCATAATAGTAGACTGACTATAGGGCGCATCAAGAGAACCACTTGAAGCAAACTCTCGAGTAATAGGTCAGTTTTCGTTGCGGCTATGCCGTGCTGACGTGACAAATCCTACAACTCCATCCCCTATATCGTTTCATCTCGAAATTTCAGAGTCTGTTTTGTTATGCTTTTTTTGCCTTTGATCGTAGCACGTCCCATTCCAGAGTCGTTTTATATGCTTATTGCATTGATCGCAGCACGTCCCATTCCAGAGTGGATTTTCTTCAAGAAATCTTTGCACTGATCGCAGCACATCCCATTCCAGAGTGGATTTTCTTCAAGAAATCCAAGGTAACGTTTTGCTACCTGTCACTCAAACATATATTTCAGAATCACAGAACAAACAACGCAAACATATATTTCAAAATCACAGAACAGCAGCGCAACACTGATAAAACCATTAGCAACCCAAACTTCTCAATGTGGGATCACGCCAATATAACTAGTCAAAATGAGAAAATTCACAATCAATGTTACAAAATTCACAATCAATGCTATCTGCAATTTGGCTGGCTTCATTCTCAAGTCGTGCAACAAAATGTATTCTATACCATTTCAGCCACCCCAAGCATCACGAGACAAAATGGATACAACGAGAATAGATACGGACGTTATTTCAACAAGACACGTCTAGGCCTACAGGAGACCTATACCGATTCAGGATCGCTCTCCAGTTTACACGGATTCAGGATCGCCCTCAAGTTTACAACAGAAATATATTCCGCCGATATAATACTTGAATACCAACCCTCCCAGAATACCTTTAACTGGATTTCTATAGTTTCAGGAATCCCTCCCAAAATCAAAAATGCGAAAACTGTCCGAAGTAAATATCTTTGCAATAAATGCAAGTTCATCCTCTTTGAATTTAGATGACAGGACGTTATTCAGACATATTAAATTGAACTTACAGAAGAGCTTTCCTTTCGTCCGGGAAATTACAGGAGAGCTTTCGTCCGGGAAATGACCAATGACATATCAGATTTTGCCATTATCTCATTAATTATTGCGATTATTGGGCCGAGGAAGCTCTCTATTCTTGGCAATCTATTCTTTGCAAATTCGGCACAATCTTGGCCTCCCGAGCATGGCTGTTTCTGCATTCCAATTATCAGCATCCGTACCAAAGAATATTGACTGAATGGAAATCGGGTTATTAAGGAAGGTAATAATACGAGAAAACTAACATCGATAAACATGGTGAATACGAGAAAACTACCAACGATGAACATGGTATGCTAATCAGACGTCGAAAACTTATATGAAGTATGAATACGCGTAGTTTACATAATTGAGTCTATATAGCTATATTTACACACAGGAGAGAAATGTATTGCCCAAAATGCGACTTCGAGTCTGCACTCGGAAAAGGATAGTCGTTGCTCAAAATAGAAGACATGTTCACTGGAATCTTCGATATTGATATGTGCAAGCGTCCAGGGCATCGGAAGTTTGTTCATGCTAAATGTGTGGATATCCGCAATGTGAACATCTGCAACTCCTACTGTCCGGACCGGTAAACTGGTATCTGTAATCGTGGTGTTGTGCCTTGATTTACCAAGTGTGCCTGTTCCCCGCCAGAAAACACTGAATTCCCCATGAGTTGGGAACCGCCATTGTAGAGGGATGAAATCGTCACAACAAATGTTAAGTCGAGGTGCTATACAATAGTGATTAAACTTGTAATTCCATTCCAACCAGTCAGCAAGTAAAACCCGTGAAAGTTCAATTATAGAGTCAACTCACCCGACTGTCCATTGGTAGAGAGCTAACTTCATCTGAAGAATATGTCGGATCACGAAGGGATACTTTTCTTAAACCATTAAAAGACGAAAAACTAAAAGACAAAAGCAGACAGAGCTATTGGATCAGGTCCAATAACACACGGCTAGAAATAATATGTCACCTGAAAATATGTTATCGTGATTTCCCAGCGACCCGAAGCAGCGTTGCAGAGTCGTAGGCATACGGGGAAAAGTACTGGTATTTCTTTTCTTTATCAGTGGCCGTCTTTGTCTTCTTTAAAATTCGAAATTATAACTTTTGCAGCCTGCAGTTATGCGCAGTCTTTGTCAATGACATTTCGACCACCTAGTATTTTTTGAAACCAATTTGATTGCCTGCGTCGTCTTTGGTCGCGTACAGTATCTATCTTGTTTAGAAAGTGGTAGCTGGCGACAGAGGGCCTTTTTCTTACTTTGTAATTCGTCAGGACTTAAGGGTAAAAAACTTTTAAACACCTCCGACGTGACTACGATATAGTCGTTTTAGCGCGTCATCGCCCCTCTTCGCTATTTTCGCCCCCTTCGTCATTCTCGCCCCCTAGGCCGCCAAATCGCCCCCTAGGGGGGAGGCGATATCGCACACGTTGGAAACCACTGATCTAAAGTTTCGACGCGCTCAATAACAACTGAGTCACGTTTACACGCCTCCTCAGCAAACTTACGTACCTTCCATTGTTGTTATCCGAAGCATCCGGTCGCTTGTCCGCATTATCGGCACCTATGTCTGATGAGGACTCGTGGTGACGCCGTTGTCGTCGACGCGGCAACTCTGAACGAAGGGTAATTCGATGTACGTAAGGAAGTATCCATGGTGACGACACTACAGTCACCGGGCGTCTAGTACACAAAATGTATTCGCAGCGCGCGCAGACACTGACCTGGGTTCTTTGGATTTGACCGGCCTCTCGAAATCGGAGTCCGACGCCCAAATTTGATTCGAACTGTTGATGCCATTTACAAATGGCTTCACCTGTTTAAGCCTCGTAGCGTGAACCGCTGACGTTTTGGAGGTAGTTCCTTTTCACTCATGCTATGATTCATAATAATGCGCAATACAGAATAAAGGTTACATACATAAGTACTTGCTTTGCGCTGTCGCAGCACAACGATATTCCAGTTAGGAGCGGTGACATAGCATCTTTTACTTTCTCGACCTTCTACTTCGCTTGCAGTCTGCCCGACCGTCTCTGCGCACGGGGCGATCGATATTAGAAACTATAGAGTTACCATACTGCCTTTGAATATACGCGCCTTGCCAGTATCGCGACAGCGTTGGGACCGACGAACGCGACGTAACCGAGCGTGTGTTACTCGCAGTGTTTTCGCCACCACCGAAAGTCGTTCATAAATAAGCGGACCGTTGATCAACGTAAAAGCATGCGCGACAATCTTCGACCAAGGCTTACATACATGTCCGTCTTCTTTGAGGTCCTTTACTTCAAGTATGTGATTGGGTCAAGGAATTATTGGCCTGTACAAATTATTGAGATTGAGTGTGAATAGAATTAGAATGATTGATGTCCACAGCCATAGGCGCCGACTTTTAATTTTGCATAAGGTGGCGGCAGGCAGGCTCGTAGCCAGGGGCTGTCGAAACACCCCTTTGAAACGCAAAACCCCGTCATCATGCTATTATTCAGTTTCAATTAAACAAGTATTATTCAGTGTCACGCGCGGCCGCGACCAATTAGCGAGGATCGTCTGTGCACCAGGGCACGCGTATCGCACAATGTAACGCGACGTGATCTCCCACTGAGATGACTGCAAAATTAGGCCTTTTTATTGCCGCGTATTCGGCATCCGTCGCTGGACTGAGCAGTAACATGGTGCGACAATTCTGGAACACGAAAGACAGACAAGAATGTGGATTACGAACTCGCGCGGCCAATCAGTAATGATCCCTTACCGACAAACACGATGGGTTTTTACATAGCATTGAGTGGCTCGCATCGCGACAATTGGTTGCTGATTAAAACATCGATTTCCTGATTTACGTTCGCAAACCGTAATTAGATTAATATTATTATGGCCACTGGAATATATTCATTCCACAGAGCAGGCACACACAATGAAACACTTATTCAACTAAAACGGTTCACAGAATATTTTGATCGCGGCTTGCGGCCCCCATCGATGCAAATAATCCACTTAAATTTGTAGAAGGTGAACGTATATTTAGTCGTCAAATCGCGATAAGAGATGGTGTTTCTCGGAGCGCGCGATGAAGTCGTACAACATCTAATAAGGATCGTTGGTTTGCTGAAATCAGCATCAACGTTGTGCGAAATACATAGTAGTGATCAATTTTGCGTACTGTACAATCGACCGGCAAGGTTGCGCTCGAAATTGCGGACATGCCGCAAACCCGCAGTAATAACAATTACAGGGTCCGCTAACTCAGATTCGATAATGGCAATGAGCACAATTTGTTCAGACGCGGGCATAATTTTTAATCAAAAAGATACATAAACACAAACAATATTAGACCTTCACTCAGACATCGTTACTGCTTGGCGAAAGTGTTTCTGCGGACGGTAGCTCTTTCAATCCAGTCATTCATCAAGGTTTCCAGCGGAATCTTGGAAGCTTCCTTTTGATATACATTCAATACGAGCACATGATTCAATCGCTACTGCGTCATGCTTAATCTTAAATAAGTTTTTGAATCGCTGTTGCGTCATGCTTGATCTGAAATAAGTTTTTAAGCGTCGGGGCGCACTGAACGACCTCTCTGCTTAACAGGTAGTACACGGCAGGGAGAGATAAATTCTCGAGTTCAGCCACATTCGGTGACATCAGCGGAATTGTTTCATTTTTGTTAGGGAGATTGTGAAGCTGTGGCATCAGGGAGATTGTGAAGCTGTGGCATCGTTGAAACATAAATCTGCTTTTGTGGTATGAAGCTTCTCAATTGTTGTTGTTCCATACGCAGCATATTTGAATCGACGTCGTTACAATAGATAGCTGTTATAACGCAGAGCGAATGTTTGTAGTTGTTATAGTTGTATAATCTGACTCCAGAAGGTTGCGTTTACAATTCGCCGCGTGTTTCTTCTTTCGTTTGCCGTTGAAAAATTTGGATTTGAATAAAATAGTATTTACGGTGACCGATTCTTTGTTTATTGATTATAATTGTGCCCACCGTAAATACTATTTTATTCGAATCCAAATTTTTCGATGGCATTAACTCCGCATCCACTGGTTGGGATTGAACCAAATTTGTTGAGGATCGTTTCTATAGACAGCCTAACACTTTCATGGGGTGAACAGAAAATTTTCAAAATTTTTATTATTTAATTTTATATAATAATTAGAAACTTTCTTCTCCTGTAGCAAAGCGGTTACTGGCTGGAATTGAACCAAATTTTGTGTGTAGGCTTAAATTAGGTAACCTAACAATTTTATCAAGTAGCCAGTAGGATTTGAGAAAAAAATTCATTTTTGAAGAGCCCTAGTGAACAATCATGAATTAGAATGACCGTCTCTCAATAGCCATGAAAGAGAGAGTACATGCCAAATTGTTATCTACGTTCACACGACAAAATATACGACTCACAAAGGTCTTATCAGGTCTCAGTTCAGGTAATTACGTAAGGTTTAACAACTCCTTATTGCTCAAATCTTAGAATGGCGTGAACAATACATTTCGTTAAAGCTGTGACTTAGTCACCCATTACAGTAGCAGGGTCCTTACAACCTTCAAACAACACGGATGCCTCACTTTAACTTCCCGCGCTCCACGAAATTGTCGACGAGACGGTTTCCAACAGTTGACGAACTCGTCTAACGCTAATTGTCGTTTTTGAACTTGTGTATGAGCAGGTTTAAAATCAACAGTAGTTTTTGCAATAGGCGTAATAAAAAATACACATCAAAATCTTCCATCGAATGGAAGTAACTGGAAGCTTTGCTGCGACTGAGCGCATCCAAGCTGGTGTCATTTGAGGTCTCAGCAAGCCAATCCAGTACGGCTTGATACTGGTCCTGGAAGGCGTTAACTAGGCTTACAATACGTCCTCTTTTAAGAGGATTTGTCCTCTTTTTTTAAAGTGTTTTTTGACTTTTTTGAAAGTGTCCTAGGATGACGCCCTCTTGTCCTACTTTTAGAGATTTTGTCCTCTTTTTTGGAAATTTAGGTCAGATTTAGATCAAATTGCGAGCGATATGCCGCAGATTTGCCGAGAAGTGACGCTCCGGCGGGTATTTCGGAGGGAAAAGCGCTGATTTTAGCTCTGAGCGAAAAGAAGACCTTTTTTTTTAGTCATCCACATGGAAATGTGGAGAGAAACGTTATTTTGAGTTGTGAGCGAAAGTGATGACTTTTTTTATAGTTTTTTTTTTTTTAGTCAAATGTTTTTTTTTTTTAGTCAACCGATCACGAAGTGGGAAAAATTTACCGGTTTTTGAGAATTCTTCTCCAATTTTGCATGTCTGAAATTTCTGAAAAAGTGTTCTCTTTTTACATTTCCAAAATATGGTAAGCCTAGCGTTAACGGCGGGAAGCTGCATTACCCAGCGGTGAGGGTGAATTCGTTGACGCTATTCGAATAGCTGATCAGTCTTCTCGGAGACGATTTGATGAAATTTGCAGCGCCCAACCCTACTGGCATACAATACAAACCTTGTCTGGTTGCTTTGAAGCAATCTTCTGCAACCAGGCTTGTTTGATGCCCAGCATAATGTAAATACAGCATGGTCGGGTAGGTTTCCTTGAAACGAGCTTGCACTCCTGATAACCGCCCTGCCATGGCTGCTGCCCCGTCATATCCTTGCCCTCGGCAAAGAGAAAGGTCCAAGTCCTAGCGGATTCAATCCACTCGATATTAGTTTATGCAATGTTGTAGCATCAGTGCAGGGGCACTCTGTCAGACCAAGAAGTGTAACGAATGCATAAAGATAATTGTTCCTTTTTCTCTACGTCTGTAATTTCGTCTGCCATGATGCAAAAATATCGGCCTTGCTTGATGTCGGAAATTTCATTCATTTCTAAGTACTTCTTTCGCCATCATTCCAAGAATTTCATTGCTAATTTCCAGTGTTGGGATCAAGTCACTACCTTCGAGTCACGAGTCATTTCGAGTCATTGCACATTTTGACTCGAGTCAAGTCAAGTCAATCGATTTTCGAAGGTGACTCGAGTCAAGTCAAGTCACTCGATTTTTGGAGGTGACTCGAGTCAAGTCAAGTCAAGTCACGAGTCAAGTCAAATTGCCTTTTCGAAGTATGAGGCATGATTACGTCATTGAATTATGCTAGCTGTCGGAAATACAGATTGAATGTTCATTAATTTTGAATCGATGAACGAGTATAGAGTTCAATACACTCAAGAAGGCGCTGTATAGCTAAATGATGTAAGTAATTGCATATTCTCAGTTTATATAGTTATCAGCCAAAATAGTCAATAGAGAAACGAATTTGATAAGATGCAGTACATTACCCATTTACAAATTGATATATTACAAATCGAGCCTGTGACAATGGCTGAGGACTATATAAACTATATTCGAATTCAATTTCAATAAAATAAGAGGCTTCGTCAAGGTAAGAACAGAGAACAGAAATATATATTTTGCTATTAAATGACTTTACTATACTAGTTTACGACAACGTAAGCTATAAGCTTCGATCCCTTCGTTTGCGGTCAATTTATTTGTGTGAGAACAATGGAGGCTCAGTAAAACTCACGATCATTGAGTGATTGGTCGCTCTCACGGGTTACACTAGCGTTTCGCGAACAATCCGAACATATGCAAGTTATAGTGATTTTATCGACACCGATTACTTGATGACTTGAAATTGACTCGTGAATTTTTGTCCGAGTCACGAGTCAATCCACACTTTGGATATGCCAAGTCAAGTCAAGTCATTTTAGCAAAGTGATTCGAGTCAAGTCAAGTCATACGAAAAAGGTGACTCGAGTCAAGTCATGACTCGAGTCATCCCAACACTGGTAATTTCATGACTTGTCCATTTGTAACCCTGCCGATCAAGCCATGCTGCAGCGCTGAGGTTGTTGCATTTCGCCGAAAGTTTCAATAGTTCGGAGAAATTAGAACGTTCGTCAGTATGTCCGCGAATAGAAACACCTTAACGCCCTAGGAAGAGTAGGTACTCGATTTATATGTTACGCCAGGCGTTCTCAAACTGGTGGCGCGCCACCTATGGATGGGAGCGTTAGTAGTGTAGGTAGGCCTATTATACCCCCCCCCAACGTGTCCAGCCACGCCCACATTCAAATTTGAATATGTACGCGTATTTGTTTCATTTTTTTTTATTTCAATTTTATTATGAAAACGGACTGTCGCCAAAATTTGATCCGAGAACCTGACTTATAGACCAGAATTGTAACCATTACACTATCGCGCTCGCTGAGAACATCCGCTTGTATTGAAGCTTTCAGCGTCGAATGAAAACGGCTCCTCTCCTTGATTCAAACCGAGGACCCCAATGACTTGTGGAACAGAACCGTGACCATTACACTATCGCGCTTGCTGAAAATCCCTTTCTGTATTGAAGGTTTTAAAAGGTTGTCTATTAAGGCACGAGCATTGTAAACACGTGTTATTGTCTCGATAATCACCATATATTTCGGGATATCCACATGATAATGATCCCTATAATGTTTCTCATCGGAGGCAGTTGGCTCCGATTCAATGTCTCTGGCCTTGAGAAAACCGCGAGGCTACCGACTTGATTGTTCACGACTGGGCGAATTCCCGCCGTCCTCTCGGACGATCTGCGCGATGCATAATTGTCCAAAAAGTCTTTCAGTGTCGCATCATCATTCGATACACGTTCTGTTTTGATCTTCACAGCAGAAAAATCCGCTACGCCGGCGCTCGACTCTCCGGGTTCAGCCCTCTCGACCTTTATTCCGCTAGCTTCGCGAATGATAAGCGAGACCTCACTCGCGACCTCTTCCATTCGCTGGTCCGCGCTTAGCAGAGATGAGCATGGATTAGGATTAGGTTTTGAAAAAACAGGATTTGTGAAATTTTGTCGGATTTGGATTGGATTTGGATTAGACAATTTTTTGAGAACGGATTAGGATTAAGATTGGATTTACCTATTTTCTGGGAGATTGAAATGTCATGTGGCGAATGGCGACAAACTTTATTCAGATCAGTAATTAATGTACTTACGGTTACTAAGTTATCTTGAATCAAATGAATCGTTGGTTGTGAAAGAAAATTTTCGAATCCCTCCATTGCATAAATTAGTATTTTTTCTGAATTTCCAGTTGCAATCGGATTAGGATTGGACATGGACTTGAATATGAAAAAGTTATGGATTAGGATTTGAAGGTTCGGATTTGGATTGGATTAGGACATAGAAATTTCAAATCCGCTCATCTCTGGCGCTTAGCTCAGCAGTCCCATCTACGCGAGTTTCGGTTATTCCCCACTCGAGCATAGTAGCTCGATGTCTTAAAATTGTGGCTTTGTGACGTCTGAATCTTTATTGCATGAACTTAGAGGTAACGATCATTACCTCTATCTTTTTTGTTAATACCGTACGGCTTGTAATCTGTCTGGACCCAGTCCCACATGTCCGGCGTATCCAGCATATCGTCGTCATATTTGAAGAGCATCTCCGCAAGACGCTCATTGCTAAAATCTTTCCGTACCTTCCTAGCGGCACCGGCTCTTTTCCTTGTCTTTTCCCGTCTGTTCTCCATATTATAGTTCTTAAATTACGAATCCTGTAATAGATTATTACGATTTAGAATTCTTAACTCATAACACAATTATTCCATCAGTCCGAACAGCTCCGAGTTCTCGATGCAACTTCTCAGTGCGGAATGGATATTAATATAAAATATAATCCGTTTTAAAAGATACAAAACGATTATGACCTACTGATGCATGAACATTTGCAACATCGTATCAGCGGCGTACCATTTTAATGTGCATGGTCGTAAATAGGGGAGTGAGTGTATCCATACGGTAATTATTCTGCGCCGCTATATACCTATAATTATATCTTCGGCGATTCGAAGCGCACATTTGATTTTGTAATTCCTAAAATTCCGAATATTACAAAATCCGAATTGCTCATAAGCTTGGAACCGTTTAAGTTAGTTCTATAGTACTCAGTTCTATGGTACTCAAGTGTTTAAACTTAAACGGTTCCAAGCTTATGAGCAATTCGGATTTTGTAATATTCGGAATTTTAGGAATTACAAAATCAAATGTGCGCTTCGAATCGCCGAAGATATAATTATAGGTATATAGCGGCGCAGAATAATTGCCGCATGGATACCGTATGGATACTTTCCAATTGTTTGAAACGATGAGTTTAGTGCGATATACACCGCTCGCATATTTCCGAGACTGGGCCAATTTGCATTGACGTGCACGTTGACGGTTCAAATTCCGCCTATTCGCAAAGAAAAAGTTACACGATTCGCAAGAAAACGTGGCGGAATAAATTTCAATGTTAGTTATCAAACAAGTGTCCATTATCCAAGTGTATCAGAACCGCTGTCCCGCCTGCTTCGGACTGCCGCAGCAGAGATGGTTGATGATCATGCTTCTCATAAATAAGTATCCTTACGTTAAAACATTCCTCAACTTTCGATAATTCGTCAAAGGGCACGCCGTTATTAATAGGCAAATTGTATCGCGCATGCAATTGAGAGGCCAATTGTGAGACATGTCTCGTCTTCTTTTTTCTTTATGGAAAATGATACGCAACGGAAAAGGCATAGCGAATCGTTCAGTAAACGGCCCTTATCTTGAATAAACGTCCTAATATGGCGACATTTAAATGCCTCGCTGGATATCGAGGTTAATGTGGGGCAGCCCAGTAAAACACGTGTCATCTCGTACAAGAAAAATTGAATATGTAGTATGCAAACGCAATAAAACTTGGTATCGGGCCTCGCTTGTCTCGCGAGCTCGTAAGCAGCTGATAAATCGAGCGCGCTGACGAAATGGTCAAAGTGTTCACGTGAGAGAATTGTTTTTAGGATATCCAAAACCGCGCGGCTTGCTTGCGGATGAAAATAGCTGCATCTTTCCGTCTCACGATTGTACAGCAAAAAGCCGAATGCGAAGTTCAATTTGAATTGTCGAAATCTCCTCGGGTATATGGATGCGATACGTGTATGGATATCATTCATTTCTCTAGCAAGAACGCGTACATTGATCACCTCTTTTGCAGTCCTTGGGTTGGGTCTAGCGTTTACCCACTGGGAATCGATAATCGCATCGTAGTAGGATTGAATAACCCCCGTCGCGTCGTTGTCGAAACCGAGCGAATCGTCGACGATGAATGTGGCATCTTCTTCGTAGCGTCTTCGGCGAGCAATATATCTTATACTATATTCTGAAAATACATTAACGATACATTCATAAATACATAAACGATACATTCATAAAGATATTTCATATCTCAGACGCAATTTACACTTGGTAAGTTACGCAATTCCTCCGAGTCAGGGGCAAATACCTAAGGACATTTTTTGCGATAACAAGAAAATATTTCTGCCATTCCCCGTATCCTTCCAGTGAGACCATTTTTCTCCAAGTGGCACCTTTCTTGATATCTTCATCGATCAAACCTTCGAAGGTGGCCGTCGTGGCATCTCGGCTACGCCTCGCGTCTCCTGCGCCGTATTCTTGCTGCAACAGCATATTTAAATCTTTACCGCAACTAAAGGGATCCATAATAATCTGAGAAAACAAATTCAATTGTAATAACAATCATTGTGCTCCAGCTTAATCTCATCGAATTTGCTATACAATTCACATGCATGCACATCGTCATCAACATAAGAGGCATCATGATCGAATTCCGAATCTGACGGTATGAATGTGCGAGAAAAAATATCATGAATAATTCTACGGCGAGCATGCCTACTCATCTCAGGCAAATACGAGGCATAAGACTGATTACCGAAACGGATAATCACGCTACTGAATTGAAACATCCGATCGAGGCTATTAAGCATGACATCGCTTCCATTCTGAATTTCGGATACGAGCCAAAACGAAGACGGATTTACGCGTCCGTAATTACACTGCAATGGACTGCGATGAACGTACATAATCGCCTCCTGCAACATCTTGTTCATGAAAACAGATTCCCACAATTACGAATCGCAAATGGATTTCGAAGCATCATGGTATTTGAACGCCTCTAAATTCGAATGAAAAGGTTCTATGAAATTAGCTATTTCATCGGATAGCAACAAATCAATCAATACCTCTTTCCCTGTGTGATTTTTACCTTCTATGAAAAAGTGCGGGGAAAAATACTTTTTATGCATGTAGCCTTCAATTAGGCTGATGATAAATACCCCGGAAGTTTGGCTTATCGCCCTGTAGGGGTCCCAAGACCAACGTTTATAGGGGTGGGCTGAAGAAGTGCTTCTCGGCCCGTATTTGTGGATGGCCGGTATAGCTGCTGTAATGTGTTTTCTTGCGGCACGCATTGTATTCGTAGTTGGCAGAGTAGCCTTCGTCTGGTGGGAGTGGGTATGAGCAAGGTAGCACGACAAGATGCTTGGTTCGACTCCGATGCGCTTCTTCTCTCGATATTATCAAAGAGAAGAATATTATTGGAGTTGACGTGGATCCCACGGCCTTCGGCGCGAAAGACTGTAAACGAATCTCAGCGGTAGCACGTTTATCTGGCAAGGCAATTTTACCTCGACTCGGAAGACTCACTACCATAAAATCACATGGATGCCATCGTGAATATAATTAACTACGATCAAAACTCTCTATATTTCACTCTATAGCACCATACAATTGCAAAAAAACGGTTGCATACTTTACATATTGGCCTCATTTCAATTTTGAAAGTTCACCGGTCCGCCAGACATTTTTTGAAATTTTACCGGTCCGGGACGCGAAAAAGGTCGAGAACCACTGTACTAGATGATTGATGAAAATCATAGGTAAGATGGCCTACATAAAAGAAATAAACGTACGTCAATCAAATAAAGTCCAAGTTTCAGCCGAACAGCTAAGATATGACTGAATGCCAGCTCTTCAAAAATTAAAATGCGTCAAAAAAGCCGTGATCGTCCTAGTGTTAACCAGGTAATTTAGAAAATGATATTTGTATTCTGACCACCTACTCTATAATGTACCTGTGCAAGTCATATAACCAATATATTTATTTTGGAGCGTCCTTGTTGTCCGTCCGTCCGGCTGTTCTATGAATTCAATTGTTCACACCAGACGGGTGTGTTTGCGCTTATTTACACGTCAAAAGTAGTGAAAGGAACGCTGTTGTTTGCGTCCAGCGCGTCTGGCGGTCCCTGCATTAAGTCGCGGATCATTGAATCCATCGGTCGTCGCAGGTTGGGAGCGGTTGGATGACCGTTGAATGTTCCTAGCTCTTCGTGCAGTGCCAACCACGGATAGTCCCGACGGAATGCTGCGATAAGGCGATTAACCACTGCAGTATGACGGTGTCGGGAACGTAAGGCGTCGTCTCCGGCTTAGATGTATCCGGCGTCGTATTGAAAGGCGTCGTCTCCGGCTTAGAAGTATCCGGCGTCGTATTGATCGTGACTGGCAATAGTTGACAGGAGACAATCTGGCTGCGGGGCCGCGGGTTTCAGGCGCAGTCGCTATTTTGCGCTACGTGGAGCCTGTCAAAAAATAACGGATGTTATGATACGCGAGCCGTAAGTATTCCGGTCTCGATCCCCAGGACGAGAAACACGTATCACTGGCGTGGCAAACCTATGCTGTTTCGTTTGAAAACGAAACATTCAATTGAATTACCAAAACGTTCATATTGCAAATTTGTTCCACTCAAAGCTTTTGACAGAACCTCTTCGGGGGTGACCGCTACTAAACGAGCTTAACCAAGTTCGGTTAGATAGATCCTAGAACGCGCAGTGTGATAACAGTCCAAATATTGATTTGTTAATAAGGACAGGTAAAGGAATGACGACACATTTACAAAATGCGTGCCACAACTAGAAGCGAAACCACGACTCCCGTGGCCCTAACTGTCGGCAATGATTCTTGAAAATTCATGACCCCGTCGACTTTAACCTACGCCAAATTCGTGAGGCGCACACACAAATTGCCATGTCTTTATTACTCTGTGGGTGTCCGGGTGGCATTTGCATTGTGGGCACGGATCTGGATTATCAGTCACACCCACCCAGCGTGGCTATTGCCAATGGACACATACCCTAAGTTTCGGCCAAGGTCTTTCTTTAGTAGCACACTTCGTGAAGTCGCGTGTTGGTCGAAATTGCATATGTCTTTTGGTGCGTGGTGGCACGGTATTGACTGGAACCTAAATGTCTATTGCTAGTAATTATCGTTGCATTTGAAACGAAAACAATTTTGAAGCGAGCATGTTTACAACATGCCCTTGTTTAAAGCATGTTTTTTTCAAGCCCTGACGTTGCCAATGTGGATTGACATTGACAATTGAAATTATAGCATACATAGCTCCTTTGACGAAATGTCTGTACTATAACTGTTGAACGGACTAAGTTGAGGGGTTCCAACCATCTCATATCGATTTACGTCGGCCAAACCGGTTGGTAATTGTGGAAAGCATTTACAGTTATGGTATAATTTTACAACTTGAAAAACACATTTAGTTTTTTTCAGGCCTTTTTAAAAAACTGAAGTTTCAAACAATGTGCTTTAAACAACCATTTGTTTTGAATATGCCTACTATAAATTATGTATGCTTTTTTGTTGAGGTGGAAACGTATGCATTCCAAAACCAAGCTTATCCATATAGAGAGAATTTTCAAGGTAATTAAATCTTTCGAGAATACTCTATAATTTATGCGGGTTTACGAAATAATACTCTTTGAGTCCCCTAGAGCTCGCTTCCCGGTGCGGCAGTCATGGACCTGGCAAGAAAGAAATTGGTTGGGTGCGATAAATCCTCTATAAAAAATGGGCAATGGGTACATTATGACGTAACAAGCAAATGACGTATCTTTTTAAAGGAAGTTCGTTATCTCATTAGGTCTTTTCAGCGCAATCCATATGTTGCCTTCCAATATAACTTAATCGTAATCGCATAAATCTAATCGTGATTACTTTTCCATGTAATCGTAATCGACTACTTCCTGATTTTGCTGTAATCGTAATCGTAATCGCGTCATTCGGAAGTAATCGTAATCGCAATCGATTACATTCATGAAGCAGTCACCCCATGTCTGGTTACCATACGTCCTCTTTTAAGAGGATTTGTCCTCTTTTATGAGTTTTTGAAAGTGTCCTCGGAGGACGCCCTTTTGTCCTCATTTTTGAGATTTTGTCCTCTTTTTTGAAAATTTAGGTCATATTTAGAGACAAATGCGGCTGATATGCCGTAAATTAACACAGAAGTGACAGTCCGACGGGTATTTCGGAGCGAATAACGGTGATTTGAACTCTGAGCGAAAAGTTGACCTTTTCTTTTTTTTTAGTCATCCGACCAAAATGCGAGAAAAATTCACTGATTTTTGAGAATGAGTCTCCGGTTTTGCAAGTCTCAAATTCCTGAAAGTGTCCTCTTTTTAGATTTCCGAAATAAGGTAGGTAACCAACCCTAACTGTAACGAACGAAGACGGGGATGTCCGAACGAAAGTGACGACAAAATTTTTATTGTTCATCTTCTCAGTCAATACCTCTAATTTTAAGTATAACGTGTGTAAATCGGGAGTTGAACGAAAGTGAGTATCTTTATTAGTCGTATCCTCAAAGTTTACAGCCGAAATAGCGAAATAGGCTGTTCTCAGTCTTGCTAAACTAACTTTTCTCATTTGGTATATGTGCCATCCATGCCCGATTCCGAAATATGTTAGGCCTACATGTTTGGAATGTTACAATGCGACCGACCCGGTTTACAACATCCCGCATCGCAAAATAGTATCGAAACCAAAATACGGACTAGAATTTGTTGCTGGCTAATCGAACGGACATCGACCGACATATTTTCAATATCATTTCGTATAACCGTTACAGGAACCGTGTTCCATATACATAGCAATAATGTCCCGTAACTTTTACGCATACTTATTATGCATCGTACAAGCGAATTTAATGATTGTGTTGAGATGCGTACGATTATTTGCTATTTACTAGATAGAGCCAGGCAATACGGGACACAAGATTGCTCCTATATATTAGACTACGGTTGGCAACACCAATTGCTTCATCCATACCGCAAGATCAATGATTAGCCCGCACCTTCACACTCGTGGTGGGTAACATTTAGCGGGTTTGCAATTAGAGCGATTCAATAAAGAATTGCAACACGTGTAGGGCGCATATAATAAGATCTCGTTCTCTCATACGTTCTTTAATAATTCTGATTAGCTGTGATAGCCATGGCAAACGAGTTTTTCTATATGCGACAATATGCGAACAACTTGTCAGCCGTATTGAATGTATCTGCTACTGACGATAAGGTTTCTGCATGATTGGCATTTCGTAGCCAGTCGGCGTGAGTTCAAGTATCTGTGTGGGACCATAACGGACGTGCTAAGATTTTCGCGGCATCTACTCCATCCACTCTACGACATGGACGTACATCTCGGGTTAATCTTACCGCCTCTGGTAAGAACTGAACTACTCTAACGTCATGCCAGACCAATATAATATAAAGTTGTAGCTGGACCGCGCTCGTCAAGTCTATACGGCAAAGCAGGTACGGACAATGTTGGTCCGCGCCAACATTCATGTGATGAACAACCACGTGACAGCGACCGAGGACGTTATAGCGCACGTCAACCTAATGTCAGTCATTATTGCGATGTAGTAGACTATGTTTCAATACCAGCGATGCATACACGTGTTGACAGGTTCAGTCGAACGGATGCAGAAATGCCATCTGGAATGGCGCGTATCGTCGGAGCCAGACGCGCTTCACCCTGGACCACACAGCTCCATGCCGTCAGCCAGGGTTACATCGAATTCGAAGAGAAGCCACCGTTTGGCGAATGGGAATTTCATCTCACAGACAAGAGAGGCTACACGGTGTCAGCCTCTCGTGAACAGGAGCTTCCACTAGTGGCCGCAGACTGTTTGGCGTTCGACACCACCGTGCTCCATTGGCGTGGAGGCTTCGCCTTCGCGCGACCACTACAACGGTGGCGGAGGGCGTCCAGATGATTAACGATATTATAGATCATCGGGTTGTGTGCGCTACGTATACGGGACAAACTCTAAATCGGTCGCAGACCATGGCATGTCTCTTGTGCGCTGTCATCGAGGCTCGCGGTAATGGCGTAACGTTTGCTTCTCATATAATATTTAAGGGTACGCCCGAGGCGGGAAAAACCTTACTATGCGATATTTTATTTCCGCCGCGTATTTCTAGTCTACTTCCACACGACGCCTCGGGTGTGGGTCAATTACACATGGGCTCGCGCGCACTCTCGTGTGTTGAAAAGCGATGACGCAGGCCGGTCATTTTGGGGTCATTCTGGCATGATGGCGGCCGTTAAGCAAATGTTTCATGCGTCATGGTCGGCCAAAACCCACGGGTCGAACCGGTTGGTAATTGTGGAAAGCATTTACAGTTATGGTATAATTTTACAACTTGATAGAAAAAATTGGTAGAACCCTTCGCACTACTGGTCGAGTGCGGGGAACAGCGCGAGGCGTGGGACGGCGTTTTATAGTTTGGAATTTGCTGCAGAATTCGTCCCGCGTACCAGAAGGCGGTCAATTTGTAGCGCAACGTGCGAGCTCATACTAGACAGCCTCGTTAACAAACTTGCCAGCGAAGAAATGCCGGATTTAGAACAAGACTTATGTGCTGATCAGTTTCGCACTGTATCTGACTACCAGCAGTGCCTCAATAACATGATGGATGAGGAGAATCTGCGGGTTATTAGCGACGGGTGGTTGAACGACGCTAGACCAACGCATGTGCCCTCAAATCCCGCTTTTCATCCACCGGCCGGGTCAGTCATATTGATGCAGTCACGTATCGTTGGGTTATTATCATAGTACTATTACACGGGACAACTAAGCCGCACATTTTATCAGGAATATAATAATGCGACTGTACGTGGTTTAACTCACCGGTGCGTAATAGGCATACGCAATCACGCTCGCGCGTTTTTCTTTCAGCTGTTCACAGTATGCTAGTCACATTAACGTATGTTTTGATTTCTATAATTATAATACAGTGTTCCCGTGTGCCAAGATGTGACACCGCTTCGGATACAAATGTTCGCGGCCGCCGACCGCTACGCATACTTGATTCTGAGAGTGATGGAGACACCTTGTAACCTGCGAAATTACGAAAAGGCGGAGAGACTCACAGAGGTCCTTGTACTTTGCGTGTTTCAGCGCAACGGCAGCGTCCATGCTGGCTACTCCATTCTCGAAGAGGCACACCCCATCGATGACCAAGACCCGCCAACGATCCGCTAGGATGAGGTCGGGCCTCAGCCGCCTGTTGGCCAATGTGGCGTGCTCGTCGCAAACGCGGTCCAGATCGCATCTGAAAGAAAAGAGGAGCTTGGAATACAGTCCAGGAGCACCATTCAAGTGTCGTTACGTATGCAATGGATATACGCAATATTAACTTGGCGTGGTTCTATTGTTAACCGTAATCGAGATGGGATGTCCATCGTAACCACGCATTGTAGGTTAGTTGCATAATTCATCCTCTAAATTAACGTTTATGTTATGTAAGATGCATATATTATGTAAGATGTATATATGTATGTCTCCTTCAAAGACAACAAACAATGCAAAGTTTATGGACTTGAAAGGAATTTTACTGATGACTGTGGGGCTTGGGAAAATGTACTTTAACCTACAATTATTATTTGAAGAAAAACAAGGAAAACATTCATAAAAGTTTGTTTGTTTTAGGGTATTCATGGTGTTTGTCGACTACTATGGTCATTTACATCAGGCCGATATTCTTCTTGCGTAACTGCCGACTTATAGCACGGCCCACCTCTAGGCTTTTGTAAGACACCGCTGACGCGGATGAGGTGGCGAGGAGGAGCCTAGGTAAACCTCCAACACTTAGGTATCGGAAGTCGACCTCAGTCGGACTCGAACCCGCGCCCATTGGAGTTGCAGCCGTGGATTATACCGCTGCGCTATCTCGCCACCTATTCATAAACTTGAAGGAATTTTTGGTAGAATAAAAAAAAAATTGGCGGTCAACCGAACTTCACTCCTATTAAAAATTTGGCTCACGATGACATAATCGGAATCACTAGCTAATATACAAACCTTATAGCAAACAACACAAACGGGAGAAGGATATCGCGGATTGAGGGTGTCTGTGCAATAGCAGAATATACTGGGAAATTTCCAGGGTACAAAAAGCAGGGCAATTCAAAATCCAGAGGTATATATGTTCGAACATAGAATGAAGTACGGGACCATCTGAAATCAACTTCGGACCGATTGCCACCCAAAAAAAGATAAACCAAATTATTATGCGAGAGTAGGAATGATTTATTAGATGGGCCAAAGAATTTACAGCAAATTTATAACTACAGGAAAAGTAACAGCGTTACTTCAAATAAATCACTGGCAGATGACTACAATCAGTATTGGGCATGGTATTTAGCCATCCATTTGTTCACGATGTTAGATCCAGTAAGACAGAATCTGTTTCGATAATATTATATATTAAAGAACAGATTTAAAACGTCAAGCGATTTTGTGCGCCAGGGCATACAGTACTTGGAATCGACAATCGACTTATAATTTAGATAAAGATGTCTATGTTATGGCAACTGTATATAAGAATTTATCGATTATTAAAACAGACGCGCAATGTCATCCAATTTTCCCAGGTTCAATATTAGTTCATTCAAATTCAAGAATAAGAAGTTTCACATTTTTTTCTCATCTGCGAACTCTTTGAAAGATCACCGATTCCTGAGGTATGGAACAGATGACGAGGTTGCGATCCACTCTGCATTTAAGAACTGTTTCCCGTCGGCTCGTCATGTCAGGTGTGCAGATCATTTAAAAAATAATTTAGAGAAATATTGCACCATTGCACCGACAAGGTACCAATGACTTTGAAAGTAAGAACGAGGTTGGTGAACAGTGGTTGATTATTGTAATGTCAATTCCTGTTTGCTATAATAGTACAAGTTATGTCAATCTGAACAGAAATGATTATTCAATGATTATTCTCTAACGCATATATCATTTTTTTTTCTTTTCAGAATCATGTCGGCAGTGTCATTTCAATACGAACCCAATAAGATAAAATTTCATATAGAAGATGGGCCACCGGTGACTGATGTTCAACTCAACCTGCACAGAAATGGGCCTGCAACTGCAAAAATTTTAAACGACCATATTATGTACCCAAATAGAAGGAGTGAGTGCACTTGTGCTCCATGCAACAAGATCCATTGGGGTACAGGCACCAGTCATGCCAAACCCGCCTGCAGTAGCAACTTCTTCGCCAAGGCGCAGCCAGCGCAACAGAAGAGCGCCACAGGGGTTTTCTCCATAAAATGTTCTCAATTCATCAAGTTTCGTTGAAAGTTCTTTTGATTTTGAACAATAAGTTTGTTGTCAGTAAGTTGACTGTAGGCACAAAAATAATGTGTTAAGCTTGCTGAATTAAGTCATCAGTAAAGCAAACTGTGCTACCAGTATGTCATTTTTGTAACATTGAATTTAATCGTAAAATTTCACACATGTGGTAAATTTCGTTTTTAATGTTTGACCTTTGTTTTTGGAAGTTTGCAAGTCTGTGATTTAAGTAGATCATGATATTGAAGTAATTTCAAATTTGGTAAATAGAAATTTGAATATTCCACTTTTATTTCACGATCATTTCACATAACAAAATATTGCCACATTAATACCATAATCTACTTAGATTACAGCAACATTAGAACATCAATTATTGCCAATTTCATAAGTTGCTACTGTGCTCTTGATATCAAGATTCTACATTGTTATTGAATTTTCGAAATTGAGTAGTATAGGGTTGCAATATATAAATTAAACATGTAATGGCAAAGACTGATTTTACAGTTTGTTCCACTTTGCTGAAGCTGGAGTGGAGAATTCTTTTACATAAGCGGCTGTAGGATTTCTGGCAATCCGAAAGTAATCTTCCTCAAGTCCAGAAATTACTGAATCTAGTCTTGATCGAAAGCTACTGTTGCATTGTAGTGGCATGACAAGTAAGAATATATGAGTATTATCGAACCTTGGGCACTTATCTAGAACAAGTGACGACAATTCATTCGTTATATCACTTATCTAGAACAAGTGACGAAAATTCATAACATATGTTACTGTGGTCGACTCAGGCCGACCCAATGCACTGGGCAAACAGCTTACCGACATGCAGTCCAATAGCATTACCTAGGACACAGCGTAACCGGTGTGCGACCTACCCATTGGGTAAACTATATCATCACCGTGGGATAGCTAACGAGTTTAATCATCATGCACATGTAATAGGAATATCGATATGCTGCTGCGCATGATGATGGCAATAAAGGACTACGCATCGTGGAGCAACGACGTGTCGTTCCTGCTGATGTATCCATGCGGGAAGAGGTAAATTTTTACGCACATCGTACTTACGCTGCTCATTCGCACTCCATTCGTGTTGTCTCCTAGCTCTGCAATACGTTCGTCGTATCCGTCTAATATGCACATAGTATTCCTTCTTCGATATGTAGGCTCGACGCATGAACGCACAAGTCATGGCTGCGCGCAATCCGAGTAATCCGTGAACATGAAGGCGGCAGCAAGTCGGTGAAGTAGTGGTCAAACCGGCCGCGCTGAATGACCATAGACCAGGCATGACTGACAAACGCCCGTTCACGTCGGACATGTCGAAAGACGTTAGTATGGATGACGCAACCAATAATAATTTCCTCTCATATCATATGTTCGCAACGGCTTATTCAGGCGCCAGCGGAGTTGCCTGTTGATCCGATAGCAGCAGCCTGCGTCTCACCGATTCATCCGACCCACGTCACCGCTACGACAAATCCTCATGTGGCGTCTATTGTGTCTTACGATTGCTCGACTGACGAGGTGAGCCCACTTCGGAATGTTCCATATTTCCATTCTTTCAGCTGCCCTTCCCCTTTGATGAAAGTACTTTACACAATTACTAACGAACGTCAGCTTGCTCTTTTTTCCAAACAGGATGTCGATGTGGCTGCCTTGTCCCAACTCAGACACCGATGGCCCGAACGATTTGGAAATGACAGAAGTATCCGCCGTAACAACGGTTAGTGACTGATTGCAGTAGCATGGCAATTGTCAGCATTAGTTCTTTATGAACAGGGCCCGTCTGTTATGGTAGAGACGCGTAACACGAGATCTGGTGTTAACTGCGAAGAAGCCGCTACGCATAACCATCAGCTGTTCGCCGGTCTGACGGAGGCACAATTGTTGTTCATATTCGATGAGGAAGACGACGACTTTGGAGAGGTGAGCACTGCCATAAGTAATACTCATTACTCGTACCCACAACGGATTCGACGCAGCAATATGGAGTGACAACTCACGGTATACTATTACAGGGCGGCCAATGCGACATCGCAGAAGCATTATTATCTGGACGTAATAAGATAAACCCCATTACGGAAGCGGACCTTCAGCAAATGTTCAACGGCAGCACGCAAGAGATAACGGTATTAACGCATGTGTAATCTGTGTTGAAGTAGATCCATTAGAGACGTTAACAATAATTCCACAGGACTCGGACGAAGACGGAGTGGTCGCGACCAACTGTGCAACAGAAGTTGCGGGCCCATCTTGGAAGGCCTGATGAAGAGATTCCTATGATACTTCTACAATCTTATACATGTACCCATGAGTACAATGACACCACTTCGGGTTATTTCTTCAATAAATGCACTTCATCGATCGCTGCCTTTTCCATGTCGCGAGTATTTCGTGATCCGTATACCTATTGGCTAAATACTTCATGACATTGCCCGCAATTCGTTTCCCTCATTGACTAAAAGTTACAACCACTGTTTCGTACTACTGTAGTTTAACTAGATCGTTTGATCACGTAATGTCAGACTCATTTAACCGCTACTAGGACGAACGTCTTTTCTTGTCGTTCCACGTATTTCTACGCAAATACATACGTGTCAGAGAACCTGCTGTGATTTGAAGAGCTTGCAACAGTACAGGACAACCAAGGTCTACACACTACTGCTGCAGCATATAGACAGAACTGCCGAGTGAAACAGACTAAACATACATGGTAATCTCATAGCGCTTCCGACGATCCCTTTAGGTATGATCGCTCGAAACATATATGGCACCGAAATTGAGAAACAGATTTTCTAATGAACATATACAGATTTTCTAATGAACATATCACATCCAACCTAGTCATTTTTATCCAGAAGCTCATCATGAAGTTAGTCTGGAATAGTCGCTATGTATATCACTGGAGAAAATGTGTTTCCTGGCGAGGTTTCAGTCCCTTTATTGGGTCAGACTTATGTTTCATATGACTATTCCCTAATATGCTAAGACTGTGTTAATATGCTAAGACTGTCAACTTCAAATCCAACTTTTTATTTTTCACAAATCCCGACAATACATCTCTGAACAGATATACGAGTGCAACAGTAGGCTATTCGCAATTTGGCAAAGGAAATGAGTTTGCACAGTAGGATATTTCATCTCAGGCGGCAATGCTGCTGTTGTGAGTACAAAAGTTATAGTTATGAAGCGAAATTGCCTTATGATTTTTCCTAATTTGGAAAATTAATTACAAATTAAATTATCAAATTATTCGAGTAACCCCTGAAAATGCTTTGCAGACCCATCGCGATCCTCGGTTGAGAACCACTGCTGAAGAGCGTTATCAGGGCATAAGAAGCAAGGCGAATCAACATCATACAATTGAGTTTATCGCGCTTCCTCAAACTTAATCATATGCTATACGATTCCCAGACATTATTATCATCAAGAATTGATATGATTGGAATTGCGAAGCGTTTGATTAGAAAATGGCGGCAAGGTCTGCGCTTTCGAAGATAGCACTAAGAAGCGCACCTGTGTCGAATCCCAAAACGCGGCATAAAAGTCGCCTCAACTGAAAGAGCGTACTTATTCTGAACGTATTGCAAGAGAGATACGGATCCGACAGTTCCACAGGCATGGGTTCAAACAAATCTATTTTGGCGAAGGATCCACACAGTGCGGAACGCTGGCTTCTATGCCAAGAAGGAGACTGCTGCAGTTATAGTTCGCAAAAGTTACAAGTTCCACCAAATACACCGGAAAGACTGCCTTCTGAATCTGTACCGGTCCCAGGAAACTGTCCAACTCTGAAGGAGACGGATGACATTATCGCAGGTTGGAACGAGCGGGGGATTTTGATTCGACCAACGCGGGCCAAGTCTTGCAGTTATAGTTCGCAAAATTTACAAGTTCCACCAAATACACCGGAAAGACTGCCTTCTGAATCTGTACCGGTCCCAGGAAACTGTCCAACTCTGGAGGAGACGGATGACATTATCGCAGGTTGGAACGAGCGGGGGATTTTGATTCAACCAACGCGGGCCAAGTCTTGCAGTTATAGTTCGCAAAAGTTACAAGTTCCACCAAATACACCGGAAAGACTGCCTTCTGAATCTGTACCGGTCCCAGGAAACTGTCCAACTCTGAAGGAGACGGATGACATTATCGCAGGTTGGAACGAGCGGGGGATTTTGATTCGACCAACGCGGGCCAAGTCTTGCAGTTATAGTTCGCCAAATTCACAAGTTCCACCAGATACACCGGAAAGACTGCCTTCTGAACCTGTACCGGTCCCAGGAAACTGTCCAACTCTGGAGGAGACGGATGACATTATCGCAGGTTGGAACGAGCGGGGGATGTCGATTCGACCAACGCGGGCCAATTCTTGCAGTTATAGTTCGCAAAATTTATAACTTCCACCAAATACACTGGTAAAACTGCCTTCGGAACCTGTACCGGTCCCAGGAAACTGTCCAACTCTGAAGGAGACGGATGACATTATCGCAGGTTGGAACGAGCGGGGGATTTTGATTCGACCAACGCGGGCCAAGTCTTGCAGTTATAGTTCGCCAAATTCACAAGTTCCACCAGATACACCGGAAAGACTGCCTTCTGAACCTGTACCGGTCCCAGGAAACTGTCCAACTCTGGAGGAGACGGATGACATTATCGCAGGTTGGAACGAGCGGGGGATGTCGATTCGACCAACGCGGGCCAAGTCTTGCAGTTATAGTTCGCCAAATTTACAAGTTCCACCAGATACACCGGAAAGACTGCCTTCTGAACCTGTACCGGTCCCAGGAAACTGTCCAACTCTGGAGGAGACGGATGACATTATCGCAGGTTGGAACGAGCGGGGGATGTCGATTCGACCAACGCGGGCCAATTCTTGCAGTTATAGTTCGCAAAATTTACAACTTCCACCAAATACACTGGAAAAACTGCCTTCGGAACCTGTACCGGTCCCAGGAAACTGTCTAACTCTGAAGGAGACGGATGACATTATCACAGGTTGGAACGAGCGGGGGATGTTGATTCGACCAACGCGGGCCGATTCTTGCAGGCGTAGGGACGAAGGGATCAAGTCAACCTCAACCAACGGATTCGTTCGACTGGATTGGATCGCGAAGTCGCTGGAACGCAGTACATACACTAATTTATCAGCTTAGTTCCCGATCTCGAGAAGTTTCAAAGGCACGATGGGAAAGATTTCATCGAGCTATCTGCGAAAGCGGAAGAGATGACAGAAGATTTATGATGAGACAGATTGTGCCCGCAGTTCCTGTGCATTTCAAGACATGGAAAAGTCGGCATATCAAATATATTTTGAAGACGTCTGCGAAGATGCGTCGTACAGTTGCGAATCCGGTGCCTCGAAATACATACTGTTCTAGAGTCTACTACTTAGCTCTGAAGTTAACAGTGAAATTGTCGCCGAGTTTGATAGGGATTTTGAATGCAAATTTCAATAACGCGTAATAGTACATTTTTGTTCGACTTGTACGATTTCTCGTTGCTATTTGCTGGTATTTGTTTGTTTGTTTTGGGGTATTCATGGTGTTTGTCGACTACTATGGTCATTTACACCAGGCCGATATTCTTCTTATTTTCCGTAACTGCCGACTTATATATAGCACGGCCAACCTCTAGGCTTTTGTAAGACACCGCTGACGCGGATGAGGTGGCGAGGAGGAGCCTAGGTAAACCTCCAACACTTAGGTATCGGAATTAGGAAGTTGACCTCTGTCGGACTCGAACCCATTGGTGTTGCAGCCGCGGATTATACCACTGCGCTAGCCGCGGATTATACCACTGCGCGATCTCGCCACTATTCGCTGGTATATTTTGTCAAATAAAACTGATTTTGGTACAAGTTTCTGCGAAACTATACTAACTACAGGCTGCCTACCACTGATCTGGAGGACAGAATCTTTAAGGCTAAAGTGCCGTGGAAATTAGGATTCCATAGATTGCGGCTTGCTTACATTTATAAACCCGTCAAGTTATTAGCAAAGCAAAGATTGTATTATTCCGGGCTGGATAAACGAGGCTGACATATTCATGTGTGAAATTAGCAATTGTTGAGGATAGGCTACTTTGTACCGTCCCAGTAAACACAGTACAGACTAAAGATGTAGAAAGCCGAGCCCGATATAGTAGATATTACATCTCGGCAGGTCGTAGAAAGGGGGATTTTGTGTCGACTGAATTCAATGTCTTTTCCATGTCCTTCAATAATGTAAATATTATGCAGATGCTACAGCCTTTAAACATGGTGAGTAGAATGTAGATCCTACATTAGAAGAAGATCCTGATATAATAACCTGTTTTCTACCACTGGGCATAACCTGATCACGGCTGCGTACACACACCACATTATCTACTACATATTAATCACATTTGTGTTAATTTAATTGTAAACGAATTGGCAATAATGCCGTTGTAAAAAATGAAACGAACAAACGAACGAATGCCCGAAGAAAGAAACTGAAAACAGTCCGTATCATCAGGTTTCATCTTCTGATGAGCTGGATAAATAACCCTGCGGCCTTTTCTTTTCAACACCCTGCAGAAATAAAATGAAAATGACGATTAATAGCTAAGACATTCGTACTGCGAAAATGGCAGAGGTAGCGAGTAACGAATGACTCCTACATTTTTTTCGCCCATACTTACTAAAATGGATTTGATTCTGAACTATTTCCACTCAAGTTTTCAAGTTTTATTATTATATTTTTTAATATTATATGACTAGAGAACTGACTTCAATCGTCACTTCTACTTGATTATCAAGATCAACGATGACTACTTCAGCACTCTTTAAAAACAGCCACTAACACAAAAAGAATTCTTCACTAGAGAACTGACTTCAATCGCCACTTCTACTTGATTATCAAGATCAACGATGACTACTTCAGCACTCCTTGAAAACAGCCACTAACACAAAAGGAATTCTTCACTAGAGAACTGACTTCAATCGCCACTTCTACTTGATTATCAAGATCAACGATGACTACTTCAGCAATCTTTGAAAACAATCTTTGAAAACAGCCACTAACAAAAAAAGAATTCTTGACTAGAGAACTGACTTCAATCGTCACTTCTACTTGATTATCAAGATCAACGATGACTACTTCAGCACTCTTTAAAAACAGCCACTAACACAAAAAGAATTCTTCACTAGAGAACTGACTTCAATCGCCACTTCTACTTGATTATCAAGATCAACGATGACTACTTCAGCACTCCTTGAAAACAGCCACTAACACAAAAAGAATTCTTGACTAGAGAACTGACTCCAATCGCCACTTCTACTTGATTATCAAGATCAACGATGACTACTTCAGCACTCTTTGAAAACAGCCACCAACACAAAAAGAATTCTTGACTAGAGAACTGACTTCAATCGTCACTTCTACTTGATTATCAAGATCAACGATGACTACTTCAGCAATCTTTGAAAACAGCCACTAACAAAAAAAGAATTCTTGACTAGAGAACTGACTTCAATCGTCATTTCTACTTGATTATCAAGATCAACGATGACTACTTCAGCAATCTTTGAAAACAGCCATCTTTGACAGAAAACAGCCACTAACACAAAAATAATTTTTGACTAAAATTTCTTCACATTGTCAAAAATGATCAATTCAACAATCCAAATAAATCAGTTATTTGGCAGCTAACTGATTGAGAGAAAGGGCATCCGAGTACCAGGCATAGCTTTATAAATATATAAAAGTGTTTAATTACAGCAGTCGATTGATGATGTCAAGAGCATAAATTGAAATCAAACCTTCCATCGAGATCCCCCTTTCTGGCTGGGAAAATGCGGCAGTGCCTCAGCCACTACACGAATGTAATTTTTTTCAGAGATACTCCTGCCATGGATCTTTTTGCAAGCTCCTAAAGGTATTATCATTAACATTTTGTTTGGCAGTCATTCAACTTCATGAAACATTTTTGATAAAATAACAAACAAAAATCATATTCAAGTTCAGTTAAAATGCTCAGTATATCTAGCACAGTTGTTCCCAGTCGTTTTTACTCAGCATGTTTCCTAGTGGCGTGTTATAGACTTCGTGATTCACCCTCCATTCTATGGTAAACACAAAGCATGGAACAAGTTATTTCAAATGCTGCATATTTCTCATGACTGCTCCGTTTATAAAATTATCTTGTCTGCACTGGCTAAAGCCAGATTCCCTCTTCACATAGTGGGGAATTCCCCCGGTTGGAAACCACTGATCCAGCCTCATTAGGGACATGGGCGTATAAAACAAAGGTCGAACAATGACATGTTCTCGGATTATCATAAATGCTCCTCACTATATATGATCTTGTCCAAAGCCAAGTTGCTGAAAGCCTCTTTTGCATTTTTGCCAATGCGGCTGTAGCAACTCCATACTCCAGCGTTAGCGACCTTTTTCAAGATTAATCGAACAGTTTGCCCTACATTGTCGCCTCCGACTGAGCTGAATCCAATTATCTGAAATCAAAATATGAAAACAGATTTAGTTAACTATCCTAGACCCTATAATCCGTCCATATTTTTAACAGCCGTCTCATAACTCCGAGACACACACAGTGCATATAGTCTACAGAAAATGACGCAATCATATCTATTGGCAGGTCACAGAAAGGAGAATAACCAGTATGATGATTTGTGTCAATTTACTGGCGGAAAGATGAATCAGTCCTTGGGGCATAGTCGTTTACAGCACTAGTCTGGACACTGCGTACGTTTTCCCGTTCACTGGTCTTTACTGCAGCGACACCAAGCGGTACGTGGGTTGTTGTTGTTGTCGTCGTTCGAGAACTGGGCTCTTGTTGTTAAATTGCACATATTATCGAGTTACTGGTTATTAAGCAATGGCTGCTGTGAAAAGAAATGGTGCTTACTGTTGCATACCTGGTTGCACGAACTGCTTTGGAACAGGTCATAAGTTATATTTAGTTCCATCCGGCCACAAAAAGCGATTCGGCGTAAAAACTGAAGAATGGGCTTCACAATTCCATCAGGTGGGTCAGCACTATACAGTTCCTCGCAAACGACATAATTTATAGTTGTATGTTTCTTGTATCAAGGTGCTCTTTCGATATCGCTATTCATCTGAATTTAAAAGTAAAGTACAATCTGGCAAAGTCCACATATGTGAGAGTCATTTCACCAAGGAAAATATTGCATCAACCAACAAGAAGACCTGGTTGAAGTATGG
Organism: Botryllus schlosseri; assembly: GCF_051294905.1. NCBI lineage: Eukaryota > Metazoa > Chordata > Ascidiacea > Stolidobranchia > Styelidae > Botryllus > Botryllus schlosseri. Next base: position 7,988,397 of record NC_137238.1, on the reverse strand, counting down.
AGTAATGCCAACGCTAAATCTACCTGCAAAATCTCATGAACGTTCATCCCTGCCTCGGAAAAGTCCCTCTAACAGAATTGTGCCAGATCATACTAAAGTCAATGATGGCCCAAAATATGAGTCAATATCACATGTGGAACAAGCTTTATCAAATTCTGCTATGCTCGTCTGGCGCAAACATAAAATCAATGATTCGAAGATCCAGTTCATGCTTTACCATGATGAAGATAACCACGCAATTCCTTCGGTCAGTTTTTTACTCAATCATGTTGATGGTGAATTCATTGCCAGTGTAGCAATTGATGGCATTTATGCGCCTGATATTTCTCAAAATATCAGCATTATGGAACATTCAATCAACCATCATTTGAATGTTTTGTCTAATGTCATACCTTGTTCTGGCTATGATCAAGTGTTGGATGATGGACCTTGGTGCAAAAGATGGCAGAAAACGAAGTTCTGGTAAGAAAAATTCTTTGAAGCTTAACAAAAGTGTCTGCAACTATCCATTAATTAATGAGCATTGTCACTGAATTTCAGGTTTTACAGCAAAGACTGTGCTGCAGCATCTTCAACTGGGTCTCCTTGTCATCAATGTATGAAGGTCAAAGTGAAGCAAGAAGACTCACAAATTCGTAAATTACGTAGATTGGAAAAATTGGAAGGCAGCAAGTTGAGTTCTCAGGCAGTAGTCACAACTGTTTCAAAAGAGAGGCTTCAAGCTGCAGTTATTGGATATAGAAAAAAAGTAAGAATATAGCAGTGTGGCTGGAAACCACTGATGTATATATTACTTAATCTTGATTTAATGAATATAGGATGCCTGATTTGGTTAATGAATTGAAAGAATCAGGGCTTCAAGTGTCACACGAAATGGAGGGACTGATTCAGAATTGCTCCAATGATGATGAATACTTAAAACAATGGTTGACAACTCAACAAGCACTCCCTGAGTGCTCAAAATTTGGAAGAAGATATCCCCCTTCAGTCATTAGGTGCCTTTTTGAAATGCACATTTTAATCTTGTCGTTTGAGTATTGTTTGTGCTTTACAGATACTGTCTTGTGCTGTATGCCAAGTCAGCCTCTGCGTACAGGCACCTCCAGCGCATAATGGTATTGCCTTCATCTCGAACACTGAGAAGACATAAAATGGAAGGATATGGAAGAGCTAACTGTGGCTTTCAAGCAAGTGTTGCTGAACGACTTCGGATGGCGATATCTAAATCTGAGAAGGAATGTGATAAAATGGTGGTGGTAGCTGTGGATGAAATGTCCATTCGAAGTAAGAGCTGTCAATCTTATAAATTTATTTCACACAATTTATATATTATTTGCAGAGGATATTGCATTTCATTCGTCTACTGGAGATATTGCGGGATATGTCGATTTTGATGATGAATGCTACAACACCATGTCAAAGTCGTCATCACAGATTGCAACTCAGATGCTTACGTTTTTTGTAAGAGGTATGAATGTTTCCTATTTCTTGACCATGAAAATCTCCGGAGTCTGGATGACTCTATACAGGTATCACAAATAGAGATTTGGATGGAGTTATCGCTTTCTACCCAACTGCAGGAATTGACAGCAATGAGCTATTCTTCCTGCTTATGGACTTGCTGGTCGAGATACAGGCAGAAAGTAAATGTGTTGTTGCAGGAGTCGTGTGTGAGTTGAATTTAAATGTGCCAAAGGTTTTTCAGCTTAGTAGTGGTATATGAAAAGTCGCTTAGACTGTTTTACAAGAATAGATAATTATATAGTAATGTTACTTAGTAGGCCTGATATAACCATATGTTTACTTTTTGAAGTTGATGGATTAGCAGCAAACAGAGCAGCAGTAAACCATTCTTTGTCAGCTGATGAAGATGAGATACCTCATAGAATGGTCAATCCGTTGATTCCATCCAGGTATTCAGTATCGATAATTAGAGCTTCAGATGAATTGGTTTCACTTCTATTTACAGATTTATCTTTTTCCTGCCCGATCCACCGCATTTGTTGAAGACGTGCAGGAATCATTTACTGAGTTCAACTCGCAGCATGTGGAATGACGGAGACATTTACATGGAACCCATTAAATATTTGATTCGGGTATGAGAAACTGTAGCCAAAACTCTAGTAAATAATGTGGCAATATTTTTCTTTGGTGCACTTGGATTGAATTGACAACAGGATGACATGAAACTTGGGGATTTGAGATATTTCTCCCATCTCAATGAGTGTCATGCCTCTCCAAGTCCATGGGAAAAAATGAGTGTTCCCATCGCTGCAAGGACTCTTTCCTTCAGAGTTGGTAAGTGTGAAATGAATTGAAATATTCTAGTGGATGATTTTGTGTTTCAGGAAAAGCTCTACAAGAAAAAGGTTTTATCGCACTTTCAAATTTCATCTTAAATATTGATGAGTGGTTTGATTGTGTGAATGCCGGCTACCAGCATGGGAACCCGAAGCCATCCCGTCAGCCTTATTACACCGCAGATGACAGTAGATTAGGTTGGTTGGAGAATGACTTTTTAGGATATTTAGACAAGTGGGAGGAAAATGCGCAGAAAAGGCCTCTGATGGGATCCGTGAACCGCGAAAAAATGCTGCTTTCAAAGCCTACCAGAAGTGGACTACGGATGGCGACCAAGTCTATGGTAGCAATAATCCGTGAGACACTTGCTGCAGGCGCAAGGTTCGTACTGCCGAGAAGGATAAATCAAAGATCCCTTGGAATCCTACTTTGGAGATCAACGTCAGAGGGGTCATGGAGCAGGCAACCCTACCGTTTCCATGTTCTCTGCTAATGCGTGGTCTTTGGATCTGCTCCACCGTAAATAAAACACAGCAGTAGTTCTAAAATAATTCAACTGTTTTTTTATATGCAGCAATAAAGTGAAATGAAAACAATACGGTAACAATGCTTGCATCATTTACTAAGAATTTTTAGGGATTTCCGCAAACTGCAGGACTGTGGCTGTTTGTTTTTAGGGGTGGAGATCAACTTTTCACGGCAATTAATATGCAACCGAAGGTTAATGTATCTTTTTAGTAACATTTGTAGTAGGATGGGATCTGCCTCAGGAAAGAATTTAGAAGGATTTACTGACGAGATTATCTGTGCGTAGCAAATATGCCTGTGACCCAGATATTTTGAAACTACTACTTCGGTGCGCAAAATCATAGCAGTGTAGCCGTTATGTGGTTTAACAAGGCTACCTCTGTTGCGACCTTCGAATAGAGGATGTAGGTCGACAGAGCGATCTATCTGACTTCGGCACCAAGCATTACGCTCCCCTTTTAGTTTCCTGATACCCCATTGCAATAAGCTGCCCGCCAAGTACTGAACTGCTCCAGTCTGAATTTCATGCTGTTGGCTTGAACTATCTGAAGATTCTGACGAATTAGGGAAGCTAGCATCAATGATCTGTGGTATGACACTCTTCATAATTCGCTTGGCAGTAACTTCTGGTAGTTCAGGCGTTCCAAACTTCCTGGTCATAATACTGACATACTGTCTCATCATGGCAGTCTTGCTAGAAAGAGCAGTCAAATCCGTTAGTTCTCGCAGAATTTCTTTCTGATGGCCGTGTTGCAGTGTAACACCCAAGTGATTGAGAGTACTTTGCAGAATATTCAAACAGTCGACTTCATAATCGACAGTAACAACCATTATTTCATTTCTTGGCTCAGTAGCTTCCTTCAGTGAGTTGTCGCTGGCATCGTCCACATCATCAACCTTTAATTAAATGCACAACATGACATATAAAGTCCTGAAGTGAGATGTATTGCATACTTACATCGTCAAATATTCTCATCAATTCTTCTTCAGTCAAGTCCATTTTGAAATAAGCCCACGATCACAACAATAACAACGTAAGTTACCTAAACGGCAGTTGACCGAACGATAGTGTAGCTGCAAAAGACCCATGTACCACCAGGTGTCGCACCAAACAACAGCTTGCCATACGACTGTCCAGACTAGTGCTGTAAACGACTATGCTTGGGGTCAAGTGACTGAATTCTGGAAAAGTCATCCTATGCTCAATGTATTTGCCTTTTGTCGTGCACCTGTCACAACTTGAGAACCCAGAAAAATATTTAATGCTCTTGCACATCGCTTTTGCGGGCGCGTCACATACGATGCAATCTATTTCCACTTTGAAATGCTTCTCATTAATAATGACACCATCATGCAATAGAATCCCAAGATCGTTAACGGTATCTTTCAAGAATTCGAGATCCTTTGGCTTGGATTGTCCAGCTGCTAAAGCTACCGGGAACACTTTGTGAATACTCAAATTATTCACACAACAAAGAATTGGCCAGAGGCTTACTTTTGAGCTTTTGAATAAAGGAAGACCATCTATGTTGAGCGCCAATTTCAGAGTAGTTACTGAGTGAGTGACACTTACTGGTAAGCAAGATAAAGCAGAAGTCAGCCCGCGTACCCATACAGATTCCAGAGCGAACTTCTATATTAGCACTGTAAATGTCCTAATACGTTTGCTAAAGCACCAGCTACCCCAAGCCAGTAAGCTAGTCGTACCGTTCGAAACTTCCGACGGCCTGCTCTCAATATCTAGGAATATTCACTAACGCTACACACAAAAGACAACCCAAGTCTCTGAATATTCACTTCCTCTTTTCCGACATCAGCAATCTGCTTCAGTCCGGCAGCAACCAGAACCAGCACTAGGGTTGTTCAGAATTGACCGACTTTCAAAAAGTCTAGGTTTTCAGTCCGTTTCCCATGCCTTATACCTAAAACAAATTCTGGCAACTTTTTTTTGTAATTCATCCCCTGCATCCGTGTGCACTAGGGTTGTTCAAAATTTGGAAAATGTTTGGAATTCTGCGTGTCCATCGCTTATTCTTTAGATTATTGTTAAAAAACAATAATGGGCTTGAAAGAAGCTCCCAGGAAAGCCGCTAACATCTGTCTAAATGCGTTTGAAAGTCGTTGTTGAAGAGTGGGCGGGCAACCGACAGTAGAGGCGGGCAATCACGAAACCACGGTTCTTGATTGGGTAATCGGCTAAGCTTCACTGATTACTGCAACAGCTGACTCGGATTCGGGAGCTTCGCTTTACTAAATTGAAAGTCTGTTTTGCTGAGGTAGAGTCTGTTAGTAGCGGTTGTGGTTCTGTACAAGCGCGTTGTGTGTTGATGAGTCATTAGTAGTACTGTAACACGTGTTCTTTGAATGCTTCAGAGTCGATAGCAGTAGTTTATGCTTTGGAGCAACAATAGTGCAGTCATGGCAGAGGCAAAACGGCGAAAGATTGCACACATGCCGCAGCGAAGAACAAGATCCAAATCTGAGCAGTACTTGGTCGGATATACTTGCGATGACATCTGTGGCTCGAGATTACCTACTATACGAGAAGTAATGAGTTACTTGCTGCATCTGAAAGAGCATTGTCCTCAGTCAACCCCTACTCATGAACTATGTACTGTGGTGGTGGATGATGTAATGACAGTGTGGAAAATGGCGAGAATTGCGACAATGCAGAAATCACATGTGGTGCGATCACTTCAAGTTCTGACTATGATGCTGATGTTGGACTTGGCACCTCGACCCAATCCATTAAACTGATGGCACCTAAAAATATTATGAAAAATACGCATGTTTCCCAAGCTCTGGATCGATTGCAAGTAACTGACAACGATGCAACGATGCTGATGGGAGCATTTATTAAGGCTTGTGGAGGAGATATAGCCATGTTCTCCCTGTCAAGATCTTCAACGAAGAGAGCCAGGGAAACAAATCGCCTGGAAATATCTCAGGACATTTTGGAAAAATTTGCCGAAAATAGACCACAGCATGTTGCCATTCATTGGGATGGAAAGCTCACAGAGGATAGATTAGGAAATCGATATGAAGCTTTGTCAATTGTTCTATCTTGTCAACCTCAATACTCGGAAGGAAAACTACTTGGAATTCAGAAGATACAAAATGCGGCAGGTCAGACACAAGCTGAAACTACTTTCGACATAATTAAAAAGTGGGATATACAATTAATGGGATATACAAGATGCTGTAACAGCTTTGGTTTTTGACACCACAGTAAGCAACAGCGGCTGGAAGAAGGGTGCAGCGAAGATCCTTGAGGACCTTCTAGGAAAGAAGGTTTTTTACCATGTGTGTCGGCACCATGTGTATGAGCTAGTAGTCAAAGACGTCTGGAAATGTTTATTTGGAAAAGCAACAACCGGACCAGAGAACATATGGTTTGCCCACCTTAAGAGCTGGAGCAGTCTTGACAGAAAACGGCAATTCAAGACTCTGACTATTCCTATATGCTTTAAAGAACGAGCAGCAATGACAGTTGAGAACTTCAAGCTACTTACTACTCGCCAGAAAATATTTCTTCACACGGGATGTCTACAAACAATGTGTGACTAATGCTCTTGCTCTTCTCGGTGCAGATGGAGATATACATCATCACAAACCTGGTGCAACACACCATGCAAGGTGGATGGGCACAATTCTGTAAGCTCAGAAGATGTTCATGTGGGCTGATCAGTTACATTACAAATCTGAAGAAGTGGAACTGCTGCATCGCTTCAATCTCTTTTATATCCCTGCCTGGGTTGCTTCCAGCATCGGTCGTGATGCAGCCGGTAATGACTTGAGATTCATCCAGGACATGTTGAGTTACAAGGAACATGATGAACAAGTTTCCACAGCTGCTTCACAAAAGCTTTTAAAGCATGACTGGTATATCGTGGAGGAAACCGCTGTATATGCCTTGTTTTCGCCGAGTGAAAGCAATGAAACCCGAGAAAACATGGCAAAGACGCTCCTACAGGTCGAGCGAACTTCAAGTTTCAGGAGAGGCCCGCCCTCGTTGAATGCAACTGTACACATCAACAAGGACACTACTTTGTCTGATTTTATTGGGCCACAGTCGTGGTACATATTTGATGTTTTTGAATGCTCTGGGGCGTGGCTAGCTCAACCGGTTGATGTTTGGCACTTATCAGATTCCTACACCAGAATGAGCTCCTACATCAGTTCTGTCAAAGTCGTTAATGATGCCGCAGAACGAGGTGTAAAGCTAAGCACAGACTTTGCTGCAATCTTGACTGAAAATGAACAACAAAGAGACAGTCTGCTTCAAGCTGTGGAACAGCATAGGAAGACAGTTGGAGACAGCAGGAAGTCAACTCTAATCAAAAGCCTGTAATCTGCAACTTGTGCCTGACAATGCAACACTGATCTGCAACGTACTTTTTAATGTCTTTTGTAAATAGTGCTTTTCGCCTTCATTCAATTGTGAATAAAAAGTGTAATATGCGTTTGTTTATGGGTGAAACGTCGACCAGTCATAACAAGTACTACTGAGATGTTGACTTGAGTTTCACTCACTGTCAGTAACTTTTGGAAAGGTTGAAGGTAGCAACATGCATGCATCTAGTTTATTCGTATCTCAACTAGCGAGAGCACCTGTGCAATACATAGCACTTTCTGCAGGTAGATATTAACTTAGGCGGTTGCGATGTTGTACTATGGACTCTTGATGACAACATTAACAAAGGCAATATATCATGTCTGTAATGCCACCAACAGAAACGACTGCACAACAGCACGCAAAAATCGTTACCGGCAGTGTTCACAAAGTCGGTCTTTCAGCCAATCATTAGCTTATTATTACCGGCTTCAACCAATCAGGATTAATGGCTTCTCTTTGCCCGCCCACTTCATCGATTCCCCGCCCACTTGCCGACGGCTACTTTCAAACGCATTTAGACAAATATTACCGGCTTTCCTGCGAGCTTCTTTCAAGCCCATTATTGTTTTTTAACAATAATCTACAGAATAAGCGATGGACACGCAGAATTCCAAACATTTTCCAAATTTTGAACAACCCTAGTGTGCACATTGAGCTGGAAGAAAAGCAGCTGAAAATAGGGGATTCCCCTAAAATCTGAGTGTCACGATTTTACCTAGCCTAGTTAAAGTGACATATAACATGGATTTATGCAGCTGTTGCGGTTTGGAGTGCTACAAAACCCCACTATATAAGGCATTCCTAGTTCAGGATATCATTTCCATGTCCCACACTGCCTTAGGACTGCTCAAAACTACCTAAAACTGATAAGTCATTTTGTTGGATCACATATCCTACACCCCTCAAACCTACCAGGCACTGTTCATCAATTTCCTGGATCCCCATGTGCAAGAATACAACTGTAAATGTAACATCCACTCACAGCCACATAATAAACATCACAGGAAACGAAAAAATAAGGCAAAGAAAGAGATCATCTTGGCAAAATATTATATAAATCAGGTGGATGAAATGGTTGCTTTCGAGAAATCTGCATATCTGTTCCGGTGATCTTCCACAGCTTGTAGGAGGCTCGCTCGCTGTTTTTGTCATCCGTTATGAACGCAGCATAGTCGGTATTCAATTTTACCATACGCTCTGCTGCATCATTAACTACTTCAACAGTGTTCACAAATTCTTGAGCAGTCACGAAATCCGGATCAGTATGCCATTCCGAAACTGGAAGACTCAACCAATCATGTTCCACATGTATAGCATCAAATAGAAACCACGATTCTGGCCCAATCAAATCGACCATACTCATTGACTCAGAGACAGAGTCAGAGATCAGACTGAGAGGCATACCTCTGCGAAATTTTTCAGGGATTGGCATTTTCAACAATTTAGCAGCCATCGCTTCCTTCAGTTTGTCCAGAATCTTTGGATTAGCCGAGAACATGGTAAATACCACCATTTCCTCAGTTAGATACCAATGATGTTTTCGCAATTTCTTGTATGCCACATCAGCAACAGTGAGATCGCATAATGAAAAGTTTTTCATGTCATGAAGGAATTTGAGATCATTCCAAGGTGCGTCACATGCAATACCAGTTTTCAACCAAGCTGGAACATAAAACAAAGCAATGAATGTATTGATTCGTTCCAACTTTTCAATGAACTCTTCAGAATAGTCCATTTGCTCACTCCACATGAACATTTTTTGACAGTACATTACTTGACTCATCCATCTAGCGCTATGAGTAGCACCAGGCTTGCGAAAACGATGATCAACATATTTGTCATGCAAAATCGCCAAGGTGCCTGTTGCACATTCTCTGTAGTCATCTCTTATCAAGACTTCTTTCTGCTTTCCATCATTGGGTTTCATCAGTGGAATTATTTCTTGCTTTGCTTCATCAGCTTTCATCGCCAACCAGCTGCCTTCAATAAACTTCAGCGTTTTATAGCTTCTTGATTTATCAATATGTTTCCACTACTTCTTGAAGGTATTAAAATCCTTGTTTTCAGGGCCTGTGGTTGTCGATCCAAACAAACACTTCCAAACCTCTCGAATGACCAGTTCATAAATATGATGGCGACAGGCATTGTAGAAAACTTTCCTGTTAATCAATTCTTCAAGTAACGGAACCGCACCTTTGTTTTTACCAGTGTTTGAGGATGTTGTGTCAAACACAAGAGCTCTAACAGATTTTGTTAAATTCCAAAGTTCCAGCAGTTGAAATGATGCATCAGCCTGTGCTTTTCCTGTGGCACTTTCCAGAGTTTGAATGCCAAGAAGTTTCCCTTTCTTAAATGCGCCGGAATACGCAGACGATGCGAGCACTGCCAAGGCCTCAAATTGATATCCTAGACGACTCTTAGTGAGCTTTCCATCCCAGTGCAATGCAATGTGCTCTGGTGGATTGGTGGATATTTTTTCAAAGATAGATTCGGAAATTTTAAAACGATTTGCAATGCGTCGTCGATAGGTCCCAGATCATGAAAGATGGAAGTCATTAGGGTTGCCATCGCAAGCTTTAATCAGTGCTGCAGTTATCATGGCAGCGGCATTATCACTGACTTTCAAGCGATCAAAAACCTGGCATAGGTCTTCGTCGCTGAATACGTTTATAGGAGCTTTTAGAGTCACAAATTTAGCGGAATGACCAGATGTCGACTGTGCAAGTTCACAATCAGTGCTGTGAGAAGTGTCAGCTACCTGTGAAGATATAGATGAGCTCTCTGTAAATTCACCTTTGCTACTTGATGCTGGTGCAGACTCTCTTGCACTCATGGTCCGTCTCTTTTGTTGCATGATTTTCGTTTTCAACACTTTATCTTTGCCACCGATCGTTGCTAATCTCGGACCCCTTTGATCCTGATAAAATGCTATGTCTTCACGTTTTTTATCGTCAGAAAGAAGTCTACTTGCTTCAATTGTCGCTATCGCGTCAGGGGCTCCTATATCCCATAGCTTACTCAGTTTAACTTCAAAGTCGCTTTGTTTTTTTGATACATGTTGCCGGCCTGCAGTTTTCTTTAGTGACAGCCATTGTTTCCATACTGTTTCCAATCTTTTAGTGGCATTGACTTTTGTGATAGTCTTTATGCCAGCAAGTAACCAAAAACCGATCACTTCATCTACTGCGATCTGGATGTGTGACTTGACTGGTTCATTTTTAAAAAATGAATGCTCTCTCAGGTGTAGCACATATTGCATAACTTGCCTCAGAGTGGGCAAATTCGATCCCGTAATGGCTTCCTCAGATGGCCCAACTAAGAAATGCTTTGTCTGCGATCGTGTTCTTCTAGTTTTTCTTCGGTACTGCTTCACTAGATGACGATTTTCTTTTTTTTTTCAGACATTTCGCACTACAGCTAATCTTAGAAAAACAGATATACATAAACTCAGTCAAGCAACAAAGAATAGTGGAAAACATTTCAGTTCTTTTAAAGTTTTAGGTCGAACACATACTGCATAACTTGCACAGGAGTAGCCAGATTAGATCCAGTTATGGATTATCGAAGATAGTTATTCCTAAATTGGAAAAACTCATACCAGTATATTGATATCTTGGGATATAACGAAAAATTTATAGCAACCGACTGGCGGTTTTCCCCAGTCACTGGTGTTTCAACGCGGCACTCCAATGTAAATGAGTGCCGATTTAGCAGGCGTCGAATCCTGTCTGCTCAGCTGAATCTGCTCTTGGACTCGCTAACCTTGCGTATCAGTCTTGTATTTCAACAGAATCAAGCAACCCAAATCGAAGATCAAACAATGGGAACTTCGGAATTGCTTTAAGAATACACTGATGTTAATACAAGCAAAGTGAGATTCGCAATAGTGCTCGCTCGTCCGTTGCTTGATGGTATGGAGGACGAGACAACGGCAGCGAGGGCAATTTATACTAGCGAAAAAAGACAATTTAACACAGTAATCAAACAATCAAATCACTAAAATCGGTACAAATACAATTAGCACAAACACGAAATACAAATTAGGACAGTTGAAAGACAAACTGATTCCTCTAAAAACGTTATCAAATAAAGGATACAAAAACCATGCGCAATCGCAAACACTGCCCCATTTGACTGGTCCCAGTCAACAGAATTGCACCAATAAGTTATCAGATCAGTCAGTACTCAGGTAAGCATACATTAATCTGTGACCGCACAAGGCAGACGACTGTCCAGTGTCCATGTCCATATCGACATTAAATCGGAATCACGAGTTCCTTTGTGGTCGCGTAACATATTGCGTGAATCATGGGGTATCGAGAGCGCTAACCAAAGAAAGTGAATTAATATTTATATCACGCCCAGTCAACGTTGAGAGAGAATAATTAGATGGATCAGCCGGTTGAAGCCATCAAGTTGAGCGACTTGGGTCCGTGATCAACTAAATTTTTTCAAAGGGCGTACACAGACAATTCCATTCCCGACTAATGCCAGTGTCATCATTCCAATACACACGGACTAAACTTAATGTTCATCGTGTTAGAAGCTATCGAGCCTCCCATCTCAATAACGTTCAATGTACCACTCTGAATGGTAGAGAGGCGTTCAGCAACTCTTCTAGTGATGAGAGCAAATCACATTTAAATGGTAGAGTGGCGTTCAGCAATTCTATACTAGTGATACGAATAAATCACCTTCAATCGTACATAGGCGTCCAGCAACTCTACTAGTGATAAGACTAAATCACTTATCACGAGAGAGAGAGGCGTCCAGCAGCTCCACGAGCGATGAAACGTTGTTGGGACGGAGAACCGAACGCGGCTGCAACGTAACCGACTTTATCCAAGTGTGATGACGGCCATCGTTGTAGGAAAAATCTTGTGACTGCTGCGAAATCCGTCGCCATTGAAGAAGTTGAACCCGTCGTCGCAATCTTTGAGGCGTCTCTTGCAGCAATAAACTTCAAAAAAACACAAAATGTAGCAGATTCTATGCCAAGCAGCGGTGATCAATCCATGATGGGCAGCAGAGTCTTGAATGTAGACTGAATGCCTGCGCCCGAACCGAGGAGAGTCATGAGCTTGAATTAGCTTTAATGCGAATTGCTTCCAGACTCACTGGCGAATTGATTCCGGACAACCTTATTGCGAATTGTTTCGACGCGGCACTCCAATGTAAATGAGTGCCGATTTAGCAGGCGTCGAATCCTGTCTGCTCAGCTGAATCTGCTCTTGGACTCGCTAACCTTGCGTATCAGTCTTGTATTTCAACAGAATCAAGCAACCCAAATCGAAGATCAAACAATGGGAACTTCGGAATTGCTTCAAGAATACACTGATGTTAATACAAGCAAAGTGAGATTCGCAATAGTGCTCGCTCGTCCGTTGCTCGATGGTATGGAGGACGAGACAACGGCAGCGAGGGCAATTTATACTAGCGAAAAAAGACAATTTAACACAGTAATCAAACAATCAAATCACTAAAATCGGTACAAATACAATTAGCACAAACACGAAATACAAATAAGGACAGTTGAAAGACAAACTGATTCCTCTAAAAACGTTATCAAATAAAGGATACAAAAACCATGCGCAATCGCAAACAACTGGAATAGACATTTGCAAGCTTTGTTTCTATCCCAGTAGAAAGGAAAAGAGTATCAGGTCTATTATGTCAAATAGTTGTATACTGCTATAATACTATGTTCACTAATCACGCGCTAAATAGCATGAGTCAAAACGCCGCCTGGTAAGTCCTGCACCTCAATCGTAAACACAGTCCATCAACAACAAAGCAGCAAGGCACCCGACTAATCAATGATCCCCGTTTCACAGCCGTGCTCAGCGCTTCATCAGCGCTAGAACATACGCGTCACGTCAATGAGAACACACGGGCTCCTGTCGAGTCACTGACAACGGGAATCCCCTAATTCCGAAGAAATTTTTAGGTGCATGAGAAAACGGCAATGTGCACACGGATGCAGGGGATGAATTACAAAAAAAAGTTGTCAGAATTTGTTTTTAAGGTATAAGGCATGGGAAACGGACTGAAAACCTAGACTTTTTGAAAGTCGGTCAATTCTGAACAACCCTAACCAGCACGCTACACTATACGCATGACTGGTCTTTTCAACCGAAGGCTCCGGAGTTATTATGCTTCCGGAGCAGGGTAAGTTGCACTTCACGCAACATAATGAAGGGGTAATGATGTTTTCTAATGGATATATCGAAGCTTTCGCATGAGATCGAAGAACACCGGTTAGGAATATATATCGTTTTTGAATGTAACACCGAAGTATCCTTTCTACGTATTTTAGACATACCTGCAAGCGATAGAAAATTAGCATTATTAGGTTAACAACGGGATATAACGAAGTCTAACGCATGCCATGGAACAACACCGAGTAGGAATTTATTTTGATTGAATATAACCACTAGACCATCCTACTACGTATTTTAGACATTCCCCGACACTTATAAAATCAGAACCTAATCGAGATGATCCTTTTACGGTGTTGTGTTTGCTGGGGTTGAATTTTGTTAGCTAATCCTACGATATAAGCTTGCTGAATGATAGTTAGCTAATCCTACAATATCATCTTGCCGAATGATATTTTGCTATTAAACTATTACTAAACTTTAGTGTAAACGGGCGTCACCATATTTTGGTCATCCGAGACCGAAAAGGGACACTTCTTCAAAATTTTTCCCGACTTTGTGGTCGGTTGACTAAAAAAAAGGTCAACTATCCGGCTAGGCTCCCCAAATAGCCGCCTGAGCGTTACTGCAGTGCTGATTTACTGTATCTCAGTTGAATTTTAACCTATATTTAACCAATATCTTCAAATAAGAGGGCAACTTCTCGAAAAAGAGGACACTTGAGCGTCCTCCGAGGACACTAAGAAATAGTCAAAAAAGAGGACGTTTGGTAACCCTAGTGTAAACACACAACGTAATGAATCCGCGACAATCTGAGTATTTCGAAAGACGTATGCTCCAGAAATACGGGAAACATTGGGCGCATCGAGCAAGAATTCTTTGAGATCTTGGACAGAGCTTGACTAGTTCGGATTCTCATTCAGCACCGAGTCAGTTTTCAGTTTTAATTATGACACTCTGAGAAACATGCACAATACACACTGTATCGTATATTATAGGGCCATATTCCTGTTATTGGAGGAGTCTTCTCAGTATAAGGCCGGGAGAGTAGCCTATATGGGGCAGTGTGGTCAAATCGACCATTTATGGAGATCATCACATTTTTATGAAACGTCAATTTCTTAACTTACATATCCGGCGAAATAGCTTGTATCATCAAATTGAAAACCCATACCAGATATTAATAGCAGTAACCATTTTTGTTTATCTTGTAGCAGCACAAATTTAATGAAATTGATGAAAACCGAGGCGATGCTGTAACCCAACGCCCAAATATTTCCCACGTTGCAAAAGCTCAGGTATGTTATGTTCTTAAAGTCTAAGAACAATTCAACGGAATTTGGTTCGTATCTGCAACAACTTTCGCACTCAAAGACACACGAAGTCTGTCTAAGAAACATTTAACGCAATATGGTTCGCATTTACAACAACTTCGCACACAAAGACACGAATTCCAACTAAAAGTCATTGAAATCAAGCAATTCTTGGCCGGCATTTTTATGTAGGCCTACTTATCTTACTCTTCCAGTTATGGAAACAGGTTGCCAGAATGTTTCTGTATTTGCCGTTCAGAAATGATGTTGGGCGTGGTATGGCTGGAGAGCGCATGTTGAGTTGGTTGAGGACGGAGTTGGCTGAGAGCGAAGCTGAAGATGGATGCGAGTGAGTGTATGTTTCTGTGTTTGGTAGCGTCAAGTATTAATAGTCGGGAGCAGCAGTCTGCAGCAGGGTTGTAATGACTCGAGTCATGACTCGACTCGAGTGACGATTTTTTGATGACTCGACTTGACTCGAGTCATTTTCTCAAAATACCGAAATGACTCGACTTGACTCGAGTCAATTTGTGTACTGACTCGACTTGGACTCGAGTCATTGCCCACGACTCGAACCAAGTCATATGACTCGAGACTCAGACCGCCAAGACCGACATTTCATTGTAATTTCGAAGAATAGTAAAGTAAAAACACTATCGGGATTTCGTCTACTAGTGCTGGTACTTGAAAATTCGACCAGAAACTGCTTAAAGTGAAAAAAATTTGTTATATTATAAATGCGAACCATTCGATATCACGAAGCAGGTTTATAAAAGTGGGTTTAACAAGACTTTAACTGGAAACTGAGCAGTCAACACAATGACTTGGACTTGGACTCGAGTCATAATATCATCACTCGGACTAGACCCGCTTCTCGCTGACTTGGACTCGGTGGTGAATCGAAAATGACTAGACCTGATTCGAGTCAAAATTATGAAAGTGAGATGACTTGTGACTCGGAGTCACGTGACTCGGAGTCTTGTGACTTGGTTACAACAACCCCGATTTGCAGGCTTGAGTTGGATGTACCGGTCGGAATCTCTGCGTGGATAGTTGGCTGGGACACGACCTATTCACTGACGGTGCTCGCGAGCACCTAAGGAGTGATGTTGCCCCGTTGGTAGTTCGTACTTGCTTGTAGGTAGCAAGGCTGCTGCTGGGCTAGGTTTAGGCTGATGGGCATATCTATGTACGAGGCTTACGGTACTATATTCTACATGTATTTTCACAGTTATTCGCAAAATTATAACTAAAATTCGCATAAATGTAGAAGGGGGGCCCCTTCATAAAATCAAAGTAAGCCATTTTAGTGGGTGCAGAAATTTAATGATTGACTACTGTTTACGGTATTATATTCTACTTGGGTACATGTATTTTCAGTTTTCTGCAAAATGATAACATTCGCGTAAATGTAGGAGGGGGAGGCCTTTAGCTAATGGCAAAATGGATGGAGATCATCAAATCAAAGTGAGCTCTTGCAACTAATGCAGAAATTTAATGATCGACTACTGCTTACGGTACCATATTCTACATTGGTGCATGGATTTTTGTGGTTATTCATAAAATGATTACGAAAAAATGAGAATTGATGATTGACCTGTCTTTACGGTACAATACCATATTCTTTATAGACACAAGGATTCCGCGGTTATTCAGAAAATGGTAATACTTGAAAAAAAGCGCGTAAACCGGAGAAATAGTTTGAAAAAAGCGCGTGAACCGAGGAGGGGGGCCCTCGAAAGCGCGTAAATCAACCATGGGGGCCTAGGCGACCGCCTACCTCGCCTACCCCAAAAGCCACCACTGTTTAGCAGCATCGCAGAGAACCAGATTCAGGGAATGTGATCCACAGGGCATTAAAAAGGCACGTTGATTTAAATTCAAAATTTTTTTTTGTACACCAGCATTTCGACCAGCCATGTTTGCACCATTATCATATCCTTGCCCTCGACAATTAGCAATGTCCAGACCAAGCTCTTCCAGTCGATCAAGCAATGCTTTGGTTAGACCAGAGGTCTCAAACACGCGGCCCGTCAGAGCAATTTGTGCGGCCCGCGACGACATTTTGGAATTTCAAGTATTCAACTATGTATTCAAGTGCGATATATCTTTTATAAGTATGAGAACTTACATTTCACCCTAAAACTACTATGGAAATCACTGACATCTCAACAAACTTCACTATATCACATCACTTTTAAAAGTCATGTGGTAGAAGTTCAGTTATTACGTCACATATCTAGTTCATGACGATAAAACATTACCCGTTGATGATTCGTGACTGAAAATTTTGATTTGGTTTGGTGCGACCTTTTCATAAAATTACTCGAATTCGGATTGATTGGGTAATTGACTCTAGTTGAGTCGGGTAAAACCAGGGTTGTAATGACTCGAGTCATGACTCGACTCGAGTCAGACTCGAGTCACGATTTTTTTATGACTCGACTTGACTCGAGTCATTTTCTTGAAATGGGAAAATGACTCGACTCGACTCGAGTCAATATTTGGATTGACTCGACTTGTACTCGAGTCATTACGCATGACTCGACCCAAGTCATTGACTCGGCTTATTTTATATGACTTGAAGATGAAGAAATTTGCGAATCATAATGGCTAGATCAACGCATCCGACGAATTCTGCCGACATCGCTATTTGTCACCACTGCTTTCGTTGCACTTGTCTGATATCAGATATGCCGCCATAAAAACAACAGAAAATCATACATAGTAGCAATGCATTGTACAAAATCGTCCAGTGATGAAGAGGTAATAGATCCTCCGCAATTAAAGTACTCAAGACTTTTCAATTATACAAGCAAACAATTAAATCAAAGTTCAATTAGAGCCAATGAAATGACTCAGATGGTGAAGAGACTGATAAGCTCGTGTGTAGATTTGAAGGCGATGATTCTTTGCATTTTTGGGCGACTACAAAGAATGAGTATTCAATGCTCTTCAGTGTGGTTCAAAAATGCTTGTCAATTCCTGCATCTAGTGTACTAGTGGAACGTGTATTCAGTAGGCCTAGATGTGGATTCATTCTACGGCCATGCCGCTTTAACATATTTGAGAATCTCCTTTCCACATTAGTATTTTTGAGGTGTAACTCATTGATTTGCTCTGCGGTCTGTGAAAACAGACAATGCCCCTCGTCCATTTGACGTTTTGTCAGGTATGTGCATTGTGCACGTGAGTAATAATGAATGGCTAATGTTGTGTGATGTTTGTACAATATGGTTTTTCTAAAATAACTTCTTTTTTATTTTACTGGGTGGTTACTTGAGAAAATTGTTATGTTGCATAAAAGGAACACTGAATCTGGCTTAATTTGAAAAAAGTGGAATCAATGATGTGAGAGGAGAATATTTTGGATTTGAAAAGAAATGGAGTATTTTAGTGAGAAATTCTTTCATATAATATAATTACATAGTGGTAAGCCAACTATTTTTTCATATCCAAAACATTCTACTCTAATAACTTCACTTTTTCTAGTTGGAATTGAGTCAAATTTGCTATGAATCATATTTTTACACAATGTAACGATATCATGAGATAGCTGGTAAAATTCGAAAATCTCTATTTGTAATTAGTCTAAAATTTTCTTTCATAGCATTGCTTTCTACTGGTTGGAATTGAGCCAAATTTGATTTTTTAGGCAATCTAGCAATTTTAAGAAGTAGCCGGAAAATTTGAAAATATGTTTTTGAACAGCCCCATCGTACAATTATTTCTCCAATGCTGTAACTGCGATGTAGTCTGTAATGCAATTGGGTAAACCTTTAGTATAATCAAAAGGTATCTGCTCTGTTGTCACTGCACAATGCACATAGTTGCATGCACGCTTTTACAGCATGCTGGCCTGTTGTAAATACCTCTACATAAACATGCATCCATTGATTCTCTATCAACTAGTATCTTGACACGAATTTGTTGGTTCTCTATCAGATAGTATGTAGACGTGAATTCGTTGGTTCTCTATCAGCTATTCGTGAGCTATCGTCGATGTGTTCATAATAAAAACTGAATGCTTGTATTGGTGATGTATCAGACTGACAAGAGAGATATTTGATTTTAAGTTCTAAGATTAGTAAACTTATCTTTAGCATCGGTAAATGAGGCCAGGACCTGTCCGTTATCTGCCTAAATAAACACGTGCCAAGACTATGATAGGGACAAAATGAGCATGTTTCGCAAACAAGGAATTCGATATCACCCAAGCAGGATTGAAAACATGAGTTGAACATGACTTCAATACTGTGACTTGGACTCGACTCGAGTCATAACACCATGACTCGGGCTTGACCCTTTAAACGGTGACTTGGACTCGGACTCGAGTCTGTGATGAATTGAAAATGACTCGACTCGAGTCAAAACCACAAAAGTATGATTGACTCGTGACTCGGAACCATGTGACTTGGTTACAACCCTGGGTAAAACGTTAAAATCAGAGAAGGACTTTCGACTCGGAACGGTGACTTGTTAATCCCAGGGACGCAACAATCTATGAAACTGCCATGAGAATATTAATATATCAAAAGGTCGTAGCTTGCGTTGCGTAGGGTATATAGCTATCTAATCAGGTCAGTATGGCAACCATTGGCATTCTATGACCCCCGTGACGTATAGTTGATTACATGCTGGGTGTTTTTTGATCTCTTTATCGATGTTATTATCGGTGGCGATTAGGGTAGGCCTAGTAGTACGCTCTACAGCTGTAACACCAATGAATTATACGCCGATTGGACATTTATATTCCAGGAGTTCTTAACCAGAGTCCGTAGACCCCATCAGGGTACGAAGCACCTCATCAGGGTGTGCGAGATGAATTGTGGAATTAGGCCTATATGCTGTGGAATATGTTCTTGGCCAATTAATTCAAATGGAAAATAGTCTTCGCGCTACGCGCGATTTTATGTCAATGCGCTTTCTGATTATAATATAGGTAGCCTACCGTCAGAAATTGTGTACGAGAAATCTCATTGGAAGTACAAGGGGTACGATCGCTAATAAGATTAAGAAGCAATGCTATTACTATGGTTCAATAATGTTTATATTCAAGTTGTTATTGATATGTTCCAATAATAATCGAAGGCAAAATCTAAGGCTGATTTAATTTGAAGTTGGCAATGACAATACCAATAGCCTATACTTATCACGACTTTATCAAAACCAGGATTAGGCTACACCGCTCAAATGTCTGATATCAGATCATTCTTCAGTAGATTTAAAAATATTCTGCATAAAATTGTGGCACGTCAAAGGTCCACTAGTTACAATATTATATCTAGGGATGGTGTGAACGTGAGGTTGAGGTTCACGTTCGCGTTCTGTGTGTGAACCTCGGAAATTTAGAGGTTCGCGTTCACAACAGAACCTTGGTAAGTTCTGCACTGCAGACATGGGGTAATCGCGATTAGTAATCGTAATCGATTACGACGATTACAGCATTTTGAAGTAATCGTAATCGCAATCGATTACATTCGAAAAAAATCCGAAGTAATCGTAATCGTAATCGATTACTTCCCATATCTAATCGATTTTTTTGTGAAAGAACGATTACTTTGTGTTTGTACAAGGACTATGACATAAACTGAATATTCGTGAACTTGAAGGAATTAATATACCACGTTAGCGATAGCACAAACGTCTGTTTTCAAACGCCACTGACTCATTATTACGTCAGAAGTATTTGCTCCGCTCGTCATTGCGTAAGAAGTATCCACACATAGTAAACAGACATGCGGTGAACATCGTAGTGTGATTGTAAGAACACCTCCCGTGGTGTATATCAGGTTATCAATACACTACAGAAGCCGCTACCTCGCAGCAGGATATTGATCACCACTCTGCTCAAATAGTAACTTATGTATTGGTTTTTGGTTCTGCTTAGTTAAACGCAGTTTACCATCGCTGCTTGGCGAGCAGCAGGCCTACACTACATACGCACGTGCACCTGACGAAGATTCGGAATTTTGTACTCGTCGAATAAAACATTGCAGTTTCCACAACGAAGCATTACAAATAAACAGCTGCTGATATATATCATAACCGAGCCGTGTTTAGCCGTTTCTCGTAACAGCAGCTCGCAGTATATGCATTAAGTTGAAGGCAGAATTTTTATGTTAACTATATCTTATTCTCATATAACTACTTGAAACGGGCGTCAGTCGTTATTTCACAGTTTGTTACTTAGCATTTGGACCTGCCGCCATAACCATCCGCTTATATAGCCTGACATGTTAGCGTGGGTTGTAGCTAGAATCAGCAATTCAGCCAAAACAGCAATTCTCCTGTCCAACCGTTGGTCAATTTTCAAAACTGAATTTCGTCAATAATATTGGTAATTGCATTATATTACTATTCATTTATAACCTCTCTGAGCCCCGAGTGTCAGATTTACCTGTAAAGCTGAGGCACGTAATTCATATTCATAGCATCTGGTATGTTGTGATTATTACTGTATGTTGTTAATTCGCGACCTCCAGTCCGTTGTATAATCAAAAGATATTGTACTAGCCCAAACGTAGCAGACCAAAAGAATATATATCTTTTGTGAGACGCACACACAAGTTGTCATGGCTTTATTCCTTTGTGGATGCGCCGGGTGACATTTGCATTGTGGGCCCAGATTGGAAGGACAGGAGTTATTAGTCACGCCCACCCAGCGCGGCTATTGACAATGGACGAATACCCTAAGTTTGGCCAAGGTATTTCTTTATTGGTATCACATCCCGTGGAGTTGCGTGTTGGCCGAAACTGCATGTCTTTTGGTGTGTTGTGGGATCGTGGCGCGGTAATGACCGGCTCCGAAATGCCTGTTCCCATAAAATAGCCTAGGCATGTTTTTTCTTGAGAGGAAGAGGTATGCATTTCAAACCCAGCTGTCTACTGGAGCAGGGGTCACCAACCGTTTTGAAACAAAAAGCTACTTCTTGTGTAGTGTGTACTGATTATTGCGACGACTGACGGGTTACCACGTAGCCTACTCCCGTCGTTTATCAGTGTTCAGTTGGATTTCTTCACTTAAAGTAAGACAATCAGAGCACTGGGCCGGTTTTCCGGCCCTTACCAAGAACAAAAAACGCTCACTCGCAGGAACTCACACCAGCTCCTCCAAGCTTAGTTGCGTTGCTGCAGTGCGCGCAGAAGCGCCAATCTCCGCGTCGAGACTCGGGAATATTAACTATAGATTCCCGTTGAGCCGCCGCGTGGGCGAAGACAAGCAATGTCCCGAGCGACTGCGTTCGTATGTTCCTTGGGGTCGGCCGACCCATGTTCAGCTGCTGAGCGGGGGGGGGGGCTGGGCGAGACTTACCGGCCCCCCCTATAAGTATCTATCCTTAACTTATGGGGGACTTCGCCCCCCAGAGTCCCCTTTCGCATCTGTTATTATTATCTATCTATCACGGTTTAGCCAGGTGCTGGATTCGGCCATGTCTATTATTTCATGTGTGCAAGGATAGACTACATTAAAACTAAGTAATTCTACCGCATGCAGAGACGTGATGATTATCGGGATATGGTACTTTTCTAACAAATGCAGAGATTTGATGATGATTGACACATCTGCACGGAATCCTATTCTTCCTTTACACTTATTTCCATGTTTATTCGTTATTATCCTTGAAGAAAGCGCATAATCCAAATAGGGGAGCCCTTCGACCAGGGCGACCGCCCACCTCGCCCACCCCAAAAGCCACCACTACACTACACCACACTTTTGAGTCCCCTTCGAGCACGCTCCCCACCCTATTAAGGAATTTGGGGTGCGGCAGGTAAAGACCTGGCGATAATGCAAATCGTTGGAGGCGATAAATCATCCACTACAAAGTTGGGCAATTGGTATATTATGACGTAATAAGCAAATGACGCATGATGTATGAAGAAATTTGATATCTCATTAAGCCTTTTCATCGCAATCCTTATATTGTCTTCCAATATCTCATTTAAGATTATAGTCCTAAGCAAAACAAATGTAATCGTGAGTAATCGTGATTACTTTTCCAATGTAATCGTAATCGACTACTTCCTGATTTTGCTGTAATCGTAATCGTAATCGTAATCGCGTGATTCCGAAGTAATCGTAATCGCAATCGATTACATTCATAAAGTAATCACCCCATGTCTGCTGCACTGTGAACCTTTTGGTAAATTGTAATTTTCACTCCATTATAAGATTTTTGGCTCAAATTTATTGCATTTCAACTGCGGGCCACTCCATGCATGGTGCTGGCAGCATAGAAAATCAACACTAAACGAGCATGCACCATTCACCTCGACAACCTTAAAAGTTTTACTTGCTTTGCTGCAAAAATTTTCTCGGAACATCCAGCCTTCCGTTTGTAAATATTTAGTGACTATCTGCTGTGAGCTTGACCCGCTATCGATATACGTAGTCAGCGAATGATGCTTATTCAACCAATCAATGACATTGCTATCGTCTTCTGATGTAAAAAATCGAACGGTCGTACTGGGTCAATTTTGACTTCATATCTTTACTGTATCATTAAAACCAAATTTGTGCGATTAAGGTGCTTGCTACTGCTGCATAACTTGTTGTTTGTGGTATCGGTAGCCAGTATAGAAACCAGTTGTACACTCTGCTCAATATCAATGAATCAATACTCAGACTCCGAACACATTGTCCGGTCTGGCTAGGACCGTTAAGGCGTAAGCTTATATTCCTTGGTAAGTCCTCGACGAAATTGTTGGCATAGCGACGGAAGGTACTGATTTTATGCAATTATTATATCCTTTGATTACCGCAATTGATACATTTAGCGACGTTTAAAACGCCGATATGTACTTCATCATTGTGGCATTATGTGGGCCGAATCTTCGCTAGGTATCGTGTACATAAATATAGGGCATAGGCTATCACTTCATTGAAAGAAAGGGTTGGAATTAACAATATGACGTCACGTGACGTCACGAGGTTCACGTTCGTGTTCACACAGAACCTTTCAAAAAGGTTCGCGTTCACACGAACCTGAACCTTTTAGAGGTTCACACCATCCCTAATTATAACCCGACAGTTTCACGATGTCATGATGCAAACTCTCGTATGATGTCTGTCTATATAACTCATTAATTAAAAAATTATGCCCCGCACAAAAACAATTTTATTCAAATATTTGAAACTGTGATTTTTTCCGTGTCAAGCGTGAATAATGCAATCGTAAATTAAATTTCCACGATGTTTGTGGAATACCTGTCTGCAAGGTCCCGTCAAATAAGACCTACTTGGAAATTATACATTGAATATCCCTATTATTTAGGCTTACCATATTCTGGAAATGTAAAAAGAGGACACTTTTTCAGAAATTTCAGACATGCTAAACTGGAGAAGAATTCTCAAATACCGGTAAATTTTACCCACTTCGTGATCGGTTGACTAAAAAAAAAGGTCATCACTTCCGCTCAGAGCTCAAAATAACGTTTTTCTCTCCACATTGCCAGGTGGATGACTAAAAAAAAGGTCTTCTTTTCGCTCAGAGCTAAAATCACCGCTTTTCCCTCCGAGATACCCGCCGGAGCTTCACTTCTGCGCTAATTTGGGGCATATCACTCGCAATTTCCTCTAAATCTGACCTAAATTTTCAAATAAAGAGGACAAAATCTCAAAAAAGAGGACAAAAGGGCGTCCTCCGAGGACACTTTCAAAAAAGTAAAAAAAGAGGACAAATCCTCTTAAAAGAGGACGTATGGTAAGCCTACTATTATTGATGCTGCGGCCCGCGGCATCATCAAAAACTAGAAAATGGCCCGCGAGCACAATTGAGTTTGAGACCTCTGGGTTAGACCCACCGAGGAAGTTTCTTTAACATTGAGAAAACCAGTGAAATGTTCTTTCACAGAAACATCACCTTCAGTATTCACGTATCTGACAACAAGCGTCATTTGTTCTTCATGACTGCAATCAGGAGTACAGTCAAGAAGGACACTGAAGTATGTGCTTCTACGAATACTGGAAGATATTTCATCTAGATTATTCTTACCCACCAGAGAAATGAGCTCATTTTGAATATTTTCCCCCAAATAATGATCGGGTATCTGTCGATTTTTGACTTTGTTAGTATGCTCTAAAAGGACATGATCAAACTTTGCCAGAAGTTCTACAAGGCCCAGAAACTGGCCTTACTGTGGATCCCCAAGCCGTTCATGCCCAGCAGTACCGCGTAAAGCACAATGATGTCTCGCTAAGTACTGGATGATTGCAAACTCTCGTTTAATAATATACCTCCAGTATTCAACAAGTTCACTGTGCGTACTTTGGATATTCTTCTGTAAAACTGTTGGATTTTTGAGAGCTGCACTATTTTCCGAATACAAGTGGAGTGCCTTGAAATGATCTCCAGAAACTTCATGTTCACTTAATATTTTACTAAGATTTTTCCAGTCGCTGCAACCATCATGGACCAGGCTACTTTTACCACTGGAGAATAATTTACAGTGGAAGCAATACACTGAATCGGTCGACTTCGAGTATACTAACCAAGAACGCTTCTGTAGTTTCTGATTTTTCAGCTTCCTCTGAAAATTAGTCAGAGAACTTTCTGCCTTTAGTGACAGGAAACACAACACAACTCAAATCATCTTGAACTGGCTCCCTCAAAACAACTTCATTCTTCTCTGGTGTACTTAGTCTAGATGGCCATACTCCAATATCATATAATTTTCCTACTACTTCTTTGGTAATGGTAATAGAATGAACAGCAGTAGAAGATTGATCTGATACAGATTCAAATCTGGCCGAGACTGAGTAGAGCAGCAGCCTTGAGATTCCATCAGGACAGCACCTGGTTTGTCAGAAGAAGCATTGCTGACTGGTCCTACAGCGGTACCTGTACTACTAAAGCTTGGCTGTTGTGAGATGTTTGCTGAATTAACTACAGTATTTCCAGTAATTTCACAGTTTTTGCTCACAATACCAACAGGCTGACCTCCCACAGAATCACTACACTTTGGCTGCGCTGTGGTAACTGATAATTCCTCGGTACAATGATCTCTTGAGCTCTCTCCTTCGACTACGACAGGGAGTTCCTCATCTACCATTATCATTAATGGAAAAACAGCACCATCCTCAATTTGTTCAGAACATTCCTGAGCTGACATAGATGGCTTGAAATATTTGTGCAGCAGTCCAAAATTTGCATTGTCACTTTCTTTCCGAATCTGAACCAACTTCCTTTTCTGAGATCCCGACTTACATTTAGCATGTACTCGCGGCATTGCAGCAGATAATTAAGAGATATTGATGCTACCAATTACAACTTGATGCTACCAATTACAACATGACATATAAATGAGCATTATGCATTCAGTATGCATTTTCAAAACTGCCATCAAACATTGGATTTATGCTTTCAGAAATACCACGATGGTTTTGTAACAGTCGGTTAAGAAGGGAGGCATATAAGGAGATATTTCTTGTCATGAATGCCACAACAGCTGTTGAGCCGATGTGAAGTATTCCACTTCCATTTGAAAAACTGTCATCTACCAGATGGTTAGTAAGGGGGAAGGTGATGTTTAACATTTTAATGAATTGGCTGGAGCTCAAGGCCTACTTTACTAGTGCTGAATTAGCTGCAAAGAAGATGGATGGAAAG
This sequence comes from Botryllus schlosseri, assembly GCF_051294905.1. Taxonomy (NCBI): domain Eukaryota; kingdom Metazoa; phylum Chordata; class Ascidiacea; order Stolidobranchia; family Styelidae; genus Botryllus; species Botryllus schlosseri. The sequence goes on along the minus strand of NC_137238.1, from coordinate 7,962,089 downwards.
TACAAGGCTCGACTTCTACTAAAGGAAATGCTATCTGATGACATCAATTACTTATATTTTGTGTTTGCAACACCCATTGCGCAAGAATTTGAAAGGGCGGACAGTATTTTTCAGCAAACAAAAACGGATCCACACACCTTGTACCAGTAACTCAATTTACACCAGCAGAGCCTTCACAATAGGCTTTATGACACCAATGTAAGGAAAAGAAACATACATGATGTTAACATCATGTATAACAGAATGTAACCATGTCCAAATAAAGAATGTCAAAGCACTCCAAGATGTAAACAATGTTAAGACAAGGTGTCTATCTATGCTTGAGGAAGCAGATTGTCAAGTTTCTAAGAGACTTCCCCCTGTCAAAGATACTTTCAAGAATTTGTCATTATTGAATCCTATTGTTTTTCTTAACCAAGCATCAAGACCAGCTTTTGCAAAACTGCCACTTTTGCACTTAGCAGGGGATAATATAGGTATGATTGAGGAACCATACAGAAAGGTTATTTTCATTGACTGGAAAGAAGCGGCACCATTCAAGGCACATGGAATTCCACACGACAGTGAAGAATTTCGGGTCGGAGTGCTTTGTCATGATTCATTCATGGAGCTTGCAATGTATGCATGAACATGCCTTGTAACTCCAGTGGGCAATGCTGTTGTGGAAAGAATATCCTCCCTTGTTACATCAGTCAAAACGAAGGCAAGAAACCGCATGCAGCTAAAACTTATGGATGCTATTGTCGGGATAAGAGCAAATCTTATGCTTACAAACAAGTGCTGCAAGCACTTTCAAGCAACACCAAAAATGCTGCAAAATTTCACGGCGGACATTGTTTATGCCAAAGATTCGAGTGGAAACACTGAAGAAGACGAAGATTTGGCATTGTTTTTATAGAATGTGGACTGTGTTTGAATGGTTAAGACATACCCATGTTGTAACACAAGAAGTTTTATTTGACAATATTATATTCAGTTGGAAAAGGCTTGAAATAATTGCAGCTATTCTAGTTGCAACAGATGTAGTGGATTTGGTGCCCTACAACACTATTAGCAACATAAATTAGGAAATCCCTGCGATTGGCAAAAGGTCTATGGGTAATATTGCAACGTTAAAGTCGTTGTAAACGTTATTATGCATCGTTTAACAACGTTATTGACCAATTTGGGTATTTTAAACCAGTTTGGCCCTTTTTTTGAAATAGTTTGGCCCTTTTTCTCAAAAGCTGTCTGGCAACCCTGTCACGAAGTACGAAGTGGAGCGGAAGCCGTTTATATTGAGTGGATTGGCTGTGAAGAATTATACCCAGCGCTTGTGCGTGCACTTGAAAAACCGACGGAGCCTCGGGGTGGATTGCAGTATAGAGGCGGATGGCTGAGGATAACTAGGCAATTGACGTCGATTGCTGAAGCTTCAATAAATGTGTATGCTGGATTGCTGGTCACGTGGTCATGACGCGGAGCATCGGGTCGTAGCTGATAGCCCTGGCGTGGGCCGTATCGAAGTGCAGGGTTGGCTCAGGCACTGATGACAGTGACAAGTTCGTCAGTGTGTGTCGGCGGCGGAGAATCGGGCGTCTCCTTCCGGGAACCGTTATTACTTGGTGGTGGATTCACATTCAACTGAGGGCACCCTGTTTTGTTTCGACGCGACACTCCGTTGTCGATTACTGCCGATATAGCAGGCGTCGAACCCTGTCTGCTTCGCTGAATCTGCTCTTGGCTCGGCAAACCTTGCGTATCAGTCTCATATTCAATATAACACAACGAAGCACTCCTAATGGAACAAGGATTTGGTTGGTTGGAACACGAAGATGCATGATCGAGATTCGCAATAGTGCTCGCTCGTCCCTTGCTCGATGGAATGGAGTCTGATGGAACGGCAACGAGGAAAATATAAAGGCAGACGAATAGGGAAGTAGAACAGTAATAATCAAATAATCAGGATCAAAATGAGACAATTAGAAAAGCGAGATAGAAATAAAGAAAGGACAGTTGAATTGGAGGACAGTTGAATTGGAAACTGATTAATCTGAAAGCATCAAATAGAGAACAAATAAAACATGCGCAATCGCAAACAGACGGTGGCCAGGGCAAACTGGGGAATGCAGTCGGAACTATGCGACGGACTTTGATGTCGGGGAGTAGTCTGTGAGACCAGGCGTACTCGTGTTATTGCAAGTTGTTTGTGACTTGCGCGTACTGTTCTGGAATTCGGATCTTGGTGATTTCGATTTTGTTCGAGAAAATCTGAATCAAAATAGGCCGGGGTAGTGTGGAACCCCAGGTAAATACTACTTATATCCTAAAGAAATGATGCTGAGACTAAGTAGTATTTATCTCGTTTTCATGCTGGTACAGAATTCTGCGGTATTCCCGACTAGCTGATGCGACGAGATATTTCTCTCTGATAACGGTGTTGACCACCACAAGTAGAAATCGTGTTATTCTGTCATAGGTCAACCCCCACCTACCAACATTTTCAAGAATACTAGCTAAAGTACGACGCATTGACTGATAGATGTAATGCAATCAAATTCCAGAACAATTCAAAATCAACAATAGTAAAATAATATGATCAACAAACAGACTAATTATCAAGAGAATTAATTTATCCTCCCACTGCTGCTTTATATGATCCATTTTATTCCTATAATAATACTGCATGTATATTGGATGCAGTTCAGCTTTACGCATACTCTCTTCTTTCAGTTCATTTTTGGTCGAGGTTTGCTAGCTGGCACTGTAGTATTTTTTTGGTCTATCGTTGTTCCCGTTCGCGAATGTGCGGGACGATCATCTGTAACATAAAAGTATTTCAATAAGCGGTTATTGCAGCCCCCGAACCAATCCAATCACTTGTTTGACTGAGATAACTTGCGGCATTGTGGTCTGAAGTTCGAGGCTCAGCAGTCTGTCCAGCAAGACAACTATCAGACAGTTCCTCAGTTTGATTACATGGACCATCAGACAACAATGGTGCAATAGCCTACCGTATCAAAATGATAACTGAATAATAATAAAGTTGAATAGAAGAATATGAAATTATTCCAGGACTCCTTACATGTACCTCACCTACCGTTAAACCGGTATAATAAAAACAATAACAACGACATGCAGTCTGATCCCTGTCACGCGAGACACGATTAGTTAAAATGACAAAATGTCCAGGTTAGCTTGCGCCGCATTCAGCGGTATATGAGCGACTTAATAATTGAACCGGCACGGGTAGGTGGTTTAAGGATCTGAGGTTTATCGATCGCAGATTTAATAAAAACATATTTTGGTCGCCGGTAAGTCTAGAGCAGTGTTTATTAACCTTTTTCCCTCCAGCGCCCCCTTTCAAAGATTATCGTGCTCCAGCGCCCCCAACCTCATATTGTAATGAATGTAATAAAGACAATGAGTAAGAGGGAGGGCCGTAACAGCACTTCGTCAACCCCCCTAAAAACGATTGCGTTGTGCACCCATAGCGTGATAACCCAAAATCCTGAGGGCTTCGCCCCCAAGAACCCCGTAGCGTGATTTCGATGGTCAGCAAAGTTTGTGTGGCCTGGTCGCCCTAGGTGCCAAAATTTTCTATAATGCATGAATGAAAAGGTGGTAATTACATATATATGTCGCTATAAACTTTTTGTCCTCTCAGCCCACGTAATCAGATTTACCAGTAGCGCTGAGCGAGCTGTTGTATTGGAAAATAAAGGGCACGTAATTAATAATTAAACATATTCGGGCGTGGCCGTATAGGTACAATGAATTCGTTACCAGGGCCGTAACAGCACTTCATCAGCCCCCAAAATAAGTTGGTCTTGGGCTCCCCATAGGGTGATAAACCAAACTTCCGGGTGGCTTCACCCCCAAGACCCCTCGTCGGCTATCCGCTATCTGCTGATACTGGTTATCTATATTGGCAGTTCATTTACTGAGCAAGCTATTCTCGCCTAGACGCGCGAAGTGCGAAAAATTTCACTAATTATTGATTGAATTGGTCAATATGATCGGGAATTGCATATATATTGATATCAATTTTTATCCTCTCTCTGCTCACTGAAACAGATTTACCAATAGAGCTTAGTGATGTGTGATTGAAAAGGTAGGACCCCTCAATAATAAATATGCATCTTCGGGCGTATACCCGTTGGTAGGAACGAAACGACACTTCGTCAGGCCCCCCGAAAAAACTTGGATCTTGGGCTCGCATAGGGTGATAAACCGACCGCCCCCCATCACGTTGTTCGCTTTTGCCACGGAATCAGCTGTTTTGTTTAGCGAGCCAGTCCGAAGGGCGAAAATTGTCGATAATTCATGTTAAAATATGTCAATAAGATCGGGAATTGCATACATATTGCTATAAATTTCTTGGTTGGTTGGTGTGCGCAGACTCGTCAAAACGTAGAGGGAACATTGTGAGGTGTCTTGGAAACTGTAGGGTCCGTAACTAATAATTAAGCATATTCGGGCGGTTGGACCCGTTGGTATGACTTCGTTGCATGATGTTATTTCGTGACCTCCTGTCTGCTATATCAAAAATATAGAATCGCTCAACAGGGATATCGCCCAACAGGGATATCTAGTTCTATATATCCCTGTCGCCCAATCGTACTAAAATAAAAGACGCACACGATTTCAAATTGGTATTTCTTCACTGGCGTATAATTTTTTTCCTGCCAGATGGAATTCGTCTTCTGAGGTTTAGATTGTCAAGACGGGAACATTCAGTGCCAGTCATTTAGGTGCCTATGGACAATTAAACCTATATGTCTTTTGTAGGCTATATATAACGAAGTTTTCGCTGTTAATTCGCTCTGAATACTCATTACGGACATGTCCTACTACCATATCATCTACTGCGAAGCCATTCTTCTCCAGCGTCCCCCATATCGCCCCCCTGAGTCCAGAGCCCAGCGCCCCCATATCGCCCCCTGAGCGTTTCCGCCCCCTTCCAAATCGCCCCCTGAGAGTTTCCACCCACTTCCAAATCGCCAGCGCCCCTTGGGGGGGGGGGGGCGCTGGAGGCAAGGTTAAGAACCACTGGTCTACAGCATGGATGTAAAACATACGGCCCGGCCCGGCCCGCCCGGTGATTTCATCGACACAATTCGACAATGACTCCGCGCTTCCTAAAAGGAGATGGTTTTGCGGCAAGTACCGTGTCTAGCTAACCCCAGGTTTGCTTGATTATGGTATTCGTGGTGTTTGTCGACTGCTATGGTCGTTCATTTACACCAGGACAATAGTCATCATTTTTATACCGTAACTGCCGCCTTATAGAACTGCCCACTTCTAGGCCTTTTCAATACACCGATAGCACGGATGAGGCGAGGGGGAACCTAGATAAACCTCCAACACATAGGCAGGAATTCTAGAGTCGTGCTCGAACCCGCAACCCATTGGTGTCGCAGCTGTGGGAGAATTTTCGCAGGTAAACATGATCCAGTTCACGTAGCAAGCGTTCACAGGAAAAAAATTCGAGATGCGAAACTCAATCCCCCAAGGGTTGGTCGATGAAGAATGCGACCTTCGGAATACGCATTTATCCCTTTAATTAGTTTATACGGAAAGCATTTGAAATTTGTCTTCCACAACACCACGTCCAGGACAAATTCCTTTAGGAAGTTGATCCTGTGATCCTCCATACTGCGTTTAGGATTCTTGACTCCGCAGTTTATCACTTCGAACAACGATAAGACAATATAAGAGTTGGGCTTATATAAAATTGGAGAAAAACCTATTGCCCCTGTTGATATGGGAAATCCGCAAGATAAGAAATGATAAAATCATGATAAAGTAAAAGTAGCCACAAAGGCTATTGGGATATTGCGGTACGTTGACCATAACGCCATGTCAATTGCCAACCTATTTGTTTCGTTTAACCGTTCATGTTTAAAGATGAGCAGACATTGGGCTGTCTACAACGTTGGGCCAATAAAGGAGACTACAAGCTGTAAAATATCAAATGATAAGTTAACCGACAGTGCAAAATCTACGATACAAAGGAAAAGGAGGGGTCAAAACATTTTGATTTTATAAACATTTTTGACAATTTTTTGACCTAACGCTTCAATTCTGACAAAATATTGCCTTATTTTGACACGTCAAAAAAACCGCCCTAGTAATAACAAATTCTATTAAACTAGGCATTAACAGACGTGGTTGATGGGATGCATGGAATTGTTTTTTCACAAATAGTAAAGAAAAAACTTCAAAAAATTCAATACCAACCCAACTAACTCCCTTCGTTCGAAAAAAAACAGAATCTACTCGCGTACCACCTGGAAGATCTTCGCGTACCACTAGTGGTACGCGTACCACAGGTTGGGAACCACTGACGTGCCGGAATTCCAACCTGGCAGGTTTTGTCATATCTTCCCAAATGTCATGTCAAACAATGTCAAAACATATTTGGGTCGAGTTACCTTTGTCGCCACCGCGTGTTCAATATGAAGTGGAACAGCCCCATTGGTTCTGTGGTAACTAACGGGTCAGTTCAGTGGCTATAATTCCGGTGGATGTGTGGGAGGGATGATTGGAATCAAAAGGGATATAAGTGTAGTAAAGGGAGGTGTGTTTGAAGAAGGTATTGTAACCGATAAATCCCTTGGTGAAGGTCCTATGGTCGAAACGAAGGGTGAGGTCAAGGAAAGGGTTGTAATTGAAGGTGATCTTGAAATGACTGGGGTAAATTTGGGAGATATAATGGGTGAAGTAGGGGAGGTGTGATGAATGGAGGTTGTAAATAATGAGTCCGTCGTCTAGTTACCTACGGAAAAATTGGACGGGCCAGGTCGTGGTGATTTGGGATATCAAATTTTCTTCAAATATGGCGAGGGTGAGGTCTGCGGATTGGGCGAAGTAATAACTACCCATATCTAATCCATCTTTATGAATAAACAGATTATAAGCAGAGGAGAAATAGCAGAGTTTTTGACAGAAAAGAAAGAGATCGACAGCAAGGTTAAAGATTGGGTCCGGGATGGTGAGGGTGTTTTTTAGTTGATTCAAGGCATACATGGCGTCCTCATTTCTTATGTTGGTATATAAAGATTCAAAATCAAAGGTAATAATTTGGATGTTGAAAAGTGCACTGATAAAAATAGTATTACCGAGAGCGGTCGCGATGTTATGGCTGTTTTTTGTTAGTGTGGGTGCAATGCCTATGCTCTCGAGGTGTTCGATGTAGTTGTTGTTCTTCCACTCTGTCAGGATATTGCCTAAAAGTTTACTGGGTTCTACTGTGACCCAAGAAGGAGCCGAAATGGTAGGTCTGCCTGCAAGTTTTGGTTCATGATTAGCGTTGAAAGGTCCTAGTCCTAGTTTGTGCGGTTTTGGAAGTAAGTTTAATAAAGGGATGTGGGAGTTTTCTTTAGGTCTAAGTTCTAAAGAAGGGACGTTTAATGGCCTCAGGGTTTTTGCATGCTTCTCAGTGATTGATAGTATTCCTATCACAGATGACCAGGCCGTGTTATTTTTGGCATTTCAGGAGCCAGATGCCAAAACTGCCAAAAATAAAAATTTGAAAATGCCAAAAATAAGCAATTTTTGGCATATGCCAAAAATAACACGGCCTGCCAAATAGTGTTAGTTCGTTCATGGTGTTGTGTTAACAGGACCGCGTTACAAGCGAGAAGAGCGTTTGTGACAGGCATGTTTCTTAATCTGGGTCCAGCCCACCCATTAGAGGTGAAAGCATGGTGTCCTAAATGGTGTGGGCACAGCGAGATTGAACGGCTGACTGCATTTGAATTACTTCATACTTTCCATTTGTCCAAATGCAATTTTACGACCATTTTTGACCGGCTTGTCGAGCGCTAAATTTGATAAAACGGGTATCAATGAGAAGCTACCGCAGTACTGATTATTAAAATATAAATTATATTCTGCTCATGGAACTGGAACCCCCAAAATCAACCACGATTTTTGCATTGTGATCGAGTTGAACATTGTGACGCAACAAACTGTCTGGCTATTTCTGAGCTGCATAGTCTCGTTTTGCCAGACAGTCTTGTTGCGTCAATGTTCTTAAACAAGCTAACCTTCCCAGGACTCTTCCATGCGAGTTGGTAATATTAAAGCCACCTGAAGTGACAAAAGTCCTCCGAAAATATATCGGTAGACTGAAGGAGAAATGATAGTCGGGCTACTAAATAGAATGTGTTGAGACAACACAGGAAACTCCTGGAAAAGGATCGGGAAGAAAATTCTTTCCGCGATGAGATCGATGGCACTGGCGAAGTAATCTCTTTTCATGATGCATGGAAGCCGGTTCGGCCCTCCAAAGATTTTTAAGCTCTGAAAACCTTTTGTGGATGACTGGCAACATTATTTCCCTCAACGGCTACTGTTGAAGCCGATATTTCCCAGATTCGCTGGGCGAGTAAAGAATTTAGGAGAAACTTAGCTGACCTGAGTTTGGAAGCACTGTTACAGTGCAAACGATTTAAGTCTATTCAACAGCTGTAACAATCAGCTGTTGAGCGTGTTTGTTAGGCTTTTCTTTCTTTTTTTTTTTGCTTATTGGCACCGATTCCGATGGATACTCCACATTTTGTGGTTTCGTTTGATATTATTAACCTATGAAATCGTTAGGTTTTTTCTTCTTATTGTTGTTTGCTGGCACTGATTATACGTGGATGCTGCACATTTTGTGGTGTCTTTTGACAAACTAGCCCAAATAAAGCGTTTTTGTGACTAATTCGAGGCTGAAACTATCTATTTAGAGGACGATGCCAAAACTGCCAAAAATAAAAATCGAAAAATGCCAAAAATAACACGGCCTGCAGATGACCCTATCTAATATAGTTTCCAAATTTAGGTTAATGGGTGAGTAAATGATTTTTCCAAGTTGCCTAATAGATTTGTTAATCTACCAATTGGTCCAACCCAAATTTTCATTTTCATCTGAAATGGTAATAATTAAGCATTTCCTATTTGTGATCTCTCTAATATGGTTTAGTTGATAATTGGAAAATGTGGGTTTAATTTAGATTCCCTAAAGTTATCCAAGGTATTTAGTATGACATCCCTAACACGACTTGAGCATACTGCGAATGTGCTTTTGATATGACCGAATTGATTTTTTTGAAAGTGGAAACGGAGTGGGTTTCAGGGAGGGTTTGAGTTTTTTATTATGGTCTCTATGGGGGTTAGTTTTTAAAAGTAAGCTAAGTACGGAATGGGTGACTTCGTTTTTTAATTTACTGGGGATATAAATTGTTGGGTGGGTATAAGGGAGGGGCCTAAACCTAAAATATCTGACAGAGTGGAATCCAGAGTATGTGTTGTGAAATGGGGTTTCAGGCTTATCAAATTCGTCTGTAGTATTTTTATTATTTAAATTATGTTGTGTGGTGATGAGGGAGGTCATGTATGTCTTGGTAACATAGGTTGATAATTTTAGTAATGATGTTGGTTAATTTGGGATTCTTCTATTTAATTTTTTTATGGTGTCAAGGTTTCCACGAGCCGAATTCAGATTATTAGTAAGGGTTGTAATGGAATGAAAATGGGAGAGATCGGTGGTTTCGAAGTGATGTTAGAACTAGAAATGGCTAGAAGTAGCGAGATGGATTGAAGTGGGTGGGTATGTATGGGGTGGAGTAGTTTTTTGAAGGTTTTCTTATCGAATTTCGTGGATTCGGAAGGAAGAAGATGGAAAAGTTCGAGGTTGTCATTGCTCCAGTGGTTAGTAAGTGTAGATGTGGGGAGGGTCTGGGATTGATCGGTTTGGTTGACCAGTGAGAAGGGGTAGTTTCGGTATTGCAATTGTGGGTAAGGGTGTTGGTGGTGCTATGACGTAGGGTTTTGGATGAGTGCAAGCTCCAGAAGTGAAGATTTTGCAGGGCTAGGGTTAGGGTTGGGGCATCGGTGCAATTGCCAAATGTATAATTCTGAATGTACGAGTCCGTAAGTTTCAGCGTATCGGAAGTTGCTTGGATCAAGAATTGGTCGGCGAAGAAGTCTTCTTCTTTTTATCTTCTTCGAGCATTCTTCTTTGTCGTTTTTTTCAATGAATTCTCTAATGTTGTTCCAATTGTTGATAATTTCGTTGCAAGCGTGGTAGAGGAAAACTACTTGAGTACTTCGAAAAAGTAGACGTACTTTGTTGCTGACCACGTCTGGCTAGGTGTGCGTATAAATTCGTTCGCCCGTCGACACAGAGCCTCACAGAATCTGGTAATGAGAAGTTGGCGATAATATTGTGCACGCGACTCGCAACCTAATTTGCATATAAATAAAAGTGAGGCTGCTGCTTGCTGTTGCAACTTTTGACCACACTAAACAAAACTGATATAACCGTACCGATGCAGGCATCTGTGAACCGAAGTCTTGTGTATTCCAAAGACACTGCCAACGACTCTGTATTCGGCTGCATTCGATCATTTATAGAGTGCCACTGCCACACGCTTTTCCACACTTATCGGCTCTCTGACACAATTTTTATCTGAATAAAATATTGACCTAGTTTCTTATTGCTGCGTTTGTTGAACTAATATTTCTGCAGAAAACACCTGGTCTTAAATCATGTCGCAGCATGTCCACCAAATAATCAAACGTTGATTTTCTGATCCTGAAGTGGTATACCCAGTCGCTGTCATTGAAATTCACGACGATCGTGTCCCACCAATCGCTGGATATGTGTTTGTGTAGTGTATACACATCTGAATCGCTGCCTCATAATGCCGCGCATTGACAAGAGGCGTTCATATACCTTCTGAGCATCCAGAATCTTCTGGGATGGGTGGACTGACAACCATCAAGCGTGTGAAACATGGCCATCATCATCTCATGGGACTGCTGCCATGTGCGCAGAACTGAGATACGATGGAACTCCGTCGACGCAACAGCAAAATTTTTTAGCGCAGCAAATTTAATAAATTATTTACCAAACTCAAAAACAACAATAGTCGAGAATGTCATCCAGAAACAGGCATTTCGATTTCGCAATTCACCAGCCCCAACTTTCACTAAAACGTACACTAGGGTTGTTCAGAATTGACCGACTTTCAAAAAGTATAGGTTTTCAGTCCGTTCCCCATGCCTTATACCTTAAAAACAAATTCTGGCTACTTTTTTTGTAATTCATCCCCTGCATCCGTGTGCATGTTGCCGTTTTTTTCATGCACAAAAAAATTCTTCGGAATTAGGGGATTCACCCGTTGTGAGTGACTCGACACTGTCGACAGGTATCGCATGTGTTCTCATTGACGTGAAGCGTATGTTCTAGCATTGATGACGCGCTAGGTACGGCAGTGAAATGGGGGATCATTGATTAGTCAGATGTTTTGCTTCTTTGTTGTCGAAGAACTGTGTTTACGATTGAGGTGCAGGACTTACCAGGTGGCTTTTTAACTCCTGCTGTTAGCGAGTCTATCGCAGGATCAGTGATTATAGTATTGTAGCAGCATCACAGTATTCGATCTAATAGACCTGAAACTCTTTCCTGTCTACTGGGATAGAAAATAAGCTTGTTAATGTCTTTTCCAGTGACTGTGGAAAACATGTGGAAAACCGCCAATCGGTTGCTCTGAATTTTATGCTATTTCCTAAGATAACAATATACTGCTAGGAGTATTTCCAATTTAGGAATAGTTATTTTCCAGAATCGATAACTGGATCTAATCCGCCTATTCTTGTGCAAGTTGTGCAGCATGTGTTTGACCTAAGAGAACTGAAGTGTTTCCAACTATTCTTTGTTGCTTGACTGAGTTGATGTATATTTATATTTCTAGGATTAGCTCTAGTGCGAAATGTCTGTATAAAAATTGTCATCTAGTGCAATAGTATCAAAGGAAACTAGAAGATCACGGTCGCAGACACAACATTTCCTAGTTGGGCCATCTGAGGAAACATTGCGGGATCGAAGCTGCCTACTTTTAGGAAAGTTATGCACCTAAGAGAGCATTCATATGCGAAAAATAAACCAGTAAAGTTACACATCCATGACGTAGGAGATGAAGTAATAGGTTTTTGGTTCCTATGGCTGCCACAAAGACCTTTGTAAACGTTTGAAAGCCGTGTCAAACGTTAACTATTTGCGGGGACCTTTGTTTTATGTAATTCTGTTGAACTATTTGCGGGGACCTTTGTTTTATGTAATTCTGTAGAAGAGGTTACTGCTAGCAGTGCGATACCACACTAGATTTACATGTCGTGAGATTCTGTTGTGATTTCCAAAATATCCCGTGGTTATAGGCTTATATTATACGTTCCTACATCGCTGACGACATATTATATCGAGAAACTGGGGATACAATTGTGCATCGGGGCTGTTTAAATGGATAATCTCATCCAAAATAATTAGAATATAAACGCCGGAACATTTCCATACATCAAAAATAGAATATCACTTGAGAGGTTTGTTTAGTTGAAAAAGTATGGAAAAAGTATCAAATATGGTATGGCAGAATGTTGCTATGGTATGGAAAGTTGTCAAGTATGGTATGGAACGATTGGGCTGGTATGGAGCATGGAAGATGGCCCTGCTCACCTGCGCCCCCTTGCGTGGTGCATTTTTGAACTATAAATATGTAACTTGGTGATGTTGGATGAAAAAATGTTCAGATTAGTTATTCAGAAACATCTAGGGTAAATATCAATAATATTCATTGAAAGTTTTAGCAATTTTCTTTACTCATCCTGGCGACAGATGAGACAGTGCCTGACTTGCCTCCCCTGACCGCAAGTCACTGCACCGGCAGCACTTTGAGCTAACCTGACGCCTGTGGTTCATATAGGTATTGATATAATTCATCACTCGTAGATTTCATAATCCATTGACGTGGCTGCTAACGAATATTTATTTGTCAGCGTAGTATCATTCATGTATCCGACCAGAACTAGATTGTGACTTCAGAATGCTGAGCAAAAACGCAGCAATGTACATAGGACCGGAGATTCCGTAGCTGAAAATAACTCATCAAATAAATCGAATCACTGATCACACAGAGCGCGTGATAGCATACGTTCATATAGTAAAAAGCAAATATCGTTTCTCATTGCCTTATATTCGATTCACAGGACAGGTATATCATTCAGACGAGGAGCGTTGACAGCGATATAGACGAGCCCACGACGCTATAGTCACCTACGCTGCATCTCCATAGAAACGGGTTCACTTATCCAGCTTGGTATATCGTGCGGCGGACCGCCAGAATACAAGACCGCAGCGATATCCAAAACAGTATGCTACGAAGGCGAGTAAATGTTCACAACTGGTGAGGATCACCATGCCTCCCCTTTGCCCTACACAGAATAAATACCGATATAGTCATAAACATATGGTGCTCTAGATGGCTGGTCATTGAGGTCCAACAGGCGTGTTGAAGTCACAGGTTTCGGCTGACATTATCTCATCCTTCTCCAGCAGTGTATTGTCATGTTGTGAGACTTGATTTCTACAAATTTGGCGGGATCTATTCTAAAAGAGTTGATAGCATTCTGGAAATGCAATCAATCGTGTTGGGAATCGCTGCACGAGTATCTTCGTCGTGTTTCTTTGTATGAATGATGGTGTTACGTAGCAGGGATTTGATGATACGGGAGCTTTCATTAGTGATGAGGACGTCTGCTTTATCTACCAGTACCACAATATGAATAGCCAATCAATAGCCGAATTCGGCTCACAGTTGATCTATCAGTATCTCAAATTCATCATACATCTCTTCACTATTTACGTTAGGTGGTATGCAAAAGTTCAATCCACGTGATAACACAAACTTTTCATTCGAAGACAGTGTATAATCAGGAAAGGTTGATGATACTTTCTCAGAACTCACGAAGCGGTCAATGAGAGAACGGTTTGGACTTCCTTCATTTTAAGACTGATTAGCCTACAGTACTCCTTCTTTGAGCAGCACGTCGATTGATGCAAGATATATACAAAATACCTTAATAACAAATGCTTTGTCACATGCTGTGTACCAAATATTTAAAATGGATAATTTTATTGAACTCACAAAATAGGCATTCTGTAATATCATGAAATTATTTTGACTATACATTTACCGACAACTTCTCATTGCTCCTAATTTTGAACCACGTTTGATCGTCATTGCATTTCCATTGTAATCGTGCACACTGACACCATCATGGAGTGCAGTTCGTAATTTTCTCCTAATTGTAAGCTCGATTTGTGGCTCTAAGATAGTTGTGTAAGTAGATGCATCTCACCATGTTAAAAGTTGTGTATAGGGATACTTGCAACAAGTTCAAAAGTTCGGTTATATGTCTGCTGAAACTTCAAGCAGTCGCAACACGCTTTGAAAAGGGATGCCTCTCGTAGCCTATTTGGGTAGGGTTGCCATATTTTGGCAATGTGAATAGAGAGCACCGTTTCAAAGTTTTCCGGCTGACAATACCGGAGTAAAATCCGGAAAGAATGGTAAATTTTCCCCGACTTCGTGGTTGCGTCTCGACTCCCAAAAACACGCTTTTTGCCATACTCCGGGTAGCATTTAATATTTATTAGACATACTTGAGTTGAGAAGCATCATACGCCGGGTAGCATTTAATATTTATTAGACATACTTGAGTTGAGAATCATCATGGAACGCTTTGATCACCTTTCCTACAAAACATAATTCCTGTATTAATTTGAAGATATAAACCAGTGTAGGTGTGAATTATACCAAATACCGATATGTAAGCCACAAGCATGGCGAAACTTTTCATAAAAGTGGTCCTATGAGGCCATAATTCGCAGACGAACTAGATTCTATAGTATGTCAGCATCGATAACTAGGCCTAATTTGTGGTTGAATCTTCTCTCCAAGCGTGGTAATTATAGGTTGATGGTACTGTTGGGTTTCTGCCTTACACATGTACCAGTCCGAACTGAGGCAAGGTGAATTTCAGGCAACCGCTTTTATGAAGGTCATTCGTGAAAACAAATGCTCTCATCAATGTGTTGAACAGAACAGGGGAAAGATATATCACACATCATTACATGATTTCCAACAACTTCCGCAGGAAATCCCAGACCAATCAGTCCTGGTCTTCGGCAGTTGAGGATAATATTTCAGCCTAGCTGGCTTTCTGCTAAGAACACAGCTAGGATATTTTTGAATGCTTTCTCATGCACAGACACATATGATTGCACAATGCACACAGCACAGTCCTACGAAGGCACTCGCAGAATCCTTCAACTTTACGTGTTGTGTAACGCAATGTGAAAACAACGTAGAGATACAAATCGTCAAGCAGCCGTTCTCCACTCCGGGTTGTTTTGATTATTGCAGCTGAAATTAGTTATTTTATTAGTAATCACAGTGTTTCGGGTGACGAACAAAACCACTTGCGTTATAATCGCCAATCAAATAATAATCAACAACAACAACAGTGTTTCGACATCTATGATTATTTTACAGCGGACTGAATGCTCTCTTCAAACAGCCATTATTACATCTGGGCCTTTTGTCTAATAAGGGCATTAATTTGATACCTTCGAACGCCATTTAAGAATCATTGCTGTGTAAACCAATCACACTACAGTTGAACTACGGTTAGGTTAAGCACTGTTTAGTGTTCAATCAAGTTGATTGCCGTTTTGTTTACGTGCAAATTGTCTTATATGCACGGGACTTCAAGTCCCGTGCATATAACTGTTTGAACACACACACACGACTTATTAGATCATAGAGATTGCATCATGCTTTTATTTTGTTACATCACTACACAGTACACAGTACGTTAATGATTGATCACCGCGTATGTGTTGCTGGATGCGACCAAATGCGATGGATGCGATCAAATATTGTACAAGTACATGTTTGATCAATCGAAGTGTATTACAAAAGTCATAAAGAGTCCCTGCGAGACAACACTTCCGAACTGTGCCTATGACGTCAATATAAGTAAGAGAGGAGAAAGTATAAAATTTTATATCCCCGTCCAGCATTTACAATGAATAAAAATGATGTTCGCAATTGATGAATGAAACGTACACTGTAAAAAATAAAAACCTCGATTTACCACGAAATGTTTGGAAGCACGGTAGCCAGACATTTCGTGGTAATCTAACATACCGTCAGTCAATGCAAATTCAACTTACACTCGTATGGTAATCTCACTTTACACTCCGGACTGTAATGTTACAGTCCCCTCCGGTATATCCAATCCACATGTTCTCCTGTACATTTGAGACCGAGACCGCCTACCTACCTACCTAAATCCAGATTACATACCAGCCTGTAAATTCACGTACATCCATACCTATCACAAAGCAATCCGATGCTAAAATATCGCAAAATTTTCTTCACACTCCCAAAACGACATTTGAACAAACTGTATATTCATTTTTGATATCACGATGAAGTGGTAATCGATGGAAAAGTATTGCTGCTGGAGGTCTAATTCTTCTTTAGGAGACATGCAGCAACACGAGTGGTCGCAAGAAAAGGTGAATTAATTCCACCACCGGCCAAACTTCCAATTGTTTCTTTTTCTCTTCCTCATTCCTTCTGTGTAACTAGTATCTTGCAGTTCCACTAAAAAGAATTCATGCGTAAGTCCCTATATAAAGCAAAGTTCCTAACCTAGACATGACATTATAAAGACTACTAAGACAAATAGGCTAACAAAAATATACGGTAACATGTTTTGAAGTACCGGTAATGGTACATTGTATGATGAAGGCTCCGCCCTGTACATGATATAGCTGAGATTCATGACTTACTTTATCTAATGTATTGTAGCAAAAGGTTCCTCATTTGAGGTGGCATGTGTGCCAAACAAATCCAGCAGTGGATGAAAACATCTCTATGCTATGGCCCGAAAATGACATGAACAAGCCAACAGTTTCAACTCCTCCGCGACGGAGTATGTGGTGTCGCAGGTCGCTATATAAGTCGACTAATATCCCGAAATAGAACAGAGAATGCGGAGAATGAAATATTTCAATCATGAAATCAAAGTGGTGTGCACATTGCACAGTCGCAGATATTCGCGGTAACAAATACTATGTAGTACTGTACCTTTTACGATGCGTATCCCATTCAGCGTTCCTAGGAATCTTCCACGATCGTGTCCACTTTCTTCAACAAGCTTCGCTCCACCCTTTGCTCAAATCTCAATAATGGCCAGACAACGATACGACACTCGAACGATTTCGAAAAAAGTCGTATTCATCCGCTGACATGCCACCAATAATATTTGCTGGCCACGTTATAATGTTTGACTTAGGTTATTTCTCTTTCATACAGAAACATTTATCATTACATTTAGTTCCTTTATTTTCCATCTAATTTCGTATAAATTGATATTTATCCCAAGTGTTGTTCACTATTTACTGTACTTACTAAACGAGACGCTGCTTGTGATGTCACAGTTGTGCGTTGGCTGTTTACTACGAATCTCAGAACAGCAGTAACGCGTAACGGTAACCTATTGTAACCTATTACAGGTAGCCTTGTCCGCCATTAGCAAATGGTCAGCTGAGAGCAGTGTTGCCAATTTAGCGATTTTCGCGCTAGATCTAGCGATTTTTCATCCGGTTTAGCGCCAAAAAATGTGGATCTAGCGCCTAGCGATAAATCTAGCGATTTTTGAAAAAGTATTTAGCGATTATTTAGCGCTTTTTTCTCAATATTTAGCGCCATCTAGCGATTTTTGACACCAGTTTTAGCGATTTTCTTCCATCCGGAGTTGGCAACACTGGCTGAGAGTGCGGTGCTGATATTTCTAGTTTTCCGAACAATATTATACATCCTAAACTGATTTTCTAACTTATCAGCCCTATCCGTAACAACGAATGTAACCAGCGAGAACGGCCGTATAGCCATATAGCCTTATAATATAATATAATGGCTATGGCGTAACCACATTAGCTACGATTGTCAGTTGTTTCTTGTACCCTACTATGTACTATACTGAAATTGGTACTAGGGCCAACAATTTCCGTACGACAGACCCCAGTTTCGCGAACAAGGTTGAATCAAGTCAAATCACCACGAGAATGATATATCAGTAACATTCATTTCCACGTATATATTGGCTGCAGCGATTATGAAGCTAATCAATCTTCCCAATAGCCTGGTAAACTGCAGTTACGAGTAACTGTCAGTAATTTTGCGAAGAAATTCTGGTAACTTGACTTCACAGCTAAACTAAGATAATATTACATATCAAAATGTAAAATTACAAGCTACGCACAGTAGGGCTGTTCAAAAATAACTTTTTTTTCCGGATTCCAGCCATTCAGTGCTTAAATTGTCAGGTTGCCACAACAAAGGCTGCACACCAAATTTGGTTCAATTCTAACAAGTATAGGGCTCCGCGGATCCAATTAAAATTTTTAATTTATACAGGAAAATTGAAAAAAAAAATTTTCAAATTTTTCTGTCAACCCCATGAAATTGTTGAGCTGTCTTCAGAGACGATGCAAAGAAAATTTGACTCAATTCGGACTAGTAGAAGTGGAGTTATTGGAGTTTTTCGTTGATAATTCTCCAATTATCCTTGATTGGGGGATAATCCGA
The DNA here is from genome assembly GCF_051294905.1 of Botryllus schlosseri. Taxonomy (NCBI): domain Eukaryota; kingdom Metazoa; phylum Chordata; class Ascidiacea; order Stolidobranchia; family Styelidae; genus Botryllus; species Botryllus schlosseri. The sequence goes on along the minus strand of NC_137238.1, from coordinate 7,943,616 downwards.
GAATTATCAACGAAAAACTCGAATAACTCCGTTTCTACTGGTTGGAATTGACTCAAATTTCATTTGCATGGTCTTTGAAGACATCTCAACATTTTCATTGGGTTGAGAGAAAAATTCGAAAAAATTTATTTTTCAATTTTCCTGTATAAATTAAAATTTTTAATTGGATCCGCGGAGCCCTATACTTGTTAGAATTGAACCAAATTTGGTGTGCAGCCTTTGTTGTGGCAACCTGACAATTTAATCAGTGAATGGCTGGAATCAGGAAAAAAAATATATTTTTGAACAGCCCTAACGCACAGTTATTGGGTGCGATCGGTAATTCGTTGTAAAATTTACAGAGATTTCCCAGTAAATCTACCAGATTTTTTACAGTGTAGACTCTCGCGAATGACCAATACGGTATATCGGTGTCAGTAGCGACGCATTCTGACGAATAGATATCCGTTAAAACGTCAAAGTATCGCCCTAACCATCTAAATCAGGGGTGTCTAACTCAAATTTGATCGCGGGCCGGATTCAGAAGCTTCAATACCTCGTGGGCCGCACCATTCAAATGATTCCAATATGGTACCTACAAATGTATACCCTTGTTTTTCACTGGAATGCTTAATATCCACGCTGTGCATAATATAGTTATGACACGACTTAAGTGGACTCTGTTCGTGCAACAACATTGACAAACAATAGAATTGGCAGAAATACACGATTGGCCGATTGAATACTGTTATAAACCACTAAACCAGTGACTCCAACGACGATATAAGTTGAGACTTTTTCTATGCTGCCATTGATTTAGTCGTGGTGCGTCGTTGACCTTGCCTGCGAATTCGTTTTGAGGAATTCAAGCGATTGCAAACGCCGTCGTTGAAATTTGCTAGATAATACAATTTTTTTAATTACTCAGAATTCCCTCGCGGGCCGGAGGAAATCGTCTGCAGATCCAGATGCGACCCAGATGCAGATCCAGATGCGGCCCACGGGTCGTATATTTGACACCCCTGATCCAAATTTATGTCGCTCCGTAAGAAATTACTTGAACATTGTTTAGAAGCAGGGTAGTCTTCGACCGTGGAATACATCTTCCCTTCCGACCCGTGATTTTTTCGCCCTTAGACTTCCATATACAATAAATCAAGGGCAGATATCGGTGTCGATCCCTGAGCAATATATTGGTAATAAAATAATACTTTATCAGACAGTTTCAATAACATTTTATCACTAGTCAATGCAAGGCCATTTTATTTCTCGCCAAGCTTATCTGTCGGCGTGCACAACCACAGTAGAGTAGGCCCACATCACTGAAAGGGCAAATAGGTCATTGAGTAAGGCTTTTGTAAATTGCAGTATCAGGCGAACGTTGGCAAAGTTCATCACGGACACTGAACAGTGAACAGTCATAGTTTTAAATCATACCGTACACTTTAGACCTTGCACTGAGACAGCAGTCATTCGGAATCCGCAGACTTTTATTTGATCGTGTTTGTAACGGATCTGATCATTGGCTGAGAAAGCTTGTTCATGACAATCCGAATAGCAAAATGTAGCGCCGTACCAAATATCGGAAACACGGCAGCAATAAGTTGAGCTATATTTCTCCAGTGAGTGTATTTTGTACGAAATGACGCGAGAAAGCGTTCGTGCGTGAGCAATGACCATGGCGAGTCATTTCCTATTGCATGAGCAATTACTGCAAGGATTCTGCAAAGCCGGATTGGTGTCGGTTACTTCTGAGATCGACCAAGATTTTCATTTTTGACCCTGCGTAATGCATCTACGACAACCAATCTTACTAGAATACAAGGTAAAGAGGGACCCCAAATCTGTGGTTCTCAAAATTCTTTGAGCTTGCAGACCGAATCCAGATTAACCAATGTGTAGTTCCGAGAAAATGTATGAAACTCGAAGGAAATATAGGAAACTTCACCTAAAGCTGCCTCTTGATATTAGACGTGTCCCGTCGGCGGGGTCCCGTTAAATCTCACAAGTTTATAAAAATCAATTTAAAATTTGATGTTTCATTTATCCAAATAATGGAAAAGCTTGCAAGTTTTCGTTGTTTAAGGTTCGGAAAGGCGAATATGTTCCATTGTAATAGCACAGTCGCTTAGTAACGCCATAAACTGTATGGTGTTTACAACGTCCGAAGTGGCGTCATAGCATTTCCTTGTAAAGTGATCGACTCCCTCAACATCAACAGGTTTATCAACAAATAGAACGTTTAGCTGTATAATGCATTATAAGCAACATGATTTGATTCCCTGTGACATCGCACACTCAGTAACGTTGTAGTTGTGGTATCAGCATGGTTTTTATTATGCTTATCGCCTGTTATAAATCCTACACTCTTAGCGAAAAGGTGTGTATTCATATTCACACATGTGTAACATCCGTTATGTATGGGTGTGAATATACACCCTTGGTACACGAAGCTAGAACTAGGGATGGTGTGAACCTCTGAAAGGTTCGGGTTCGTGTGAACGCGAACCTTTTTGAAAGGTTCTGTGTGAACACGAACGTGAACCTCGTGACGTCATATTGCTAATTCCAACCCTATCTTTCAATGAAGTGATAGCCTATACTAATGTACACGATACCTATAGCGAAGACTCGGGCCACATAATGTCACATTGCTGAAGTACATATTGGCGTTTTAAGCGCCGCTAAATGTATCAACCGCGGTTATCAAAGGATATAATAATCTCGTAAAATCAATACGTTCCGACGCTTTGCCAACAATTTCGACGAGGACTTACCAGGGAATATAAGCTTACGCCTTAACGGTCTTTGACAGACCGGACAATGCGTTCGGGGTATTGCTACATTGATAATGAGCAGAGTGTAAAACGGGTTTCTATACTCGCTACCGATACCATAAACAACAAGTTATATAGCAGTAGCCAGCACCTTAATCGCACGGATTTGGTTTTAATGATACAGTAAAGATATGAAGTCAAGATTGACCACGTACGCCCGCTCGATTTTTTACATTGGAAAACGATATCAATGTATATCGCTCGTGATGTTGTATGATTGCGGTTCAAGCTCATAGCAGAGACTCACTAAATATTCACAAACGGAAAGCTGGATATTTCGAGAAATTTTTTTAAGAAAAAAGCAAGTAAAACTTTTAAGGTTGTCAAGGTGCATGCTCGTTTAGTGTTGATTTTTTATGCTGCCAGCGCCATGCATAGAGTGACCCGCAGTTGAAATGCTATAAATCTGAACCAAAGATCTTATAATGAAGTGCAAATTACAATTTATCAAAAAGGTTCACAGTGCAGAACCTACCAAGGTTCTGTTGTGAACACGAACCTCAAAATTTCCGAGGTTCACACACAGAACGCGAACGTGAACCTCACGTTCACACCATCCCTAGCTAGAACCTACCTCAGACATACACCACGGTGTAAATCAAACACACTGTTCGTTCGGAACTATATTATATATAGAGAGAAGTGCATATAGCGGCGGTAAGGGTCTTCCTTCCAAATTTAATTAGGTCCTCAGTGTAGTAGTCTATGTTGTGCTCGCGCAGGAGTTCAAGTTGGACGCAAGTTCGTTCATCTTGTGTCGGTGGCCATTTTCGCAAAATAATAAAATCCTGATTTAGGATATATTATAATAGTGAATTATATTGGTATTTGTCTCATAATGTTCATTAATGACTAATTTTGATCACCTATATATAGGGTTGCAGTTAAAACAAAAATAAATTTGAAACAAGCATGTTTAAAAAAAGACCCTTGTTTAAAACGTTTTTTTAAGCCATGACGCCACGAATATTTAATTGTGACCGTCATAGTGGATTGACATTGACAATTGGAAATATCGGGTAACTATAGCTCCTCTGACGAAATATCTACGTACTATAGCTGTTGAACCGACAGTCCAACCATCTCATATCGTATACGTCGGCTATATCGGGTGGAAATCATACGACATGTTTCTTTAGAAAGTATTTACACAATTATGGCATAATTATACAACTTGAAAAAAAACACAATTTTTTTAAAAGCCTTTGTTTAAAACACTGTTTAAACAACTATCTGTTTTAAATGCAACCCTACCTATGTACCAAAATCTACGCAATACTGTTCACAAATAGCACGAAAAGAGAGATTTGAAAGAGACGAGATAAAACTGACCGATTCCGAAAATCTACATAATAATGTCAAGGCATCCAGCACCACTCGAAATTGCCAAGGAAGTTGCCAATGAATTAATGACCTATCGGCTACCGACTTGGCTTTATGGATAAGGAGTAGAATATGAGTGTTAGGTTGAGTTTAAAATGCGGCTTTCTAAATGACTCTCGTGGTCTATATACGTTTTGATATACATTCATCATGCGCCGCCGCTAAGAAATATTTGTTCGCGTCATCTCATTCATGTTTCGCACCGGCGTTATGAATGAAATTGTAATATCAAAATGCTAAGCAACAAAACGCTGCAATGTACACATGATTACAGATTGTATCGCAGAAAATAACTCATCAAACAAACCGTACGGCTGATGCAACCTTTAACACATAGCGCATACTAGGATATGTTCGTAGAAAAACGTTAATATCGTTTTCCTAGTGATATATATTCGATGCGCAGGGCAGGAATATCATTCAGATGAGGAGCGTTGACGGCGATGAAACTATAGACTAAGGAGACAACAAATGTAGACCTGTCAAAGCTGTGCTCTGCAGATTGGCTGACTCAAGAATTTCGTTTACAACCGATAGTATTGCACCGTCTATGTCAGAATAAATGGCGGATCTAAATAAGGCTTTGCCCGCGATATATTTTAATCGCATCTTTGGGAATGGCTTTAGTGGATAGATTTCAATTGCTCAATGTATCTCATGCACTCCGGTCATCCGTCCATAACACGGCAAAATTTTTAATCCATATGAACCGAGATATGTCGCTAATGAAACAGCGCTAAAGTGTTACCAATTTACCTTGGCTCCATCGCCACCCATAATATCCACGTATCGATGGGTTCAGCTTCAGCAGCAATTCTATATGTCTGACGTCAATTAACATGCGGATGTCGAACACCATAAAACGAAAACCCAAGCAATGGTTGTACGTAATTTGCAAAATCCTAAATCAATTCCAAACGGTACTAATGCAGTCGCCATGAGTGCTGATGTAGTATTCTTGATCAGGGTTGTAACCAAGTCACAAGGCTCCGAGTCACAAGTCAATCTCAGCTTTATAGTTTTGACTCGAGTCAAGTCGAGTCATTTTCAATTCACCACCGAGTCAAGTCCGAGTCCAAGTCACCGAGCAGAGGGTCGAGTTCGAGTCATGGTATTATGACTCGAGTCGAGTCCAAGTCATTTTGTTGACTTCCTAGTTTCCCGAAGGCTTGTTAAATCCATTTTTTATAACTCTGTTTGGTGATATCGAATGGTTCGCATTTATAATATACTAATTTTGGTCATTTTTAGCAGTTTCTGGGCGCGTTTTCAAGTAGCAGTACCAATAGACGAAAACCCAATAGTGTGATTACTTTACTATTCCTCGAAATTACAATGAAACGTCGGTCTTTGCCGTCCGAGTCTCGAGTCATATGACTTGGTTCGAGTCATGCGCAATGACTCGAGTCCAAGTCGAGTCAATACACAAAGTGACTCGAGTCGAGTCGAGTCATCTAAAAAACGTGACTCGAGTCGAGTCATGACTCGAGTCATTACAACCCTGTTCTTGATTCATGTCCACCACAGCCAATCTAACTTCACACTATAAACACGGTTCGCAGCGCGCATCCTTCTACGCAACACGGCGATCAGAAACAAGCAAGCCCATTCAGTGAATATTGTCTACTGAAATTAGTATTTTCGTACACCGAAATTAGAAACTGTAAATAAGAGTGTTTAGGCAGAGAAGCTGTTTAAATATGTATACGGGTAAATTGGATTTTGCTTAGCGTATACGCACCGTACGCAGAACCCGTATTACGCCACTGTAACCAGCTTGAATAATTTCCAGGTATCCAAACTTGAAATAATTTCACAGTTACATAGTATGTGGTGCTTGTTTTCCTGGGAAACTCTCGCGCTTCTCGCCAGCCTAGTTGCGCTTACGAGGTAAGTTCCAACGGCGCTGTGTTGGTGTTATCTCATATATTTTGGCAGATTTCACGCACAATCAATGCATTCAACCAGAAATTATACTTCATACTAAATATACCCATGTGGAAGTGGTGAATTCGACTACCCCTGATTGATTCAAATTCATGTTGAGTATTAGTAAGCCACAAATTGGGCGAATCACACGTTGCGAGGAGCGTGCGGTATACTTTTGGAATGCCGACGGTACTGCTATTTATCTGTGCATTAAGGTTGTTAAAAAATATCTTTTTTTTCTTCGGATTCCAGCCATTCAGTGAATAAATTGTCAGGGTAACCTAAAAAACGCTGCAAAATAAATTTGACCCAATTCCAACCAGTAGAAGCGGAGTAATTTGAGTTTTTCGTTGATAATTATCGGATTATCCACCAATCCAAGATAATCCGAGAATTATCCACGAAAAACTCAAATAACTCCGCTTCTACTAGCTCAATTGAGTCGAATTTGTTTTCCATCGTTTTTGAAGACAACTCAATAATTTAATGGGGTTAACAGTAAAATTTGATTTTTTTTTTCAATTTCTCTTAAAATTGAAAATTTTAACTGGCTCTGCGGCATCTCATACTTGTTGGAATCGAACCAAATTTGTTGTGCAGCTTTTTTCAGGGTAACCTGACCATTTAATCAGTGAATTGCTGGAATCCGGACAGAAAAGTTATTTTTGAACAACCCTACTGTGCATCATTGCCATGTGTGTACTGTAGATGAAGGCTGAGGGAATTTGCCAAATTATGATTCCACTTGCTCATGCAAATGGTTATCACCTGGTATATTTTGCGCTGAACGCTATGAACTGGTGTGGGTATCGCCCGTGTCTACTTTTATGACCTACGCTAAGAATTGCTTCGCGACCAGGCGAAAGAACCGCACTCTCTACTAAATAGGCCTCTGGATCTGTCTGGAATATCTTCTGCAATTGAAAATGGTGTTTCCGCCGATTTTCACAATGACGTAGGGTTCAGATTAGGACAGGTGATCAGCTCTTTATGGTTGGAAATTCTCTTTTCGCACCCATTCCAGTATATTTAAATGAGTCAAATACACCATTTCCTCTGGGGTGGAAAATGAGCTTTTCCGTGTACCATCCAAGAATGCGCTAAAATGCGGCACGCGGAGGCTGAAGCCACCGCACCACATGTATGGCGTACCCCTTGAAATTATGTAGCAAACATTGTACACAGTTGAAGACACAAAAAAACATCAAAATCTCAATTTACAGTTTCATTGCACATATATGATGCGATGGATATGCTTTGGATTCCCCACGGGTAAACCTATTCTTGTAATTGGAAAGCAATACGCAATACAGAATCAGTTGCCAGAAAATTCGCTTAAGAATGATCATCGGAAATCCGAAAAGCTTATAAGCCGCTTTTCATTGCACCCAACTATAACATCGGTGATTGATATATAGTTAATGAAGTAGCCATCATATTGAACAAGCAACACTGGTGGAACGAATTCGATTTCAATATTAATTCAAGTAAAAACCCTCCTCACCCATGCAGTAGAAAAACAGAGATTCACTGCAGTTAATAAAGCTGACGCGAGTATCGGTACAGTGCAATGTATAAAAGCATGGTGGTTTAGACCTCAAATGCTGCATTTGGTCAGCTTAAACGTTTTTCTTCCTTTTTACTATGATTTCTAAATCACTGAAGAAAATTGTCACAGTGCCAGAAAAAAAGGTTGCTCGCGTACATCCAAATTCTTTCGTGTAGTCCTGGGTTGGAGCGCGTACTCCCGTTTGATAACCCCTGCACTACGACCATGGTATATATCCAGTGGCGGCTCGTGACAATATCGGGTGGTGGGGCAAGGGCTGCAAGTTACTTTTTATTAAGATGACGTCACAATGGCGTTTTCCAACGTAAACAAGTAACTTAATGATGGTACGGTAACACGAATTTGCCGGCAACAGTGATTTTAACATATGTGCCACGAGAGGTCCGCCGGTGAGCTGTGACTTTAAGTGTGGTAACTGCGTAAACGGCGTACGGAACAAAGATTCAACACGGTTCATGTTCGCACTTGACCTGGAAATGACTATAACTCGAGAGATAACGTAGGCCTAACTGGAAAGGTCAACGAGTTCGGACAGATACGCAATTGTTATCTCATAGATTGGGCCTGTCATATTGAATCCAAAACATCATTCTGAAGAACTAAGAATAGCAGCCTCGGAAATTCGGTCTCCGTACAGCAAGGGTCGGCAACCTACGGCCCGCGGGCCGGATCCGGCCCGCCAAGCGAAATCGTCCGGCCCGCGACGAAATAACTAGTTACCACGAGAATACGGCCCGCCGTTTCGTAATGAGTTCCAATCTGCAGTGCAGCACTGCTTGGAAAGAATGTGGCATTGCTCCGATATAAAGTATCCTACGTCGTATTAGTCTATTGTTACGCCATAAAACTAGTGCGAAGGCTGTCGACTATAGTAGCCTATCTCGTACTGAAATTAGGAGATGGAGAATGTCTGTGGAGTAGACTAGACCAGTGCTAATCAAGCGGGTGTATCGCGCAACCGAGGGTATACCATACTTTTTTAAGGGTTTGTAACTCAGATAGGGTGCGACAATGAAGGTGCCGTTCCTCTGCTCAGACGCAATGGCAAAATCTCAAACTTTCCCTGTTTCATTATAGATAACTAGCATCCGTAGGTTAGTCATCTGTAGTTTAATTCACCGGAAGACATTTTACGCCAAGACAACAAACCTGAATAGTGTTTTGGACACAATGGTGAAAGCTGATTTTGTCTCACAAACTGAATCACCGACAGTTAGCCTACCTCAGGTATTACTAGAAGCAGAGCATCAATATGGCGATGTCTTGTATCTGTGCCATGTTCGCGCATTAAGTCGAGAAGCTATGCTTGCACGAGTGTATGAACTGAGAAGTGAAATAGAAACTTTCCTTGAAAATACAAACATCGCCGACTCATAATCTTTTCATCGAAAATGGGTATCTAATCTAGCTTTCGTAGTACATTTAACGTCACATCTAAATAAATTGAATTTGCAACTTCAGGGGGAAACAACTAAATACATGAGATGTTGAGACGCATTCGAAACAAAACTGCGACTCTGGGAATGTCAACAGTACAAAGAAAATTATGCTCACTTTCCTCTGGAGGAGAGTAACCTAGTACCAGCACTACACATTTGTAACTGTGATATACGAAATTTAATGACTGAATTTCCACCCGCTTTTCCGACATTCGTTCTGTACAAAATAAATTCTGACTACTCAGTACTACGTTTAATGTGGACGCCAAAACCATTGCCAGAAAATTTCAAATGGGCCCATTTGAAATGCGATGCAGTTGAATTGAATGACAAATTTCATACAAAGAGCATATCGCTGAATGACTTTGACAAAGAGTACGTTCTTGAAATGGGTCTTCATCCCAGCTTGACCAACAATGCAAAAGAAATGGCATCGACTTTTGTTTTCAACATTGAAATTCACGAAGAGCAAGCTAAGATCACGTATTCCAACACCCATTTAGAATATGGTCTGATTCTTGCTTCGTCTGACTTGTTACCAGAAATTGAAAACCTTTCACAAAGCAAGCTGCGCCAAGTGTCACATTTATCCTGCGTTGTTGAAGTGTAAATACATGTGTTTTGCTCTTTTTGTGAATTGTATGATTGAGATTGCAGCATTGTAGGGTAATATACCGACGTTAGCGATAATTATAGTAAAGAAAAATTCCGGCCCGCCAAACTGTTGTGCACTCGAAATTTGGCCCGTGACTAGCAAAAGGTTGCCGACCCCTGCCGTACAGCATAGGAGATTTTGGCCTTGAAACTGGAGACTGTAACACGACACATACAGCTTTATTACTGTCTATAGGTCTGCTGCGAAATCGCCTTTGGAAAATATATTACCGAATAAATACGTGGACGAAAGCTTTAAACTTAGTACACTGTTACATGACATCATCGAGCAGTGGTCTCATGGCCCTTTCCGGTATGGTACACTGTCAAAATAATGCGAACAGACCAACACCGAATTTTGCGCAAAATTTACTGAGGAATAGGCTGATCAAGTGATCAGCTGTTAGCCGCCATCGAAAACGAAATAGCTATCGCGCTTGACAGCAGGGGGTTGTGAGCAAATGGCTTGAAGGCCACAATTTCACGGTGAAATTGACATTGGAGAATATAATATCAAAGTAAATATTTGAATGCAAACTGAGAATGATATCATCATCTCAGTCAACGTTACCGCAGATACACCTGCTTTTGCGTGAAATCCGCAATGCGTTGTATGCTAAAGTGTCAGATCGGAGCACATCTCTACCATACTCGAACTTGATAACGAAATTACTGCCCTAATCACCGAGTGCCAACCTTGAGACTTGGCACAGCGTTCGATACTAAAACCAAGACATACCGTGCAAAAGCTTATGACGGATCTAGGTAAGGAGCATCGTTAAAATCAATAGATACCAATACCGGCTTTGCGTATATTCTGTTAGCGATAAATGACGAGTAAGCTCTCACTCAAATTAGGAAACGAAATTACCACTAACACAGTTCAGTGACAAACTTGAAACTTGGTACAGCGTTCGATACTAACATTAAGACTTACCGTGCCAAATTTCATAACCGATCTCAGTATTGAACATCGTCAAAATCAATGGATACCAATACCGGCTTTTGAGTAAAATCTGTTTGCGATACGTGACGGATCAGCACACACTCAACTTCGGAAACGGAATTACTACCCTAAAATTTAAGTAGAAACCCTGAAACTTGGGGCAGTGTTAAATACCACCATCACGACATGACATACCAAATTTCAAGAGTTTTCATGGTGTGAAACACCATCAAAATCGACCTATACCAGCAAAGGTCGACTAAACGCATATTACGGTAATCGAGTTCAGATATAGATACGATTGTTACATCACACCTTAGGGGCGACCAGCATATTTGCCCCGGTTGCTCGGTCATTTTACGAATAGGAGAGAGTAAATCACCGTTTCTTTATTGTGCGCGCCTTTGAGAGAATAGACAGTGAAAGCTTGTTATGAGCGCTACCGGGGCATGCCCCGGCTAGGCATTCGCAAAGCGAAAACACGGAAGAGAATTCGATTTTCGCAGAGACTTCGCTATATATGGGCATTTACTAGCGAAAGGACAAGAAGAATGCGACTTTCGCTGTGATTTCGGTATATATAGATTGGTGTGCGTCTATAAATGGTAAAGAATTGTTATTGAACAGAATATTAGGTGGGGCAATGCCCCAGTTGCCCTATAGGACGAGCCGCCACTGTATATATCACCGTATGGATTAGTGTATTTGACGCATTTTCACCCCTTAGAATGGATGTGAAAACATAAGCTGGTACCAGAAAGTGCCGATGACCTGATTTGCACCCTATGCGCTATGATAGACATCTGATAAATACACCTATTACACCTACCCTTGTAGTACATGGCATGGATTGCATTGGACGTGATTGGAACTCCTGCTTCAACCCTTCGCAAAGGCTAATGATGATTTGTAAATCGCAGGTATTACATTCATCGCAAATGGCAGTATCTGCGGGAGATGAATATTCCTCATGATCCGCCGTCTTTGCACCTGTTCGGCCACATGGTTCCGATGAAACGGGTAAAAACTAAATATTGCTTTTTTAGAAATATCTCGAAAATATAAATATTGCAGCGGGATATAGGCTTTAAATGCCAATTTATTTAACTTGTCCTATCGTGACTGACTGCCATCCCGTGGTGCTCGTCATTTCCAGCGAGTATTTAGATTTCCGTAACCTCAAATTACTGTTCTTCAATTCTGGTGGGAGTCTATCGAGAAGTTTGCAACGAGATCAATAAGGAATATGAATATCTTATTCGGTATAATCTATGTTCAGTATCGCCAGAAGGTTGTTCAAATATATTAGCTACGCTTTGGGTTTCACGGCGATTTCTCAGATTTCTGTAAATACCGACCGTGATCAAAGAAATATTCAATGAGTCGCATCAGTTCGTGTAAGGGTATTGCTCTTAAGTAGAGGTCGACCGATTATCGAAATGGCCGATTATCGAGGCCGATATTTAGAGCTTTCCCGATTATCGATATCGGCCTATGAAGGCCGATATTGCGGCCGATATTTTATATTTAAAAAAAATTCAAAACTATTGGAAATTCAATGCTCCGTCTTCTCAATCTCAAGAAATCGACGAAGTAAAGGGTGATATATGACAGATTTACCCTTGCAGGACGAATTTAACTGGGTGAGCATGCAGAGAAACTATGCTTTCTGCATTACAATCTACCTTTTCTTTACTGACCTGCAATTCTGTGTCATGTCTGGTTTTTTGGGTTATCCCAATTTTCAACGAATGTGCACAATTAAGCAATAATTCTTTTCAATATCAGCTTTGTCGTTTGTTGTTCAGCTTTCTGTGGCATGAACAAGTGCCATCTTGCCTAATATATAATATTTTTGGTGAAATTGTTCTCTACTCCTTCCATAATAATATCGGCCTATGATATCGGTTATCGGCCTGTGAGTGTGCCGATATATCGGTATCGGTATCGGCCTGTAAAAATCAATATAGGTCGACCTCTACTCTTAAGACAATTCGAATCTCGTGGATAGCATGAAAAAGACCTGCCAAGTATTTCATTTGATAAATCTTAAAAGTGGTTCAGGTAAAAACACTCTACTTGATATTAAAAGGTCTGGGAAAAATGAACGACTACCAAAGTACTCCCACCACTAAAAGTTATTTGTATTCAGAAAGCCTTCACTTACGACAACGAAATGAAGCAAAAATATGGACCAATTTGGGGGTTAGTAGGCTATTTATTGTATAACAAAGCCTAGGATAGACGATATATATAGCGGAAAGTCAGATTATCATCTTTGCGAAGCAAAACAGTGATTTTAGCAATTTTGCTGTATATCACCGTGTGAAATAAAACGGTGCCCGATCTCACATTTTTATTTTTAGGTGCTACAATTTTTTCACGCCCAGTATCACCTTCCATGATCCAGATATTCTGCGGCAAATACAGATTAAGCAATTCCACTCTTTCCCAACAAGAAAGGTGAGCATTGGATGTTTTCAACCAAATAGTTTTGTTACTACCCATCGTGTCATGTAATAAATAAAACCACTAGAATTGAATAGTATATTCATATTGATATAACCCCGAATATTTTCGGCTGACACTCGTGTGAGGCGATCGTCGGCAACTAGTAGAGAATTGAAAATAACATCGTATATCAACAACAGTCGTATCTCAAAATATGACGTCAGCAGCATGAAATGTTGAATACGTGAGCGTTCAATGTACTATTTTTAGATGGTACACGAACTCCTTTTGTTGACACGGCCTTGGCTGGTGTATTTTGATAAAAGTCGACTGCAAGGCACACAAATGAAAGGGTTAACGGCTTTGTGTGCCTTGGAGTCGACTTTTATGTAAGTACACCAGCCAAGGCTGTGTCAACAAAGGGGTCCACTGAAAACAGGGCCATGGCTTATACTGTATTGATAACCTCGGATATAATGTATATAGTGATACTATAGCGAGACATTCCTAAATATACAGTGATCTCAACCCGTGGAGAGCTGTCTCTAAATTGAGAGATGATAAAGAACTGCAAGAAACATTTTTAAGGCCCATTCATATTAGGAGTTTTTTCACCAACCGTCGCGACAGGTCACCAAAACAATTTGAGAGTCATGCAACGCGTTGCTGAAAAATGTGATGTGATCTAAAATTACTATTGAGGTTGTGAAATATGTTTTCTCATCGGCCATTTTCCTCGGAAAGCTACCGTATTGGAATTGCAGCGAAAATACTTTCACGAGTTGTCCTATTGCATTTTATCTGTGATATCGCGGTCAGGCGTCATCGCCTCTTAACTCCTTACAACTCCTACATCTAAAAGTATTTTACGTGATCGGCCGACAAGTAACAACTATCTGAATGTTGTTCGGTGCGGGTAATCACGTCTAAAACATGCAACAACGAAGAAGTGCATATCATCGATACCACGAAGATTGGCGAAGTACGTTAAGACCATTCGGGCTGCTGCCAAAATCTTTGCTATACTTTCAACTTTAATTTGAGACCATTTAGTGACTGCTGCAGCAGTAATTCTCGCTATGCCTCAGTCGCAACAGGAAACTGAACGACTAATGTGAATTTCAGAGATCGTTAGCGAAGATAACAGGAAAACAAATGAATCAACGCCTTACAGCTGCAGAAGGGCCCCAATGGAAGCGCATAAGATCGTCCCTTAGTCCTACCTTCTCTACGTCCAAACTACGACATATGACGTACATCATGGATCGATGCGTCGACAACACGGCTGTCGTCTTAAATCGTCGAATTGAAAATAACGGCGGTGTTTTCAAGTCTCGATCGTGAGTGATGTGTAGCCTTCTTTGCACGCAAAATCATAAGATATCAAACTTCGTAGCAACGCGCAAGCCTCGGTATTGATTGGTTATCACGTCTGCGGTCTGAATGATGGTAGAAACCACCTTTTTGTGGACAGGTGTGAACGGGGAGTATCGTAACACAGGATAATTACAACTGTAGATATAATATAGGCTTAACATATATCCTCCTTCAGGAAGATTTGTCCTCCTTTTTCAAGAAATCGAAAATGTCCTCCGAGGACGCCCAAATGACCTCCCTTTTGGCAATTCTTCTCCCTTTATAGCTTTGACAGGCAGGCAATGGTACGGTCACAACTAAAAGACGCCTTAAATGACGCTAAAACTGGATTTGAACGGTAGCGACGGTCAAAAATTTTACGTTAGAGCAGGTATTCCGGCAGTCGAGTTAGAACAATGACCTTCTTATAATTTCTAGTCAACACGACAGTGTATGCAGTAAAAATGATCAAATTGTCCGATTTCTTGCCCGATTTTACAAGTTTTGTGATTTGTAAAAAGTGTCCTCTTTACCGGATGTCAAAATATGGTAACCCCACCTTACAGCTAGTCTGATCAAGTATATGCTCTTATCATTGAGAGTTGTAGTCAAAGTAATCACCCTTATTGCGCAAGTAGAAGTACTCAATTAAAAGTACACGGGCCAATTTCAATGACAGGTCAAAACGTATTCAAATTGAATAAAGTAATATCTGCCCGCTACAATGTTTTTGTTATCATGAGTCCAAATGGATAAATCAATTGCTCTTACTGTCATATGTGATATAACTGATACATGCCCTAGCTAGGCTATACGTATAATATTAATATACAATAAATCGCTATATTTGAACAGCTTCTTTGAGGTACAGATCTGGAATTGTATAATCATATTAAACTGAGCCCGAATATTTTTGGCTGACACTCGCCAGGGGTAATCGTCAGCATCTATTGAAGAATTGTGATAAAATGAACTTCGTAAAATCACAGTGCAAACCTGTAAGTGCCTGAGTGATTACTAGGGCAACTTTTTGCAACTTCTTTTTACAGCTTCCCAGATACTCGGAATCTATGTACTATGTTTTAAACTGTTTAGAGGGATTTTATAGTGCAACTTTTTGCAACTTTTCTATTTTTCATGCCAATTTTTACTGCAACTTTTATAAAATATTGCGTTAAAATGTAAAGGAGTGATTTAAAAACATGCTATAAACGATTTCTAGTATGGTTCTATCCTCTTTGATTCGCAAAACAAAAAGCTATATGATGGGTTAGCAGCATCTCACTGTTATCAATGACACAATAGCTTACAAGCAAGAAGTTCAACTACCCCTGCCAAGCACGGCCGTGCCCAAACAATATGTAAATATTGCGCTTTATTCATTCTGTCGTTTAAATTTGAAATAGTTTCCCATTTCACAAGCGCCCAGGCGAGACCACCGAAAATTAGATTTTCAATGAGTCACCTTTTCCAGGCTATTGCCTTTGTCAAAGATACCGAGAGTGAGTTTTTTGTGTAAGGCCTTGGGTCAAGTTTGCAGACCTAGACGATTTGGGGTGTGTTATTTGACTTTGTTTAGGGGGAGGAGGTTATAGCTATGCTATGCTGTTTGGGGAGATTATTCCCGCATTGCGTAATTTTCTTGCAATGCGCCGAAAAAAATGTAATGTTTGGCGGTTTTGCCAGACCGTGCGTTAAATAGCAATAAAGTATCAAATTTGACAGCTCTGCCGAGACTAGGTAATACAACGGAACCTTTCGAGTATCTCATACCCAAATAATTCAACAAAAAATTCAACTTTTTACTGCAACTTCTGTTAAAATTAAATGCAACTTTCTCGCGGTTTTAGTGCAACAAAAACTTGCCCAAGTGATTACACTCTGAGTTGAGTGTTCGCGTTTCGGCCATAATGGCGTCATAACAGTAATCATGACTAGAAAATTCAAATATGTGACATGTGGGACATGTTGGGATGCCAAATAGCCACAATATCTGATCCGAAGACTGAAATCTAATCGTTTTGACCAACCACGAACTGATGCATTGGCAAATGGAAGAAAATAAGCAGGTTCCATCCACAGGGCATTACTTTGCATAACAATCAAACAACATTCGTTTCATAAGCGAAGGCTCTCGTTTTACGGTATATATTAGACTATGACAGCATTGGCTATGCGTGTGAGTTGTGGCTGTTCAAATCGATGTACCTCTAAGTGGGCATTTAATCGCTATAGGTTCGATTTCAAATGTATGCACAATCCTCCCATTTTCAGACTTTTCCTGCGACTTTCCCTGGACATAATGTGCTCAGCTGCCTTTGGCACCGACGTCAATTCTCAGGATGATTCTTTACCGGAGCCGGAGATCATTAAACAAGCAAAGGATATGTTTGCCACAAGCATGTTTAGTCCGATGCTGCTGCTCTGCAGTGAGTATATCGCACATATTACTGGTGTATCACGTCGCAATGTCCCGTTCTGAAAGATATAACTAATTAATGTGTATGACGACCTGCATATAAAAGTGGGTGTTTATGATGACAGCTGCAACACGTACCAAATGCGTCACGAGATCGACTCCAAAATTCCTACCGAAGTGAAGCGGGTTTATCTAGGCCAGACTCAGGCGACTTCATCAGTCTGTTGGTCTGATATGGAAAAAATGAAGTACTTGGCTGGTCGGATTCCTGAATCGATACATTAATCGCGTATTTGTGCACCTCGACAAAGGATTAATCGTATTTAATGTAAACTTTAAGTTTAAAGCATAGGTAACCAAACAGTATTTAATGAACTCATTAACATTGTCTACTTCAATATTTGTTGAAGCCAATGCTGCATCTGTTGTCGATCAAATTTGTTCTAAAGTTCTTCGAACTCGTCGGCAGTGTAGATAGATTCAAACTGCACGTGAACATCAGTTGGATCGGACCGCAGCTTCTTCTTGTTAATGTTAATGAACAATCAATATTACTTGTGTCCGCTCCGCCTCCAAGTATTACATTATTCAGCCCAAATTTCACTTTGATCGGTTTTTCCGGCTTGAGGCAATGCATGAGACTGAAAGGCCTTTTGTAAAGGAAATAACATGCTTGTCACGTGACTAAATCAGAAAACAAAGAACACATAGAACCGACCCACGGGCCGTCTGTTGCTGGCCCCTGATCTAAGCTCTTCCTCGCCCCCCGATCCGCGTAAGCGGTATCTTACAAAAAACATATGGAACGAAAGGGGACCGTGCTGCGAGTTGGCAGATCATGAATCAAAATAATTCAAGAATGTTTAACTGTTGTTAAATAACAATGTAGTTGAAACTTCATAAACACTAAAAAAAAGAATATAATGATTCTATCGTTCGCGTTGAACACTATAGATTAAATCTGACCCTAGGCTTGTAGAGCGGGGCATGTACTGGAGCCGGAATGGATATTCGGCCTGATTTTATCATTTTTCCCGGAGCAGAATTCATTTTTTTTCATGCGGCCGGAGTCGGATCGTACTAGTTTCTGGTAAACCAGAATCACTATTAAGGCTATTGATGAGCATGACCATTGTAACTACCAATTGGGCGCCTGTAGCCGCCAATATACAAACCCGTGTTCAATAAAAAACTGTCAGTTTTTATTGTAATGATGTTATCGTTGCAATATTCAATATAGAACTTGAACCCATACCGTGTTAATCTATCGTTTTCGTAGTTTAGTAGAAATAAGTAGCCTACTCGTAGATGGTTATTATCGTAGTTTTTCGGATCGCATCTCGGTCATTTCAAGAATCCGGCCTAGGAGTCGGAGCAAAAAACGGCGAACTCGGAGGAGTCGGAGCAAAAAAACGGGTGCGGAGACGGACCAGAGATTTGTCGATCTGCCCGCACTAAGGCTTCTACCAAAACTTCGAGTCACGGTGTATGATTGCTTAGAGCTCATTGGCGCTAGAGAATCTAACTACACCTAGATATAGAATCGATCAATTGCGGTCAGTAACGACGTGATAAACTCTTCGCTCAACATCTACTTACACTACTTCATGATTGCGAAGGAAATTGTCATAAAACCTGGTCGAAGTAGCCCCTGTGTCAGTGACCATTTGTTGCACCAATTTGTATAGTGTCATTTTCATCTGCGTATGAGGCACCTCACCTCAGTTGCAGTGCATTGAAAAGCCCAGATTGAAAGTGAGCCGTGCTAGAAGTCGGCAGCAAAGATTTCGACGAGGACGCATAGGTGCGAGAGAGACTGACGTCTGGGTGTGCGAAAGGTTGAAGAAGTCGTCTCCAAGATTACCAAAAAAAAGACTTATGAACATTACAAATATTCGTGTCGTGGTGCACATAGCCTGAAAAAGGCGAGAAGCACCACTGTAAAATGTGAAATAAAATAATATTAATAATAATAATAATCTGCGTATGAGGCAAAGATGCATCTCTTAATTTTGAAAGTACTCAACCGTCGATTGCAAATTTGAACCGCGGTATCCAGATCTACTTTTTCAACCTGTCTATCCGAGTACATTCCCGATATCTTATGAGATAGAAATGTTGTCGCGTAAAATGGGTTCTGAACTGTCGTAGATCAAGCCGCAATGGGATTCTGTAAATGATGTTGCAAGACCTGCTTTTGTAATTCCATTCATCAATGTTTGAATGTCATTACAAACCCCACTACCTGTACATTCGTACTTTGAAAGCAACTGCAAAATCTGCTATATTATGTTTCCAGTGATCTTCCCGCCGTTTGAATGGATGATAACGTACTTCAATATTAACCTGTTTGCCCGAAAATCCGTGACGTATTTCACGTCCCTCGTTAATCAAGTGATACATCAACGAAAAGAGGATCCTACCTTGGTGAATATTTTATTACGTTGCAAATCGAACCGTGTGACGGCAAATAATCATAGACTCGCTGCATTTCAAAGCGCGCTCAGTGTGTCGAATCTGTAGATCAGTGGTATTCAACCTGGGGCTGTTTGCCGTTTCTTTGGAGGTAATGAAGGTGATGACTAGGGCAAGTTTTTGTTGCACTAAAAACCTGAGAAAGTTGCACTTATTTTTTTAATTTTAACAAAAGTTGCAGAAGTTGCATTTTGACCACATTTTGCTCGGTTGACTAAAAAAACAGCTCCCGAAATACCCGTAAAAGCGTTATTTCGGTGCTGATTTACGGTGTTTCAGTCGAATTTGGCCGTGTATTTCACCAAAATCGAGAATACTTTCATGAAAAATCGAAAAAGTTGCAAAAAGTTGCATGAAAAAATGGACAAAAGCTGCAAAAAGTTGCACTACAAGATTCCTTCAACGGGCTTAAAACAGAATTCTACATATCTTACGAGTATTTAGGAAGCTGCCGGAAGCTGTAAAAAGAAGTTGCAAAAGTTGCAAAAACTTGCCCTAGTGATGACCTATTTTGTTACGGTAATCAGCTTGACGTGAATAAGTTCAAGCGAGGGTCTTGACCTTTTTATTAGTAATGAGCTTACATAATTTAAATGTGGCTAGCGGAACATTCTCAAATCGAAAACTGAGTCGCGACCATAAAATGACCGAAAACCACTGCTATAGATGGACACCACGCCTCATCCACAAAGTTTGTATTATCTCGCATTGTATTATTGGCTATCTCTATTGACATTGATCGGACAGTGCCTCAAAGAGTTTGGGTACACTTCGGACATGTTTGATTGGTCTGATATTAATTATTATTTCGTCTATGATTTTCCTGAAAATGCTACAGGACAGCTGTTGAAAATAACTTTTTTTTCCGGATTCCAGCCATTCACTGATGAAATTGTCAGGTCAACCTAAAAACGCTGCACGCCAAATTTGGTTCAATTCTAACAAGTATAAGCCGCCGCAGAGTCAATTTAAATTTTTATTATATTAAGACAAGTTAAAAAAATCTATGTTGGGTTGTCTTCAAAGACGATGCAAAACAAATTTAACTCAATTCCAACTAGTAGAAGCGGAGTTATTTGAGTTTTTCGTTGATAATTCTCGGATCAACTTTGATTAGTGGATAACGTGCAGAGGTTTTTAGGGTAACCTGACAATTTAATCAGTGAACGGCTGGAATCCGGAAAAAAAGTTATTTTTGAACAGCCCTAGGTACAGTAGTGTAAAGAGAGCTTTGCTGGGTTTGCGGAAGTAAACGTTATCTGATTTGATATGAGCTGAACTTGTTATTTGTTGTATTTATTTTTATTTTGGAATTTCATTCAATTTCCAAGTTTTTGCGCATTATGTAATTCTTATTCTAATCTAATTTGGAATAGCTGAATATCTTATAATCGCCCAACTCTGCGTGAGTCAAGTCATCGAAACTGCCGCTTACGCGTTATTTCCTGATGCTTGAACCAAGCCTGACAGCACGCGGCTGATATTCTTATTTTGTTTTCGATTTCAGATGGATCGAGTGGACATCCTCCAGCTGATGCTCGAAAATGAGATATCCGAAGAAAATGCGAAATCGGAGAAATTCGATAAAGGTAACGTGACTTATAGAGATGTTTATGCCGATATCCCACGAACGATCCGCAGAACCGTCCATGTCAATACTTTTACATTATTTTTCACGATTATAACCAACTTATCAGTGATGAGCTTCGGAACGGAGTCGGAGTGGATTCGGAGCGGAGTTTTGCAGATTTTGTGACAGTCGGAGCGGAGTCGGAGTTTACTACAGATATTTTTTCGGAGTATTGTAGCTTTTGTCTCCGATATCTTTGGATAGGTCTGACAAGAATACACTATTGATTATGATTACAAACCAAAACACAGACAGTTGACACCTTGTAAAGTTGTAATATGACGGGTAATATGCAAAAATGATTGCCATTTGCATAAAAATCAGCCATCCGCACTACAATTGGGGACTGGAGAGTAGACAATACTATAAGGCCAACCATATTATCACATTTATTTAGTGAAACACATTACCAAGCGTACAATGCTTGCCACTCTAATGATATGGTCAAAATGGTATGATTGGCCACGAGCTATCTTAACTTAGTGATCTAGCACGGCATTTTCGTTGAGCATTCTCTGTAGTTAATTATGCTTAGGATAATTGACGAGGTTCATCGGAGTATCTCGGAGTCTGGGATTGAGCTCTTAGGACTTAAGGAGTCGGAGGGAGTTTTCCTCAGACATTAAAGTTGTCTGAGGGATACGGAGTCTCGACAAGCACTATCCGCTCATCACTGCAACTTATATGTTGATGATGTAGATCAGGGGTGTCAAACATACGGCCCGCTAAGCAATTCCGAGTAGATAGAAAAATGCATGTATTATTGAGCACATTTCTAACAAATGTTGAGATTTTTAGTAAAAAATACTTCCATTAAATAGTCCTTCAAGATATCACATGTCGAGTGTGTTTATAGGCCACATTAAATCCACCCGACTGCGATGTTGTGGTTTCTACTCATCATTAGGAGCAGGTCGCTGACATTGACACCTAATTCCGAGAAGGCAATAATGTGTGAATTCATTTCACTGACCAAAAACTAGTTATGCACAGGAGTGAAAACGCCAAGAATCCTGGCATTCAGGTTACGTGGAAAATATATTAGAGGTCTCCAACTCTCCACTCTCCAGCCACGAGAGAAACCCCAATCGCGATATAATACTATGCAGCAAATTCCAGCGTCCGCGTCTACAGTTAATTCTTTCGCATTCCTCACAACGCATACGCAGGGTTGATGCCAATATATCACTAAAACGAAGGAAATATGCCAACTTGTCATCGTTAGAGCCACTGTTTTATCGGCTATAACTGTATTCAGCCGCCCAATCATCGTATTATTACCAATTCCACTGTTTGCGAATAAAAGGTGGTGCTACAATAGAAACGCAATGATTCCGAATATAATGTAATATACTATTGTGTATATAGCTAGTTAATGAAGTATTCAAATGAAAAATAAGAGTATGGATTTTAAGGTATTCTGGGATTGAGGAAGTTTGGTGCGGCCCGCGAGCGATCTGAAATGTTGAATCCGGCCCGCGACGTCAGCTGAGTTTGACACCCCTGATGTAGATCATACAGTCAATTGCATCCGATAGCGGTCTGATGGTTGGACCGTTCGGACCACGATGCCGGGGCTTAATCTCGTCAGATTCCTAGTCAGGAAGCAACGGGTCGAGTCTGAGTCCAAGTCATTGTGTTGACTGTTCAGTTTCGCGGTAACGTCTTATGAAACCCACTTTTACAACACTTCTTGGTTATATCGAGAGCTTCGCATTCATAATATAATGATTTTCCTCGCGTCTTATAGTTTCTGGTAGCATTTTCTAGCGCCGGTACTGAGACTGATACACTAAATACCAATTGTGTCGTAACTCTGCTGTTTTTCGAAATTACATTGAAATGTCTGTCTTGATAGTTCAAATATCGCGTCATATGACTTGGTCTGAGTCATGCACAATGAATCGAGTACAAGTGGAGTCGATCAACAGATTCATTCAAGACGAGTCGAGTCATTTCTGTATTTTAAGAAAATGACTCAGTCGAGTCGAGTCTTAACTGTTTATAAATGAATCCATAATACCGGTCGACTTATAGCACATGGTCCACTATATCTCTCGACTTTGTCTTAGTAAGTACCTCCTACACCAGTGGTTCTCAACCGGGGGTCCACGAAACCTCTAAAGTTGTAAAATTATTGATAACCTAGTTTGTATTTTTTTAATTAGAGAAAGCATGAAACCGCTTCGCTTTATAATTGCTCAAACTTTATGACTCGCATCGTTAAAATGGTCGTCTGAGATGAAATATCCGATTGTGCAAAATCATTTTAATGGTCAAATTGCCAATAGCCTGCCAATGCAAACATATTCCTGCTTAAAGTTGTTTTGTTGGGGTTTGTAGAAAAATGAAATGTTGGAGATAGCAAGGTCAAAGATGATGACATCGAAATGTTTACAAAACATTTTGGATTTGAAGTTGTCAGTCTCAGCAAATTAGTAAAGAGTCGTTTGAAATAAAGATTCCTGATTTTTTTCTTGATCCGTCGCAATGAAGGAATTGAAAACTCGCTGCGAAATCTATTTTCTCCTGTGATATAACCACTAAATAACTTCAAGATGAGATGCTAGATAGGAATGACTAGGCTGGACGTGATATGTTCATTAAAAACTCACAATAAAAGCTGTCATCGGAAGCGTTTCGCGGTAATATTACATTCGCCACCACCTATCTTTGTGAAAATGGATTTTCAGCACTCGTTCATATCAAATCGAAGACGAGTATTTCCACGACAATAAATACAGCTGTAAAATTTGCTTCGAAATATTAGGAGTCTACCCAATTTCTACATATAACGTGGTGTTATTTTCAATGAAAGTCAATTTGTGGCTGTTTATCAGTAGCCTACAATTAATATTTACAAAGGACAAATGACGGCTGCACGATAATTGAGCTAATTTTGAACGAAAACTTGTAGGGGTCCGCGGAGGTCCGTGACGGTCCAAAAGGGGTCTGCGAAGACGAAATGGTTGAGAACTACTATCCTACACAGTTTAGGTGACTATGACGATTTTAGACGTTTCCTTTCATGCTCTAAGCTTTAAGCCGAGGTTCTAAATTCTAGCATTAACCACGGAATCTAAATCACAACCCATTATCGCTCGCGTTCGAACTCTCTATCGCCCACGCGCGACTCTCCCACCTTTAGAAGTCGGTAGACCAGGATTCATAGGAAAGAATATCGGCCTGGAAAGTGTATTGTCTAAACACTATGAATGCCTGAAAATACAATAACTGCTTTGCGCTGAGCACAGTTCCTGTGATATAATAACGCATAGCCAGAATCAGACCACTGGGTGATTCTAGTTGTCTCATTAGCGCAGGGGTGGCCAACCCGTAGCCCACGAGGTAGTTTTCAAAATTAGTTATATCATCAAAGATGAATTGCCCAGATTGTGAACTTGCAATGCCAGCCGAAAATTTATTCAGTCTGGCCACGACACTTAAGATGTTGTTGAATAAAATATCCGTTCTGACGCATTGGCAGATCCATGGGCCAGTCATATTTTTGATAAATCTTCATACATTACAATCATGTAAGATCTTTAGCGGTAGATTTATCTAACGTAATAATTTCCTTAACGCTTCGTGCAATATGTTGGCTCTCGATTTCTTGCTTTTGATGTTCTTACCTCCTCCTGAAAATGAAAAAATACGCCGCATTTACCAGATTGAGTCTAACTATACTCGCGATTACGAGAGAAAGAGTCGTCCAGCATGCGACCTTATGTTTTCACTCGCAGAAAGACCGTCGAAGATTAAACCTATCTGCACAAAATGATTGACGCATGTTGGCCGAAGCTTTCGATATCGAAGGGTCATGTCCTTTCAAACTGAGCACAGCGATATACAGCAGACAGCAATATTATACAGCAATATTATTCATCTATACACTTTGAACAATTTTCGTGCTTCGCGCGGCTAGTGGACCGCTTAATGGTTCGTCAATTGCGTGCGGCCCTTTGGCCGAAAAGGTTGGCCACCCCTGCAATAGAGACTATAAATAGCGTTTAGCGTTGACTCGTGGAAGGTCAGAAAGTATTCGTCTTCAAGTTATTCGCCTTCGAACGGCGCCACCGTCCTGTCTTATTTTCTCAGGCATGGAGCCAAACGAAATCGTGGGAAACTCCATCCTAATGATTCTCGCCGGCTACGAAACCACAGGCGGCACCATGAACGTTATGGCTTACAGTTTGGCGCAGCACCCGGATGTACAAGAAAAATTACAAAACGAAATTGACGAGACTTTCACAAAATCGGTCAGTACCAGACTTGTACGAACTACCAATTTAGTAAGTTGACTATGAACTAGGGTTACCATAATTTGGAATCGGGAAAGGAGGACAATTTCATCAAATCATAAAAGTTAGTTTACCGAAATTGAAAACAGCTGATTTTGAAATATTTACTGGAAATCTTGTTGTGTTGACTAAAAATAGGTCATCAGTTTGTCTCGACTCCGGCATTACCCACTTTTTGCGATACTTTTGTGGTGTTGACTAAAAAATAAAGAAAAAAGGTCCTCCCCAATGACCCGCTCGAACGCCCGCATTACCTATTTCACGTCATTTACGCCGAAGTTCACTTGGCGCTGACCGTTAATCTATAGCCGTAAAAGCTGTGGGGGATGAATTGCCAAAAATGAGGACATTTAGGCGTCCTCGGAGGACATTTTCAATTTCCTGAAATAGGAGGACAAATCCTCGTAAAGGAGAACGTATGGTAACCCGACGGTCAACTGACTATTGCATTCAAGAGTTCTAGTTCTAGTGGTTGAGTTTCAAAAGCGAGTAGCTGTAGTTCTAATTGCGAGCGAGATAGTGTAATGGTTATGCGTCCGGCTTCTCGAGCGGTAGGTCGTGGGTTCGATCCCCGGCCGGGTCATACCAAAGACTCGAAAATTGGTATCCGCAGCTATCCTGCTAGGCGCTCAGCAATCACGGATAGCATGGAGGAGAAAAAAAACGGGGGCGCAGACCAGATGACCTCATGGGACCGTCCGTGCAGGCGAAAAAGAATACAATATCTCTCTCTCTCTCTCATTAAAAATGTTGTTGCCGAACAAACAGAAAGCACTTGTCATCGATTGGCGTAAACCGAGGTACAGGTGTTACGTTGTGTGATGTTCTTGCAGTCATTGACGGCTCTGAGTCTTCACTACTTAAAGTGGCTTAGCCAGGTATGGGTTTGGGGGGTCGAAGACCTCTCATTTCAAACTCGAAACCCCGTTCTTTTTGCTATGCCGATTCCATCTCCAATATTTCTTAGCTCATTTGCAATTCAGTATTGTACAGTTCATCAATTAATGATTTCAATTAAATTAGTCAATGAAATTAAATTATTAATTACATTCAATTATTGAGTTGCTTCGGATTTTAATCAAGTTGGTGGTGTAGTGGTTATTTGGTGTCAGATTTTGAGAGGGCGATAGCTCTATTTCTAGTCCTAGTTGCGTATTTTGAAAAATTCATTAGATTGTACATCTTAGGCCAGCAGTCTCGCGAGATAACAAAGTATGTTTCGCAGGGCAAGTTTGACTACGACAACGTTAACAACATGAAATATCTGGAGATGTGCGTCAACGAAACTCTTCGATTATACGGCACGGGGACAAGGTAACAGCATACAGTAGATACGAAGGTATTGCTAGTACTATCCGCTGTCTTGTATTTTCCAGGAACATGCGACTCTGCGACGAGCAAATCACAATAAACGGCTTCACAATACCCAAGGGAACTATGATCAATATACCAAGTTACGCTCTCGCACACGACCCAGAGTATTGGGACGAGCCAATGGTGTTCAATCCAGAGCGGTACGACTGAGTGATAACTGTGATGAATAATATGTATTACACTCTCAGCGAAAAAGTGTATATTCACATGCGTATGTAACGAGTGCACATATACACTTTTTTCGCCGCGAGTGTAGATCTAGATGAGATGCATATTTACCTGCACACGTAGTATTCGAAAGCGTACTGTGTCAATATTTGAAGTATGTTGCTATCAGCGATAATCAATAACGAAGCACTCGTTATTTTTCGGAGTACTCTAGTAGGTTTACTCTACTTGGATTACTTACCCAGGCGGTTATGTTTTAGATTACTTGCACTGCTAGGCAAATGTACTCACAGACTTTGTATTTGAATCGCCGTTACAAGTGAAATTACCATACCTTATTGCAGTGGTTCTCAACTTTTTTGTCGCCGCGGACCGTTTGTGGACCGTTACTGACCCCCGCGGAACCCGGACATCCACAAGTTTTAGTTCAAATTTACCTCAACCGTCATCTGCCTTGTGCAAATATTAACTTTATAGGCAGCAACAGGATGACAGTTTTTTTTGTAAATAAGATCGTACTATATTTAGAAATTGGGCACACTTTTATTATTTGGAAGCGAATTCTGCAACTGCATTTATTGAAATATGTGGTAGTAGTAGTTCCTTGACAATCCGCGCCTTCGATTTGATATGAACGAGTACCGGAAATCCATTTTCACAAAAAGAAGATGGCGAACAATAGAGCGTAACGGTTACGACGACATCTTTGGGTATGATCGCAACATATATGGCACCAAAATTGAGGAACAGCCAGATTTTTAATGATCATATCACGTGCAGCAGCTCATCTTGAAGTTATTCAGAAATAGTGGTTATATGCAATTGTCCCTCTAAGCTGCGTACGTGCGCTATTGCGCAGTGCTGGCACGGTCTCTGCGCACAGAAAATCTATGCTGCGCACAAGAAATCCGAATAGATGACTTTTTATTTTATTCTTTATTTTAGTCGTTACGCACTGTTGTCCAAGGGTCGCGCAGTGAGTTGGTGAGTGCGCGCATACACGTGAAAAATTAGAGGGAACATTGGTTATATGTAGGCTATATCACAGGAGAAAATATGGCGAGGTTTAAAATCCAATATTGTAACAGATTAGGAAAAATGTTTTGGAATTCCTAATTCATCCTGATTGACCTACTCCAACTTTTTTCTTTTTTCACGAACCCGTATAAAATTTCTCTAAACAGAAAAATGTTCGTATCGGTAAGCAATTGGCAATTTGTCAATTAAATTGAATTTCACGTACGATGTTACATCTCAGATGGCCATTCTATTGATGTGAGCCCTGACATTTCAGCAGTGATGAAGCGAAACTGCCACGTGATCTTCCTAATTAGAAAATTATAAATTAGGTTATCACTTATTTGCAAATTTAGAGGTTTCGTGGACCCCGGGAAATGCGTTGTATCCCATTTAACACTGTAACTGAATTTATTTACGAAAAACCTAGTTGCAGCGCCACTAATCGTTTAGCAGTAGTCGCGAGGATGCACCTTGTAATTTCGTATTGAGCCTCCTATGATCAACTTCTAAACGTATGCGGTCTCTCGAACAAATCTACTTTTTTTCAAACAAAAATGGATATCCAGGTGTTCCAAAATCGGTGCATTTATCAGATTTCAACCTAGAGTGGGGCGTAAATCAGGCAAACGGCACTTTCAGGTAACAAATCGTGATTTTACACCTATTTCGTCTTGTAAAAATATGTCAAATGCGGTAAAACGCTAAATCTTATGGATATATATATATACGCTTCGCCTGTGTGAGGTCCCGGGTTCAATCCCCGGCGTCTCCATTCCACTTTAACCGGCTTCTCGAGCGGTAGGTCGTGGGTTCGATTCCCGGCCGGGTCATACCAAAGACTCGAAAAATGGTATCCGCAGCTATCCTGCTAGGCGCTCAGCAATCACGGATAGCATGGAGGAGAAAAAAACGGGGGCGCAGACTAGATGACCTCATGGGGCCGTATCGCAACTCCGTCGCCAAAGCATCTCGATGGTGCAGGCGAGAAAGAATATCATATCTCTCTCTCTCTCTCTCTCATGGGTGCAATGGTAGTAGTGCAGTTCATTTTACGTGTCCGTGTATGACCTGTTCGGGATTTGATGGGCTGGTGCACGAAGATTGAAGCCACTACACCTGTGAGATAAATCTCCATAAGAATTGGTGTATTTGATTCACTCACACCCATTGGATGGAAGTGAAAGCATAATTTGAAAGTACCATTTACCTGATTTATACATTTTATACACCCTATCTGCAAGGGTGAAAATCGGCGAATTACAGGACTTTCGTTTACGATATTATACTTACTTCAGTACATTTCATACCCTCATTTTCGTCTTCCACTTCAAGTAGGTTCGATGTGTCTGGGAAATCTACGTCTTCGTCAACCACTTCTGCTATGGTTTTTCGACTGTTTCTCATCAGCGAGTGTGCATTGTTTATTGGCATTATCAATGCTATATGCCTTAATACAACGGATAACTTCACCATTTGACGTTTCTGCAGGATGCGGGATATGAGCCAAATCGACCCACTGGTATATCAACCATTTGGAGCGCGACCGAGAAATTGCATAGCGATGAGATTTGCGTTGACAGAAATCAAATTCACCATGGCAAAACTTCTTCGCCAGTTTACTTTTAAGCCCGCCGAAGACACGCCGGTAATTCGATTTTCGTGGTTGTACTTAAATCGGGGGTTTTGAGACAGGCCTAAATGATGCATTGCTGCAGTTCCTGTTCCGGAACTATCTTTTATCATAAATAAGCTCCAGCTCCGGAGCTCATTGAACACAGCTACGGCTTTATAAAATACCGGTTTAATGGTGGCGCCAACGAGGCAACGATTTTTAATTTCGTGAAGAGTTGGAGTTTAATGATGTGAAGTCAGCCAATAGTAGTAGCATATAGCATCTTATGAAATACATCGGAGCCGGAGCTATTTTTCACATAACTGACTCCGGCTCCTGATCCGGCCCGATTTGGTTTCACGTACAGCTCCGGTTCCTGTTCCAACTCCGTTAAATGTCATGCCGAAATTGTCTTAAAGGAAGGACCCACAGACGAGGTTTTTCGTGTACCTCATCAGTATCCTCATTCTGGAAATATTTGTTATTCCATGTCGAAACTCTTTATAGGTTGTCCAAATTACTCGACCTGCCTCCTGATCCAGGGATGGGTTATTTAACGACTGCGTCAGGTTCTGATGATGGGTGAACTTTACTATAAGCAAAGAACGTCTGAACTTATATTTCTATATCTAAAACTCGCGGTGCCTTTTCTTCGGAGATAATTTCGTCCTGTTGGTATTACTGATTTTCAGCAGTACAGGGTACGAAATGTGACAGACAAAATTGTTTACAGCTCTTAGTTTAGTATGATATCCGGCATCATTCATTTCGAAGTATAATAATACCATCATGTTGATCAGTAATCACTTCGACCGTAAAGCTTGGTCTCGACTTAACATATTGCATAGGGTTACCATACGTCCTCTCTAACCCTTTTAAAATCGGATTCCGTATACGGAATCGGTCAACTTCATCTGGCCCTATCTTTATTTGTCTACTTCCTATTGGCTTCATTTTTGTTTGTAGGGAAAGCTAGCAATCTTCTGATTCTTATGATGCCGGGTTTATATGTATAAATCGAATATTTTTTGAATACCAACGATTTTACACGAGACGCTCGTCCGAAAATAGATGAGTCGAGCGCTACAAATGTGCCAGCCAACTTCATATGTAAATTTCTACATCGATATACGGCTATTTCACAGTCAGTGTACGTAGAACGCATTTCCCGTGGGACTATATAGAAGGACATTGATCCACTGATATATTTGAAACCAAAATTACAAATATATCTCTTGGAAGTTTATGAATACTATACCCAGGCGGTTGGTGAAACAAGTTTTTAGGCCCCGCGTATGTTGTTGCGCAATAAACCATGCACGTAAGTAGCATAGATACAAGGAGTCACAATAGGGCATATTGCTTTGTTTCACAATTACTATACTGCAAGATAGCTTAGCTACCAGCAGTCGACAAATGCAATCGACAAATGCAAAAGACACAGCGTCTAGGCCAGCGGTTCTCAACCGGGGGTCCGCGGACCCCTAGGGGTCCGCGAAGCAATTTCAGGGGGTCCGCGAGACCACTAAATTTTTAAAATGGTTGATAACCTAATTTTTATTTTATTTTTTAATTTGAGAAAGCATGAGGCAGTTTCGCACCACAACTGCTAAAACCTCATGACTCATATCATCATAATAATCGTCTGACATGAACTATCGTAGTGTGGAAATTCAGTTTCATTGCCAATTTTCCAATAACCTGCTGATAAAAACATATTGCTGTTTAGAGACGTTTTGTTGGGATCCGTGAAAAAAATAAAAATACGGAGATAGTAACGTCAATCAGGGTGACGTCGTAATGTCTGCGAAACCTTCTCGATTTGAAGTTGTCAGTCTCATCAAATTAGTGAACAGTCGTTTGAAATGAAAATTTCCGAAGTGTTTCCCTAATTTGTCCCAATGCAGGGATTGAAACCTCGCCACACGAAATCCATTTTATCCTGTGATATACATAACCACTATTTGAACAGTTTCTTGGAGGTACAGAACTTCAATATACAATTGAATAGTATATTCATATTGAAATGAACCCGACTGTTGTCGGCTGACACTCGTGATAAATCGGACAATGATATACCTGCTCTTAAAGCTCGGCTATCAATCAGATTTGGCGCATTCTTATTGCGGATGCGCTATCGACAAGGCTGTTTTTTGATGAACAAGGAGTGTTTCGTTGCTATCAAAGCATTACGTCCCAACCCTGAAATTCATATCACCAGTTATATTGGTATGCAGCCTTGTCTTGTTAATGTTCAATTGTTCATGGTCGAAAATGTTTGCTCGTCAATATATATGTAAACCCGCACAGAACAAGTCGTTTCGTAACAGTCTTTCTAAGGTTGGAAAACTTGGATCCATTCTTTGGCGAATAAAATTTGTCTATACTTTTAGATTAGGATTTCACTTTGACGGTAGAAACTCTCTGCTGGCCGATCAAAATGCCGTCGCGGGCTGAATCCGGCTCGCGGTCCGTATGTTGCCCGTCCCTGCGCTAGATGCTGGGCGTGATATGTTCTTAAAATATATGTTGCCTCATTTTGGTGCCATAAATGTTGCGATCACACCAAAAGTATCGTCGGAAGCGTTATGCGTTGATATTGAATTAGCCTCCATCTATATTTGCGGAAATGGTTTTCGGCACTCCTCGTTCATATCAAAACGAAGACGCGGGTTTCCAAGACACGACCACGTACTTCAATAAATACATCAGCAAAATTAGCTTCGAAATATTAAAAGTCTACCAATTTCTACATAAATAGTATGATGTTATTTTCAAGAAAAATCGTTTATTTTGCACAAAACAGATGAAGGTTGCACCATAATAGAGCTAAAATTGAACTAAAACTTGAGGGGGGCCGCGAGGGTCTGTGACGGTCAAAAGGGGTCCGCGAAGCCAAAAAGGTTGAGAACCACTGGTCTAGGCATTGTGTAATCACTATTAAAAGCCGTGTTCACTCAGCCGTGATAAGCCGGCATTGCCGTCCGCCTATCGAAATTATGAGCCGTCAGGTCAGTATTTCCTACGTAAAAACGAGATGAATAATGCTAGAGCATTGAGTGATGTTTTGTTGAAAAGAGAATATCATAATCTTTGAAGAAGGTTGTGTTCGAAAACGCAGAACGAGGCTACCAGAGTTCACACCCGGTCATAAAAACAAAACTGCTGATCACAACAGACACTTTTCACCCTTCAGCAGACCATGGCAGTATGATACCTCCTGCGGATAGCTGTTTCATAGGCGTAAAACGCTAGAGGGCAATCTTCTCGTCACTATGATACCAAACACGCCTCGATTGAGCGTATAGATTAGACTTTATCACAATTATGGTGAACCGATTCAAATTCGGGGAAAAGTGCCGATTTTAAAAGGGCACTCCCCTCTCGTTCCCTTTTTTGACTTTTTTGAAAGTGTTCTCGGAGGACGCCCTTTTGTCCTCTTTTTGGAGAATTTTGACCATATATATAGCCAAATTCGGCTGAGATGCCGTAAATCAGCACCGAAGTGGCGCTCCGGCGAGTATTACGGGAGCTGTGCGTGGAGTTGGTAACCCTAATATTGCACGACAGTTGTTAACATAAGAGATAATCCAAGAATTTTTGTGGCGTTTCGAAAGGATAGAATTATTGACAATAAACTGAATTGAATTGAGCCCCGAGACGCTAGCTATGTGAGCCCCGAAGATTGTATAAATTGCTGGTCCATACCCACAGTCCAGTTTAGCTAGAAAGCATACCCAAATCCGACCTAAATTTTCAAATCTATATCCAAGATTCAGTGTTGGGATGACTCGAGTCATGACTTGACTCGAGTCAGACTCGAGTCAACTTTTTCGAATGACTTGACTTGACTCGAGTCACTTTGCAAAAATGACTTGACTTGACTTGACTCGGCGCTTCAAAAATGTGGATTGACTCGTGACTCGGAGCAAAATTTACGAGTCAATTTCAAGTCATCAAGTAAACCGTGTCGACTAAATCAATGTATTCTGTGCATGTTCGGATTATTCACGATACGCCATTGTAACTTGTGAGAGCAACCAGTCATTCACTGATTGTACGTTTCGCTGATCCTGCATTATTACATCACATATACACTGACCGCATACGAAATGATCACAGCTTCCCTTGTCGTAATAGCAGATTAATTTAATAGCAACGTATCGCTGTTTATTGGACGCCTCTGTCCTTACATGGCACGGCGTTCACCTTTACCAACCCTCTTGTATGATTTAAATCTAACAAATATATTTTATGTATTTATATCCTCACCGATGTGTATAGATGGCTAGTGTATTGTACGATATCAATTTCTTTCATCTTCTCGAGGCTTCGTATTCGATCCTCTATTTTTGCTGATAATAAGAGAATGTATAGCATGCCGCTCAGAGTTGTCAAACTCAACTGACGTCGTGGGTCGAATTCAAATATACAAAACACTCACGGGCCGCACCAGTCAAATGATTCCTAAATATTACTAACCCTAAACTCAGTATATGCACTTTTTCGCATTCTCGGAATGATTGTTAATGTCAGCGATTTTCTCCTGACGATAACTACAATCACAACTCCGCTGTCGGGTTGTTATAATGTGGCCAATGAACATACTCGAAATTTGCTCTCTTGAAGGAATATTTATTAGTGGTATTTCTTACTGCAAATTCGAGAAATGTGTTGGATAAAATCACGCAATTTTCACCAAATACTCAGAATTTCTTCGCGGGCCGAATGAAATCATTTGGCGGGTCGTACGTTTGACACCCCTGATGTAGCTATACAGTTACTTACGTATTTTATTAGCAGTTCTACGTGTGCGTGAGCGATACAACGCATTTTTGCATGTATATTTAACTTTATATTCGTTATTTGATTCAAGATAAATGACCAATTGATCTCTTTAACATAGCCAGTAAAATATAATGAATTTGAATGATCACTCATACTTCGAAAATTCAATTTGACTTGAATTGTGACTTGACTCGTGACTTGACTTGACTTGACTTGACTTGACTCGAGTCACCTCCAAAAAACGAGTGACTTGACTTGACTCGAGTCACCTTTGAAAATCGATTGACTTGACTTGACTCGAGTCAAAATGTGCAATGACTCGAGATGACTCGTGACTCGAAGGTAGTGACTTGATCCCAACACTGCCAAGATTATCTGAGGTACGGTTTGGTAGTGTGATCACCTGGGCAAGTTTTTGTTGCGCTAAAATCGAGAGAAAATTCCACTTACTTTTGAGGAAAGTCGCTGCAAAAAGTTCCAGTAAAAAGTTGCATTTGTAATTTTTGTTGAATTAAAAACTATATATTTACATATTGTTACGAAACGGTCGTTCTTGGCAGTGGTAGTCGAACTTCTTGCATGCAAGCCATTGTGTCATAGATTTTGTGAGATGCAGCTAACCCATCATATAGCTCTTTGTTATGCAAATCAAAGAGAATATAACCATACTAGAAATAGTTTATACCATGTTTTTAAATCACCTGTTCACATTTGATAAAAGTTGCAGTAAAAATTGGTATGAAAAATAGAGAAAAGTTGCAAAAAGTTGCACTATAAAATCCCTCCAAACACCTCGTTGCACATGGTCTCTGAGTATCTAATAGGAAGCTGTCGAAAGCTGTAAAAAAAGTAGCATAAGCTGCAAAAACTTTCCCTAGTGATCACTGATCATTTGATGTGTATTTGAGAATTGCGTTGCTTTCAACCAATCGGGCGTATTGATCTAATCTGCTTTGCAAATAGTTCGGCATCAATTCAATATAGTTATTGTTCGCAGTGATTAGAGATACCCGCGGTCATCGTTTCCATGTCGCATAAATTGCAATAGTTTCGCAATAGGCGAAGACAGCAGGCTTGTGATCAGTCACGAGACCGTTCTGAAAGTAATCAATTATACCTCTAAAACGATATGATAACGGAACACCACCGAGTAAACGTAAGCATTGCAATTCATTTTTTCAGATGCCGCCCTTGAAGCTTCGTAATGTTGTCGGTATACAACCGGCGGTGGAGTTTAATTTACGGGTGGTCAAGCGCAACCATCAATAGCCAACAACGCACACCTCATCGCCCCACTTCAACGCGAAAGTGTTCAACTCTTTATTTACCCAAATTAGAAGGCAATGAATACATTGATACACAGATACTTGAGTGGGGAATGTTTCCGTCCGTGCCCCCCATGCCAAGAGTTGTTATATTATATAGCTGTCACACTTCAAAGCTATACTGACAAGGTCATATACTAGAGAAATTTTCCGGCTCGGATCGTGACGCAGATATCAGATTATGACAGCTATAGCGTTTGTGAAAGAGAATCGCGATTACTAATCAGGCCAGTCCATAGCATTCAGCTGCATAGCATAGATAAGGGGTGGGCAATTATTTGTAACAAGGGGAATGCGATGCTGATGGTTTATTCACAATAAAGAATTGAAATCACAATTGATATCAGAGACCCTGTATTTCGTAAAGTGAAACAGTGGCAGCAAACAAGGTTTGGATTATATTATACGCAAACAGTAAGGCTGAAGTTGGAATCAATATTTGTCGCATTCAATGTCTGCGTTTTTTTACAATAGTTGCAACCTTGTTTATTGCTATTGCATCATTACGAATTTCACGGTCTGTGACTTGATTTGTTATAGCATACTTTGCTATATTATGAATCTCGATTACCTACATATACACATAAATAATTAGGCTTCAAAGTAAACACGATTCCATTTAAGTTCATTATACCTATGGTATTATTTGTCGCAATACCTCTCCATTTTCGAAATTATTTGACCCGCGGGCAGTAAAATACCCGGGTTTGGTGTGGATCGCAGTATAAGTATTCGGACTATCGCAAAATACAAATCGTAGTATAACACTGTCTATATTGTGACAGAGCTGCTAATCCCAACGTGGTCGATGATACATTTAATCATGTATGCAACATCAGCAGAATCTGAGCTGATTGAAATTTAAGGCTCTGCGACCACCTTGTTGAAAAGGAAATTCAGCGTGCTGACCCTGTCGTGATTATAATGGTTATACTGCAGCCTGAACTCGGTATAGGCAGACGTCAACCGGTAATTCTCGCACGCTTGGTCGGCCATTATCTTAATTTGGAAAGAATTGCGACACCGATACCAATCCTGTGCGATTGGATTCCAAAAACCCGATCCTTTACATTACGCAACTAGGGTTGCACTTAAAACAAACCGTGTTCTGAAACGCATTGTTTAAAACATGTTTTAAACAGTGTTTTAAACAATGGCCTTTCCAAAAAAATCGTGCTTTTTTAAGTTGTAAAATCGTGCCATAATTGTGTAAATACTTTCCAAAAAACATGTTGTATGAGCCTACAGACATTTACCACCCGATATAGGCGACGTATGGGATGGTTGTAACCCTCAGAATAGTCGGTTCAACAGCAATAGTACAGATATTTCGTCAAAGGATCTATATTTACCCTCTGTTTTCAATTGTAAATGTCAATCCACTATGACGTCACAATGAATATTCGTGACGTTATGGCTTAAATAAAAATAAAAACATGTTTTAAACAAGGGCCTTGTTTTAAACATGTTTTTTAAATTGATTTTTGTTTTAAATGCAACCCTATACGCAACTATCTAATTTCCAGTGATATGGCGTGCTGATTAAAACCACCAACTTAATGGCGGTGCGGTCACCGGTATAAGTAACGCCGCATATAATTATTGACATTTGACTTCCGACTGAGAGTATCATGTACCGAATTTACAAGTTAGCTTGTGTTAGTGATGGAATTTGTTGTCACGTGGTGCAAAAGACCACGCTGTTATAAGCACCATAACATGCTTTTATTAATAAATAATAATAATAATATCGTAGTACTCAAGTACCCTACTTTCACTATTGACTGTTCTACTTGACAATTATAGACAAAAACTACTTGCCTTGTAGACTTTGGCTTTTATAAAGTAAGACGTAATATGGGGATTGGTTAGAGCAGTGTCTCCCAAATTTTTTGAGCTACCGCCCCCCTGGACAACGAATGACGTGCTACCGCCCCCCTGGACAACGAATGACGTGCTACCGCCCCCCGATACCCCCCTCACCATGCCTGATCGTAAAACGAAAGTTGTTCTGCATTTAATACGGCTAATTATGAGACGAATGAAGCTGGTGTATCATTATCATCATTCTTGCCCTATTGGGTTTGAATTTTGATAAGAACAATATCAGTCTAAAATCTCCAGTGTTCACTTCATGTAGGCCTACTGGCAAGTCGGTCTCTGATGTGAGTCAGGAACTTGGTCACGACGCTGAGAACACGTTCTATCAAATATGAGCGAGGAAGGGCAATGACGAAAAAGCCAACCCGACTCCTGTGAGAGCGTATATTTTTTATTCAATTGTGTATCCAGAAAGATTGATTAGAGATATTGAAACTTTGGTTGAACTCAAAATTGTTCTACACTACAATTAGGGTTAACATATTTTGGGAATCTGAAAAGAGGAAGCTTTTTCAAAATTGTCAGACTTACAATGCTGGAGTAAAATCCGGAAAAAATGGTAAATTTTTTCGAGTTAGTGGCTGGTCTACTAAAAAAAAAGTCATTTTTCTGACTCAGGTCCCAAAAAATCTGCCAGACCGTTACTCGAGCGCTGATTTCATATATCTCAGCCCAATTTCCACGTACATTTACCCAAAATTTTCAAAAAATAGGACAAATTTTCAAAAAAGAGGTCATTTAGGCGTCCTCCGAGGTCACTTTCGAAAAAGTCAAAAAAGAGGACGAATCCACTTAAAAGAGGACGTGTGGTAACCCTAACTACAATGTAATCAGCTGCACAAACGTTGCATGCCTGGCAACTACACAGAATGGATTGATTATCCGGTGAGGAATTACTAATTGGAATATATCCTGGAACCAAATCACCATCCTCGTGTAATTTTGTGATATGATTGATTCATGTTTCTCCATCAAAATCAGGTATTCGAGCTGTACCGGTAGCTCAAAGCAAGCTTGAGAATTGGAACAGTTGTTGTGTCACAAAATTCCGGTGAATTATCACTGACTTGTCACCGAATACGGACAGTGCCATGTTCACCTTTATCATTACTAAGAACGGATATATTCTACCCTTAAATTTTGAGAAATACGACCTTCAAGTAGGAGTGATGTCATTTCTCGCAACCAGAACGCCGTGTCAAAGGCCACGGTGACAGCGCTGTGGAAAATCCACGATGGTTGGAAACAGATAATAAAATCACGCAAGACAGTTTCTCTTAAAAAGCCATCACATCTTGCAGTGAGCAAAAACTGCTCAAATATACTTCGTAGTTATACCAGCAGCACACAATGAACCACGCTTTTCGGGGATGCTGCCGACTGCTAAATTAGTCTGTTGAGCAGGAATAACATTGTCAAGTAACAATGGTACAGCTGAATAAATAAACGGACGACCCTAAATTGCCCTTACTGAATCCATTATGCAATTTACTGCGAATCTGGCTGCTTTAATAATCAATCGTTTCAACACTATACGCAGCAGTTGCCTTTTAAACCTACACCGCCGCATTTGCTCTCAGCGCCCCCCAATCGCCCAATTTTCTAGCCAGCGCCCCCCAATCGCCCATTTCATGACCAGCGCCCCCTTCTCGCTCGCGAACGCCCCCAGGGGGGCGCTGGCGCCAACTTTGGGAACCACTGGGTTAGAGTGACTTTTGTGTGTCAAACAATGGCACTGGGCGAAGTTTCATCCGTGTTAACTGTTATGGTACCAGAATGTAATTTCAAGAATTCCGCGATTAGTGGAGTCATCAGTCACAGTCGATAAACGTTGTCACGGAGATACATATTAATGGTATGATTGATGATACATTATAACTTAGAACCCATTTCCGATTTGCTACAACTTGTATTCGACACCTTGGCCGAATCTACTTGCACAAGCTACTTATTTTTTAAATTTTCAAAGCATCAGACCTTCCATTCTCTACTTTTTCCTCAAGTAGTTTTGGAATGTCATGGCAATTGCCAATTCTAATCGCAATTTATGGCATTCTACTTCTACTTGATTAGCAATACTTACTACTTCGACCGACCTTTGGATAATTGGACATGATGCATCGACGAACGTAGTCCAGAATCAACTTCAGAGCACATCCAATAGTAAAAATCTGTTCTTGTTTGTGGTAGTATTATTGATCCTTGTCTAAAATATTTTGAGTGTTAGCCTACTTGGTTGCGTGTCTTGAGAATATGGGCGTATTTTGGAGAATTCATAAGTAACCAAAGAACTGTAATGAAGCGAAAGCTAACATGCGTGAATCTGGTGGCCGAAGTGAGCGCCGAATCTTCAATTCATGTATTTTAGAAATACGCAGCGTAAGACAATCGTATTGATTCAGAGTCGCACACTGACCAATGTCCATTGTCCATTCATTACTGCCGACAACTTGAGCTGTTCGTTCGATAGTTTCTTCACTCTCTTTTAGCCGACGCTCTTTAGAGATAAGTGTACTTCAGTATACCAGAGGTCAGTAGTAGCTTCACTGACATCGCGGTTCTATAAGAGAGTTTGACGTATAAGGAATTTGGTTAGCGCTCAGACTTGTTGCCAGCGTAGAACGGATGTGCTGTACATGTTCGTGCAATTCCAAATCGGTAATGCCTGTGACGCTGATTGGCGGATTTAGATTCAATGTTTGGTGACCAAAGCTCATTTATTATTGATACTAGCTTTCTGTCGAGCATCCGGAAGAGCAGTAGTTCAAATGTCCTGCTGTATCCATTGCACTCAGATCTCAATATAATGGCAAATCTTGAATGTATGCATTGCATAATTGGACTAATTTAACACACACAATTCAATATGTTACTATATTTCTTACTGTAATTCCCCGTCAATTACACACGCGCTCGTGGATTAACGGTTACAACCATTCCTTAAGGCTGTATACTCGGAAACAGTATGCTATTCTATCACGTTTGAAGTTTAAACTACATTGAACATAGCCAAATACAGAGGACCATAGGTGCGATATGTACTGTGCCGATATGTACTTATTTGTAAAATCTCACGGACGAGCCGATGAACATAGCCAAATACAGAGGACCGATAGCTGTAGAGAAAAGATTAAACAACCGTACCGTTTCACTACGACATTTTTTTGAACTATTATGGTCAACTCGTCACTTCACTGTCGAGAGAGATCAGGCTGTTACTCGCGGTAAAACAATATGACGTGACTGGCTGTATTGTCGATGTCGAACATGGCGTTGCAACACAGATACAACATCACGATGTCGCAATATCGGCTGACGTGTTAACTGCGCTCTCGTTATAAATGTGAGAAAATGATTGCCATTCGCTATCAGCGGATCTTCGATAGCACAGAGTAATGTTTACTGGCTTCTCAGCGCGAGTGTATTGTGAGTGTGGCATAGCTGCGTCGTATACTGTAGAATCACAATGCGGTCGTTACGAATGACCTAGCTTTGCAAACATGAATTGCCGAGAAACGCCCGATCGCGAGACCTTACGGGTTGCGAGCGCAGAAACACTCCGCAGGGTACCTGTGAAATCGATTATAACAGATATAGGTCAAGTGCCGATGAGCCAGTCTCAAGGAATAAGTCTATCATAACTAGGGTTTGGCGAAATCGAGTATCTGGGTGATTCGATTACGATTTCCGAGTCTAATTTTCGAGTATTATAGTGTTATCCTGAAAGTAACAACGACTCTTAAAGTTCAAATATGAATCGCTTTCTGCTACAGGTAAATGTTACGACCTGTTTAGTATAAATTTGAACTTGTTCGATGTTTCTGTGATCCAAAGATAGTAGATAATGTCGTTGAATTTGTAATATCGCCAAGACGATTTATATAACATAGCAAATAGTTGCACATACACATGTGTATGCGTGTGTATATCTAAATCTATATACGTAAATTCGTATTGATGAAATGTATGTATCATCTGGTCTAAAGTCCGTGTTACTAAGACTATACGGTGCATATATATTTATTCTAAGAGCTTCTCGGAGGTACAGAACTCCAACATACAATTGAATGGTATATTAATATTGAAATAAACCCGAATATTTTCGGCTGACACTCGTCAGGGGTAATCGTCAGCAATCAGCGGAGAATAGGAAAGAACATCGCATATCAACAATAGTGCCATAGATTATCACGTTACCATCATATTTATTTGCTTCGGATTGCATATAATAACTCTTTACAGACGTGGCGCAAAAAACCAGTGATATTATAAGCGCTACTATCACGATTCTACTAGCGCTACCCATTTCTGGACCATAACTATTTCGTAGCGCTGTGTGGTCACTGTGAGGCTCGGCAGAAATGTCATTCCATGAATAAAAAATATTCATAGCCTTGTGCAACATGTTGACCGACGCCGGAGATACGGATAACCGAGATGTTGAAGCTCCAACGGTGGTAATAAAATAGTGAAAGTGTATTTTGAGTTGTTAAAATATAACTCTTGATGTCAAGACGTCAACTTTCGTTAGTCGAAAAAAAATCGACTCTGCGCACTCTACTCGAATCATTGCAATTGATACGCAACTAGGATCTGGGTACTCCGATCTTTGCGCCCACACCTAATCATAACTAGGGCCGGGCAAAATCGAGTACCTGAGTGATTCGATTCTGAATCACGTATTATGCTTCGAGTCGAGTATTCGATTATCACTGATTATGACGTAATAACAGTATGTAAGATGCCAAGGTTCAAATATGTACCTTTTATGCCATCACAAAGAATATAACGCCTGCTATTTATCACATTACATATACTTTGGTAATATTTCGACTCATTTCACTTTGTGACAATGTTGTGGGAGGGACTTCGGAAATGTGTTATTTCCAGTAACTTTCGTAGCTTTGTATTATGTTTCGTATGCTGCGATACGGCCAATCAAGGTGTCAAGCTAAAATACCGAAATCTTAATTCTCGCTGATAAAATAACTTTCAGTGGCGAAGAGCGTAAAATTACAGTACTCGAAAAATTCGTGTTTTGCTGCTCGACTCGCATCATTAAAATAATTAGTCGATTCAGATTCGAGTACTCAAATCATTGTGCCCAGCCCTAATCATAACCTAAAGCTCCGAATAAAGCCATACCGCAATTGAATCCGGGAGCGAATATTTTTTGCAGATTTATCAAGATAGAATATTATCGAACAAAGAAATTCCGAACACCAACTGAACATGTGGAGTCCTCTGAATTTGTTTTCACTCGAAACGTGGGCGTTACTCGGGAGCATCGTGACGCTTGCGTGGTGAGTGAATGGTAGCACAGCGCTATAAATCCACGCTTGCTGGACTCGAGACGCCGATATCTTGGTTATCAAAGCTAAAAATCACTGTTCGTTTCCCCGTGTATTCATCTCAAATAATGTTAATGATAATAATCGGCGGTTCTATTATGTTTATCGCTTCAAGACACATAATGTACAATTCTAAACACAAGACAGAATGCGATTTAATGAACCGATAAGAGTATGTTGAACCGTCCAAGTAGGCAAGTACACTCTCCCATCGAACATCCACTTCGGCTCAATGTTGAATGTAACAGTGTTCGATATGTATATTTTCCTATGGAGGCTTGTCCTTGCTCTTTTCATGCGACCTTCAATGGATCTCTCTCTGAGCTTTTTTGCAAAATGTCTGCAACTCGATATATATGCGAAATAATGTTGAAAGCTTCTGTCGCGCCCTGAAAACGTTCATCTTCAATCAGTCCTCGGATCGTAGATCGCAATTTCATCGACACTGTCAATATATATAAATAAATTTCAGGTATTACGTTCACCGGAAGTGGCAATATCACAAAGAACTCAATATTCCACACGATCCGCCTTCATTACTGCAGATTGGAAATGTCCGACAACTATTCGACAAAAACGTAAGAACGGTGGCAGCATGGTAGCTTGAGTGGGCACTTTACTTTAACTCGACAAATTACGATAGGCGATATACGATTTGACCTGTCTATAACTCCATGTGAC
This sequence comes from Botryllus schlosseri, assembly GCF_051294905.1. NCBI lineage: Eukaryota > Metazoa > Chordata > Ascidiacea > Stolidobranchia > Styelidae > Botryllus > Botryllus schlosseri. The sequence goes on along the minus strand of NC_137238.1, from coordinate 7,900,047 downwards.
CGTCTTAATAACGTAGCGGGAGTTTTGAGCTCAGACAAATTGCGAGTAGCGATTATCTTCGCCACCAGAGCTTTTGCACGTGATATTGACATTTGCTGATTTAACAATTTCAACGACCGAAAGCCTGTCATTGTAGGAAACTATGCCGATATGTCATAAGGTAAACTGTTTAGCGTACACTGTACGTACAAGTACAGCGTATAGATGAGTGCGGACTTCTGTACACAACACATAGACAGCAACGTCATCAGGCGGACGAAAACAAACCGTAAATCTTATTATATGACATTTCGTCATCACCTGTTTCGCTACGTCACGATAAATCCGAGATGCCACATCTGTGTTGAAAATTTTCAAATGATCGCGAATATTTCCATCCACGGTTACACTAAGATATGTCACATAATATATTATTAGAACAAATAGAGATATGTGTATTACTAAGCTCTTTATCAACAATTGTAGGCTATCGTTTTGGGATAACACGTGGAAAAGTTATCATAAGAATTGGATGGAACGACAAATGACAGACGAACATGGCACATATATTATGGGTGTTCAGAATGGACCGACTTCCAAAGAGTCATGGTTCTCAGTCCACTTCCCATGCCTTAAACACTTTAAAAAATATACTCGCTACATTTTTAGTGTGACTCATCCCTTGTACCTGTGTGCATTTGGAGCTTGAAAGAAATAGGCTATCAATGGGGATTACCCTATATTTAAATGCCGCGATATTTCCTAGCCTTGTAAATGTAATAAATACCAGAGTTTATTCAGCTGTTAAGGTTTGGGATGCTACAAAACCTCACTACATATGTTATTGTGAGTTCAGGACATGATTATCATATTGCACACTTCCATCGAAATCTTAAAACCTAATTAAGACTGATCATCATATTGCACCATGGACGATGTGCCTTGCACATGCACATGTAAAACGATATCATGGTGAATCTACCAGCTACTCTCACAGCAACATTATGACATCCAATTTTTAATGAAGCGGAACAGCATAGCATGGCAATGGATAACGCAACGACTCAGCATAACAAAGAAATGGGTTAACTTGGCCCAAATGTAAATACCACTCAGTTAGATGAAACGGGTTGATATTTCGAAATAATAAAATATTTGCCGGTAATTTCCTACAACTTGTAAGCGACTGGCTTTCAGGTATCTGCCATCCGGTATGTACGTAGTGCAGTCGGCATTTAATGTAATCATACACCCAATCAAATCAATGATGAAAAAAATCTGGAATAGCTGGTATAGATCTCTTTCGCTGAATACGTCTACTCTACAGCGTTCAGACTCGGACGTTTAGATGAATGATCAGATGAGGATTGTGCATTTTGTGTAGCTTCAAGATCACTGCCGTGGTGAGCGTCAGCTGCAGTGAAGATGTAGATGAGCTCCATGAAAATTCATCTTAGGTATACTCGATGCTGGTGGAGGATGACTGGCTGATACTGGTGCGGCCCTCAAATGACAGGGAATCCCAATATTTGCCGATTTTTTTTTCAGCTCAAAATGCACAGTTTCTCAAAGTTGATCCAACCCGAACAACCCTAAGATACACTTCATCGAATATATTGACGACCAGAAAATAATTTTGCAGCGGATATGGTTACGATTGACGCATTAGACACCCACACAACTATTTGAATAAACATAGATTATCATAATAAAATAACTTATTATCTGTATCTGCAGACGGGGTTTCAATATGACAACATGATGAAGAAAAAGCACGGACCAATTTGGGGGTAAGACGACCTTAAAACTTCATATATTCAAATATACCCGTGTGAATGTATCAATTAGCAAATTACTCGTCGTCGCAGTCGATTACGCGTGAGTTCACTGGTAAATTGGCACTTAGGACTTAGTTAGGACCGTAACTGCCGCACCTCAAACCCCCAAAATGATTTCGCAAATCAATATAAATCGATTTTTGTACAAATGCAAGCCTAGTTGTGGATGATTGATGATTTCGTGGTGATATTACCAGTACTTTGAGCTCTCGTTGGGTTTCGCTGCACTTTGCAAAGCGTCTTTCCCAAAAACGAACGTGAATTATAACATCATCAATAAGTCAACTGTATGACAATTGAGTAATCTGCAAGTATTAAAATGGAGTAGGCGCTAATTGAAGCGGATGCACAAACTAACATCTAGAAGTTTCGCTACTTACCACTTTGAAAGAATGAAATTTACCACCACAAGGTGGTGAAAACACCATGCTGGTTTGTGATGTTCCATATTATGTTAATCAAGCTAAACGAGTGACGGGATGGCAGAAGAAACTGTAAATCAGGGGCGGCCAACCCGTGGCCCGCGAGAAAGTTTTGTGTGGCCCGCGAGGTAATTCTCGGAATTAGTTATAGCATGAGGTAAAATTGCAGGATCAACCAAAATTTGATTAGCCTGACCAGGAAATTTGATAGTGACTAAATCACCTGTTCCGACGCATTGGCCTAACCTGGGGCCAGCCACATTTATCGCATATTTTCGTATATGATCATAAAGTAGAATATTTCGTAGCAGATTTGTTTGGCATGAAATTTGTCATATCACTTCGCATAATTTATTGTCACTATATTTCTTGCAATTAGTATCGGAGCCCCATCCTCAAAATAATAAATACACGTAATTTACAGAATTGAGTCTAACTATATTCGCGAATAGGAGAGAACATGTCGTCCAACATACAAATTCGCTTGCGTGCTCGCAGCGAGATGGTCGGCGACGAAACATTCGCGCAAAATGTTTGAGGCATGGTCACCGACACCTTCGATATTGCTATGTCTAAACGCCGAATATTCCTGCCCTTGCCAAATGAGCCTAGTCGTATACAGACGCGACCCCCAATATATGCAAGTAACATATTTATTGATCGAATTCATTCATTACCTTCGAAAAAATTTCGCGCTTCGTCCGACCAGGGCATGAATGAACATCGCACACCGCACAGTTGCACACAGAGTTTTCATGACATAATTGTTATCGATTTTAATGCATAGTATTATAAGTCTTGTTTTCAACGTTTCCTAATTCGGTTCTCTCTTATCGGACGACTAGAAAAAGGTCATCAACATCCAAGTCACCCGCGCAATGGTTCGTAAATCTCGCGTGGCCCTTTGGGTGAAAAGGTTGGCCACCCCTGCTATAAATCTACTTTACTTCAATTCACTTCACAAAAGGCTCATTATCTAGCCTATGGTATAGATTCCTTAATATGACTTGCAATTACAGATCGTATACATTCCTCCAACCAAGTATCACCATACACGACCCGGATATGCTGAGGCAGATATTTATCAAAGAGTTTCATGCCTTTCCGGCAAGACAGGTAATAAGATATGAATAGTATATTACGTTTGGGGATTCTGTTTATGCTCAGGCATGACGTTGACTAGGAGTGAGTGTTGACTGCGGAATCAAAAGGAGCGCGGATAAATTTTAGAAAGCATTCTCTGCCCATATACGGGACTCACGGATACCTACCTTCCTTCAACTGCATTAGAAATAGCAGAAATCCTGAGATGGTCAAAGTAGTCCCGAGCATGCGAAATCTATCTTAAGTGAACGTAGACAATCAAAGAACTGATAGTGCTGAAATAAGTAGCTTCAAAAAGCAGATTTGGTCGCATACTTTCAGCGGTTACGCGAAGGTTGTTGTACTTTCAAAATTGCAAGATGAATATTCGCGACCACCGCAAAATTACCAAATACTCCACACCAGTGTTGGAATGACTCGAGTCAACTTTTTCGTACGACTTGACTTGACTCGAGTCACTTTGCAAAAATGATTTGACTTGACACTTCAGAAATGTCAATAGACTCGTGACGCGGATCACAATTGACTAGTCAATTTCAAGTCATCAAGTAAAAGGTGACGAATAAATCACTGTACTTTATGTTCGGATTGCTCGCGATACGCCGGTGTGATTGTACGTTTCACTGATCCTCGATTGATACATCACAATCAAATTGACCGCAATCTAAATCACTACAGATGACGTTGATGTACTAGCAGTCGATTCATATAAGAGCAACGTATCTCTGTATCTTAGACGGTTCCGTGCTTACAATGCGCAGTGCTCACCTGAACCAACATGGCGAGATAGTAATGGTAGCGAGATGGCGAGATATAAGGTACAGGTACAACACCAGCATGTTGCAGGTTCGAGTCCGACCGAGGTCAGCTCCAAAATTCCTACCCAATAGTTGGAGGTTTATCAAGGCTCCTCCTCGCCATCTCATTCGCGTAAGCGGTGTCTAACAAAAAGCCTAGAAGTGGGCCGTGCTAAAATTCGGCAGTTACGGAACTAAAATGAAAAATATCGGCCTGATGTAAATGACCATAGTAGTCGACAAACCATGAATACCACAAACAAACCTTAGCCAACCCTCTTGTATCATTTAAATCAGGGGCGGGCAACTTCTCCAGTCGGCGGGCCGGGTATAAGAAAATTAAGTACTTGCCGGGCCGGATTGCACATTATTCGCCCATTTATCCACATATACAAGGAATAAATCGTATTTAACGAATGTATTTTAACGACAGCAATGTCACTTCAAATATTACTCGCCGATAACGACGAAGACAATGTGGATTTGAGAATAGCATTGTCATACAGGCGCCGACATGACTGCTTCTATCTGATCAATCAACACACGGCGCAATCCTTAATTAGGATTTCAAGGCGTTCGATAACCCCGGTACCACTAATTTACCAAGATATCAATTCATTAGGGTGGAGTAGGTGACAAGATAGCATCGTTGTTCAACTGTGTGGCCTGATTAATCTCGATATTGAATTCATGCGGTCCACGTCCTCTACGAAATTTGAAAAGTGGCCTGCGATCCGTTTTGAGTTGACGACCCCTGGTATAAGCGGTATCTTGGGTGTTACAAAAGCCTAGAAGTGTGCCATGATACAAGTCGGCGGTTACGGAATGAAAAATAAGAAATATAAGTCTGGTGTAAATTTCCATTGTAGTCGACAAAACACCATGATTACCACAAACGACATGGTTGAGTACATCGTAAATGCCAATAATGCAAGTCTTCTCGCTACGACAAACTTACGCGTAACCTCCACTCTCGCACGCTGAGCATACTGAGTATATCATAACATACAGTCACTAAAATTGGAGGTAGTAAACAAGTAGTGGGAAAGCTCGGCAGACTGGGGCCGCGGAGCACATTATCATGTAAGACGAAAAAGTCTCCGCGGGCCGGACAAAATCCCTTCGCGGGCCGGCCCCGGCCCGCGGGCCGTATGTTGCCCGCCCCTGATTTAAATCGAACTGATATAGTTTATGCATTTATATTCTCACGGATGTGGAGATGGGTACTGTATTATATCACATCAATATGTTTCACCTTCTCGAGGCTTCGTAATCGATCCTCTATTTTGGCTCACGTATTTTATTAGCAGTTCTACCAGGGATATCTAGAACTACTTTTAGATATCCCTGAGTTCTTTGTGTGCGTGAGCGATACAACGCTTTTTTGCATGTAAATTTAACTTTATATTCGGTATTTGATTTTAATAAATGACCAATCAATCTGTCCTTCACACAGCTAGCAAAATGTGCTGACTTTGAATCATCACTCATACTTCGAAAATTCAATTTGACTTGAATTGCGACTTGATTCGTGACTTGATTTGACTTGACTCGAGTCACCTCCAAAAAGTGAGTGACTTGACTTGACTCGAGTCACTTTCGAGAATCGTGTGCAATGACTCGAAACTTGAAGGTAGTGAATTGACCCCAACACTGCCTCACACACATCTAGAATCTTCCAAAATACATTTATCCTTTTTATGATAAAGGGGCTACTTCACGCGGTTAGGTAGGTAGGTAGGTAGGTAGGTAGGTAGGTAGGTATTAGGGGGGATGGGACTTAGCTATTCGGCTTTTTGCCCCATGACGATATCTGGCGATATTGACTCCTGTACTATTTCAATGGTTTTCAACTCTTTATATGTCCATTCCACTTGATATCGTGAATTTGATGACAGGCCATTGGCCATATAGTATGCACATATGTTAGTACAGACTCTGGCGTTAGTGGTACTTTATTCCGCTCGGCGGTCTGAATTAGATTCATCCCCCATGGTTATACTTAAAGCAACGGAGGAGGAAATGTTCCACGTTTTCTTCGACCAAGCATGCATCATTAAAGGCCATTTTGGTGAAATTTTATTCTGTGGAGATGGTCATTCAGCCTAGAATGACCAGTCTGCAATCAAATTAGAATTCCAGCTTCTCTGCGCGACAAATTAATAATTGGGTTTATGTCCCTGACATTTCCAATAATTTTTCTATATTGCGAGTCGCCGTCATTGGCATTCATGTGATCGATCCACTTTTTCCGACATATATCGACAATGTGGGATTTCATTTCTTTCATAGTTATTTTTTGCCGGAGAGTTTCATCACGTGCGAGCGGCATCAGGGCTGCTCTTCGTGCGATTTATTCAGCTTTTTCGATACTTCACGCGGTTCTTATGCTAATTTCACATACAAAAATGACGTATAATTATCTCAAAATTACTTTCTACATTCCAAAATCCAAATTGTGTTTAAGTATGCCATTTTTCCTCTATAGAGGGTAAAGTATTGTAAAAGCATGGCCATAGTAAATAGTACAAGTAGGCAGAGCCTAGGAAGTGGTAGACAAAGTCCACTTGTATACTTCAAAAAGTATAAGTATTTCGTTACGTATGAGCAGGTGTTTGCCAGCCATTGGGACACTTCTTACAACGAAGGACTAACTCCTAATCCATTTGTATCACTATGGAATTATCGGTTCTGTAGTATTATACAGAGGTGGTCAAAGTAGTCAAGAAAGCTACTCAAGTAGAAGTAGCGATGAAAAAATCTACCCAAGTACGAGTAGAGGTACTTCTTCAATAAGTCACCTTAAACTACTTGAAGTAGAAGTAGAATTGACTGGCTTTAAATCTACTCAAGTAAGTAAGTAGTTTTGAAAACAGTCTTAATGCATGCATGGACTGTCAAAAGCTGCGAATTGAGCTATGCGGAAGGTGCAGACAGCTTGATTCGTATTGATGCATCCCAGGAGGTATGAATTTTCGACAGAATAGGCATTCTTTTGCATCATTGGATGCAAATTATAGCATTGATATGAAAATGCGATACTAACCCTTTGTTTACTAGAAGGCCCCGTTTTAAAGAATATCATGGCATGCAGCCCTACCCCATATTATAAGGCCCCAAGTTTAGGAGAAAAGCAATACGTAGAAGTCGTATCGAATACGGTTTCATCACTTTGCGCGACGTTTATAACAAATATTGTGGATCGTAACAGTTGTAATTAGTGTAGCTTTGTTTTCGGAAAATAGAGGCATTACTACTACATTTGCTTTTATGCGTCAACATGTATGTTCTGCATACAAAAGAACTGAACGTAATGAGAACTCAAAGTATGGTACTCGCAATTGAAAGTAAAATGCAAATATCACTTCTAAGAAGCGGAAAACATATTTCATTTCTTTCGTCCATAAAGCTTCAAAGGTGATCTGCTAAAACAGGTGTAACGTTCAAAAAGGCTGGATTTTCCAGATTAGCAAGACACGTAATGGGCTGCTAGATTACGATTTGATAGGTAATTGCTAGATCGCAAAACGGTAGTTTCAAACGATATGGTGGTCCATATTTACTGTGATGAAATATTTGATTTGGGCGACAATGCGGTGTGAGCGAAACCAAGCAATCCGGCACCGCTACCTAAATCATATTCATTGATACTTAACTACTGGACGCGAAGCGCAACAACATTTCTGATCTTTACTTGACTTTTATGAATAATAAATGTTGGTACTCCGTTATAACAGCCCCGAAATTCCTCAGGCTATCTTTCGCATTGGGAGAATAAACTACTTCTACTTGACAAACTGAAAATAGCGAAAAGTAAGTAAGCAGATCACAAAATATTACGAAGTAGAAGTAGAGAAAATCAGAGTAAGTACCAGAAGTAGAGGAAAACTACCGAGTACTTCCAAAAAGTAGAAGTACTTCGTTACTGACCACCTCTGGTGGTATTTTATTACCATTACGAATCGGCTACCGCAGATTGAATGATCTTGTACTACCATTGAGAACGCACATAAAATTTAGAGAACACTCATCAAGCTTAACGGCAAGGAGCTCAATGAAGGCCTCACAGCGGTCGAGGGTAATCAGTGGAAGCGCATTCGATCTTCTCTAACTCCTACATTCTCAACTTCAAAGCTCAGACAAATGGTTTACATCATGGATAGGTGTGTTGACAACGCAGCAGCGGCTTTGGACCGCAGAATTAAATCCAGTGATGGTGTATTCAACTCGAAAACGTGAGTAGCAGACATTGGACGAATACTGCTTCACCTGTATGGGTTGCCCGACATGTGAGCATGCGACGCAATGAAAAACGACAGAGCAGCATGCGACACTTTGGCATGTGGTTTCACAACGCCTAAACTTACCCTAACTCCGGAATCAACACTTATATATATCCTAACCCCAAACCAACCCTAATCCAATCCTCAATCTACACTATATCCGGCCCTAACCCCATATTTTACCCACATGCTCAGGTGTCGCATGCCCAATTGTCGCTTGCGGAAGTGTCGCATGCTATTATGTCGCATGCTCGTACCTACGGATCCATCATCTGTACCTCTGGTCTATAAGCTAAATAGAGAGGGCCAGTGGCCGACCATTATATCGATGTCAGGTTTCTCGTTATATGTGCAACTTATTCCATGAGCCGTGTTCTAGTTTCCAATCGAAGTGCAGTCGAGTCCGCTTCATTCGCGCATCATATAACCCGGACAACCGCTTTATTGACCCAAAAGCTTGGAAACGCAAGAAAAGTAAAAATTGCGCGTACAAATCTCCCGTTAATTCAGATATTTCTCCTCTTTGGTATCGAAATACTGTACAATAAACCTACTTGAAGACGTAATTCTTCCGCGTTTTGTGTGATCGGTGCAAAATATTGCAGTATAGCGCAGCTTCAATTCATTTATTACTTAGACGTGCAGTATTTTAATGTGTTGTTTGCCTTTACGCGTGACCATGGAAAAAACAGTTGATTTTTCGCGTAATTGGGACAAACCCGTTTCTACGCTTACTTCGGTCAAAAGTGAGCGGAAATAAAGTGTCCGAATAATTCGAAGTCTGCTGTATATCTACTAATTTATTGGTAATGTGCAGAGCATCAGGAAAATCATATATACAATTTCTTATATGCTGATGCTGATAGTAGCCTAACTATCACCATAATGATAATATGGTCAGAATCACAAGTGTAAACAGGAATTGCATTTTGTTATCCAGGATATTCTCCCGACTCTCCCTCGATATCATTTGCTCATCAGCGTTCAGCACAGAAGTCAACTCACAAGACGATTCAGTGCAGGAGCCTGAAATTGCGAAACAAGCCAAGAAATTATTTTCCGGAACCTTCTTTAGTCCCTTGATCTTTCTATGCTGTGAGTATAATATATTGGCTCGATGGGCGAGCGCGTATTGAACTTGGAACATTGTGTTCTAGACTCGTCTACGCGACTACTATGTGGCTATATCGATATCTTAAAATATTGTAACGTGGTATCGCTACCGTTGATTTAAAAGAACTTGAATTTCCAAACTTTGATATGAATAATTACACTAATGAAAGATACATACATCCCATTATAAACGACTCAACCCCTGGCAAATGTGATGAGTAGACATCAGGTACGTCAACCAAGATACCATTTGAAGTATTGTTCATAAACATGTAAACATTACTTATTTTTACGCGTAGGTAGACTATATGTCTTGACTGAGTCATCTGAATATACACCCTGAATCAAACCAGGACACGCTATATACATTGGACATAGGAACACCGAATATCAGTATTTTTCCATTCCTTGACGTGATAGTGAACTTGTTCAAGTGAGATCGCAATCTCACATAGCAGTGATCTACTACGTCAATCTGTCACCCTGGTGAATTTTGAAACCTACTTTCCGAGCCATCACAAAACGAATAGCCCAGTGACATCTTCATAAATCGTAGGATTCACACGAGCTGTCTTTTGACGGAAAAAGTAATCTTCATCTCATATTATGGTTTTGTAGCTACGCATTCCACACAAAAAGCATATTCGGTTATGTAGGCCGTATCTATCACCGTACCTCACTTGGCAACATTTTCGCATACTATCAGCAAAGATTTAAAATTTGTTTGTATTTTTTTCAAGTTATCTTTCCGCCATTCGAGAAGGTGATAGAGTATTTCAACATTTCATTATTCGGAAAAGGAGCAGTCCAGTACTTCAAAGCTCTCACTCATCACGTTATCAACAGTCGAGAGTCTGACTCGGAAATGAAGGTATGAGATATAAATTCTCAATGGAAATGATGTATACAAATTGACATTTTCGGAATAAAACCTTGGAGGACTGTTTTAATGCGTTATATCGTGCGTTTAGTCGAAAAGGGTGGACCTTATGCAACTTATGCTGAATGGAGAAATATCTGAAGAGAAAGCAAAATCTGAGACGGTTGAAAAAGGTAAGGTATCTTATTGGCTGGACTACGCTTCCATGTTCTGAGACGTGTGTTGTATGTGTTCGGTATGTTGTGTGTGTCCAGAGTAAAACCTCGATTTGTCATATTTTTGTATTCGCTAACTAATTATTTCAAGGTTCTACAGTGTGAACAATTTGTAAAATAACAAAACCTTATAGTAATCAATAATTTAGGGATCCACGGTAGAAAAACTTAAGAACCTCTTCGATACAGTCACATCGTCATGAGTGACATCTTTCGCATAAAACGAAGCATGGTCCGATTAAATACACCGGTACTATTTATAGAAACTGTGGTGCAGCAGTTGGGAAAACATACAGAGATTCGTGTTTTATTTGACATTGTGTTCATACGACCCTTACAGTAGCTCGTACCATCTGTATTGTATATCCATGGGTTAGGTTTTTCTACTGTAAATTATAAATTCCACGCACTTGTATCCATCGTAATTCACACTCAAATAAATACTCCAAAAACATTTGTTCGCGACAGGCATGGACAGGAATGAAATTGTCGGTAACTCAATACTTATGATCCTCGCCGGGTATGAAAACACTGGAAACACAATGAGCTTCGTGGCCTACAACATGGCTCAGCATCCTGAAATTCAGAGAAAACTGCAAAAGGAAATCGACGAAACATATGAAAAAAGGGTAATCATTTTAAACTCATGAAATAGTACGGGGAATTAAACTTATTCCAATTGCCTAATATGGTATATTTTCTTTCTCAAGGGAAAATTTGATTACGACAGTGTGAGCGAAATGAAATACCTTGACATGTGTGTCAACGAAACGTTACGAATCTACAATCCAATTATAAGGTATGTCAGTATCAGTAGGGTATCAGAGAGGGATGCAGGAGATACGATCACACCCTCGAATGTTTTTGAATTCGTCGCTAATTGATTATTATTATTGGTTTAAAATAACACTCAACACCGTTCCTCACTGTTTTAAAATTACAATAAGTGACAATAAATCACTATATCGCCCTCAATGTAGTCAATTTCCGATAATAACAAACAATCGTATGACAAATAACTTCAACCAAACCTAGCAACATAGATTGCCTGATATTCTCTCGTAATCGGATCCTGAAGGGCAGTGGTTCCCAACCTTTTTTAGATACGGCCCCCATTATGATAGTGAAAAATGTCGCGGCCCCTTATAGTCATATCACAAAATCCAACCGGCATGCTAGCAACCTCAACAGATTGTTTGATGGCATGGAAGGTTATGACTGTTGATGAGAGAATTGAAAAATATTAAATTCGGTATATTTATAGAAAAACACACGTGAATTGGAGGTAAATCGCTAAATCGCCCTCATTGGACCGCTTCTTCGCGCCCTTCTTCAGATGCTTTCACGCCCCCTCCCCCCAATGGGGGCGCATCCCCCAGGTTGGGAACCACTGATGAGTAGTGGCTACATGAAACCATCTCTTGGTGGCTATATCTCGTGGTTGGGATACAGCTCTTGTTGGCTATTGCAATATAAAGCCGTCTCCTGGTCGTGTTACCTTCTCAGGTCATAAATTTGTATCGTGGTAGTGTATCGTCACAGGGATGTAATATAAGTGCGAGGGTGTTTGAGGTCTACGGCAGTGATCGAATTAAAAATTTTCTCAGCCGGTTCTTTCACAGAATTGGTTTTTTCAGTCGGTTGCGTAACAAAAAGTGAGTGAGAGTAATCGCTGGCCAGCAACGGAAACCAGCAGTTCGCAGATCTCATACCATTTCGTGAGACGGTTCTGTAGAACCGGTCCGCACCAGCTTTTGTTTGTGGTATTCATGGTGTTTGTCGACTCTTACGGTCATTTACACCATGCCGATATTTTTCATTTTTATTCCGTAACTGCCGACTCGCGGCATGGCCCATCACTTCTAGATTTTTATAAGACACCGTTAACACGGATGATATGGCAATGAGGAGCCTAGATTCCAACACTTAGGAAGGAATTCTGGAGTCGACCTCGGTCGGACTTGAACCCGCAACTCATTGGTGTTGCAGTTGTGGATTATACCACACAACGCTACTCCAATACCACTACGCTATCTCGCCACACAAGAGCACGGGGTAAAACTTAGGAATCAGTTGACAGGTCCGGCCCGCGAGCGATTTCAATGCTTGAGTCCGGCCCGCGACGCAATTTGAGTTTGACACCCCTGGCATACGAGATTTATATGTTCACATCAACCTGTACAGTTAATTTCCGGCAATAACAATCCATGACATGACAAATCAGCTCAAAAAAATGAAGCAACACAGATCGCCTGGTATTCCCTTGTGTTACCTTCTCCAGTTCCAAATTTGCACCAACCTCTTTCAAGCACCTTCTCCAGTTCCAAATTTGCACCAACCTCTTTCAAGCAGAGGCGTAACGTAGTGTATCGAAACATATGTATAATATAAGTGCGGGTGCGTTTGTGGTTTATGGTAGTGATCGGATTCAAAATATTTGTCTGCCTGTTCTAGCATAGAATTGATTTTTTTTCAGCCGGTTTCTTTACAAAAAGTGTTTAAGAGTAACCGCTAACCAGTAATGGTAACCAATTCGTAGATCTCATAACGTTTCATGAACGGTTCTGTAGAACCGGTGCGGCACGGCTGTATCCGACCACGGGTTTACGGTCATTTTGGGCATAATTGTTCACGCATCCCCACATCCCTACACCTATGATGTAAATGTATCCACACACAGCAGTCTCAGTGACAGTCCTGCTACACGTGTGTCACCGCTTACAGGAACGCTCGTATCTGTGACAAGCAAGTCACAATCAATGGCTTCACGATACCGAAAGGAATGCAGATCAACGTTCCGACATTCGGTCTATCACACGATCCTGATTATTGGGACGAGCCGGAACTTTTCAAACCAGACAGGTACGTTTGAGATCAGTGTTTGGAGTTTGTTGGAATGCAGTAGTTAGTGAGTGCATTAGAAATGAAAAGACGTAAATTCAAGTTTGGTTATTTGTGGATTCGGAAATAGTAACCCAATCCCTATGTTGCGCTGCATAAAATAAAACGGCTGGATTCTCATTGAATTCGTTTCACGTTCCAATCAGTCCCTTATAAAATGTCCCCATGACCGTTGCAAGCTATCTTTGTGTTGGTTATTGAATGAAAAATACGATTATTGAGTGATATTTCATTTTAATCAGACTAGTTTATTTGTGTTTGCATGCAATGGTAACGGAGGTGGCTAGCATCTTAGTGGTGGGCTAGTTCCCGTTGCTGCAGTCAATTGGCTGCGGGTCGTTCTCCGACAGTGCTCGACTCTAGGATCTATCCTCAAGTTTCAGAGGCTCTCACAGTCACCTGACATGTTTATCGACAATGTCCTATGCAGATGCGGTCAAAGTAGTTATAATCGGCACTCAAGTAGAAGTGAATGTGATGCTGTAAATCAGGGGTCTCCAACACGCGGCCCGCGGGCCGCATGCGGCCCGCGAGGTCCTATTTTGCGGCCCGCGACCTGATTTGAAAAAAATTCAGAAAAACGCTTAGTAAATCATGTTGAAACGCTAGAATTGATTTCAGTTGAAACATAATGTTGTTGTTTTTCAAAGTGAGCCATTCTATGTGCCCACTATCACTATTACTCACTAGTTGATACGGCTTCGGCATGGTAATATCATTCCATGGATGAAGAATTTGCTGGTACGAATGGGCATATTGCCTTGACGTGCAATGGCCCACCACTGCCAAGACCGAGACGCCTGCAAAACGACTTCGGGCGCTCCAAAAGACAATGCTTTACGAGGAGATAGTTGTCTAGCAAGTAGGCCTACCGTGTATAGCTAACCCCAATATTGATTCTTCAATCCATGGGTGGCCAATCTGCAGCAGTAGAAGGAAAATTATGCGGCTGTCGACACTTGTAATAGCAACCCTAAGTTTTCGCAGATACCCCCTGCATCAGCTGTATCTGGGAATCTGATCACATTGGCCGAGAAAGGATAAATATTTTATAGTAATATGTGAAACTATACTAATATTTATTGACGAAATTCACTCATGAACATGGAAAATTTTTCGCGCTTCGCGCGACCACAGACTGGTTCTCTGTGGCTATTTACAACGTAACTACTAACGATTTGGTGCGCATAGTAAGCCGATATGTGCATATAGATTAGTTCGGAGTGTACCGGCAATGGACATGGACATGATAACGTGGGTATTTGGCCCCAGCTAGTTTATCACGACTAACCACCGGTATGCGGCCGCAGGCTACATGAGTACGCGAAATGCGGCCGTGAATTACAAAAATGTTGGCCACCCCTGTTTTAGCGGCTCAAGAGTGTTGTCATTGTCAGGTATCGTGTACAGCTCATAGTCCAAAATATAATGACATTGATGATCATGATACCTTTTGTTGTATTTGTGTTTGTTCAATAAAATATTAGTTCTTTTGTGGTGACTATAACCGTCGCCTATGTTAGAAAGCACAGCGTTGTAATAACGTAGAGTTATCAGACGTGGTTGTTGAACTGCGTTGCCTACTTTTATATCGATATTGATGTCATGCGGCCCGCGGCCTACAGGAATTTGGAAAAGTGGCCCGCGACCTATTTTGAGTTGGCGACCCCTGCTGTAAATCATAACACTATGACTCGGATTTGACTCGGTGGTGAATTGGCAATGATTTGACTTCACTCGAGTCAAAACTATAAAAGTGAGATTAATTTATGACTCGGAACCTTGTGACTTTGTTACAACCCTGGCTATTTCGCCAGTTTTCATGAACCTGATTGGAATATGACCTAAAATCAACAACTATAATGTGTATGGGACTAGCGAGAATGACAACTGACCAAATATCAAGTGTTCACCAACATAAGCGCAGCACTGTTATGCACGAAAACTTACATTTTACAATGCTCTGCAGAATGGAGGACATGAGCCAGATCGACAATATGGTCTACCAGCCGTTCGGCGGAGGACCGCGAAATTGCATTGCGATGAGATTCGCGCTGATGGAAGTCAAGTTCAGCATAGCCAAACTGTTTCACCAGTTTAATCTGGAACCTACAGAGGATACCCCGGTAACTATTAGTCAATTTTACGCGATACAGAATCTCCTTGTGTAGATTTCTCGTATTTACTGGCATCCCAACCCGAATCCGGCTCCATCGGCCATAGAAAAGCCAGACTCATCTCCCAAATCTGCGCTTCGAAATATCTTTAGAAAGAACATGACGCGACAGTATATCCCACCCAGTAAAGGACCAGCTTTTAAGTTATTTAGACATGACTTGGCAGTTCTGGCATTCCTTTTCAATTATCCAGCTGTCGAGATGGCAATATCCACGAATGTATTTTCAATAGCTGCATAAGAAAGGATGAATACTTTTACGGAATAACGTCACGGGCCATTTAAACAGCAGTCGCACATCATAAATATTTTTTATTATCATTGCAGAAACCGCCTCTGAAGCTGGAATTTGGAGTCAGCGTTAGACCAGCTGTGGATTATAATCTTCGAGCTATACGGAGAAATAAGGAATAGGAAACATATGGTTACACTTACTGTTTGTTCTGTAACTATATCATGCTGAATGCGCAAGAATGCCGTTTTGATATGAATATGAATCTCTACTGGTTTATAGTTACGTTCTCTTTGTACGCGTACGTTTGAAATAGTGACGTTGAATTAAAAGAATGCCGTTTCGTAAGTCCTACTATTTCTGATAGGATATCTCTGTTAATCTTGTTGGTGAAAATTGTCCGCATAAACAGGTATTGTAGTCATTTGCGTTAGGACCGTTGTCAGATGAGGCAAATTAATACAGCCAATGTAACATGGCCAGGCGGGACTATATAGTGCTTTGGTACGTCTTGAATTTCCGATCGATGGGGTGCAGTCATAATTAAATCTGAAAAAGTGGAAAAATTATCCAAGAAATGAAGTTTTATCACATACTGATCAGTAGAGAAAGTTTTTATTGCACTAAAATCGCGAGAAAGTTGCGCTTAATTTTGACAAAAGTTGCATTTATATTTTTGTTGAATTAGTAGGGTATGAGATACTCGCAAGGTTCAGCTGTTTAACCGATTAGTTCCTGCAGAGCTGCTAAATTTGTTACTTTTTCATTTCACGGACATTCTGGCGAGACCGCCAAATATTACATTTTTTCCCGGTACACAACAAGGAAATTACGCAATGCGGGAGTAATTTTCCCCCAAAAAGCCAAACAGCATAGCGATAACACCTCCTCCTAAAACAAATAACGCACCCCAAACCCCATAGGTCTGCAAACTTGAACCAGGGCTTTGCAGAAAAACTCACACTTGGCGACTTTAACAAGATCAATAGCCTGAAATAGGTGACACAGTGAACGGAACATGTAATTTTTTGTGGTCTCGCCTGGGCATTCGCGAAATGGGAAACTATCTCAGATTTAAACGACAGAATTAATAACGCGATCTATTTACATATTGTTCGGGCACGGTCGTGCTTGGAAGGGGTATTTGTACTTCTTGCTTGCAAGCCATTGTGTCATAGATAGTGAGATGCAGCTAACCCATCAGCTCTTTGTTATGCAAATCAAAGAGAATAGAATCGTACTAAAAATAGTTTATAGCATGTTTTTAAATCGTTCCTTTACTTTTTTATTTTGACAAAAGTTGCAGTAAAAAGTTGTATGAAATATAGAGAAAAGTTGCAAAAAGTTGTACTATAAAATCCCTTCGAACAGCTGAAAACATCATAGTACATAGATTCTGAGTATCTAGGAACCTGTTGGAAGCTGTGAAAAAAAGTTGCAAAAGTTGCAAAAACTTGCCCTACTCATTAGATGAACCGAAGTAAAGTGGCGTTAGAATCACAAATCTCAGAAATTGATTAGGAGAGTGCGCCTTGTACACTTATACTGCATGTCGCTTTATTATCATTTGTATTTCTAAATTGAAGTAGCCTACATGGTGCTCAGTGGATGTATTGATATTAGGCAATGAGAAAGTGACGGATATTAATTAACAAAAATAATTTGTATCCACCGTCCTAACTCAAAACAATTATTGACAATGACATGATACATTTTAAACTCTTTTTAACTCACAGACCCGTTTTTTATTACGACATTAAAATGCATTTAGGATAGGACAAAGCTTGTCTTAGTCGCCGCCTACCGAGAAGTGTATAGCTGGTAAAGCCTTTATTGTTGAGGGAAACAAGCAGTGATTCCGAAATTCGCTCTCCCTTAGCCGAGTGTCTGTCGTCGTGTTTTTTTGCCCTAGGATTGACTTAAATTATACTCCACGGCGACCTGGTCGCCACAAACCAAAACGATGGGTCAACCCCCGACTGCAGTTAACAAATAGTTAGTGCTCCGAATCTTCTTGGAATTTCGGCCGTCGTCCCTGACCTTTTTTGTTTGACATGCCCGCCCGTTTATCGTTTCATCACGAGCACTGATTGATTTGTTTTTCTAATTAGGGTTTTGGAAACGTATCACGTCGCAATTTGAAGCATGTGGTGTGAATGTGACACTGCCAACAAAGAAGGTTTGAACAAAACTATATGGAAACAGTGACTTTACTTGTTACAGCACACTTTGCTACATTGGCTTTATATTGAATCTCTATTACTCGTAGGACGTACGTATAGGCTACGTAATCGCGGTAAACAAATATACAGGCTTAACAGTGAACGAATGCCCGGTTCAGTTTATACAGCTTATGGTTTTAGTCCACGGATTAACCTTCAAATGTAGGCTATATGTTCTGAATTCCAGGTAACTTTTCGCGTCGCGGGCCACATTTCAATAAATGATTGGCTGAGTCCAAGTGAACCTCAGACAGTCGGAGACCATTGCTATCGAATGAATTAACACGGCAGGCTGCGAGTCAGGTTGCGAGAATAGCAATGAGAAATCAGGCCAGTCCGCGCATTTAGCTGCACAGTATAGCTCAGAGCCAATGTTCCCTCTAATTTTTGACGAGTCTGCGCACACTCACCAACTCATTGCGCAGACCCTTGGACAACAGTGCGTAACGACTAATAAAAAATGTCAACGCTTCGGATTTTTTGTGCGCAACTCACATTTTATGTGCGTAGTGACCGTGTCAGCACTGCGCAGCTTCGAGGGAACATTGCTCAGGGCTGGGCAATTATTTTTCCCAGAGGCCAAATGAGAAGCTGAAAACACTGATTCGGGCCGAGTCAAATGTTTAAACTGTATTCTGCGGCATATCAATTTCATTTCTGGATTGATTGCAAAGAAATGATATTTTTATAGACTGATAAGTGGTTATTATTAGTTAATGAGAAAGAGAGAGTTTATTCACAATAAAAAACTGAAATCCCAATTAAAATCACAGACCCAGTATGTCCTAAAGGGAGATCAGTGACAGCAAAAAAGTTTGGATTATATTATACGCAAACAGTAAGGCCCCAGTTGGAATCAATATTTGTCGCAGTCAATTTCAGCGTTTTTTTTTACAATAGTTGCAGCCGTATGCCATTGTAACATTACGAATTTCACGGCCTTGGACTTTATTTATTATAGCATACTTTGCTATATTATGAATCTGGATTACATATACTTATGCAAATAAATAATCACGCCTCAAATTCAACACGTATCTATTTACATGTATTCATACATAGGCTGCAGCCTATGGTATTAGTCGTCGAATTAACATTCACAAGTAGATTTGATTTTCGAAATTATTTGACCCGCGGGCAGTAAAATGCCCTGGTCTGGTGTAGACCGTGGTGTAGCCTATACCTATTCGGATTATCGCAAAAACACAAATCCTAATATACACACTCTCTATTGGTATTGTGACTGCTGGTCTACTAATCCCAACCTGGTCGGTGATATAAATTATTATGTATGTAACATCAGCTGGATCAGAGCTGATTGAAATCTCAATCAATCGATAATCGTCAGATTACATTTTTGTCTACCAAACACAATCACACAATATGCAATTCGATATACAAGACACAGTGCGATGTAATGGACAGATAGGATGATGCCGAAACGACCAGTTGCGGTTTCTTGCTCTGGCATCCACCTCGGCGTAGTGTCCAATGTCACGGTCTCTTTGGAATTAATCGTTCATTCGTCGGTTCTTTTTTATTCGCACTTTCTTGCTCTTGTCTATGTTCTGCTCTTCATCGGTTATTTTTCTGAGCTCTTTGTCGCCGTAAGAACAGCGACGCGGGGGACGTGAAGCGCAGAAAAACCTCCGACGGCGGAACTTGAACCTGGACAGCCTGCGTAAGTGGCGCCGACGCTCACCATCTCCTTCAGCCACCTTATTGGTAATCGTGGTTATAATGATTATACTGCAGCCTAATTCAGGTACAAGGAGACGTCAACATGTAATTCTCGCAAGTATCAGACCCTACATTTTCTACTTCTTTCTGATGTAGTTTTGGTATGTCGGTAATTGCCAATTCTAATCGCAATTGAGTAAAAATTTATGACATTACATCTACTTCTACTTTAGTAGCAATACATACTACTTCGACCATCTTTGCATAATTGGTCCGTACTACGTCGACGTACGATTACTTGAATTAAATTCAGGGCGCTGTCCAATATTAGAACGTAACAATCTGTGCTAGTTGTGTTGAGTGTTACTTGCGTGCGTATCTTGAGAATATCCGTGTATTTTGGAGAATTCATAAGTAACCAAATTAATTATACTAAAGCGAAAGGAGGCCAAAGTTAACATGCGTGAATCTGGTGGCTGTAATGAGCAACGAATCGTCAATTCATGTATTTTACAAATATGCAGAGTAGACCTACGGCAATCGTGTTGAGTCACAGTCGCACAATGTCCACTGTCCAGTGTCCATTCATTACCGTCACTTGAGCAACTTGAGCAGTTCGGACTATAGTTTCTTCAATCTCTATTTGTCGACGCTCTTGCAAGATAGCGTACTGGTGAAGCGTCCGGCTTCTTAATCGGTAGGTCGTGGGTTCGATCCCCGGCCGCGTCAGACCAAAGACCTGATAAGTAGGGCGGTTTTTTTTGACATGTCAAAATTTGTCAAAATTGTAGCGTAGGTCAAAATTTGTCAAAATTTTTCATTAAGTCAAAATTTTTCTGACGTCTGCATTTTGTCTGTATCGTATATTTTGCACTTTCGGTGAACTTATCATTTGATATTTTACAGCTTGTAGACTATTTTATAGGCCTACTGTTGTAAACGGCTAATTGCCTGCTCATTGTGAATCATAAACGGTCAAATAAAACAAATAGGTAGACATGGTGTTATGGTAAACGTACTGCAATATCCTAACTGAAGAAATACTTTTTGGGCATTGCTCATTCTTATATTAGGAAGCGCATGATGAAAAATTGTGATGTTGACAACATTGTCAGAATGAAGCAACACGGTGTTTCACCAGCAGTGCACGTGCACGCACAACTTGAGTGTTGTCAGCCAACAACTGCTACTGTTGAACGTCCTTCCTCTATTCTTGGCAAGCTTCCTAGTAAGGAGTCTAAGGACATGCATTTTCTGCCCAAGAATGTAGGAAAGTATCTCTCGTTGCACTACAAATTTTTTAAATTATTTCTACCATAATACATATTATAACCACTGGAATTCTTCATAGGGTCAGATTTCGTTAAAATTGTTTTTTTTTTTTTTCATGAAAAAAGTTGCCTGTTTCTGAGCCCAAAACGTTTTTTTCAGGTAAAACTACTTCGTTAGAACAGCCACATCCAACCAGAAATGAAGATAAGTGGTACAATTTTAACATTATATGGGAAAACACCTAATTTGCATACGTTAGGTCAAAATTTGGTCAAAATTCAGTTTGTTTAGGTCAAAAAAAGTCAAAATTTTGATTTTTTAGGTAAAAATCTTCCTATTTTTAGGTAAAAAAAACCGCCCTACTGATAAGTAACACTGGTATCCATGACTTCCCCGCTTGGCGCTCATACATTATTGAGATTAGTGACGTGCGGTCGAATGAGGCAGGTGAGGCAGTGCCTCACCTGTCTGGGTGAGTAAGTGAAAATCGTGAAAACCCTCGATGAGTCCATGATTTATTGATGTTTTACATCGATGTTCATAAATACCTAAATTTGAACATTTTTATCACCCAACATCATCAATCTGCATAATTGTTATTAAAAAATACAGCGCCAAACGCAAGGTGAGGCACAGGTGAGGCACGGGCGGGTCGTGCCTCACCTGCGACAATGCAATTCATCATAAATAGATCGGAATTCATAATAACTGGTATCAATCAAAGGCCATCGTCACACTGATTCCGAAAATCCAAATATTAACAGTGTTAGGCCTCCAGAACCCCCTTAAAATCGCCAACGAAAGTGACATTCGGCTTTATTACAGACAATGCCATCGCAGAGAAAAAATGGCATGGTGAGGCACAAACGAATCTGCCTCATGCACTATTCGCTAACAATTGGACAATCGCAGCACAGTGAAACGCGCTATCGATTTCGGAATACAACTGTCTTGTAGGCATTATATAGTAGCGACGGTCAATACGTAATGCAGAGCAAATACATTCCCTTACTTATGTAGCTGTTATTTATTTTCCGTTAAATTGTGGTATGTGATAGCTACTTGCATAGGCTGCATTGTCGTTGCTTTATGCTTCGAATAATTTATACCGGTACTTGAAGAGATAGTAATTATTATCCATCTAAACTTGCCCATTTAGCACAATAGCGACCAGTCCTACATGTATTTTATAATGTGGAATTGCAACAGCTATCAGTGTGCAAAGAAAATGCTCTCTATACCCGCTGCTGTTGTTATTCACATTTTGGATCTCTTCATCAGGTAGGCTACTTTACGTGCATGTGTGTGTGTGGGGGGGGGGTCCGTGCCTCACCAGCCATGAACCCCACTGCACGTCACTGATTGGGATAGCATGGAGGGGTGGTGCATGACTAAGAAAGGCGTACAATGATATATCTTCACCTTCCTTGTCCAGCGGCATATGCACATCATGCACTCAAGGTATGCATAATTGCATATGCACAGATTGTGTGTATGTATATCATGAGTCGGTGTATATACCGCACAAAACATTCAATGCTCGGTGACCAAAGCTGATATATTATTGATACTACCTTTCTATTGAACAGCCCGAAGAGCAGTGATTCAAATGTTCCTCTGTCTTCACTGCACGCAGATCTCAATATAATGGTAAATATTGAATGTATGCGTAATTGTAATCGGATTAAATCATCAAAGACCATTCCATGCTACTATATTCTTTACTGTAATTCTCCGTCAATTATACACACGCTCGTGGATTAACGGCAACAATCATTCCTTAAGGCTGCATACTCGGATACAGTCGGCTATTCTATCACGTTTGAAGTGTACACTTTACCGTACAGTGTGCCAATTCGACTTTGAGTTTATACTGTGCATCGGTGAGCTGGTAATAGTAGCGGTTATGTAGTTATTTACAAAAATCTCACGGACGAGTCTAAGATAATAGCCAAATATAGAAGACCAATAGCTGTAGAGAACAGAGTAAACAACGGTATCGTTTCGCTACGATATATTTTGAACTATTATGGTCAATTACTCTCGTCACTGTCGGGAAAGACAATATGACGTATACCGGCTGTACAATCGATTTCGAACATTGCATGCAACACAGATACAACATCACGATGTCGCAATATCGCATGACGTATTCACTGCGCACTCGTTCTAAATATGAGGAAATGATTGCTATTCGCTGTGAGCAGACGCTCGATAACAGAGAGTAATGTTTACATTTAGAGGCTTCGCAGTGAGTGTGTTGTACTGTAGAATCGCAATGATGTTGTTACGAATGACTGGTCGCTGCAAACTTCAATTGCCGAGTAAACGTCCAATCGCACGACCTTACGAGTTGCGATTGCAGAAACACTGCGCAAGGGAACTGTAAAATCGAGTATAACAGATGTCAGTCAAGTGCCGATGAACCAGTATTAAAGTTCGTAAGAGATATGAATAAGTCCATCATAACTAGGGTCGGGCATATATCAATCGCTTTCTGTGGCGACAGCCTGTGGCCCACAGGTAAATGTTACCACCGGTTAAATGCCATCCAGGATAAATTCCTACTCGATCGATGTTCTCTGTGATCCAAAGATAGTAGATAATGTAGTTGAATTTGCAATATCGTCGAAGCAATTTATATAGCATATAGCTAATAGTTACACAAAATATGTGTATGCGCGTGTATACTGTATATCTATATATGTAAGTTCGTATTGATGAAATGTATTTATAATGTAGTCTAAAGCCCATGTTACTAAGACTAAACGATACATATTTATTTATTTGAAGAGCTTCTGGGAGGTACAGAACTTCAACATACAATTAAATAGTATGCTCATGTTGAAATAAACCAGAATATTCTCGGATGACTCTCGCCAGAGGTGATCGTCAGCAACCAGCAGAGAATTGGAAAGAACATTGCATATCAACAATCGTACAGCGTTGTGCGATTTTTTGATGGCTCGATTTGACTCGAGTCATTTTTTCAAATGCGTAAAATTACTGGACTCGAGCCAATTTTTGTATTGACTCGACTTATGTACCACAATATTGGTATTTCGTCTATCAGCACTGTTACTTGGAAAATAGGGCCAAAAACTAGCAAGACTGAGGAAAATTACTATAATGTGAATGCGAGCGATTCCATATCACTCGAGCAGAGTTGAAAAAAGTGAATTGAACCGTATTGAACAGTGAACATAATGACTTGGATTTGAACTCGAGTCAAAACAATATGCCTCGGACTCGACCCTCTGCTAGCTGCCTTGGACTCGGACTTGACTCGGTGGTGAATTGAAAATGACTCGACTTGAGTCGAGTAAAAATATAAAAGTGAGATTGACTTGTGACTCGGAACCTTGTTACAACCCTACAACCGGCGTATTTATTAGCTTCGTATTCCATATAATAACTCTTACAGACGTGGCGCACAAAACCAGTGATATTATAAGCACCACTATCACGATTTTACTACAGCTAAGCTAATAAATAATAATGAAGCATACTACCTCTTTCTGGACCATAACTATTTCGTAGCGCTGTGTGGTCATTGCGAGGGTCAATCACTATTAAACAGAAATGTCATGCCATGAATATTCATAGTCTCGTGCAGCATGGTTGTGAAGCTTCAACGGTGGTAATAAAATACTGAAAATATAATTTTCGTTGTTAAAATATCACTATTGATTTCAAGGCTTACATTTCGTTACCAGAAAAAAATCGACACTGCAGTACTCTACTCAAATCAGTACAATTGATACGCGACTTGATCCGAGCACTCAAATCGTTGCGCCAAGCCCTTACAGTCACACCCTAAACCTTCGAATAAAGCTATACCGCAACTGAATCCGTAATCCATAATATTTTGCAGATTTATCAAGATAGAATATTATTGAACAAAGCAATTTCGAACACCAACTGAGCATGTGGACTCCTTTGGATATATTTTCACTCGAAACTTGGGCGTTACTCGGGAGCATCGTGATGCTTACATGGTGAGCGAGTGGTAGCGCAGCGCTATCAATCTAGACTCGAGACGCCGATATTCCGGTTGTCAAAGCTAAAAACGACTGTTCCTCTCCCCGTGCATTCATCTCAAATAACGATAATGATAATAATCGGCGGTTCTATTATGTTTATTCGCTCAAACCAAACAATGTACAATGCTATTCACAACGCACAATGCGATTTAAAAACATCTACTGGAATGTTGAAACTACCAAGTCCACTCTCGCAATCGAACATCCACTTCTGCTTGAAGCCTAATGTAACAGTGTTCGTCGATATGAATCTTACGGGTATCTAACCATTTTGAGACGCTTGTCCTTGCTCTCTCCATTCGCCCTTCTCCTGGCCTTTCTCTGTGCTTTTTGTATCGGGGTCTCTAGCGTCGATGGCGACAACACAGTAAGTCATGTACAATTTGTACATTCTATCTCAATCCTTATGGCTTGGCCATGGATTTGTATATTCTGCAACTCGATATATATCGAAAAGAATGCAGAGAGCTGCAGCATGGCCCTGAAAACGTTATCCTTCAATCAGTCCCCAGATAACAATCGTAGATCACAATCTCAGTATTTAGTCTTTCAATAAACATTATTAAATTTCAGGTATTACGTTCACCGGAAGTGGCAATATCACAAAGAACAGAATATCCCGCATGATCCACCTTCATTGCTACAGATTGGAAATGTTCGACAACTATTCAACAAAAACGTAAGAAAGGTGGCTGTATGGTAGCTTGAATGGGCACTTAACCGGAGAAATTACGATAGGCGGTATCCGATCGGCCCGGTCTGTAAATCCGGCATGTGACCGTCTGAGGAACATAAGTTTTGAGCTCAGACAAATTGCGAGTGGAACTATACGCTGATTTGAATTAGATGTCATTTCAATCTGTTCAGTGCACAACGTATGGATATGTGCAGACTTCTGCACACATTGACGGCAGTGTAATCAGGTGGACGAAACAAGCCGCAATTCAGTTTTCAAATACGCATTATTTTCCTTATCTACGGCACGAAGTGAACTGCCGTAGTAGCCACTTGGCGATTGTGGCTGCTACGAAAGCGAGGGACAGTTAGATTCACAATTACAAACTAGAATTTCAAACAATGTCATTGCTACCGAAGTTCTTGCAAAGTTCTGTAGTACCGACGATAAAATGTAGGCGAGTAGCGCAACGTTATGTGGTACCGCCGAATACTATGAGAATTGAGAATTCGATCAGTATTTAGAATTTCGGATTTTCGGCTATTTACGATGAATTGCGTTATAAATGGTGAGGCATGGCCCGTCTGCGTCTTACCTCTCATTTCGCGCTTTATTGCCGAACAATAAATATGAAAATCTTGTGATTTTGGGAAAAAATGTTCAAAATCTTGTAGCTCGCGAACATTGATAGAAAATACCGATCGTAATCGAAGGTTTCACAATTTTCATTCACACATCCTGACGGCAGGTGAGGTACTGTCTGACTTGCCTCCTCTGACCAGACGTCACTGATGTATCACAGCTTACAGGGGGTGAGCATATATACTGCTGTTGTAGTGACCATGTTTGGCCCCACCTGCGCATGTGATCGAGGGTTCTCGCACTTAAAGGGTTACTGAACTCTAAAAATGATGTGGTCTCAAATTGAAGGGCAAAACGAAAGCAAAATTTGGGCCGCAGCCGTTTTTTCAGAACGCCACCGTAATGGAGCTGTAATGTATTGAAATTTCCACAGATGCATCACGCTCCAGCAGTCACGCAGAGATCGAACTTTATATAATTGTCAGCAGATGTTATGAAGGAAATATGTCGTACACGCCAAGGTGGTTTAGATATCGCGTTCAACGGAAGATGTCCAGCCAGGAGATTTATGTCAATATCGGGCCTAGTGTATTCTATTTTCTTCATGACATCGGCTGACAACTATATAAAGTTCGATCTCTGCGTGACTTCTGGAGCGTGATGCATCTGTGGAAATTTCAATACATTACAGCTCCATTACGGTGGCGTTCTGAAAAAACGGCTGCGGCCCAAATTTTGCTTTCGTTTTGCCCTTCAATTTGAGACCACATCATTTTTAGAGTGCAGTGCCCCTTTGAGCATCACGACGACCCTAGGTTCTCGTAACTCAAGTTTCGCATGCTAAAATAAGGCGACCAGCATAATTAGTACGAGTCTTTACAGATAAAATGTGGCACACACGACGTTACGGATTTTCAATTGTGACGTAAAAGTTGATTGACATGTATGGCTCTTTGGGAATTAAAATGAAAAAAAAATCGGGCCAATACGGCTCGTCGGACAAAAAAGGTTCCCGACCCCTGTTATAGGGGATCATCCCCATTTTGCCGATTTCATTCCAGATCAAAATGCACACAGATGCAATGCCTGAGTTACAGAAAAAGTAGCTAGAATATGTTTTAAGGTTTTCAAGACATAGCAAACGGAAACCACGACTTTCTGCAAGTTGGTTTATCCTGAACAACTCTAACATATATATTGACGTCCAAGAAACAATTTTGCAGCGGATATCGTCACGATTAACGCATTGGACACCCATGGCATCCCATCAGATATGAATTATTTATCGATGATTACCTCATGAAGTAACTCATTATCTGTATCTGCAGACGGCGTTTGAATACGACAACATGATGAAGAAAAAGCACGGACCAATTTGGGGGTAAGACGGGCTCACAACTTCATATATTCAAATATTCCCCTGTAAATGTACCAACTAGAAATTTAATCCAGTCATGCGCTACAGTCGGGAGATGGATGATTGTAGAAAAGTACGGAAGATTGATGATTTCGCGGTCATATTAATCAGAACCTTTTGCTGTCCTTGGTTTTCTCTACAACTCACAAAAATGAACGTGTATTGGAACATCATCAATAAACCAACTGTATGAATAATGAGTAAACTGCAAAATATAATATGGAGCCGACACTATACGTTAATGTGGGCTCACAAACCGAACATCTAAAAGTTTGGCTACTTACTACTTTGATGAAGTGATATTTACCGCAACAATGAGGTTACAACACCACGTTGCCATTTGGTATTCCATATATTAATCAAGAAACGACTGATGGGACTGAATGTAAAATTGTGAAACTAATTCACTCATATAAACGCTCCAGGTCTAGCCTATAGTATATAGATTACTTAATATAGCCTCCAATTACAGAACGTATTCATTTCTCAACCCAAGTATCACCATACACGACCCGGACATGTTGAGACAGATACTTATCAAAGAGTTTTATGCCTTTCCGTCCAGACAGGTAATAAGATATGAGTAGATTATTATGATTGGACATTCTGTTGATGCTCGGGTATGACTCTGACTAGAAGTGAAACTGTTGATCACGGAATCAAAACGAGTCATGCACGCCGATATATTTTAGAATACATTCTCTACCCATTATCTGCGCGAATCACAGATGCCTACATTCGTTCATCTGTACTTAAAATGGTAGAAGCGCTGATGTGGTCAAAATAGTCGGCGGTGCTACCCAGATAGCAGTATATTTCTGCTTTATTACAAGTAAAAGTAAGACTTTCCAGTAGGGGTGTTCAAAAATGACTTTTCTTCTCAAATTATAATGGCTACTTGATAAACTGGTTGGGTTACCAAATTAAAGGCTGCACATCGATTTTGGTGCAATTCCAACCTACAGAGGCATTGCTATAAGAGAAAAACGTTTTGAATTTATTTGATAAAAATAAAAATAAATTTTTATAAAATTTTACTCACTACCCCATGAAATTGTTAGGTTGTCCGACAAAACGATGTACAACAAATTTGGCTCAATTCCAACCAGTACAAGCAAAGTTATTGGAGTACAAAATTTTGGATTTGAAAAAAAATAGTATTTACGGTGTCAAATTCTTTGATTATTTACTATTGGTCTATCCACCGTAAATACTATGATTTGAAATCTCAAATTTTGAACATCAATAACTTCGTTTCTACCTGGTTCGAATTGAGTCAAATTCGTGGAGTGGCGAGATAGCGTAGTGGTGTGATCCACAGCTACAACACCAATGGGTTGTGGATTCGAGTCCGACCGAGGTCGACTCCAGAATTCCTAACCAAGTGTTGGAGGTTTATCTAGACTCTTCCTTGCCACGTGATCCGCGTAAGCGGTGTCTTATAAAGCCTAGAAGTGGGCCGTGCCACGAACCGGCCGGTACGCAATCAAAATGAAGTATATCAGCCTGCTGTAAATGACCATTGTAGTCGACATACACCACGAATACCACAAACAAACATATGTATAATTTACGAAACTATATTATGTTTCTGTGATGAAGGGGCTTCTTCACGCAGGTTATTATGCTTGTTCCACCCACAGTTATTGATGTATAGTTATCCCAAAACTACTTTTTACTTCAAAAAATGCAAATCGTATAAAGTATGTTGTTTTGCCTCCTAATAGTAGAAATTGAAGTAGTGTAAAAGCATAGCCACAGTAAACAGTTCAAGTAGGCAAATCTTGGGAAGTAGTATACAAAGTGTACTTGTGCACTTCGAAAAAATATTTTGTTACTGACCACGTCTGAGGTGTTACCCATTGGGACACATCTTACAACGAAGGACTAATTCGTAATCTATTTGTATCAATATGGAATTATCGGTTCTTTGGTATAATATGAACATTGCCAATCGGCTACCGCAAATTGGAAAATCTTGTACTGCTATTGAGAACGTACATTACAATTTAGAGACAACTTCTCAAGATAAACGGAAAGGAGCTCAATGAAGGCCTCACAAATGTCGAAGGCAATCAATGGAAGCGCATTCGATCTTCCCTCACTCCCACATTCTCAACTTCAAAGCTCAGACAAATGATTTACATCATGGACAGATGTGTAAATAACGCAGCAGCGGCGTTGGACCGCAGAATTAAATCCAGTGATGGAGTCTTCAACTCAAAAACGTGAGTAGTATAGACATGGGGCGATTACTGCCTCGTCTCCTCCTCTACTCTAGACACTGAATAGAGTTGTTCCGACGCGGCACTGAAGTCAATGAGTGGCGCTTTATCAGGTGTCGGATCCTGTCTGCTATACACGAAATCTGGCTCGGACTAGTCAAACCGTTGCGTATCAAATCTCTCCTGATATCAAATTCAAGCAGTCCAGACGAATAATACGGAACAGCTTGTTCAGAATATAAATGGCTAGATTCGCAAGATTGCTTGCTCGTCCGATAACAGTCGAATAGAAAATGAAAAGACAGCAACAGAGAAATATAATGGTAAGCGAGAACGGACGGCGCAACAATTCAATCAACCAATCATCAAATCAAACAGAACAATTAAAGAGTTGTCTAGGACAATAACGGAATGCAAATATAGGACAGTTGAATTGAACTGATTTACTAAAATATCCAAACTGATTAACTGAAAACATGACTCGTCAAACCAAGAACGTCAGTGGCCGACCAGATCAAATGGCTAGATCTCAGGTTTCACCTTATGCATGAAAACCCGCTAACAATTGGGCACGTGGATTGTGTTTCCTATTCCATGCTTCGTGTTCTAATTTCCAATCGCAGTTCAGTCGAGCTGCATTTGCACACCAGATAACCCGGACAACGGCTTTATTCGTCAAAAATGCTCGTAAACGGAGCAAAATGAACAACTGCACGTACATAACTCCCGTCAATTCCGACATTTCTCCTCTTAATTCGAACACCGGTTCTCAATTCATATCGTTATATAGTTACCCAATAAACAGTAAATCGTTCGTTTTAACACAGGATGTGTGTGCCAGTAGGACACCATGGTACATACGCACCGAAACAGTTTGTTTTGTGGATTGTGAAATTATTTTCTTCCGGGATAACATCTTTTTGCTTTTATTTTCTACTGTTTTGTTGTGTACTTTTATAAGGAAAAATACCATTTAGGTCATTGCATTTGAAATAATACTGTACTATTTTAACCATATGTGTGCGTGTCACACATTAACGTAGTATGCAGTGCTTGTAGAATTGTTTGGTATCGAAATGCCGGATAATAAAACCAACATGAAGGTGTAACTCTTGTGCATTTTGTGCGATCGGTGCAAATTATAGCAGTATAGCGCAGGTTCAATTTCATTTATTACGCAACAGTGCAGTATTTTAATGCGTTGTCTCCCTAGTGCCTTTACGCGTGACCATGAAAGGAACAATTGATTTCCGCTCAATTGGGACAAAGTCGTTTCTCCGCTTAATTCGGCCAAACGTCAGCGGAATCAAAGTGTCCGAATTAAGCGGAGTCTGCTGTATATCTACTAATTTATTTATGGATGAGCCAAGCATCAGGAAATATCATGTTTTTCATATATGCTGGAAGTAGCCTAACTGCTATAATGATACTATGGTCAGAATCACGAATATAAACAAGAATTGCATTTTTTCATCCAGGATATTCTCCCGACTCTCCCTCGATATCATTTGCTCATCCGCGTTCAGCACAGAAGTCAACTCACAAGACGATTCCGTGCAGGAGCCCGAAATAGTGAAACAAGCCAAGAAATTATTTTCCGGAACCTTCTTTAGTCCGTTGATCGTCCTCTGTTGTGAGTATACAAATACATTGACTCGACTGGCGCGCGCGAATTGAACGTCATGTTCAGGACTCGTCTCGCGACTGTCTTGTGGATACATAAAT
Organism: Botryllus schlosseri; assembly: GCF_051294905.1. Classification (NCBI taxonomy): domain Eukaryota; kingdom Metazoa; phylum Chordata; class Ascidiacea; order Stolidobranchia; family Styelidae; genus Botryllus; species Botryllus schlosseri. The sequence continues at coordinate 7,868,265 of NC_137238.1, read as the reverse complement.
ATTTTGAAATTATGTGACGCGGCATCGCTACCGTTGATTTAAAAGAACATGATTTTCGGAATTTGGATATGAATGATTCAATTGAACTAATGGAAAATGTATATATCATTATAAACGACTCAAACCCTGGTAAATGTGTTGGTTTGACATCAAGTACGTTAACCATGATACCATTTGAAGTATTGTTCATAAAGGTGTAAACATTACTTATTTTTATGCGCAGGTAGACTATATTTAATTAATGAGTCAGCTGAATATATAGGCCTACCCTGGATCAAACCAGGACACGCTATATATATTGGACGTAGGCTACCCATATAGACATGACTTTCATGAAATAAGGAATACCGAACATCAGTATTTTTCTATTCCTTGACGTGGTGGTAAATATCTTCAAGTGAGATCGCAATGTCACATAGCAATGATCTATACCATGTCAATCGTCCAATCTGGTGAATTTTGGAAGCTACCTTCCGAGCCGTCACAAAACGAACAGCCCGGTGGCATCTTCCTAAATCATAGGATTCACGAGCGCTGTCTTGTGACGGAAATAGGTTAATCTACATCTCACATCATGGTTATGTAGCGAGCGGTCCATCTAAATCGCATATCCGTACCCCACCTGGCGAGATCTTCGCGTGATGTCAGCAGATATTGAAAATCTCTTTATATTCATTTTTCAAGTCATCTTTCCGCCGTTTGAGAAAGTGTTAGCATATTTCAACATTTCATTACTCGGAAAAGGAGCGGTCCAGTACTTCAAAGCTCTCACACATCACGTTATCAGCAGTCGAGAGTCTGACTCGGAAATTAAGGTGTGAGACATAAATGCTCAATGGAGATAGTAGATCCAGACGAAAATTTCCCTACATATAATCTTGAAGCGCTGTTTTAATGTGTTATATCGTGTGTTTAGTCGACGAGGGTGGACCTTATGCAACTTATGTTGAAAGGAGAAATATCCGAAGAGAAAGCAAAATCTGAAACGGTTGAAAAGGGTATGGTATACCTTATTGTCTATGTTTCGATTTTCTGTGAAGTATGTTGTATGTGTTCGGTATGTTGTGTGTGTTCAGTATGTTGTCTGTTCGGTATGGAAACTTCGATGTTTCATGGCTTCGTATTCGCTGCATTGTGTGAACATTTTGTAAAATAACAAAACTTTATGATAATCTATAATTTAGAGATCCGCGATGAAAAGATATAATAAGTAAAAACCTCTTTGATACAGTCATATCGTCATGATTGACATCATTCGAATAAAACGAAGTGCACTCTGAATAATACATCGCCATTATTTATACAAACTGTGGTGCAGAAGGGAGGAATACATACAACGATTCGGGTTTGATTTGACATTGTGTTCACACGACCCATAAAAGCTTAGGACCTCGCACCATCCGTATTGTATCTCCATGCGTTCGTGTCTTCCAGAGATGAAATTTCTATGTCCTGATCCAATCCAAATCCGAAGCTTCAAATCCTAATCCAGAACTTTTGAATATTCAAATCCTAATCCTAATCCGATACAAAGTGTGAATTCTACTTAGAAAGCTATAGCCTATATCTTATGCCTATATAATTCTGTGAAAAGAAATAAAACGCTCAATGAGTGTAAAAGTACATGGGGTAATAACTTTGCAAACTTCGTAATATCGTTCTCAACCTTTTTGTCTTCGCGGGCCCCTTTCGGACCATCACCGACCCCCGCGGACCCGCACGAAGTTTTAGTTCAAATTTAGCTCAATTATCGTGCAATCGTCATCTGTCTTGTGCTAATGATGACTGTAGGCTTAGTGATAAACAGCAACAAAATGACTTTTCTTGAAAATAAGTTCATATACTACTCACGTCGAAATTGGGTTGACTATTATTTCAAAGCAAATTCTGCAACTGCATTTCTTGAAATACGTGGCCGTGTCTTGAAAATCTGCCCCTTCTATTTGATATGAACGAGTGCCAAAAATCGATATCCACAAATATAGGTAATGGTGGCGAATGTAATAATAACGCGTAACGCTTCCGACGACACATTTGGGTATGATCGCAACAAATGGGGCACCAAAAAGTGACAAACAAATTTCGTTAATGAACAATGAACATATAACGTCAAGCCTGGTCATTTCTATCTAGCAGCTTATCTTGAAGGTATTATGGAAAACGTGGTCGTGTATATCAGAGATGAGCATGGATTAGGATTAGGTTTTGAAAAAACAGGATTTGTGAAATTTTGTCGGATTTGGATTGGATTTGGATTAGACATTTTTTTCAGAACGGATTAGGATTTGGATTGGATTTACCTATTTTCTGGGAGATTGAAATGTCGTGTGGCGAATGGCGACAAACTTTATTCAGATCAGTTATTAATGTACTTATGAGTATTAATGTACTTATGATTACTAAGTTATCTTGTGAATCGGCTGTGAAAGAAAATTTTCGAATCCCTCCATTGCAGTATTTTTTCAGAATTTCCAGTTGGATCGGATTAGGATTGGACATGGACTTGAATATGAAAAAGTTATGGATTAGGATTTGGATTTGGATTTGAAGGTTCGGATTTGGATTGGATTAGGACATAGAAATTTCAAATCCGCTCATCTCTGGTGTATATCACAGAAGAAAATGGATTTTTGTAAACATTTCGAAGTCACTGTGATTGACCTTTCTCATCCAACTTTTTTTCCATAATCCCCAACAAAACATCACTAAATAGCAAAATGTTTGTATCAGTAGGCTATGGGCAATTTAGCAATTAAAATGAGCTGCACAGTATGATATTTCATCTGAGATGACCATTCAGTTATTGTGAACTCTGGAGTTTTCCTGGTAATGAAGCGAAAACTGCCTCGTGATTTTCCGAATTAAAAAAAATACAAATTAGGTTAGCAACTATTTTGAGGCTTCGCGGACCCCCGGTTGAGAACCACTGTTATAGGACGAAAAACTTTGTCACCATTCGCCAATCGGTAAATCCAATCCTAATCATAATCCATTAAAAATATAATCTCAAATCCTGCTCAAATTCTAATCCGGCAAAATTTCCCAAATCCGTTTTTCTCAAATCCGAATCCAAATCCATGCTCATCTACGCTGTCTTCTACTGTAAATTATAAATTCATGCACTTGTCTCCATCGTAAACGATACTCCTATACATTGGAACTTTCGTCCGCAACAGGAATGGACAGGAATGAAATTATCGGCAACTCAATGCTTATGATCCTCGCCGGGTATGAAAACACTGGGAACACCATGAGCTTCGTGGCCTACAATATGGCTCAGCATCCAGAAATTCAGAGAAAACTGCAAAAAGAAATCGACGAAACATATAACAAAAAGGTAATCATTTTGAACTCGTGAAATAACTAGTACGGAGAATCAAACTTATTACGGTTAGCTGATATGGTATAATTTATTTCTCAAGGGAAAATTTGACTACGACAGTGTGAGCGAAATGAAATACCTTGACATGTGTGTCAACGAAACGTTACGAATCTACAACCCAATTGTAAGGTATGTCAGTGGTGTAGCAGAGAGGGACGCAGGGGATACGACCACATCCCCAAATGTTTCAAAATTCGCTGCGAATTGATGATATTAGAGTTTCGTGATAGTTTTAAAATGATATTCCACACCGTTTCCTCACTATTGGGCTCGAAAGTCACGTGACTTGTGGTTCGCTGGGGCCAAACAACTATCTTAGATAGCCGCTCCCTGTGTTAATTTGCGATATTGGTATGTTTTCAAACCGTATTTTCTGTCTCAGTGAGGTTGTTTGAAGTACAGTTCTAAGTTTTATGTTATCTTCTATGACTTATTAGCTAGTTTCAGGACTTTTAGACACTAACTAGGTAGGTTTATGTTGTTTTGCAGCCGCGCAAAATGCCAGGGTATAACGTGCCTATTTGTTATAATGGATGAGAAAACAATTCGGAGTAGTCTTTCCATCGACTTCTGAATTGCCAGAAAACGACAGGAAAGTGACTGAAATTAATAAAGCTAGTGGGAATGATAATATAATTAACATTTGATCTATGCTGACTTGTTTGTTTGGTGGTATCAAATGTCATACCGGTATTTTGTGTGCCCCAAAGACAGCGTAATCGAGTCAGCTTCAATAGCAAATGATTTAAGATAACCCACAATTATTGTATTTTTATTAAAGTGTTTACATACTGAAATTGGCCTAAGAATAGACGCATCAACTGCAGGCATCGGTTTGCTATTAAGATATCTGTGCCATTTATCGAAAAAGATAATCAAGAATTTCGGTCAGCCAAATTTAAGTTTAACCATGCCAATCAGAAGGAAGTTATTGATTGTTTCAAGGATAGTGCTGAGAAGACTGCTATTGCCGGACAAGGACAAGAGTACCGTACTTTCGACTTGGTTTTTGTGATGATGCAGCGATTTACAATTTGGCATCATTCTAACTGGAATGTAAATATTCTTTTAATGGAAGACCAGGTCTTGCTGTTACTCATGACACTACTTCATATAATTTAGTACTGGCACGGTTGCCAATGTTTTTTCTAAATTTTGGTCAAGTTTCTATACATCAGTGTTGTTCAAAAACAACTTTTTTTCCAAATTTCACTGTCTCATGAACAAAATTGTTAGGTTGGCTTGAAAAAAGGTTGCACGCTAGATTTGGCTCAATTCCAACATGCAGAAGTGAAGCTATCAGATTTTACAAAAAAAATTAATTTATTGAAAAAATAAAATATTTTATAAAATTTTACTGGCTATGCCATGAAATGGTTGAGTTTTCAAAAAAAAGTATAGCAAATTTGGCTAGTTGAACCAAATTTAAAATTTTCTACCTTCAGTAGCTTTTGCATTGCCCTATACAAAATTTACACAAATTTCTTGAACAAAAATCAGAGGGTATAGGCTAATTCATAACCATTTTATTCTCTTTATAGATACTTTTAGATGTTTAACAAATCAATGCAAAAATTGATGCTAGCCTCACTCATCTGTACCTGATTGCTGTGCTAGTGAAGTTGCACTGTGCGCTATACGTAAACCATATCCGGGGCATCTCTGATCCCGGCATCTTGTATGATGCAATTGGTATCTCTGCCACAAGCTGCTCTCCAGAAGACACCATCTCCTTCATCGCAAGAACGAAAAGCACACGCACGCTATTTACCTCTTGAACTGTGAGAAAATGCAGCTCAACTGTCTATGGAATGACGTCACCGTAGGGAAGTGGAGCGAACAATTCAAGACGATACCGGCCTTAAAAGTCGGGACCACATATACTTCCTGAACTTGGTAGAAATCCACCCAAAACGCTGGGAAGGAACTGACATTGTTGTCGACATACGGTACATCAACGCCACCAGTAGGTCATTTGTGTGGGACCAGCCTCGTAACCATACGGACCCAACAACACTTGTATCCCTTACCGTCGTTCTCAGTGCCAGGGCCAGTGCACCCTAAATTTACACAGACGCCGTTCAGCATCTTGGCTTGTCAATGGAAGATACTGACGTCGACGCGATGCAGCAACGCAATAACTACAGATTGCCATGGAGTACTCACAGTTACACTGCTTGCTGTTATTCTCGTTTACGTCAATTTCGATATACTAACACAGTCCTCTCAATTGTATTGCTTATGCCTGCCCATTTTCAAGCCAACTCTGTGTGTTTAAGTGGGTCGTCAGTTTAAGACTACCTCTACAGTAGCAGTGTATAGCTTAAGTCAAAACTGCATCCGTTTAAGGCACGTTGGCAACATTAATCAGGAATACCTAATCTGTGACCAATACCTACATTCCATTTGTTTCATTCTCGGTACAAAGGAAATACATCATCAAGTTGTGAATTTGTCGAATTTATTGGCCAGTTATTGATTTCGTCAGCACTCTTAGAATTTTGTAAAATCAAGCGAGAGTATGCAAGATTGAGAAAGTATTGTTGTGGAAATATTCTTATATCAGAATTAGGTAGTTTTTCTATTCAGAATCTTAGGGTATCATCGGGTCCAAAGCGAATAAATGGCATAAGTTTTGAGTATGCAATGCACAAGCTGCCCTGCACTTGTCAAAGTACTTGTGATGCTGGGCAAGTACTATAGTATCACCGACTCATTTCAAAATGAAGACTTTCTTCTAAATGCTTAAGTCTATTAATGATCTTGATTTGGTAGAATAGGGACACTTGATATCTATCAATACACACATCTCAAAACTGCATCCGTTTATGGCACGTTGGCAACATTAATCAGGAATACCTAATCTGTGACCAATACCTACATTCCATTTGTTTCATTCTCGGTACAAAGGAAATACATCATCAAGTTGTGAATTTGTCGAATTTATTGGCCAGTTATTGATTTCGTCAGCACTCTTAGAATTTTGTAAAATCAAGCGAGAGTATGCAAGATTAAGAAAGTATTGTTGTGGAAATATTCTTATATCAGAATTAGGTAGTTTTTCTATTCAGAATCTTAGGGTATCATCGGGTCCAAAGCGAATAAATGGCATAAGTTTTGAGTATGCAATGCACAAGCTGCCCTGCACTTGTCAAAGTACTTGTGATGCTGGGCAAGTACTATAGTATCACCGACTCATTTCAAAATGAAGACTTTCTTCTAAATGCTTAAGTCTATTAATGATCTTGATTTGGTAGAATAGGGACACTTGATATCTATCAATACACACATCACAAAAGTGACGCAAACATGTCCTAAAACTACTTTCAAAAATATAACACTCTAGCACAGAGGTCTCAAACACGCGGGCCGCATGCGGCCCGCGAGAGCATTTTGTGCGGCCCGCGACGGCATTTTGGAATATCCAGTATTCGACAATATATTCAAGTGCCATCTATTTTTTTTAGATATAAGAGCTTAAAGTTCAATATAAAACTACTATAAAAATCACTGGAATCTCAACAAACTTCACTATCACATCACTTTTAGAAGTTACCATGAGGTAGAAGATCAGCTATTACGTCACATTTCTAGTTCTTGACGATAGAACATGACCCGTTGAAGATACGTGACTTAAAATTGTGATTTGGTTTGGTTCGACCTCCTCGTCAAATTACTCGGTTTCGGATTGACTGGGTGATTATATAAAAATGACTCGAGTTGAGTCGGATCAAACGTTAAAATCAATATTTTCTTGGCCAATTTATTCAACTGGAAAATAGTCTGGTGTGAATGGGCTTTCTGATTTTAATATAGCTACCATCAGAAATTTTGTTGAAAATGGACAGGCGCTACGAGAAATCTCACTGTAAGCACAAAGGGTACGATGGCTAAAAAGGCTATGAAGCAATGCTATTACTGTGGCTCAATAATTATTATATTCAAGTTGTTATTGATATGTTCCAATAATAATCGAAGGCAAAATCTAACGCTGATTTAATTTGACTTTGGCAATGACAATAAAAATAGCCTATATTTATCACGACTGTAACAAAACCAGGGTTAGGCTACACCGCTCAAATGCTCTGATGTCAGATCAATCTTCAGTATATTTTGTAATATACTACATAAAATTGTGGCACGTCAAGGGTCTACTAGCTGCACTATTATAACCCGACAGTTTTACGATGTCATGATGCATCCTGTCGTATTATGTCTTAACTTATTAATTAGAAAAATTATGCCCGGCACAAAAAATTATTCAAATATTTGAAAATGTGATTTTATTTCGTGACAAGAGTGAATAAGGCAATAGTAAATCACATTTCCACGATGTTTGCGCAATGCCTGTCTGCAAGGACCCATCAAACAAGGCCTATAGTTGGAACCTATACATTGAATATCCCAATTATTGATGCTGCGGCCCGCGGCTTCATCAAAAACTAGGAAATGGCCCGCGAGCACATTTGAGTTTGAGACCTCTGCTCTAGCAAGTATGCAATATTACATAGTACTCCGAAAAGGTGGAAATACTATCTTCTTTACTTTGAGTCAGTGTGCATGCCTCCTCTTTACATCGCCTAGGCCAAGATGGGTGTCTGATTCCATAGACTACCCCAAGTCGCTTCGACATCTTCCTGTCTTCTCATTGTATCGCATTTTGCGGTGTATTGAACTGATAAAATTGCTAATAAACCAATGATGATGATGATGATCGTCTGTTTGCACCACAACATAAATGCTTTAAAGTTCAAAGGTCTCTTTGCTTTTTGATAAGCTTTTTCTGAGTTCCTGTCACCCATTCGTTCACCATCTTTCTTCTCTTGCTTGCTTCCATGCGTCCTCGTCAGTGGTGCCGATTTTCGAGCGTCATCGGCTTTACTTAGCCATCTGGGCTTGATTACATGATGCTGCTCATGTAGTTAGGTAAGCATTGGGGAGTCCAGATAAGCCTCCGACCCACTTGCGTCAAGTGGGATTCGAACTCAATTCCAACGCTTCCCCAATCTTTCAGGTAATTTTGCAGTTACCAACCTCTACGTCATAAACTTTCTTTCTACTCATAACTGAACTGAATATTTCCCAATTCTCTGCCATCACCACCATACATTGCTGATGTTGGATGGTCGTTGTCTAAATCATTTTGACTTCTTCTGACCAGATTCGGATTAATTTTGAAGAACTCGCAAATCGTAAAAGTAGCTTAACCAAATCCATCTGAAATCAAATTTAACACGGTACGGTAATGTTACAATATTACTAATCTCCGATGCTGACTGATCACTGACTCCGTGTCGATAAGTATACACTTGAAGCATAATAATGCTGCAGCCATACGATGAATAGTTAGTAGGTCCAGATGAAGGTACTAAACCTTTGAGTTACTTGTTTGACATAGGCTATCTTAAACTGCTCTAATCCATCATGTTAATTGAATACTATACATTGTCATCTATCTGCACGAAAAAAAAATCAATCCTGTTTTAGCCACTTTCGTAACACAAACATATAATGTGACAGCAAAGACCAGCGCTGTAGCAGAAATTGCGACATACAAATGCATTACTGTCGCAGAGAAGATGCTACCAGAAACGCGCTTGGCCCCAGACGGTGGTTGCTATGCTGAAAAGTCACGTGACTTTCGAGCCCAATTCTAAAATTACAATAAGTTACGACAAACCAGTGTACTACATACAGGATGTATATATTCACAGCAACCAATTTCGTTAATTTCCGGCAATAACAATCACCGATATGACAAATAAGTTCTACAAAATCAAGCAACACAGACATTGCCTGATATCCCCTCGCAATCGGATCTTCGCCGTGATTAGTAGGCCCATAGTGGCTACTTCAAACCATCTCTTGTTAGCTACATCTCCTGTTGGCTACGGCTATATAAAGCCGTCTCTTTGTTGATTTACCTTCTCCAGTCCTAAATTTGTATCAACCGCTTTCAAGCAAAAGTGACACGCAGTGTGTCGATACATAGGTGTAATATAAGTGCGAATGCGTTTGTGGTTTACGGTAGTGGTCGGATTCAAAAGTTTTGTCAACCGGTTCTGTCACAGAATTGATTTTTTCATTCGGTTCTGGTACAAAAAGTCTGTGACAGTAATCGCTAATCAGTAATGGCAACCAATTCGCAGATCTCATAACTAGGGCGATTTTTTTTACCTAAAAACCGGAAGAATTTGATCTAAAAAATCTAGATTTTTACATTTTTTTACCTTAAAAAACTAAATTTTGACAAAATTATGCCCTCATGTATGTAAATGAGGTGTTTTCGCATATAATGTTAGAATTGTACTACTTATCTTCATGTCTGGTTGGAACTGTCTGTCCTTACGAAGTAGTTTGACCTGGAAAAACTTGACAGACTTGAAAATTTTGACAGAATTTTGACTTATTTGGGACTTGTCAAAAATATCGCAGTACTCATAATATTTCGTGAGACGGTTCTGTAGAACAGGTGCGAACAATGTTCCCTCTAATTTTAGACAAGTCTGCGCACACTCACTAACTCACTGCGCAGACCCTTGCACAACAGTGCGTAACGACTAAAAAAAAGGTCATCACTTCGATTTTTTGTGCGTACCTTAGATTTTCTGTGCGCAGACACCGTGTCAGCACTTCGCATTTGCGCACGTGCGCAGCTTAGAGGGAACATTGGGTGCGAACCGGCTGAATCCGACCACTGGTCAAAATTGTTTACGCATCCCAAAAAGATTTTCCCTCACCACACCTTTGGCGTATGTCTCCACACACAGTCAGAGTGACAGTCCTAATACACGTGTGTCACCACATACAGAAACGCTCGTATCTGCGACAAGCAAGTCACAATCAACGGCTTCACGATACCAAAAGGGATGCAGATCTTCGTTCCGGCATTCGGTCTATCGCACGATCCTGAATATTGGGACGAGCCGGAACTTTTCAAACCAGACAGGTACGTGTAGGGTTGTATTTAAAACAAGGACCTTTAAAAAAAATTGTGTTTTTTTTAATTTGTAAAATCATGTCATAATTGTGTAAATACTTTCCAAAAACATGTTGTATGAGCCTATACGGACAATTACCACCCGATATAGCCGACGTATACGATATGGGATGGTTGGAACCCTCAAAATAGTCGGTTCAACAGCTAAAGTACGTAGATATTTCGTCAAAGGAGCTATGTTTACCCTGTATTTTCAATTGTCGATGTCAATCCACTATGACGTCACAATCAAATATTCGTGACGTTATGGCTTTAAAAAATCAGACAACAAAAAACATTACAAAACATGTTTTAAACAAGGGCCTTGTTTTAAACCTGTTTGTTTTAAATACAACCCTGTGTGAGATCAGCGAGACAAATTTGTTGGTAAGCAGTAGTTCATGAGTGCGTTTGGTAATTTCACGGTGACTAGGGTTACCATATTTTGGGATCCATTTACAAATTACCAAAGTTAGATTACCAGACTAGAAAATTGCTGATTCTAGTATTTTGACGGGGAATCATGTTTTTCATTTTCCCAATCCTTCTCCTGAAAGACCCGCCCGAACATCCGCATTGCAGATTTTGCGACATCTGTTAGATGTGCCTGCTCATTAGCCTAGCTGCCAAAGCTATAGAGGAGGACGAATCGCCGAAAAGGAAGACATTTAGGCGTCCTCGGAGGATATTTTCGAACAGTCGTGACTTAACTCATTACAACCCTGCTTTAAACTTAACAAATCCTAAATCTAAGAAGCAAGTATATATTGGTCAAAAATCTGTTAAGTAGAAGAAGAAGTGGTCGAAAAATAAAACCACCCGAGTAAGTGGTGTAACCCCTGCTTCAATACCCTGAAAAAGTAGAAATACGTTGCTAGTGACCATCTCTGGTCGTATGAATGGTTACAGGTAAACCGCGTTGTATGTCGGCAATGGAATCAACAGCTATAATGTGTATGGGACTTGCGAGAATGACAACTGACCAAAAAGATGTCGACCAACACGAGTAAATCCCTAATGTGCACAAAACTTACATCTTTACAATACTCTGCAGAATGGAGGACATGAGTCAGATCGACAATATGGTCTATCAGCCGTTCGGTGGAGGACCGCGAAGTTGCATTGCGATGAGATTCGCGTTGATGGAAGTCAAGTTCAGCATAGCTAAACTGCTTCACCAGTTTAATCTGGAACCTACAGAGGATACCCCGGTAACGATTTGTCTATTTTACGCGGTACAGAAACTCTTTGTGATTGATGGCACTCTCGTATATACTGATATCCGAACCAGAATCAGGCTCCATCAGCCATATAAAAGTCTGACCCGACTCACAACTCTCCACTTCGAAACCAATTTAGAAAGAATAAGGCGTTGCTGTATCCGCCATCCGGAAGAAGACAAGCTTGACAAGCTTTCAAGTTATTTGGACATGACTTAGTAGTTATGACATTTCTTTTCGAAAACCCTCCTTCCCAATCAATGTTCCCTCTAAGCTGCGCACGTGCGGTCCACATTGAAACAGCAAGCCCACAAGCCCACAAGTTACATCTCCGCAGTCACATCTAATTTTCTAATCTTGCAGAAACCGCCTCTGAAGCTCGAATTTGGAGTCAGCGTCAGACCGGCCGTGGATTATAATCTTCGAGCTGTCCGGAGAAATGTGGAATAGGAGACAGATGGTTGCACTTACTGTTCGTTCTGTAACTACCATGCTAAATGCGCAAAATACCGTTTTGATATAAAAACTAATCTGTACTCATTGATAGTTACGTTCTATTTGTACGCGTGTGTTTGAAATAATGATGTTGAATAAAAAGAATTCCGTTACGTAAGTCCTACGATTTGTGATAGGATATCTCTGTTAATCTAGTTAGTGAAAATTGTCCGCATCGACATCAATGTAGTCATTCGGGTTAGGACCGTTGTCAGATGAGGCAAATAAATATCGCCAATGTAACATGGCCAGGCGTGACTTTATGTAGTGCTTTGGTATGTCTTGGATTTCAGATCGATAGGGCGCAGTCATAATTAAATCTGGGAAAGTTGAAAATTACTCTTGGAATGAAGTTACGTCACATATTCATCAGATTTAACCCAAGTAAAGTGGCGTTAGAATCCCAAATCTCAGAAATTGATTAGGGGAGTGCTCCTGTACACGCCATGTCGCTTTATTATCAGACGCAATCATTTTATATGACTCTTACGACAAGAGTTTAAATTTGCCGAACAACACACTTAAAATGAGGGAAAGAAGAACATATAAATGTAACACCCGCACACTATGTATCAGCAGTTATTAACCGCCGGTGTCGGCCAGCGTTAACTTTCCGGCTGGTCCGCCAAATATATTTCAATCTTATTCGGTGTGCGGTCCAAATGCGGCCGAGAGATTTCTGTGCGGTCCGCGAGGATAATTCTGTATTGTTGTCTATCATTGATATGACGATATCCCACTTCATTTCATGTATTAACAGCATGAGATGAAATGCGGATGATGAGACAGGCTCATGTAAGTAATAGTGAATAATTAATTATCGTTTATTGTCCTGAGGGACGAGTTTCAGCTCTTTGACCGAGCTGGACGAGAGTATCTGGCTGATAGTATGTATGACTGACTTCCGATATCCTTAACTAGCTTGCTAATCCAGAGACAGTGTCTTTCCGGTACTTTGTATTGACGAACAGTGAGCACGGATCAACTAACCCAACTTGATAACAAGACGTTAAAAAATACTTGCATTACTGCAAAATAAAAACACATTACGTCAATGTCCTACCAAACGAGGAGCAAGTCACGACCCTGCTTACTACATGGCCGTCGAAAGAAAAAGAGTGAAACGTGGTCGTGCTTCTTCTGCCGTTCAATGAGGCGAGTCGAGCGTGACCATTGTGACGAAAGAATAGTGTTAAAGAAACCACCATGACATAGCCGGCCCTGTTGAGAATTGTGAATACGGAGACATTAATCAATGAGCAACAAATCTGTGGGAATGGTGGTGATCTAGTTATGAAATAGGGCGGCAGAAATTACCAAATGTTCACAACTAGACGTGCATTACATGACGCGAAATCTAGTACAGCTCCAGACGACAAAATTTTTCTAATGTCGCGACTATAGCGGTACGGGCAGTCACTGCCCTGTGACAAAAGGTCAATGAAGCTGACAGTTATCAGCAAGCAACAAAATAGAAGCAACAGTGGTGCTCTAAATATGAATAAGGCAGCAGGCAACAAAACTAAGGCAATGATTAGACCCAAATACGCATGCAATGCATCGCGCAGAATTTTCTGTAGGATCAGTCTTACAGGTAGAGAGAACGAGCCGAGGTAACCCAATGGAGTGAAGACTCGGGCGATTCGACTGTCAATGCCTCTGAAAGGCTTAATGTTCGTTCGGGCTTTGAGTGTGTCTTCGTTTATATTCCCGGTAACTCCTGGTGTCTGCTCGTCGTCTGAGTGCTCGAAGTCGAGGTCCACCAGGTTGGAGGCGCGAGCAGATTCAGGGATCTGTGACATAATTTCGTTATTTCCAATGCCAAATTTATGATTGCAGCCATAGTTGGCAGAAAGTTCTTTAATGACGCGGATCGACTTTTCAAGGTCGCCTGCTGAGTGCAGTATGCCGTCAACGTAGGTGTTATTCAGGATGCAGTCAAGTGCAGGCTTGCCAGCACTTGGGGCGTTGAGCGCTACGATCTGGCGCAGACAGAATTGTGCAAACCTTGGTGAGGATGTGCTTACGAATAGATGTGGAATCATTTGATAGTCTATCGCCTTTCCGTCGAGATGACCGTCTTCGAACAGGAGGCAGTGGATTGAGTAGAATTGTCGTGTTGTAGGAGAGAGTAAGTCTGACGTAACGACTTGCGCATACTCCCGAAAATGATTTTCATTCATCTGCTTGTATTTGCTGAATAGTTCTGGTTCCTTGACGACCTTTGAACACTGAGTTTCGGGCGTCTTCTTAACCGCTCCTCGGTCCTAAGGTAATTTTTTCTCCTTCATCCGCCATGGGAGGCCAACTTGAAATTGACTGTTCACGATGGGCGCAGGTTCATTCATAGCGGCGAGGGCCTGCTCATCTTCGATAGAGTTCTTTGATTCGTAGGGGTCGGTATAAATGTCAGAAAAATCGGCATTACGAATAGAAAACATTGGCAATATAGGCGAGACACATTGTTTAGCGAAATTATCGACATGTATGAAATTTGCATTAACAAAATTTACACTATCGCGCGCGGGGGCGCTCTTGGAGAGTGATTTGTCAAGGCCGCCCAAGCACCAGCCGAAAACTGATAGCTTGGCACCTGGCAGTTCATTTTGCGGTGGTATTACTTCGGTGCAGGGGTAATTCACGAGGAAATCGTTACCCACAAGGAGATCGACATCGCTTGTCTCAGCGATAGGAATGCTTATGTGACTGAGGTGATCGCACGCTGCGATGGTATCGACATTTGGCGCGTGAATATTGACATTTGGAAAATACGGGGTTGACAGCACGTCTTCGAGATTGATGACCGCGCTCTGATCGAGGCCTTGCACCGAAAGCGACACGAATTGCGCGGTGCCCGTGGCAATGCCGATTGCGGTTTCCATTTCATGATCGACTTGATCACCATGGATATTCAATTTTTCTAAGAGCCGCTCGGTACAGATGCACGTGCCGCATCCAGGGTCTAGAAAGGCGTTAGTAATCACTACAGCATTCGAATCGGCAGACGTGATTTTTACTGGAACGACAGATAGCCGCACAGGGTTCTTATTCTTAGTTGCCGATGCCAGCATGGCATTTACATTGGCAATATCGGTAGGCCTATTACGGCAATTTGTGACGTGCCTTGTCACATTTTGAAATGCTCCATGAAGGAGGCTGTGATGCGGTGAGCCGCAATTGTCGATATGACATCGATAACTCGATCCGCAACTATGGTGATCGTGACCGTAGCTCAAACAATTGTTGCAGAGCGATTTTTCTTCCACGTATGCGTTGCGATCGGTCGGAGTCTTCTCTCTGAAAGCGTCACATCTGTAGAGAGGGTGAGCGCCGCTGCAGAGTAGGCAAGGAGGCAGCTTTTGGTGAGAGGTACTGCGTCTTTGGACGTTGTGACCGGGAAAGTGTATTGATGTGGCATGCACTTTCACTCTAGTCTTTGGCGAAGTATACCTTGAATTCGGAAGGCTATAGACGAATTGTGCGGTTGGAGTTCTTGCGGTATCGGCTGCGCGTTGTACGAAGTCGACGAAATCTTCAAACGTTACGTTGGAGCCTTTCATTTTTTCTTCGTGTTGGCCCAGGAACCGTTGTAGGAAGTATTTAGGGTAGCGACCCATTATCTCGTGAAGAACTCCCAGCGCATTGACTTGCGCCATTGCTTTGCACTGGGCGAGGACGTGTCTGGCAGACCGTAACTGGTCAGAGGCCTCTATCAGTGATTGTCTATTATTAGGGTCGACCGGGTCCCCATTTCTTAATTGATCAATGAATGCGTTGGTAACATAGGAATTGCGCCCATAGTTATCATGCAGGATTTTGCGTGCATGTGTATACGCCTGCTTGTCATGACGACCAGCGCGGCAGCCTGCGAGAGCTGCCTTGGCAGGGCCAGTACAGTATAAAATGAGCTTGTTCAACTTAATTCTATCAGGATGAATTTCACTAGGATCTACGCCTTGGGGTTCGAAGGCGCTATCAAATTCGTTGATGAACCGGTGATAGTCTAGAGGGTCTCCGTTGAATGAGGAGACTGAGATCGTTTGAAGGTCGAAACCAAGTTTGATGGAGCCCAATATATTGTTCCACGGGTTATTATGGTTATCATTATGGCGTGTACCCGAACTATAACCCGACACTGGCATTGAGGGACCAAAATTTTCTGAAGTTTGCTGACTATACTCGACAGGAATATGGCCGCCGCTGTGTACAACAGGCGGGAAGTCATCTAGAGGACGTGGGGCGAGACTGGCATTAGTTATAATCGGGTTACCAAAATTATATGGTTGTGAGTAGCTAGAATCAATGGGGATACGGCTGGCATTGTGGGCCGCATCCGCAAAACCAGTCTGTACAGGAGGCGAAACTATCCCGTCCATGGGCATTGCCGGCCCAGTAGGGATGCGCTGATAGGCAGCTTGAGGGTATGGCGTTTGACTATAATCACGAGCCTGGCCATGAGACCGAGCTTCCAGGCCGCTGTCGGTCGCCGGGTCGCTATAATCATATAAGCGGGCCGAACTTGGTTCAAATTTTTTATGACTTGCCGGTGCGGCCGACTGTCTAGTAGTCAGCACAGGGTGAGTCACCGCCGGCCCATTAATGGGCCCCTGAGCAACACTGTTAAGTGTCACAGGTGCAGGCGTGTTCAGAGTCACAAAACTTTGCCCAAGGGTAGAAGGCATGTATAAAGGATCTGTACTCACTGCGCTGTTTACTGGGGCGACAGGCTCGACATACTGCGTCGCGACAGAACCACTACAGGACGATTTGGCGTTGATGATTTTCAATCTCTCAGTGGCTTCGAGGAGCTGTCGCTCGGTTGCGAGTTTCGATTCTTCACATCTAGCTTCAAGTTCGACTTGTTTTTCCTCAGCTTCAAGTTCAAGTTTGGCTCGTTTGGCCTCAGCTTCGGCACGCTTCGCCTCGGCTTTTAATTTCGATTGTTCTTCTGCTGCCCTGATTCTTAGTCTTTCAATTTCACACTCGGCGCGAATGCGTTCCACTGAGGCGTGAGTTCTTACGGAACTGGCGGTCTTGCCAAATCGACGGCTCGACGTTGCATCCTTTCTGAAATGCTGTCGGGTGTCTCCGAGGTCAACACTTGCTGCAGAATTTGTGCTTTCGTCTCTGAATTCCTTGTAAGCATTATTTACTCGGCGTTGGCCGTTTGCAATCCCTAAATTCAGCTCCCTTATCGAGCGGATACTCGGATGACGGGGTTCGTGCCTTTGTAGGGTTCGCTCCAATTCATTCAAATCATCGTAGAGTTGAATACATAGATCGTCTAGCGCACCTTTAGACTTGATGATGAGTGGGTGCGAAGACGCGCTGTTGATTGCAGTGTAGAAAGCGCGCTCTGCTGTTTCGAAAGCAGCGCTGGATTCCTGCATGACTTTGTCAACATGCTGCTTGTTGAATGCTTCTCGATCGGCTGCTTGCCGTGTTGAATCCATCTTGACGTCAATCAGTGCTTTATTTTTTAACTATGTCCTGAGGGACGAGTTTCAGCTCTTTGACCGAGCTGGACGAGAGTATCTGGCTGATAGTATGTATGACTGACTTCCGATATCCTTAACTAGCTTGCTAATCCAGAGACAGTGTCTTTCCGGTACTTTGTATTGACGAACAGTGAGCACGGATCAACTAACCCAACTTGATAACAAGACGTTAAAAAATACTTGCAATACTGCAAAATAAAAACACATTACGTCAATGTCCTACCAAACGAGGAGCAAGTCACGACCCTGCTTACTACATGGCCGTCGAAAGAAAAAGAGTGAAACGTGGTCGTGCTTCTTCTGCCGTTCGATGAGGCGAGTCGAGCGTGACCATTGTGACGAAAGAATAGTGTTAAAGAAATCACCATGACATTTATAACAGTCTATAAGACAATATCACGCATCGCGGAGGACAGATCATGTATGAAAGAAGGATATGTTAAATAGCACCGATTTCGTTATATGGATCTCGTGATTTGTGATAGCACATGTCTTTGGGGCCTAACATTGCTGATAAAAATGAATCGTTGACATTTAGGCGTCCACCGAGGACACTTTCAATTTTGTGAAAAAAGAGGACAAATCCTCTTAAAAGAGGACATATAGTAACCCTATTTTATATGCATCTGGTCTGTAAATGATTTGAATGAATTCTGTCAACAGTATTGGTTCTTCCATAAATTACTATATAGTTTTGATCCTCTCTCCGTCCACATGATCAGAGTTGGCGGTAGAACTGGTGGAGGATGATAACTTCGAAAATTCAGGAAAGGTAATTGTACAACGTACATCGTTAAGTCATGCTCATGTCACACCAATAAGATTATTTATCAGTCAGGGCTTTGGAGCCGCCGTAAATTTGCATTGCTCCAGCTCCGGCTCCGGAGCTTTCTTTTATCATACATTAGCTCCGGCTCCAGCTGTTGTCTGTCTATATCAGGGGTGGGCAACCCGGGCCTGCGGGCCATATGTGGCATAGGCCTACGTCCCATTATATTATATAAATTCTGTTATATCATCGAAATTGAATTGCTCAGATTGTGAACTTGCAAGGCCAACTTTAAATATGATTAGTCTGCCAGTGACACTTGGGATGTTGATGACTAAAATATTAGTTTCGACGCATAGGCAGATCCAGGGTCCAGTCACATTTTTAATAAATCGTCGTACCCTACAATAAACTAAAATAGTAGTAAAATTTTTCGTCACGCCTCGCGTGTTTGATTGTCACACGATTTCTTACTAGCCTACCCCCACCTGAAAATGAAAAAAGGCCTAATTTATCCGAATGAGTCTACGAGAGAAAGTATTTTCGCGTTTGCGTTCGCAGAAAGATCGTCGGCGATGAAATGTAGGCACAAAATGATTGTCGTATATTAGCGGAAATCTTCGATATCGATATGTACAGATGCCGAATAGTCCTGTCCTTGCAAACTGCGTCCAGCGGGCGGTCTACAGTCGACCGGCAATACACCCAAGTAATAATAATATTAACTTTGAAAATTTTACGCGCCTGGCGCGGCTAGTGGGCAGCGCACTCGTTCGTCAATTTCATGTGGCCCTCTAGCCGAAAAGGTGGGCCGCCCCTGGTCTATATAGATTACTAATTTACCCGTAGGTTAGTTATCTATAGTAATCTAGAGTCTGTCTGCTGTCAGTAACATTAACTGTAACTGTAGTAAGAGCAATATGGGCGGATATTACGAGGTGATCAATAGAAATTCGATCTGTACCAAATGACCAATGGTTTGGCGTTCGATATTGGTGCACTCGTTACCAGTCCATCCAGTGCCGATCAAGTTTATATGAATATAATATTTTCCGGTTGAAACAAATCGAATAATCGAATTAAACTCTGTGCCATGCACATTGCGCCATGCCCAAAACGAATTAAACTAGGCAGTATGCACATTGCACATTTACAAGTCAAAGTGCGCGATAATCCAGGAATACTAGAGCAGTGCTTTTCAACCTGTGTGACGGTTCGCACTCGTGCGAATGAAAAAAATTGTAGTGCGAATGACGAAGGTGGTGCGAATAGTGCGAATGAAAATCCGGATCAAGTGCGAATGAAAACCGTGATTAATTGTTAACTTTTCTGACGTGGAATAATTCAAATAAACCTAGGAAATTTAGAATCAGTGTAACTTTTGTATTTGTGGTGCAATTGTAAAAACTTGATACGACGCACCACTAATCGTAGCTCTTACAAGCCGTACTGAATTAATATTCCCGCACTGTAATTATTACGTAACCAAAAGCCTGGTTTGGAAGGTGGTGTAGTGGCAGTATAGAGATCTCTACAATCTCTATAGTGGCAGACATACAGCATATCAGCCCGTCTGAGCCTGCGACAGGCTGGAAAAATGACGTCAAATTGACTTCCTGCTTTCTTTCGCTAAACAATCATCAAATTTTCGTAATAACTATTGGATAAGCGGGAGGCACGAGGATAAGACTCACATTTGCAAGTCTACTGTAGCGCAAATTTTTACCCCTTCAAGGGTTAAGTACGTAACGCAAAGGGTATAATATTGGGTCGACACGGTGCCAGAGCTATCTGTTAATAGGTATGTAATATTTATTGCAAAAAATCCTGTGATCGTTTTTGCATATCCAGAGTCACTGTGCTGGGTACTATAGCCAATAAGCAAGACACGCAGTAAATATGGCTTTATCATGAGAATTCATGATAAAATATGTCCGACTGTTTTTTCTGGAAAACATGGTCGAAGACCGTTGGGATGAACTAGTGTAGGTAGGGGTGTGCAACGAGCGAGTTCAGGCCTATGAGACTCATTCATTTCGAGGCGTCGGGGCACATGAAGACGTAAAGTTTTGGCAAACAAACCGCTGATAAAATGCGGTGCCAAAAACATAAGCGGCGACAAAACCTCGGTCTAAAAATGACCTATGCTGGATGGCCAAACCTTTTGAGATAGATTGGATACGCTCCGTTGTCGGCACGGAATATAGTTCCGTTCTTGCAATCTGAGTAGACAGTAGTACAACAACTGCGATACGCACAGGAATTTAATTCGCCCTAATTTGAAATCGCGTGCGTCAGACATGTTTTGTAGAGCTGTGGTGGGTAGAATTTTGATGTGCGCGTTCTGTATGTCATACATGCCCGTAATATAGTAGCATACCACTGTAATATTAAAAAGAAATTCCTTTTCCTGAGTGAGACTCGGGGCGCGAGATGCCACAAAAAACTCAGATTTTGGTGGTAATCTAAAAGCTACTTTACCGTTACTAAACTGTTATGACTTCTCAAGTTAGATTGAGCTAAAGAGTAGAACACATAGTACCGTGAGTTATTTGCTCTTCTCATAAACTTGCGAGACAGAAGTTGGAACAACGTATCATCAGGTAGCGAGCTCTAACGTGCCTACTCTCCTTGTTCGTTTTGCACCTTATGTTCCTAAGACATAAGGCAAAGCCTCAGCACAAATATGTGGGTTTTTCATCCTTTCGACAAACTGGAGCCTCGTGGGACCTTTGCGTCAGCTCTCAAAAACGATTTCTTCCAGCAAGCATTTTTCACTCGCGAAAAATACGCTGTATTTTGGATAGGAGTGCAGAACAGATTTTAAGACCTGGTCATCCAAGCACTAGTAGACGTTCTGGTATAAATTCCAAACAACATTGTTTGGCCGAGAAGGGTTTTAGTGAAATAATTGAAAGCAAAACGAGCGAAAAAAGTTGCCTTTTTATTGAGACACTTGTTAGCTTAAGCTACACAGTAGCCAATTTGTTGCACATCCGAACAAAATGTTGTTAAGTAGGCCTATCTTCATCTTCTTTTTGTATAACAATTTTCGATTACTTTGTGCGAATGAAATTTATTTTACAAAAAAAGTGCGAATGGAGCTCAAAAAGGTTGAAAAGCACTGTACTAGAGTATCAAGCTGACACAGAGATATCTAGAACCCTGAGCAGATATCAAGAATGAATTAACGGAACAGATGATTACAAATTGGAAATCGCGTATCAAATCAGTAATTTGTCTCCAACATAAAATACCATGGGGTTTTGGGCTACTCTTCTGCCATCCCTTATTTACGCTCGAAAATCCTTACTGCAGTGAATGACGATGATGCGCCGTAATGAATTCCAATTAGCATGTATAATTGCATACTCAATAACACTGACAATTTCGCAGCCCGGTTAAAGAACTATCACGAAAGAACGAGTATTTGCTCATCCGATTCATAGCAACGATAAGATAGAATTTCTCGACTCGTGCTCGTCATATCGACATGTGCAACGAAATCACGATTTTATCCTCTCTCCCATTTCGCGTAATATAGGCCTACTTAGTGATCATTATTTTCGAACCGTATACAATTGGCCAACAAGGTTGTGCTGATGATTAAATTGCGGCTATGCCGAATACCCACGATATTCACAGGCATATCTAGCATACCAAGGTTCGGCACTCATGTATGAAAATTGAACAGTGAACATATGACTGCTCTGCTGTTAAATCCCCAGGAACATGGTTGGTCGGAAAAGGTAGACCCAAAGAGGAAAAGATTCCTAATTTTGCGAAGGCCTGATATTGAATTATGTGAACTCAGCATATATGGTTGTTGCATATAGCATCTTATGAAATATGTCGGAGCCGGGGCTACCTCTCAAATAACTGGCTCCAGCTCCGGCTCCGGCTGAATTTTATGTAGAGCTCCGGCTCCGGCTCCAGCTCCGGCAAAAATCCACGGCTCCGGGGCTCTGGCTCCGGGCTCCGGCTCCGGCTCCAAAGCCCTGAGTCTAATGCTGGTGCGCCCTGCGCACCAATGAGCTATATAAATGTGGTTTCCAATCTTTTATGGTCGCGACTCGATTTCCAATTTGAAAATGTTCCGTGGCCCAGCTACAAATCTGATAAGCTGATTACTAGAGCAAGTTTTTGCTGCTTTTTCCGCTTTTTTTAGAGCTTCTGGAAGCTTCGTAAATACTCATAATGTATGTAGTATGGTGTTTTAATCTGTCTGGAGGAGTTTTATGTTGCAACTTTTGTCTATATTTTTCATGCGACTTTTTTCTGCAACTTTTATCAAGTATTGCGCAAAATATGCTATAAAACTATTATAAAGACTAAATTATTGGATTTCAAGTGACAATGCGGCCCACCATAGGTGCCGCAGGTATACTGGGTATGCCGTGTTTACCTAGCAATTTTTTCGGGTATGCGGCGTACCCACTATTCCGTTATTCATGAAACTCCCTGAACTAACTGGTAAATTGTGCGAACCCTATGTAAATAAAAATGCAACCATGATCGATTGAATAACGAAGGAAGAAACGGAACAAGCAGACACCATGCACATTTTAAACTGCTAGAACCTTTCGAGTATCTCATACCCTCATGATTCCAAAATATTGTATAAATGCAACTTCTGCAACTTTTGTTAAAATTTTAAAAATAAATGCAACTTTCTCAGGTTTTTAGTGCAACAGAAACTTGCCTTAGTGATTACTAATGAAAGGTCGACACCTTTGCGCAATTTACTCACGGGCTATTTTGGAAGCTGATTACGTTCAACATCTTCACGAACCCAAGAATAAAGGCAAATTACCCCCAGGTTTAGAACCCCTATCTTTGAATAAAGCATCTAAACGACCTAAACCGACTCTAGGAATGTATCCTGTGTTCTCCAATAATTGCGATTACAGTCAAAACTATTTCAGTAAATGATTGTTATTTTTGTTTGTTTATGATCACAGTTTTTGCGAGGGTGGTAGTCCCCATCTTAAAATCAATACATGTGATACTAAATCTCGCGCAGCAGGTAGAAAGATTTCATGTAGCACAAATCTGCCCGAAAATAATAGTGTTTATGTTGATTTAGGAAAAAATTATGAGCTTACTTCCAGCCTTCAAAATTCCGGACATTCAGGCATATTTTAGAAATTCCTCTCGGATGCAGTTTTAACATTGTAATTCCGGACATGTCCGGGAAATTCCGGGTGTATGGCAACCGTAACCTAGAATGATATAGGTCAGTGGCGGCTCGTGACAATATCGGGTGGTGGGGCAAGGGCCGCAAGCGACTTGTTATCAATATGACGTCACAGTAGCGTTTTTCAACGTTCATGATGGCCACATGAATTTCCCGTAAACAATGATTTTTAACGTAGGTGCCGCGAGAGGTTTGCCGGTGGCGTGACTTGAAGTGCGGTAACAAATGTTTTATTCATTGTTTTTTATTCAAATGATTATTTTACAAAATGTACGCGAAATAAGAATCGTTCCCATGCCACGAATCAATCATCAGGTTATCCTTAGTAGCATGCGTTATGATTTCGTGGTAGAGATTACGCAAGCGCCGAGTAAGACTATACCAAAAATACACAGACCAACTACCTACAAAGAGCATTCGCATGACACCTTGTGGTGTTTTAATCGTTCCATGCTCAGCAATTCTGTAAAGTGCTGCAGCGCCTCCGACCCGATTTGTATATGGATTCTCGTCCCGAAAGCGAGTCAAATCGATTTGCCCTCGTCCGAAAGTGTTTGGTACACGATCCTGATGCGTTACGACCAGGGGATAGGCAATCAAAGCGGTGGCACCCATAAACGTAAAACATTATAAAAAGCCAGCTGTTATCCATGGAAGATTGAGCTGATGCGCGTAGCAATGCAAAAAATGCGCATGCGGGTAAACTTCTTTCATTAAAACTTGTACGCTATGTCGCGATCCGCTCATGACTGCTGCGCCGTCGTAGGTTTGCGCAATAAGTTTCGACTC
Organism: Botryllus schlosseri; assembly: GCF_051294905.1. Lineage (NCBI taxonomy): Eukaryota > Metazoa > Chordata > Ascidiacea > Stolidobranchia > Styelidae > Botryllus > Botryllus schlosseri. Next base: position 7,843,936 of record NC_137238.1, on the reverse strand, counting down.
AACTGAATAGGGCTGTAATGTTTTTTTTAATACGTAAGAAATTCCGACAGCAGTGCGATCGTCAACAGCCACAAAGCTGTGGAATCGTTCGACTGGCATACCAAATTTCGTGAACCGAAAAATCACGACTAGTTGTGACAAACACGTAATGTCAGTTGTTTCGTCAGACTGAATAGATAGAAATTCAGCGTCAACAATCTCGGTAAACAAATGCTGTAGATAGATGTGATATATCGAATCAAGCACATCATTTTGAATAGTCTTTGAGGTACCCTTAGCTACTGTCGCGGTGTCGAGATGTTCGCGCAAAATGCTATCAATGGAAGCCGTGTATTTAATTAGATCCAAAAATACCCCCCTATTGAGAGAGCATTCCTTCTCATCGTGGCCTCGAAGGGGCAATTCATGAACTCCAATAAATTTAATGGCATCAATCACCCGAGAGAGAACATGCCTATTCTTATCTACAAGCTCATTGTGCTTGCAGACTGATACGCGATAACTTTCATTGAGCTGCGACATTACATTTACTCTGCCAAACAATTTATATTTAACTGCACTAGCCATGTGCACTTGGGATTTTTGGTGCGTTTTCAGACGCTCTGACAAATGCTTCAGATCGCGATAACCAATTTTGTTCCAACAAGAGCCACTGCTTCCGGTACCGGCACTGTCGAATAAAAGACAGTAAAAGCAAAACAAGGCGTTTTTATCCTCGCCATAAGTAAGCCATTCATTTTTATCGAAATGCGCTGAAGAAAAGGCACGAGTGCGCTTTCCTCCGGCGTACGATTGGATCAATGGGCAATTTCTAGGCTGATACGGACCTAGTCGCTTTACCTCTAATTTTTGCTCTAAAGGCAGCTGGCTAAACGGCGTACGGAGCAAAGATTCAACACGATTCATGTTCGCACTTGACCTGACTACTTATCTGCAGAAATGGAAATGACTATAAATCGAGAGATTGCGTATGCCTAACTGGAAAGGTCAACGAGTTCGGACACATACGCAATTGTTATCTCATAGATTGGACAAGGAAATGTCATATTGAATCCAAAACATCATTCTGAAGAACAACGGATAGCAGCCTCGGAAATTCGGTCCCGGTACAGCTTGGGAGATTCTGGCCTTGAGGCTGGAGACTGTCACACGACACATACGGCTTACGGTCTATAGTGTCTATATGTCTGCTGCAAAATCGCCTTCGGAAAATATATTACCGAATAAATACGTGGATGAAAACTGAAAACTTGGTACACTGTTACATGAAATCATCGAGAAGTATAGCCTCATGACCGTTTTCGGTATGGTACACTGTCAAAATTAATACGAACAGATCAACGCCGAATTTTGCGTAATATTTACTGAGGAATCGGCTGATCAAGCGATCAGCTGTTAGCCGCCATCGAAAACGAAACAGCTATCGCGCTTGACAGGGGTTGTAATTGTGAGCAAATGGCCCGAAGGCCACCATTCCACGGTGAAATTGACATTGGAGAATATAAAATAAAACTAAATATTTGAATGCAAACCGAGGATGTTAGTAAACTGTTTCATGATATCATCATCTCATCACCTATCTCAGTATAGAACACAGATAGCCTACACCGGCTTTTGCGTGAAATCCGCAATGCGTTAGGTAGGCTAAGTGTCAGATCAGCGCACATCTCTACCATACTCGAACTTAATAACGAAATTGCTGCCCTAATCATTGAGTGTCAACCTTGAGACTTGGCACAGCGTTCGATACTAAAATCAAGACATACCATGTAAAAGTTCATGACGGATCTAGCTAAGGAGCATCGTTAAAATCAATGGAGACCAATACCGGCTTTGCGTGAAATATGTTTGCGATACATGACCGATCAGCACACACTCGACTTTGGAAACGGAATTACTACCCTAAACTTTGAGTAGAAACCCTGAAACTTAGGACAGTGTTAAATACCACCATCACGACATGACATACCAAGTTTCAAGAATTATCATGGTGTGAAACACCATCAAAATCGACCTGTACCAGCAACGGTCGACTCAACGCATATCACGGTATCCGAGTTCAGATATAGATACGATTGTTACATCACACCTTAGGGGCGAGCAAGCATATTTGCCCCGGTTGCTCGGCCATTTTACGAATAGGAGAGAGTAAAGCAACGTTTCTTAATTGTGCGCAGCTTTGAGAGAATAGATAGTGAAAGCTTGTTATGAGCGCTACCGGGGCAAGCCCCGGCTAGGCATTCACAAAGCGAAAACACAGAAGAGAATTCGATTTTCGCGGAGACTTCGCTATGTATGGGCATTTGCAAGCGAAAGCACAAGAAGAACGCGGGTTTCGCTGTGATCTCGATATATATTGAGCGCTGTGCGTCTATAAATGGTTAAATTGTTATTGAACAGAATTTTAGGTGGGGCAATGCCCCAGTTGCCCTATAGCACGAGCCGCCACTGATATAGGTTATTTGTCCTTGTCAGTATAGCCTTATAACTACCTGTCAAGAACATACACTTCTTCTCGCGTCGAATGATCTCATACCACACTGATTTCTATGCGGCGTGCATATTGGCAGTGGTGGCCCTAGGATTTGGGGGCCCCTTGTCGACACTTCCAGGGGGGCCCCAATATATCTATAAACGCATCTTCTGGGGGGGGGGGCTAGATCACTATGGTGACCAAACAACGAATTTGATAGAACACGTACAAAGAATTGAAACTTCCAATGAATGAAGAAACTACTATGACCGGACAATTGGTTGTTGCATTTAGTACTTCAAAAAAGTAGAAATCAAAATGATGATAGGAAATATGACACCAAAATTTGAAAAGAACAACGAAATGGAAACTATGATACGGGCACAAAATGATATTGGCCTGGTGTAAACTTACCAAAGCAGTCGAGACATCATGATTCATGGATACTAAAAAAAAAATGACTTCCCTTCTTTGACAAGATGACTCAACCACGAGGAGTTATGGCCATCTAGAATTATTACCGGATCACTCAACAAGGATTAACTCATGTACTATATTTCTACAGAGAAAGGAAAATTATTTATTCGTAACAGCTAACACAGCAAAAGTACCTACAGAAAAGAACAAATACCGGTATATTACAAATCACCATTTGTCCCAGAAGTGACCTAACCAAGACATAGTTTCATGTTTACGGTAAATTTTACATTGAATGCTTGCAATGGTACCGGTCATAAAACAGCTTAGTCAGACCACCTCGTCAAAATGTCTAAAGATAGAATAGAAGAAGCTCTTGAACCTGACAATAAAATGAGGTGAGGGGTCAGAATCAGGCTCATAATAATTTTCAAAATCAAGTCATACACAGCGTCAAATTCAAATATTGTTGGCGCAACACTGTCCACACAAAGATTGCGAACGCCAGTTTCAAGAGGAACTAAACATTATCCAAATCTCCAACTTCTGCCTACAATTTAGGCTACATTGCTGTCACAACTTTGAAATTATGTATTCAATAAAAACTCAATTTTCATCATTCTATGTTATAATAGCTTCCATATCATGACTAGAGATGAAATTTTTTAATTTGACAGAAATAAGAGGGATACTCCAATGATTTTCATTAGCAATGACTTTAAACTTGAGTGCCGTACACAAAAAGCTAAATTGTAACTTGACTGATATATTAGACCAACTTCTACAAGATAGCTATGTACAGACCTACCAAAAATTCTAGCAATATTACGATTGAATGAGCCAGAAAAGCTTGATTTTTATCATGCGCCAACTCGAAAAGCTGGATATTGCATTTAAAAACTTGAAATTGTGATGTAGGCTACTCGGATATATTTCAAAATCACTTGATCCAAATTTCTGTCAAATCTAAAAACTGAAATGAACCATTATTTTTAGGGCTACTGACATGGAGTTAGCCTATTACTGAAAATGAACGAGATGCACCAGTCACTGAAAATATATACTTACTGTATACACTGTAGTAGTTTTAATGTTTTTGCAATTTTAAAGCACTGAGAAAAAGGTGTAGAATATTATTTAAAAATATCATGAAAGTGATAATCATTCGCGACAAAATTTCACGACAGTTGATGCGATCGCGTCTCTCGCGCAAATCTCTCCTGAATAAAAATTAGAAGAAAAGGAGTAGCCGCCGGGTCTTCAAAATTATGTGAATACTTGGTGAGTGAATAGTGCGATACCAAAATCTGCAAGGATTCAGGGCGGGGGACTCAAAGCATGTTAATAAACCGGGTCGCCTTCAAGAGCATTTAGAAGATTTTCATCTAATTACAAAATGAATGAGTACGGTACTCAAAACAAAGCATGCACTTCTAATCGGTGCAAACATTTGATCATCGACCCCTCTTTACGACAAAATATTTCAGATTCGTGCATGGATATCCATGGTTATTCGCAATATGGTAACTATAAATTGCGTAAATGTAGGAGGGCCCCCTCATAAAATCGAAGTAAGCTATTTTAACGTGCACAGAAATTTGATGATCGACAACAGTTTACGGTACTATATTCTACATTGGTGCAGATATTTTCACGGTTATTCGCAAAATGATAACCAAAAATTGCGTAAATGTAGGAGGGCCCCATCATAAATCGAAGTAAGCTCGTGCAACGTGTGCAGAAATCTATTGATCGACAACTGTTTACAGTACCATGTTCTATATGGGTAGGCCTGCATGTATATTCATGTTCAGTTATTCGCATAATGATAACCAAAAATTGCGTAAATGTAGGAGGGCCCCATCATAAATTGAAGTAAGCTCGTGCAACGTGTGCAGAAATTTATTGATCGACAACTGTTTACAGTACCATATTCTATATGGGTAGGCCTGCATGTATGCTCAGTTATTTGCAAAATGATAACCAAAAAGCGCTTAAATGTAGGAACCCCCGTCATAAAATCAAAGTATGCTCTTTTACCGCGCACAGAAATTTGATGATCGACAACTGTTTACGGTGCCATATTCTACATGGATGTATGAATTTTCACGGTCATACGAAAAATGATAACTAAAAAATGAGAATTATGATTGACGGTACTGTACCATATTCTTTATGGATACAAGGATTTCCACGGTTATTCAGAAAATGGTAATAGTTGGAAAGAAGCGCATAAACCGGGGAAACAGTTGAAAAAAAAGCGCGTAAACCGAGGACAGGGGCCCCCTCGAAAGCGCGTAAATCAACCAGGGGGCCTTGGCGACCGTCCACCTCGCCCACCCCAAAAGCCACCACTGCTTACTGGGCTTTCATAATGAAAAGTGAAACCGCGTGTTGGCAATCGCAGTCTCTATAGCAGGGGTGGGCAAAGTTTTTAGCTCACGGGCCGCAGTATATAAAATTTGGATAGTAAGCCAAAATTCAATATCGTGACAGAACGACAACATGGAAATAAAATATATATATTTGTATATTTAAAACAAACCAAACATTGATTTGATGATAACGTAAAATCGTCAGAAACATTGACGAGAATTTATAAGCTTGTTGTTCTCATGGTCAAAATTAGGGATGAAAGTCGGTTGTCCCGATTTTTAGAACTGGGTGTAAATTTGAGTCTGTGAGCAGCGATCTGTTCATAGATGTGCTGATTGTTCTTTTGGTTCTACTCCAGCACATACAACGATGACAGCATCATAACCATGTTACTACACCTTTACCTATACCTTTAAATACGCCTCTAAAATATGTAAAAATATTATAAATATAAATACTTGTACGTCTACGAAGGACGAATCCATCTAACACACTAGCGAATCGGTTTTTCCAAGTACAGCACTAAAATGAATAAACTTGCTCGTGTTGCCAATAAAACTCGTGATCCGAATTAAGTCATTTACATTTCACTTTCCGTGATGTTTAGCAATTGAAACCTTTCAGAATGCATTAGCCACGAGGTCATGCTATCGTGCCATCAATAAAAATACCATGGTAAGGATATAACTTTTCATTATCATGTTGAAAGTACCCACAGTATAATTTGATTTTTAGTACGCATTTTATCAATATTTTCACACGTTTCTTGAGACTTTCGCGGGCTGAACACAACAGTATTGTAGGCAGCATGCGTCCCGCGGGCCTTGGTTTTCCCGCTCCTGCTCTATAGTGTATCCGTATACTTATCAGTACAATCTCACCAGAGATCCTCTTCAAATTAAACGAATATAGAAGAGTCATATCAGTAAGGCCCTGAGTAAACAACGTTATCGTAGGCTCTATTTTGTAAAACCACCGCCGGCTACAACTGACGGTAGCAGTATCACGTATTGATTAGTTTGTAGACAGTGTTTCTGCGGTGTCTCACTATCAGAACACGTGTTGATTGCGTTTTGATACTAATTATGACAAAATGTTTGCTATTTGCTTTGGGCCCATGCTACCGAATGGTCATTAAGATGATCTCGCAGTGCGCATGTTAGTTCTTCTGAGTTCGAAATACGATATATATGCGAGCGATACCATCATATTACACTTAGTGAGGGCGCTATATGAAGATGGATATGGGAGGAAACACAATTTTAGCTTAATTGCAGAGCCACAGCAAGAACACTTTGCAGTCAGTCCCATAAATTTGAGGTGGCAGCTAAGGGCAAGTGAATTAGCCATAAACTGTTTCCTCCAAAGCCGTCGTCGGCCAGTGGACTACTATTCTCGCAACCTGTTGCGCAACCTGTCGTATTAATCAATTCGATAGCAATAATCTCCGACTGTCTGAGGTTTATCTGGACTCAGCCATTCATTTATTGAAAATTTTAGATAAAGGAAACAACATAGTATTGCGATATGATAAAAAGATAGAAGATTGTCGAAACGAATTGGAGATGTATTGTAATCAGACACCCATCTCGACCTCGTTAGATCATATAAACCAGGGGCGGGCAATTACTTTACTCCGCGGGCCGAATGAGAAGCAGAAAATACGCTGGGGGCCGAGTCAAAATCTTTAGCTGTATTCTGCAACCTATTAGTTTTATTTCTAAATTGAAAGCAGCGAAATGCACCTGTAATAAATGCTGCTCAGTGTTGATATTAGGGATTAAGAAAGTGTCGGTTAATTACCAAAAATAATATTTATTTGCCGTCATATTTCGAAACAGTCTTGAACGTGATACACTTTGAACTCTCTTTAAACCTCTATCCACGTTTTTCTATCATTATATTAAAATGTATTTGGGATTTATTGTCTTGGTCGCTGCTTTCCGAGCAGTGTGCAACTACTACAGAGAAGGATTTACCCCTTCCCCGACTTCGTGTCCTTTACGACAAGGTTGAGTGACACATGGGAGGAAGAAAACCGTGAGCTATAGGCTACGCAGCTCTTGGTAGGAGTATATTGATATCGTCACCCCCTCCCAAAAAAAAATCACGTTGGTCTGGGGCTCCCTGGGTGATGAACTTAACTTCTGGGGTGCTTTCCCCCCAATAACCCCTGTCAGAATATACATTTTCACCGCTACTCAGAAGCGAGACTTTTTATACTGGTTTGTGGATCAGCTTCGATCGCCGATTCGCGAGAAGTGCGCGAATTTCCTATCATTCATTATTGAATCGGTCAATAATATCGGGAATTGCATAAATATTGTTCTATTTTTTAATCGTCTCTCTGCCCACGTAATCAGATTTACCGGTAGTGCTGAGTGAGGTTGTTGTTTGTGGTATGTGGTATTCATGGTGTTTATCGACTACTATGGTCATTTGCACCAGGCCGATATTGCTTATTTTTGATCCCATATCTGCCGACTTGTAGCAGGACCCACTTCTAGGATGTTTGTAATATATATATATATATCAGTTTTCGGTCAGCATGAGGTCAGTCCTTTTCGGCCAAGGTTTTCTCGCTGCCGATCGTTCTAGCACACTTCTCGGAGCCGCATGTTGCACGGCCTATAACTTCATATGTCTTGATGCGTCATGGCTTGGAAATGGCAGACGCTGAAATGCCAATTTCTATAAATCATGCGTATTTTTTCTTGGTGGAAGGGTATCCAGAATTCAAGAGATTTGGCAGCATTAAATCGCGCGTAGCGTGACAAAAGTTGAATGAAGTCGCATAAATTTTCAAAATACTCTGTAATTCATGTTCATTCTCGAAATAATTTTGGTCCCCCTCCGAGCTAGCCGTTTGTGTGTGGGCTTTGGGGTGCGCCAGTTACGGTCACGTTCCTGATTGACATGGATAGTCAGTACACACGATCATCCTCATGACGTTATGCTCAGCCCTCGTGGTCACTGGTATTGTACGATAGTGTTGGCATCAGGTGATTTAAGTGTAAATTCCATTTGAGTTCAGCGTTTATTTAGTCAATAGCAGCAGTATCACATTTTGTAAAATACATCGGATAGGGAGCTATTTTTTAAAGAACCGGCTCCAGCTCCGGCTTCAATTGAATTTCACGTACAGCTCCGACCCTTTTTCAAGCACCGTTAAAGTGCACGGCTCCGGCTCGAACACCATGCTGAAATCATCTAAGTACATAGACGAGGTTCACGAGCAAGGGGTGGCTTATGTAGCGACTGTGTCAGGTTCGGATGATGGATGAATGTTAACATAAGCAACGGGCATCTGAAATTGGAATTCTAAATATCCTTTAGAACCCGCGCTGCCTCGGTTATTCTTGGCAGATAATTTCGTCTGGTAGGTATTTATGGTTTTCAACTATACACGGTGCGAAATACGAGACATAACATGAGACATTCACTTCGATGAATGATTTGGGAGATCACACTAAGCGCTATAAACAGCTTTATGTCTCATATTTCGCACCGTGCAAAGTTGAAAATCATAAATACCTGCAATTATATTATAATAGGCTTACCATACGTCCTTTTTTAAGAGGATTTGTCCTCTTTTTTGACTTTTTTGAAAGTGTCCTAGGAGGACGCCCTTTTGTCCTCTTTTTTGAAAATTTAGGCAGATTTAGAGCAAATTGCGAGTGATATGCCGCATATTAGCACAGAAGTGAAGCTCCGGCGCGGATTTCGGAGTGAAAAACGGTGATTTTAGCTCTGAGCGAAAAGATGACCTTTTTTTTAGTCATCCACCTGGCAATGTGGAGTAAAAAACGTTATTTTGAGCTCTGAGCAGAAGTGATGACCTTTTTTTTCAGTCAACCGATCACAAAGTGGGAAAAATTAACCGGTTTTTGAGAATTTTACTGCGGTTTTGCAAGTTGCATATTTCTGAAAAAAATGTCCTCTTTTTTGATTTCCAAAATATGGTAAGCCTATATTATAATCATGTGATCTGTGCTGCAAATAGTAAGGCATCGAATTTATAGTTATTGTTCGCAGTGGTCAGAGATAGGCTACCCGCACGTCAATAGTTTTGATGTCGCATAAATTGCAATTGTATCGCAATAGCCAAGACAGACTTGTTTTGAGATTAGTCACAATACCATCCCGAAAGTATTCAATCGTAAGCATTGCAATTCCGTTTTTCAGATGCCGCCCTTGAAGCTCGCTACTGCTGTCGGTGTACGACCGGCGGTGGACTTAAATTTACGAGTGTTCAGGCGCAACCATGAAAGGCCAACAACGCATACATCATCATATACGAAAATACAGCTTCAACTTGGAAGTGTTTATTAACCGAAATAAGAAAGCAATGAATACATTGATACACATGTACCTGAGTGAGGAATGTTTTCGGCCGTGGCCCTCGTGACAAAAGAGGAAATATTATGTAGCTGTGACACACTTCAAAACCATACTGACAAGGTCGTTGACTAAGGACATTTTCTGGCTCGGGTCGTGACAAGATTATGACAGACAGCGTTTGTGTTCGAATGGCGATGACGAATCACGCAGTTCAGCGCATCGAGCTGCACAGTATAGCTTAGGGGTAGGCAATTACTTTTCACAGGGGCCTAACGTGAAGCTAAAAACACCGTTTCGGGTCGAGTTAAATGTTTAAACTGTATTCTGCGGCGTTTCAATTTTATTTCTGAATTGAATGCAGAGAAATGGTATTTTTCGATAGATCGGTTAGTGGTTATTATTATTATTAGGTAATGAGAACAGGAGTATTTATTCGCAATAAAAATTGAAATCACAATGAAAACTGCATACCTTGTGACAACAGTGACAGCAATTAAAATTTGAACTATACTATACGCAAACAGTAAGGCTTAAGTTGGAAGTCGAAGTTTGTCACATTTACTTTCAGTGTTTTTTTTTACAATAGTTGTAACCTTGTTTGTTGCCATTGTAACATTACGAATTTGACTGTCTGTGACGTGATTTGTTACAGCATACTTTGCTGTATTATGAGTCTGGATTACGTTCATATATAGCCTACACATAAATAATCAGGCTTCAAAGTAAATCGTATCTATTTAAGTTTATGCATCCTGTGGTGTTATCCGTCACATTAACATTCAGATGTAGATTTCCTGTCGAAATTATTTGACCCGCGGGCAGTAAAATGCCCAGGTCTGACGTGGATCGCGGTATATCTATTGGGACTATAGCAAGAACACAAATCTCAACATAACACTCTCTATTGCATGAGCCACCAACCTTTTTGAAACCAATAGCTACGTCTTGGGAACTGATTATTGGAAAGGACAACCAGGTATCGCCGTTTATCCGTGCTAGGTTCGATTTCCTCACTTAGACATTCAAAGTACTGGACAGGGTTTCCGCTCCCTACCTAGAACAGATGACTCTCTCAAGGACTCACACCAGCGTCTCTGAGTTCAGTTGCGTTGCCGCACTTCGAGTCGAAGCGCCAATCTCTGCGTCAAGACTAGGGAATATTAACTAGATTCCCGTTAAGCCTACGTCTGATAGCTAATAGCAGCGCACCCGCCCGTCGTACAGCAATAAACTACATCATCCCCACGGTCTCCGGCGGTGATAAATGATACGAGGAACATATGGTTCTTTCACAATTACCCATAAAATTAGATTCATTTCTGTAAATCACGGGTATTTAAAGTATGGGTCGCGAAGGGTATAAATTTGGGTCGCAACAGCACTAGAACGATCTTTCTAATATGTATGTAATATTAGCTGATTTTTTTGCGCGCAACAAAAAGAATTCTTCTCGCTTCGCGCGATCTCGTGTGGAATGTTTATTCTTTCTAAGCAGGCTGTGCTGGGTGCTATAGCCAAAATGCGAGACACGCAGAAAACTTGTCAGGACAATATAGCTTAATCTTGAAAATTACCGACCTGTCTTGAATGCTGTGTACAACATGCCTCTTATTTACATGCTGTAGGCCAAGGTGGGTGTCTGATTAAAAGACTACTCCGAGTCGTTTCGTCATCCTCGTACCTTTTCATTATATCGCAATCTTGTTGTGTATTGATTTGATAAAATATTTAATAAAATTATGATAATGATGAAATTGGTTTGACTCAGCATAAACACCCATTAGTGGTCTAAAGCAGTGGTTCTCAACCTTTTTCACCTCGCGGACCGGTAAAATTTCAAAAAATATTTGGCGGACCGGTGGACTTTCAAAAATTGCAATAGACTCAAAACGTGAAGTATGCGACCATTTTTTGTAATTATATGGAGCAAGAGAGTGACATTTGGGGTTTTGAACGTAAGTAATTATGTTCATGATGGCATCATCCATGTGATTTTACCGTAGTGAGTCTGATGAGTCGAGGTAAAAATGCCTTGACCGATAATCGTGCTAGCGCCGAAAGTCGTTTACAGTCTTCCGCGCCGGAGGCCATGGATTTAACCGACCACGCTTACTCGAATAATATTCTTCTCTTCGGCAATATCGAGCGAACAAGCGTTTTGGAGTCGATAACCAAGCACCCTGTTGTGCTAACTTGCTCATTGTCCACTACCACCAGACGTAGGCTACTCTGGCTACTATGAATACAATGCGCCGCACAAAAACATCAGATACCAGCTATACCTGGCCAGTGGCCATCCACAAAATCAGGGCTGATCGTCAGCCTACCTGCTCAAAAACGTTCGTCTTGGGCCCCCACAGGGTGATAAACCAGACTTATGGGATTTCATGTAACATATTCGCGACAAGCGCGAAATTTTTCTATTATTCATGACTCAATAATATTGGTAATTGTATATATATTGCTGTGAACTTTTTATGCTGTCAGAATTATCAAATTTTCCGATAGAGTAGATTGAGGTGTCGCCTTGGAAAATTTAGGCCTCGTAATAAATAATAATTAAACATATTCATGTCAATATCTAGTCTGTTATGTGGTGAGTAGATATTGAAATCACCTAAGCGTACTAAACTAAACGACGCACACGATTCCAAATTGCTATTTCTTCACTGGCAAATAACTTTTGTATGAGGGCTGGCATTTGTCGTGTGGGGTAGAGATTGCCAGGACAGGGACAGTCGGCCCCAGCCATTTTGGAGCGTATGAACAATTGGACCTATATATATCGAAGTTTTCGGTAAGCAAAGGGCAGTCCTTTTCGGCCAAGGTTATCTCGCTGGCGAGTTTTTAGCACTTTTCGGGGTACTATGTTCGCTTAAACTTCATTATGTGTTGGCGTGTCGTGGCTCGGTAATTCCTGACGCCGAAATGCCTATTTCTAATAATCATGAGTATATTTCCTGGAGGAAGGATACCCAATAACCAAGACATGTAATGACACTAAACCGCGCCAAGCACGAAAAAAATTTCAAAAAAGTTGGATAAAGTTTCAAAAAATGCTAAATAATTTATGTTCCTTCACGCTTTGGGTCCCACTCCAATTCGAGGGTTTGGAATGTGGCAGTTACGGTCCTTATCCAAATGAATGAATCGAAAACGAATGATCGCGCAAACTGCGCGGTTTAACGAGTAAGCTCGTACTTGTCGCTCACATGCCGTCAAATGACACGGCTTAAGCTACAAGTCAAATCGAACATGTTTCCAGACCTAATGTTACTTCACGAAATTCTGAATGAGTTTAAAATTTGATGTTTAATTTATTTTATCAATGGACAAGCCTTCAACATATTGCATCTTGAAATTAAAATATTAAATTGTAATTTACCTTGTGGACCGGCTGGAAAGTCGTCGCGGACCGGCACCGGTCCGCGGACCGGCGGTTGAGAACCACTGGTCTAAAGGATCTAAATCACCACAAAGGATAACTACCTATTTCTGAACCGCAACTGTTTCATATCGCTTTCTTGTCAGTGCGAGGCTCGATCACTATTCAACAGAAATGTATTGATAACTCAAAATTAAAAAGATTGCCCTTAATAAAAATACTCATGATGAACAGAATGGAATCTAAGTGTATTCGTGTTTGCTGCCAACGGTTGCGGGACTATTAGGCATGAGCTTTTCGACGCCAAGTAGACACACCAAGGCAGATATGTTTTAGTCAACACGGATTGCGAACCCAGAAAAATCGCTAGCGTTAGAACCTTGGCCGAAGATCGCTCAGGAGGGCCCAGTCATTGCAACCTCAGCGGTACAAATACAGGAAGCAGAGGCAATAGATATTGCGCCCCATGAATGAATGCAAATTGGGAATCGTGTGCGTCTCACCAAATACCAAACTTTTTCCGGATGTTAAGAAAATACAGCGTGTGTCAATCAAGTAAATAATTACAATAGACCCGTCCGACGCTCACCCTCCAGAAACTCACGGATAGTCCTAACGTGTGGTATGAACATAATAGCTCAAGATGAATAATTGCGTGCCTTGTAAATCTTTTAAATCCCCCCAGCAGCACACGCAATTAGGAGGGAGCTCGAATTGGGGCCCAAAATTATTTCGTTAGAATCATCAAACTTGAAATTTTCTTCACGCTTGGCTAAGTGCATGACTTGATTTTAATATGAGTTCCCACTCTCCCAGAAAAAATTGATTCAATTCAATATATAGAAATTGGCATTTCGGCGCCGCTGATATATATGTCCATGTCCAATTGTCAGTTGTTCATATACGTAGGCCTACCTAAATCGTCGGCACCGAATAGTCCTGTTTGGGGAATCTGAGAAAATGCCGTACCCCACGACGAAATGTCAACTAGGAATCGTGTGTGTCTCACGATTCTTTTTGTTTATAGTCTGGTGCATTTGCGTGATTCCAATATCTTTCAACCATATAGCAGCCGCGGGGTCACGAAATAACAACATGCAAAAGATTAATTAAAAACAACGACCCGCCCGCGGATATGCATCGTTAATTAATTGTACATCATAAAGGTCCCTAGACTTTTGAAGACACCACCTCCCTTAGCTCTACCGGCTAATCTGATCACGTGGGTAATTGTATGATATGTAATTACTAGTATTATTTACCAAAATTAGTCATGACAATGGAGTCGGGCTTTCGAGTAACCGAGACATGGGGGGTCTCGGGGACGAAGCCCTCCAGAAGCCCGGTTGATTGGGGAGCACAAGACAATTGCGAGAAACAATATTTTCGACCAAATTCATTCATTAACCTTGAAACTTTTCGAGCTTCGCACGGACCTCGGGGAAACCCTGATTTTCGATTACTTCATGAATGTGGGTAAAAGATCACCCTAAAATTTATGGTAATCGTCCAATAATGGCCATGGCCATCGCTTTTTCACTATATTGCTTCCGATCTTTGAAAGTGGGGGTATTTTACCTCATCAAATTCCCCCCCGACCAATTTTTTTTCTGGCTTAGCCTTTGGATTTGTAACTTTTTTGTACTTTACGACGCCGTCATACGGCTAACCGAAGTTTTGAAGTTTCTACAGCGGAAATACTCTACTGGCTACTTTAATCCTTACAATTGATACGCGACTCGGATTCGAGTACTCCAATCGTTGCACCAAGCCCAGTCACAACCTAAACTCTAAATCAGAGGTCTCAAACACGCGGCCCAAGACGGCATTTTGCATTTCGAAGTATTCGACAATATTTAATTACCATTTTTTTTAATCCTAGAACTTAAAAATCGCTCTAAAACTACTCCAGAAGTCTGAAACTACTAATTAAACCTCACTAATACATCAATTTCAAAAGTTACCACGCAGTGGAAGATCAACTATTACGTGACATTACTTGTTTATGATGGTAAAACATGACCAGTTGATGATTCGTGACTGAAAATTGTGATTTGGACTTGGGCGCGATCTTTTGTAGAATTACTCGAACTCGGACTCGTTGCGTCAAACGTTACAATCATATGGGCTTGTGCCTCGGAGTGCCGTGACTTGGTACAACCACGGACGCAACAAACTATCAAACTGGTATAAGAAATAGTGAAATTGTAAAAGGTCCTAGCTTGCGCTGCGTAGCTTAATTAGATATCTAAGCAGGTCGGTATGGCAACCGCCATTGGCATTATGCTGCCCCTTTGATGTAACGTTGGTTACATCCTGTGTCATCTTTGGGTATCTTTATATATGTTATTATTGCCAATTGAATGTGGTGAGCATTAAGTAGTCGTGGCCTACGCTTCACAGCTGTAACAAAAATAGATTCTTCGGCGATTGTACATTTCTATTGCTATGGCATGGTACTTATTCTGTTCAAGTAGTTATTTATGTGTTCCAATATTCGAACGTAAATCTAACGCTGATTCTATTAGACTTTGATTATAACATGATCAATATAGCCTAGTTATCAGGAGTGAGCCTATGCCCAAAACCCGGATCAGGTTGTCCTGCTCCAACGCTCTGATCAATCTTTGAAAAATTCCTAAATTTTACCTATAATTGTGACACATCAAATGTTCACTGGCTTCAAAATTATAACGCGACAGCGGGGCCTACGATATTCGAATATCGTAGGCCCCGGCGATAGCTTTGACGATGTCCTGATGCATTTGCACTCTCGAATGATGTCTACAACTAATTATTTTGACAAACTATGCCAAGTACAGCAACAATTTTATTCAAATATTTAAAAACGTGATTTTTTTTCGTGCCGGGCGTGAATTCGCAATAGTAAATCACATTTTCACGGTGCGTGTGGAATGTCAGTCTGCAAGGTCCCATCAAATAGGCCTACTTGGTAATAAATTGAATACCCCTATTATTGGTGCTGCGGCCCGCGGAGCCATCAAAAAGTAGAAAATTGGCCCGCGAGCACATTTGAGTTTGAGACCTCTGCTCTAAATCTTCGAATAAAGCTATACCACAACTGCATCCTAAAGCGCATATCATGATTTATCAATATAGAATATATTGAACAAAGCAATTTCGAACACCAGCTGAGCATGTGGACTCCTTTGGATTTATTTTCACTCGAAACTTGGGCGTTACTCGGGAGCATCGTGATGCTTGCATGGTGAGTGAATGGTAGCACAGCGCTATAAATCTACGCTTCATGAAACCAAGGCCCCGATGTCTTGGTTATCAAGGCTGAAAACGACTGTTCGTGTCCCCGTGCATCATGTCAATAATGATAATGGTAATAATCGGTGGTTCTGTCATGATTATCCTCTCAAGACACATAATATGCACAATTCTATACTCAAGACACAATGCGATTTAATGAACCGATATGAGAATGTTGAAACGTCCAACCGAACATCCACTTCGGCTCAATGCCCGATGTAACAGTATTCGTTATAGATCTTTCGGATCTCTTACCTCCTAGAGGCATTTCCTTGCTCTTTTCATTCGACCTTCACAGGATCTTTCTCTGGGCGTTTTTGTATGGTGGCGACAACATATTGACGTCATGTTCATTCTGTCGCAATCTTTATGGCTTGGCCATGGATGTTTATATCCTGCAACCCGATATATAGCGAATCAATCAGTCCTCAAGTAGCGATGGTGGACTGCCATCTCATTGAGACTGATAATAAACAGTATTCAATTTCAGGTATTACGTTCACCGGAAGTGGCAATATCACAGAGAACTCAATATCCCTCACGATCCGCCTTCACTGCTACAGATTGGAAATGTTCGACAACAATTCAACAAAAACGTAAGAACGGTGGCAGCATGGTAGCTTGAGTGGGCATTTAACAGCACAAATTACGATCGGCGATATCTGATCGACCCCGTCCGTAAATCCGACATATGATCGTCTTGATAACATATAGTTGGAACAAGTTTTGAGCTCAGACAAATTGCAAGTATAGAGATTACGTTCTGCGACAGAGATTTTGCACGTGATGTTGACATTTGCCGATTGAACAATTGCAACTACCGAAAGTTTGTCATTGTGGTAGACTATGCTGAATTTAATGAGATATCACAGGGTAAAGTGTTCAGTGTGCAGTGTACACTACGCAATGCATAGGTATGTGCTGACTTCCGTACACATTGACAGCAGCGTATTCAAGTGGACGATAAAAGATCTTGCAGAAAATTTTATTATGTGACATTTCGGCATCGA
Organism: Botryllus schlosseri; assembly: GCF_051294905.1. Classification (NCBI taxonomy): domain Eukaryota; kingdom Metazoa; phylum Chordata; class Ascidiacea; order Stolidobranchia; family Styelidae; genus Botryllus; species Botryllus schlosseri. The sequence continues at coordinate 7,826,655 of NC_137238.1, read as the reverse complement.
CTGTTTGGCTTCCTCATGATAGATCCGAGATGCCACGTCAGTGTTGAAAATTTTCCAATGACCCCCAACAAATTTCCATCCTGGATTATACCTATGCGCTAATATATGTCATAGAAGAGAGTATGAGAAAAATAGAGATATTTATGTTACTAAGCTCTATATCAACAGTTGTGGACTATCTTTTTGTGATAACGCCTGTCAAAGTTATCATAAGAATTATTTATGAAGGCAAATTTCAGTCAAACATGGCACATATACTAGGGTATCAGAATGGAGCGACTTTTAAAGAGTCGTGGATTTCAGTTCGTTTCCGTCCCTTAAAACATTATAAACATATTGTAGCTGCGTTATTCTGTAACTCATCCCTTGCCCCTGTGGGCATTTTGAGCTGAAAAGAAGTAGGCTATAAATGGGGGTTCCTCTATAATTTGAGCGCCGCGATTTTACCTAGCCTTGTACAATGTACATGTCATAAATACCATGGTTTATGCAGCTGCTATGGTTTGGGGTGCTATAAAACCTCACTATATATTTTATTGTGAGTTAAGGCATCATTATCATGTTGCACACTTCCTTAAAATCATCAACCCTACTTAAGACTGATCATGATATTGCACCACGCACGTGTAAAACAACATAACGGGGAATGTACCAATGTGCCATGCACTCTCGCAGCCACATTATAAACATTTAAATGAAACGGAACAACATAGCAAGGACATGGATATCGGTGATTTCCCACAATTTTTAGCGTTATATTATCCGGTTTGTACGCAGTGTATTTAGCAGTGTTGGGATGACTCGAGTCATGACTTGACTCGAGTCACTTTGCTAAAATGACTTGACTTGACTCGGCGTATCAGAAATGTGGATTGACTCGTGACTCGGAGCAAAATTCACGAGTCAATTTCAAGTCATCAAGTAATCCGTGTCGATGAAAATCACTGTATCTTGCATATGACCAAATGTTCGCGAAACGCTGGTGTAACCCGTGAGAGCGATCAATCATTCAATGATCGTGCGTTTTACTAATCCTACATTGTTCTATCACAAATACATTGACCGCAAGCGAAGTGATCGAAGGTTACAGCTTACGTTGTCGTAAACTAGTATAGTAAAGTAATACAGTAGCAAAATGCCTATTTCTGTTCTCGGTTCTTACCTTAACCAAACTCCAAACCTCTTGTTTTACTGAAATTGAATTCGATTATAGTTTGTATGGTCCTCAACCATTGGCGCAGGCTCGAATTGTATCATATCAATTTCTAAATGGGTGATGTCTTGCATCTTATGAATTCGTTTCTCTATTCTCTATTTTGGTTAGTAACTATAAACTGAGGCTATGCAATTACTAACGTAGTTTAGCAGTTCTTCGTATATGTGAGCGATACAGCGCCTTCTTGCGTGTATATTTACCTCTTGATTCGTTCATCGGTTCAGAATCAATGGCCACTAACTAAATCTGTATTTCAGACAGCTAGCAAAATGCAATGACGTTATCATGCCTCATACTTCGAAAAGGCAATTTGACTCGAATTGTGACTTGACTCGTAACTTTACTTGACTTGACTCGACTTGACTCGAGTCACCTCCAAAAATCGAGTGACTTGACTTGACTCGAGTCACCTTCGAAAATCGATTGACTTGACTTGGCACGAGTCAAAATGTGCAATAACTCGTGACTCGAAGGTAATCCCAACACCGGTATTTAGTATTTAATTTTATTATACAACCAATCAAATCATCAATCAAAACCTGGCATAGGTGTCTGTCGTTGAATAGGTCTACAGCTTTCAGAGTCATGAGTCTAAATCAGTGGTTCTTAACCTTGCCCCCAGCGCCCCCCAGGGGGCGCTGGCGATTTTGAAGGGGGGCGGAAACGCTCAGGGGGCGATATGGGGGGCGCTGGGCTTAGGGGGGCGGTATGGGGGGCGCTGGAGAAAAATGGCTTCGCAGTAGATGATGTGGTGATAGGACATATCCTTAATGAGTATTCAGAGCAAATTAACACCGAAAACTCCGTTACATATAGCCTTCAAAATACATATAGGTTTAATTGTCCATGGGCGCCTAAATGACTGACACCGAATGTTCCTGTCTTGGCAATCTGAACCCCAGAAGACGAATTCCATCTGGCAGGGAAAAATTATATGTCAGTGAAGAAATACCAATCTGAAATCGTGTGCGTCTTTTAGTTTAGTACGATTGGCCGACAGGGATATTCCTGTTGGGCGATTCTATATTTTTTGATATTGCAGACAGGGGGTCACGAAATAACATCATGCAACGAAGTCATACCAACGGGTTCGCCCGCCCGAATATGTTTAATTATTAGTAACGGGCCCTACAGTTTCCAAGAAACCTCACAATGTTCGCTTTAAGTTTTGATGGGTCTGCGCACACTCAACAACTCACTGCGCTGACCCCTGTACAACTGTGCGTATCGACTAAAAAAGGTAATAACTTCGGATTTGTTGTGCGCAACGTAGATTTTCTGTGCGCAGAGACCGTGTTAGCACTGCGCACGTGCGCAGCTTAGAGGGAACATTGCACCTCACTCAGCTCTACCGGTAAATGTGTTTACGTGAGCAGAGAGAGGATAAAAATTAATCTCAATTTACATGCAATTCCCGATGATATTGACCAATTCACTCATTAATTAGTGAAATTTTTCGCGCTTCGCGCGACTAGGCGAGAATAGCTGCCTCAGTAAATGGACACCCAATGTAGATACCTAACAGGCTTTCAGCAAATAGAGAACAGCCTGATGGGGGTCTGGGAATGAAGTCCCCCGGAAGCATGGTTTATCACCCGATGGGGGCCTAGGACCAACGTTTTTTGTTTGGGGGGGGGGGGGCTGATGAAGTGCTGTTACGGCCCTGGTAACGAATAATTTTACCTGCGGGCACGCCCGAATATGTTTAATTATTAATTACGTGCCCTTTATCTTCCTATACAACAGCTCACTCAGTTTATCGCGACTTATATATGTAATTACCACCTATTCATTCATGCATTATAGGAAATTTTGGTACCTAGGGCGACCAGGCCACACAAACTTTGCTGACCATCGAAATCACGATAGGGGGTTCGTGGGGGCGAAGCTCTCAGAAGTTCGGTTTATCACGCTATGGGTGCGCAAGGCAATCGTTTTTAGGGGGTTGACGAAGTGCTGTTACGGCCCTCCCTCTTACTCATTGTCTTTATTACATTCCTTACATTATGAAGTTGGGGGGGGGGGGGCGCTGGAGCACGATAATTTTTGAAAGGGGGCGCTGGAGGAAAAAAGGTTAAGAACCACTGGTCTAAATGAATGATGAGATGAAGATTGTGCATTTTATGCAGTTCAAGATCACTGCTTTTGGGAGTGTCAACTGCATGCGAGAATGTGGGTGAGCTCTCTGTAAGTTAACCTTCGTTACTTGATGCTGGTGCAGGATGACTAGCTGATACTGGTGCGGCCCTCAAATTATAGGGTAGGCTAATCCTCATTTTATCCGATTACTATCTGGCTTAAAATACACAGTTTCTGAAAGTTGATCTATTCTGATCCACCCTAATATTTACATCGAATATATCGAAGACCAGCATATCGTCGCGATTGACGCATTGGACACCAATGACATCCTAAACTATATCAATTACCGATTATTACTTCAAAAAGTAACTCATGATCTGTATCTGCAGACGGGGTTTCAATATGATAACATGATGAAGAAGAAGCACGGACCAATTTGGGGGTAAGACGGGCTCAGAATTTTGTATGTTCAAATATACTCATGCGCATGTCTCAATTAGCAAATTAATCGTCGCAGTCCAGTACAGTCCAGCATCAGTTGGACTTGAACACAGTCAATTACGCTCGCGTTCACTGGTAAATTGGCACTTATAGTCAGGGCGGTAACTGCCAAACCCCGCGAGCTCGAAGGTGCCCTAAAATTATTTCGCAAATCAACATAAATTATGGAGTATTCTGTGGGAGATTACTTACAACTTAAAAATTTTCTTCGCGCTTCTTGCGATATGCTGTACTCTGGTCTCCCTTTTTAATAGGGGTGCCCTCAACCGGAGACAAATACGCATCTTTTGTTTAAGAAAAGCATTTCAGCGCCGGCCATTACCGCTTCACGACATACCAAGACTTCAGAAGTTTTGGCCAACATGCGACTGCGCGATGCGTGTTAGCAAATAAAACCGTGGGCGAAAATAACCACCGCATGTTGACCGAAACTATCAATATATATATATTGCCGATTGTTCAATTGTCCATAAGCGCGGAATAGTCCTGAGGTTGCTATCTGAGGTCATCAACTCCTTCAGGTCTGCCAGTATATCTTATCACCTGGAATGAGAGAGGATGGAAAATTAATAGCAGTATATGCAATTATCAATATTATAGACAAATTCTATCCTGAATGTGAAACTTTTTCGTGCACTACGCGACTACACACACAGATCGCTCCGAAATTTGGTTTATGATCCTACGGAGGGCCCAAGACCTACGGTGCTGACGAAGTACTGTTTCGGTCCTGCTTATAGTTATGGAAGATTGATGGTTTTGTGGTGATATTAATCAGTAGGCCTACTTGTAGGTCTCATTTGGTTTCGCTGCACCTTGCAACCATCGTTCACAAAAACGAACATGTATTAGAATATCATCAATAAATCCACTGTTTGAGTATATAGAGTTAACTGCAAAAACTAAAATGGAGTGAACGCTAACTTTAAGTGGCTTCACAAACCGAACATCTAAAATATTGGCTACTTACCACTTTGAAGGAGCGAAATTTACCACAACGAGGTGGTGAAAACAAGACGTTGCCATGTGATGTTCCATATGTTAATCAAGATGAACGATTGACGGTACGAAACGAGAAACCGTAGAACTAATTCACTCACACAAAGGCTTAAGATCTAGCCAATGGGATAGATTCCTGAATATGGGTTGCAATTACAGATCGTATACATTTCTCAACCCAAGTATCACCATACACGACCCGGATATGCTGAGGCAGATATTTATCAAAGAGTTTCATGCCTTTCCGGCCAGACAGGTAATAACATATGAATAGATCATTATGTTGCGACATTGTGTTGATGCCCAGATAAATTGACATCGGCGGTTAGTGTACAAAACACACTTCTACGTTACGTCCTAACAGAAAATCAAATAATCATATGCCTAATCAACAAACGAGAGAAATATAAATAATAAATGATAGTTCACAGTTCATAGCAACCTGGGAGTAACACTGTTGCCTATAGAATCAAACGTTGCAGGCACGGCGATATATTTTAGAAAACATTCTCTACCCATATGCGCGAATCATAAATATGTGGAAGTGCTAAGGTGGTCAAAGTAGTCCCAGACATGTCAAAACTACTTTAAGGGGAGGTAGAAAAGGGAATATCTGCAAGTACTGATGCAAGTAGCTTCAAAAAGTAGATTTGGTCGAAGGGTTGCATATAGCCTACGTTTAGCAATTGCTCGAGCATGGTTACTTTCAAAATTCCAAGATGTGTATGCGCGACAAACGCAAATTTACTAAAGAGCCCACACGCATGTGGCATGAATGGTGAGATAGCATGGTGGTATAATACACAGCTACAACCCCAACGGGTGGCGGGTTCGACACCGACCGAGGTCGTCTCCAGGATTCTAACCGGGAGAAGTTTTAAAGGTTTATCTAGGCTCCTCCTCATCGTATCATCCACGTCAGCGGCGTGTTAAAAAGCCCAGAAGTGTGCTGTGCCACAATTCGGCAATTACGGATCAAAATGAAGAAACTCGGCCTGCTGTAAATGACCATTGACCATTGTATTCGTCAAATACTATGAATACCAGGAACAAATAAATGTAGAATCTACAAAAATATATACTCTTTCTGTGATGAAGGGGTACGCGCGGTTATTATGCCTATTTCACTCACAAAAACTATGTATACCTATCCCAAAATCACTTAGTACTTTTCAAAATCCAAATTGTATAAAGCGGTTATTTCCATCCGCGGCTCTCAGGGCCACACGTGGCCTCAAAGTAGCCTCCTTGTGGCTCTGATTGACCTCTAAATATGCCGCTAAAATGTAGTAAACGACACTTGTTATTTGTTTCGATGAATAGTTATAGTCAATTTTTGTGTATGAATGCTAAAAGGAGAGATTTTAGTTATTTCTAAAGCCGTCCTAGGCCGCTTCTAAAAACCGGAAAAGAAAATTCTTGCAGACTGGCGGCAAATGCATGGATGAATACCCGGCAGACAAGGACATATCTGAGTTCTGCTGGTCATAGAACTTTATATATTGTCTCTGTGAAGAGTAAATTTCGACATAATTTTAGTAACATCAAAATAACGGCTCATAGTCAAGTATAAATTGAAATAAGTCCAACAATACTCAGCGTACAATCCCACGCAACCTTGTGCATTAAGTGTTGAAATGAATGAAGAGCTATCAAAAAACGACATAATAGTGTTCTGTAATGTAATGATATGCGTATTTAGTTTATTTCAATTAAAGGCACTCGTCAATCTGCATCTATCAATGCTAAAATAACCGATATAGAATCTATTGAATTAGCTGGGCGGTGATGTACGCATCGGCAAGCTACCTTTAAATTTTCGTTATAAGTAGCCTACTCGAGTGTCTGCATGTGAATTCATACGTACTCTGAAGTTTGAAATGCGGCTCCGACATCTAAAAACGTTGGGAAACACTGGTTTATGGTATGTTGTTTCGCCTCCAATTAGTATAGAGATTGAAGTAGTATAAAGCAGGTGTGGCCAACCTGCGGTCGTATAAGGAAATTTGCGTGGCCGTCGACACGGAGTTCAGTTAGTATGTTGTATGTGTTTGTATGTGTGGGCGGTCGTGGACATACAAATTGGATTTAAAGTGAGATTCGAATTTGATTCATTCTATCTCTGATGTTCGCTACTGATGAGAGCAGCCGAAAAGCTTTTAGCGAATGACTTTATCGATATGAAGTTACTATTTGGCGTAATTCCGAAGTTTTGTACCCCAGATTGCTTGTTAAAATTAAATTTACGAATTGACATCCGATTTTTTGAGAGATTGCAATCAATATTGAAATTTTATTCGCGCTGTGCGCGATTTAATACGTGACTTCATTTTTCTAATCTAATATAGTAGCGTCATTTGCAATCTGAGTCCCGCAGTACAGATGCAAACAGTATAGGAAAATGATGCGCCATATTTAGAAATACCAACATGGAATCGTGTGCTCCTCACGAAAGTAATTTGTTTCTGGTACGTTTGGGTGATTCCAATATCTTTCCACTGTATGAACAATCCTGCTGGAAGTTCAAGAAACAACAGCATGAAACAAAATGATTAATAACAATCGGCCCATCCGAAGATGCATCATCATTTATAACTTGCCCTAAATTTTGGAAAACACCCCTCATTCAACTATATAGGTGAATCTGACCACATGGGTTCGGGAAAAAGTATAAGTATTGTGTTACTGACCCCGTCTGAGGAGGTGTTAGCTATAGGGACATTCCTCACAACTATGGACTAATTCGTAATCTATTTGTATCACTATGGAATTATTGGTTCTTTATAGGGATGGTGTGAACTTGAGGTTCACGTTCGCGTTCTGTGTGTGAACCTTGGAAATTTAGAGGTTCACGTTCACAAACGAACCTTGGTAGGTTCTGCATTGTGAACCTTTTTCATATATTACAATTTTCCACGTCATTATAACATCTTTGGTTGAAATTCATTGCAAATCAACCGCGAGCCACTCCATGCATGGCACTGACAGCATAAACGAGCAGTCGAGCATGCACCTTAACAATCTCAAAAAATTTACTTGCTTTGTTACAAAAGTTTGCTCGAAATATCCAGTTTTCCATTCGTTAATATTTAGTGACTCTCTGCTGTGAGCTTGACACGCAATCACACAATATCAATAGCGAAATACGCTACGTGTAGGTATAGTCAGCGACCTAGACCGTTGAGGCGTAAGCAATGATATATATATACCGTACATTATATATCATTGGGTGTAAGCTTATATTCCCTTGCAAGTCCTCGTCGAAATTGTTGGCAAAGCGACAGAAAATATTGATTCGTTGGGATTATTATATCAGTTGATTGCCCCAGTTGATATATTTGGTAACGTTTAAAAGTCAGTATGTAGGCCTTCTTCAGCATTGCGGCATAACATAGCTCGAGTCATCGGTAGGTATCGTGTTGTACATTAATATATCGCTTCACTGAAATGTAGGGTTAAAATTAGCAATATGACGTCCCGTGACGTCATGAGGTTCACGTTCGCGTTCACACAGAACCTTTCAAAAAGGTTCGCGTTCACACGAGCCTGAACCTTTCAGAGGTTCACACCATCCCTAGTTCTTTAGTATAATAATAACATTCCGAATCGGCTACCACGGATTGGGAAATCTTGTACTACAATCGAGAACGTTCATTACAATTTAGAGACAACTTATCAAGTTAAACGGAAAGGAGCTCAATGAAGGCCTCACGGCGGTCGAGGGTCATCAATGGAAGCGCATTCGATGTACCCTCACTCCTACATTCTCAACTTCAAAGCTCAGACAACTGGTTTACATCATGGACAGATGTGTAAATAACGCGGCAGCGGCTTTGGACCGCAGAATTGAATCCAGTGAGGGAGTATTCCACGCAAAAAAGTGAGTAGTAGATATTGGAGGATTAGGCTACTGCAACATCTCGTCCTGTACTCCAGACACTAAATAGAGTGTCAGTGGCCGACCATAAAATATATAGCGAGGCGAAAATGTTAGAACGTCCTAGTAGATATATTTAATTAACACGACCAACAATGCACATAAATGCGGCTTATTCTGCATATGACGCGAAATTTGACTAACAAAACGGTCAATTCACTGGAAAGTAGATACGGAAACCGCTTTTCCGAGCAACTGCTCAGTCAAATACCACTACGCTGCCCGCTATGCGCGATTCAACTCCAATTCACGCGTGTATCTCTACATATACACCGAATTTCATATTTTTTAATTCTCTAATCAACAGTCATAACCTTCCATGCCATTAAACAATGTTTTGGGATTGCTAGCATCTCGGTTGGATTTTGTGATATGACGATAAGGGGGGCGCAAAATTTTTCACTATCATAAAGGGGGGCGTGTCTCAAAAAAAGTTGAGCACCACTGTCTTGGAACAATAACTCATACACGACGAGATTCTTGTATGAAATCAATATATTGACAGCAGTATAAACGAAGACAGTAGAAAACAGACCACGAGGCTGTAGCCTGAATAGCAAGCACGACGCACGAGGAAATAACGATTGGCGGTAATTACTAATCATATACAAATTAGAGACGAACGATGCCAACTTAGAATGCGCGAACATGACATTATTGGACTAAAATGCTAGGAAACGGAGCAAGAGTGAAAATTGCACGAAGACAACTCTTGTTAATTCAGAAGTTTCTCCTCTGAATTCGAACCATGATTCTCAATTCCTATCGTTATGACACAATGTGCAGTACTTAGTTCGTTTTACTACAAGATTTATTTCCATGTAAGACACCATATGGTACAGACCCACCTGAAAATTGTGTTTTGTGGATTTAGCATTCAGTTAACGTTGCTGCCATTTCCATAAATTATTTTCGGCCGCGCTAACAGCTTTTTGCTTTTAATCCTTGCTGTTTTGTGATTTACTTTTATCAAGTTAAAATACCATTCCGGCCATTGCGTTTGGAGTATTACTTATATTTTGACCATACACGTGCGTGTTGCACATTATTACAGTATGCAGTGTTTGTAGAATCGTTTGGTATCAAAAACAGGACAATACAGCTTGATGATTGAATATGTAACTCTCGTGCGTTTTGTGCGAACAATGCAAATTTCTGCAATATAGCGGAGTTGAAATTCATAACTTACGCAACAGTGCGGTATTCGTGATGCGTTGTCTGCCTTTATGCGTGACCATGAAGCGAACGATTGATTTTCAGCTTAATCAGGACAAAGTCGTTTCTCCGCTTAATTCGGACAAAATTGAGACGAACCAAAGTGCCCGAATTAAGCGGGGTCGACTGTATAGAATATCTAATAATTTATTTGCAATGTTCAGAGCATCAGGCAATATCATGTAGGGTACAGTTGCCCATCCGCCGATGGTGCCCTAACTACTATAATGATAATAGGGTCGGAATCACGAATCTAACCGAGAATGTTTTTATTCAGGATATTCTCCCGACTCTCCCTCGATATCATTTGCTCATCAGTGTTCAGCACAGAAGTTAACTCACAAGACGATTCCGTGCAGGAGCCTGAAATAGTGAAACAAGCCAATAAATTATTTTCCGGGACCTTTTTTAGTCCCTTGATCATTCTCTGTTGTGAGTATAATTTGTCTCGATTGGCACGCGCGCATTGAACGTCGTGTTCTGGACTCGTCTCGCGACTGCCATGTGGTTACATAAATATTTTAAAATATTGTAACGCAGCATCGCTACCATTGATTTAGAAGAACATGAATTTCGAAGTATTTATATGAATGATTCAATTGAACTAATGAAAGATGTATATATCCCATCATAAACGACTCAAAACCGGACGAATGTCTTGGGTAGAGATCAAGTACGCTAACCAAGATACCATTTGAATTATCGTTCACACAGATGTAGACATAACTTATTGTTATGCGCAGGTAGACTATATTTCGTTACTGAGTCATCTGAATATGCAGTATACACTCTGGATCAAACCCGGACACGCTATATATATTGGACATAGTCTACCCATATAGACGTGACTTTCACTGCGGTTGAAGTGAGGTCGACGTCGAGGAGCCCAGATAAACCTCCGACCCGTAAAAGTTGGTCAGAGCCGGGGTTCGATTCGAACCCACTTCCATTGGTGTCGTGGCTGCAGTGTTTAACCAACTGCACCATTCGCTTCCCATCAAATCAAGGTTGTTATAACAACCATCGGGTACGGGCTCATACCATCTGGTTCTGGCCCGGCACCTCTGTGTACGCATCCCGAAATCACCTCTGCGACTGGCAATACGGAAACGTTAATGGGTTTTGTTTTATTGCTTTCAGTGACTAGTAAATCAACTGAGATAGTGTTAAAGATCTTTGCTGATATCGGATTTAGTATTGCATCCAGTTATTAACTTTACCATGTATGTATTACAAACAATGCAAGCCATATTAGATAACGTTTATCTGAGGTTACGGGTCACAACACTGAACAGTATCACCCTCTATTGTACGATGAAGAAAGATTCTGAAGATTTAATTTTGTAGCTCTCTGCTGCAAATATCTTTAGTTGAGAAAAATGCCTAGTTCGAAATATTTTGTGGAAAATAACCCGAGCTAGCGTGACTGAAGTATTTTAACGGGGAATTGGCGATCTATTAGTAGACGCATGATTAATTTGACTTGAATTATAATAAACCACTGCATTCATGGAAACATGCTGCAAACATTGTCGGCATATATTACACGAATAATTTCGAGATTTGACACGGGATACAGCGAACTGTTATTCTGCTAGATAATCATATTTCCATATTGCGTCCTGTCCCATTTTCAGCGCCTTTCATACCGCCCCATGAGCTCGGCGCTCCCCATATCGCCCCCTGAGTGTTTCCGCCCCTTCAAAATCCGAATCGCCCCATTTTGGAGGGGGGAGCGGCGCTGACTACTAGGTTTAGAAACACTGATCTATACCTAGGTTACCATATTTTTGTAACACAAATTCCGGAAGCTCTTTAGCGCCCACTAGCGGATTTCAAAATGAGGTATGAGCACATTGTGGATCAATATGACGTCACACCAGCAAAGCTTTGTCTATCGACTAGTGGTGGTCATGATCCGGTTTCGGAGAGTGTGGTTGTGTGATGTAAGTTGTAACGAGGGCCGAAGCCACATTATTTCATCCCCCAACTTCTGAGGGCTATATGCATCTGGTCGTTAATTGATTTGAATGAATTATGTCAATATTATTGATTCTTCCATATATTACTATATATGGTGAGAGTTGACGTTTTTGCGGCATATAACACCGACTCATCGTATATGAGCACACACGCGATCTGCGCATATTCATATCCAATTAGTGCATGATGTGCATATGCCGCTGGACAAGGAAGGTTCAGGTAAAGAATTGTGCGGCTTTCTAAGTGTTGCACCACCCATCCACGCTATCCCAATGCGCCACGCGGGGAAGTCATGGATGCCAGTGTCACTAACCAGGTCTTTGGTCTTCGGCCGGGGATCGAACTCACGACCTATCGAGCAAGAAGCCGGACCCTTCACCATTACGCTATCGTGTCGGTTTACGCTATCACGACGCTATCTTACATGTACACCCTTAAGTCATATGTCCAAACGGCTTAAACCGACTCTATGAATATACCGTTATCTTGTAATTGCGATTACAAGTAAACTTATTTTTGTAACCTAATGTTATTTATATTTATTTTTGATCGCATTTTTTGCGAGGGTGGTAGTCCCCATATTTCAAGCAATATATGTTTTACTATATCGCGCGCAGCGCGCAGAAAAAGTTCATGTAGGCCTAGCATAAATCTGCCCAAAAATAATATTGTTTATGTTGATTTAGGAAAAAATTATGAGCTTACTTCAAAATTCCGGACATTTAAGCATATTTTAGAAATTCCTTCCGGACGCAGATTCAACAGTGAAATTCCGGACATGTCCGGGAATTTCCGGACGTATGAAAACCCTAATCTATACTATGTCAATCTGCTACTCTGGTGAATTTTGGAAGCTACCTTTCGAGCCATCACAAAACGAATAGCCCGGTGACATCTTCCTAAACCATAGGATTCACGAGAGCTGTCTTGTGGCGGAAATAGATCAATTTACATCTCACTCCATATTTACGGAGCGAAAGGTCCTTTAAAACGCATATCCGAACCCCACCTGGCATCATCTTCGCGGATTGTCATCAGATATTGAAAATTTCTTTTTATTATTTTTCAAGTTCTCTTTCCCCCATTTGAGAAAGTGATAGCGTATTTCAACATTTCATTATTCGGAAAAGGAGCGGTCCAGTACTTCAAAGCGCTCTCTCATCACGTTATCAACAGTCGAGAGTCTGACTCGGAAATTAAGGTGTGATATGTAAATGCTTAATCGACATAGTGGATCCAGACGGAAATGTCCCTAAAAAAACCCGTGAAGCGCTGTTTTATTGTGTTATATCGTGTGTTTAGTCGAAGAGGATGGACCTTATGCAACTTATGTTGAACGGAGAAATATCCGAAGAGAAAGCAAAATCTAAGACGGTTGAAAAGGGTAAGGTACCTGTTGTCTATGCTTCCATCTTATGTGAAGTATGTTGTATGTGTTTGGTATGAGAACCTAGATATTTCATAGCTTCGTATTCGTGTTTTGTGGAGGAACAAAAATTTATAGTAATCTATAATTTAGGGATCTGCGACAAAAAAATAAGACCCTCATCGCTACAGCCATATCATCACGAGTGACATGATTCGAATAAAACGAGCTGTACTCTGAATAATAAATCGGCACCAATATAAAAATTGTGATGCCGAAGGCAGGAAAACATACAGCGATTCGTGTTTGATTTGAAATTGTTGTCACTCGACTCATAACCTTACCAGAGACGGGGTTATTACTTCATGAATGTAATGGAATGCGGTTACGATTACTTGCGAATCACGCTATTACGATTACGATTACAGCAAATCTCGAAGTAGTCAAATACGATTACGATTACAATGTAAAGGTAATCACGATTACTCACGATTACATTTATTTTGCTTCTTAGAACTTATCTTTGAATACATATTCGAAGCCAATATAACGATTGTGATGAGAAGGCCTCATGAGGAAACAATTTTCTTTTTAAATGTGACGTCATTTACTCGTTACGTCTCAATACAATTATTGCTCGACTTTATAGCTGACGATATCTCGCACGTAACGATTTGCATTCTAGCTAGGTCTGTAACTCCCGCACTCCAAACCCCCAATTGGGTGCGGGGTGGGGGCGAGCTCGAATGGGACCGGCTGAAAGTATTTCGTGAATCAGCTTAATTACAGATTGTGAATAATAGTATTTATATATAGATATATATCTTGATTTTAATTTGCATGCATACCCCTTCCTCCTCAAAAAAAAAACATGCATAATTTATAGAATACCGGTAGGCATTGTGATACCGGCCATTACTTCGCCATGACACATCCATACATTGCAGTTTAGGTCAACATGCGACGCCACGAAGTGTGCTACCAAAGAAATACCTTGGCCGAAACTTTATAACTAAAAATGTCAATTGTACACAGCCGCACTGAATGGTCGTGAGGAACAGTCCTGTCCTCTCAATATTAACTTCACAGTACAAATGCCATCCGTGGCACCCACAGAGGAATATAATGCACCCTAGAAAACCAGGCAGGGTGATGATTAGGCTATTATCCTGTTGCGAGGTAATGGCGTCAAGGGTGTATTGGTAACCAGGTATACGACATTCCGTTGGTTCTTACAATCACACTACTAACTACATGTACATCAAATATCCATTTACTGTGTGTGGATAAATTCGTTACGCAATGACGAGCATAGCTAATACTCGTGAAGTATGATAATGAGCTGTGTCGTTTGCAAATCTGCTATCAATAACCTGATAAAATAAGGCACTGCAAGTACCTTGTACAAGAAAAAAGTAATCGCTCTTTCGCAAAGAAGTCGATCAGATATGTGAAATAATCCATTGCGATTACGATTACTTCGTATTTATTTCGAATGTATTCGATTGCGATTAGGATAACTTGGTACTGCTGTAATCGTCGTAATCGACTATGATCACTAATCACGACTACCCCATGTCTGAACCTTATAGGAGCTCGCATCATCCGTATTGTATCTCCATGCGCTAACGTCTACTACTGTGAGTTATAAATTCCATGGACTTGTCTCCATCGTGAACCATACTCCAATAAATTGGAACTTTCGTCTGCAACAGGAATGGACAGGAATGAAATTATCGGCAACTCAATATTTATGATACTCGCCGGCTATGAAAACACTGGGAACACCATGAGCTTCGTCGCCTACAATATGGCTCAGCATCCAGAAATTCAGAGAAAACTGCAAAAGGAAATCGACGAAACATATGAAAAAAGGGTAATCATTTTAACACATGAAATAGTATGGAGAATCCTACTTTTTACGGTTGCCTGATATGGTATGATTTCTTTCTAAAGGGAAAATTTGACTACAACATTGTGAACGAAATGAAATACCTTGAGATGTGTGTCAACGAAACGTTACGACTCTACAATCCAATTATCAGGTATGTCAGTGATGTGTAGCAAAGAGGTATGCGGTGGCAACGTCCTCAAATGTTTTTGAATTCGCAACGAATTGCATATTAGAGTTTCGTAATATCCTCCAAATGATATTCCGCACCGTTTCCTAACTGTTCTAAAATTACAATAAGTTACAAGATACGACTGTACTGAATTCATGGCTTATATGTTCACAACAACCTATGTCGTTAATTTCCGGCAATAACAATCCATGATGTGACAAATAAGTTTAACAAAATGAAGCAACGCAGATTGCCTGATGTCCCCTCGTAATCGTATATTTACGGGGATTAGTAGCAGTGTTGGGATCAAGTCACTACCTTCGAGTCACGAGTCATCTCGAGTCATTGCAGATTTTGACTCGAGTCAAGTCAAGTCAATCGATTTTCAAAAGTGACTCGAGTCAAGTCAAGTCACTCGTTTTTTGGAGGTGACTCGAGTCAAGTCGAGTCAAGTCAAGTCAAGTCACGAGTCAAGTCACAATTCAAGTCAAATTGAATTTTCGATGTATGAGTGATGATTCATACAAAGTCATTACACTTTGCTAGCTGTGTGAAAGACAGATTAATTGATCAATGCTGATCATTTATCTTGAATCAAATAACGAATATCTAGTTAAATATACCTGCGAAAAGACGTTGTATCACTCACGCACACGTAGAACTGTTAATAAAATACGTGAGTAACTGTACAGTCACATGCTACAATCAGTTATTATCAGCCAAAATATAGGACATAATCAACATCTATACATCCGTGAGTAAATAAACGCCCAAACTATATTTGTTTGACTTAAATCATACATAAAGGTTGGTAAATGTGAGCACTGCGCAACGTAAGCATTGATCCGTCTAAGAAACAGAGACACATTGCTATTTAGAGTAATCTTCTACTACTACTACTACTACTAGTACTACGACAACGTAAGCTGTGATACTTTAGTTTGCGGTCTATTTATTTGTGATCTAACAATCGAGGATCAGTGTATCGTACGATCAGTGAATGACTGGCTGCTCTCACAAGTGACACCGGCGTATCTCGAACAATCCGAACATACACAAGATACAGTGATTTATTCGACACCGTTTACTTGATGACTTGAAATTGACTCGTAAATTTTGCTCCGAGTCACGAGTCAATGCGCATTTTTAAAGCTTCGAGTCAAGTCAAGTCAAGTCATCTTTCCAAAGTGACTCGAGTCAAGTCAAGTCATACGAAAAAGTTGACTCGAGTCTGACTCGAGTCAAGTCATGACTCGAGTCATCCCAACACTGATTAGTAGTGGCTACATCGACATCTCTTCATTGGGATACATCTCTTGTTGGCTCTGTATAGATAAATCCCTCTTGGTTGTGTTACCTTTCCTAGTCCTAAATTTTTATCAAACGCTTTCAAGCAGCAGCTGAATCCGACCATTGGTTTACCGTCATTTTGGGCAAAATTGTTTCCGCATCCTCAGAAGATTTTCCTTTCGTACACCTATGGCCTATGTCTCCACACACAGCCAGAGTGACAGTCCTGTTACACGTGTGTCACCCTTATAGGAACGCTCGTATCTGCGACAAGCAAGTCACAATCAACGGCTTCACGATACCAAAAGGAGTGCAGATCAACGTTCCGACATTCGGGCTATCGCACGATCCCGATTATTGGGACGAGCCAGAACTTTTCAAACCAGACAGGTGCGTTTGAGATCAGCTAGGCAAGTTAGGCAAGTTCGTTCGAATGCAGTAGTTCGTGCGTTCATTGGAAATGAAGAGAAGTAATTAACAATTTGGTGATTTCACATTGACGTGAAGCTCGTATCAACATGTAGATTCGGAAATAGTAGCCACATCCCCACGTTACTGTGCATAAAAGAAATCCGCTGTATTTTCATTGAATTCGTTTCACGTTCGTATCACATCAACTCGATAACCCATGACTGTTCCAAGTTCTGGTTTTGGTAATTGTTGAATGAATAAAGTGATCTGAGACATATTTTATTATAATCGGGCCAGGTTATTTGTGTTTGTGTTCAATTTTAGTGGTTCTACTTCCCGCTAGGGTTGCATTTAAAACAAATGGTGTTTTAAAACACTCTGTTTAAAACATGTTTCAAACAAATGCGTTTGTTTGAAAAAATAGTGTTTTTTCTTCTTCAAACGTTATCTAATTAGGCCATAATTGTGTAAATACTTTCAGAAAACCATGTAGTCTGAGCCTACGGACGATTTCACTAAACACAGTCGACATATGCGATGTGGGGTGGCTGGAACCACCCTCGAAATCGTCGTAGTTTAAACAGTTATGACATGTAAATATAGATCATTGGTACGGAAGGGTGTTCTGATGATGAAGACCGCCGACCGCAACAATGCTGCATAACGAGGTTGTGATGGTTAAAATATTTTTGGTCTGTTCATGTCAATGGTCGGAAGCCCTTTTCGCTGAAGGAGCCATACATGCCCTATATTTTCAATTGTCAATAATTCACTGTGGCGCCACAATTAAAGATTCGTGACGTCATGGAATAAATACAACAAAACAAAAAAAGATAAAAACTATTTTTTAAACATGTTTGTTTTAAACGCAACCCTAATTCCCGTTGTGCAGCATCAATTGGTTCGGGTCCTCCTCCGACAACGGTCGACTCAAGGATTCATCCTCCAGTGTCAGAGGCTCTTCACTGTCACATGACATGTTTAACGGCAGTGTCCTATGCAAATGTGGTCTAAGTAGTCATCATCGGCGCTAAAGTAGAAGCGGATGTGATGCTGTAAATTTCTACTCTATTCAAATTGATTTCCACTTGATAAACCTACTGCAAGTAAATGTAGTAAATGAAGACTAAAATAACAGCGTGCATGCTCGAAACTAACGCAGAATGACGATATCGACACTAAACAATTGGCGCGATCTTCGAAAATATATTCAGTTATCGTCTTATAGAGGCTATTTCGCCGATCGTTATGACAATTTCACGCATGAACATGATTGAAATATAACCCAAAATCGGCAACTATTATGTATATGGGACCGGCGAGAATGACAACTGACTACATATCAGGTGTTGACCAACACAAGCAAATGCGTGATGTGCACGAAAACTTACATCTCTACAATACTTTGCAGAATGGAAGACATGAGCCAGATCGACAGTATGGTCTACCAGCCGTTCGGCGGAGGACCGCGAAATTGCATTGCGATGAGATTCGCGCTGATGGAAGTCAAGATCAGCATAGCTAAACTCCTTCACCAGTTTAATCTGGAACCTGCAGAGGATACCCCGGTAATGATCTGTCAATTTTCAGCAACACAAAAACTCCTTGTGGCGATATTATCGTACATACTGATATCCGAACCCGAGTCAAGTTCCATCGACCATGGAAAAGTCCGAACCATATTCCAAATCTGCAATTCGAAAAAACTTTAGAAGGAATAGGACGGGGCGGTATATATACCACTCAATAAAGGACAAGCTTATAAGTTATTTAAATTTGACTTAGTATAGGTCTGACATTCCTCTTCGAAAACCCCTTCTCCCCAATTAACTATCCCGATGTCGAGATGGCAAAATCAACGAATGCATTTTCAATAGCAACATAAGAAGCGATACAGCAAAAGTACAATGTACATTGGAATAATACTTTAACTAATTGGGTTACCTTTAGGTTGAAACTAGCGGCATACGCGTGGTAAATGATTTTGTACTAAAAGTAGGGTTGAATCAAAAACAAACGGTGTTTTAAAACACTTTGCTTAAAGCATGTTTTATACAGTGTTTTGGACAAATGCTTTTCTGAAAAGAAAAAAATTGAGTTTTATTTGAACGTTCTCTAATTATGCCATACTTGTGGACGTACGTCCGAAAAACCATGTAGCATGAGCCTACGGACGATTTGCACCCCAAATAGTCGACGTATACGATGTAAGGTGGCTGAAACCCTCGAAATCGTCGTCGATTCAACAGTTTTTGCACGTAGATATAGATCATTGGTACGGAATGAGTGTTCTGATGATGATGACCGCCGACCGTAAAAACGCAGCATAACGATGTAGTCCTGGTTATAGATATGTTTGGTCTTTTTATGACAGTGATCTGAAGCCCTTTTCGTCGAAGGAGCCATAATTAGTAAATATTATTTACCCTATATTTTCAATTGTCAATGCCAATTCATTTTGACGTCACAATTAAATATTCGTGACGTTATGGCTAAAATACACACAATAAAAATATGTTTTAAACAATGGCCTTGTTTTAAACGTGTTTCAAATTTATTTTTGTTTTAAATGAAACCATAACTACAAGGAATGGCAACCGCACATTTCGTGCGAAGATTTATAGCAACATATTATTCATGCTATGATGTATAGTTTTACGGCATAACGTTGCGGGTCATAAACAGCAGTCGCACAAATTTCATCTTCGCAATCATAAA
Source organism: Botryllus schlosseri (assembly GCF_051294905.1). Lineage (NCBI taxonomy): Eukaryota > Metazoa > Chordata > Ascidiacea > Stolidobranchia > Styelidae > Botryllus > Botryllus schlosseri. Next base: position 7,806,874 of record NC_137238.1, on the reverse strand, counting down.
TATTTTTTTTTATTATTGCAGAAACCGCCTCTGAAGCTGGAATTTGGAGTCAGCGTTAGAGCAGCTGTGAATTACAATCTTCGGGCTATCCGGAGAAATCAGGAATAGGAAACAGATGATTACACGTATTGTTTGATCTGTAACTATCATGCTAAATGCGTAAGAATACCATTTTGATATGACCAATAATCTTTACTGATTTACGTTCTCTTTGTACGCGTATGTCCAACGATTTGTGATAGCATATCTCTGTGAATCTTTTTGGTGAGAATAGTCCTCATAAACAGGGATGTAGGCCTACTCATTTTCGTTTTGACCGTTGTCAGGTGAGGCAAATAAACATCGCCAATGTAACATGGCCAGGCGGAATTATATGGTGCTCCGGCATGTTACCCAAGAAATAAAGTTACATCTCAGGTAAAGAGGCGTTAGAATCCCAAATCTCAGACGTTGATTAGGAGAGTGGCGCCTACATGCTATATGTCGCTTTATTATGAGACACAATTATTTGTTATGACTAGGGCAAGATTTTGCAACTTTTTTTAACAGCTTACGGGAGCTTCCTAGATGCTCGGAATTTATGTACTATGATGTTTGGAACTCCTTGAAGGAATGTTACTTCCTTTTTCATGCTACTTTTTACTGAAACTTTTATCGAGTATTGCGCAAAATGTAAATGAGTGATTTATAAAACATTCTATAAAACTATTTATCGTATGGTTCTCTCTATGATTTGCTTAACGAAGAGCTATGGGATAGATTATACGCATCTCAATGTTATCTATGACGCAATGCCTTGCAAGCAAGTTCAACAACCCCAGCCAAGCACGACAGTGCGTGAACTATGATAAATATTGCTTGATTTATTCAATTTTGAAGTTCTTCCCCATTTGACGGACGCCCAGGCGAGAACATCAAAAATTACATTATCACTTGGTCACACTGTGGCCAACACTGAGTGTTGCTGCAATGCTTGGGTCAAGTTTGCAGACCTTATAGGGGGTTTGGCATGTGGTATTTGACTTGTTTGATGGGTTATCGCGTTGCTGTTTGACTTTTTCCGTTATTCTCTCGCGGTGTACCGCAAATAATGTAATTTTGGCGGTCTCACCATGCCGTCCGTTAAAAGGGTAAGTATACCAAATTTACCAGCTCTGAGCTTTGCAGTCATGGAGGTTTCCAACCTAACGAACATAAAAATGTATGCATGGTCGATTGAATAGCGAAGAAAGAAACGAAACAAGCAAACACCGTGCAAATCTTAGACTGTTGCGTCATAGAACAAAACCTTTCGATTATCTCATGTCCTGATAATTCGCAACTTCTCACGATTTTAGTGCAACAAAAACTTGCCCCAGTTATGGCCAGGGCAAGTTTTTGCAACTTTTTTTTACAGCTTCCACAGCTTTCTAAATACTCAGAAGTTATGCAGTATGGTGTTTTAAGCTGTTTGGAGGAATCAATCTTATACCGCAAATTTTTGCAATTTTTCTTGTTTTTTTACATGCAACGTTTTGGAATTTTGTCGATTTATCATGGATCTTTTTGCGACTTTTTTCGATTTTTCATGAAACGTTTTGTAATTTTCATTTTCATGAAACCAACTTTTTACTTGAAATATTTGGCACAATATGTAAATAGATCGCTTGATTATTACACTGTCGTTTAAATTTGAGGTCCTTTCTGATTTGACGTATATTCAGGCTAGACCGCCTAAAATTATATTTTCACTGGGTCAATTTTTTCCGGCTATATTTGATATTGTTGAAGTCGCCAAAATTGAGTTTTGCTACAGTGCCTTGGATACGGATCGATTCGAGTATCTCATACCCTAATAATTTCAAGGAACCTGTCCATAAATGCAACTTTTTAGTGCAACTTTTGTGAAAAATAAATGCAACTTTTTACTACAACTTTTGTGAAAGATAAGTGCAACTTTCCACAGATTTGACTGCAACAAAAACTTGCCCTAGTTATGACTCTTTTACCAACAGTTTAAGTTGGCTGAACAACAGACCTAAAATGAGAAGAAGGAGAGAGTGATTAGCAGGAGATCGATTTTCGTGTTCAGTCCGAGGATATAAATGTAACATCCGTTCACTATGTATGAGTGGTTATTAACCTCCGGTGTCTGCCAGCGTCAACTTTCCAGCCGGTCCGCCAAATATATTTCGATCTTATTCAGTGTGCGGTCCAGATGCGGCTGATAAATTTCTGGACGGTCCACGCGAATAAATTCTGTATTTTTGTATATAATAATTATTACGATGATATCCCAGGTGGTCAGTAACGAAGTACTTCTACTTTTTCGAAGTACTCAAGTAGTTTTCCTCTACTTCTGGTACTTGTTGAAATAGATCTGATTTTAGCTACTTCTACTTCGTAAAATTCTGTGATCTACTTACTTACTTTTCGCTATTTTCTGTTCGTCAAGTAGAAGTAGTTTAATCTTCCAATCAGGAAGATAGCCTGAGGAATTTCGGAGTATCACGGAGTATCAACATTAAATTTTCATAAAAGTTAAGTCAGTGGTTCCCAACCTTTATCATCTCGTGCCTCCTTCGAAATTAAGCCAAAATTCCCCCCTTAGGAGAAATCTTCCCGATGATTAAAAAAGGTCATTTTTACCGCGCAAACACCTGTTGACTAAGAGAATAAGACGGGCGTTGCCGAGTGTTTGTTCCTAGCAGGTCTGTAACAACACTTTGTCGACCTCCAAAATCAATGGTCTTGGTCCAAATCAAACAACTTCTGGAAGGCTTGACTCAACAGACCCCACACTGCCATTTGTGTTTTCGGCTTACCATGCACCAATCGCTAATATACCAGCTGTGAAAAATCAGTATGCATTAGTTTACTGGTCTCGCGAATTTTTTCTAAAGTTTTGGGTGTGCATTTGACCAATAAGATTAGTACTTTCATGTATAGCAGGATTGACCAGACTCGAGTCACCATTTTCTGAAACATACTGAACTGAACATACTGAAACGAGTCGACTCGAGACAATCTGTGTATTGACTCGACTTGGACTCGAGCCATCGTGCATGACTCGAACCAAGCCATATGACTCGAGACTATAAAACGGCCAAGACCGACATTTCATTGTAATTCTGAAGAACAGTAAATTGACCACCCTTTTGTATTTTCGTATATTGATCCTGGTACTTGAAAATGCGACAAGAAACTGCTTAAAGTGAGGAAAATTAATATGTTATAAATCCAAATCATTCAATATCACCAAACAGAGTTCTAAAAATTGGGTTTAACAAGACTTCAACTGGAAACTGAGCATTCAACACAATGACTTGGACTCGGACTCGACCCTCTGCTTGGTGACTTGGACTCGGACTTGACTCAATGGTGAGTCAAAACTATAAAAGTGAGATTGACTCGTGACTCGGAGCCTCGTGACTTGGTTACAGCCCTGATATATAAAATGTACGTGATCGGATTTCCTGCTGGAGCTCATTGAAATTTAGGACACCAATTACGTAACATTGCACCAAGTTAACATGTCATTTTTCGTTCGGGTATAGCTGCATGTTCACTAAAAATAAAGCAATGCTAGCGATCTCTTTAACTTGAATCGATGACGTTGTAATATTTTGTCACTGTCTGAAAATGTTGACTTTAAAATATAAGATAGATACTTTCACTGGAGGCCTTGTTGTGATAGATTCGGCACATTTGCTCGCTTAGGATATATTTGATTGAGAAGCCGTCGCTGGCCTACAAAATGGTCTTGCGAACTGCAGCACATCTGAACTGGTTTGAAAAAAAAACTAAGGGAAATTTGTATGTGAAAAAGAGATTTCAAATAGTATTTGAACATACTTCGAGCAAAAAAGCAGCCATAAGGAGCATACGTTCGGGAATAACTGGTTGACATATACAACTACATGACAGTACGGACATGAACAATTTGGGACATCCGTTACAATTCTAAAATGGAATTCCTCCCTTAAAAAATTTCGAAAATTCCTCTCAGGTTGGGAACCACTACATTTTCCCTTTTAGAAGTAGTATTAATATTTCACTTACAATTCTCAGTATCATATATTTTGAGTTCTAATTAATTAAGTTTTTTTTGTCTGGATAACATACATGTTGAAGTATAAAAGCAAGTGTAGTCATGCCTTTAATTTCCGGAAATTAGGCTACACAATATGGCATTTTTACGATCCACCATATTTTTTATCAACGTTTACTAATCGCGCAAAGTGTTTACACCGTATCCTATACAACTTCTCCGTATTGCCCTTCGACTGAGCTGCGGGCCTTATAATATACGGAAGTGCGCCATACCATGATATTTTCTAAAACGTGCTGTTCGATTAAACAGAGGATTAGTATCGCATTTCCATATCAATACTATCATTTTCATCCAATGATGCGGACGGATGCTTATGCTGTCGAAAATTGAATGCCTCCTTGTATGCATCCATATGAACCAAGCTCGGCACGTTTCGCATAGCTCAATTTTCACCTTTTGACAATCCATGCGAACGAATTACGATCGTTTTTACAACTACTTACTTACTTGAGTATATTCAAAGTCAGACAATTCTACTTCTACTTCAAGTAGTTTTAAACTGCTTATGGAAAAAGTACTTCTACTCGTACTTGAGTAGATTTTTTGGTCGCTACTTCCACTTCTACTTGAGTAGCTTTCTTGACTACTTTGACCACCTCTGGTAATAGTGAATAATACTTGTCCTTTCTTACAGTCTGCGAGACACTCATATGGTCTGCGAGACACTCATATGTAGCGGAGGATAATTCGTCAACACATGAAGGAAGGGCATGAAAAGTAGTACCGATTTCGTTATATGGATCAAGTGATTTGTGATAGAATGTCTTTTAGGCCCAACGTTGTTGATAAGCAGTAGAGCTAGAAAACTAGAAAAGTTTCATTATTTACAAATTAAACTAGAATTAGAATTATAGCTACATAGTGTTTTACAAATTAGGCTAGAATTAGAATTACCGACTTCGTTAAAACTTGAAAATTGACCCAAGTCCAGTTCGTATAAAATCAGACTTCATTTCCATGAGAATGAGAATGGCAAATGTCCGTACAATAAACTTGGCTCGTTTCGCACTGTACAGTGCTCCTGTAATATTTTCAGGGAAAAGAAAAATTAAATTAGAATTAAAATTGGAGCATAGAAGCATTTCACAAGCTACATTAGACTTGGAAATAAAGAACAGAAACATCGTTTCGCTCCAATTATGGTGTAATTAGACACCTCAAATTAGATAGTTGTCCACACCTGGGTTGTGGGCAGTTAAGGTAGTATCGTTCACAGCAGGTGTAGGCAGGTAACTATGACCAATGCAATGTGACGAAACCTGTGTTTTTCATCCTTGTCTCATTCAAACTTGGGGCGTATACCATGACTATTTAGGAGATGACCGGGATATAGAAATGGTCTCGCCGATTCATCTTGAAGCCCGTAAAAGGACTATACCTGCTTCCCTCAAAGTTCGTGGATGCCCGGTATGGCGTTTCAAGCTACCATCTGAGGCATGCGGCGACTATAATCTATTTGCTCTGCGACAAAACGTACGCGATCTACTGACTACACAAATGTATTCTTCACAAAGTATTTTAGCTTCACCCTTATCGTGTGTCTCACGCATCTGCCCATTACTTACAGTATTTTGTGTGAGGACAGCAAGACTCTATGAAAGAAGTTTCATGTGCTTCTCTATCCATTGTACGCAGATGTCAACATCACACGAACTTTGAAAGTCCATGTAAAAGGTGCACCCGAACCCAGACATTCTAATCGCAATTTGCATATCATAACGTTTTTGGGAATTCCCGTCAGTCAAAAGGCTTTCGATCACGCATACACCAGACGAAAATCTTTTTATTCAGTGCAAGGGTCCATAGCGTAGTAATTGTTGTCGGTTCAAACCGTAAGTTACGAGGGGACATTGGTTTTATTAGTCTCATTTTTGTTAGGGGTATGGAGGAACCGCAGTAAACCTCCCCTCGTAAAGCATGTGACAAGTACTGTGGAATTTCACCACAACACCAAGCGTCACAAGCGCCGTAACAGGGTCCTTTTGTGTCTTGGGACACAAAAGCACCCATTTCGGTTGCTTCAGTTGCTCAGCGTTTGCGTTCCCCTTTTTTCTCTCGTTACTCGGGTGCAAACGGCACAAGCAGGCTTTAGAGGGGGCGTCTGCGGCCACTGGTCCCTCCGCCACCATACTTGTGCCCGGGATACCGGCTCGTCGATGCGGCCTCAGATCGCGGTCGGACTATGAAAGCCTGACGGCCACACTCGTCCTGGGTAGTAGTAGTGATTGGACAGTATTCAAGGTTGGGCCACTAGGGCTTCGCATCGCCCAGCGTACATGAATACGATGCTTGCCTTAATACAACCAGCGCCGTCTACCGTGGATCATCGATCGAAAATTACCAAAATCTGCATTATTAGATAGGGTTTCCATACGTGCTCTTTCAAGAGGATTTGTCCTCTTTTTTGTCTTTTTTGAAAGCGTCCTCATAGGCCGCCTCTTTGTCCTCTTTTTTGAGATTTTGTCCTTTTTTTTTGGAATTTGGTCAAATTTACGGTCAAAATCGAATGAGATGCCATAATCCAGCACTGAAGTAACGCTCAGGCGGGGATTTCGGGAGCTGAGCCGAAATGACCTTTTCTTGGTCAACAGACCCCGAGGTGGGAAAATTTTACCAGTTTGCAAGTCTGAAAATTCTGAAAAAGTGTCCTCATTTCACAATTCCAAAATATGGCAACCCTATTATTAGATAAAGTTCTAAAGAAATGAATCCCGGCACACTAGATGCGATTATGGATTCATTAAGCCCATGATTTTAGCCTTATAAAACAATAGAGTGGAGGGCCTCTTCTTCATGGACCAGTATCTTATTTTCATTTGTAATATTATTAAATTAGGACACGTCCACTCAATCAGGGTAATCCGCGCGCCTGATATACTTCATGTGCTGCTAAACCTGCTTGTAACTGCTCCTCACGTAAGGAGAGTTATTGAAACCACTTTTTGAATTGAACTCAAATTCCACGACCGATCCAGACAAATGATGATCCGTAGATGAAGGTAGAAATGATATGTATTGCAAATAATTGATGTAACGAAGGAATGTCCAAATACAGCAAATGAAACTGGGTCGTGAAATTAGGTTTTAAAATAGTGGTCGCCTGCGGTTATGGAAGACAAGCCTAAACAATAGAAACACATGTCAATAACTAGAGACCACATATAACACGAAGAACAACTGACAGCGTACCAACTTAAAGTAGCTAACACAACAGTACCAACGACAGAAACGAATAAACTAGAAGCGGCGCCCAATCAACATATATAGAGAGAACAAAGCACGGGGCGCCTAATCAACTGATGACAATAATCACTACACTAAACCCTGCAGATTACTGCAGTAACATGGCTCCCCCGAAACTGCAATTTGATGCAATTGTGGTTTCGCAAACAAATAAGATCAATTAAGGCTCCCATCGTCGGGGATCGATCCACAAATACATACTACACGAAGAGCTAAAGACACGTATACGTACGATAAGCATACAGTATTCACAAATTCTCAATCATTGATGTCATAAACTAAACACGAGACAGATGCATGCACATACACAGTGAACATAGCGGCTACTGTTCTGTCTTTAACGACCACGAGTCTGATTCAACTAGTAATATCAGTTTGTGTATTGGCCGTTCCAGATAAGTCGGCTTTCCGTTGGAGTCTCTTCGCCCAACGAGTATCCTTGCTTTCCTCACCAACCCATCATCTGAAGGATAAACGGAGTCGATTCTGCCCAGTTTCCAGCGATTTCGTGGCAGATTTTCTTCCGACAGCAAGACGACATCACCGACTTTCAGATTCCGCATTACGCTTGTCCACTTTTGTCGCCGTTGCAGGGATTGAACGTACTCTTTTCTCCACCGATTCCAAAATTCGTTGGCCATGTACTGTACTCGGCGCCACCTGCGTCTCAAATAAAAATCATCTTTTTGAAACACACCAGGTGGAGGCAGAACAATTTTCGATTTCAAAGTTAATATGTGATTCGGAGTCAAAGGTTCGGGAGCTGAAGGGTCATTAATGCTTGAAACATCTAATGGTCGCGAGTTAACGATACATTCAACTTCACAAAGGAAAGTTCTGAAGGACTCGTCACAGAGCATGTGACCGAAGTTATTCAGCAATGGGTCAAGGGCCGATTTTATCGTTCTAATTTGACGTTCGACATATCCAGACATGTGGCTGGCATGCGGTAACGTAAACTTGAACTCGAAATAATCACAATTTTGCGACAACAGAAATTCACTTATTCTTTGCTGATTCATCGTCTTCAATTCTCTTTCAAGCTCGTTACTCGCGCCGACGAAGTTGGTTCCACAGTCACAGCGCAATTGCTTGATTACTCCTCTCCGACAGATGAACCTTCTCAAAGCATTTATGAACGAATCCGTGGTTAAAGTATTCAGCGGTTCCAGATGAACTGCTCTCGAAGACATACAAGTGAAAACAACACAATACCTTTTCACTGTAGACCTCCTTTCTTTGATGTAGTATGTTCCGAAGACATCACAACCGGAGAAGGTAAATGGTGCTTCTTCTTTTAGTCGATCTGGCGGGAGGTCGGCCATCTGTTGGTTCTGCATCTTTGCCCTGAGCTTCTTACAAATCACGCAATTATGTATCACCTCCGATACAACTGATGGACCTCGAACGATCCAAAAGCCACGTTGTCTAATAGAATTCAAGGTTGTGTACCTACCCATGTGATTCACACCTTCATGAAAATGACGAACCAGCCGTCGTGTCAGAAAGGACTGCCTTGGAATTATCACAGGATGTTTCACATCGAAATCTTGACTCGAATTTCCAATACGTCCACCAACACGTAGTATTCCGTCAGCGTCGAGGAAGGGATTCAAGCTTGCCAAACTTCCACCCTGTTTCTTTCGGTCCGAATGATTTTCAGTACCATGTTTTTTCAAGGCATCAATCTCCTGTGAAAACACTTCTCTCTGGAGAGAACGGATTATTATTTTTTCAGAAATCATCATCAACTCGCTGGACAAATTGGAGGGTTGTTTTCTCAATATGTTTATGTACCTGAGGCTGTTGGCTACCGCTTTCACCATTCTTTTCCATTCCGAAATGGACTCCAACCGTTTAATATCGATGAATTGGAGACCACTAAATTCCTCGTCCGTTTTTACCTGAAACGCAGTCGCTTTTCGCATTGCAGCATTTACTTCCGATGCATCTCGTTCGGTTGGCTTGTAGTCGTGATCACTAGCAACGACGAATGGTCCTGCTTTCCACAAAAATTCAGGGCCCTTCAGCCAACGACAATCATCTGTGAGGTCTTTGCCAACGATACCACGACTCGCATCGTCGCTGGGGTTCATCGCCGAGCTGATATGATGCCACGAGCTAGGTTCGGTGAGGTCATGAATAGTTTGCACCCTGTTAGCAACAAACACATTGAAACGTTTCGACTCATTTCGGATATAGCCCAAAACAACCATGCTATCAACCCAGAAATACTCCTTTACCGTTTCGAACTTCAATTCATTTCTCAGGAACTTACTCATCCGAGCAGAAACAACAGCAGCATTCAACTCCAAACGTGGAATAGATACCTGTCGCTTCAGAGGGGCAACTCTGGCCTTGCCGATTACCAACGAAACATGGGCATTTCCTCTTTCGTTGACCAAGCGTACGTAAGAGCATTGACCATAAGCATACGAGCTGCTGTCCGAAAAATGATGATATTCAACAAGCACGATCTTACCAAAACTCGGCGGCTTGAAACAGCGGTCAATGCGCAAAGACTCGATCGATGATAACGTTGAACACCACGCAACCCATCGGCGCTTCAGCTCGTCTGGTACTTCATCATCCCAGTCCGTCCCAGCTTTGCAAAGAGATTGCAGAATGAGTTTCCCTTCCAGCACCACTGGCGATATGAAACCCAACGGATCATATACTGAGTTGACAAAGGATAAGATGGAACGCCTGTTCACCGCACGATCGGACAATTTGATGTTGAATCTGAAACAATCATTCTTAACATCCCAAATTAGCCCCAATGTTCGAGTGTTAGGCACGATATCATCACATAGGTTTATTTCCCGATATCCAGTCGCTCTATCTTCCGTTGGAATAGAATTCATTACCTCTGCACTATTGGAAACGAATTTGCAAAGTCGTAACTTGAAACTAGCGCACAGTGCTTTGCTGCTTTTAACCAAACTCACGATTTCTTCAACAGAGTCCTTCGACGTAATACCGTCATCCATGTAGAAGTCGTCGCGTATGAAATTAGCCGCGTCCTGACCAAACTGACCTTCTCCGTCATCAGCCGCCCGCTTCAATCCAAAGTTCGCACAGCCTGGTGAACTTTTTGCTCCAAACAAATGAACTTTCATCCGGTATTCCACCAGGGGTCCAATCTTGATGTCGTGGTCTTGGAACCAGAGAAATCTCAGAAAATCCCGATATGGCTGAGATACAATGAACTGATGAAACATAGCTTCTATATCTGTGCACAAAGCCACATGTCCTTTCCGAAACCTGCAAAGAACTCCCAGCATCTCATTCAGCAGTATTGGGCCAGATAACAAAACATCATTCAGGGAAATTGAGCAATATGGAGCAGAACAATCGAACACGACTCTGATTTTATCCGGTTTATGCGGGTGATAAACTCCCAAGTGTGGTATGTAATTCACTTTGCCATTTTCGATATTTCGGTCAGTTTCTGGTACTACCTCAGCCCAATGGTTAATGACATTTTCCATGAAGGTCACATAGTCGGCGGAATACTTCTCATCTTTCAGAAGGCGCTTTCTAAGTTGACCGATTCGCTTTACTGCTAGCGGTTTGTTATTTGGTAACGTTGCCGTACTGCTTTTCAAGGGTAAAGGCATTTCCAAATGACCGTCACATCTTTGAAATGTGCCTTCTTTGAGAATTTCGACGAACCTACGGTCTTCTATTGACATTGGAATATGCTTACCATTGTGTTCCGCAAATTCAATCTCAAACATGGTTCCTACTGATTTAGGTGTTAATACTTCTTTACATTTCGAACCGAACACAAGCTTGTCATCTAGGGCCGTAGGTCGAATTAACGTTTTGTGACAAATGACGGAATCCTTAGCAACGTCCAGACACATTGGACCTACAACTCCCCAACCTAATATGGTACGCACGCCATATGGTTCATTGTCCCCTCCAGCCACGACGTCTCTCGGCCGCAATGCTTTCGGTACATCTGTGCCGAGCAATACTGAAACATCCAACTTAGAGTCGTACGGGACAAGCTGATCACATACCTCTGTGAGATGTGCCCACTCCTTGCAGACTTTACGGTTGGGAATCTGGGTGCGACAGACTGGAATCTCCTTTTCCGTGAAAAGTGTCGCCACATCAACTCTTTCTTTCTTGTCATAGCTCAAGATCTCCAAATCCTTGACTTTCTTGCAAGGCGTGTTGATGTCTCTCCCGGCAAGAGTTGTCAACGATATCGCTGTATCCTTTCCATCTAGGTCAAGCTTATCAAACAGTTCGTCTGAGATAAAACTGGAGTTGGAATGGTCGTCAAGGACGCAATAACAAAGTACTTCGCATCTCGCATTATGTTTTGATCTAACCCAAACAGGTACAATGAGCGCGCTGCTTATTCCTCTACCATTTGAATCGCATATCTGCGTACATAGAGAAGTCGAGGTGCTAACTTCCTTTTCATGATCTGTGTCAAGATGAAGGCATGTAGGATGCCTTTTGTCACATTTGGAGCATTTTGCTCGCTTGGTACAGGATCTTGAAATGTGAGTTTTACCAGTTTTGTTGCCGCAGCCGAAACACAGATAAAGGGCATAAAATACCTTCTTACGCTCCGCCATGGTTTTACCTTGCAATTCAATGCAGTCAGCAATGTGATGATCTCCTTCACAATGCATACAGCTTGCCTTCTCTACTTTGAACGCGAAAGAAGTTGTTTTCGGTTTCGGTCTGCTCTCGATGTTTCCGCTGTCGTGTACTTCAAATTCAGGCTGATTCTTGATATCGGATTGGTCCTTAACAAATCTGACAATGTTAACAAATGGCGGGTAACTGTTGTCGTTACCAGTTAACCGCTTGTATTTGTGAACTTCATCCATCCACCGGTTTTTCAGATAAAGCGGGAGTTTGTTGACTACAGCCGGTATTTGACAAGACGCATAGTCCAGTGTTTTCAAGTCCGTATTTCGTTCCTTGTTGGCTGAAACTTGCAACAGGAAATCAGAAAATTCGCGAAGGTCATGCTTACTTTTGACGGGCTTCCACGCTTTCAGTTCATTGATGAAGGCGCTTCCAATCGACGTGCTACCACCGTATCTGAGCTTCAGCTCTCTCTTGGCAGCGAAGTACGATTCCTCGGTATTATTTAGGAAGTAACCATCGACAACCTTCAAGGGACCGTCACCTAAATATTGCCGTAACAAATTCATTTTTTCGTTAGTATTTTGAACTCTGGACTCTACCAACGCCTCAAACGATGCTTCCCATTTCGGAAAATCCAAAGGGTTACCAGTAAACTTCCACAGTCGAATGCTTGGAAGTCTTTGAGCTGATATCATCTCCCTCATCATTGACAGAAGTAACTCCTCGTTGCGTTGGAGACCATCGAGAGTACCGCGAGCATTTGAGTTCGATGCTGTGATCTTCGGAGCTGCACCGGATCTACTCACGGGATCACGCGGAATCTGTGCATTATCTGCAAACATTGGAACAAAGTTATCGGAATAGACATTAAGCCTATTAGTTACTGGAGGTGCAGACGATGCTTGAGCGATGTGTCCTGCGATCGTATTGATTGAAGGTTCGACGGGAGAATAATCAGCCACGCGAGAGTCATTGGCCACCACGCGAGAACTAAATTGTGGTCGGTCACGAATATCAACTGGATCTTCAACAGGATTTCTCGCTGGTGGGATTTTGTTAAAGGCGATTTCTGTTGTTTGATCTTGACGTGAAACCGCTGGTGGCTGCATGTATGAAGACGGCTCACGCGATAGATCCTCCAACTCTTCCATCAGACCGAAAGGATTCTCCACTTTCTCCACTTCCCTGCACTCCTTTACGATCGCTTCTTGCGCTGCGATCTGCATTTTCGTTTTGAGTGCATCACGCTCCAGCTTAACTTTGTTTTCAAGCAACACCTTTTGCGTCTCAAGCGAAGCCATCTTTTCAGCGAGTTCTGTTTCGAGTTCTGTTTCTTTTTGCTTGAACGCTAAACCCGCTTTCAGCACGGCTGCCTTTTCCTTCGCCTTTCGCATCTTTTGGATATGGGATTTGACACTGCCGGCTTTCGAAGAACTTCCGGATGACTTGGTTCGACTCGACCGACTAGAACGCGAACGTCTATCGCTTCTAATATCCCCAAGACGCTTCGACACTTGTATCTTGATCTCCGTTATTTCAGCTTCCAAACGTTTGAAGTCTTCTTCACATGGGCCATACTCTTCGTCCGGAAGAACATCTTTCATCACTTTCAGAATATTTCTCAAACTGTCTCTGTGCTGTAGCATCAGTTTCAAGGACTCCCCTACTTCACTTTCATCACTCGAGATTATTGCGATCTCGGAGCATTTTTCCATTCTTAGGCTCAAATGTTCAGTGCTTTCTGAATATCTTGCCTTTATTTCTTTTGTCTTGCTGCGCGTCACCGCCGGCCGCTTTTTCACTACATCAGACGGTCCTTCGCCGTCATGTTCGCATGCATTGCGGTCGTTGCGCGGTACATTAGCGTCATCAGTGGACGTTGCGCCCACGTGCGCGGTTCCACGGGCTTTGTCGGCGTCATCAGCGGACGTTGCATCGACATGCGCGGGGCGATGGGCTTCATCGGATGCCTTTGCATCATCGGATGCCTTTGCATCAGCGGACGTTACATCCACATGCGTGGTGTCATCGGATACCTTTGCATCAGCGGACATTACATCCCCATGCGTGATGGTTCCATGGGCTTCATCGGATGCCTTTACATCATGATCACCCATCTCTTGATTGATTGGCGTGTCTTTCGAAGCCATCTTCGAATAGCTTCAGTCTCCCGTTCTTACGACAAGCGTATATTTTAAAACTGTAACTGCTCCTCACGTAAGGAGAGTTATTGAAACCACTTTTTGAATTGAACTCAAATTCCACGACCGATCCAGACAAATGATGATCCGTAGATGAAGGTAGAAATGATATGTATTGCAAATAATTGATGTAACGAAGGAATGTCCAAATACAGCAAATGAAACTGGGTCGTGAAATTAGGTTTTAAAATAGTGGTCGCCTGCGGTTATGGAAGACAAGCCTAAACAATAGAAACACATGTCAATAACTAGAGACCACATATAACACGAAGAACAACTGACAGCGTACCAACTTAAAGTAGCTAACACAACAGTACCAACGACAGAAACGAATAAACTAGAAGCGGCGCCCAATCAACATATATAGAGAGAACAAAGCACGGGGCGCCTAATCAACTGATGACAATAATCACTACACTAAACCCTGCAGATTACTGCAGTAACACTGCTCGTCTTGAAGAGATCAGTGTTTGTTCGAGTATCCAATAGTATTAACTTGTCGGGCCTGAAGCAAAACTATATCAAAGCTACTTGTTTGTTATATTGCGTATATTTGGTCGATTGAATATGCGACGAATCTTTATCATACGAAGAGACTGAATAATTCATTGAATATAATGCCACAGGGAGAACGGTGATTACTACCCCATGACTTCATAATTAGGCCTATATATTGTTTTTGTGCAATTCGCATATTGTGTGGTCTGATCCGTCAAAATAGGATGATTTGCTTTTTGCGGGATAGTAGTACTAATAGGAGTACTTCCGTAGAGTATAAATCAGTAGAGCTTGTCTGATATTGCAACTCAATTTTGCTGTACGACGCGTGGGGTGTATTGCTTATCGTCCAGGGTGGATCCAGCACGAAATCGATGTGTTCATCGCTAGCGTGTATACCAGTGATTGTGGATTATTTCTCGATTGAAGCTAACGTGTCTAAGCCGTGTTATCATTGTATCTGCTTTTGCGTTTATAGTAGGACGGTTAAAACCGGTAACATATTTCCAATGCTGCATTCATTGCAGTCAGATCTCAACTTCATTGCATACTGTAGGTCGCCCTGCGCTCTCTCGCTGTTCAGTGTTCATACACCTGTAGCATATACTATCTCATTATGGTACATAGCCCATTTCCATATATAACATGACTTGTAACATGACTGTATTTTTTTTCTCGCTACCACGTCACTTATATGTTGGCTACGGCCGCATTCCAGTGCATAGTCGTAACGAACTAGCTGGAGGTCAAATACCCACGTTTGTCCAGTGTCCATGTGCATTGCCGGTGAACTCGGGCTAATCTACTTACTTGTAAGGGCTGGCGAAAATTTTTCCATATCCGCGGGTGAATATCGTCATTATTAATAGTAAAGTTGCCCATATTATTATCACATATTTATCCTTCCTGAGCCCGTGTGATTAAATTCACCGGTAGAGTCGATGCAAAGGGTGTCTTGGAGACATCCGGCAACACATCCTAATCGAAATAAGTGTCCAAAGCTGCATTATTTTTCTTCTACTTCCGCAGATTGTCCCCCCCCCCCCATGGACTGAAGAATCTATATCGGGATTAGCTAGACACGGTTCTTGCTGGAGAACTATCTCCTCGTGTTGTGGAATTACTTTGCATTTGCCAATGATTACTTGTTCTCGTTGATTGTTTCCCTATGTTCGTGTTCGTACCTTCGTTAGTAATGCATGTGTCGTAGTTGTTCTGTTAAGGTTTTGTCTTGAATAAACGTGGTCGTAACTTGTACTGCATCGGCTCATCCTTCTTCGGTATAAGATTGAGAAATAGTTTAGAGCAGTGCTTTTCAACCTATGTGACGGTTCGCACTTGTGCAAATGAAAAAAAATGCAGTGCGAATGACGAAGGTGATGCGAATGAAAATTGTGACGTGGAATAATTCGAATAAACCAAATAGGAAATTTAAGGTAAGTGTGACTTTTGTAGTTGCGACGCAATTGTAAAACTTAATACGACGCATCACTAACCGTAGCTCTCACGCAGTAGTGATTTAATATTCCCGCTCTATCAGTGGCGGCTCGTCCTATAGGGCAACTGGGGCATTGCCCCACCTAAAATTCTGTTCAATAACAATTCTTCACCATTTATAGACGCACACCTATCTATATAAACCGAAATCACAGCGAAAATCGTATACTTCTTGTCCTTTCGCTTGTAAATGCCCATATATAGCGAAGTCTCTGCGAAAATCGAATTCTCTTCTGTGTTTTCGCTTTGCGAATGCCTAGCCGGGGCTTGCCCCGGTAGCGCTCATAACAAGCTTTCACTGTCTATTCTCTCAAAGCCGCGCACAATAAAGAAACGGTGATTTACTCTCTCCTATTCATAAAATTACCGAGCAACCGGGGCACGATAGCTCTGTGCCCTTAAGGTGCGATGTAACAATCGTATCTATAGCTGAACTCTGTTACCGTCATCTGCGTTTAGTCGACCTTTGCTGGTATAGGTCGATTTTAATGGGGTTTCACACCATGAAAACTCTTGAAACTTGTTCTGTCATGTCGTGATGGTGGTATTTAACACTGCCCCAAGTTTCAGGGTTTCTACTTAAAGTTTAGGGTAGTAATTCCGTTTCCGAAGTTGAGTGTGTGCTGATCCGTCATGTATCGCAAACAGATTTTACTCAAAAGCCGGTATTGGTATCCATTGGTTTTGACGATGTTCAATACCGAGATCGGTTATGACATTTGGCACGGAAAGTCTTAATGTTAGTATCGAACGCTGTACCAAGTTTTAAGTTTGTCACTGAACTGTGTTAGTGGTAATTTGGCTTCCTAATTCGAGTGAGAGCTGACTAGTCATTTATCGCTAACAGATTATACGCAAAGCCGGTATTGGTCTCTATTGATTTTAACGATGCTCCTTACCTAGATCCGTCATAAGCTTTTGCACGGTATGTCTTGATTTTAGTATCGAACGCTGTGCCAAGTCTTAAGGTTGACACTCAATGATTAGGGCAGTAATTTCGTTATCAAGGTCGAGTGTGGTAAAGATGTGCTCCGATCTGACACTTTAGCCTACAACACATTGCGGATTTCACGCAAAAGCCGGTGTATCTGCGGTAACGTTAACAGAGATGATGATATCATTCTCAGTTTGCATTCAAATATTTACTTTGATATTATATTCTCCAATGTCAATTTCACCGTGAAATTGTGGCCTTCAAGCCATTTGCTTACAACCCCCTGTCAAGCGCGATAGTTATTTCGTTTTCGATGGCGGCTAACAGCTGATCACTTGATCAGCCTATTCCTCAGTAAATTTTACGCAAAATTCGGTGTTGGTCTGTTCGCATTAATTTTGACAGTGTACCATACCGAAAAGGGCCATGAGGCCACTTCTCGATAATGTCATGTAACAGTGTGCCAAGTTTAAGGCTTTCATCCACGTATTTATTCGGTAATATATTTTCCAAAGGCGATTTCGCAGCAGACCTATAAGACAGTAATAAAAACGTATGTGTCGTGTTACAGTCTCCAGTTTCAAGGCCAAATGGCCAAAATCTCTTATGCTGTACCGACTACCGAGACCAAATTTCCGAGGCTGCTATTCTTAGTTCTTTAGAATGATGTTTTGGATTCAATAGGACAGGCCCAATCTATGAGATAACAATTGCGTATCTGTCCGAATTCGTTGACCTTTCCAATTAGGCTTACGCTATCTCTCGAGTTATAGTCATTTCCATTTCTGCAGATAATTAGTCAGGTCTAATGCGAACATGAACCGTGTTGAATCTTTGTTCCGTACGCCGTTTACGCAGTTACCACACTTAGAGTCACAGCTCACCAGCAGACCTCTCGTGGCACATACGTTAAAATCACTGTTGCCGCAGAGATGGAAGCGGGCCGGGTGAGCCGGACCCGAACCCGGCCTGAACCCGACAAGTTCAGCCCGAACCCGGCCCGAACCCGACGGTCGAGTTTTGAGCCCGTTTCGGCCCGAAACCAAGTTCAAATAGCAATTTTCAACTGTTGCGAGCAAATAAGCTGATATACGATTCAGATTTCGAGCTTTTCAACGCTTTCAATGCTCTCACTTTGTTTTCTTTCGATAGCAATCTTGCATATGGCAAGAGAACTTAATATATCTGAATGAGAATACGCTGAAAACAGCCCCACTGTTAACTTAGTTCCACCATCCTTTTTGCAAAATGTGAACTGTATTAAATGGTTCAATACCAAACTAAATTAAAGAAATAAAGGAATAAAATTGGCCAAGATGAGAAAAAATAGTGTGTTCAAAATACAAGTCAACTGTCATCCATACAAAGGGCGTTGCATTCACACGTTATACGAAGAATTGATTATTTCAATAGCCTCAACAGTTACTGGATACAGTCGGGTTCGTCTTTCAATTTTAAATGGGTAATGTATTGCATCTTATCAATTCGTTCTCCATCAATTCTCTATTCTCTATTTTGGCTGGTGACTATCAACGTAGTTTACCAGTTCTACGTATATGTGAGCGATACAGCGCCTTCTTGCGTGTATATTCAACTCTATATTCGTTTAGCGGTTCAGAATCAGGGACCACTCAATATGTATTTCCGACAGCTAGCAAAATGCAATGATGCAATCATGCCTCATACTTCGAAATGGCAACTTGACTTGAATTGTGACTTGACCCGTGACTTGACTTGACTTGACTCGACTTGACTCGAGTCACCTCCAAAAATCGAGTGACTTGACTTGACTCGAGTCAGCTTTGAAAATCGATTGACTTGACTTGAGTCAAAATGCGCAATGACTCGAAATGACTCGTGACTCGAAGGTAGTGACTTGATCCCAACACTGCTATATAACAATACTACCGCTGTCACATAGCCTAATACAATATAAGTTAGTTTCCGTATAGACCTAAAGCAATTCACCATGGACGACAAAATCACTATGGCGCATCTAAAAGCTTTCTTTAATAAATATTAACACCGCCGTAACACATCTATCGATCAATTCTGCTGTGCCACAACGGAAGCCGTCGTCTCATCACCTGCTTCTAGCTGTTCAGTTCAGCATGCCTCATCGAAATTAAAACTAAATTGGTAGTAATCCAGGCTCCAGCATGGTAATCCATCCATCCGTAAGTCATGTTTTCGTCACAATGTGGCCTGAACAATGATCAATGTCTGGCGTATTTGGGACACTTGTTTACTATTTAGCTGACATTGTTTCATTATTCAATCATAGTCTTCGGGCCGTCTTATAACGAAGTTTATCTGGGTTCGTACTTCGTATAAAATTTATTCACAGATATTGCCATACTTATACGTGATACGGTATTGGTGTATCTTATATGTAGTTGTGCCACTTTCGAACAAAATTGCAAATCAAATTTGTATATGAAGTCAATGCTTTTCGTAGTGACTATTCGGCTCGATTCAATCCCGATAATTTTTATAACTTTGGGCCCAAACCCGGCCCAAGCCCGGCCCGAACCCGGCCCGAACCCGAAAAGCCCGGCCCGACTTCCATCTCTGTGTTGCCGGGAAATTCATGTTATCGTACCATCATTAAGTTACTTGTTTACGTTGGAAAACGCCATTGTGACGTCATCTTGATAAAAGTCGCTTGCAGCCCTTGCCCCACCACCCGATATTGTCACGAGCCGCCACTGCGCTCTATAATTATTGCGTAACCAAAAGCCTGGTTTGGACGCTGCTGTAGTGGCAGACATACAGTATATCATCCCGTCTGAGCCTGCGGCATGCTGAAAAATGACGTCAAACTAACTTTATGCTTTCTTTCGCTAAACAGATATCAGGTAGACAAAACATTCACTCTTATAGGAGAGAGAGCCCGCTCACGTTCCACAATTTACATGACAACGAGAACCCCGAATACAAGAAACGAAATCTTTCTTCAACTGGTGACCATTATGGCAAGATGATGACACAAGCCTTTCGATCGCCGGAGCATGTTGTGGATATCGAAATTGGAAAGAATGAGTAAAGCCTTAAGGGCTACAATATTTTACTTGGGATAAAGTAACTCAGCACAGTGTCAAAAAGGCACGAGAAGTTGAAAAAACATCAGGAATATTCAGTAAACGACCCGTTACTAAAAGGCAAGGTATGAGTATGGATATAAAATAGTTGGTCATTAATTTTACTGTGATGACGAAAATACAATCATTATGCCAGGAGCTCGAGATGAGGTAAGCATCGCATGGAATGTGTATCAGCAAAAGAGGTTGCTGTTGTGTGCTGTGAAAGAACTGTATCAGTCATTCAAAAGCCAGCATCCAGAGAGAAAAGCGGGATTTTCAACTTTTGCTAGCTTGAGGCGAAAATAATGAGCGTTGGCTGGTTCTGCAGGCACGCATTCTGTATGTGTTTGTACGATACATCAGAATGCAATACTAATGTTGAAGGCTATAGTCAGGCAGGAAAAACGTACAAATACTTGATTGCTACGATGTCATGTGACATGGTAAACAAAGACTGCATGCTACAAAGATGTCCTAATTGCCCGAATGAAGATGCTGCGAGGAAAAATACTTGCTCCGTCAATTCGATAATACATACGAAAACATCAGCTTCAATCAGTGGAGTGGGTCACAACCAGGGCTGTGGAGTCGGAGTCGGTGGAGTCGGAGTCGGAGTCGGGGTAATTTTCGCTTGATGGAGTCGGAGTCGGAGTCGTGAAAACTATCATAGCTGGAGTCGGAGTCGGAGGGAAAATACTGACTGGAGTCGGAGTCGGAGTTTGTGAGAATGACTATGACTTCGACTCCGACTCCAACTTCTCTATCATGAAAACATTTGCTTTCAAAGAATTTTCAATAGAATTGATATGTACCACCAATCACTGTTATTATTAAACATACAGATCAGGTGCGGCCAGCCCGTGGCACGCAGGCCAAATTTGGCACACGAGAAGGTTAGGTGTGGCCTGCGAGGTAATTCTCGAAATTATTTATGACATCAGATACAATTGCAAGGCCAACCAAAATTTGATTAGCATGACCGAGAATTTTGATGATGACTAAAACAACAGTTCTGACGCATTGACCTTTCCAGGGGTCAGCCACATTTATCCCAGATCTTCGTATATGACCATGAAGTAGAATATTTCACAGCAGATTTATTTGACTTGAAATTTTTCTCGGTACTTCGCATGATTCGTTGTCACTAGATTTCTTGCATTCAGTATTTGAGCCCCCTTCTGAAAATTATAAATACATATTATTCACAGAATTGAGTCTAACTACATTCGCAATTAGGAGATACGGCTTCGCTTGTGCACTCGCAGCGAGATTGTCGACAAAACATTTGCACAAAATGATAGAGGCATGTTCACTGACACCGTCGATTTTGTTATGTCTAAAACGTTGAATAATCCTGTCCTTGCCAAATGAGCCTAGTGGTATACAGATGCGACCCCCAATGTATGTTAGCGACAAATTTATTTACATAGCTATAGCCTAATTCAGTCGTTATCTTGCAAAAAAATTTCGCGCTTCGCGCGACCAGGGCATGATTGCGCACTGCACAGTTGCATGACATATTGTTATCAATTTTAGAGCGTATTAATATAAGTCTTGTTTGCAATGTTACCTAATTCGGTTCGCTCCTATATCGACGACTAAAAAAAGGTTATCAACATTCCAGTTGCCCGCACAATGGTTCGTAAATCTCAGGTGTCCCTTTCGCCGAAAAAGTTGCCTACCCCTGATATAGATAAAATTAGACATTACTTGCAAATTACAACCCTGTTGCAGAGGGGAAGAAAATCGCAAGATGCGTTTTCGTGATGCAGTCAAAATTGATGCAATTTTTGGAATTATACCATGATACTGTGACAGAGAAAATGCATCGGCTGGTTTTGTAAAATTGTAAAAATGATGTAAATATGACCAAACGATGCTTCCCACTTGAAAAAATAAAAATATTTGTAGTGTATAGCTTAGCTGTTTGGGTCGAACAAATGATTAAGAAAGACTGCAAGTCCCAATCCTTGAATACTTGATTAAGTACATGTAGAATAGACATAGGCTATGGTCTTTGACTACTTAACTAAATTCCATTTATGACCAATGTCTTTTATTAGTAGTAAGAGTGTTTGTGCTTGTAATCAGGATAGTGTGCAATGACATAATTAGTATGTTCAATTTCTTTATTAGTTTGCTGAGTCATACACAAGAGCTACACTTGGATTTTTTATCTACATATTTATTATACAGGATTGGATATCTGCCATATTTGAATGATTCATACATTTCAAGATGTTAGAGAGTCCATGTTATAAAAACTTGAATAAGGGAGGATATTTAGCAAATCTTTATTTCATGTTAATTGCATAGTGGATAATTCGAGCTGTGCCACAATGAAACAATTTAGCATGCCACAGTTAATCATATGTTCGCATTGGTTGTATTATAGTCATTCAACCGACAATGTGGCATATAATTTTCGAAGTAAATTGGTAATAATGCTGGAGTCGGAGTCGGGAGTCGGTACGTTTAAAGACCCAGGAGTCGGAGTCGGAGTCGGTACATTTAAAGACGTCGGAGTCGGAGTCGGTATATTGAAAATGTGTGGAGTCGGAGTCGGAGCCGGAGTCGGTGGTAAAATTTACCGACTCCACAGCCCTGGTCACAACAGATAGAACCGATATGATTACTCGATCAGTTCCATTGATGAATTCATAAATTTGCTTGTCCAGCAACTACTTAAACTCAAGCCACATTCATTCATAACGAGCCAATAATCAAGCTACCTTAAAGGGGCACTGCGCTCTAAAAATGATGTGGTCTCAAATTGAAGGTAAAAATGAGCAAATATTTTTGGCCGCAGTCATTTCCTTCAGAACGCCACCGTAATGGAGCTGCAATTCATTGAAATTTCTACAAGATCACCTGCCGCGGCTGCTTAACCCGTTACATGGCACGATGTCTTCATCGTCGCACTTGCTCGACGCGAGAAGGCGGTCACGCAGAGGACGAAACTTAGACACATTTCCTTCGTAACATCGGCTGACAACTATCTAAAATTCGTTCTCTGTGTGACTGCCTAATCGCGTCGAGCAAGTGCGACGGTGAAGATATCGTGCCATGTAACGGGTTAAGCAGCCGCGGCAGCTGCTCTTGTAGAAATTTCAATAAATTGCAGCTCCTTTACGGTGGAGTTCTGAAGGAAATGGCTGCGGCCAAAAATTTTTGTTCGTTTTTACCTTCAATTTGAGACCACATCATTTTTAGAGCGCAGTGCCCCTTTAAACATCGGAAGCAGTCAATAGAAGAAGGAACTGTGATATGCCTTATGGATTTTAGTGAAAATTATTCACTCCGCACACAGGATGAGGCTCAAGGCTACCACTGGACCCACAAAAATTGCCCCGTTCACCCGGTTGTGTGCTATCATAAGGATGGCGCCAAGCTAGCACATTGGAGCGTGTGTTTTCTCTCGAAAGATTCAACACACGATGTCGCGATGGTGTATGAAATCAAAAAAATACCGTTGACTTCCTCAAAAGAAAATTACCAAAGCTGAGAAAAATTGAATATTACACCGATGGCAGCGCAGCACAATACAAAAATTGGAAAAAACTTCTTGAATTTATCCAAACACGAAGAAGACTTATGTTGCTGCTGATTGGTCGTTTTTTGCAACCAGCCATGGCAAATCGCCATTCGACGGCATTGGTGGAACAGTAAAAAGACTGACCACATTGAAAAGCCTCCGCCGACCATATCAAAACCAAATATTGAATTTGACTGACATGTTGGCCTACTGTGTAGATCAGAGGTCTCAAACTCAAATGTGCTCGCGGGCCAATTCCTACTTTTTGATGGCGCCGCGGGCCGCAGCACCAATAATAGGGGAATTTAATGTATTTCCAAGTAAGTATTTGACGGGACCTTGCAGACTGACATTCTGCACGCATCGTAGAAATGTGATTTAGTATTGTAAATTCACGCCTGGCATGAAAAAAATAACATTTTGTAGATATTTGAGTAAAATAGTTGGTGTACTTGGCATAGTTTGTCAAAATAATTAGTTGTACACATCATGTCAGTGTGGAAATGCATCAGGACATCGTAAAAGCTATCGCGTTATAATTATGCAGCTAGTGGGCGTTTGACGTGCCGCAATTAGAGGGAGGAATTTAGAATTTTAGAAAGATTGATCTGATATCAGAATATGGGAGCAGCCTAATCCGGGTATCGGATATACTCTTGATAACTAGGCTGTTAGTCATGTCATAACCAAGGTCAAATTTAATCAGCGTTATATTTACCTTCGAATATTTGAACAGATCAATAACAACTTGAATATAATGATTACTGTGCAATAGCAATAGAAATGTCCAATCGCTGAAAAATCCATTATATTTCCAGCTGTGAAGCGTAGGCTACGACTATTTTATACTCGTCACAATAATTGAATATGATAGCATGGATAAAGATCGTCTACTCATAACACACGATGTAGCCAACTATACATCAAGAGGGCAACATCATGAGAATGGTTGCCATACCGACCTGCTTAGATATCGGAATGAGCTACGAAACGCGAGCTACGACCTTTCGATATTTTACTACTTTCCATACCAGTTTGATAGTTTGTTGTGTCCGTGGTTGCACAAAGTCACGGCGGTCCGCGTCACACTAGTCCTTCTCTGTTTGTATCTTTTGACGCGACTCAACTCGCGCCCAAGTACAAATCACAATTTTCAGTACGAATCGCCAACATGTTTAACCATCATAAAGAAGTAATGTCACGTAGCCTAATAGGTAAATTTCCACTGCGTTGTAATTGTAACTTTAGAAACTGATGGAATAGTGAGTAGTTTCTGGCTTCTGGAGTAGTTTTAGAACAAATTTTAAGTTCTCAAATTAAAGAAAATGGTAGTTAAATATTGACGAATACTTCAAAATCCAAAATGCCGTCGCGGGCCGCACAAAATGGTCTCGCGGGCCGCGTGTTTGAGACCTCTGGTGTAGATAATATTCCAGCCGTACTACAGTTTATCGAAATAACTGAACAATGCATCGAAGCATCGAGACGGAATCTTGTACAACGATTCCAGCGTGCGATGACCATCAAAGGAACAAGAAGTTTCCACTATTTTCAGCCCATCTCAGACAAAAACTGCTTATGTATATGGCATTTTACAGCCTGAACGTCACGTTCAACCCTCTACTGAATAAATACGAAGCAGTCACGATTACCTAACCACAGTTGACAAATCGACCTCCCCTAACGAAACATGCATCGGTGATTTACAGCGATACTTCCTTATGTTTCCCTTTATAAATGTGACATTTGTTTCATTTCATGCTATTTTCGATCAAGTCCATGAATTAAAATTGCATTGTCAGTCATTCTGATTGAATGCTATTGAGAGTACATACAGTCAGGGTAGTTTGTAGTCTCAAGAGTGACAGAAAGTCGTAATGGCCAATGATATGCAATCTTCATTGTTCGACATGTGTCAAACTACTGCATTTCCATTAGCGTTGGGACCTCGGGAAATCCCGATCCCGGGATCCCGGGATTTGAAGCAATCCCGATCCCGGGATTAGCCCCAATGAAATCCCGGGATTTGTGAACAGCATCTACCAGGGCTTACGTAGCGTCATGTGTCATTTCTTGGTAATAAAGCAGTGTCAAAAACTAGACAGGTTGAACATTGTTTCTTAACCTTACTTACGTCCCTACAGCGCCCCTTTTCGAAAATGGCCTACGTCTGGCGCCCCCGCCCATATTTTAAGGATATTTCGCCAACAAATTACGAAACCGTCTAAGCGATGATACTCTTTATCAGTGGTTCCTAACCAATTTGAATGTCGGAGCCGCATTTCAAACTTCATAGTATACGCAGGGAGCCGCATTAAAACACCCGATTAGACTATATACTGATTCTAAAGGTATCTGATAACCTACCTCTAAATCTCACCATCTAGCAAACTCAAAAGTATTTACATGCACAATTGCACATAGACTTCTACAGATTGTATATATGTTATTCTAGCATTGGTAGACGCAGATTGGCAAGTGCTATACATTAAAATAAATTGAAAATGCATATCATTACTCAACATACTATTTTGTTGTTATGTCATAACTAGGGCGGTTTTTTTTTTACCTAAAAAAAAGAAAATTTTGACCTAAAAAATCCAAATTTTGACTTTTTTTGACCTAAAAAACTGAATTTTGACCAAATTTTGACCTAACGTATGCAAATTAGGTGTTTTCCCACATACTGTTAAAATTGTACCACTTATCTTCATTTCTGGTTGGATGTGACTGTCCTAACGAAGTAGTTTGGCCTGAAAAAGCGTTTTTGGCTTAGAAACAGGCCACTTTTTACATGAAATAAACAATATTTTAACGAAGTCTGGCCCTATGAAGAATTTCAGTGGTTACAATATGTATTATGGTAGAAATAATTAAAATATTTTGTAGTACAACGAGAGA
The DNA here is from genome assembly GCF_051294905.1 of Botryllus schlosseri. NCBI lineage: Eukaryota > Metazoa > Chordata > Ascidiacea > Stolidobranchia > Styelidae > Botryllus > Botryllus schlosseri. Next base: position 7,780,269 of record NC_137238.1, on the reverse strand, counting down.
TACTTTCCTACATCCTTGGGTAGAAAGTGCGCGTCCTTACTAAGAAGCTTGCCAAGGACGTTCAACAGCAGCAGTTGTTGGCTGACAACACTCAAGTTGTGCGTACACTGCTGGTGCTGGTGATACACCGTGCTGCTTCACTCTGACAATGTTGTCTACAGCACAAATTTTCATCATGCGCTTCTTAATATAAGAATGATGCAATGCACAAGAAGTCTTTCTTCAGTTAGGATATTGCGGTACGTGGCCCATAACACCATGTCTACCTAATATTTGTTTTATTTGACCGTTTTATTTGACCGTTTATGATTCACAATGAGCAGACGATTAGCCGTTTACAACGGTAGGCCTATAAAATAGGCTAACAGCGGTAAAATATCAAATTATAAGTTCACCAACAGTGCAAAATCTACGATACAAACAAAATGCAGACGTCAAAAATTTTTTGACAAATTTTGACCTAACGCTAAAATTTTGACAAAATTTTGACAAATTTTGACATGTCAAAAAAAACCGCCCTAGTCATAACTCTTCATACATTCCAGGACTTGATACACAAGTTTGCGGAGGATTATTCTATGAAAAATATTGGACTTATTGCAATTTATACTTGACTATGAGCGGTTATTTTAATGTTAGTGAAATTGTGTCGTAATTTACTCTTCAAAAATACGATAGGTCTACGAGCAGCAGAACTCAAGATATGTCCTTGTCTGACGGGTATTCCTCCGTGCGTTTGACGCTAGTCTGCGAGAATTCTGTTTCTCTGTTTTCAGAAGCGGCCTTGGACGGCTTTAGAGATATCTAGTATTCCTGATTTCAGCATTCATATACAAAAATTGCCTATAACTATCTATAGAAACAAACAACAACTGTCGTCCATTATATTTTGTGGCATATTTAGAGGTCACTCAGAGCCGCAAGAAGGCTACCTTGGAGCCGCGGTTGGGAATCAATATTACAAGGAATAAATGTTGTTTATGTAGCTTGCAATATGCGTATTTTACTATTTTGCTAATCCCGGGAAATCCCGGGATTGAGAAGCGAAAATCCCGGGAAATCCCGATCCCGGGATTTCAAATTCGATCCCGAAGTCCCAACCCTAATTTCCATGTACAAATGAAGTGTGCTCTCTTCATTGTTCAACATGTGTCAAACTACTGCATTTATATGTACAAAGGAAATGTGCTCTTGAAACTGCAATTTAATCACTTTACAATGTAAAAACCAAGATCAAACAGCTATGAACGATGTAAATCAAGATGAAACAGCTATGAACGAATTCTCCTTGAAGCCAACTTTATCATTTAAGATCCTATTTTCAAAAATATTTTGATGTTTTTGAGCAATCCGCAGTCTAAATCGTGTAACGCCTGTCTGATTTTAGATTCTCCCTCAATTTAACCTTTCACCTGGGAGAGGCATTAAATTTCACTTGAAAAAATAGACGATCAGACAAGCTTCGGAACGAGCTTCAGATAAATCCAAGTCCCGTATCGCAACTGTCTTCCAACATCTAGCTACGCCTTCCTGAATATTTTATTGATAAAACCTGAAATGTGTAGACCCAAAATGAGCTGAAAATTGTCAATTTTCAAAGGGACGTAACTTTCGAGACCATAGTCAAATCTTCATAAAATAAAGTTAATTCTGTTTGGAATCAGCTCAACTGTGCGCGCGTGTACCAAATTTCAGGAGATTTGAAGAGGTTGTGGTGTGAACACCGGCTGTCTGTGTATGGAATGGCCCTAAACACACTTCTGAAGCCTTGATTAGAAACATCAGTGCCCAAAGTCACTTGGTCTAGGATTTATTATCGGAAGGACACGAGCAAGTCCCGATGGGAAAATTTCAAACAGACCCCCTCGAGAGGCGATTTTCACAGTATCGAGGAATGAGCAGTGGAAGGCTCCTGATAAGCGGAGAAAATAGTGGCATACTCTTCTGGAATGAGGATGTGAAGATGGACAACGATTCTGGAATGAGGATGTGAAGATGGACAACGAAACAGCGTTTCACAAATTGCAGAACAACGTTTTGAGACTCCATGCAGCGACTTTTCTGAAGTTGCTATTTCACATATTTTAATTGTCAACTATTTGGGAAGTCAGTCATGCGGACTTCACCGAGTTTAGCTTATCCCTTACGACTGGTGAAACTGAAGAGGAATATTTCAATTTGGTGGATAGGGAGGGTTGAATATAGCTGTCGTTCACTTGGCTTACGACTCCTGAAACTGAAGAGTAATATATCAATTTGGTGGATAGAGGATTGAATGTACTTGCCGTTCACTTGTCCCATTTTGTATTTGATTCCTTTGCGGTTCTAGATTCGGCTAATCAGCTCCCAGTCTAACCGTTGCACTTCAACTTCGGGCCATTCTATCAATGGCGATGGCAGCATAAAAAAACACCACTAAACGAGCATATGCACCTAGTCAATTTTAAAAACTTTACTTGCTTTGTTACAAAAGTCTGCTCGAATTATCCAGCTTTGCGTTTGGGAATATATAGCGACTCTCTGCTGTGAGCTTGACCCGAAATCACACAACATCAAGAGCGAAATATACCACATGTAGGTAGTCAGCAAATGATGCTTATTCAACCGATCAATTAAATTGATATCGTTGTAAAATAGTTAGCAGGCGTACAGGTTCAATCTTGATTTCATATGTTTATTGTATCATAAAAACCAAATCCATGCGAGTGGAGCATTAGCTATTGCTGTGTAACTTGTTAATGGGGTAATATCGGTAGCAAGTATAGAAAACCGTTTTGCACTCTGTTTAATATTAATAAATACTCGGACGCCGAACATATTGTCCGATCTGGCCTAGGCCGTTAAGGCGCAAGCTTACTGTCCCTTGCGAGTCCTCATCGCAATTGTTGACAAAGCGACGGAAGATATTGATTTTATGGGATTATTTGTATCATTTGATTGCTCCAGTTGATACATTAAGCGACGTTCAAAACGTCAATAAATACTTCAGCATTGTGGCATTATGTGGCCCGAGTCGTCGCTAGGTATCGTGTACATTATTATAGGCTATCACTTCACTGAAATGTAGGGTTGGAATTCACGTTCGCATTCACACAGAACCTTTAAGAAAGGTTCGCGTTCACACGAACCTGAACCTTTCAGAGATTCACACAATCCCTATAAACTAGTTATTGGATTAGCCGTTACGCGATAGGCGCTTTCGCTACTTCCTGCTATAACTATAGCGACTATGTATAACATATCAATTTTGCTCATAAATTGCCTGATATCATGATCTCTACTTAATAATGGCTTGGAAATCGCTTGTATATCGAAGTATCCCTTTTCAAATTTGACCTATCATCTTACTTTTGTGTCACTTCATAGATTCTGCCGGATTAAGAGCTTGAAGCTGGAGCTAGTAATTCATCATAGAAGAGAGCTCCGACAAAGCACGGGCAGTTTAAAATTAGTGTCAACTTCAAAGCCCCGGTTACTGGTGATGCTACGGCCTACAACACTTTGGTCTGGTGCACAAGGCCGTAGCTGCTAAGCATCATAACCCCAATATACATACATACATACGGCTGCTGATCTGAATAAACCCATCGCGTATAATTGTCTGAGTCACTCAATTCGAGCAGCCCAAATCATGTGTCGCAAATATTTCGGTGTCAAGTTCAATCTTGTCAAGATCATGGAGAGTTTAGTCATATGATCCGTGAATGTACACGGGGAGCATACAACAGTTGACAAAAAGTCTATCACCAAAATGTGCCAAGAGGCACTTGACCTCACTGAAGGTTGGATCACGGACAATGAGGCATTCATAGACTCCTTGCTAAATTTCATTGCTCACGACGACGTCAGGGCCTTTGCCGAAAAGACGGCCTTGTTCAGGATGTGGAGAAATCCACCGGTTGAGGCCGCAGCCTCCATAGACAAGATCCGTGGACCACTTACACGGCCGACCATACTACCGTTCGATGAGCTCATGAAAAAAACGTCCATACTCTATTTGTCAATCATTAATGGGTTCATGGCTCGGCATGATTCTGTTTGGCCGAAAGTGTCCTATGATCCGCTCCGTTGCCCAATCATCCACCAGAAGAAGATATTGGGTCAGCAGATCCCGAAGAAGATATTGGGTCAGCAGATACCGGGCACCATGGGGTTCCATCATTGGCAGGAGTTTCTCCATCTGAAATTTGAGAAGAATTTTGATCTGGGTGACGACGAGGATCTATCTATATTCTTGAAGGATAAAGCGATAGCCAACCACGCACGCAACTGGGACACCAAATTCCAATATTGTGACTGCAATACCCCCCCCCCCCCATCGGGAGAAAAGGAAGGCACTCGGTTAGTTGAAAAGGTTCTTGATGACAGTGACTTCGACCCCAGTTGAAAAGGTTCTTGATGACAGTGACTTCGAACCCCAGAGATATGTGGATTTCATAGAAGGCAGGCATATATAAGCAATCCAGAATTGCTACTAACATACAGCATGAAAGAGAGGGAGGCGGAGAAAGATGCCGCACGGCTATTCGGGAAGCTGAACGAGGAGCTGAGAGGAGCGCAAGTGGTTTGGGGAGGCCGCCCTGGCGCGCCATATATTCCCATTAATGGAAGAGAATGGAATGGTTAAGTCAGAGCGAAATACCATGCTCCACAACATAAGAATGCTCCCCAACATAACAAGAATGACGTCGCTAAGCCAGATCAAGCCTTGGGCTAATGAAAATTTTTGACAGCAGCGTCATAGTACAGTCTCCAAATGAAGGGCGAGGCCACCGCGAAGACTGCTGACATTCTCAACCAGCTATTTGGTGTTGAACGATTCTTTAACTGGCTTCCTGAATTCTTGCTTTCACACTCCCTTATGGTAATCGATCCATTTGCTCCATCTTCAAACGACAATACGTTGAAGGAATTCGACAATATCTTGCACAACATATTTGTCGTACTCTTGAGCGCACAACATATCTGTCATACTCTTGAGCGCTAAACTCATCAGCGTTATAGAGACTCATTTCAATGTCCTTCATGAACATCATCTCACAATATGCAATTGCGACAGTGTTGATATATTCGATCAAGGATATGCCAGATACAGTGAACGATACCTTGTTTGGTCCCAAGGATAGCAGATTAAGGTCCTAAGGAGAGCTGATTACAAGCAAGAGGAATCTCCTTCATTTCACAGGAGGTACAGGAAAATGAAGGAGGAAATTGTGATTATGATTTTCGTTGATTCCAATCAAAGTGATGAAAGTAATTCATATTATTCCGGAAAATTTGCAGAAAATATTATGTATATTGTACTGGGGCGTGTCGCCTCACTTCACATTTGATGCTTGGAGATTTGGGAAGACATGAGCAAAATAAGGTTGGCATATCTGAAATTTACCAAAGCTGATCGATAAAAGAGACCTTGTGTGCATTTGAAGACGCACAGAAGAAGAAACTTGTATTCAGACCTAAATTTTACGAGTAACCCATGAAGGGATCTAAGGAGCGGCGCTACGTGATCACGCTTCCTTGACCGAGTTACCAGACGAGCAGCGATGTTTTGGATCTTCTGTAGCTTGTCGATGCAAATTTTGTCTGCCCCGTAAAGCAGAGCAATTCCATGCATCCTCAGATACGTAATTCCTGATTCGACTGATCTTATGGATATACATGAAACAGATTTTTGACGTTTAGTCAATTATGTTTTTCATTGAGAGTATGTCGTCGAAGTGAACAATACCTAGGTTACGTACACAGGTCTTGGCCTCGATGGTGTCTGGTCTGAATCTGATGGTTAATTGATTGTGTCGATGGGGCGTCTGGTTGGACTCTGCATTTACCTTGAGACGATTTCGTGTCATCCAGAGCTCAATATCGATAACACATCGCTGTAACTTGCATGACACGCTCTCCCAACCATTGCTAGTGCAACTATGGACGATATAATATTTTATTTATTCGTCATCATAAACACCAGTTTTCGGAGATATAATTAAAGTACAAATGTTATTTGAGTGCCATGGTAGATGCTTCAGATGTACTCCACAAGAATTGTCTCAAAGATGATGTTAACAGTCCAGGGTACTACAGAAGCACTTTCATGAAGTGCCCCGGTAATTGCCACTATAAAAAGGGGCATTGGCATTGCCGTTTGTGTCGAGTGGTGGTTAAATACGACTCACATCAGAAAAATCATTATCTAAAGGGCCCATCGTCGCAGAACAATTGTATTTGAAGATTATGACTGTCTACCATGTAAAATTGATCATGATGGCCTCGGCAGGGATCTGAAAAGACATCATATCATAACCACTGCCCATAGGCAGCCGAACAATATCCTATAACTACTTCGAAATACATTTAACCAACCATCATTCAAAAACAGCTGCAGAGTCCGGCGAGTTCATTACGAGCCAAATTTACTCGAATCCAAGGGCATGAATGGCGTTGTTGGCAGAATCTCGTATCGTCACGACTGAAAAGTTCAAGAAAAGAAATGAAAAATTGAAAGAATGTTCGATATGTTTCAAAACAATGAATAGTCGCTGTATTGCACAGCATTGCCGACCGAATTCACAGTGTGGAAACAGAGAACATTGCAAATAATGTGGATGAAATACGGGGAATATACCTTGTTCGAATGAGTGCTCACGAAGGAATTCCCTATCCTGTTCACGTTCGAAAAAATGTTGCACAGTGCACTTTCCACCGCAGAAGAGTGCGACAACGGTGATTGTATAAATTATATGCGGGTTGTCCGGCGACAGAATGTAAGCACTTAAAAATTGCTTCAAATAATCCCGCATATCTCCCTTATATTTACTTTCAAGACAACGAATTATTGAAACTGTCGCACACGGGTCCGTATAGGAGGCTTACGCAGAAAAAAGTAGATAATTGTCGGACATTACATAAAAAAGCGAACGACGAATCTGCCCTACATAAAAAAGCGAACGAGGAATCTGCCCAACTTCTGCATGCCATACATCACGGCCGATATATAATGTTTTCCATATTTTCTGGTGAAGGGACCTCGGCTGATGACAAGTGAAGCGAAGATTCATGGTTTTAATGAACTTATCGAAAATTTAAAAGCGTATTATCGCCAGTGTACACAATGCAATATGTGGTTGGCATCCACAATTTCGATGATAATTTGCTTAAACATTGAGAGACGCAGTGAAAGAGTTTCTCCCAGTCGGAAGCTTGTCATAAGTGCTCTCGGCGCACCTTGAGCGAAAAGTAGAGTCGAAACGCGTATTTGCATTTCGAAGCTACTTCTGATCATAAATACTCCTTCAGCCGTGATTTATGTGGTAATCAACCGACGATTTAGATCCTGGATCTCTGCAAAAAAATAAACTTTCGATGCTCAGCATCGCATCTAAGTTCGTCTAATCTTGATCAAGAGATCGATGAGGTCGATTGCGACAAAATCGAACTTAATATGGTACTGCGGGGATTCCCGAAAAGGCAAGTCTCGGAGTGGTGCACCCAACTTGTCTAAGTGGTCACCATTCATCGGGGAACAAAACAGACGTGGGGCTCTTTTTGCTGAATATGGAATATCGTAAAGTGTTAAAAACTGATGGATCTTTGGAGGCCGACTGTCGAGAGATGACTGAAGACCGACTCGTAGAGGCATTGCAGAACATGTCCGCGGCGGACTTGACGAAGTCGCAAAATCAATCATCGGTAAAACAGAAAAAGCGTGTAAGCTTGACAAATTGATGATTAAGAAAAGCATTTCAAAAGACACAGAAAAATTCAACAAAGCTTCGCCGGGCTCTGGTGGCTACTTGTCTTGTCTTTGTCCGCACGGAAGTGTGTATGGGATAAAATTTGTGCATCGGGCTGTAAGCCCCAGAGACGTTGACATCATTTGATCTTTTAAACTACAACCTAATGTTATCATTGTGGGCATGGCAAACATGGTCGTGGCACATGGTAATAAGATTCCATGAAATGTTCTCGCCCCATGCAGGAATGGCATGCGAGCCAACGGACGTTAACAAGGCATTGAAGCGAAAGCTCAGTATATCAATGCCATGAATTCATGGCAGTACCATCGGCGATAGAGATGAGTCGGTCATTATGATTGGACAAAATGCTCATCTTTGTCTCTTCGATCGATTCCACGAAAAGAATGTGACCTGGATAGAAGAAGTTTTACGTCGCGTCTACCTCAATAAAGCACTGAAAAATCAAGTCTAAAGAACTGAAAAATCAAGTCAACACACAAGTTGTTGAACAGTTTAACGCACTAACGAAAAGGGGAGCAGATTCCTTAACCAAATGACGCCAATAAATCACATATTTATGTTTCGATCGATCATTGATTTCCACAATGCAAATATCAACAACGCACTGCGGACACGACTTATCGAAAGTGGCGACGTGGAACTTCGACATGACGAATGACACAGGTATAGGTGGTGTGGACAGTCGAAAAATCACGTGACCGTCACGCCCTGATATCTTTTGTGACTTTGGTATTGTTGATCCGTCTGCAGAACTAATTATTGTTGATCCGTCTGCAGCACTAATTAAAGACAGAATCGCTATAGAGTCACTATTGGTCTTTGTTGATTTTGACTGTGTTCTATGTCGAGTTGGGTGACAGGATTTAATACGGTATATTTTGATGCTGTCATCTAGCACTGTACCGATTAGCGTAGTAATGTTGCTGTCAAAGTCGAGTATCTGGGAGATGAGCGCGCACCGATATATATTGCCGACTTTGATAACGGAATTACCTTGCTAATCGTTGAGTGACAATCCTGAAACTTGCTGCGAAGTTAGACAACACAGCCAAGATATACCATACCGAATTTCGTTTGAGTACACGCTGGTGGCATCACTTATACCTACTAAACATACATGTTGTCATTTCAGTGGACAACTCATGTGACGGTGATTTCGTCACTCGAAGTCACTATATATGGTTTGTAGCCGGGAACTACAATAAAAGCATGAAGGTGGGAACTCTGGTATGTTATAACATGGTAATGATTGGTTTCCAGAGGCTGTGACTGTGATGATGCTCCAAGTAGAAGTATATAGTGCCGTAAACGTCTATCTTGCAGTTGCAAGTTATGAGTGGGGATAGTTCAAAAAATCCTAACCACTTCGATGACAAGCGGATGAAGCACGCAATCCACTTCAATATTAGTATTACTTTGTCGTGTGCGAAATATCTGTAAATTCCTGTGCTAATCATCACGCACGTTCTGCTAATCGGTCATAAGCGCCACTATCCAACTAATAATAATAAGGGGAAGAATTACTTTTGGAGTCCCGTTATAATATATATTCTTTTTCCTTCAAATTTAGAAAGGCGAGAAACATTTCTTTCGGTGCTTCATGTGTGTTCAGGAACATCTGGGGTAGCAATCATTGGACTACCATGGTCATGTACGGCAGGCCAATTATATGCATTTTCATTCCATAGCTGTCGACTTGTAGCACGACCAACTTCTAGGCATTTTAAGACTCCGCTTACACGGATGAGATGGCGAAGAGGAGTCGGACCCGAACCCGCGCCCCATTAGTGTTGCAGCTGTGGATTATATAGTGCTTGTTTAGTGTTGAATTTCTTGTCATGCTGCTTCATGTCATGTGCAGAGGTCAAAATGCAAAAATAATGTCTATAAACGTAATGGCGACCTATCCCAAACACTTGATACTTACCAAAATAGAACTTCTAAAACGTATATATAATTTTGACAACAAAATTGTTCAGTAAAAGTAAGAGCAGTAAAAACACAACCACTTGAGTAGGCAGTACAAGTTGGCGAAATAGGCATAGCTTATTTGACTACGAAAAAGTAGAGATATAGTGATGTGAATACTTGGATTTGCGACGCGCTTTAAATATTTTGTAAACTACCGAATTGAATGAAATGCGGGTTTTGGATGTCCTATTAAGGACATCTGAGGAGGATTCGTCGAATTCTTCTTTCTATCACTGGCCAAGTAAGTCGCCTTGCCCCCTAGTTGACATTGGTTTTAGAATATTCCAGTAAAAAGGATCGGAAGTTAAATACGTAATAATGCCCTCTCCTATGTTCATAAATACCATGCTGCCCCGACCGAGTAACATTGACTTTATGAACGCGAATGCATATCCCAGTGTGTCCAAGATGAATTGGAAGGAGCTGAGTTTGGCGGCAAGCAATGAAGTCAGCACAATTGCTTGGTGCCGAGAATACGGACTTCTTTCGAGTCGAATGACATGTAGCAAATGTAATGGGGAAATGTATGATGAATTTGGGGAAATGTATGAATTAAAGTCGAGATCAGTCAGCGACGCCTTGCGCTGGAGACGTCGGACCCGCGCCTGCAAGGAAGAATCATCGATTCGGCACGGCAGCTCTTTTTCCGGTGTCAACTTGCAAATTCAAACCGTCGTGGAACTATTGCTTTACCTGTATTCCTACGAAATGGCCACGTATAAGAACCTTGAACGAGAATGTGGGATGGCTACTCAGTACTCAGGCATCTTGCAACTGGAGGAATTACATCCGGGACACTTATTCAAATTACTTCCTCGGCGGCCCTGGAAGAACAGTGGAAATTGATTAATCGGCATTTGTCAGACGGAAACACAATGCTGGAAGACTAGTGAAGACGCAGTGGGTGTTCGGAGGCGTCGACGTTGAGTCAAAAGATGGCTTCCTGGTGGAAGTTAAAGCGAGAGATGCTTGATACCCTTTTACCCATCATACAGCAATATATTCGGTTTGGTATAACTGTTATTTCAGATTTATTGGTAGCTTACAATACGGTTGGAAACCTGGCGTACAAGCATATCACGGTCAATCACCGTCTCCACTTTGTGGACCCCGTCACCCACGTGGAATCGATGCGGACCCGGGATAAACAGCGAAAATGCGGCACGCATCGAACCGTTCTCGAGAGCTATTTAATTGAATTTATGTGGCGTCTTGAATTCAGGGACGATCCGTTCGAACATTTACTTATTTATTACGTGGTATACGTAACGATTATCCATTTAGAATTTGTTAAATGTACTTTTATTTATCCAGTGTGCATGCCTCTTTAATTACATGCTATATAGGCCAACAATAATCATGGTCGAGCGTGTAATACAGTTATACAAAGTGGATTCAAGATTCTACCTGACCTACAATTCATACAATGAACACAGTGGAAAGAGCTTTCAGATTACTTCAATTCAAACACATTTTTAGATTTAAGCACGCCCTGGTTAGCTATAATTGCAAACACGAGGACCAAAGTTACGTGACATTGCGCTGTCGGGCATTGCTGGCCTGAATTCTAATGAACGGCAAATTCCAGATTCGAGGACCAGCCATTAATTATACAACGACGAAAATCTTGTTGGAATGAGTTTTAATCGATATAGTGGCTAAAGTATTTCTCAACCGACCGCGAAATTACATTAGTCCGGTGTCGCTGTGAATTTAAGAAAGGTTAATGCTGTTATGTGTCTCGTGCCGATAAATTAGAACTGGTGAACTCATACACAATTGCAAAGTAATTGAATCCCCGCTCATATTCATGTTCATTGCAAAACTAAAAACTAAAACAAGTTAGTCTGACAGCGCCGACATCCAGCATATTACAAATAGTTTTCAGCGAAGAAATGTTGATTCTTTGAAATATACTATATCATATCGCCGTGCCCTAGACTGTCGTATGTAGTTTCAAGTTCTATCCGAGATTTCGATATATTTGTGATCGCCTTGCAGTGTATAGACCTGTGGAAACAGAAACGACTAAGCTCGACGCAACATTGCCTGACCTTGATCTCTTCGGTGGTTTTATTCGCTCTCCTAGTAGGCTATGACCGACGGCTGACGGTAATGCGATTTCTGAAACAGTCGAATTTTTGTTTTGCTGCTGTTTTGCTGCTTTTTCAACAGGTGTTGTGTACAAACAAAAGTCGACGATACATGTGCCCGAAAGTAACATATCTATTCATAAACTATCATATCTATTGAGAGCCCGGTAAGGAGAAATAGCTGATAATTGTAAGCACGGTTGGTTTCAACGTGAAACACCATACATTTTTATATATTTGCGGGATACTGGTCGCTCACTGAGTGGAGAATACCGAAGAAGTGTCAAAAATAATGCATTCCATTGGCCGCAGGTCCTTTTACGTGGCGGATTCCGTGGGAGACCTTACTGGTGGCACAGCATCTGATCTTGCAAATGAAGTAGTTGGCGTATTGCTGGATAACATGAAGCTCGACCCAACAATTCTGTCGAGGCTGGTCTCCCATCAGGAGGACCGCCAGTATGTAGCCTACGTGAGATCTTCTAGATTTCTCGGAACCGTTCGGCAAGTTCTACGCATTGGCGAGACCTTTGTAGCCTAAATGAGAATATTGTATCGGCAATTCAGAGATAGATCGACGTAGCAACATTGGGACGACGCAGTCTGACTTGTAAGAATTCGAAAGTGTTTTCGCTTACGTTTGCTCCATCAAGCACGTTAACAACTATGCCGCTCGGAACACCTGTTTTATGTTGAGCCGTGATGTCCTCCGTATTTCGAAAATTCGTGCACTCCGTACTTTTCGCGAATTGTCGCCAAAAATGGCGGAAAGACGTGAAAAATACAAAACTTCCCGAGGATATGGAGCTGAAAGAGATACTCACAAGAAATGCGAATTGGAGCATCAGTACACTTTTATGTTCCAATACGCAGAATTTACGTGCCACTTTGATGCCCGGGAATTTTAAAGATCGCTTCACGAAAATAAATAGATCGCTTCATGAAAATAAATTATTTTATAACAGAATTGGTAAAGAATTCTGTACTGCCCTAGATGTGGCGCTTAACATCGGATGGACGGAGGCCATCGTAAAGGATTTTATTCAGTAATGCAATCGCCCGTTGCTGCTTCATTAGACCGTCAACATTGGTCCATGTTTTTTTTTTTTCACAAGTCTGCGCGCAACAACTTTTAAGGCCTCCACTTCCGCTTTTTTTGTGCGCGGCCGCTTCTGAGATGGAACATTGACCCCTTCGCTCCTATTGATAGAGTCGCCATGAAAATACAGGAATTATATCACAGAATGGTGATTCGTAGTGCGATAGCTGTGGCCGTCGCTGTAAACGGCAACTGCTTTTATCGAGCAATATCTGCGTTGTACGGTACAGAGCGACACCATCTGCGGCTTAGGCTACTCATACTCACCTCACTCGAGATCATTGAAAAGAGGAAATTCTATGACGATCTTACAAGTCCTGTTCATGATGACCAATATCTCCTGGTATGCGTTTCAGAGGCCGTCTTGACGACATGGAGAGAGGTGCCGATTTTGAAAGTGTCGATCTTGACGATTTAGAAACGAGTGACCGACAACCAACGCCTGCAGGACACCCCACCACAAGTCACTTTACCAGGGCCCATTTCCTCAAACAAAGGCCCAGACAGCGGACGAACTCACGGGCTATCAACTCACGTGACGGGAATCCTGGCACTTCCCGACATAAGTTTGCAAATTATTTTGTTATTCTGTCTGTAATTTTTAACGATTTATCATGTTATTTTGAACTACAGACTGCAATCCGCGGTCAGCATCAGCAGTTTACGTGGAGCCAGCCATTACCAGCTGTGTTAATAATATACCGGCAACAATTTACTGGCACGGCATCTGTAGCGGATTGCAGTTTAGGACGAAATCCAACGGAAATTGAATGTTTCTTTCAAATATTTTCTGAAGAGGTATTCCGTCATATAACGGATGAAACAGATCTAAATTACCGTCGCAAAGAAGCACTACGACAACGGAATAGGTCGGCTAGTGGGGAAAAGTTATGGTCGCATGGAGAGATGTCGATATAACCGAGATGAAGTGTTTCATCGGTATGGTAATTGCTGTGTGCATACTAAAACTCAAACATAGTAGAGGTCTATGACACACTATGCACGCCGAACGCACGCCTGACAACACTATGCACGCCGAACGCACGCCTGACAAACTGAAAAGAGCGAGAAAAGTGGCAGATTCTCCGGCGGACTCTGTGGATTCTCCCGAGACCCATCATTCCCAAGCAGGCAAGGCTCATCTCGCCGTTTATCGCATTGATTCTGGGAGATTAATGGGTCTCGAACTCGATATCGAATAACGGGTCTCGAACTCGATATCGAAAAGGATGATTGGAAAATCCTAGCCACCAGTGAAATCACTGCAGGTTCTTACCATGGCGTTGTCGTTTATCGACATATTCTTTATTTGATGCAACGAGTCGATTCATTTACTCTCGACGTGACGAAAAAGATTTGGATAAAATTGACCTCAAGAAAGAGCAGCCGTCGATGTGGTCAAAACTGCTCGCTTGCAAAAAACAAATATACGTTCTTGGCGGTATAATCGACATCGCAGGTTTAACAGCGGAATGTTACGATCCCGCCACCAATGTCTGGACTGCGGTATGCCCAATGCAGAGTAAAAGGTCAAAATTCTGTGCCTGGACCTATGCCGGAAAGATATACGCGGTTGGTGGTTGCTCTAACCCTTCGGACCTTGTCGAGGTTTACGAACGCGCGGAAGATGGGTACAAATGGAGAATATTCTCTTCAGCGCCTATAACATTCAGCAAGTTCGCATCGGTTTGCGTGCTGAACGTTCCTTGCCAGTAAATCTCACTATTGTGGTGGACATCTTACTTCTCTGCTTCCATGAGATATTCATTTTGTTTTCGTTCCAATCAATGGACAAACCTTCTGGAGCAGGTGCTGGGGATTTTGTGTAGTCGTTTTCCTCGTACTTTGTGTCATCTAAACAGTGAAAAGCACTATAATGATAATGTGTCATCTAAACAGTGAAAAGCACTATAATGATAGCCCTGTCTCTGACTGCATATTCAATGATACGTGGCAGAATCAATAGATCTATTTATCAGCAAAGTTTTATCATTTCTACGTCTGCGCTTGTTACCAGGAAGAAGTATAGTCATAAATTTGCCCATGCTTGCAGATAAAGGGTAGCGCTCCTAGACAGCTTCAGTGACGTTTAGATGTCATAATCTGTGTTGAATATAACTAGGCTATATATATACAATACATATAGATCGTTTAGTCTTAAGTGACATGGACTCCTTGCAGGACAAATAGACCCCGGAATCTGTTATATATATTAACGCTGACTCTTAATTTCGCAAAACTACGCGTTGAACAACGATGTATTCCATATTACAACGCGAAAGGTTGCTAAGACTTGGATCTCGCCTTCTATAAATTATTCTGTTTGTAATATTCTGTTTGTAATTTTTAACGATTTATCATGTAATTTTTAACGATTTATCATGTTATTTTGAACTACAGACTCTGCAATCCGCAGTCAGCAGTTTACGTGGAGCCAGGCATACGTGGAGCCAGCCATTACCAGCTGTGTTAATAATATACCGGCAACAATTTACTGGCACGGCATCTGTACCGGATCGCAGCTTAGGACGAAATCCAACGGAAATTGAATGCTTCTTTCAAATATTTTCTGAAGAGGTATTCCGTCATATAACGGATGAAACAGATCTAAATTACCGTCGCAAAGAAGCACTACGACAACGGAATAGGTCGGCCAGTGCGGGAAAAGTTATATGGTCGCATGGAGAGATGTCGATATAACCGAGATGAAGTGTTTCATCGGTATGGTAATTGCTATGGGCATACTAAAACTCCCAACATGGCAATGTATTGGAGCGATGCTTTTTATTGAAGTGCCCAAATTTCGGAAAAACAACGTCTCGCGACGGCTTTTTCCAATCTTTACTTCTCTGATCCATTGCCCAACAACCTTTTCCATGTCCATGGCGCACCGAATGGTCACCGAATGGTAAGTATTTGTTTTTGAATGCTTCACAGCCTCAATGTCACTTCATTTTTCATTCATTGTGCATACCTTTTAGTGGCCAGAATCGCGAGGCAGTTTCACTGAAATAAGGTTTCCAGATTTCCAGTATTCGTGTCTGTCTCTGACAGTGACTCTATCGTAGTTGGGAACAATTCGACCGACGACGGCAGGTCGGCCGACGTACACAAGACCGCACAAAATGCTAAACGCAAGCACGTCAGAAGCAAGTTCTGACGTGTCTGGTGACGTAACGCGGATACATTTTAAAACGTCTTGGCGGATATTGTGCGACGTGAAAAAAGTAGCGAAGGAGTCCATCAGCTGCGATAGCTCGTCTTGTGGGACCTCTGACCCGGAAGTTGTTATGAATCGAGAAATTTGACGACTCGTTTGAAAGCTACTTGCCCATGTGCAACGAGGTAGGTTATACGTTCAATTCACACAGTGGCCTTGAACTTACTATTAGGTTAGTGTGAATTATTTCACGTCACACGTCAGGAAAAAATAACAAAATATTCACGATTTTCATTCGCACCAAACTGCAATGTTTTTCATTAGCACAAGTACGAACCGTCAAACGGGTTGAAAAGCACTCAAGAGAATGAAACTCGATAAAGAGACGGACCGCAAACTGCAGTGCCGTGAGACTGGGAGATTATCTGATGAGTGAACTGTAAATCAGACAAGTGAACTTCACCCGGGTGTATTTCGTAAAATAGTTCAGTGCTTTCAATTTCAAAGGTTGCATCGCATCGCACATCGCGTGATCGTCTTGATCAGATATAATAATGACAGAACCACTTATAATATATTCGTCCTTGTTTGCGGTATTCATGGTGTTCGTCGAACTCTATTCACATTCACACCTGGCCGATATGTATCGTTTTTTCCGTAACTACCGACTTACATCTGTAAGACACCGCTTACGCGGATGAGGTGACGTGTAATATGCCAACTCGGCAAGAAATTTGGAATACGTAATTTTTGTTGTACGGCGATCTTGTTCACCGCATCTTCTCGCGGCACCCCTGAGCTGTCCAATCGATACACTGGTTGAGAGATACTGGCATGTAGAGTATAAAATATGCAAGCAAGTGTATATATAGATATCGAGGATGCGGCACGCGACAGCAGTGACGGTCGGCAGGTCACGGAGTGTACAAAGCTAATGCAGGCTAGTGCATGATAGTACGCAAAAGTAGGAACGGGCGGGTGACCAAAGACGTTCCAGAGCACGCATAAGGTAGTATACCATTAATAATAGATACGAGACGTAACCACAGGTGTCAACGCCAGGCAACACATTCTTGCAAACTACAATACAGGTAAGGATCAAGATTCCGAAGTTCTGGATCAGAAAGGAAAACCAGCTAAAGTATATTTATGTTCAGCAAACCGGACAATCCGCTTTTGCCAGTAAGAAGAATCGAGCTGTCCAGCAAACACGTCCTACCGCCAACGCTTCCTGTAAGCGAATGAACGAGAATCAATGTTTAGAAGACTCTCGCGATGAACCGTAGGTGTTTACCCCAATTGTTCGTAATCAACAAAATAACAATCATGAATACTCAGCAGCGCGTACTCAAAGTTGGTATGCGGTGTTGGTAATTGGCGCATTTGCGAAGCAAATTTCGGAATTGTGGCTTATTTTCGTGTTAGTTGGCACCGAATTGTTCAGTTTGGCACGTAAGCACTATTTAGGTACTTTCCACATTCTTCAACTATCATGATGAAAAATTTGTTAACTGAACATTAGACCAGTATCAAGTCCTGTTTACTCGTGTACATATAGCGAAGTATTTCGTCTTAGAATTAAAGTAATATGGAATTGCAGTAGTCGTTATAGGAGTCTTGCGTCCTATTAAGAGTTATTTTGCATTACTATACACCGCAATTACTAGTCGCAGTTCATTTCAAGTGCTGTCCACGGCAAAACCACGTTTTTAATGCATTTCACCAATTGGGCTACCTGACATGCTCTCACTTGGACAATGGACATATGAACCCATGCCAAGACTAGGAGATTGAGGAGATTAATTTCAGGGTTATGTTAGTTTAGGGAAGTGGTTCCCAACCGTTCCACGCCCACGTATCAGATCTACCCTTTCAACTCCACGTACCCAGTTCTACCCTTACAACTCAAGGACAGGCTGGTCACTTGTGTGCTAGCTTCCACCGAAGCGTCTATAGAAAGTATCAACAGCGCAACGTTTCTCTGCGACGCGGTTGCACTTCGAAACACAAGCCCATTGTCCATTGCCGCGACGCCAGCTGATCTCTCGCGCGCAGTCACTCATTTGCTCCTGAGCTACGCTCTCGTTTCCCCAGGCAGCATTGTTGCGTTACATTTTGTCGATTGCGTCTTATATTCTAAGCATTACTTTTCATTCAGTGCGCATGCCTCTTATTTACTTCGCCTAGGCTAAGGTGGGTGTCTGATCAGGCTACTCCAAGTTGTTTCGACACCTTCCTATCTTTTCATTGTATCGCAGTCTTGTGATGTTTTGGAACGGTGAAAATATTAATAAACCTGTATAACAGTGGTGCTCAACCTTTTTGAGCTCGCGGTGCGGCACACTAGCACATGGGTTCGCAAAAATTTTTGAATTGCCTGAATTGCCGCACCTGTAAACTACCAGAATACTTAGCAGAACCAACAGTAGTACTGAGGTAATCTCTGACGAAGTACTTTTCGGAGCACTGGAGTAAACTTTGCAATAACAACAGCTTTCTTTGTAAAAAGAGCGTTTGCCTTTGGAAGATTGATTCGATGATGATAAAGCAGGGGTGGGCAAACTACAGCCCGCGGGCCGCATGCGGCCCGCAACACCGTTCTGTGCGGCCCGCGAGAGTATAAACAAACTTATTAAAAATTTTGATAAAATGCGTACTAAAAATCGAATTAATACAGGGACTTGATTAAACTTTTTCTTAGATTCACCATGGTCAAATAATCTATACTAAGGCAATGATTCTCAAACTGGGGGCACCCCTCCTTGGGGGCGTGAAAGCATCTGAAGGGGACGCGAAGCTGAGCTCAGCTGAATATATTTTTTCGCACCTATGAATAATTATTGCTCTGTATTTAGTCTCAATTTCATATTTAAAAATCTCTCATCCCCTCCAGAGTCGTAACCTTCCATGCCATCAAACTATCGCTTAGGTTTGCTAGCATCCTGGTTGCGTTTTGTGATATGACGATAAGGGGGGGGGGGGAGCTCGAAATCTTTCATCATCATAAAGGGGGCCTTGTTATAAAAAGTTTGAGAACCACTGTTCTAAGGCAGATACTTCCTATATCATTTTTTATGTTTAATTTCTGGGGCTACATCCCGATATTTAGGCCCAGGGAGTTTGAAAGGTTTCAACTGCTAAAGGTTACTGAAATCCAAAACGAGATTGACATATTTTGGATCACGAGTGCTATTTCAGATTGGCCATTCCAGTTTTAATTATGTCAGTGATGTGCTTATACGAAACGATTCGCGCGTGTCTTATTAGATTTGTCCTCTGTATGCGTAGAATCGGGGCATTTATATTTTATCTGCAACTAGTATAGAATCTTGTTTGAAGCTAACATGTGTATGATGCTGTCAGCATTGTGTGTCCCGGAACTGAACCAAAAGTGGAATTAGTAAATATATATACAGATCGCTGATCACAGATTTATGAAGATTTTAAAGAATCGGGACAACTGTCTTTCGTCTCTATAGTTTTGACAAATTGCTTATTGAGGTCGAACAGCCTATGAAATCTAGCCACTATGTTTCCGACGCGTGTACGATATCATCAAAGCAATGTTTGGTGTGTTTTAAATAAGCACATATATTATATTGCGTTAGCTCATAATCCCAATTTTATAAAGTGCGGCCCGCGAATGGATTCAGATGTTGAATGCGGCCCGCGAGCTCAAAAGTTTGCCCACCCCTGTGATAAAGGGATGAAATACCTTTCGCGGGTAACTCTTCGACGCGGGTGAAAGGAATTTCATGGCAGGACAACCAATAGTGCCGAAATCAAACCCCGAAAGAAATTTGTCCACCGGATGAGTACGAGTCAGTGCATGAGATGTGATAACGATGGATCAAAAAATAGATTTGGTGCTCTACATTCAAGCAGTTCTCCACTAGACTTACGATCTTTTGTTCTTCCAACACTTGGGCCCTGGTGCTACTTAATCCACCATACCCCGAGGATTCCTGATATATCAATCAATATTCAGAAGCGTTTGAAGTTGGTCACTTAAATGCATACCCGCTCCCACCCCGGCGGGACCCTTGACTCACATACATCGGACCAATGGAGCAAAATTTATTTAATAATTCTGTTTCCATGTATCGCATCTCCATGGTTAAATCATCTCGATAGTGCGAGCGAAAAAGAATACCATATCTCTCTCTCCGTAATATGATATGTTTAGGCATACAAAGCACTGCAGTCGCTTACAATTACTGACGTCTTCATTTTTATTTGGCAATACCGTTTCTCAGGTCTAATTGAGCATAGCATTATGCTAAAGAATTTTCAAAAATTCAAGAGAATCGCATGTCGATTTCGTTTGTTCGACAAAAGAATGAATGAACAAACAAGGCTACACGAGAAGCTTAAGGGATCGCCAGACAGGACGCCTATTGCCGAAAACCTAGCCTATAGCCGGAAACCTAGCCAATAGCCGAAAACCTATGCGATACAGACAGGTCGCGTACGAAGAAGCGTTCTCTCGTTTTTCGCGAGCCTGGCCGAAAGCGTACGGGCGCCTATCGAGTTAAAATATTTTTAACTTTATCGGCTATCGGCGCTCACGGCTGGTCGTTCACCGTGTGCTTCAGTCGCATTTGGCTTGCTGGGCTATGTTTTGTTGAGTGTTGTGAATCGCAGGGAGAAGAGATGCGGTGGCAGTGGCGTTGTTGTTTGAAGTAACAGTACTAATTTACTTCAATTGTAGTAGAGTACAGTGCCAATATTGTTTACCGCACTGTATACTTGATGAGAACAATATGAGATGGTCGGCAACCATGGCACCAGATATGTTGGTATTTTGAATCATAGATATACAATATACATGCAGATAGATAGATATAGATATAGATAGATAGATCGGTAGATATAATATGTTGGGGCTC
Source organism: Botryllus schlosseri (assembly GCF_051294905.1). Taxonomy (NCBI): domain Eukaryota; kingdom Metazoa; phylum Chordata; class Ascidiacea; order Stolidobranchia; family Styelidae; genus Botryllus; species Botryllus schlosseri. Next base: position 7,759,303 of record NC_137238.1, on the reverse strand, counting down.
AGTTCTTCTGATGGAATGGGCCCTGTTGTTTTTACTCATATTTTCTTGTATGCAGTGACAGGCCTATTTATGCTGTGCATTTGATATGAATTTTAATGAGGAACTGATCGAGAGCGTCCGGGACTACCCGGTGCTGTATGACTCTACACATACGAAATTTTTGGATACAATACGAAAAGATAATATTTGGATAAAGATCAGCGAAAAACTCGCTAAATACGATACAACAGGTAAGCATGACGAGTTTATGGTTATGAGTGTATGGTATGGTATAGCCCCAGTGGTTCTTAACCGGGGGTCTGCGAAGCAATTTTACGGGGTCTGCGAGACGTGAGACCTCTAAATTTTTAAAATGATTGATATACGAATTTTAAATTAGGGAAACCACAAGGCAGTTTTGCTCCGCAACTACTAAATCCTCATGACTCACATCATCAGAATAATAGCCGGGCATGAAATATCGTACTGTGTAAATTCATTTTAATTGCCAAATTGCCAATAACCTACCGATACAATCATTTTGCTGTTTAGAGACATTTTTTTGAAGTTTGTGGAAAAATAAAAATACTGGTAAGGAGATTTATTGTTTGCGAAACCTTTTCAATTTAAAGATGTCAGTCGAACATAAAAATTCCTCAAGTATTTTCCCTAATTTGTCCCAATGTCATACTTTTCAGAGTTAAGTGCATGATTGCACCGCTAATATTGCACTCCACCCCAGCTCCAGTAATGTTGTTTTATAATATGAAATACTATGACAGTTATGCCCTTACAAACATGAATTCACACAACTTACACATACTATGAAAATGAAGTATTTGTCATTTTTCTGCCCAACCTCAAATCTGTTTGCTTTGTTAATATGGTAGGAGTGTAGAATGACATTGTGGGAACAACATAGTTGAAGGAATCTGTCCATCAGAAAATTGATCTGTGATAAAATTGCACGTCTCTTCTTGGCCTCCTCACCCCTACCATTTGTGTAAACAATGCCAAACGGAGGATGCAGTGGTATCACCCCGGGAAGTCTAGACTGATCCTATTGTCTATGCAATGTCCTATTTGTCGACCTACACACACTGCTCTTGATATGCATGTGCAATAGGGGTGCCAAAAAACAAACTTTTTTTATTTAAATTTCATCGACTTAGTTGTCGAATCGTGAGTTTACCTAAAAAAAAGTACGTTGCACACCAAATTTTACTCAATTCCAACCAGAGAAATCGAGGTCAGTCGAATTGACATTTCGGCCATTTTTGAAGTAATAGTATTTACGGTGACCAATTTCGTCACACCGACATGACCAAAAATTGTCCAGTAGGGAGTTGTAAATAAATGTATTATGTCACAGTACAATCATTAATGTTTTTTTATTAATTTTCACATTGTTTACAGCGACGAACTGCAAAAAACGTTGGAAACAACTCCGAGACAGGTTCAGCAAATATGTTGGCAAATTGAAGAAAGCCAAAAGCAGTGGCTCTGCCGCAAGCACTATCAAGGAGTTTACTCATTATCAGTTGGTTGCAAAGATGCTGGAGAAATTGCCACCAGTCAAAGCTATTTCTACAATGAGCTGTATTATGCAATTCATGGGTGAGCAGATGTCTTCACTCGAGACACAAGTTATTGATACACAGGATACAGAATGATGTATGTTGTATAGGATACAGAATGATGTATGTTGTATGATGACTTGTACACACGACTGGATATGTGCAACTGGAACTATAACTACTCGCTTTTGAAAATCGGAAACTAGAACGATTCAATTTTCAAAATCTGCAATTAGAAGTAGGACTTACTCAGTTTTCAAAATCCGTAACTTAGTCACCACGTCAATTAACTAAATTGGCAGATTGCACAAGCCTGGCTGTATGTTTTTGACATTGTTGTTTACCTCTGTGTTGATACATGCTGTGTTGATACATGCTAAATTCTCTTCACTGCATTTTTCGCTTTTGACATTTTTCGCTTTTGACATTTTTCATGTCTCGCTGTGATTATACCTTTCTTATGCGGTAACTTGCCCCTAGTTCTCGTTATTGATCCGTGATATTCTGTACTTAGTTGTATGTGTTTCGTTAAAGCCTGATGTCAAACTAGTTCACACATGCAATTTCCATACTAGTTCACACATGCAATTTCCATATCTTCTTCAGTAAAAACTGTTTCAATATGAATGCATTAACTTGCCCCTAGTACTCGTTCTTGATCTGTGATATACTGTACTTCGTTATACACTGCTTAACACTATGTTCACACAATTTTCAACAGCAATTTTCATATTTCCTTTAATAAAAACTGTTCCAACAATGTGAATGGAAGAATATTAATGTTTTGGAACAGTGGTTCGCAATGAGATGTACATCGGATAATGTCATTTCGTCTAGCAATATATTCAAAAGCAGATTGGGGGGCCCAGAATATCCAAAGCAGTTTTGTGGTCCACCAGAGTCGATGAGCTCACACGCGATTTACCACTGCTTCTTGCCATGCAACTCTGCCAATATTGCTCATAAAGTAATTGGTAAATTTCTCCCTCACCTCCTTTGCTTCGTTGCTGTACATATTGGACCCCAGTCTCCTAGTTCGAAAAGTGGTCCCAGTTTGAGAAGTGGTTGTAGGGCCTCCAAAATCACTGGAAGTGGCAGGTGCGATGCCAAGGTTTGAGAGTGTGCACGAGGATCTTAGCTGCAAGAAGTTGTGCAAACAACATGCAGCTTTGGTAATGTCAGTGGCAAGTTTCGGCTCGGCAGTAATGGTGCCCCGGAACACTCTCCACCGCGCTGCCATCACGCCAAATGCGTTTTCAATGACACGCCGTGCACGGGATAAACGGTAATTGAAAATAGATTTGTGCGATGGCAATTGTTTGCCGGGATAGGGTCTCATCAGATTCCTGCGTAATGGAAATGCCGCATCTCCAACCATGACGAAGGGAACACATACATCTGTCCCAGGTAGGCAGCCATCATCAGGCACATTTAGTTGACCATTGAAGAACTTACTTCCGAAGGTTGAATTCGCAAATACCCCACCATCACTATGTCTCCCTGAATCACCTATGTCTACCAGAGTGAAGCAAAGCTGTGAGTCGCATGCAGCAAGAAGCACAATACTAAAATTTCCCTTGTAGTTATAAAATTCTGATCCCGACTTGGCAGGCGCCTCAATGGTAATATGCTTTCCATCAATGGCACCAAGGCACATTGGAAAATCCCACTTCTCTTGGAATCCCTTTGATATTCTCTGCCACTCCTCTGGTGATGCTGGTGACTTTAAAACCTCAGGCATTAGTATGGTCCATATCGCCTCACATGTCTCCTCAATTATCACTCCAACTGTCGAATGTCCAACACGAAAACTCTTGGAAATTGACTTTCGAGAATCCCCAGTTGCTAAGTACCTAAAGCAAGATATACTAAGCCTGATGACGGCTTCTTAAAATATATTTCAAAATTTACCTCAGTGCAATTGCCAGTCTTATGTCAGCTGAAATAGCTTTCCTCCAATTGGTATCCTGCTTCGTTATTTCTGGCTTCAGTTTTTCCAGCAGCTCATAGAAGGTGTTAAAATCCATGCGAAAATATTCATGAAACATTTCCGGATCGTTGTGCATTTCTCTGACTAAGTTGTACTCCCCCATTTCGTCTCTGTTTCGAAAAATTGGGCGAACCCATTCCCTGTAATATAATACCATATGCTTGAACTGAACATGTATGGTACACGACTTTGCCGAATCCCCAAATCATACCTTTCAGACGAAACTAGCAGAGCCAATGCCGAGCAGATGTTTTGCTGCACAAGCAACACTGCCAATAACGACTCAATGTCACCGTCCTCCAACTCCACGTCCATTTCCAATGCTCCTTCCGCGTCCATTTCCAGTCAGTCAACAATGTTTTGATCGCAACCATATTTTGTTCGGCCCGCGAAAACGCGGTCCGATACACACCAATGAAGCGGAAAGCCGAAAGCCAGCCGAAAGCCTGCCGATAGCCGAAAACCGGTGCGCTTCGGCTATAGGTTAGGTTTTCGGCAATAGGCGTCCTGTCTGGCGAGCCCTTTACAGTGTATGCTTAGGAACGCTACCAGAATATAACTTCAAAAACGTAATAATGTTGGCTAATAAGCATAACAAGTTCAGAAGTCAAAATTTGTTGGAGGCAAGAGTGCTCATTCCTCTAACCAGCTCTGCCACTCTATATTCCATAGCGAGCAAGATTTCTACTAAATTTCTATACATTGCATAACTGTCTGATTCACCATGCTCCAAGTTTACCAGTGAATTCAGATTAAGCGGACCGACTACTCAAACACTTCATGGGCGTACCGATATTGACTCAACACCAGTCTCGGATTCTATGTCACAGTCTTTGGAAATGGGCCTGTCTGTAACACTTGAAGGCAGAAATTTTTGATGATATTTTTGTAACATTTCTGACTCACGTTCGTTTCGCTCAAGCTAGAGACAAGCAGGACCCAGCGTTGGAAAGCTGACGTTTATACGAAAACGTCATTTAAAACATTTAAAAATCTTTTTTCTATCTTACTGTGTTTACTTATATAAAAATGTTCTGAAAATTTTTTTAAGGTACCTTTTTACAATCAGCGATTAGCGTGTCCGCGATCGTTTGTTCGTGTCGACGCAGCGTATCGTGTGCGAAGAAAACTGGCGATGGCGTGAACTTCCAGTGCCAATTTCTAAAAGATTTCGTGAGACCTTATGATGCTGCAACTCACGTAGACGCTACCGACAACAATGCATGCATTGCTAATATCAGCAGTGTTGGGATCAAGTTACTACCTTCGGGTCACGAGTCATTGCACATTTTGACCCGAGTCAAGTCATGTCATGTGATTTTCGAAGGTGACTCGAGTCAAGTCAAGTCACGAGTCAAGTCAAGTTGCCTTTTCGAAGTATGAAGCATGATTATGTCTTTCCATTTGCCAGATGTCTGAAATACAGATTGACTGGTCATTGATTCTGAACCGATGAATGAATATAGAGTTGAATATACACGCAAGAACGCGCTGTATCGCTTCCATATACACAGTCTTCCTACAGTTTCTTATGGTATACGTTGCGAGTCACGTGATCAAAGACCTGCGAACCCTGCACCAATTATTACAAATACACCCCTAATGAGTTGGCTGTCACAAATACACGTGGTAAATTACCTAGGAACTGCGCGCTGAAAGGAGAGTAGCAGTTGTGTTCAGACATGGGGTGATTACTTCATGAATGTAATCGATTGCGATTAGGCTACTTCTGAATCACGCGATTACAGCAAAATCAGGAAGTAGTCGATTACGATAACATTGGAAAAGTAATCATGATTACTCGCGAATTCATTTATGTTGCTTTAATCTTTGAATATTTATTGGTAGACAAAATAAGGATTGCGATGAAAAGGCGTGATGAGATAACAACTTTCTTTGTAGATAATACATAATTTGCTTGTTACGTCATAATGTACCTGTTGCGGTCGCTGAACTGCCTATATGATTCTGCATAAGCTGTCTTCCCTTGTACTTATAGTACCGCAAAGTCCTACAAGTTTCCCGATGTAAATATACGCGATCTTGAAGTACGGTGGAAACAGTATATTCCTTGAAGTTCCAATTGATCGAATTTCCTTATATCCAAATTATAATAAGACACGGTAGTAGTACGAATAAGATATTATGGTCCCAACAAGATCGGTATATACAGTCGGGAACGTCCGGTGGGCCAATTACCATTGACAAACTGCACCCTATCACAGCTATATCCAGAATGTTCACTTTGACCAGACCAGGAAGTGTCGTCAAGCATACGCCATCTAGCGAATACAACTATGGCTCCTAAATTATTGAACCCCCTAAATCAGTGGTTCTTAAGGGGCACTGTGCTCTAAAAATGATGTGGTTTCAAATTGAAAGAAATTAAAAACGAACAAAAATTTTTGGCCGCAGCCATTTCCTTCAGAACGCCACCGTAATGGAGCTGCAATTTATTGAAATTTCTACAAGACCAGCTTCCGCGGCTGCTTGACCCGTTACATGGCACGATATCTTCACCGTCGCACTTGCTCGACGCGATTATTCAAAACAAAGCAACTCATATTATATAACGTTCATGCGAGGTTGTGAGCCGCAACACTAGATAGTATCATCCTTTATGATACGATGAAGAAATATTCTGACGATTTAATTTTGTAGCTCTCAAATACAAGTATATTTAGTCATTGATTTCGTGCGCAAAGCTTCAAAACTAATTTATGTACAAGGTGCTCTCACATTCAAAAGTGATATACAGTGCCTCTTTCTACAATTTTCACATGCTGTGGGCTGCGGGATATAATACCTAATTCGAGACATTTTGTTCAAAATAACCCTAGCAAGCGTGACGGCAGTGTTTAAACGGGAAATTGACGATCTAAAAGTACGCGCAATTCGTTACACATGAATTAGAATAACCCACTACATTTATGAAAACATATGTAGCAAACATCGTCGCGTAGCGTTACCAAAAATTTCGGGATTTGACAGATTTTGTGGAATGTCAATTTGCTCTGAATAATCATCAAGGATATGTTCTACTACCACGTCATCTACTGCAAAGCCATTTTTCTTCAGCGCCCCCTGGGCGTTTCCGCCCTCTTCAAAATCGTCAGCGCCCCTTGGGGGGCGCTGGAGGCAAGGTTAAGAACCACTGCCCTAAATTAACATGAAACGCCCACAGTAACAGTACCCAATGCCCAACTTTATAGGGGACGATTTATCGCACCCACCGGTTTGCATTCTTGCTACGTCCGTAACTATGCCACACCCCAAACACCCCACCCAATAGGGTGGGGAGAGAGCTCGAAGGGGACTCAGAAGTATTTCGTAAATGAACATATATTATAGGGTATTTTCGAAGAGATTTTAATAACTTGAAAATTTTATTCGAGCTTCGCGATTTATGTCTCTAGATAACTTGATTTTCAAATGCATACTTCTCTGCGTCAAGAAAAAAAGCTTGCCAAATTTATAGGAATAGACATTCCGGTGCCGGTCATTACCGCGCCACGACACGCCAAAAGACATGTAGTTTCGGCAAATTTGCGGTTCCACGAAGTGTGCTACCAAAAAACGACTTAGGCCGAAATTTTGTGCATAGGCCTATGTGTCCACTGTCCATTGTTAATAGCCGCGCTGGATGTGCGTGACGTATATATATTCCTGTCCTTCCAATCTGAGCCCCACAATACAAATGCAACCAGGGGGCATCCACAGAGGAACAAAGACATGACAATTTGTGTGTGAGTCTAGCGAAAGGTTTAGTCTGATACGTTTGGGGGACTACATTTTGATTATATAACAGACGGGAGGTCACGAATTAACAACGTAAAGTAAAGGAAAGCATTTATAACAACACATCAGATGTCATAATTATAAATTACGTACCGCCAGCTCCAGCGGTAAATCTGACCATGGGGGGTGGAGAGAAGATTGAAATTGAATAGTAGTATGATGCAATTACCAACATTCTGACGAAATTCAGTCATCAACATGAAAATTAACCACCATATGGGCCCAAGACTCACGTTTGGAGTGGAGAGACAAATTGTTTTTTTTTGGTCCTGATTCTAGCTACAACCCAAGCTAACATGTTGTATAAGCGGATGGCTATGTCGGCAGTTCAAAATATTGAGTAAAGAATTGCGAAATAACGATTGGCGCCCATTTCAAGTAGTGTCAAATGAGAAAAAGATAAAGGTAAACATAAAATTCTGCCTACCACTTAATACAGATAGTGCAAGCTGCCGTTAAACGGTGAAAAACGGCTCGGTTACGATATAGATCAGTAGCTGTTGGTTTTTAATGCTTCATTGTGGAAATCGTAATGTTTCTTTCATTTGACGAATACGTTTAAATAAGCATAACCAGACATAAATACCGAAGATACTATTTGAAACCAGGCAGGTCATTATTATCGTGCTGCGAAGTAGTGGTGTCTAGAGCGTATTGATAACCTGATATACAGCATGGCAGGTGTTCTTATACCATCACACTACAATGTACGTACAATCTATTTCCTATGTGTGGATAGGCCTACTTCTTACGCAATTGACGAGCAAAGCTAATACGTCTGACGTAATAATGAGCAGTGGCGTTTGAAAATCAGACGTTTCTTCCTTGTTGACGAATGATCAGTTTATGTCATAGTCCTTGTACAAATAAAAGGTAGCCGTTCTTTCACAAAGAAATCCATTGGATATGTGTCGTAGTAGTTACGAAGAGAGCGAGAGAGAGAGACTTTACAGTGCAACACGGCCGTGTAGCTGTAGATAACTAACCTAAACTGCTACGTAGGTTAGTTATCTATAGTGTAGGCTACCTATCCGCTGCCTATAAAAGACTTCAAATTTCTGTGGTTACAACTACAACTTGACTTAGTCGCTGTCCTATAACAGGGTTGCCAGACATCTTTCGAGAAAAAGGGCCAAACAGCGCCGGAAAAGGGGCCAAATTGTTCAATAACGTTGATAACGTTGCAACATTACCCACGGACCTTTTGTCAATCACCTGGAATGCCAGTCTTATATTGTTGATCACTGTTGTAGGACACCAAATCAACTACCTACAACTACACTGGATCGAACTACAACAACTGCTATTATCCCAAGCCTTTCCAACTGAATATAAAATCGTAAAATAAAACTTTTTGTGCAATAATATGAGAGTGATTAAATTTTACGAATTTTAATTAAAAATTGAGAGATTAGTTCCTTTAGATTTGAAACTTATCCAACTTATATACTTGTTTTTTTCACCAAAAAACTCTCCGGTTGTGTTGAAGTTTTTTTTCATATGAAGGTACTCTTCTTCAGACTTTTACTGCTACTTAGCTTCCAGCCATGTTCGATGCTTTTTCGTCCACCTGTTCACAAATCCGTATTTACAATTCCAACGCAGTCTACATTCTACAAAAACAAATCCAAATCTTCATCTTCTACAGTGTTTCCACTGAATCTTTGACATTTGCGAGATACATTTATTTGAATAGCTAGTTTGATGATATGTCTCAACTGCTTCCAAAAAGGGCAAAATATGGAAAATAATGGACCAAAGGGCCAAATTGATTTTTTGAGGGCCGCGACGTTGAAGATGTCCTTGCCCGTTGCTGTTGTTGCTAGTGGTGTGCAAAACAGAAATCCTTCTTCGAGGTCCATATCACCCTCGTACCTCACATAAACCATTAGCTGCGCGTGCTTTCCAGTGTCGGTTGACTCATCCAGTTGATATCTCCACTTTCCCGCCTTCTTCATTCGGGCAACCACTTGGTTTTTTATATTCAGTGAAAGGTCTTCGATGCGACTTTTGACTGTCGTTCGATAGTGATCCGGACTGCAATTTCGAGGACACGTCGTCGCTGCAGGCTTAACAAGCTGTTCTCCAATCGTATGCGGTTTCATCTTTTTACCTATTCGTAGCGAGACTACATACGATGCCAGCGTGGCTTGCTTGGAGGCTAAAAGCGCTGGATTCGTTGCTGAGCAAAATCGGCTTCGTTTCAGTACCGCTTCTAGGTGCCTCCAAAATACATTCGTAATCTACAAATCTTAACCTAGTCTTTTTAGCAGCCACTTGGCTAAGTAGTTACGGTACGCCTAGTGTAGCTGCGCTGCCATTGAAACTCTAGAAAACCACTCATGATGCAATAATCCACTAAGAAGCTAAATGAAATGCGTATGATGAAATGGAAATGCAATAATCCACTAAGAAAATTGAATTTTGACAGATTTGAATCACTATGTCGCGACCCATTTTCTGACCCGCCATGGGTCGCGACCCATACTTTAAGAAACACTGATCTAAATAGATCACTCAGGAGGAGGCGCAACAAATTCAAGAAAAGACATTACTGCAGAGTGAATGCAAAAAATGGCACAGAGACAGAGAGTGGAGAATTACTGCATCACGATTCGGGGAGGTTATAAAGGCAACAAGCAGGAGAAATATTGAATTACTTGTGTGAGGATATTTTGACCTCCAGAAGTTTCAGCTCACCTAGTATTTTACATGGTCGAGCATACGAACCTGTAGCAATTGAAGCTTTCACAACTGTAACCGGCACAGAGGCAGCACCGTGTGGACTATTCCTTATCTTGGCGCAACTCCCGGTGCAAAAATTTCACCAGATGGCCTTGTTGAAGTGAAATGTCCATACAATGGCCGGAGTAGCCATATCACAGTAGCTTCAATCAAGTTATTCCCATTTCTTCCAATCAAAAATCAGAATATTGAGCTGAAAAGAAACCACAATTATTATTACCAAATACAAGGTTGTCAGATAGAAACGATTGCTATTTCGTTGTTTACACTTTCAATGATTTTATTTATAGAATCAATGATTTTATTTATAGAAAAATTACATTTGATAAAAATTTATTTGAGAATAATATTTTACCCCCATTAGCCTACTTTTATGAAAATCATTGGAGGCACTTTCTTTCAGCAAAGTTTCTGTGTTAGGATTGGTTTTATATTCTATCAATGTTCACTGTTCAGTTTATTAAAACCATTGTTGTGTTTACCTGTTGTTTGTGAATTAACGGAGCGAGGGAACATTAAAGGCTTGAGATTTCTTTTAAAGCAGTCTGAAGTGCAGTCTTTACACATGCTTCGAGTTATGAGAGTAATTTCTATTCACCTGTGAAAACAAAATAACAGAAAATCACTAGAGCAAATATTCTTTAGCAAATATTCTTAGAAACAACTGAAATATGAAAGTATATGCAAGACGTTTTCACATTTCCTCAAATTCGCAAGCGAGAATACGATACATAGAATCTGCGAACACAGTCTAAGCCAGGGGTGGGCAAACTACGGCCCGCACGCGGCCCGCAACACCGCTCTGTGCGGCCCGCGAGAGTCTAAAAAAACTGATTAAATATATTGATAAAATGCGTACTAAAAAGCTAATAATATACTCTTTTTAGTATATTTCGCCATGATAATTCTAAGGCAGTGGTTCTCAGACTGGGGGCACGGCCCCTTGTGGGCGTGAAAGCGTCTGAAGGGGGCGCGAAGCGGAGCTCAACTTAAATTTTTTCTCGCGCTCTACGCGATGTACGTCTAATTCAAGATTGTTGCTCTGTATTTAGGCTGAATTTCTCTCACCCACAGTCGTAACCTTCCATGCCATCAAACTATCCGTTAGGTTCGCTAGCATGGTTATGATGCTGTCAGCATTGTGTGTCCTGGAACTGAACCAAAAGTGGAATTAGTAAATCTATGAACAGATCGCTGCTTCTAGATTTAAATTTCAATCCTGTTCTAAGAATCGGGACAACCGCCTTTCATCTCTATAGTTTTGACAAATTGGTTATTGAGGTCGACCAGCCTATCAAATCTCGCCACTGTTTCTGACACGTGTACGATATCATCAAAGCAATGTTCGTTTTCTTTTTAAATAAGCATATACATTATCTCCATGTCCTCACTATATAATCATATACCAATATTGCATTTTGGTCTATAACTCCAATTTTATATGGTGCGGCCCGCAGATGGATTCAGGTGTTGAATGCGGCCCGCGAGCTCAAAAGTTTGCCCACCCCTGGTCTAAGCAGCCCAGGTGGAATTCCATGTTTTAAAATCCGATCAGTTTTTGCGAGTCCAATCACTCTTTCAACATGAATCCGTTTAGACGAAATTCTCCTATCACCAACAACTTCAGTTGAACTCAGCGAATTAGATTCTTCAATTAGCACATGTCAGAGGAATGCGTTCTATCAGACCAGTGCTTTTCAACCTGTGTGACGGTTCGCACTTGTGCGAATGAAAAAAATTGCAGTGCGAATGACGAAGGTGTGGTGCGACTAGTGCGAATGAAAATCCGGACCAAGTGCGAATGACGAAGGTAGTGCGAATGGTGCGAATGAAAATCCAGATCAAGTGCGAATAAATATCGTGATTAATTGTCAACTTTTCTGGCGTGGAATAATTCAAATAAACCTGATAGGAAATTAAAGATCAGTGTGACTTTTGTAGTTGCGACGCAATTGTAAAAACTTAATGCGACGCACCACTAATCGTAGCTCTCTCAAGCCGTAGTTAATTAATATTCCCTCACTCTAATTATTACGTAACCAAAAGACTGGTTTGGAAGCTGGTGTAGTGACGGTATAGAGATCTCAACAATCTCTATAGTGGCAGACATACAGCATATCGGCCCGTCTGAGCCTGCGACAGGCTGAGAAAATGACGTCAAAGTGACTTTCTGCTTTCTTTCCCTAAACAATCATCATATTTTCGTAATAACTGTCCGATATGCGAGAGGCGCAAGGATAGTAGTAAATACCATCATTACAGACTCACATTCACAGGTTACTGTAACGCAAATTTCTACCCCTTCAAGGATTATAAATATATGGACCGCGAAGGGTATAATTTTGGGTCGACACCGTGCCAGAGCTATCTGTTAATATTTATGTAATATTTGTTGAATTTATTGCGAAAAATCCTGCGACAGTTTTTACATATCCAAGATCACTATGTTGGGTACTGTAGCCAATAAGCGAGACACTCATTAAATATGACTTTATCATGAGAAGTCATGATAAGATTTACCGACTGTTTCTTCTGGAAAACATAGTCGAAGACCGTTGGGATGAACTACTGTGGGGGTGTGCAACAAGCCATTTCAGGCTTATGAGACTCATTCATTTCGAGGCAAACCCCTTCTGCGTCGGGGCACATGAAGACGTAAAGTTTTGACGAACAAACCGCTGATAAAATGCGGTACCAAAAACATAAGTGGCGACAAAACCACGGTCTAAAAATGACCGATGCAGGATGGCCAAACCTTTCGAGATGGATTGGATATGCTCCGTTGTCGGCACGGAATAGTCCCGTTCTTGCAATCTGAGTAGACAGTAGTACAACTGTGATACGCAGATGAATTTGATTCGCCCTAGTTTGAAATCGCGTGCGTCAGACATGTTTTGTAGAGCTGTGTTGGGTAGAATTGTGGTGTGCGCGTTCTGTATGTCATACATGCCCGTAAACTCGTAGCATACAACTGTAAAATTAAAAATAAATTCCTTTTCATGGGTGAGGCTCGGGTCGCGAGATGCCACGAAAACTCAGATTTTGGTGGTGGTCTGAAAGCTGCTTTATCGTTATTAAACTGTCATTAATTCTCAAGTTAGATTGAGCTAAAGAGTAGAACACCCAGTTATCGTGAGTTATTTGCTCTTCTCATAAATTTGCGACGCAGAAGTTGGAGCAACCTATCATCAGGTAGCGAGCACTAATTTGCCTACTCTCCTTGATCGTTTCGCACCTGATGTTCCGAAGAAATAAAGCAAAAGCCTCGACACAAACATGTTGGTTTTTCATCCTTTCGACAAACTGGAGCCTCGCGGGACCTTTGTGTCAGCTCTTAAATACGATTTCTGCCAGCAAGCATTTTTCACTCGCAAAAAATACGCTGTATTTTGGATCGGAGTGCAGAACAGATTTTAAGACCTGGTCATCCAAGCCCTAAGTAGACGTTTTTGTACAAATTCCCAACATCATTGTTTGGCCGAATACGGTTTTAGTAAAATAATTTGGCTGGTAACTATAAACTGAGGTGTAGCAGTTGTACTTATATGTGATCGATACAGCGCCTTCTTCCGTGTATATTCAGCTCCTATATGCGTTAATCGGTTCAAAATCAATGAACACTCAATCTGTATATCAGACACAGCTAGCAAAATGCAATGACGCTATCATGCCTCATACTTCGAAAAGGCAACTTGACTTGAATTGTGACTTGACTCGTGACTTGACTTGACTCGAGTCAAAATGTGAAATGACTCGTGACTCGAAGGTAGTGACTTGATCCCAACACTGCATACCAGTCAATTTGTTCCATATCTAAACAAAATGTTGTTTAGTAGGCCTATCTTCATCTTCTTTTTGTATAACAATTTTCGATTAGTGTGTGAATGAAATTTATTTTACAAAAAAAGTGCGAACGGAGCTCAAAAAGGTTGAAAAGCACTGGTATATACCATTCAATGGCTTACCTCAATAGTGTCAGAATCAGATTTACTAGACACCGTGTCGCTATCAGTTGACTCCACAGCTTCTGCAGAGGTTGACATTATCCCACTTCAATACATACACCACAGCCGCAGCATCAGAAATCCTCCTGGTAGTACGTCATCGATATGGTTCATTGATTTTACTACCGTTTTGATCTGGTGGTATTTTGCGACTTTTGCTGCTCGATATCTCAGAAAATACTTAATTTTAGAAGGTATGAGGTATATTTTTTGAATCAGCATGTCAAACTCTACAGAATTAGCTAAAGTTGTTTTTGTCGATATAGTTGACCGTTTTGGTCGATATAGTTGACCTTTAACATTTAGTGTGGCGATTTGTATTCATGTATCTACTCATATTACTAATAGGGCTGGGCAAAATCGAGTACCTGAGTGATTCGATTCTGAATCACTTAAAATGCTTCGAGTCGAGTCGAGTAATCGAGTATCACTCATTATGATGTCATAACAGAATGTAATATGTCAAAGTTCTAATATGTACCTTTTATGCGACCACAAAGAATATAATGCATGTTATCCATCATATTAAAGATACTTTGGTATTTTTTCGACCATACCGATTTCATTGCACTTGGTGACAATGTTGTGGGATGATCATTACTTCGGAAAAGTGCTATTTCCAGTAACGTTCGTAGCATTGTACTATGTTTCGTATGCTACGATACGGCCAATCAAGGTTTCAAGGCTTCAGCAGTGAAAATTAGAATCGAAGCTATAATTTTCGTTGATAAATTAACTTTCAATGGCGAGGAGCGTATAATTTCAGTACTCGAAAAATCGTCTTTTACTACTCGACTCGAATCATTAAAATTGATACTCGATTCAGATTCGAGTACTCGAATCATTGTGCCCAGCCCTAATTACTAATGAATTAGCAAACTTTGCAGACAAGCTTCTCCAATCCTTTGTTTTGCAGACAAGCTTCTCCAATCCTTTGTTCAAAAGAGTAGTGCACTCTATGGCCCAGAATTTGTTGTATATAATATCCACAGTTTGCTTCATTTATCGAAAGATGCTGTGAGATTTGGCGGTCTTGATAAATGTTCGGCATTCAAATTTGAAAATTACATGCAATCATTTTTGCGAAATCTAAATTTCAATAAATTGCAGCCCATTACGGTGGCGTTCTGAAAAAAACGGCTGCGGCCAAAATTTTTATTTCGTTTTGCCCTTCAATTTGAGACCACATCATTTTTAGTGTGCAGTGCCCCTTTAACGTCTACCTCGCATTGCTGTTAGTGGTGTGGTGGGCAAAATTGAGTACCTGAGTAATTTGATTCTGAATTCGGGGCTTCAAGTTATATATTCAATCTTGGTAAGCTTTGTAAGGTATGGGTTTTACCAAGAATACATATCAAAAGTTGTTGTCCATTATAGCGCAAACCTCTACCGTTAACCAATCCCATCTATAACATACATCACTTATTTACACTCATTACAGGTATCTGCTTTGAAGGGAGTTGGTGGTGGTCAAGGTCAATTATCAGACGGTCAAAACTATGATGACCAGCATAGCTGTGAGGGATGTGTGGAAATTCTTCAGCCTCATGGGTCAGAAGAGCAAAAATGGACAGAAAATGGGCTTTCATAAGATGACACTGTACAAGACTGTTAGGCGTAAGTCATTACCAATATTCAAATTATAACAACGATACAGTGTAATCTAAGTATAGTACGTGGAGCCCAAGGCAACTGTTCGTCTCAACTATTCGACCCTTTTCGCAGTGACGTCATATTTGCTGATAAAGACCTGCTGAACTAAAAAGCTAGATTCAGTCAAAATATTTGTTTCAGGAATATAATATGAGTATATTTTCTTTTCAGGGACATGTAGACTGGCACATCCTCAAATTACAAATCCTGTAAAAAGAATTAAAGACCGAGTCGCGCGATATCTCACTGTTATCGGATCTTGCAAGGTGATTTGCAAGGTGATTTTGTAATAGAGTTTGATGCCGACGTGGCAGACCATTTGGGGTACATAACTTCAGAATAACGCGAAACAATAACTTCATATTGTTGATTTTTCCGCTAAAAGCTATTCGACTGACTGTCATCAGCATAGCGGACGTCAGTAAATCAGGCAAGCAACGATTGCCGAACGCGCGACAATGTATGACCTGATTTTGCAATTATCTCAGCGGCAGATTGGGTCGCGTTACATTGTGCAGAGTAATACGCGCGGACGAATATCGCTAATTGGCAACGCGCCTTTCGTTAATTGGCCGCGCTCAATACTGATAAAACGACTTTTTGAATTTCAACCGAGTATTAGCGTCAGAGCGGTCATTTGAAAAAGTCGGGGTTTCGCATTAAAGGACGGGGTTTCACGTTTCTAAAGGAGGGGGTTTCGACCGTCGAGATGCCCCCTGGCTACGCGCCTGCGAATGCCTAATAGTTAATATTCGATATTGTTGTTCTCGATACGCGTACATCCAGCAATCAAGTATATCGGGATGTAGAAGGTTCTCTGTTCGGACCAATCGAATAAAATCAGAATCTTGTGATGCATCAATATTTGACAATGGCATGGCCTACTGCACGTTAATAATGAAAGGAACACTGAACAATGACTTTGTGCGACAATTTCGGAGTACTGACTGTTACGTCGGACGGTGATCATAGCGCGTGCGACTGATTGTTCGTTAATTAGTTAGAATGGTGTTGGCTGATGGTCGTGAATATTGGCACACAGGGGCTCGTGTGACCCGCGGAGAGAGATGTCGCTTTGTTGTTGTTGCGTTGCAGTTGTGGCACTTTCCGTTTTCATTTTTTAAATACCACAAACAAACATAGTTGTGCAGCATGTGCGTATGAAGATAGCGATCTTTCCACGGAGGAAATCAACGACTTTATGAAAGAGCACTACGATCCAAAGCCATTTGTGATAAGGGAACGTTACAAATTTTGCACGGATATGAAGCGTATAAACCTGGCGAAACTTCATCAGACTTGGTCGCTCGTATCAGCCAAGATAGCATCACGTGCGACTTCATTCTCGTCGATTAAAAATATGGACGGAGCGATTTATGCGTTATGTGGACCATGAAGCTGTTCTGAAGGCAGTATTTAAACTGGAAAGCGACATTTTCAACTTCGAGAACGTTGTCAGAACAATAACTGAGAGCACACAGAAGATGCCGTTCGTCTCAATTCGTCGCAGACTTTACGAATACCACAAATTTTACGACAGGCGGTCGTTGAAGAAAGTTTTTAGGTTAGTGACCAGTGGTGAATACTTTCATGAATACATTCGGAGTCACAGGGGGAGGATACCGATCAGCGACTTTCAAAACGGGATCCATCCAGCCCGTCAGATGACTGCGTGGAGACATGCTAGCCCGTCCGGATTGGCAGCAAGCGCGCAAACCAACACCTACGAGGAAAATAGGGCTAACTTTGTAAGTCCTGATTGATTTCAAAGTAAGAAAAAGGCCCTCTGCCGCCAGCCAGCCGCCAGCTACCACTTTCTAAACAAAATAGATCCTGTGCGCGACCCAAGACGTCGCAGTCGAAAAGTTATTGACAAAGACTGCGCATAACTGGAGGCCGCAACAGTTGGAATTTCAAAGAAAAAAATACGATTAAGACAGCCCTTCTAAAGAAAAGTACTTTTCCCTGTCGGCTTACGACTTAGCAACGCTCGTTGGAAATCCCGATAACATAATATCAGTGACAATCAGGCTCGATGTTTCGTAAAAATCGAATATTGCAAACGGATTAGAAGTGATCAATTTCCTTGCGGAAAGGAAAGGACGTAGTTTATTTTTGTCCTTGATGTTTTTGCGGCATATACACCGACTCATAATACACATACACACGAGCTGCGCATATGCATGCCACATGACAAGGAAGTGCAGATCTAGCCTTTACGGCTTTCTAAGTCATGCACCACCCCTCTATGCTATCCCAGTAATGCATGAGCGCCAAGCAGGGAAGCCATGGATTCCAGTGTTACTAATCAGGTCTTTGGTCTGACCCGGCCGGGAATCGAACCCACGACCTACCGATCAAGAAGCCGGACGCTTAACCATTACGCTATCTTGTCGGAGCTTAGCATGTTCGACTTTTTCAAGGACAAACGATTTTTGGCCGTGAAGGAATGTAAAACCCTGTCACGAACGGCGTAGATAAATTATTTCTAGCCGTGTATTCTTGGAACAGATCCGATAGCTGTCTGCTTTAGGCTAATACCAGCTCTGCAACGGGCATCGATGGACTGACTATGCAAGGCTTAGCTCGACATCATTTGTTATGTTCGTGAATTTTTTACGTTGGTTTCGTTTGTCTCTTATTTGGCTAGGATTCGTAATTATTACCACTAATCATTATTTCCTCGTGGGTCGTGCTTGTATTTCTACCCTGCGTTCTGTTGTCTACTGGCACTCTGGATCGTGTCGCCTGTCTTAAAATTTATTCTGCTGTATAATATACTGATTTCAAATTGCAACCTCGTCGTAGGAGTTATTGTTCAACAAGATCAGAACACAATAATTGGTGTCAGAAGTGGGATTCGAACCCACGCCTCCACTCGGAGGTTTTCGACTCGCAAACATTCGCTTTCTGTGCACGAATACATAGTCATGCTCAATATTGATGGTTTTCAGCGCGCAGTAATTCCGCAGTCACTTCGAGCGCGAGCCTCATCATTGTTGCACTATAGAGCAGGGGTCGGCAACCTTTTGCTCGTCACGGGCCAAATTTCGAGTGCGCAACATTTTGGCGGGCCGGAATTTTTCTTAATGCTATATTTATTGATCACGTCGGTATTTTACCCTACAATGCTGTAATCTCAATCATACAAAATCACAAAAAGAGCAAAACACATGTATTTACACTTCAACAACGCAGGATAAATGTGACACTTGGCGCAGCTTGCTTTGTGAAAGGTTTTCAACTTCTGGTAACGAGTCAAATGAAGCAAGAATCAGACCATATTCTGTAAATGGGCGTTGGAATACGTGATCTTAGCTTGCTCTTCGTGAATTTCATTGTTGAAAACAAAAGTCGATGCCATTTCTTTTGCATTGTTGGTCACGCTGGGATGAAGACCCATTTCAAGAACGTACTCTTTGTCAAAGTCATTCAGCGATATGCTCTGTGTATGTAACTTGTCATTCAATTCAACTGCATCTCATTTCAAATATGCACATTTGAAATTTTCTGGCAATGGTTTTGGCGTCCACATTAAACGGAGTACTGAGTAGTCAGAATTTATTTTGTACAGAACGAATGTCGGAAAAACGGGTGGAAATTCAGTAATTAATTTTCGTATATCACAGTTACAAATGTAAAGTGCTGGTACTAGGTTTACTGTCCTCCAGAGGAAAGTGAGCATAATTTTCTTTGTACTGTTAACATTCCCAGAGTCGCAGTTTTGTTTCGAATGCGTCTCAACATCTCATGTATTTAGTTGTTTCCCCCTGAAGTTGCAAATTCAATTTGTTTAGTTGTGACGTTAAATGTACCACGAAAGCTAGATCAGATACCCATTTTCGATGACAAGATTATGAGTCGGCGATGTTTGTATTTTCAAGGAAAGTTGCTATTTCATTTCTCAGTTCATACACTCGTGCAAGCATATAGCTTCTCGACCTAATGCGCGAACATGGCAGATATACAATACATCGCCATATTGATGCTCTGCTTCTAGTAATATCTGAGGTAGGCTAACTGTCGGTGATTCAGTTTGTGATACAAAATCAGCTTTCACCATTGTGTCCAAAACACTATTTTCAGGTTTGTTGTCTTGGCGTAAAATGTCTTCTGGTGAATTAAACTACAGATGACTAACCTACGGATGCTGGTTATCTATAATGAAACAGGAAAAGTTTTAGATTTTGTCATTGCGTCTGAGCAGAGGAACAGCACCTTTATTGTCACACCCTATCTGAGTGGCAAACCCTTAAAAAGTATAGTATACCCTAGGTTGCGCGATACCCGCTTGATAAGCACTGGTCTAGTCTACTCCACAGACATTCTCCGTCTTCTAATTTCAATACGAGATAGGCTACTAGTCGACCGCCATCGCACCAGTTTTATGGCGTAACAATAGACTAATACGGCGTAGAATACTTTATATCGGAGCAATTCCGCATTCTTTCCAAGCAGTGCTGCACTGCAGATTGGAACTCATTACGAAACAGCGGGCCGTATTCTCGTGGTAACGAGTTATTTCGTCGCGGGCCGGACGATTTCGCTTGGCGGGCCGGATCCGGCCCGCGGGCCGTAGGTTGCCGACCCTTGCTATATAGAGTATGACTGGAGTGACGACTCGATTGTTCTCCCATTGTTAGCCGGCAGAATGGTCACGGTCAGATGGCTGCACCCAAAACAGGATCGCTTAGTGCTTGTTTCTATGGCGTTCAAGGCGATTCGTCATGTATTTCTTGAAGCTGCGTCGGATTTAGTTGGACAGTTCAACATTTAGGTAGCGGTGGCGAGTGGTTATGACTAGTGAATATTACCGTGTAGCCTATGTCACATTTCTCACGAGATTGATGTGATATTGTGGCTTTGATCCTTTATAGAGTTTGCTACATATATAAATATAATGACAGAAGGTATATAGAATATCTGGTTCGTGTACATTGGCTATTGTGAGATGAATTCATGGAAAGGACGACTGAAGAGTACTACAAAGTGAACAAGTGGAAAGATCTTGAACTATATCGATATGCAGTTCACAATAGCTTTGATTGAAAATATATCCTATATTAACTGCAGAAATTCGAGTATGAATATAACAAATAATATCGCAACAGTCTTGTAGTCTTGTGTGCCTGTCCGATAACCACAGAAACTTGAGTATGACTGGAACCAGAGCCTTGTGTAATGTCAATGTTCTGCTTGATCTCGGTTCACAATAGTCAGAACTTACTCCTTGTAAGTATGCAAAATCGCACTTGAATGGCTTACTCCTTGTAAGTATGCAAAATCGCACTTGAATGGAACTCGTTGTCATTGCCAAAAATACCCTGGAATTCGCTTGGAAGACCTCTGCCAGTGACATTAGTAGACAGCCAATGCACCACGTCAAGGTTTCGAAAAACGCATTTTTTTTCCTTTTTTAGGTAGGGAATCTCAATGTGGATAGGCAGCATTTGCCACAGGGAGAAAAAACTACCATACTAACACTACCAGAAACTACATTCGCTTCATTTGCTGCATCTTTTCTTGGTCATGGGTTCCTAGCCGACTTTTGTCCAAGGATTTTGATCAACATAGGCTTATGTTGTATTGGCACCTTTCCCTCTCTTTATAGCCTTACGCTGGCATAAACGCTGGCCTAAGGCATTTACTGAGTAACTGACTTGGCTAATATCTGGATTCCTGCTGTATCTCATCGAAGACCGCTGTTGACTTTTAACATTCGTGAATAATATTAATGAATGTCAACCGAAGTTACCCAAGATCCAAATGCTGCTTCCAGAACATCTTGTGTTAGGACTCTGGAAGATACTGATTCCACAACACCATTCAAAAGCCAAATTGCTAGCTTGACCATATTCTTGGTCCATATTTGTATAAAACTCTGAACATAGTGTTCACTTTTGGCCTTCTTGAAATTGGATGTAAATTTCACCGACTTGTTACTTGTTACTAGAGCGGAACCACATAGTCGGGTGGTTATAATGGGACCTACGACCAGGGCCGTAACAGCACTTCGTTATCCCCCCCCCAAAAAAAAACTTTGGTCTTGGGCCCCCTTCGTGCTCGCCCCCCCCCCAATTGGGGGGTTTGGGGTGCGGCAGTTACGGTGCTGCCTATGACCATGGAAGTATTTCCTGTCAAAAATCTCAACATTTGTAAGAGATATGCTGGTAAGAGATATGCTGGAAAATATAAGAATATTTCAATCTTCTCAGACTTGTTCACGGGCCAGAGGCGGCCTGCGGGCCGTATCTTTGACACCCCTGTTTTACATTATAGTAAACCCTACAGTGATAGCAGTAGCAATTGTCAAATTGGTAAAGAAATACCATGGCTTATACAATTCCAACAATAACAAAAAAGCAAAGACTTTCAACAGCATCATGATTGAAACAAGAGGTTTGGAAGTATAGAAAATGGTGCTATAAGAGAATATTGTTCATTTTTTTTCAAGCTATCTCGCAAACATTTGGAAAATTTGGAAGACTTTTTCTGCTTCTCATGCAATGCAAACTTCGCAAAATTGTGAGAACCGATGCTATTCAAGTGGTGTTTCATTGCCTTGTCCATGAAATCCTCAACCCCATTTAGGTCTGAACCAGATTGAAGTGATACAGTGTGAATCAATTTGTTATAGAATGGATCGCATGGAATCGCCTCAAGTACCCTGAAAAAATTTATCTTTTTCATGGGGTTTTGCCATTTCTTTACTGTGGATAACATAAAAGCGGAGAACCATGTCATGAGACTATTCTGACGGGCTCTTCAATCCACCGTCGTTCTTCTGCATCACTTTAATGAGGTTTTCCGATGGTGCTGCAGTTGATAAGCATGTGACATGCTTCGTTGGCTTGCTTAGAAATGGCTCCCAAAAGCACTCCACCAATATATTCAAGTATGTCTAAAAACACGTCATCATGTTGGCTTGCTTAGAAATGGCTCCCAAAAGCACTTCACCAATATATTCAAGTATGTCTAAAAACACGTCAAAGTTTTTCCATGGAACGGAAAAGTATAGGCTATTCACTTACCAGATTCCTTGCTGTTGACTCCTTTAATCTCTGTGATTGGATGCTGCTCTTCACCGCAGACGAGAGAATCAAAAATCTTCAGAAGTAATGCTGAAGCTGGCAATTGTGGCAAACCCAGAAACTTGTTAGCTTGATGGCAGATATTAGAATAATGTTGATGAAATCCGTCAACACAAAGTTTACAATATTCAGAATGGAGTTTTTCCACCAATGGAACAGCTTTGGTCATGTCTAATTCCTCAATGATGGGGCACATTCAAAGTATTTTTTGCTATTTACACAAGCCCTCTTCAAAACAGCAATTACAGCATCCTCAGATATATTCCAATTACTGGTGAGAACTTTATGATTTTCGAAACGTTTCTTCAAAGCTTTCACAGTAGGAAAGGATGCTTCGCATTCCTCATAAAACACACCTTTCCAGTTATTAAGTCCTTCGAAACATTCTTCAATTTCCAAGTCCTTCGAAACATTCTTCAATTTCCATTTAGTTAGTCCCTCGCAGTCATCCCCAATGGCCAAAGTGATGCTTCCGAATCCGCCATGATACCGACTTCTATCAGTTCTATGCGTGACGAAGTATGATCTAATTCTGGCGAAAAAAATAACAGAGGCTACACGGTACTATTCGCTTGTCGTAACGATTCACCACCGCTACCTAAATGTTGAACTGTCTAACTAAATCCGACGCAGCTTCAAGAAATACAGGACGAATCGCCTTGAACGCCATTGAAACTAGCACTGAGCGATCCTGTTTTGGGTGCAGCCATCTGACCGTGACCATTCTGCCAGCTAACAATGGGAGAACGATCGAGTCGTCACTCCAGTCATACTCTATACCAGTGGTTCCCAACGTGGGCGATTTGGCGGTCCAGGGGGGGAGAAAATGACGAGGGGGGGCGAAAATGGACAAAGGGGGCGACAGGGGCGAAATTAGCCAAGGGACCTTTTTTTTTTATTCATCCACCAAGCAATGCGGAGAGAAAAACGTTATAAAAATGACCTTTTCAGTCAATCCGCCGATGATTACTGTTTGTATGCCCATTTTTCGGTACACAAAATCTGGGGGGCAATGATCGGTGTAAAGCTTGAAAAGGGGGCGATGGTTCGAAAAAGGTTTGGAACCACTGCTCTATACCGTAACTAAGTTACTGCACTCACCATACGGCCGGAAAGGTGGAGAGCCATTGATGCATGACGCCCTTGGACACTGAGGTAGCGGCTTCCCTAGTAACCGTGATTGACATCGTTTTGTGCTTGTCCAATGTCCAGGTTCAAGTATGCTAGTGTATATTCTCTTTGCGATCGATTTTACTATATCCATGTTCCTCAACCGTTTTATTACAACTCTCCAGGAGTTATAAACCGGTATAATTCGAAAGAAAATTATTCGATTGGTCTGGTACCGGTAGTTCATAAGGATGCAGCATTTCTGCTGTGTCCATAAGTGCAGCGCCAGCTCCGTAAATGAGGTAGGAAGATGTAGGAGCTTTCACAAATTTCCGTCGGATGCTAAACTGAGGAAAGCTTGGTTGGAGAGAAGCAGAAGAGAAAGCTTCACTCCAACAGAAGCTTCACTCGTCTGTTCTCATCACTTTACTAATGAGGACTTTTGTAAATCAAAAAAAAGTGACGCACCATTGCAGTATCAGAGAATTCGGCTGAGACGTACAGCCATTCCCAGCCACAATTTGAGAGGAGAATCACAAGACACCAGGCAAAGGAAAAGGACAAGTGCTACTTCAGTCCTGGGCTAGTAATGTTGCCCAGGCATCACAAATAATGACCTGTACCAAGAGAAAGTTATTTCCTCACAAGAAAGCATCCAATCTTCCAGTCCCTGATTATTCCGGACTATCACGGTTGTCTCAGAAACTGCCGCGGAAATTGCCAATTTAAGAGGGAAGCTCTCTAGATATGAAAACTTGCCAGACCATACCATTGCTAATTATACAGGATTATCACGCGGCAATTTCCTTATTATTAGAGATATAATTGAACGATTCCAGCCGCTTTCATATTGGTCCGGAGACCGTGTAATAAAACTATCAACTGAAGATCAGTTTCTTTTGTTTTTAATGAAACTTAAACTGGATCTGCCCTATTACGATATTGCCATCCGATTCCATGTAAGCCAGGGGTCTCCAACACGCGGCCCGCGAGGTTCTATTTTGCGGCCCGCGACCTGATTTGAAAAAAATTCAGAAAAACGCTTAGTAAATCATGTTGAAACGCTAAAATTGATTGCAGTTGAAACATAATGTTGTTGTTTTTCAAAGTGAGCCATTCTATGTGCCCACTATCACTATTACTCACTAGTTGATACGGCTTCGGCATGGTAATATCATTCCATGGATGAAGAATTTGCTGGTACGAATGGGCATATTGCCTTGACGTGCAATGGCCCACCACTGCCAAGACCGAGACGCCTGCAAAACGACTTCGGGCGCTCCAAAAACCATGCTTTACGAGGAGATAGTTGTCTAGCAAGTAGGCCTACCGTGTATAGCTAACCCCAATATTGATTCTTCAATCCATGGGTGGCCAAATCTGCAGCAGTAGAAGGAAAATTATGCGGCTGTCGACACTTGTAATAACAACCCTAAGTTTTCGCAGATACCCCCTGCATCAGCTGTATCTGGGAATCTGATCACATTGGCCGAGAAAGGATAAATATCTTATAGTAATGTGTGAAACTATACTAATATTTATTGACGAAATTCACTCATGAACATGAAAAATTTTTCGCGCGACTACAGATTGGTTCTCTGTGGCTCTTTACAACATTTACAACATAACTACTAACGATTTGGTGCGCATAGTAAGCCGATATGTGCATATAGATTAGTTCGGAGTGTACCGGCAATGGACATGGACATGATAACGTGGGTATTTGGCCCCAGCTAGTGTATCACGACTAACCTCCGGTATGCGGCCGCAGGCTACATGAGTACGCGAAATGCGGCCGTGAATTACAAAAATGTTGGCCACCCCTGTTTTAGCGGCTAAAGAGTGTTGTCATTGTCAGGTATCGTGTACAGCTCATAGTCCAAAATATAATGACATTGATGATCATGATACTTTTTGTTGTATTTGTGTTTGTTCAATAAAATATAAGTTCTTCTGTGGTGACTATAACCGTCGCCTATGTTAGAAAGCACAGCGTTGTAATAACGTAGAGTTATCAGACGTGGTTGTTGAACTGCGTTGCCTACTTTTATATCGATATTGATGTCATGCGGCCCGCGGCCTCCAGGAATTTGGAAAAGTGGCCCGCGACCTATTTTGAGTTGGCGACCCCTGATGTAAGCCATACCATAGCCATCAACATTTTCAGGCCTTATCTGCAAGCAGTGCACGTATTATTTTTTTGGGTTGCATCGATGTCATACCATCCCTAGAAAAAAATCAGTGTTCTCTGCCAATGAAATTTGGGGATTTTAATAATTGCAGACATTGATTGCACCGAAATTCGGATAGAGACTCCAAGGCAAGACCTGAATGCAGCTTCAGCAACTTACAGCAATTATAAACATCTCTCACTGTTAAATATTTACTTGCGGTTGCACCAAATGGTGGAATTACTTTCGTGTCTGATGGATTTCCCGGAAGCACATCGGACAAGGAAATAACATCTAAATCTGGAATTATTTCTCATTTAATTCTCATTTAAAAGTAAGATAATTATAATCGATCTCATTGGCGGCAATATGTGCAGTCTTTATACCAACCCTTCCTATTTCATTACAGGCTGTTGACCTTATACTTAAGGTTACCATATTTTAGCAAACCAAATTCGGGACACTCTTTAGCGCCCACTGGTGGATTTCAAATTGGATTATGACGTCACACTTGCAACGCTTTGCTCATAGACCCGAGGTTGTCACGGTCTGGTTCTGGACTTAGGAGTATGTGGCTGTGTGTTGTGTAACCGGGACCGAAAGCACATGTTTTGGCCCCCTCCCGCCCAAATGAACAATGATTTTGAGCCCACACTATGAGGTAATAGATGCAACTTCTGGGCGACTCCGCCTCCAATTTGAAAATGTTCCGTGGCCCAGATCAGAATTTTACAATATTAATCTGCCGAAGGCAGCATAGCGAGAAAAACTAATAGCTACGCCCGTAAGGGCATAGTACAGAGTTTCCGCAATGGATCCACCAAAGTTCTTGGTCAGATTTAAGACATGATATAATATATACATTCAAGATATATATATATTGGTAGGAATTTAGTGAACAAGACATTCTGGTGTTTTAGCCAAAGGATCTTCATCCGTAAGCTGTCATAGGCGGGCTTGACCCTACCGACAAGAATTCAAAGCATGTGTTTTGAGTAGATATTATGTAACATAAAATCTGGGAGTATATAGGATAAAGAGTTCTTATTGGAAGATAAAGTATAAAGGTAAAGTCATAATAAGGAAATAAGATTAACAAAATAATTTATAGTATAAGCAGAGGGTAATAATATAGTAGCATGAATATGACTCAGTCCAAAGCAACTCTACCATAGCATCTCACGTCGTCAGGGGTGGTAAAGATGTAAGGTAGGGCGTATTAGCCTCTTCTTTTCTGTAGCAAATACCGGTAATGCTTACGGCAGAAGGATTATAACAATTTTGAGTGAGTTTAAATAAATGAACTTGTATGGGGGGGGTGAATTTCTACGTCTAGGAAAATGGTTGATTTCAAATCGTATTTTAACATACTTCTAATTCGAAATCAGACAAAAGCAATACATTTTTGAAAAGAACTAGTTTCATACTTTAGGATTCTTCAATAAAAAAAATTTGGAAAATTTCGTTAGTTCAGCAGTACCTTACGGCCTTAAAAAAAGCGGGACGTTTGGCTGACTGGTCGGGACGCCGGGACTAGACGTTAAAATGCGGGACTATCCCGCCTAAAACGGGACGTATGGTATGCCTACTTATACTAGCAGACAAAGGCTTTCTTATCTACGATCTTTTTCCTCGTGACGTGTACTTGAACGTTCCTCCAGTTCACCAAAGAAGAAGCAGCATTCACGAGGCGAATTGCTAGAAGTAGAATCCATGTCGCACGTGCAATTGAAAGGATGCGAAATTACTGTATACTGCACTGCATTAGTGCACCGATGAGGCCTTATATCGATAAAATTGTCCAAGTATGCGCATCATTCGTTAATTTCCAATCCCCCACTATTGCAGGTGTCTTTGACTCGTACTGTGGTTTTTTAATGTCTTTATTTCAAATTTTTCGTTGTCGATTAAATTCCCATTTAGTTCTCTAGCTGCTGGTTTAAATTTCAGTGATAAAAATTACGTTTCTATATTCCCATGTTGTTTGCGGTACTAAACTTTATTGCAGACATAGGTATAATAAGAAAAACTTCAACTACAACAAATCAACTAAAAAAGAAGTTTATTATGATATGAATTAAGGGCCGAGCCCAATTCCTCTGCTGAGCAGCGATTCTCTACTCAAGCAACAGACTCAGTGCTCAGCTCACGCCAAAAAGTATACTCACTCAAATCCGTTCAGATCGGCACTCAATTCCAAGTCAGCGCACCACCAGACTCAAGTGTCAATTTTCACGGTCGAGCAGCCAACCGTAGACCGTAACCTTAGCGACTCCCGCCGCTAGTTATCCGAGATACACAAAATCCTATAAAACCACTGCCGGGTGAAGTCGCGGCATTGCATTTTGTTTCCTGACCCTAAAATGGATTTTTATACGCAGGATCAACGTATATGTACTCTGTAAAATTCATGCTTATCATAATCAAACTTGCTGAGCATGTCCAAGATAAAGTTCTATATAAAGTGTAGACATTAGTTTTGTGTAATGGGTGCTTTTTGTGACAGATACAAAAATGGCCACAAACGATTTCGAAAAAAGCGTCAAAAGGGAGCCTAACTTTCTTCCGAGAGAAAAGGCTCTTCTTTTGGAGCTGATCAAGCAAAATCCTATTGTCGAAAATAAAAAAACAGACAAGGTCTGTGCAGCGGCCAAAGACCGCGCATGGGAGCTTTTGGCTCTTGAGTTTAATGCTGTCGGCATCAGCTGCCAGAGAACGGTCAAATGCTTGAAAAAGCGATGACAAAATATGAAAGACCGTTCTAAGGCTGATGCCGCGCAGCTAAAGAAAGAGCGCCGAAAGACTGGAGAAGGGATGATTGATGTTAATATGGACCCCCTTAGTGAGGGAGTGGCATGTATGTTTTGAATTCCGGGATGTGTGGGGCAGATTGAAATGAAAATTTGTTTTATAGCAGTCGTCCCGGGTCAAATCCACGACCTAGGCAATCCCTTCGACGACGATGGCCAAACGTCTTGTGAGTTATCGGAAATGATACATCTGATATAGTAATGAATTTTCAAATGTCATTGTCTAATTAATAGACGTAGTGCTCCACTCGAAGACGGGCGAGGAAGGGGATAACGATGAACATTATCATCATGTAATGCACCCCGACATGAACCTCAGCTCCAGCTCCAGTTGCCGTGGTGAGTTAATAGTTCTGATGCGCAGTCCAACGAACTTCAATTTTTTTTATTTAGACAAGCGTACGTACGGTACCGAATTTGAGTTGTCAAAGACTCAATACCTACAGGAAAAAATGAAGGAAGCAAAGTGGCTGAAAGAACTGAGAATGAGAGAAAGCAAAATGATGGAGGAGGAGAGTGAACTGAGAAAAGAAGAACTTAGGCTAAAAATAGTATACTTCAAATTGAAAATTGAAAAATTACAAGACTCCTAAAATATGTCTACTTCAATAATGTGCTAATAATCGTACATAACGGATAAATTGAAGGCAGCAGAATTGAGTGGAGATAGATTAGGCACTGGGTGGAGGAGCAGATTGAGTTGCGAGAGAGAGAGATGGATCGAAAGATAGAAGAAATATCGAAGTATAGAGATAGAACTCGTATTCATAATTTAATTATACGGTCACGCTCGAATCATCGCAATGGAAGCGAGAGAAATCGCTCGCACATGTCATTCTTCTAGGCGGTGGCCGTGCGGTGAGCAGCTTGGGTGATTGGAGTGTGTGGAAGGAAGTCATTTCACCGACGGGTAAATTTCATGTTTTCTTGTACGTCGTTCCATTATGTTCAGCATTGCAATAAAGACCTGTTATATTTTGAAAAGTCCTTGCCAAAACAATCTAGTTAACTTCATATCATCGCCAATATTTTAACTTCATCATCGTCGCTTCTTTGATATAGATTCACGATTTTTTGTGTCACCCCTGCACAGGGGCCATGCTAATCTTCTTTGATACGGACATTTCGTTGGAGGTCGATAACGTTGAAATATTGATGTCTACAGAAAGCATAAAACTTCCCCATTTGCACTCAACAACTGTGATATGTGACTAACATATGTGACCACAAGCCAGCACTCGTTTAAAGAGAGATATCGTTTTCTTTTTCGCTTGCACCATCGAGATGCTTCGACGATGGAGATGTGATACGGCCCCGTTTTTTTCTCCATGCTATACGTGATTGCAGGATAGCCGCGTCGCGTACCGCGGTACCGGTACCAGTTTTCGAGTCCTCGGTCTGACCCGGCCGGGGATCAAACCCACGACCTACCGATCGAGAAGTCGGACGCATAACCATTATACTATCTCACTCGGTTATGCAGCATATTCTTTCGAGCAAACTTCTCGAAACAGATTTCAGTTTATGTTGAACACATCTTATATTTATCAGGGTTTGCGCGATATGTGGATACCAGGTACATCTACCATGAGTGCAGTGCGTACACAATAAGGTATGTCATGGTTTTATTCCAATTATTACTACATCGTCGTTGATTTCCGTCATAGCAGTCTTGTGTATAAGAAAGTAGGCGTTTCTTTGATGGCATGCAGCCAGACATCGAACAATGTTTACCATGATCACCAATGTTTCTCGTCTACCATAACATCCCTAATCCGAAAGGGGAAAATAATTAGACGCCTAGAAATTCTGACATTTTCAGAGGCATCTATTGGTGATTATGGTTAACTATGGAAGAAGCGCCAGAAAGTGGACCAGATGGAACCAGAATGTATCTCACAATAAACTTGATGTGCAACTCCCTGTTATTGCGAGTTATTCACTTACTACATGTTCTCGTGCTAGTAACGTTACAACTTGATCAATAATATATTTGTTGAATCAAATGAACGGAATAAATAAGGCAATATAGAACAGAATTAACTGATTGAAATAAAGGAAATATGAAAACAAATATATCTATGTGAATGCTGTGCTACAGCTCACAGTTGTGCAATGAAGCCCTGCCTCACTGCCCTCCCAGAAGCTGTATCGCCAGTGTTCAAATGTAAATCTGGGGTTTCAATTTCCAAATTTTCTTCTTCTAGGAACTGATTCCTTGTTAATGCTGCATTATGGAGGCAAGCAATGGCGATGATGATCGTCAACGAATTGTCGAGTCTCGTTCGTAATGGGATGCTGAGGGCCAGGAATTTGCGCTTTAGCACCCCGAAGCAGTGCTCCACGCGCGACCTTGTTGCTATATGCATTTTGTTGCTGCGCTTTTCCTGGCGAGTTGTTGGATTGATCAATGGTGTCATTAAGTACGGCAGGCAGGCATAGCCGTTATCACCCAGTAGGACACCATCGATCAACCCACTCTCAAAGTCGTCCTTGATGGCACTGTTGTTGAAAATCCGGGAGTCGTGAGTAGAACCAGGCCACCGGGCAACAATGTTCAAAATTTTCCTGTTGCTGTCACATATGACCTGCACATTGACTGACATGAAACCTTTACGGTTTCTAAATATCTCCGCTTCATCTCCGCCTGGTGATATAACCGGAATGTGTGTACAATCAATTGCCCCCACGACTCCCGGAAAGCCATTGAGTTTGAAGAAGCCTTCTTTCAGCTTCCGAGCATCTTCTTGGAAGTATTGGATGAAACTCGGCTTTTGAGTGGCGATTGCATTAGCGATTCGATGTATGCTCCTCCTTGCTGTGTTACGCGAAACACCGATCAAATCACCATCTGATTGCTGTATATGCCCTTTCGCAAAAAAACGCAACGCCACAATAAATTGGAGCAGTGGGGGTAGACTCTGTCCCCGAACTGACAACGACTCGTGATTTATCACCTTGAAGACGTCAATGGCGGAGTCCTTTGAAAATCGATAACGGCTTTTGAACTTTATTTCAGAATAGACTTCGAATGGGTTCATTAAATCTTTTAGATACTTTTGTGTAGCGCATGGACGTTCTGGTTCTTCATGAATTATTTCTAATATTTCGAGTGGGTCTTCAATTAAACGTGTTAATCGGTTTCGGTATTCCATTTTAGATAGCCACGTTCTAGAGAAGGGAAAAATAGTATATCGCTGAAAAGTAACAGTTGAGCTCATGAGGAAAGTTACTGTTAATCAGGTATCAGTTAAAATCACGGGTGGTATCTCGAAAGTAGCATTCAAGCTGCTCAATAATTCCGCACTGGGATACTACGGGAAAGCCCAGTCGCAAAATAAACTGCCAAGCACGAATTCAGGGTATATTCGAATGTGCTTATAACCAAACACTTAACTAACAATATAACTACATGATCTTACTAATCTATACTTCATTTTCGGGCCTAAAGTGACCTGGCTAACATGATGTTGAAAAAATCCAGATTTCAAGTACAGAAACGCATGTAATGCTTGAAAAACCGCTTGTGTGGTAACTGGTAAAAGTGGCTTGTAACTGGTAAGGGAGCGAAATTAGGGACGACACAGACGCGTTGCCATGACAAGATCAGCCACGCGTGTCAGGTGGAAGGCGAAAATAATCTGGCAACACAATCCCGGAAAATGACGTCTGGAAATCGATACTTAACTGAGCAGAGAGAATTGGCGCACACTCAACGCTGAGTACCGATCGGTTTTTAGTTAAGTGCTGATTGGCGTTTAAGCACTACTTTGTTGAGGAGAAGAATTGGGCTCGGCCCTAAGACTCTACTCTACTGAGGCAAGGTGCAGCTGGTTCATCTGGTTACGATGACCGTGCTTGAGCTGCTATGTCGATCTGCCAAGTCGTCCACGAATAGTCGCTTTAATAATACATTGACGTAAAAATCCGTCAACTTGGGAATGTTTGATCTTGCGAGCTGGCGTCTTTCTCCACTCGAACGATCCGAAAATCCTTGCAGGTCCAGACCACAAAATGTGCAATCCGTACATTAGTTGCATATATTTGTGCCTGCACCTGATGCCAGTAATGGTGTGATCTGCTTAACTCACATTCTGATGTTAGATAAAAACCCTTTTTGCTGTACTTTCCTGAAAGTTCTTTCCTGACCATTTCGTCAATTGTGAAATTTCTATAACTCCGTGGACAATTCTATGACAACGTCAACACAGCCATTATCGGCCAGAGCCACTCCATCAGGACTGCTGCCCAGAAAACCACAAGGAAATAATACTAACCCAATTTTTTTGACCGGTTTTTCTGTAACTTCGGAATATTTATGTATTGCTGTACTCTCATGTACCTGTCCCCACAGGATGGCATCTTTAGCAAGGTTGTACTCTCCTTGCAGCGTCTTGGAAAGAGAAGGTGGGTATGAATCAATATCTAAATAATGCCGGTCATAACTGTGTATCACCCTTCCGAAATTACTGCTGCAGCAGTAGTGTGGTCCTAGACCTAGGTTGTCCTAATGTCCTTACTGTTGCAAGCTCTTCTTACTGTTGCAAGCTCTTCAATTCACAGCGAGTTCTCTGACACGAATGTATTTGCGTGGCAATACACGTGGAAACGACAAGAAAAGACGTCCTTCCTAGCAGCGGTTGAAATGAGTCTGGCTCACGAGATCAAACGATCGAGTTAATACTACCGTAGTACGAAACAATGGTTGTAACATTTGGCTAATAAGGGAAACGAATTGCGGGCAACGTCATGAAGTATTTAGCCAATAGGAATACGGAATAGTCGCGGTACGAAAAAGGCAGATATATCTATGTAGACCTTTAAGTTTTACGTAACACAGTTTGTGAAATTTAGCCAATAGGAATACGGATGGCGAAATAGTCGCGGTACGAGAAAGGCAGAGATATTTCTAAAACTTTAGTTTTACGTAACACAGTTTGTGAAATTTAGCCAATAGGAATTACGGATCGCGAAATAGTCGCGGTACGAAAAAGGCAGAGATATCATTCTAAAACTTTCGCAATACACGAAAACGATTCTGGCTTTGACTAGTTACAAGATGTTAGATACAATGTTATGTTGGCCACATACAATAGTCCTAATAATACACTAAAATCCAATTCACGTTGACAGAGTCAACTACATTATCCCCTCAACGGAAAAGGAATTTCACTTGGTTTCAATGAAAGGGAAAGGCAGGTTAATGTGAATTGGTATATCAGTCAACAACAGACGAGTATACAGTAATGTGAATAGTGTAATTGAGGAGGGAGGCCAAATTCATTGGATAATTTTTGGTCATGTCGGAGTAAGTTTTATGTTTTTATAATAAACAACGTTAGCCTATAAAACAAGTTGAGCCTAAACACAAAATAACAATTAAACTACACCGACGCAGACATGGCGCAAGAGTCAGTCGATCCAAGATCGTCGCGCAGCGAGGGGGCTCAACAACTTTAAAGTCCAGGTCATCGTGTAATACAGGTGTGACCAGTTGCATGTGTCACAATACCTCGATCGGTAATTGCCATGCGAAATGCGCAGTGCTACAATTCCTCGGTCGGTAATTGCAACACGAACGTTGGGTGTTACAATACCTCGGTCGGTAATTGCAACTGCAAACGCGTGGTGCTACTCATTCGCGGAATCGGTATATTCGTCGTGAGCTGGTGTCGTCGTCGGCCGGCATGGCACAGCAATAATAATAGTTAGCCTGCCAAATAGGGTAGAAGTGTAAGGTTGGGTGTGGTGCTCGACAACATGGTAAGAATGCACATTATGGTCTCAGTGATAGTATCTGCGCCTAAGTCGTTGGGCGCAGGTACTAATTAAAAATTATTTGTTTTGATTTTGCACGTTTTAAAATGGCGCGAAGGCAAATGTGCCTTGCCATATCGAATTGTTGAGCAGTGAGACATATATATATCGCTATTGGTCTGGCGCTGAAGCACCATCCACAAAAATGAGTTATCATGGACTGTAACTGTATGCTGAATACAGTTATTTATGTACATGAAGTCTCCAAGAATTCTCATCCGTGGGCCACCTGAGGAGAGAAAGTGATGGTGGAATAGACTGAGCGCCATAGGTGTCAATGGCTATCGACAGATAACTGGTTTTCCACCACGCACACCAAGTTATTGAGTGAGGTTTAAAAACAATTTTTGAATCACAGATTTGACTGTAAATTCGTCCTATCTGGGATCTTCAGAGATGAGCTTGTAATATAAATCGACAACTCCAGATGTTAACATGAATCGTGCTTTAAACTCATCCAGTCTAAGGTGAGGCTCCTCGGCAACGTGATTGCGAAAATACCCTTCGCAGTGCATAACTAATTCTATGCACTTCGCAACAGCCCCCCATAACCGGTCAGATGTGCCATTAAAATTTCTGTTGCGTTGGTCGGCTAAAGATTCTTTCCTGACTTCACCTTTCAACTTCATAATGACGCGCTTGTCCAACTCGGTGGTTGAAGGGTGGTAACACAACTTCCTCAACAAGAATCCAGCAATATATTCAAGTATTTCAACGTCCGTGTCACTGATGTCCTTAACCGCGTTCCTTCCTATATTCTGAGGATTAATAACACTGCTGAGATACTGGTAGAATTTCTGTAGTACGGGCAACAGATGCCCGGGAGAGACTGACAGCGAATTTGCTCGATTTAAAAGCACTCCATATTTAGCCCATGTCATAAAGAATTGTTGAAAGGATTTGAGGTGTTGATTTTCGGCCATAAAATTCCCGACGACAGTTCTCATGGTATCCGCTTCAATAGAAATATTCACAGTGATTCACAGTGACTATCTCACTATCATCAGATTGCTGACCGCTCTTGAAACAAGCTCAATCCCATTTGTATTCCTTTGTATCCTTGTTCCCATTCGTTCATCTTTTCGCAGATTTCTTTACCATTTTCCGTATGCTTTTCTTATCATGTTATGTATGGCCTCTTCTCCCTATGCTTTGCGTATTTGCTACTGCATTTTGCACCTTTTTTAATGTTTGGAATCCCCTACCTGCCTTTGATATCGGATTTCTCGTATATGGCGCTCTCAATTTATTTATTTTCTGTATTTGTTTCACTGTAGTCGATATTGCCGATGCTGCAGCTTCCGCCATTATGCTTGGAATGCTGTTGTATCTTCGCGGACCTTCCGTCACGTCTGCGAATCTCCTGTCTTTCAGCTCCTTGTAACCTTTGCACGTTATAGTGCACTATTGATAACAGTCCCACTATTGCTATAAGCAATATCAGATTCAGTAGTCTCTTTTACTAGATAGCTCCACTTTAGCTGTTCCGTGTGCTTCCAGTCTTTGACTAGTCCGCTCAACTCCTCGTACGTATTCATTTCAACTTATTTCGTAACCATGCCTCTTTTATATATCCTTCCTGACCCACCCAACTCAGAAAGTTTTAAAATTAGGGTGGGTCAGTCGACAAGAAGGTTTCTTCAAAATAAATGGCTTTCCGGGAGTCGTGTAGGCAATTGATTGTACACACATTCCGGTTGTATCACCAGGTGGAGATGAAGCGGAGATATTTAGAAACCGTAAAGGTTTCATGTCAGTCAATGTGCGCGTCATAGGTTTCATGTCAGTCAATGTGCGCGTCATATGTGACAGCGACAGGAAAATTTTGAACAGTGTTGCCCGGGGGCCTGGCTCTACTCAGGACTCCCGGATTTTCAACAACAGTGCCATTAAGGACGCCTTTGGAGTGGGTTGATCGATGGTGTATTTTGAACATTGTTGCCCGGGGGCCTGGCTCTTCTCACGACTCCCGGATTTTCAACAACAGTGCCATTAAGGACGCCTTTGGAGTGGGTTGATCGATGGTGTCCTACTGGGTGATAACGGCTATGCCTGCCTGCCGTACTTAATGACACCATTGATCAATCCAACAACTCGCCAGGAAAAGCGCTAAAACAAAATGCATATAGCAACAAGGTCTCGGGTGGAGCACTGCTTCGGGGTGGTGAAGCGCAAATTCCTCGCCCTCAGCATCCCATTACGAACGAGACTTGACAATTCGTTGACGATCATCATCGCCATTGCTTGCCTCCATAATGCAGCAATAACAAGGAATCCGTTTCTGGAAGAAGAAAATTTGGAAATTGAAACCCCAGATTTACATTTGAACACTGGCGACACAGCTTCTGGGAGAGCAGTGTGGCAGGGCTTCATTGCACAACTGTGAGCTGTAGCACAGCATTCACACGGATTTATTTGTTTTCATATTCCCGCATTTCAATCGGTTCATTTTGTTCTATATTGCCTTATTTAATTCAGTTATTTTGTTCATTTGATTCAACAAATATATTATTGATCAGGTTGTAACGTTACCTCATAATTTGAATCAGACGCAAGTTCAGGCAATATTACTAGTGTAGTTGACTCTGTCAACGTGAATTGGACTTCAGAGCAGTGCTCTTCAACCTTTTTCGGCGTGGTACACCCTTTTAACGTTCGCTCAAAACTCGTACACCCCTGTTCATTAGGGGTCTTCAAAAATGAATTTTTTCCTCAAATCGTACTGGCTACTTGATAAAATTGTAAGGTTACCTAACTTAAGCCTACACACCAAATTTGGTTCAATTCCAACCAGTAGCCGCATGGCTACGGGAGAAGAATTTAGAGAAAAATTTATTTCGTGTCAGCCCCAAAACAGCATGACATTACGAACGATAATCAACCTAAATGTAACAGTATTGGGGAGAAAGTAGGTAAAGCTACTGCTGCAGAAGCGGTAATTCAGATCAGCGATGATAGCAGGCGCACCAGCCTACTGCGTATCAGGCCTGCCTCACACCACACACAGTCGATAGTAGCACGTGGGCTGGAAGAGATGTCAGTAACCTCAGATCGTATGCCGCTATATACAGTCTATTGTCGCTAATTGGCATCACTAATAACAAAATACTAAATTGCAAATGTATGGCGAAATATTGGATATAAAATCGGCATTTTAAAACAAAAGGGTTTCGATTTCAACATGGAAGCTGTTTCGACCCTGGCTGGCTACGTTACTTCATTTATGTGCATTGCGGTATTTATTAACGTCGGGTAGGAAGTACCGATTCAAGAAGTCTGAGCTATCGCGGCGGTTTCCTCAAAAATCAATTAAAGACAAATGACTATAGCTCAGACCTGGGCAAAGTGCGGCCCGCGGGCAAAATGCGGCCCGCGAAGCCATCCTGTGCGGCCCGCGAAAGGTTGCTTGGAATTCTTAACATACAACCTGCTTTTTTAATGATGATGCGTGGACTAAAATTTAGGCTGTATCAACTAAACAGGCAATTCGTTTGCTTTGAAGCCTGTTCATTAATATGTCACGACTATACGCTTCCTACATACCTTTCATGCGTACTCCAGATTCAAAATAAAGGCATTGTGGCAAAGTATGAGCAACAATTAAATCATTCTTTCCATAGTTTAGGTCAAACCAGCGTGTACTCAAAGGTGGTGTGGACACTGACGGTGAATCCCCTTCGTCACGCTCTGATTGGGTAGTCGACTTTGTTATTGACGATCGATTTGCAGCACTGATTCAATGCAAATGTCCGTATTGTTATATGTTGAGTTTGAAGATGTTTTATATCTAGATGGGTGTCAAAATTTGGTGTGGTATATCCTAATGATGTGATCTAATACTATGCCTAGTTTCAAAGCCGTCACTCATCGACTAGGGCAATAATTTCGTTAGCAAAGTCGAGTATGTTATTGTCGATCTATCTGAAGCAGTGATTTAACGCGAAAGTCGTAATCGGTCTGTGCCGATTTTGATAGTGTTATGTACCGTAATCGGTCACGAGATATGATATGGTATATCTCGACGATGTCATCAAACATTGTGCCGACTTTTAAGTTGGTCAATTTGTGAGTAGGGTAGCAATGGCTTGTCGAAATCGACAGTGTGCGCTAAACTGGCACGAGCCTGCAGCGTAGCATATTTTACGCAAAGTCGCTATTGATATATATTGGTTTTGACAGTGTTGTGTACAGAGTTGTTAGACAAGATTTTGCATGGTATATCTTGTTTATATCAACTAGCGACATGCCATTTTGCAAGCCGCTGTCACTTATGATTATTGTAATCCTTGCGTTTTCAAAATCGACTATATAGGTGTGCGCTGTACCGAAAGTAGCATCTACCGTATTGCAATTTGCTCAAAAGTCGCTATTGATATTTATTGATTTTGACGATGTTCAATACGGAGTTGTGAGACAAGATTTAGCGTGGTATATCTTAATTATGTCAGCTAACGATGGTCGAAGTTTCATGGCTGTCATTCACTGATTAGGACAGTCATTTTGCATTCGAAGTCACGTATGTTGTATACTAGGTGTTCGCTAAAGTGAAATTGCCCTAGCGCATAACATATCTACGACAATGTCGCCATTGCTTTGTGGGGATTTTGATGGTGTTCTGTACCAATTGTGGAGACAGTATTTCGTATGGTTTGTTTTGATGTCATCCAACGTTGTGCTGATTTTCAAGGTTATCATTCAATGATTACGAAAGTAATTTCGTTTCGATGTCCAATATTCCTCAATCCGCCAATCACAACCTTAAAACCTGAACCAGTGTAGGATGACATCATCAATAAATACCATACGAAATACTATATCCCGACTCGGTACAGAACACATTCAAAATCCAAACCGACCAATGTCGGCTATTGCGTAAATTCTGTTATGCGGTAAGGCCATATTCCAGAGTTCACTCGACTTCGATAACGGAATTAATGCCCTAACCATTGAATGAAAGTTTTGGAACTAAGTACATCGTAAGCTGATACAATCAAGATATACCATGCGAA
This sequence comes from Botryllus schlosseri, assembly GCF_051294905.1. Lineage (NCBI taxonomy): Eukaryota > Metazoa > Chordata > Ascidiacea > Stolidobranchia > Styelidae > Botryllus > Botryllus schlosseri. Next base: position 7,719,549 of record NC_137238.1, on the reverse strand, counting down.
ATCTTGTCTCAACTGTGTATAAAACACCGTCAAAACCAATACATATGAATAGCAACTTTTACGTAAAATCTGCTATGGGGTATAGGCTACTTTCGGCCCGACGCACAGTGCACATTACACACCTATACATAGTCGATTTGGGTAACGTATTAATTACCCAAATCATTGAGTGACAGCCTTAAAACATGTCACCCCGTTAGTTGATATATTCAAGATATACCATGCGAAATCTTGCCTCTCAACTTTGTATCGACCTCCGTCAAAATCAACAGATGTCAATAGCGACTTTAACGTAAAATCTGCCATGCGGCAGGCTAGTGCCAGTTTAGCGCACACTGTCGATTTCGACAAGCCATTGCTACCCTACTCACAAAGTGACCAACATGAAAGTCGGCACAATGTTTGATGACATCGTCAAGATATACCATACCATATCTCGTGACCTATCACGGTACATAGCAGTATCAAAATCGCCACAGACTGATTTCGACTTTCGCGTTAAATGACTGCTTCAGATGGATCGACAATAACATACTTGACTTTGCTAACGAAATTACTGCCCTAGTCTTTAAATAACGGATTTGAAACTCGGCATAGTATTAGATGACATCATTAGGATCTACCACACCAAATCTTGATACCCATCTCGGTATACAACATCTTCAAACTCAACATATACAATACCGACTTTTACATTGACTCAGTGCTGCAAATCGATCGTCAATAACGAAGTCGACTACCCAATCAGAGCGTGACGAAGGGGATTCACCGTCAGTGTCCACACCACCTTTGAGTACACGCTGGTCAAACCTTCTTAGTTGCGATTGTCACATTACGCATTATACGGTACGAGTTTCAAATCGTTACGTGAGGCGTTTCCAAATCCGTAGTTGGTAAAACCAGTCAATCAGTGCTCGCGACTGCTATATGACTCATCATCATCATCATACCTAATATCTATCACCCATAAATGATGAAAGTTCATGTCAAAAAGAGGAAATCGAAAGCTGAAATTCATAGAGGGTTTAGCGCACTAATATTTGTATACTGGAGTTAGGGGTAGACCCCCGTCATTTTAGTTTTTGCCAATCATGTCGGCGGAAGTAAGGGTTTGAATTATGACAAAAACACAAATCTCTCGGTCAAGAGAGGGCGAACTTCAGGAAAACTGCAAACTTCGCTCAACATCCAAGGCTATTCGAGCTGCACACTACTCGGAATAAAGCGACCAAGCTTTGTACTATCCCATATACATTTCAGTGCAGTGGCTCTCGAACTGGGGGCCGCGAAAGCATCTGAAGGGAGGCGCGAAGCCGAAGTTAAATGTATTTTTTTTCGCGCCCCGCGCGATTTACTTAAAGCTCATAGTATAGTTATTGCTCTGTGTATTGTCCAAATTTGATATTATAGAATTCCCTCATCAACAACTATAACCTTCCATGGCATTAAACCATCCGTTGGATTGGGCGTGAACATTTTCATTATCATGAAGTTCGAGAACAACTGTTTTAGTGTCTTAATAGAAGAACGTCGATAGGGGTTTGAAAAGAGTTAAAAACGTATCATATTTAACATTGTTTCGAATCATGTTTCGAATCATGACGGCAGATAGCTATTTCATTAAGTAACCGCCACTTTCTCATTAGCTAACATCAACACTGAGCAGCATATATTAACAATATAATTTAGAAATTGAAACACACTGGATAATATAGCTAAAAATTTCCACTTGGCCCGCCAACGTATTTTCTACTTCTCATTTGGCCCGCGGAGTAAAATAATTGCCCACCCCTGCTATAGCTGAACACATGTTTGTTAACTGCATACTTTCCAACACCAAACGGAACCATTGGTCTATCAAGCGGTGTACAGTATTACCCAGGGATATCTAGAAGTCTAGGAGTTCTAGATATCCCTGAGTATTACCTTTGAGATAACATCGTACCATATCGCTCGTTAACCTGTGCGTCAACCTGTACTGACCCATAAACCTACCTTTGTGATAGCTAGCCATCGGCTCATAGTAATTTGGATCTGGTACACCCCTGTACACCCCATCCGAGTGGTACACCCTTTGCAAATTCTGGTACACCCTAGGGTGTACGACCACCCCGGTTGAAGAGCACTGCTTTAGAGTATTATTAGGACTATTATATGTGGCCAACATACATTGTATCGTACAGCTTGTAACTAGTCAAAGCCAGAATCGCGCAAGTTTTAGAAAGGTATCTCTGCCTTTTTCGTATCGCGACTATTTCGCGATCCGTATTCCTATTGGCTAATAAATTTCACAAACTGTGTTACGTAAAACTAAAGTTCTACATAGATATCTCTGCATTTTTCGTACCGCGACTATTCCGTATTCCTATTGGGTAAATACTTCATGACGTTGCCCGCAATTCGTTTCCCTCAGTGGCCAAATGTTACAACCATTGTTTCGTACTACGGTAGTATTAACTCGACCGTTTGATCTCGTGAGCCAGACTCATTTTAACCACTACTATGACGGACGTCTTGTCGTTTCCACGTGTATTGCCACGCAAATACATTCGAGTCAGAGAACTGGCTGTGAATTGAAGAGCTTGCAACAGTAAGGACATTAGGACAACCTAGGACCGCACTACTGCTGCATAGCCCCACATGAACGCGTCACACACGCTTTCTGCGTCGCACTTGATCATGGGAATTGCCACCATGAACCGCGTGAAACGGCACCGCGGAACAACAATCCATAACGGATACAGACGAGTCCTAATCCAAAAATACAAGCCTGAAAACCTTCCTCTTTTCTTCAACATCAGAGGCCTCTCGAGCAAAGTATTCTTCCCACCAGGAGAATACGAGCCACAGTGCTTCCGCTGTTTACAAAAAGGCCACACAGGACGAAACTGCACAAACCAGACAGTATGCATTGAATGTAAGCAAACCGGACACCGTAGGGCCAACTGCCCAGAATTAATAACGGAATATCCGACACCTCATGAGGTGAAAACAAACAAAAACGATCGAAAGAAACGAAGAAAACAAACAAGAAAACACACAGGAACATGATGAAAACAACGCTGAACAAACACAACAAGAAACAGAAAATGAAAAAAACATCCTACCAGAACTTACAGAAAGTTCTGCCGATGAAAACAGCGCCGAAACAGATATCTTTGAGATGTCTGAAGAAAACCCCCCTTCCAATCAGGAAGACTTAATTAAACCCAGAGGGCTCAGCAGAAAACAAAACCCCCTCAAAATTGCATGATCCTGAACCATCTGACTCCTCGGAACCCCCCAAAATCCCCCCAAGAAACAGAAGTAGAGGGAAAAGAGTATCAAGTGTACCAAAAACGGAATCGGAACCCCTCCAAGTCGAGATTTTCAAGCATCTGGATTGCAACCCCATCCCATTAGAACAAAAAAACAAAAATACCCCAAGGCCAAAGAGAGCCTACCACAGCAGCCCCGAGGAAGGAAAAAATGACAAAAACAAAAAAAAAAAAATAGATGAGAAAAAAATCGAAAAAAATCAAAACATACGAAATAAAAGAAGAAAGCAACGCAACCCCCTTTTTTACCTTGAAATGGAAGGCCAAACCCCTACCCAACCTCCAGAAGAAACAAATCAACAAACGGGAGTTCTTGGATGTGTAACCTAATCTCCATAAATGTAAATGGTATACAGAGACGCTGGGACGAATTCAGACACTTCGTGACGAGCTCAAAAGCGGACTTATACTGCGTCCAAGAAGTCCACCGCCTACATGAAAGGAAATTTAGACTATGGGCTAATAATAACGATCTCCCATACTACAAAAACTTCAATTCGGAACCACACCAGGCCGGAGACAAACACTACTACAAGGGAACCACCATTCTTATAAAAAAAGAAAAAGTGAGAGACTATACCCTTGACCACCAAATCATTGTGCCGGACAGGGTCCAGACCCTAAGCCTCAGCGCCAACAACGAGGTCAGACTAACCATAGTAAATATATATGCGCCAACCAATAACAAAGAAAAAAGACCTCCTACAAGGAAGTAACGCATAACCTCCAACTGTACCATGGAAATATGATTATAGCGGGGGACTTTAATATGATTACGGCCAAAGAAGATAGCGAAAAACATCACGCCTTCAAACTATCTGAAGCAGCAAAAATCTGGAAGGAATATACAATGCAGAAAAACATCAGACCTATACAGATGGCACTATCCATTTACAAGATTGTATACAAATGCAAACAATCTCAACTCAAGGAGAATAGATAGGGTCTATACCACTCAAGAAATAGCCCGCTCGAGGACATCAGTCAACCATCATATAAACGGAATATCAGACCACAACTACTACCTGAGAATCATCGTAAAGCCAAAAGACCCGGAGAAATGGGGTGGCGGCAACTGGAAAAATAATACAACCCACTATGCTAAGAAACAATTCAGGAAAATACTGGAATCAAAATATGAAGAAGCCGCACTGAGGAAAGTAGAATACCCCAACCACGCACAGTGGTGGGATGATTTTAAAACAAAAATAAATAAAAAACTGCCATCTCTTTCGGGATAGAGGAAAAACGAAAACAAAAAGAAAAAGAGAACACACTCCATCAACAACTCGCATCAAAGAACCTGCCCTCAAATGAGAGAAAAACCATCCTAAAAAACCTGAAGAAAATGGAAAAAGACAAACTACACCACCAAATGAAACTGCTATACAGGGAAGAGCTAGAAGAGGACGAGAAGCCAAACCGTGAATTCTTTGAAAAACTAAAAACAAAGCAACAACGGAAATCAATCGCCCGAGTACAAAAACGATCCGGGACCATAACAGAAAACAAAGAAGAAATAATACAAGAAGTCTACTCCTTCTACCAAGAACTTTGGCAAATGAATGAAAACACAAATGCCAAGATGCAAAAAAAACCTAGTGGAACTCCTAAGTAAAGAACAGCATGAGCAACAAGACCTGCCAATCCTAGAAGAGGAAATAAAATATGCAATCGAGCAACAAAAAAGACTAAGTCCCCCGGGCCAGACGGCCTATCGTCAAAGTTCTACTCTACCTTCTACTACCTTATTAAGGATGAATTAGTCCAACTATACAACAACGCTCTACTCCTAAACAGCATGCCCAATACATGGACGGATTCAACAGTAAACCTCATATTCAAAAAGGGAGATCCCGAGATGCTGAAGAATTGGAGACCTATCTCCCTGACAAATGTCGACTATAAGATCATGATGGAAATCGTAACGAACAGAATGAAAGAAAATATTGACCATCTAATATCCCCCCAACAAAAATGCGCTGTCCCATCGAGGCAAATGTCAGATCTACTACGGAATATAAAATCGGTAATGGAATACCAGAAAGAAAAGAAACAGCCAATCATCATAGCAAACTTTGACCAGGAAAAGGCCTTTGACCGTGTCCCTCACCCATATATATTCCAAATATTAGAAAAATATTCCAAATATTGGAAAAATTCAATTTCGGAACCAAAACAATAAAATTGATTAAAAAACTATATGACAATGCCACAAGCTGCATCTGGATAAACGGATTCATCACAGACAAAATCCCCATCCAAAGAGGGCTGAGACAAGGATATCCACTATCGATGTATCTCTACACCCTGACAGCGGAACCCCTGATGATCAAAATTTTGGGGAACAAAAACATAACAGGATGTAAAATTGGCAAACACAATATGAAGACACAGCAATACGCCGATGACCTCACTATCATCACGACAAAGCTGGAGTCGATCGAGAGAGCGTACGAAGAATTTGAATACCTCGAAAAAGCCACAGGGCAAAAAATAAACAAAGAAAAAACTCAGATCCTGTGCATCGGGAACACGTTAGACCACATAAGAGAACAAAAATTCAAAGGAAACTTCGTTAAAAGCATCAAGATACTAGGACAGCACTTTGGACACGATCAGGTAAACGAAACATGGGAGGGCGTCATAAAGAAAATCGAAGGAAAGCTAATGAGAAACTCCCACCGTCAGCTCACGTGGATGGGAAAAAAGAACGTAATAAACTCCTTCGCTTCCTCAATTATAACCCTACATGCAAGGACCATACCTCCCACGCCAGAATTTACAGCACGCCTCATGAGAACGATTTTCAGATATCTTTGGCATCCTGAAAAAATAGAGATAATCAGAAGAACAACGCTCATACGAAAACCAGAAGAAGGCGGAATGAACATCCTACACCCCCAAAGCCAGGCCAAGGCATGTGAGCTGGAAAAAATATCAAATCTGTCGAGAATAGAACATCCAACGGAGTATTGGCACTTCCACGCCCTATACGAGCTTGGGCCCACGATCAGGAAATAGAACGACCCACTCCGCACACTTCTATCAAACCAATGGAAAATGAATATAAGCATTGCCGAAAAGCTAAATTGGGAACAAGAAGACTGGCAAACAGCGTCACCAAAAGACATATACATTGAAATCAAAAATATACATGGGAATACAGACCAACAAGGAAACAATGAAATCAATTGGAAATCACTTGCAATGAAAACAGATACGTATCCGGCCTGATCAAAAACAAAGAAAGAGTTACAACATACCGTATCGCCTGCGACGGATACCTATTCGGCTGGAAGAGAAAACAAAAGACTATACTAGGACATAAAACTGGAAAACCTGCTATAACATCATGCAGACAATGTGGATGTAAAAAAGAGGCACTAGACCACATCCTGTATACATGCCCAATTGCTCGTCAGATACTTGATCGACTAGAAACATCCCTGAGACAAGCGACGGGAGCTGGGGCATCCCTAAGCGGAACACTCCTTGAAGAAAAGAACTGGGACAAGAACAATCTCGCCACGAAACTCCTCGTGACCATATACAAAGAAAAAGTAATACAAAACCGAATTATATTGGAAGTGGAAAATGAAATGGAAAGCGACACAACCGAGTACATAAACTCCACAACCAAACGTGTCATGAACACGGCGAGATCAAGACTCCGCCTAAAAGGCCAACTTCCAATGATTTTAGATAGACTCCTGACTGTACTAGCGTAAATGCGCAGCATCCTCCCCTCCGTGCATATGAGTATGTAGCGGGCCCATGAAACCATAAAGAGGCCATTATATGTATGTAAGTATGGATATGTGCGCATGTATGTGTATATATGTATATATGTTGTAATATGTGTATGTGTATATATATGTGTATGTTATGGGGAAGCAATGATGAAAACTGACAGACCAGACAACAACCTGCTGAAACAGGTGTATATCCGAGCGAGCCGAGAACCAAACTAGCCTGATCCCAAGAGGATAATGGCATGTCTATTGGCAACAACTGAGCTTCAAAAAGAAAAAAAAAAGAAAAAAAGAAGCAACTGAAGGAGCAGGAACAAGTGGCGAGGAGAGAATATTCCTAGCGACAGTAGCGTTTCACAGTCCAGAACTGGAACAAGTGGCGAACGAAAGCGCGGGAGGCCTACTGAACAAGGGGCTACACCAGAGACCGGAGAGACCGAGCCAAAAAGAATTACACCGGATAGCGAAGGAAAAAGGGTCACCATGGCGGCGGACAGCACGATTGGCAAAATGGGGGGCTTTGCTGGGAGCGAGCCAACTGTGCGGAGCTCCGGAGGCGGCGCTGGGGGCACGGGAGTTCATACAGTGGCAGGGTTCCTCTGGAAGGGAACGGAAACAGCAGAGTACAGAATAAAAATCAATGAGGTCGCAAAGTTTTGCACGAAAAAAGAAACGGGAACCACAACGGCGCCTAACCAGATCGATCACGAGTGGGTGGACACATATGGTGACGGTCACTTCAGAGAAAGTGGTATCCGTGAAGAATGTTTCGCATTACCAGTCGAAACGGGATCAACGTCGAGCGCGTTCAAGAACGAAAAAAGAAAATGAGTTTGGCCGTGGGACTCTGAAAGAGGATTCAATCCGTTAAAAATGTACCGCTACTTTAGGATAAAGGATTATCGGACAACACTAAGGCACCCGTACCACTGAGCTATATAAACACTGGAGTGCGCTACTCGCGATATTTGCGTGATCCATTGGCCGCCATCTTTGGGTTAAGTTGATAGCTGCGCGTTAAGCTGGTAGTCAAGGCAAAAGTGGATGGGTGATGTGACTGTTTTGATTACTCCTTGGCCTGGAGGTATCAATTTCGATGGTTCGGACAAGATAAGGTTATATATGTGTCACCGTATGTATACATTTGCAAATATCTTCCTGATGTAGATTGCTAAACTCGGGGAGCTTGGTGATGTTGTCTTCTTTATCCCTATACAGCTTCAGTTTCAGGTAGGCTACTGTGTATGGCAATTTGATTTAGATATGATGCCATTAATCCTAATGGAGCTTGCTGATGTTGTCTTCTTACGCATTATAGCTTCAGTTTCATGTACTGCGTCCTCGAATTGTTGATACAAGCACACACTGTAATTTACTATTACAAATCTTGAAAAACAACAAACAATTTACTATTACAAATCTTGAAAACAACAAACAGGCACATTTCAAGTGTAAATAATTAACCAAGCTATCAACTGATTGCATTGCATGTCAGTTTTGTTGTTATCTTTCAGGCACTGTATCTATAGGTACGGTAGTAAAAGCATCTATGGCTATGACCACCAGCTTCAAGTTACTACCAGAGACTGCCTCAGAATCGCCCTGGATTCGATTCGAAATCTTCTCACTACAATGGCGCTGATGTCAATGCTATTGCTGCCAGCTACGTAGTGGCTATGAATACCACTGACGGAGGAAAATTCAGCATCATGTGACATCGCAAAAGCACAGCTACAATCAAATTTATACTATCTAATTTTTATTCTACTTATTCATTGTGTCAAATTGGTCCAAATAAATCCTAGAAAGTTGAAGTGGGGATATGTGAGCTATGTGTAGCAATATGGGTTAGCGATTTCTGCAGAGGTAATCAAATGATAGAAATATTATATTTATATCATCGAATGAGAGAAACAAGAATTACAAGATGAATGCACGAGTCCATATTCAGATCAGGGTAGAATTGCCTAGTGCTCACTGAAAGGCTCACTGAAATTGACTTAATCAGATTAATCATCGATGAAAAGATAGCAAGGTAACGCAACGGCCTGAGGTAATCTACACCCACCTGGGCCTAGGCAAAGTAAAGAGGAGGCATTTACAGGATACGCTGGATGAAAACTAATAGTTCTAACTAAGATACCATATAAGGTCAAGCGACAAAAAAAAGATGGCATGCGACGGAAAGCAAGGTCAATATATCAGATCAGCCAGGCATCACGTAGTGGCTGCCTTATGATCCTTTCCTTGCCTGCTAGATGAAGCATTTCTACCTAGTGCGTTTTCTGATGAACCATTTCTGCGGTCACGCGGTTGCTGCCTACCTGATCCCTTCCTTCCCTAATAGACGCAGCATTCCAACCTGACTTTCGATCAACCATTTCTGGGATCACAGGAAATACCGCGCTGTACTGTCTCGTACCAAAACTTTCGTTTTCAGTAACACCAGCTTCAGTTATGAGAAACGCGAGTTTTGAATGAGAAACGCTAGGTTTGAATGATTTTTCTATTAAAATAACATAAAAAAATAAAAACAGAAATAAATTAAATTGGAATTGACTTGACGTCGCCCTCGACGTAATTGCGGGTGAACTGAAAGTAAAATGTGGGATAAGTTAGGGCTTAATATCTGAGATCTTGGTACAATAAGGGCTTAATATCTGAGATCTTGGTACAATAAACTAACCCATTCTGATCGCATTTGCAATTTAATAGACCTCCTTTTTTGTCGCGGCACAGTGACGTGGAAGGCCACCCCACTGCGGGAGTTGTTGATGCCTCTACTTTTCCTCTTGTAGCAGAAAATGCAATACCAGTAAAGCCAGGCTCAGCAGGAAGTTTTCCATACTAGCTTCTTATCACACTCGGATGGGGAAGAGCGAGTTGAAAATTTTGACGCACAAAATAGCAGAATAATACTGCAGCGTCATTGCAAATGATTGCAGTTCAGCAGAATAATACTGCAGCGTCATTGCAAATGATTGCAGTTCTTTAGAGTATTTGACTCCTCTTCCACCAGCTTGTAGCTTCATGCGCTGCAACAGCTCACTTGGTAGAAGACAGAATTTTTGTGACATTACTTCTCCATACAAATCGCTGATCAATTTTTTTTTTAGAGATGCCATGACCTCATATTCACTTTTTTCTCAGGTGGCCTGTCCGCATTTTGGCAGCATGCAACCTCTTTTTAATTTGTACCACTCTACGGCGTTGCTGTTGAATGAGCTTTTGAGGAGAGGTACGTGCACAGTAACTGTGGTCATGGACAACTGCTTCACCGGTTTGTGCTGTACAATGACGTTTCTTATCTTGAAGTGTTGCTAGTCTCGCTTGCCGTTTGTTGGAAGCCTAAAATTCAAGAATTTCACAACAAAGGCAAACTTTAGAAGTAAATTTATAGATGCCTACTGTACCTTTGACCTCGTATATTTCGGAGAGTTCAGAAATCTCGTTGGCACCGCATTCTCCCTGAAACGTATCAACTGGCCCACACGGTGAATGGCACTTACCGGAAAATGATCGGAGTAGATGACTGACGATCTTGATGGAACCCAGTTTTTTTTTTAATGTTTTCTAACCATCTTCCTTTCAGCGATTCATTAGTAGGAAAGCTGCATTATACGGAGCATTGTATGAAGCAAAGCACACGAAATACAATTCTTTGTTATGAGCTGTGATATCTTGTCTGATAAAATTATCTGTCACTTTTCAGTCCATAGGCTATTGTATTCAAGATTGAGGCAGCCTTCTAAAGCTAAAGCAGTTCAAAGGTAAACCTTGAAAAATGTGTCTGAATAAATAAATTGACAGTTTCGAACAACACTATGAGGACTATGTAGATGAACTCGACGATGGAATTTGTAGATGAACTCGACGATGGAATTTGCAAATTCCACAGTATTTGTTTATCATCTGAAAAAGATATCCTTTTTTAGCTATGTTGAAGAAAACCCATTGGTCATGAATTGTATCTTTTCCCTGTAGTCCTGCTCTTCATGCCTACATAGCATAAGCCAGAATTAAATACTAAGCAGATGATTGGCCGAAATACGAAGAGTGAGATGGGCATTATTACAGAATATTACAGATATTGATGATGAACATTACATAGCTGATATGTTGACACGGATTTCTGCTGGTAGTCTGGTCTGGTCATTTCATTCATTTAGCGGCAACGAAATGTTCTGCTATCACTTTACCATGACCTATTTATTAGAACTGTGGCAGATCTGGACATACATGTCTTGCTGCTATGCTTATTCTGTTATTCACTTACCGGTAAAAAGTTTCACTTACCGGTAAAAAGTTCTGGGGTATCGACGCTTTACTATCGACTCTTCATCACAACTGCCGTCACAAATACTTCTTGCATACGACTTATTGGATATCTTCTTCGGCCATTTACTGCACCAACCCCGACACAGCAAAGTCTACCACTACCACCTGATGAATGGGCTATCTTCGACAGGTCGAATTACACATAATATCAATATACTGACACGAGATATTGGGCTGAAACAAATCCTGAGTGTTAGAATAATTAGTCATTCAAAGCTCTATACGCATAAAATACTACGGACCCGATACGAATCAAATATATTTAAACACTGACCGCTTTTCCATAAGCCCATGTACTAAATCACTTAACCGTGTACCTACCCACAATGCATCTGCGCATGGGAATCACGCGAATTTGCTTAGCCGGAGATAGCAGTAGTTCGGGGCTTGACCCGTACGCATTCGTGCCGAGGCCGAAAAAAGCAAGCACAAAATATACATACAATGAGGAAGGTCACATGACGAATTCGGTAACATCTACGGATGGAGAATTTACGGGAAATAACGGGCCACCAATATTGTGGCTAAACGAATGGACAGATAAGGACAAATCTACGCCACTTACGGGATGCACGAAAGACACTGTTACTGAGACGTATCTACAAGTAGAATCGTCGAATGACAATATTGGGGCAACGGAAGAGCCAGAACTGTTCATACTAGAACAAGAAAGAGGGACGAAAAAGTCGTTTGGTTATGGATCAACGTCCCGAAAACATGAGATGAAGCTAGAAAAGAGTATCGGTAGTGGACAGCGCAGAAGACGCAAATCAATTACTTCAAGATAGTGAAGGGAGCCCTTGGATGCATGTAAAAGACTGGCCAAAATGGAGGAGTCAGAACTACTACAGCGGGCTATCTATATGTACTCAAACATGGCCGAACTGGACAGGAAAAACAACGATGACGGTCGATATACCAAGATCACGAGAGATAACCGTAGAGTTTAAAACATTAGCAAGTGTAGAAGCGCATGGTGTAGCTTAGGGGAATTCCCCAATATGAAAATTCTTGTTTATTTATGTTAATATACTTTGACCCACCGAAACGAGAGAATTTTAAAACGAGAGTGGGTCGAGCAGGTTTAGACAGGTCCAGACTTGCCCGAGCGGACGTCACGGAGACGAAAACGCAGACTTGCTCGAAACGCAAAAAAATGCGTGTCGCTAAGTAGGGACGTAAAGTATAAAAGGAATCAGTGCGTAATGGACCGTTCTGATATGTACATTGGAGTATTTGGTTGTATTAAGGTCGCAACCGGCGTAAGTATAACTAACGGCTATTTACAGGTGAAAGAACGTTCCGGTGCCGCTGTGGCAATAGACTAGTCTAACATAGCCACCGTAACTCTTAGATAACTTTTGCCGTAGCTAGAGTAAACTTCTCACCTAGGCTAATTTCTTCTTCTTCTTCATCGTCGCTGGATTTCCATTTCTACTTCGAGTCTCCTTTAGACTCTAACCTCCTCCCTCCCCGAGACTTGACTCCCCTTCCCGAGTCAGGTCTCGAAGGAGTCTGTATCTACCTCCTCTAGAGCTTGACTCGTCTTCGTGAGTCAACTCTAGTTGGAGTCTTTCCTCCTCAGGTTCTGACTCCATAGCGTGAGTCAGAACTTGTCGAGTCTTTCTTTAGAGACTTGACTCTCTCTTGAGTCAAGTCTCTCTTCTCACTACTTTCTCCTCTCTCACGCGTCTCGTTCGAGACGTCGAGAGACTGTCTGGCCTACTAATCCTAGCTAATTACGAACGCGCTACAACACCGTCTAGACGGTGATCGTACGATCCGCCAGCCAAACCGAAACCACAGTATCGGTCTACAAAGCGCGCAGAAAACGCCTTCAAAAACGCTCTATTAGGCGATAGTACAGCTTCGAATTTAAAAGAACGCAGTCTGTAGGCTTGCTCTCAAGCAACAGCAACTAGGCAGTACACACATGGCGTACGCAAACGCACTACTAAACCAAAACAGGAACAGAATAACGTATGGATACAAGCCGCGATCTCTGGATATAGCCGCACCTCCGGAAAGCAATGCGGTACATCATCGACGCAATAACCAAACATCCACTCTTGAAAGAAAGAAAGGATACAATAGAATCCATCTTCCAAATAGGAAGATCAACCTTCAACCTCACCTTCCATGCAGAATCCCCTGTAGAAAGCCTGTTAGAAACCTTCCTTAAAGCTACCGAAGAAGGCATAACAACAGCCAACGGCACATTACACCTTCACAAACCACAATTACCAGCAGTGCAAATCAACATAAGAGCTGTGCCGACAGAAGTAGACAACGAAGAAATAGAGCAAACAATCAACAGACTTGGATGTGGTACAATAAGAACAATCAAACACATCTACCACAGAGGAACACCAATACACAATGGATACAGGCAGGTAACCATTGATGGATACGTGCCTGGGAAAGTACCACCTTTCCTATATCTAGGCAGAGCGCCTTGTAAGATCTACCTACCTGCAGCCGAAGAGGTAAACAGATGTTATAGATGTCTGAGAACAGGGCACACCGCAGCAGAGTGTCCAAATGAAACGGCCTGCCTACTCTGCAAAGAATACGGCCATAAAAGAGACCATGCAAAGAATACGGCCATAAAAGAGACCAATGTCCAAAAAACAGAAGTCCAGAGGATGAAATGCAGCTCTCCAACACAAGCACAGAGGAAGAACAAACACAGCCCGAAAATGAACAACAACAACAAACACAGAGCCAACCAGCTATAGATAGCCAAAACATCATTGAGAACTCTGAGGCCGAGAACTCTGCGGACGAAAAAGAAGAGCTACAAGAAGAACCATATGACTTCTTTAACCTAGAAGGCAAAACCCCTCCTACACCAGACAACTCAGAACTAAATACAACAATAAGACCTGGAGAGGCAACAGAACTCAACAGCGAAAATGAACAAAATAACACAACAGATGAGGAGTCGCAAATAGAGAAACAACAAGGCGCAGAAAAAGATAAGACTAAAACCAAACCGAAAACAATAAAAAGCCGAACAGGCCAAACGGCAACCATAACAAGGAACTGGGAAAAAAGAAACTTCACCGCACAGGAATTCTTTAGCGCACCCTCGCCAAACAAAAGACAACAAAGCGACCGTAGCCCCACGACACAAAACGAAAGCTCTGCATGAAGAAAATTACTGAAAGCAGACATCGAACTGAAAGTAGCCCAGCCCCTGTCCTGTCTAATCCTAATGGCGCTGAACATTATATCTCTAAATGCCAATGGAATAGGAACACATTGGGTCAAAATGAAAAACTTACTCAGATGCGAAAAAATTGGAATATTATTTGTATCCAAGAAACGCACAGAGCGGATACAGAGAAAATAGAGAAATGGGCACAACAGAATGACTTACTTTATTTCCCAAATCACATTACTGTAGGACAAAATTGGACGGATCAAGATGAAAACAAAAAACACTATTACAGAGGCACCGGGATATTCGCCAGAAAGGACTTACAGAATAAATACAACATAAAACACCAGATAGTAAGACAGGACAGGATACAAACACTACGACTGATCGACAAAGAAACAACCGACATCGCTACACTATACAATGTGTATGGACCCAGCGATGTCGGAAAATACCAAACCGATTTCTACCGAGAATTAACAAGCCATATAGAAAATAACACCCCTGACAGCGCGATTATCTGCGGCGACTTTAATATCGTCACAGAAAAGAAGAACATCGACAAGTTCCAACTTACGCCTGCTGCTAAAATATGGAAGACTTTCATAGAAACAAACAAGATCAGAGACATATGGCGTTGGCGAAACCCAAGTAAAAAACTATATACAGTAATGAAAGTGCATCAATCCCGGAGAGTAGATCGAACCTACGCTTCGGAAAACCTACTCCCGCGGGTGAAAAAAAGCGAATACAAACTTAACAACGTAGCTGACCATATATTCATGCAGAAAACACAGGTGACCGAACCACTAAATATCGCATGGGGAAGACCACTATGGAAGAATGATATTAGACTTTACTCTGAAGAAGCCTTGTACAAAAAAATAAAAATAACCCACCAAAAATGCGCGAAGAAGAAGCATAGCTTTGAAAACGTGTACCAATGGTGGGATTATTTAAAGAAAGAACTAACCAAACAGGTACAAGAGCATGGAAAAAATAAACACATAGAGGAAAGAAGGAAGATCAATATCCTCAGAGGAAACATAAACCGAATACAAAACATGGTAACTATGGCAGACGAAGCCATAAAACAGATAAAGGAACTCCAAAAGATCGAGAATGACAAATTGAGGTATAGATGCATGCTTTATAAAATGAGAGACATAGAGGAGAATGAAAAACCAACGAGATATTTCTTCACAAAAATAGCCCAGCGAAAGCAAAGCAAAATGATTGCAGCAGTTCTAAATCAACGGGGCAAAGAACTTACAACCAAAGAAGAAATCATCCAAGAGGTTTATGAATTCTACAATAATCTATGGGGGAAATCCCCTAGTGAGAATCCCCGCCTCCAAGAAGAATATGCTGCAGAAACTGCGGACATAGAGGTAACTGAACAAGAACGAAAAGACCTCGAAACGCAAATAGACGAGAATGAGATCAAAACGATCTTAAACAAAATGGATAGTGGAAAGACCCCAGGGTCTGATGGGCTGTCCAAAGAATTCTACCAAACCTACTGGACAATTCTTAAGAAAGACTTACTAGAAGTAATTAACAACGCCTACTGCTTTGGAGGCTTATGTCAAACATGGATGGAGGGCACAACTACTGTAATATACAAAAAAGGAGAGCCAAAACTTTTAAAAAACTGGAGGCCAATAACCTTATTAAACACAGATTATAAAATACTAACCAGCATTCTGGCGTCCAGATTGAAACCAATACTCCCAAATTTAACTCTCGAAACACAAAAATGCGCTATTCGTGGACGACATATTACAGCAGATATATTAAGAAACACACAGGCAACATTTGAACACGCAACTGAAAGGAAACGAGAACTACTTATTGTAAATCTGGACCAGGAAAAAGCTTTCGACACAATTAATCACAAGTATCTCTACAATATACTCGAAAGCTACAGACTCCCAAAACCCTTCATCCAACTGATAAAAAACATATACAACTCCGCAACAAGCAGAATCCTAGTAAATGGCGCCCTGACAGATCCCATTAACATCAAAAGGGGGATAAATAAGGCAGGGGTGTCCGCTGAGCATGTGCTTATATGCCATCAGCTGTGACCCCCTGGCCAGAAAAATAATGAAAAAATGAAAAAATAAGACCTTTCAAAATCGGCAGCGAAAGCATAAAAATACAACAGTATGCCGACGATATCACGTGCTACCTTGAGAGAGAGGAGGATATTGACGCCGTATTTGAAGAATTCCAAAAATATGAACGGGCAACCGGGCAAAAATTAAACCCAACCAAAACAGAAATATTGCATATCAATTCGAGAACAGAAGCTAGAACAGGGAAATTCGAGAATAAAAAAAAAGAAAGAATTAAAATATTGGGCCAATACTTCGGCAAAAACCAATACACTGAAACATGGACCGAGAACAGGCTAAAAATTCTACGAACCCTGATGGCTTATAGACACAGAAAACTGACCTGGATAGGGGAAAAAAGCCATCTTGAACTCCCTGGCAACAACAAAAATCCTCTACAACGCCCGAGTTATACCACCGAGTAAAGAAGATCAGAAAGAACTCGAGAAAATATACTTTAAATTCCTATGGCACCCATATAAAATGGAGGCAATATCACGAAAAACGCTGATTGCTGAAAAAGAGAAAGGAGGACTCAGAATCCCAGATATAGAGTCACGTATAAGAGCAATAGAACTCGAAAAAATCGCTACGCTAAAAAATCTCGAAAAACCAACCGAAATATGGCATAAATATGCCATATATGAGGTCGGAACAAAAATAAAAGCTATACGGCCCAGTCTCTACAACAACAACGAGAGACATAAATACCCTACACCAAGAAGATGGATAGAAAGTATAGACTTGGCGAAAAAAATCGGATGGGAGGAAGAAGAGTGGAGAGAGAGCTCCCACAAAGAACTGTATAGAGAAATAAAAAATCTCAAAGAAAACGAGAGAATTCCGAACACAACACGGAAAGAAAACAAAAATGACAAAAATAACCAAAACTAAATGTTTTGGAAAAAACATGATAACTAATAGTGAAATGATCATAAACTATCGAGTAGCACATGATGGTTACATATTTGGACAGAAAAGAAGAATTCGGAACTTAACAGAGGACAGAAATGGCAGAAAATTACTTCTAAACTGCAAATTCTGCAACTCAAGTAATGACTGCGCAAAACATATATTCACTGAATGTAAATATATCGCAAAATTCAAAAGACAAATCCAAAAAACGCTGGGACTCAAACTAGACAACGACCTATTAATGTACAATACCGGAAGAAAAAAAATCAACTGGATCATTGCATCAATCATGAAAAAAACGATATTAAACCTGAAGACTGCTCTCGACATCGACAATAAAAAAATAGAAAACGAAGGATTGGAGAGAAAAATCCTACGAAAAATCAAAAAACGACTAGAAAACCTAGACAACAACAAACAGGCGACCCAACTAGTCAAAAAAATTGAGAGACAACTCGATAAACTATGAAAATAACAAAGAGAATTAAAAAAGATGGGAAAAAAATGGGGAGGAGGAGTGAAATAGAACCCATCAAGCACTCGCGACGGGTGGGCAGCGTTTTACACGTAAACGCAAATGCCACGCCCCCGCACCCACCCCAGCTAACAAAAAATATTGGAGTATTTGACTGTAATAAGGAAGAAAAGAGAAGAAAAGAGAAGAACGCATTATATTAATTTGAAACATTGATTAAACCCTTAGTTAGGAAATATATAAAAATTAAAAAATAAAAATATATTAAAAGACGAACCCTAAAACCCCCAGACCGGAGCAGGCCCTATACCAGATGTAGAGAGGGCCTGTGATGGTCTGGGTATTCGGAGAGCCGTATAAAAAAAAAAATATGTACATTGGTGAGCCGGATGGTAGATATATTCGTGATGTCGTCGATAAAGAAACGCGTTATGAAGAGGAATTTCGCACCGGACGCATCGAACCAATCAATGTAAACGGTCGTCATCTGAGGAATAGAATGGATGACGATCAGGTTTGAATTTTGATCCCTGGAATGGAATTCCGAATTCATTGCGTCGAACTGCTTATCCATATTAAGGAAAAAATTGGACAGTGCACACTATGGGTGGACAATGGAGATCTTGAAGTTTCCCTAATGGAGATCTTGAAGTTTCCCTAACTTAAGTGTCTGCTGTCACTCAACTGAGTAGCACCTGTTCCTCAAACCCAACTTCGAGCTCCTAAAGTTTCCTCGCACACTCAACTGAGGCCTCCTCACACACTCAACTGAGTGCCGACTCACTGTATGAAAATCCAGAAAATGGTTGCCAGATTATATTTCTTCGAAATGACGTCATTGTTCAAGGCCGTCGCTAAGGTAACGGCTTTAGTTTCGATTGTTTTCGTCCGCAAAACAGAAATATTCATCACTTTTCTGATAAACGAAGGAAATGGCTGGGCTAATGGAAGAGCTGGAAATTCTGCAAACTGTTGCGATTCCTCGCAGACGCCTCAGGGACGTGAAAAATCCATTTGAAGAATTGAATTATAGAGAATTTTTGAAACGATTCAGATTTGAAATTTATGATACAATAAAAGGGGACGACGCATTTGTTATCAGGAATCATGGCCGACACCCATTGCTGCAATTAACCATTGCACCGGACATTTCGAACTGTCCGATGGGGACCTTGCTGGCGTATCTAGGCATACGGATCGTAGGAGCGTTCAGCGTGTGGCGAAGGTTATAGCAAAACATAAATCAGTTTATTGCAATCCATGAACGACACCGCGAAAATTAAATCGCAATTTTATAAAATTAAAAAATTTCCCGGGGTGGTTGGAGATAGTGACGGCACCCACATCCGCATTATCTGCCCGGTGGAGATAACGCAGAGTCGTTCCGTAAAAGAAGAGGACTCATAGTCGTTCCGTAAAAGAAGAGGATTCATGTCCTTGAATGTTCAAGTCGTTTGCAGTGCGGAACGAACAATAACCAATCTTGTTGTACCGTTGGCCGGGATCGTGCCACGACTTCAGGTTATACCGAAATTCCTGACTGGCTGACGATTCTGAAGACGGTAATATTGAAGGAATTCTATTGGGTGACAACGGTTACCCTCTATTGAAGCAGGCCTGTTGCACTTGAAAGCATTGTTATGCATGTTGTGGATACCATCACGCTTGAATTCCGCCTGCGAGATTGCCATTGTGACATTTGACAACAGTTGGTTTCGGTTTCAACTTCCCTAATTTTGGCCTAATGTAGGATAGGATCATAGCCCATGATAGGGGAAACACTTGAACTATATAGGACACGATGCCTAAACTTGTATACATACATGTCATATTCAGTTGATTATGATACTGCCTTGTAAAGGTGTATAACTACCGTACTACCGTAGCTGACTATTACGGCAGTTGATATATTTAATTAATTACGTGTCCATCTGCTCTAGATACTTAATGTACAATGCCATACAATCAAAATATAGGGGGATGAGGGGGATGTTGGAACCATAAGCCTTTATAAACGCTATGGTTGAAATGGTCAATCGTTACGGTGTTTCGATCTTCATTGCTGATGGCGAGAATCGAACCAGGTTCGCCTGCGCCCGTTGGTTTTAGCTGGACACTTGTGTTCTCTGTTGGGTTTTAGCTGGACACTTGTGTTCTCTGTTTGGGTTATGAAACTTTTGTGTTCTCTGTTTGGGTTGAAAATTTTGTTCAAATCAAGTGTACCATATTTGGATTATATCGTATAACCATGGCGCCTAGTCACTGCATATTACCCGGGTGTAATACTAGGAGACTCGGCAAATCGAGCAAAGAATCGGCTGGTATTTATATCCTGACTGTAGTTCTGCACCCTGGACGAAACAAGGAATGGCATACTTTGTTTCATTTTTGTTGTAAATATCGAGAGAAGTCGGTCGTAACGGAATTAGGAAAAAGGGATCAAGCTGGCATTTGTGGACGTCATTTCGCAGAAACAGATTTCCATTACGTAAATCACAAGAAAAGAGTTAAAACCAGGCGCCTTGCCGTCAATTAATTTGCCAGAAAAATCGCACGACACTACTCCACCTCCCCCGAGAAAGCCAATAGTAAAACATGAATTACCAGTGCCATCAAGATATAAAAGTTTAGATGGCGTGCAAAAAGGATTTTAGAAGCTACAACAACCCGACTGGTTTATTAAGCGAAATTATTTAGCGTTTCAATTCAGAAACCAAAAAAATGGAATTGTTTTGGACGTATAGGAGGGCTTGTCTGTAAGATACGAATTTGGTGATGGCGAATTCGGAATTTGGTGATGGCGAGTTCGTGTCTACTAACTCGAGCTTGCGGGAGAGCACTGTGTTCGATATTTTGAATGAGGCCGACAAAGTCGTGACTTGCTCGGCCAGGCTTTCAGATAAGTGTACGACGATATTACGCGATCCGCACAGCAATGCGTGCGTACAATGTAAGAATGTCGAGCAAAGAAAGAAGCGTAATATGGAAATGAGAAACGAAGTTCTAGCTGACAAAGCACCTATAAGTCGATGCTCTGAATCACGACTAATGGCAACCCTGCTGCATCAGAAATAAGAGTAGGTTGGAATTTTTGATGTTTTATGAATATGTAGACTATTTATTTTTGTATACGCGAAGAAAAAGTGTGAAGGAAAAAGAGCTTAGGCTGATCAAGAAAAAGATCGCAAACAAGTCTGCTTAAGTCCAGCCGGATTTCGCCGCAGCAATACAAAATTGCATGACACAAATATCTGTAGACCAGCGGCGGGCAACTTTTCCAGTCGGCAGGCCGGATATAGGAAAGTCAAGTACTTGGCGGGCACGGGCCGGATTGCTGAATCGATAATACATTATTTGCCCATTTATTCACATATACATTATACATGGAATAAATCGTATTTAATGATAGTATTTTAACGAAGCAATGTTATTTCGAAGTGATTTCTCGGCGATAATGACGAAAAGAATGTGGATTTGAGAATAGCATTGTTATGTGGTTCTCAAACTTTTTTGAACACGCCCCCCTTTTTGATAGTGGAAAATTCCACGCCCCCCTTATCGTGAATCAGAATGCTAGCCATCCCAACGGATAGTTTGATGGCATTAAAGGTTGTGGCTATTGATGAAAGAATTCTCAAATATGAAATTCGGACAAAAGATTGAGTAAACACCATGAGCTCTCAAATATGAAATTCGGACAAAAGATAGAGTAAACACCATGAGCTTAAGGTAAATTGCGCGATGCGCGAAAATTTTTTCAAATTTTTCAGTTAACTGTGACTTCGCGCCCCCTTCAGATGCTTTCACGCCCCCAGCTTGAGAACCACTGTCATACATGCACCGCCATGTCTGCTTCTCTCTGATCAATCAACACAATGTGCAATCCTTAAAAATTAAGATTTCAAGTTGTTCGATAAGCCCAGTACCCCAAATTTACCAAACTATTAGGGTTGAGTAGGTGGCAAGATAGTGCAGTGGTATAATCCACGGCTACAAAACCCAATGTGTTGTGTGTTCGAGTCCGACTCTGGAATTGCTACCCAAGTGTTGGAGGTTTATCTAGGCTCCTCCTCGCCATCTCATTGACATAACTATCAAGTGATGTCTCACAAAAGCCTGTACGTGTGCACTGTGCAGTGCTACCAGTTAGCGGTTACGGAATCAAAAATAAGAAATAGCTGCCTGGTGTAAATGACCATTGCAGTCGACAAACACCATGATTGGCACAAACAACATTGGGGTTAAGTACATTGTAAATGCTGACAATGCAAGTCATCTCTCTTCGACGAACTTACCCGTAAGCTCCACTCTCGCACACTGCGCACACTCGAATATATTAACGTACAGTCACTAAAAGTTGACGTAGTAAGCAAGTAGTGGGGAATCTCGGCAGACTAATCAGCCGCGGGCAACATTATCATGTAAGACGGGAAGCTGCCCGCGGGCCGTATGTTGCCCAGCTCTGCTGTAGACCATGAGCTCACGCCCTACCAGCAGTTGTTTTGGCAGGAACAGCTGAAATTATTGAGTGTTAAAGAAAAAGGAGAACGCTATCACCCGGATATTATTAGGTTACTGACAGAGTATTATACGGCTACAGAAAACATTTGATTTAGGTTATACCTATCCATCGATTCGAAATCTCCGGCTGCCTATGAAGAATTCCGTGGTGTTTTACGTCTGCCGTCCAAGTCCACGCTGCAAGATTTCAGGTGCCTTTATCAAAAAGGCTATCAATTATATAGTGATATATTAATTTTGCAAAGTTGTTCTATCCCAGGTACGCAGAAAAGCCTGAAATCAGGTTTGGAGATGATATTGAAAAAAAAACTTGAAAATCTCTCGTCGTCATTGCCGAATGAAGAGAAATACATATTTATTACTTTTGACGAAATGCAAATTAATAAAGGATTGTTTATGATGGTACCTCCGGAAAACTTATCGGATTCGTCAACTATGGAGACACCTTTGCAAGCGATGATACGATGGCAACACATGTTCTTGGAGTGTATATAAAAAGTATTTGTGGCTCACTTTCCCAAATGCTACCATTTTTCCCTACAGGTGATGTTTCGCTTAAAACTGGTAATTCGACAAAGGACATAAAACACTGTGTTTAAAGAATATTTAATATTTATGCAGCAACAGCGAAGTATTATCATTTGACCTCTGTATTTTGGGATACGCTCTTCCTTGTAGAAAGATTCGGCTTCAAACTCATATGCGTATGCGCGGATGGTGCTGCCAATAATCGGAAATTCTTCTCCAACCTGATTGACGGCTTCGATACCGATTATAAGGTACTAAACCCGTTCAGCCAGGATAGGTTCATCTATTTATGGCCAGATCCTCCTCATTTAATTAAGGTAAATATTCTCACGGAATGTTTCACTTCAACCTATATATTTAAATACTGGTTATATTCTTCAGACTGCGCGAAATTCCACGCTAAAAATACACTGGGGCAAATCCTGTGGAAACACATGGAAGTTATCTACAAAGACTTGTGGTCCAGTGATCTCCATCAGCCTTCCAAACTCAAGCATTCCCATATCTATTTAAATTCTCGCTCGAAAATGTCAGTGAAATATGCAGCACAGGTATGAGTGATCTTATAATTACAATCGTAGCACTCTATTAATAACTCAGAAATGAGAAAGAGCTCAATTTCATTGAGCAGGTTCTCTCAATATCTGTTGCAAGACAGCTGGAAAGGGCTGATTTCGTAGCAACGTCCGAGTACGCAAAGATGTGGAATGATTTTTTTGACATCTGTGATAGTACTTCCGGAAAACGAGCCAGAAGAACCCGACTATGGCATCGTTCGCAAACATCAGCGACCCACGCTTATCGTGGCTGCAACACGAATTTTTAAATTATTTTCATACCTGGAAGGAATCCACGTGCTGTACCGAGAAAACTGATTTCATTGCTTCTCTAACTTATCAGGGTATTTGTATGCTGGTACCGTCAATAATAGACTTGGTTAAGTACCTCCTCCAGCACACAACGATAAATGGGTTTGCTTAGCAAGGATTTCGCAAGACTGTCTGGAACGACATTTCAGCATGCAGAGAGCAATCGGTGGGGCTGATGCAATTAACTACGACCAAACTTCTGCAGCTTGGCATCCTTGAATTTCTAGGCCGTGGAGCAGATAATCCGTCTGTGTTGAGCTTCGGATACAACGAACGAATTATATCAATGAAGAAGTCAGTGAAGGGGACATCGTTGAACGGAAAAAATGACGAAGAACCGCTAAAGAAACGTCATAGTTCCTGAACCAATTTTATTAATTTGATAATGAAAACACTCAAAACTTAGGCCTATTCAATTTATGTATACCAAATTCAGTTGTTCATTTTTTTCAACTGCTTCCTGAGACCCTTGTTTGTCCTTGCGATGTAGATGTTTTTTATTCAACTCGTTCCTCAATTTCACGGAATAAGAATGAGCCCGTATACTTTAATAAATTTTAAAAACAATTTTTGAAACACAGATTTGACTAAATTCGTCCAATGTGGGATCTTCAGAGATGAGCTTGGAATATAAATCGACAACTCCAGATAATAACATGAATCGTGCCTTAAACTCATTATCCAGTCTAAGGTGCATAACTAATTATGTGCATAACTAAGTCTAAGGTGGGATCCAATGTGGATCTTCAGAGATGAGCTTGGAATATAAATCGACAACTCCAGATAATAACATGAATCGTGCCTTAAACTCATTATCCAGTCTAAGGTGCATAACTAATTATGTGCATAACCAGTCTAAGGTGCATAACTAATTCTATGCACTTCACAACAGCCCCCCATAGCCGGTCAGCTGAGCCATTAAAATTTCTGTTGCGTTGGTCGGCTAAAGATCCTTTCCTGACTTCACCTTTCAACTTCATAATGACGCGCTTGTCCAACTCAATGGTTGAAGGGTGGTAACACAACTTCCCCAACAAGAATCCAGCAATATATTCAAGTATTTCAACGTCCGTGTCACTGATGTCCTTAACTGCGTTCCTTCCTATATTCTGAGGATTAATAAAACTGCTGAGATCGAGCAACAGATCCGCGGGAGAGACTGACAGCGAATTTGCTCGATTTAAAAGCACTCCATATTTAGAAAAATACGAATTGGGGTCAAACTGTTGAGCATATGCTGATCATATGTCATAGAGAATTGTTGGGGCATATGCTGATCATATGTCATAGAGAATTGTTGAAGGGATTTGAGGTGTTGATTTTCGGCTATAAAATCCTCGACGACAGTTCTCATGGTATCCGCTTCAATAGAAATATTCACAGTGACTATCTCACTATCATCAGATTGCTGACCGCCGCACTTGCTCGACGCGATTAGGCAGTCACGCAGAGAACGAAATTTAGATAGTTGTCAGCCGATGTTATAAAGGAAATGTGTCCAAGTTTCGTTGTCTGCGTGACTGCCTTATCGCGTCGAGCAAGTGCGACGATGAAGACATCGTGCCATGTAACGGGTTAAGCAGCCGCGGCAGCTGGTCTTGTAGAAATTTCAATAAATCGCAGTTCCATTACGGTGGCGTTCTGAAGGAAATGGCTGCGGCCAAAACTTTTTGTTCGTTTTTACCTTCAATTTGAGACCACATCATTTTTAGAGCGCAGTGCCCCTTTAAGATCAAAACAGAACCGGATGATGATGCGACACTGGGAGCCTTTTTGGAGGATCATGCATCGCGAAGATTGCCTGAGAGGACTGCGGAAATTCGCACAGTCGTGAACAATCAAGTCGGCGGCCTCGCGGTTTTCTTAAGGCTGGACAATGGACATTACATCGGAGCCATTTAGCGCCTCTGATGAGCAACATTATAGGGACCACTATCATGTGGATATCCCGAAATATATATGGTGATTATCGCGACAATAACAAATGTGTTTTCAATGCTTGTACCTAATTAGTCAACCTTTTAAAAGCTTCAATACAGACAGGGATTGACAGCGAGTGCGATAGCGGGCGATATCGCCAGCCAGGAGGCGATTTAGCAGGCGAAAATAACGAAGGGGCGATTGCCAGGGTTGTGACCAACCAAGCCAATTTCACTTTTACATCAAGTCGAGTCATTTTCAAGTGTGTTCAGTTTCGAGTTGAAGTCTTGTTAAACCCACTACCCACATTTTATAACTCTGTTACCCACTTTTTATAACTGTTTGGTGACATCGAATGATTCGCATTGATTTTCCTCACTTTTAGCAGTGTCTGGTCGCAATTTCAAGTACCAATTACCGATAGACGAAATCCCAATAGCGTGATTTGATTACTTTACTAGTCTTCAAAATTACAATGAAATGTCGGTCTTGGCCAACTCGAGTCATCAGAAAATCGAGTCATTACATCCCCAGCGATGGCGCGTTGAAACGGCTGTATTTGAGTCAAGTCGGAGAAATGACGAAAAAGGTTGAGAACCACTGGTCTAGAAGAGCATGTAGCCTATATAAGAGGCATGTACAGAACACCGAAAGAATAGTAAGCACACAAATTGAAACTGACAAATCAATTAAGAGGCATGCGTCAGAAGCCCGAGAATCAATAGTGCTAGCTACTATTTCTTAATTGGAACTAATTGCATTTCGACTTGGAATGTGTGGACTCATTGACAGAAGTAGTACGGTAGGCACAGTCTTATATTGCAAGGAAGTGCTACGACGTAAAAAATCTAGTCGGCATCTTTTGAAAGGAACAGTAGGCACAGTATCATGTTGCAAGAAGAGTGATACAAAGTCAAAATCATCTTATCGTCAACTCAAAATGTAGAAATTGACCAAGTGTTGAACTTTGTAATGGAAATTGGTGAGATAGATGCTATACCTTCCCATCACCTATCTATTGCGATAGCTGGCTGCGGAGTGAAACTGCTGCGGTAGTCACTTTATCGTGCAGGCGTTCAAACAGTCGCTTTGCGACGCTGCGTGAAAAAACTAGGATCATCAATGACGTTACGTAAGTGACGAGCTGTCTTATATCCGACTCAAATGCATCCTCTACACACAGGTTGTAAACCCTATGAATAAAAGATTCATAGTACTGCCCACTGAAAATGGCGATTTTGGCATTTTCGAAATTGATGGAAGATGGGTGACGGTTGGCTTCTTTACAGAACGTCAGATAAACATGTTCCACATGAAACATATACTCTTCTGTAGGGTACATTAAACACCCAGCCTTCCTCCCCATATATGAAATAAAGGAGCCGCGCGGTTGGTCGTTGCACAGCAGCTTCACAATGCCGAAACGAAAGCGCTCACGTCCAGTAGGTCCTCGTGCCGTATTCAAAGTGTACCAAGCAATGTACTCAAGAGACTCTCAAATTGCTGAATTGAACCCCCTTTAGTTTCATCTTCTTTGACCGAACCCATCATTATTATAAATTTCATTGCGCCTAAAAGAAACTTTGACTCCTCAATTCTAGATATATTTTCATTGAAGTAGTCCTGTGCGTGAACTGCTTCAGTTGGATAATGCCGTATCACAGTTGCTGATTCCGGTTTCGATACAAATTCGCGCCAAAATCCATCAATCTTCTGCTTTCCAAATTCAGAAAGTGTTAGTGCACTACTGACTTGCTGAATGAAGTCAGCAGTCAGACTAGAATCGAAAAGGATGGCTCTCGTGCTTTTCCTGATTTCGCTAGCTGTTGCTTCATTTCCTCCACCGTCCTCCATGTCATTGTACAACATATCTTGGATCACATCGTCAGTCAGAAGTGATTCCCAATCAAATTCGCCTACCTCAGCGATGTCTTAAAATTTACAACGATATCCACAATTATTCGAATCCCTGTAGAGACTGAGAGCAGAGATGAGCGGATTTGAAATTTCTATGTCCTAATCCAATCCAAATCCGACAAAATTTCACAAATCCGGTTTCTTCAAATCCTAATCCATGCTCATCTCTGGTAGAGAGGATAAAACAACAATTCTCATGTACCGTATAGACGATTTCCAGCGCTCTGGCGCCAGTAGTGTATGACTGGCCAAGATTAGAACCAGCCACATTTTGCTCCCCTGACGAGGTTATTCGCCGACGTTTCTGAATACCGCGCCATTGAAATGTAAGGAAGCCGCGTATATATAAGGTGATTTAATATTAGTTTATGCTAATATCTTGTATGAAGTTCAGCTTGGAACTGTAAAGAACGTAGTTCTTGGCTTCTTATTGTCGCGAACAGATGCTTAGCTACCGGTGTAGCCCACGCATATTCAACAGTTTTTACGTTTGTGGACATTGAAACGTTTGCACTGAAATTCACTTGATCTGGAAATAATAGATTATTAGCAATGTCCCCTCTAAGCTTCGCACGTTCGCAGTGCTTACATGGTCTCTGCGCACAGAAAATTCAAGTTGCGCACAAAAAATCTGAAGTGAGGACCATTTTTTAGTCGTTACGCACTGTTGTCCAAGGCTCTGCGCAGTAAGTTGGTGAGTGTGCGCAGACTCGTCAAAAATTAGAGGGAACATTGATTATTAGGCTACAAAATGTTTGTAGAATACATGGATTTCAGTATTCTCATTTTCTCAGACACAGTACCGGTACATATTAATTTACTGTGTTCGTTTATTGGCATTAATGCTGCATGAAACTTATTTGGAGATGATTGCCTATCTTGATGTAGCATACCCAAACCGGCATAACAATATTGACTCCTATATGCTCATTCAATCTTTAGTTTGCAAAGATGAAGACATGCATGATTGCAGGTTGCAGCCAAGTGCCTGACAGTCAGCATTCAATGAAGCTCCATCGCATCGCAAGGCATCTCATTTTAGTAGTGAAACTATCGAATGTAAACAGTCTCTCATGACTCTCCCGGTACAATAACAGCTGAATCCATCGACAATGGCGAACTCGAACTGAAGGACGTACATTTCACGACATGATGATCTTACTGGTCCAATAATTGATTTTCGAGCGTAAAATTGACCTGACGAACACTCTGATGAACCCAGGGGATGCTCGAAAACCCCAGATCTGGGTGGAAAAACCCAGGGGTGGCCTGTCTCACTAGCTGAAACAGCTTCGGCGATGGTAACTGCATTTAATCGAGACAGAATCAGCTGATATGAATGGGTGGGGTATCTTGGCTTGACGTGCGACGGCGGAGATACTGCCAAGACTGAGAGTCTTAGAAAACCACTTTGGGATTCCCACAAGATTAAGAGATGTCTTTCAGATAGTACTGCTATGAAAACTGTTGTCAGGTATCGTACGCAGCTCATACTGTAGAACAGGGGTTCTCAACCCGCGATGCGGCCCGCAGACGATTATTTTGCGGCCCGCGACATCTTTCATTATAAACACAATTATTGCTGACACGGTATTGTAACAAATTCATTTAGATACTTGGCTTTTTTATCGCACCGTCCCCGTTTCGTTTGATTATTAATTTTTGAATGCAGTGGTTTTCAAATGGGGCGGCGCGCCCTTTAGGAGCGTGAAAGCATCTGAAAGGGGTGCGGTCAACTGAAAAAAATTTCGCGCTGGGCGCCATTTGTCTTCAGTTCATAGTTGTTTCTCTGTGTATAGTCCGAACTCCGAATTTCATATTTGAGAATTCTCTCATCAACAGTCATAACCTTCCATGCCATCAAACTAGCCGTTTGTAGCATTCTGGTTGCATTTTGTTATATGACGACAAGGGAGCAAGAAATTATTCTCTATAAAAAAGGGGGGGTGTCAGAAAAAGTTTGAGAAACAGCACTGCTTTAATGTGCTCTCGTTTCTTGATATATGCTCGACTTCAGATTTTTATTGTTTTGAATCGGTATTCTGCTGGACTCTGGTTCAAGAGAGTCCCGCTGCGGAGCTGGCCTGCAATTTTAAAGAGTGTTTGACTCACTGCGAACGGTTGTTGAGATTGCCGACAACGTTACAGACGCATCGTTCAAAATTACTTGGAATATCGCTAAATCCTAGAAATCTGCTACAGAATTTGCGATTTCAATAAGACCTTAACATACTGTGTGAATATTTGCTGTTTCCAGAACTTACCAGCAAAGAAAAATTTCGAAGATACAGTCGTCTGATTTAATCGTGTCCAGACGAGTTACTTCAATGTCAGTCGATCGCATGTTCTGAAACACGTTGCCGCATAGACTGCTTTAACCCAACCTCGGACAAATCCACCGACATTGCATAACTAACTATCTGGTTGAATTTTATCATAGTGGACATATATGCAGAGGAAATGCTGGCTGGGCAAACGTGGTGAGGGGGCCAGCGAAAAATATCAACTTGACAAAGCTAACTCTGTAACTGTTGATGTAGGGCCCCATGCATGGAAGGAATGGAGAATGGTTGATTGGTTTGTTCAGAAATGGCCAGAACGCCAGACTTTCTCTCATACCACTCAGAGCTCAATGTGATAATGGCCTCTGTAACGCAAAATTTATCATAATTTTATAATTGCTCACTGAAGCATTGAAACAGAGCGTTCGGTTCTCTGGTGGAAGGGTTTTAAGTTGCTTATACCCACTTGGCAATGAATGCAATGCACGCTCCATGAAGGGATTTAATTACGCAGCAAGAAGATACATATTCTCACAAGCAGCAGCTGCAAACTTACGAACACCGTCCATTGATGCTTTATAATGCATAAAAATGTACTAAATGCCCGTATACGAGTGGGAAATAGGCTGCAGTAGCCTAAATTTAATTGTAGTCCACAACTACACGGTAATATTGTTCTGCGGCCCGTAGCGTCTTTTGCTGTTAAAATGCGGCCCGTTACAAGAGAAGTTGAGAACCCCTGCTGTAGAATAAAATGATATTCATGATCCCGATATTCTTTGTTGTATTTGTATTCCTTCAATAAAATACTAGTTCTTTTGTGGTAAACTATGTGTGACTTATTTCATCTCGATGTTGCCTTGAGACTGGTATTGAGTTGGCGAACCCTGCTGTACAAACTGGTTGGATCTGTCTCTATGAGTATATAGAAAAATGTCCACGGCAACACACAATCTGTCAGAGATTCTCTTCACTCGTGTACAATTATGCATTTATTAGTGAGTTTTCTGCAAACGCCTTATCGAGTTCATTGGTCCACGTGAAAGAAGATTTCGGGCTAAGTAAGCTCTTGAAAGGTGCCATCATGTCGGTAAGTTTGCCATAATGGGAGACTTGGTTCACAAGTCCAAACCACGACCGTATGTCTGACAGCTTCTGTGGCCTTGGGAAACAGGCGATGGATTCCAAATATTTTGGAAGTGGACGTACGTCGTCTGCCGTAATCTCGAATCCTGCAAATTCAATATGCTTACATGCAAATTGAAATTTTGAAGGGTTAAGAATGATGCCATTGCGTCCCATCAGTTCGAGATAATGAATCATTCTCCACCAATGTTCAGACAGACTGTCATCCCATAACACTGTGTCGTCGACGCACTTTGTCTTTCTAGGCACATCAGCGATTATCCGATCATATCGATGAGTGTATCCATCCCCGCTTGCTATGAAACCTTGTGGGGCCACTCGATATCTATATCTGCCAAATTCAGTGATGAACGTGAGTAAGTGGCGATCATCTTCTCTGACAGGTACCGAATGGTAGCCATTCTAGGCGTCAGTAACCGATCTGAAAGTATCGGGTGGGATGGAACGGGCCTGAGGAAATGGTGGAACGATGTGGTGCGTGTCCCGGGAGCAATGACGGTTGAGGGATTGGAAGTCGATTACTCTGCGAGGACTTCCATCGCTTTTACGAACCCATATTGCTCGATGACACCACTTTGTCGGCGTATTAGGTTCAACTTTTTCAATGACACCAAGACGCACGTCATCATCCAATTGTTTCTTAACTGCATCACGCCAGTGAATTGGCACTTGAGAAGGTGTGTGGACTGCTGCTGGCTTTGCATCTGGATCAACATGAATGGATATGGGTGTTCCAGACATAGAAGGCAACGTTTGATGTTTGCACTTGTTGAATGTTGACGAACTAAATCGCAGTAGAAGCCATTGTTTCATCTTTTCATTATTTTCCACACATGGCGTGAATGGGAGCTCAGTGGGCGAACTAGGAGGCAACGAGCGTTTTAGGCATTCACACGAGCGTTGATTACTATCGGTGTTTGAATATTCCGTTGTGGAGGCCGGAGCAGTTATTGCGGCAGCGCCGACTGTAGGAAAATCCGGGCCAATAATATGCAATTGCTCCGTCGCACCTCTGCTCATGTAGAACAAATCAGTCGAGTCTGTTACATAAACCATCTTGGCTGTTGCTATGCGATGTCCGTTGCGCATTTTACCAGACATTCGAAGGAATACTGCACCCAGAATATTTATGCCCTCTTCGTTAGCAGCAAGCATACGTTTAGTTACGGGTAATAGCCAGTTCTCAGTAAGCCCACATGCTAATAACATTGTTAGGCCCATCAAAGACGATTGGGCACCACTGTCCGCAACACCGTTTACTGCCCTAGACGACATTTGTGGACATGGGATATTGAATTGATCATAATCTCGAGTATCAGTCCATACCTGCAATTCCACAGTCGGTTGCGGTTTCGATTCCTTTGCTAACCACCCCTTTGTTCCATCGAAGATGTAGTGCTTGAACGACGACTGATGTCCACGCGGAGTAACATTACGCGTTGTCGATGCATGGTCATTATGGCGGTCAAGTGTTGAAAGAGATGCCATATGTCCAGACGGGCTAGATGCAGATGATACTTTTCTCTCTGTTTTCCAGCATTCTGAGCATTGTACGAATTCTTTCAAAAATTTCTTCCCGAAACGTCCCTTATTGTACTTGAATTTCTTAATTTTCTTGCCACAAGAACGGCATGGTATCATGACATCAAGCTTGGCCGATGGCGGTGCATCTTGGGCTTTTGGCACATTAGACGCGACAGTTCCGGTGTTATCGAATGATCCGAAACTCTGGCTACTAACAGAGATAGCACGAGACGCCATTTCTTTCGTTTCAATCACTTTAATAGTCTCTGGCAGAGTCCTGTCGTCCAGGTCAGGTAAACTGAGGATATCTCGCCGAATATCTTCATCTGCTATGCCTGATATCACAACATGTTTGACGATGTCATCAGAATAGTTGACTATCTGATCACAGTCTTGTCGCGTGCAATTCATAGCAAATGTGCAGGTACGAGCTATTCCGTGGACCTGAGCAGCAAACGACCGAATAGGGAATAGGTTGATCACGATCCTGGCGACAACAGAATAGATTGGCCTTGCGAACACTTGCTGCTATATTCATAACAGCCAAGGCCTTGATGGTAGCCAGAAGTTCGTCCTCACTTATCCGAGACACATCATCAACTTGTTTGAAAAGGTCTGTTTGTAACGCAGATTCGCAGCATTGCCAGAGCTGATTAGTGATTTGATCTGCCGGCATATTCGTGCCCCCTTTAAATAATTCCCATTTGCGAAGGAATACATGCCAATCCTCAGCAGTCGTATCTCGAGAGACGTGCGACACTGTCATTATGTTGTGTGGCCGTCTGATGTACCATAGCATGAATGTTCAACTCTGCAGCAGCGATGGCAGCTTCAGTATCAGCAGTCTGGAATCCGCAATTCGGAAGAGGGCATTGACCGACAGGCATATCCGTTATCCAGGTGTATGAAATTTAATCATGTACAATTATGCATTTATTAGTGAGTTTTATACTCCAATAAATGATTAAGCTGTAAATAAAGCAACGAAAGACTTAACCGAAACTTGCACTTGTCACTACCTTCAACTCCAGTGAGTAGACACAAAAGTCTTTGTCAGCATGAACTAAAGTCATGCGTGACGGTATGAGCCATAACCATACAACTCGGTGTTGCTCGACTGAAATCTTTTGCCACGGATATTTAGATAGGACAGAGCCATATCTCGTATTCTGTCTGCAGCAATGCGTTAACCTGATGTTATTATCGTGGAATTGTCTTCCATATACTTTTGTATTCCGAGAGCTCTAGTAATGTAATTCACTGACTGAGACAAGCCTGATATCACTATCGTGGAAATGTCTTTCACAGACTCTTATATTCTCTGAGTGATCTAGAAATGTAAATCACAAGCTACAGACATATTGACAATTTATTGCTTCGTCAAAAATAAACAAATTTGACTGAAAATCATGAAATCACATGTAAAGGTCTTATACTACTCGTCGCAACTATTGCAGTGGACTAATACAGTGCACTCATTTTTACAGAGGATATAGCTCAGTGGAGGTAACAGAAGAAGAAACACAAATAGGAGTCGAGGCAATAATAATATGCAGATTGTCATATTAATATGATGTTTATGAGAGAAGTAGATGGAAATGAATGTTATAAATAACAAGTTTCTCACAAATATGCCAGTGTTACACAAACCTTAAATAAAATCCTTTCCATAGTAACCTCTCCTATGTTCCAACGTAATACAATCTTTCTTATAGCTTCTTGTCCTTTGCGATGGAAGCTACCGGTACCATTCACCATTCTCTCATTACTGCATAATGCACATAGGGACGCAACAATGAAGGTGTGAGACACCATTCGGCTTCGTTTTTACATGATATATGCAGGCACCGGCACATATAGATCCACAACTATAATGACCTACGTTACGACCCTTCAAAAGTGACGGAGTATCAAAACCGCCGATCCGACATCTGGCCAGCCTTTCGTAACAATGGCGCCACCCATGCGCAGCCAGTGGAAATCGTCTATAGCCATATTTGACGGCTTTAAAATTGTATTATTCACTTGCCCATCTCTCCAGCACTGATTATGTAGCATCAACCCAATACAATGGTTAGTAACCACACGGAGTAGCTACTCGCTAAACTAACCTCATGGATAGATATTCCTATTCAAATGCAGAAAGTAACATCTTCCTCCACAAGCGCCCAGCAAAACAAATCGAGCTGCGTAGACAGTCATCAGAGCGCGAAATCACGTGACGCCCGTTAGTGTCGCATCCACGGTTTACCTTAGTTATCTATACTCCGAATACCCCCTGAGAACAAAATTGCACGGTAGCGTCGCTATAATAATTGCTATCGCGTGCCTTCACAATGTAGCAGTTTTCTGAAGCAACCATTACCAGAAGACGACGACCCACTAGAGCCAAGCATTTATGATGTTGAGATTGCAAGTACGCCACTGCAAAACGACACCTTGTCCGGAAGACCAGTCAGAAATTCTTTTGTGGAGAGCTATTTTGGAGTAGTCTCACTGTCGTTTCGTTATAATTCTGAATGATTATTAATATATATTAATAATATTACTGGTACTATAGCAATATTTATTTTGATTGTTTTAGTTTACACCATTTACGGTGGGTAAACTAGTATGTGCAGTCCATGCTATACCTACTGCCGACCCTAGTTGATATATGAGGTAACGAAGTTAAAAAATAAATAATCTATTATTGTATATATGTATATATGAAAAATAAAACAAAAACTGCAGAGCTTGTTGCGTTAGGATGCTCTCTTCCTTCCTCGACTTGCTCTCCCGTTCTCTTATTTTTTGCCGTCTGCTTCATGGCCTTGATCTTTCCTTGCAAATACTCATCTCGAAGAAGGAGATTGATTAATTGACGCTTCCCTTGATGCTTCCATAACCTGACTTGATTTTGATGTATGGATTTATTTTACATATCAATCCGTTAAGTGCAAGAGATGGATCAACATGTGGGCGAAACAGGCAAACTGCTTACAAGAGCCATAGCCGATTCCAGCTGGACAGTGGACAGGCTCGCCGTTTGTAATAGTACCCAATTTGCAGTCGACGAGAAGACTCATGGAGTATGAAATCTACAACAAATGACATCCCAGCTATAACGATGATATTATTTGGGAAACGACTGAATCTTAATAAGTCTCAACACCTTCTTTTTCATCGTAGCTCCAACTGTACAAGTACGGAATCTGTGGACTGATCACCGATACTATAACTGGCTGCGAGGACTCTTTCGATCGGAACAAATTACAGCGATTGTCCTGACCCAATCTGTAGTCGCTACCTACCGCCGACAGTCGTAACAAAATTTAGCTCAATGCACAAAAACGTAAGGATTTGTCTTCATATTTCAAGATAATATAAATATATTTTCCGAAACCAGATATTAGCCACTCAATGGAAAAGTGTTTCTTTACTGGCCAAGACATGATGTACTCCCTGAAATCATTATCCCGGTCACACGCTTGCAATCTTTAAAATATAATTGAATGTGATCCGAGTAATGTAGAATCTTCGAAGAAAATAGATTCAAACCGTTCAATAAGATCGAACTTTCTTCCCCTTGTTGAATCTCCCCTTGCGCTCAGTCCTTGCTTAAGTTGACACACACTTAAATTACCATAAACCGATATCCAGGTAATATAAACAATTGCTATTAGATTTATCATTACAAAAATTGCAAGTAGGCACTATACACTATATTTTCACTGATTCAAATATTGGAATATTGTAACAACAATCGGATAGATGAAGTGTGGAGACAAAGTTTTATCATAAATCAGATGCTAAACGCCAAAAACGCGCACGCGTAAATTAGTCTGAAATACTTGGCTTAACTATAGAGACTGTAGGATGGAGTGCAAACTCACAAACTGTGTTTGTTTGTTTGTTTATGTATTCATCCGCATCATCGACATTATCTTAGACTGTGCCTTCCGAAAGCATTATTATATAGAGCATATTGCACATTTATCGTTCAGGAGCAACATGTCTAAAAACATCAAAACACACCCAAATTACAGTATAATATGTAAAAAGTTCATCGAATAATTTGCAGACGTTTTTAATGACTTACAAATGCCTTCACAATGATCACGCTCGACTTTGATGTGCATTCTGGCATTGTTCGCGTAAGAACAACAACAGTCTTTGCCAATCGTTCATGTTCTCTGCTTCCAATTCGAAGAGGTGATGAAAAAAAGAAGAGATGAGAAATATTGCTGGTTTCGCTACAATTCATCATCACTGTGGTTACCAGTATGTCTTGATGTAGATTCTCTTACATAGTAACACAAACTTCGCCAGCTATGCGATCAACAGTTTCCTTATTGGAGTAGGCCTACTGTTTGTTGAACTTGGTTTTGATGTCATATTTTCCACACGTGTTGCAGTTTGATGAGTCGTCTCATACTGAAAACAGCCGACTAGTCAAACCCAAAAATATATCCATCTTCGACTGACATATGAACTGACGTATTACTTCACAGTCTGGAGCTCTTGTATAGCAGTAATTAGTTGCTAGCTGATCCTAGCAACTAACAGGACAAGATGATCCTAGCAACTAACAGGACATGATCTTTGGTATATTTAGTGAAATCTTGTACTCCATGACAAAGTTTTATTTATACCTTGCAAGTAATCTGCAAATCACGTCTGAACTTCCAACTTTTAATTTCATCGGTTTCTACACTAAAAGATACCTAAATACAGTCCTCGAAATAACTTTCACAAATCGAGGCACCACTGAAACTCAACTCATGGAAGTGAAATGTGAGAAACAATTATAGGTAAGGCAACTTATATTTCCTTATGAAGCAGAATTTTCATGTTGTCTCCTTTGATCGAGTCACGGAGTCACGGAGTATCAAAAGTATATTTGTGAGATCAGCATGATGTTTCCTATCCTTCTCATCCCTTATATATGCCGGCCTTCGTACTTAAGCGGGACCTGGCCGGCATTTTTACGTACTTATCACATCAAATCCTACTCTTCCAGTGTTTTGAACCAATAATAAATGAATAAGTTCCGATAGTCTCAGCACCATTTTTTTAGGATGGAAGTAGTATTTACCTCGTTTTCATGCTGGTACAGAATTGAATTGACAATTCTATGGTATTCCTGACTAGTTGATGCAATGAGATATTTCTCTCTGATATTGGTGTTGACCACCACAAATAGAAAGCGTGTTACTCTGTCATTGGTCAACCCCCACCTTTTACCATTTTCAAGAATACAAGCTAAATGACGACGCATTAACTGATAGATGTAATTCAATCAAATTCATTCAATCAAATTCAAGAACAACTCAAAATCAACAATAGTAAAATAATATGATCAACAAACAAACTAATTATCAAGAGAATCAATTTCTCCTTCAACTGCTGTTCTATAGGATCTATTTTAATCCTAAGATGCAGTTCAGCTTGGCGCATACTCTCTTCACGTTTATTTCCTTGCTCGAGGTTTGCAATCTGGCACTGTAGTATTTTTTGTTTGTTTTATCGTTGTGCCTCTTCGCGAATGTCTGGGACGATCATCGATCATCTGTAACATGAAAGTATTTCAATAAGCTGTTATTGCAGCCGCCGAATCAATCCAATCACTTGTTTGACTGAGATGACTTGCGGTATTGTACTCTGAAGTTCGAGGCTCACCAGTCTGTCCAGCAAGACAACTAACTATCAGACATTTCCTCAGTTTGATTAAACTGGCCATCAGACAACAATGGTGCAATAGCTTACCGTATCAGAATGATAACTTTGTAATAACAAAGATGAATCGAAGAATGGGAAATTATTCCAGGACTCCATACATGTATCTCACCTGCGGTCAAACGGGCATAATAAAAAAAAAAACAATAACTACGAAATGCAGTCTCGCCCCTGTCACGTGACACACGATTAGTTAAAATTACAAAATGTTTAGGTGAGCTTGCGGCGCGTTCAACGGTACATGAGCGACTTCACAGTTGAACCAGCACGGGTAGTTTTATGGATCTGAGGTTTATCAATCGCAGATTTAATAACATACTTTTGAGCTTCTGAGCCACCATAAAATTGAAAACTGACTACAGTAGCTCATACTGAACAAGGTCCTAATCTAGTAAGTCGTTTTTTGAATCGGTGAATGTGTTTTGGAGATAGGGAGGGGGGGTCGCATCGGTTCTGTGGTAATGGGTGAGTTGAGTTGCTATAATTCCGGTGTAGGTGTGGGAGGGGTGATTGAAGTCAAAGGGGATGTTTGAAGAAGGTATTGTAACCAATCAATCCCTTGGTGAGAGTCCTATGGTCGAAACGAAGGGCGAGGTCAAAGAAAATGGGGGCAACACCCTGAAGTCACTTTTGATTGAAGTTTTAGGTCATTTGTCAGGGTTGAGGAAGGCCTTTTTTGATTTGAAAAAAAAAGTCATTTTCACTCCACCCTAACCGTCATACACCGGATCAAATTGGAACTCATATTTGCAGTGAGGAGCACCATTAATAAATTTATGGACTAGCTTACCATGTTAATACTTTTTTCTGAATCTGTCTTTTTAGTGTTTTATCTGCGGTCATTTGATCGAAAACTTTTTTTCCATCCCATTTTCATGGTGGCCAATTACAACAACAAAGGCATTCACACTTGCGTCCATGTTCTTGTTCATGGAAGCTGTCACGGTATGTGAGGAATGGAATGTTCAGATCCATGAAGTTGTGGCTGATGGTGTATCAACCAATCGTAATTTCTTCTCGATTATTCACGGAGCTGTTTCGACCCCTAATTATCAAAATTTCTATGCACCTCAACCAACCCGACCCGATGAACCTATTCTGATATGCTCAGACACCAGTCACCTTTTGAAGGTAATCAGCGGGACTGTGCTTTCTGTGAACACACCTTTATCTGAGAGTGGATTCTAAAACTGTTTTCACAGACAGCAAGAAATTCATTATTTTCTTCCAAGCCAGGAGGTACAAAGTACATGTGTAAAGATGATCAGGACATTCTGTGGACCTCAAGATCTGTTCAGTACTTCAGCGAGAGAATCGAGAGCGAGACAGCCGTCTTCCCACACAATTGTGGATGAAATCTAGGTCAGTTTACCACAGCTCCATCAGCCTAAATCATCATAATCGACATAACGAAATAATTGATTCACTTCAAACACAAATGTTTGTTAAGGTACGATGATTTTTGGAGGCGGTTCATGTGTGAAAACAACGACGACGATTGGATGAACAGCTTCCGAATGAGGCGAGTGACATTTGAATCAGTCGTGGACGAATTTCATGACGATATAAAGCCACGTATGGAACCTATATTCAGGGTGCGTAGTCGTTTTTTGCTTTCACAGGTGAAGATTCTGTACGGAAGCCAGTCGACACGTCAAAAAGAATTGCAATAGTGATATTTAAGTTGGGTTCTACAGCAGAATACAGAACAGTTGGTCATTTATTCGGCGTAGGTTCTACAGCAGAATACAGAACAGTTGGTCATTTATTCGGCTGAAGTGACAGCGCCGTCCACAACTTTGTGAAAAGGTTTAAATCGACTATTGCAATACCTGCTGGTGCTACGAGAGCAATACTGCAACCTTACTATATTGATTGCAGATTTTGCGAAGCAGCTTCAGCAAAAGCATCGAAATTTATTTGTATGCCATCAAGGTAAGAGAAGAAAATATAAGTCGACGAATATTTGAGACTCATCATTTTCCACAGGTTATACCAATACTTTACTTTGAGTGTTGACTGTTCTAATCTGCCCGGTTGACAAATAGGCCTACATCAACTTAGGTATTTGGTTGCATTGATGGCTCGCACATACCAGTCACAGCTCCAGCTATATTGGCAGAAAGGATTATACCAACAGGAAATGTTGGGAGTCTATAATACTTCAAGCAGTTGTGGACGACGACAAGTACTGGTACGGCGCGTAGCGGAATATGGTTTAATTTTTGGACTATGGATCAATTCCAACCTTCTCTCTCAGTTTCAGGGATATAAGTGTCAAAATGCCAGGGTCATGTCACGATGCCACAGTTCTGCGAGCTTCCAACTTGTGGCGATACTCGCACCTACTTCCTCAGGTGAAGATAACCTTCGGGATGTCATTTGAGTAGTGCGAGGATAATTAGGAAATATCAAATTTTAAGAATTCAAAGAGGATTGAAGGGTTCGATATTCCTCCGGTTTTGTTGGTGATCGATCATACGCGCTGGGTAAACGGCTCATGAAACCATATGTCGGCTTTGCTCTTCAGCCAAGATACGAGTCTTTCAATTTTTAGCGTAGCTCAGTCCGCATTATTGTGAAAAACTCATTCGCGCGATTCAAAGAACAGTGGAGGATTCTTGCAAAAAAGATCGACACAAGCGTCGTGATGGTTACTGACATCATTGCCGCATGCTGTGTATTGCACAATATATGCGAGACTGCCAAAGAAGTTGTTGCACAATGTGAGCATGCACAACCACCTGTAAGTGCTCCGCAAGCTCAACATACTGACAATGACGATGTTAGCACGGTTTCGACGGAAGGCAGTGAAATCCGTGAAGCTATTGTCCGTTTTCTTGAAAACAACTATCCACTTCGCCATTCTGAGCGATATTAACTACTCCTATAAGATTTTTCTTTGCTGTTCTATGTTTCGTAACATTTTGGTTTACTCAAAATATTAAGAAACTGAATTCTAACAGTTGTAAAAGAATTATTCGAACATTTCTTTGAGGAGTTCGCGGTCTTTCTCCCCTTCCTCTCGTATTGCCTGCACCACGTCATCAATATCTGAAATCGAAGGATTATATATGATTATCTTACGCCAAAGCAATAAACCGAATATTAGGGAGATCTATACCGCTATGCCTTTTCCGCTTTCCTCTTCTTTCTACTCTTTCTTCATCCGAAACGGAGTCATCCAGCACGCATACAACAGTCGGCGTTGACAGGGTCGCCTCATTAAGAAGATGCGTCACCATCATCATCACTATGATCTTTGCTTGATGGGCTCTGAAAGTTATCTACTCTGCTTTGCAATGCCTGTAGAAAGAATTGAATATGACTAGTTACAAACCGCACTCTCTGACTATTAAGCTTCTCGGCATTTATCTTACCACACGTTCGAGGCCGGGAGCCAAGCAATTCATTCATTTTCAAGTAATGCGGCCACGTGAGCTGCTTAGCGCCCATTCCGACGCATATTTCGGGGCGGAAGTACTAGTTGGATGTTGCTGTAACAGGGTAACTCTAACAACTAATATGTACATCAGAGGCAGAAATTGATCGTAAACACAGCATCAGTATTCAACAAAGTAACGTGAAGAATGAAATCGATCCGTCCCATGTGATTTCATCAACGTTCCAAAATTACAATTTACCAATTCAAAAAAGCACAAATGTAACTATCATCAATAAATACATTTTATGTTCGAAATGATGCTGTCAAACGCAGTCGAAATATCGTCCATCAGCTGGTTACCATGCAATTTATAGTTCAAATCCTGCTGTAAAATTCATTTTCAAATTTTTAAACGATTTCAACAATGTAAAGGTTTGTTGCAACATTGACTCGACCAGTGGCGGCATCTTGCCATATTTTGCAAAGAATCACTGAAAAATTTATTACGGACACCGAAACTGTGCCGTGGGATAGAATGTGTATGTAATATTGATGTGATTTGGAAGCAGGTAAGAAAAATTGCCACCAACTGCGAAATTCAACAATCGTTTGAGCTCCAAGGGGGGGCTGGTGTCAAAAAAGGTTGAGAACCACTGTCTAAGACTGAATCTCATCAGTAGCGAACGTCAGTAATGCAGTGAATCAAATTCAAAATGAAGGAAATATTTTGTCTGCGTGACGTAATAACGAAAACAAACGACTAGTATACAGGGTGATGTATCAACATTACACAATTGTGGACCGCCTGTTTTATCTTATAATAGGTTCTTTTCATCGCCTTCCATTTATCGCGACATGACGTCCTATAATGATAGAACAGTATATAAGACCAAGACTGCAACGAACGAAAAAGGGCTATTATTTGCCACCTCCTGAATACCTCGACTTTTTAATT
Organism: Botryllus schlosseri; assembly: GCF_051294905.1. Lineage (NCBI taxonomy): Eukaryota > Metazoa > Chordata > Ascidiacea > Stolidobranchia > Styelidae > Botryllus > Botryllus schlosseri. The sequence goes on along the minus strand of NC_137238.1, from coordinate 7,676,701 downwards.
ACTCCGAGGCATTGCTGAATAGTTTTCGGTTCCTCTACCGCCTTTTGTCTATTTCGTCAATCAATTGACGCTCGCGGATAATCGCTATCATTGTTTCTGCCTCCTGTTCCGACCAGGTAATGTATTGTTTTTTTCGACATTGTCTACTTTATATATGACATTATCGTCTTGTCTACTTTATATATGACATTATCGTCTATCAATTAATGTATATCCCAAGATCTGATGTGTCCATGGACCATGTGTATAGTAAATGCATAGTGGGTGTGTTTGTGTATGTGGGCGGTGCCTTGTTGTCATTAATCGTGGGCGGTGCCTTGCTGTTATTAATCGTGGGCGGTGCCTTGTTGTTATTAATCAACACTCGACAGCTGAGTACTAGAAGGGTTTATCCATCGAACGTCAACATTGCATTACATTCGATGGTATATAATTAGTTATTAACCCAATGCAAAGAGAGTATGCGTATTATGGAGAGTGACTAGGTCAAATAAGAACGCGTATCATCTGCAAAAGTAGTCGTTAGGTACCAAATACTTCGTACCAAATACTTCTTGAGTCAACAAATATGCTACAGCAAACATTCTTAGAGCCTAAATTAAAGTAGTGTTTGGTAGAAAGGCTTGCTTTTTTATCGGGGGGTAAATTTAATGGTCCATATCAGAGAATTTCGTTCGTGCAGTACGGTACTTTCACCATTTGCCATTATAGGCATATCACCATTTGCCGATATAATTACATCAACAGGTGCTAAAAGTTAGGCCATTGACATACCAAAACCAAACTATCCAGACGAACGTTTCCGTTACCCGATTTCCCCTGCTAGCGGGTAACTTTCCCCGACAAAGTTGCGTTGTCTGTGACGCACGATTGCGTCACCTTATGTCGGGTAATTTATCGAGACATCTAGCGACATGTAGATAGGCCTAGTGGTGCCACTGCTAGTGTTTTAACACTAGATCTAGTGTTTTTCTGTAATCGTGCGAACAATGAATATTCTAACGCTAAACTACTAGATTATCCGCTAAATTTACCGCTGATAAGGCAGGCGATTTAGTGTCTCTGGCTATGTTTGCATTCAATGATTCTATGTGGTGGTGGAGTAACAAGCAATTATTACGTAACAGGGTGCGCTGTGAATCCGTACGTATGAGCGAAAGGGCCGAGGCCAACTCCTCTCCTTAACAAATCAGCACTTAAGTGCGATTCTCTACTCAACTAAGTGCTGATCGATACTCAAACTTGAGTGCGCGTCAATTCTTGTCACTTAGTTGAGTATCGATTTTCAGACGTCATTTTCGAGAATCATGTTGCCAGATTTTATTTACTCCGAATCTGATATGCGTGATTGGTTTCGCCATGACAACAGGAGACTGTCGTCCGAAAATCACCACCACAGCGTATGGTGGGCTACACACAGATATAAGGAATCAGCAATATCGCTTTGCTTGGGCAGTGTTGACTGTTATTTGGAACAGCTAGTATGCATAGCATACGTTTCGCTAGCAGGTGTCGGCGAACGTAGTGCAACTCTCAACGAAACTCCTGGTACATGTACCAATCCAAGGACCCTAGGCTCTCACAGTGCCGGCTTTATATGCAGGATGCACTTCCAGTGCAGTACCTCATATTCCAGCTATATTCTCACATTCAACTGGTCGCATGTACTATCCATATTATCCGTGGACCCTAGGTTATCAAAGCTCCTGCAATCTAACTTTTTAACGATATCCTGTTATTAAAACTTTCAGCAAGTAATAGTGTACCTACACCTGTATTCTGCAAAATGAACTTAAACGAATGTGAAGATCCAATTGAAATTCTGGAAATACTCGAAGAGCGAAACCACCACCACACTCCACAAAATTATTTGAAAGATGTTCACAATCCATTAGAAATATATACAGACAAGAAGTTTTACAAGCGCTATCGCTTTTCCAAAGATCGATATTTTCAGGATTATCAAACATGAACAGTCATTATCTGTCCGACCGCAATGTCTGCCCCCACTGCTCCAATTCCTTATGGCGTTACGTTTTTTTGCTAAAGGCCACATACAGCAATCGGATGCAGACTTGATGGGTGTGTCACGCAGCACAGCAAAGCGCAGCATTCATAGAGTAGCCTACGCCATCGCCACTCAGAAGCCTTCCTTCATCCAGTATTCTTATGCTGACGTTCAAAAGATCAAGGAAGGCTTCTGGGTCAGATCATGTCAGGTGATCCAGAAAAATTCCAAAATGTACCTCCATCATCTCAGATTATCATAAAAATTGGTATGGTTAGAAAACTTTTACTTCTGCTTTCAAAAAAATAAATTTCATCGAGATCGGATGAGTAGAACCAAAGATATGGCCGTTTAAAAATTCCTGTTTTTGTGATCACTCAAGCGGAAAAAATGTCAGAAATTTATACATGTAATTTAAATTTGCTACAATTCGTTCAAATTAGGGTTGTTGAAGGTAAAACTTTCACACTTGTTGTTCTATGTCCTGCTTGACACTTTTTCGCCTTCTTTGACACCTGGGGTTGCATAGTCTGACCTTTAACCTCGCCTTTTTGTTCATGTATTTGGAAATCACTCATGCGCGACTTCATTTTCAATTGCAAATATCTCTTGGTGACCAGGTGATGTCATCAAGTGTAAGGTATCATTAGAAAGCTCTTGACAAGAGCTTTTAAAAACAAAAATAACATTAGTTACTTTTGAATCATAACATACCATAAGAGCGCCATGAAGCTAGCTTGTAAATTTATTCAAAATCCTCCCCCTTTTTACCAAGAGCAAACTCTGTGAAGCAACTCATTCCACCTTTATTCTATATACAGTACCTTGCCAAGTGTTTTATACATAAGGTAGTCAGTATAACTCAAACAGATGATTGCTGACATAAATTATACTGACAATAATTTGAGATAGTTTTGAAAATTTGAGAAAATTTTGCTACACAGTTCGAGGTAACCACACAATACTTCCACAACACATCAGGATTCACAACTGACAGGATAAGATGCGATGTTTTATGTACTTGACACAATACATTCGGGCAACGATCAGCACTAAACAATGAAAGGAACAATGACAATCAAAATCAATATAAGGTCCTGCGGGTTCATTAGTTTTCATACTGTTAGATAATAACTAATTGCTCATTCGATATCTATTTATCTTTGATGATATTTCTTCCAAACTTGTATGATATTCAGTGCTGATTCCTTTGTCAGCTGGTATTGTCCCCGATTATTAAATAAACGAGGAACGTCAACTGTGCACAAAATGTGCTGTAACGGTGTCCAGCAAGAATCTTTTTTTTGAGGCCAGTGAAAAAACTCTGATGGGCCTTTTGGGTGCATGAATTCAACTAATGCATCGTTGTTTGGCTTGTCAATTTCTGTGACCATGCCAATGTACCAGTTTTCATCATAAACGCAGCATACAAATTTGTTTTCGATAATTTCAGTTTGAAGTACATTTTCTTGGTTTGGGTCTTTATCTAATTCAACTTCCAATACATAGTGTTTGTCTTGACTTACACGTTTTGCTCCCAGTTTCGTTGATGACAATGGCCTAAAATGATGGAATGCCCGAGTACCTTTGACTGTGGTAGCAAGCCGAAATCGCTGTTCCAAAAAAGCTTTCGTAGCATCCAATTCGTCTTTGAGCAAATTAATAAATTTTATTTTTTGGAGATTTTTCACGCAAAAGGACATCATTTCTTCCACGTTCAAAATCTGACCATTCAGTGGGCGTCTCATACTTTCCATTGCTGTAGCTCGTTTTACAGTGCCACCAATGCCATCACATGGCGATTTACCATGGCTCGTGGCAAAAAAGGACCACGCAGCATCCACTTCGAAGTCAGCTTTGTGCTTGCACAAATTGTAGAATGATTTTCTGTTTTTATACTGGGCAGCGCAACCATCGCTAAAATATTCCACATTGTCCAAGTTGTGAATTGTACTTTTGAGAATTTCAATTGTCTTTTGCTGAATCAGATACACCATTACTGCATCGTGCAACAACTCTTTCGATAAAAAGCATAGATTTAAATGTAAAATATCGTTGCTTGCAGACTTGTAGTAGCAAACTACCGGGTGCACAGTGCAGCATTGGTGAGTCCAATGATACCCTTGCGCTTCATCTTGAATGTGGAAAGAATAATTTTCCGCAAAATCCATTAACACAAGAGCTGTTTGCTGATCCATATTTTCTTTTCGTTTTTTCAAATATAAAGACTGTGAATGCGAAATGTGATGGTGTGGTGCTAAATCTGCTAGCTTTTTTAACATCAACTGAATAAATTCAGTTATGGTTAAGGTTTGAGTTATTAGATCAGTTCGGTCAACTGACATCCACTGTTTGAACGAAATAAGTTCATCCACATCCTCAAATTTTGAGTCAAGCAATTCCTGAACGGGTTGAAACCCGGGACAGTTTGGGCAACGCTGTAGCATGCAGTCTCTATTTTCAATATTGCAGACTGCCAATTGAAGCAAATCTTTATAAGTTTCTTCAATGCGGGCAGCATGCAGCAAAAGAACAGCATTTTGATGTATGGTACAGACACATACAGCATGTGTTCCAGATGATCCTGCACTAACGCACCATTTCGGCCTCAATTCACAAAATTTTGTGAATCCAATTTTTGCATCCGGGTTTTGCTGTTTATACAGGGTATGCAATTCTTTCAGAGTACATAAAAGTAGACGTTTTTGTTGATACACATTCTTTTTAATGCTAACTCGGTCTTTCATCCCTGGCATCAACCTGCTATGTTCGTTGTTTTCATAAAACTTCACAACTTTTTCAACTGTTTCATCTGAAAGCATCTTCCCTTTTCGGGGTGGTGGCAAAGTAAAAACTCCATTGTTTCTTTTTTGTTCTTTGGCGTTTCTCGCCAATCTTTCACTTACTCCAAAAATTTCGGAGATTTTTTTTCTTGACCAATTTTCCGGAGCCATTGTTAAGACTTGAATTTTTTGAGCTCTTGTTGAATTTGGGCTGTTTATTTTTTCTTTCATTTTTGATATGATATTTTCAAAAGCTGCTTCATTTTCATATTCCTCTTTATCCTCCCCTACTAATTCTGGAATCTCATCAACATGTAAAATCTTGGAAAGCTTTGCTCTAACATTAAGATTCAAATTCTGTAATTTTCTTTTGCCGTATCCTACTTTTCGATTACAAGAAAGCGAACGCAGCTTCACTGGAGATTCGCCAACAGCTTGAAGACTCTCATTTAGAGATGACAGCGAGGAATCTGCTTGAAACTGTGATCGAGTTTCTTCCATCTCACTTCCGCTAGTACTTGATGATGTATCATGATTGCCTACAAGCTTTTGCTCCATTTTGTATCTGCAATTATTGCACAGTTTCCTCCCTGGAATGATATTCGAACTCCTGTCATGTTCTTTAATTTTTTTATACCATTTCAAAGTAATGATGCGTGCGTTTCGAATAGGTTTTTGGTGGACTTTGAGTACATCACAGCATGATTTATATGATTTAGAATAATTGTCCAAAAATATATACTTGTGAAACGTGCAAATTGTACCAGTAGTCAAAACATCAGTTTCGGTAGTAGTATTGACGTTGCAGGCTGTCGGTAGTAGTATTGACGTTGCAGGCTGCTCCAACCCTGATATTCAGAAGCTCTCGTTCTTCATCATTTAGATCATCCAGTGAAACTAATTTTTGCTTCTGATAATGGTAGACCTTTTTGTGACAATCAGCGCCCAAAACAGAACCTATACTACAACTATTCATACTTTACATAAGTCTCAATTTAATACCGTACAACCTGTTATGAAAGTAAAATTGTAATAATATTTTGAAATCAACAATTTTTCCAACATAATTTTACAGCAAATTTTTTCCAATGTGTGGATAAGAAGTAACTAATTTTATTATTGATTTTGAAAGTCCTTTTAAAGAGCTTTCCAATGATACCTTACACTTGATGATATCACCTAGTCACCAAGAGATATCTGCAATTGAAAATGAAGTCACGCGCGAGTGATTACACTTGATGATATCACCTAGTCACCAAGAGATATCTGCAATTGAAAATGAAGTCACGCGCGAGTGATTTTCAAAGACATGAACAAAATCACAAGGTTAAAGGTCAGACTATGCAGCTCCAAGTGTCGAAGAAATCAAAAAAGTATCAAGCAGGATATAAATGAACAAGTGTGTAAGTGTCACTCTCAACAACCCTAATTTGACCGAAATATAGCAAATTTAAAGTACATGTGCCCCAAGGCTCACTGTGCCCCAAGGCTCAGTACTTGGACCGGTCCTTTTCACCTTATATGTCAACGACATTTTTGAAACCTCCTCATTGAACACCACACTGTTCGCTGATGATACTCACCTCCTCTCTTCAGCATCTTCGACGGCAGAGCTGGATGCCCTGACTGGTGACCAAATGCCCAAAGTCCATGAGTGGACGGCCCAGAACAACCTCTGCATAAACGCCTCGAAATCGCAATTGCTGACAGTGAATTCAAAAAATAACCTAACCGTTAATATCGCTGGTCAGCCTGTTTCCAACACAGATAATGCCAAATATCTCGGAGTTTTACTGGACTCGAACATGTCCTGGAAGAGTCATATTCAGTCCCTAGAAACTAAATTATCACCGAAGTGCGGCCTGTTCTACAGCCTTAGGCGCTTCATGCCAGCATGGGTTCTTCTGATACTCTTTAAATCCTTAATCCAATCGAAGTTACACTATGGCATCCTCTGTTGGGGGGCTGCCAGAAAAACTGCACTCAAGCCACTGCAAAAACTACAGCATAAAGTACTCCGAATCATAGCTAGGGCCCCAACGGGGCCTGGCTGCCCATCCAACAAGTCGCTGCTGAAGAGATTCGGCGTCCTAAACATAGAAGATATGCGGAAACTAGAAATCGCCAAGTTTATGTATCAGTTCCACTGCGGTCGTTGCCCCGAATATTTCAATGACTTCTTTACCTCGGAATCAAAAGCACACAGGTACAACACACGCGCGTCCACGTCGTCCAAATATCATATGATCGACCGAAAAGATCATCGCTCTATCAAATATGCCGGACCTGTTGTGTGGAACAGTATCCCGCCGGCCATCCGACAGTCGACGAGCATGTCCACATTCAAGTCGAAATACAAGCAATTACTACTAAATAAATACAGTCCATCCTCAAGATTACCGGACCACAACTGACCTATCGATCTCGCTTCCCATGACATGCCGCCCTATTTATTGTCGCTTTCTTTTTTCTATACTATCTTCTTTACTTTCATTCAGTGTGCATGCCTCCTCTTTAGATCGCCTAGGCCAAGGTGGGTGTCAGATTCCATAGACTGCTCCTTGTCGTTTCGACATCTTCCTGTCTTTTCATTGTATCGCATTTTTTGTGGTGTATTGAACTGATAAAATTGCTAATAAACCAATGATGATGAATGATGTGTAAATTTCTGATATTTTTTCCGCTTGAGCGATCACAAAAATAGCAATTTTTATACGGTCATAACTTCGGTTCAAGATGACCTTTTTTGATGAAATTTGGTTTTCTGAAATCAGAAAACACAGCTCTGTAAGCATGCCTATCTTTATGACAATCCAAGATGGTGGAAATATGGCCTGTATCACCTGACATGATCTGACCCTTCTACAAAATTGCTGGTTTTCCTGTAGTGGGGGCAATCGATTGCACTCACCTACCTATCATGTCACCAGGAGGTAGCGAGGCCGAAATATTCCGTAACAGGAAAGGATACATGTCGATTAACGTACAAGTTATATGTGACAGTGATCGCAAAATCTTGAACATAGTTGCAAGGTGGCCCGGCTCCACTCACGACTCGCGCATATTCAACAACAGTGCAATCAAGGGTGATTTCGAGGAAGGCGTGATTGACGGGATCCTTCTCGGTGACAACGGCTATGCCTGCCTCCCATATTTAATGACGCCATTAATGAATCCAACATCAACACAGGAAAAGCGATATAATAAGAAGCACATCTCCACGAGATCCCGCGTTGAGCATTGCTTTGGAGTGCTGAAACGGAGATTTCTGGCGCTGAGTATTCCTTTGCGCACAAGGTTGGACCATAGCATCACCATAATCATCGCCATCGCTTGTCTGCACAATGCAGCGATCTCCCGCAGTCAGATCCTGGAAGAGGAATTCCAAGAAACTATTAACGAGCCTCATGTTAATGCAGGAGATACAGCTTCAAGGAGGGCAGTAAGGCAGAGCTTCATCGCGAGATTTTGAGCTTTGCCTTAAAAAATTGTGTCACAGTTTAGGACGGCGGCGGGAAACATACGACCCGCGAGGGGATTTTGTCCGGTTCGCGGACAGTTTCAGTGTGAGTCAGAGTGGAGATTACGCATAAGTTCATAGAAGCAAGTAAACTTGCACATGGGGGTGCCTGTATGACAATTATGTTCTCAATTCCACATTGTCTTCCTCATTATCGCTGGACAGGAAATCACACTAGACCCCTCATTACTATACAAATTACTGGTTTTGCTCCATTTCTTACTATTTGTTTTCGTTAATTCTGTTTTATCAATATACTACACCGTCGCCTTTCCTCATTATTTGTATTAGTACAGATCAGTGAACCACAGGGTTTTGAATATAGGGGCCGCTCGAAGAGGCCTGCATCGTGTTACAGACAGCATAATGTGAAGTCCAAGTACGACCTACCCCATTGCGACAGCCACGATCGATTCAGATGTTCTCCGCTTAGGTTCTTCTTTAGTACTCTGCACAATTTTGCGTGCCCTCCCCCTTGCGCCAGGGGCATGCTAATCTTCTCAGTATCGTTTCGACTCTAGTACGTTCACCACCGCATCGGCACTACCTGCGCACTCATTGCACGGTCGTCGCAAAAGACTGACATGTGCTAGTGACTTCTCTCTCGTATGGAATAAGACGAGTCGAGCGTGACGCTATCATTTAGGTGAGCAAAGAACGAACATGACATTCGGAACTAGAACTTTTATTACTAATAATATTAATAATTTTTTTTTACGATTTTTCCAATTTCTCGATTTTCAGTTTCAAATATTTGATCCTCAATCTCAGCTATTCTTTCCTCAATATACTTTCTTCCTCCATCATTTTACCCTCCCTTATCCTCAACTGTTTCATCCACGTCGCTTCATTAATTGTTTCCCTCATGTATTCCGCCTTCACTGCTTCAATGCCTTTACCTATGTTCTCGTCTGAAAATAAAATGACTTTGCCAATTTCGTTGGCCATTGGCACTATGCAGCCTTGGTATTGTTCTCACCACGACGACTACAGCTGGTTGATTGATAAGAGCTTGTGCTCATATTATTTTCTTTGTTCCCAGCATCCTCCTCCTCCTCAATGACGGAATTGAGTACTACAACTGGAAATGATGAAAGAGTATTCGGTTATTCACTATACACATGAGATAATTTCGCACGACTCACAGGACTTGTCTCCATCATCGTCGAAGGGATTATTTAGGTCCGATATTTGCCCCGGAACGACGGCTATAAAGCAAAATTTCATGTTGAGCCGCCCCACATAGCAAATTCAAACATACATGCCACTCCCTCACTCAGAGGGTCAACATCGACCTCAATGATCCCTCCTCCGGTTTTGAGCTGCTCTTTTTTCAGCTTCGCCGCATCAGCCTTGCAGCGATCCTTCATGTTCTGCCATCTTTTTTTCAGGCATTTTACTGACCTCTCGCAGCTGATGCCGGCCGCAATAAATTCGATAGACAGCAGCTCCCATGCCCTCTCCTTGACAGTCACACAAACTTTATCGGTTTTTTCATTTTCCAGTAAGGGGCTTTGTCTTACTAGCTCTAATAACAAAGCCTTTTCTTTATCCAAGAAATTCGGCTCTCGCCGTACAATTGCATTTGAGGCCATTTATTTCTGTATCTGTCAAATAACATCATTAATTCATTATAACCGATATTTCTATACCTTGACGCATATAACCGATATTTCCATACCTTGACGCAATAAAGTTAAAAATGCTGTAGCATCATCATACGATACCCATCACAACCAACTCGCTTCCACTCAACAGCAAAACGCTATGCTAACTCCACAGAGTTCAGCAGATTTGTTTCGTTCAATTGGCCTACTGGCCTATTTCGGATAACCGCGGCGGGTGTTGCCAAGGTTACTTCCTGCGGTTGGCTGCCCGACCGTGAAAATCGACACTTAAGTCTGGTGGTGCGGTGACTTGGATTTGAGAGCCGATTCTGACGTATTTGAGTGTGAGTATACTTTTTGACGCGAGTTGAGTATCGAATTCGTTGCTGAGTAGAAGAATTGGCCTCGGCCCAAGTCTCTGAAAAAATGAAGAGCGATTTCGCTCTGATGCTCTGTCGTTTCTCGTAGAACTCAGTCTGCAGATTACGGCAAGATTTTCATTTGGCGAGGACAGCATACTTGAGTGTATTGAATACGTTAAAAGCCTTATCCACACAAGGAATAATAAAATCATTCATTCCCCTAGGCTAGCTGTGCAATTTTCCCTTTGTGATATTATTTGATGAACTTGATGATTACTAATGAGTAATGACGAATTCATGTGTGGAACACTTCTTATCCATGGATTTGTACCTTTAGTCATCATGATTACTTTTTAACGGCAAATTTTTCCAGCAATTATCTAGTGTTTTTTCACGACATAATCTTGTGTTTTTCCAGGAACCTAGAGTAGCAACACTAATTATCGTGACTATGATTCGTCACAGATGTCGGTAAGGTATTGGGGCCATTCCCAACCTGGACAACAAAAGTTGGAACCACCACATTTCCAAATCTTATGAAATTTGGTACATGCATAGATAAGTTAATTTCGAACACAATAAAGTTTATTTGAGGAAAATTGATCCCCGGGGTCAAAAGTTATGTAGTTTTGAAAAATTGACGATTTTCTGCTCATTTCAGCTCTGCAACCTTCAGGTTTATCAATGTAAAATTCAAAAAGCTTTAAACATATGTTGGATTGCAGTTGAGATTTGGCACTGGGTTTTCTGAGTAACTAGTATATTGGTCTATATTCCCATGTGGTATTGAATGCCATGCGGTGTAGTGTTAAAGGTTAAATTGAGGCGAAACTTGGTCGATGGTCTGAAATCGGTCAAGCGTTACACAAGTGAAGCGAAGATTCATGGTTTTAATGAACTTACCGAAAATTTATAAAAGCGTATTATCGCCAGTGTACACAATGCAATATGTGGTTGGCATCCACAATTTCGATGATAATTTGCTTAACATTGAGAGAGGCAGTGAAAGAGTTTCTCCCAGTCGGAAGCTTGTCAAAAGTGCTCTCGGCGCACCTTGAGCGAATGCTCTCGGCGCACCTTGAGCGAAAAGTAGAGTCGAAACGCGTATTTGCATTTCGAAGATACTTCTGATCATAAATACTCCTTCAGTCGTGATTTAAGTGGTAAAATCAACCGACGATTTTGATCCTGGATCTCTGCAAAAAAAAAACTTTCGATGGTCAGCCTCGCATCTAAGTTCGTCTAATCTTGATCAAGAGATCGATGAGGTCGATTGTGACGAATTTTGGGACAAAATCGAACTTAATATGGTACTGCGGGGATTCCCGAAAAGGCAGGTCTCGGAGTGGTGCACCCAACTTGTCCAAGTGGTCACCATTCATCGGGGAACAAAGCAGAAGTGGGGCTTTTTTGCTGAATATGGAATATCGTAAGTGTTAAAAACTGATGGATCTTTGGAGGCCGACTGTCGAGAGATGACTGAAGACCGACTCGTAGTGGCATTGCAGAACATGTCCGCGGCGGACTTGACGAAGTCGCAAAATCAATCATCGGGAAAACAGAAAAAGCGTGTAAGCTTGACAAATTGATGATGATTAAGAAAAGCATTTCAAAAGATACAGAAAAATTCAACAAAGCGTTCGCCGAGCTCTGGTGGCTGCTTGTCTTGTCTTTGTCCGCACGGAAGTGTGTATGGGATAAAATTTGTGCATCGGGCTGTAAGCCCCAGAGACGTCGAGTTGACATCATTTGATCTTTTTAAACTACAACCTAATGTTATCATTGTGGGCAAACATGGTAATAAGATTCCATGAAGTGTTCTCGCCCCATGCAGGAATGGCATGCGAGCTAACGGATGTTAACGTCGATAAGGCATTGAAGCGAAAGCTCAGTATATCAATACAATGAATTATGGCAGTGCCATCGGCGATAGAGATCAGTCGGTCATTATGATTGGACAAAATGCTCATCTTTGTCTCTTCGATCGATTCCACGAAAAGAATGTGACCTGAATAGAAGAAGTTTTACGTTGCGTCTACCTCAATATAGAACTGAAAAATCAAGTCAACACCCAAGTTGTTGAACAGTTTAACGGACTAACGAAAAGGGGAGCAGATTCCTCAACCAAATGACGCCAATAAATCACATATTTATGTTTCGATCGATCATTGATTTCCACAATGCAAATATCAACAACGTACTGCGGACACGACTTATCGAAAGTGGCGATGTGGAACTTTGATATGACGAATACGGCCGAGTAAGGGTAGTAACGACTTGGCCCAATATTCCCGCTCAAGAGTATGGCAGCGGAGAGACGAAAGACCCCTTCACTGACTAAGTGATATTGGAACCAGTTCAGACGTAGCCAGGAACATGCTTGTCGAAAGTGGTGAGCTGCAGCAAAGCCATGACGATGATTACGACCGAGAAAAGCTGGTGACCACTCAACATCATTATAACGGCGAGACGAAAGACAGACTTACCGACTCGGGTGATATTGGGACCAGTTCGGACGAAGCCTGGAACATACTTTTCGTTAATGGTGATCTGGACAATCACGAGACTGGTGATCTGGACGATCACGCCCGAGAAAAGCTGGTTGGTGACGACTCAACCCAATATTCCAGCTCAACAGCATAAACACGGAGATACGAAGACACCCTCACTGAAATTGGAGTCACTTCAGACAAAACCAGGAGCCTCACATTCAAATTCACAGGTATATAATAGACAATCTGTACTCATAGTACGCAGTAAATTAGAATGTCATTATATTCGCTCATTTTAGACATTGCTTTCCTGTGGACCCCGAGGCAGGAAAAAGACCGGATTGAAGCTGTTGTGAACCACACACCACCTTTCTCACACACCACCTTTCAAGTGTGATCAAATGACTTAGGATGGATGTTTTGCATCACTTATACCTACAAAACATATGTGTCATCATTTCAGATGACAACTCCTCTGACGGTGATTTCGTCAGACGGTGATTTCGTCACCAGAAGCCACTAAATGGTTTGTAGCCGGGAACTACTACAAAAGTATGAAGATGGGAACTGTGGTATGTTATAGCATGGCAATGATTCGTTTTCAGAGGCTGTGACTGGGTATTCTAAGCATTTCAATCAACCTGCGAAGTCGTTGTAAGGTAGTACACGACTGGACAGCATGCTCTCAAAGCTGCGACCTACAAAAGTCATTCGGTGTATCTGTTTGTGACGAGGCAAAGAAAATCCTAAAAAGAGGATCAGGCAATACACATGTCACATGTGCGGAGTGGAAAGCAGCTCTCGAGTATGCAATGCACCACCAACCTCATCTCGTGATGAAAGCGACGCCAACCGATAACCAGCAAAGAGTATTGGAGTATGCTCGCATTGTCAAAATAAAAATGAAACATCTCCACAAAGATATGGACATCATAGACCACAACTGGGTGAAACTGAAAACGTACGTATTGGGTGCACATTGTGCATATACCGAGTTGTAATACGCGCATGTCACAGATTGCTTAATTCCGACGACCTCTCTGGATATCTTACGGTGTCGATCAAGCGAAAAATATTCGGGAACGCCTGGCAGCAAAAGCATTATAAAAATCGGCTTAAATTCGAGAACAAGGCTACCGCATTTCAAGAGAGCAACGTATAATGAACTACTTAGTCCCATAACATCTCTGGATGAAAATGCGGCTATAATCATGCAAGTGAGTAGAATAATGACGAAGGAAATGAGGGATTATTCGCAATTGGAAAGACTGACTATTCTCGATTCAAATAGGTATGTTTCGACTGTTTGTTGCATCACCTCGCGACTAAGCGGTGGGTAACTGGGTATTTTCAGGTTTGGCTCTTCACCAATGACGATCATGCAGGGAACAGGCCGGCCTTGAGAAACTGAAGCGGAGAGCACAGTACTTCAGATGGTCATGAGTCGGGACACGTTGCAACGTCGTCTGCACATCACAACGGTTGTTGTCACTGCAGATCTTCTATACAATTAATACATATTTATACAAACCCAAACCAATAAGTTCGATATCCACATTCCTGTGTTACATTCGATACATGTATGTAAACCAAAGACAGGTAAATCCGCTATGTACGTACCAGTTGCAATTGACATGCTGGTATTGCAAAGGGCATGCTTCGTGAACTGTAAACTGAAATCGATTTTCAAGGAATATGTGACCGAGGAACCCGACAGACTGATAACGCACATAGGGAACCCCGACAACCAGGTTTCATACAGTACCATATTCAATACCTTGAACGCACTGAAAGGATTTCTCGAGTATGCAATGCACCACCAACCTCATCTCGTGAGGAAAGTGGCGTCAACCGATAACCAGCAAAGACTGTGAGATCGAGGATACGTATGCTCGCATCGTGAATCTAAAAGAAAACAGCAAAATCAAAAACATCTCCAAAGATATGTACATCATAGACCACAACTGGATGAAACTAAACGTACGTATTGGGTGCACATTGTACATAGACCAAGTTGTAATACGCGCATGTATCAACAGATTGCTTAATTCTGACGACTTCTCTGGATATCTTACGTTGTCGATCAACGGGAAAAATATTCGGGAATGCCTGGCAGCAAACATTAAATTCGGGGACGAGGCTATCGTATTTCAAAAGAGTAACGTATAATGAAATTCTTATCATATAACATCTCTGGAAGACAATGCGACTATAATCATGCAAGTGAGTAAGAATACGGACAATGGAAATCAGGGATTATTCGCAATGGGAAAGACAAAACCATTTCGAATTTATACAGAGACTTGATTAAACTTTTCCTTAGTATATTTCACCATGATAATTCTAAAGCAGTGTGGTTCTCAATCTGGGCGAAACGTCCCCCTTGAGGGCGCGAAGCCGATCTCAACTGAAAGTTTTTTTCGCGATTTCCATCGTGTTCATAATTAATGCTCGATTTCAGTTTTAATTATTTCAGTGATGTGCTTATTAGAAACGATTCGCGCTTGTCTCAAGTAAATTCGTTCGGCATTTATATTTTATCTACACATAGTAGAAGCGTGTTTGAAGCTAACATGGTTATGATGCTGTCAGCATTGTGTGTCCTGGAACTGAACCAAAAGTGAAATCGGTAAATCTATGAACAGATCGCTGCTCACAGATTTAAATTTCAATCTTGTTCTAAAAATCGGGACAAGCGACTTTCATATCTATAGTTTTGATAAATTGCTTAATTCTAACGACTTCTCTGGATATCTTACGTTGTCGATCAACGGGAAAAATATTCGGGAATGCCTGGCAGCAAACATTAAATTCGGGGACGAGGCTATCGTATTTCAAAAGAGTAACGTATAATGAAATTCTTATCCCATGACATCTCTGGAAGACAATGCGACTATAATCATGCAAGTGAGTAAGAATACGGACAAAGGAAATCAGGGATTATTCGCAATGGGAAATACAAAACAATTCTCGATTCAAAGAGGTATATGTTTCGAATGTTTGTTGCATCATCTCGTGACTAAGCGGTGGATATTTCCAGATATACCTCTTCACCAATGAAGACCATGATGCAGGGGACAGACCGGCATTGAGAAGCTCAAGCGGAGAGTTGTACGGGAACCTTCTGCGTGTGTAACAGCATATTGTAAAAGAAGAAAATTTCACTTGTCACTTACGTATCGACATCTCAGGAAAATAGTGGTCACCATGATCGGCACTGCAGATGATCATGAGTCGGGACACGTTGCAATGTCGTCTGCACATAGTGCAGAAATTGCTGCTGCGCATTACGACGGAATTGGTCGCGCAAGCAAAACAGCGGTCGGTGTAGCCACATCCGGTAGACTAATGGATATTGCCATGACAAGCACGAACGAGTCTGTATACACCGACGCTGCCGCACTGAAAGGTATTATTTCGCTGTATTTCATGAAACGCCACTTTACGCACCTTCATAGTCCACCGGTATAATGTGTTTCATGAAATATGTGTGGCACCGGTTTCACTGGTTATTGCATACGCATTTATCAACTCGTATTTTGATGACAGAACTTGCTACGGGTAAAACGCCGCCTCGCCCAACCACTATACAAGTCAGCAATGAAGGTGCGTAGCCGTACCAGTTTCATTGGGAATTACACACGGATTTATTGACTCATATTTTGATGACAGTCATATTTTGATGACAGAACTTGCTACAGGTGAAACGCCGCCTCACCTAACCACTATACAAGTCGACAATGAAGGTAACGTAAAGTGATGTTTGACGAAAGATATGCCGTATCAGTTTCATTGGGAATTGCACACGGATTTATGAACTACTATTTTGTGCACACGGATTTATGAACTACTATTTTGATGCCAGAACTTGCTATTGGTGAAACGCCGCCTCGCGCAGCCACTATACAAGTCGACAATGAAGGTACTCGCACCGAATATTTTTCGAATTGAAAGTAAAAACAGGTACTCGCACCGAATATTTTTCGAATTGAAAGTAAAAATGTTTTACGAAATAACATGAGCGGGTTTTTGCAATATATTTTCTGCTGTTGAAGATGACGCATATTGACCATTTCTGCTTTTCATACTAATACACCAATACTAACGTGATGTTGTTCAGCGAGCTACACGATCTCCATACGAAGCCACAATTGTAACCGTGATATATGTTTGTTCCGTTGGTTGGCGTTAGATGTTTATTTAGATTTGCTATTGCGTCAGACACGTGATGCATTATTTCATGTATTGCGCCATGCAATAAATTATTTTACAAAAATATGGTAGAATGCTGATTTTCAATTAAGCGGATATAGGTATGTAATGTAGAGTCTGCGGTCGCAAAAGCACTTCGAAACTGATTGCTGCGATGCGCGTGTATCAGTGAAACACGAAAAAGCACTTCGAAACTGATTGCTGCGATGCGCGTGTATCAGTGAAACACTATTTCATATTGCAGGAATGACTACCTGTCAAATCAGCCACTATATCTTCAGTTCTACTTGTTGTACAACAGCGAGGTTCGTTTCAGCTCATAGCCCTATCTCGTACAATGGATGATGGATCAGCGATAACATACCGGCGTTGTGGAATGAATCATTTGAGCGTCCGCGATAATATGATATTACCAAAACAATAACACGCGGCAATATATTTGCTGTTGAAATTAGCGCAGATTTGCTGTGGCAGATTACGTATATTATCGATTGCCGCTTTTCATACCTATTACATCAATACTACCATGGTGTTCAGCGAGCTACAAGATCGCCAACGCGCAATTGATATGACAGCAAATTTATGTCCGTAAATGACTTCACTTCTGGTGAGAATGTTTCAGATCTGGCCCATGGTAACGAAAAAACGCAACTCACCGGCACATCAAAGCTCCGATAGAAATGATACAGAAGACTATTGCGTGCATCAGTCGACTCGAACGAGCATAATTTTAGACAGTACGCCTGGTGGTGGGAGGGGGGCAGATACGAAGAGGTGGTGATTCTGGTATTCAGTACAGATCTGATGCTATTTGCGCAGTATCATTCACTGTCGGCTGAGATGCGAAAGAAGGAATATCATGACTAGAAAATACATTGCAGCGCGCGAACTGTTGGATAGAGTTTTGAATGCAGAGAACGACGATAATGTTATTGAATGTGACAGTGATGATGATGGTGAACGCGCTGGAGATGTTGTTTAGAGTCGAGGTACGTTGAATTGAATTCTTACAAAGTCCTGTTTATGATAACCAATATTTGCTGGTGTGCGTTTCAGAGGACATGCGTCTTGACGACATGGAGGTGCCGATCTTGAAAGTGTCGATCTGGAGGATTTAAAAACGAGTGACTGACAACCAACGTCTACACGCCTGCAGGACACCCCACCACACACAAGTCACTTTACCAGGGCCCATTTCCTCACAACCAAGGCCCAGACAGCGGACGAACTCGCGGGCTAACAACTCACGTGACGGGAATCCTGGCACTTCCCGAGGTGAGTTTGCATCACATTATATTCTGTTTGTAAGTTTGCATCAAATTATTCTGTTTGTAATTTTGAATGATTCATTACGTTATTTTGCAGACTCTGCAATCCGCAGTCAGCATCAGCAGTTTACGTGGGCCAGCCATCATCAGCTGTGTTTAATAATATACCGGTAACAATTTACTGGCACGGCATCTGTACCGAAGCACAGCTTAGGATGAAATCCAACGGAAATTGACTGTTTCTTACTCTGAAGAGGTATTCCGTGATATAACGGATAAAACAAATCTGAATTTGAATTACCGTCGCAAAGAAGCACTACGACAACGGAATAGGTCGGCTAGTGGGGACGCGCCACCCGCTAAAAGAAGCCATTTATGGTCGCATGGAGAGATCACCGAGATGGAAGTGTTTCATCGGTATGGTTTTGCTATGAGCACACTGAAACTCCCAACATGGCAATGCATTGGAGCGATGCGTGTTTTTGATAAAGTGCCCAAATTTCGGAAAAACAACGTCTCGCGACCGCTTTTTCCAAATATATCGTAATCTTTACTTCTCTGATCGCGAGCCCAACAACTTCTTCCATGTCCATGGCGTACCAAATGTCAAGTATTTGTTTTTAAACCAAATGTTAAGTATTTGTTTTTAAATGCTTCACAGCCCCCAATGTCGCTTTATTTTTCATTCTTTGTGCATGCGTTTTCTCTACACCGCCTAGCCCCATGCCGCGATAGCCCAATAAGCAGTAACCAGAAAATCGCGAGTCAGTTTCGCTGATGAGGGATCGTTGACTTGTTTGAAATAAGGTTTCCAGTATTCGTGTCCGTCTCCGACAGTGACTCTATTATAGTTAGAACAATTCGACCGACGAAGGCAGGTCGGCCGAGGAACACAAGACCGCGCAAAATGCTAAAAGTAAGCACGTCAGAAGCGAGTGCTGACGTGTCTGGTGACGTAACGCGGAGATATTTTAGATTAGAACATCTGGGCGGATATTGTGCGACGTGAAGAAAAGTGGCGAAGGAGTCCATCAGCTGCGATAGCTCGGCTTGTCAGACCTCTGACCCGGAATCGAGAAATTCGACGACTCGTTCAAAAGCTACTCGCCCATGTGCAGCGAGGTAGGTTATACGTTCAATTCACACACACAGCGCCCTTGAACTTACTATTAGGTTGTGTGAATTATTTCACGTCAGAAAAAAATAACAAATTATGATTTTCATTCGCACCAAACTGCAATCAAGTCCGAACCGTTAAACGGGTTGAAAAGCACTCAAGAGAATGGAACTCGATAAAGAGACGGACCGCAAACTGCAGTGCCATGAGACTGGGAGATTATCTGATGAGTGAACTGTAAATCAGACCAGTGAACTTCACCCGGGTGTATTTCGTAAAATAGTTCAGTGCCTTGAATTTCAAAGGTTGCATCGCATCGCACATCGCGTGATCGTCTTGATCAGGTATAATAATGACAGAACCACCTGTAACATATATTCGTCCTTGTTTGCGGTATTCATGGCGTTCGTCGTGCGGTATTCATGGCGTTCGTCGAATACTATTCACATTCACACCTGGCCGATATGTATCGTTTTTTTTCCGTAACTACCGACTTACATCTGTAAGACACCGCTTACGCGGATGAGGTGACCTGTCATATGCCAAACTCGGCAAGAAATTTGGAATACCTAATTTTTGTTGTACGGCGATCTTGTTCACCGCATCTGCTCGCGGGACCCCTGAGCTGTCGAATCGATACACTGGTTGAGAGATACTGGCATTGTGACAGCCCTGGCTCTCACTCATATCTGCATAGCACGTGACTTATACCTTCTCGCTACCACGTGACTTTCCTTATCAGTTCTTGCATTTGACTTATACGCTAGACTCATATGCGATATCCTACTGTATATTCCATGCATATTCGACCAATATATCTATCTGAGGCAATACTGTCGTTGCATTCACGTTGAAGTTGTCAAGCAAGGACTTTGCATTCACGTTGAAGTTGTCAGAGCAAGGACTTTGCATTCACGTTGAAGTTGTCAGAGCATGCATTCACGTTGAAGTTGTCAGAGCAAGGACTAACGAAGGGACGTGCGTCTACTACGAAAAGAGACAAGTATATCTATCCAGCCACACATTACGTGAGACTCAGGTTACAACTCTAGCAGGTTATATCTGGTCCGCAGCGCATAAGAGTATAAAATGTGCAAGCAAGTGTATATAAGCAAGTGTATATAGAGATAGAGGATGCGGCACGCGACAGCAGGAACGGTCGGCAGGTAACGGAGTGTACAAAGCTAATGTAGGCTAGTGCATAATAGTACGCAGAAGTAGGAACGGGCGGGTGACCAGAGACGTTCCAGAGCGCGCATAAGGTAGTATACCATTAATAATAGATAGGAGACGTAACCACAGGTGTCAACGCCATGCAACACATTCTTGCAAACTACAATACAGGTAAGGATCAAGATTCCGAAGTTCTGGATCAGAAAGGAAAACCTGCTAAAGCAGATTTATGTTCAGCAAACCAGACAATCCGCTTTTGCCAGTAAGAAGAATCGAGCTGTCCAGCAAACACGTCCTACCGCCAACGCTTCCGGTAAGCGAATGAACGAGAATCAATGTTTAGAAGACTCTCGCAATGAACCGTAGGTGTTTACCCCAATTGTCAGTAATCAACAAAATAACAATCATGATTACTCCTCGTAACTCAGCAGCGCGTACTCAAAGGTGGTATGCGGTGTTGGTAATTGACGCATTTGCGAAGCAAATTTCGGAATTGTGGCTTATTTTCGTGTTAGTTGGCACCGAATTGTTCAGTTTGGCACGTTAAGCACTATTTAGGTACTTTCCACATTCTTCAACTATCATAATGAAAATTTGTTAACAGAACATTAGACCAGTATAAATTCCTGTTTACACGTGTACGTTCATAGCAAAGTATCTTAGAATTAAAGTAATATGGAATTGCAGTAGTCGTTATAGGAGTCTTGCGTCCTATTAAGAGTTATTTTGCATTACTATACATCGCAATTTCTAGTCGCAGTTCACTCTAAGTGCTGTCCACGGCAAAACCACGTTTGTAATGCCTTTCACCAATTGGGCTACCTGACATGCTCTCACTATGACAATGAACATATGAACCCATGTCAAGACTAGGAGATTGAGGCGATTAATTTCAGGGTTATGTTCCCAACCTTTCCACACCCACGTACTCAGATCTACCCTTACAACTCCACGTACCCAGTTCTACCCTTACAACTCAAGGACAGGCTGGTCACTCGTGTGCTAGCTTCCACCGAAGCGTCTATAGAAAGTACCAACAGCGCAACGTTTCTCTGCGACGCGGTTACACTTCGAAACACAAGTCCATTGTCCATTGCCGCGACGCCAGCTGATCTCTCACTCTCGCGCGCAGTCACTCATTTGCTCCTGAGCTACGCTCTCGTTTCGCCGGACAGTAATGTTGCGTTGCATTTTGTCGATTGCGTCTTATATTCTCTGCATTACTTTTCATTCAGTGCGCATGTCTCTTATTTACTTCGCCTAGGCCAGTGGCTCTTAACCTTGCCCCCAGCGCCCCCCAAGGGGCGCTGGCGATTTTGAAGGGGGCGGAAACGCTCAGGGGGCGATATGGGGGGCGCTGGGCTCAGGGGGCGGTACTGGCGGCGCTGGAGAAAAATGGCTTCGCAGTAGATGATGTGGTGATAGGACATATCGTTAAAGAGTATTCAGAGCAAATTAACACCGAAAACTTCGTTATATATAGCCTTCAAAATACATATAGGTTTAATTGTCCACGGGCGCCTAAATCCCTGGCACCGAATGTTCCTGTCTTGGCTATCTGAACCCCCAGAAGACGAATTCCATCTGGCAGGGAAAAAATATATGCCAGTGAAGAAATACCAATTTGAAATCGTGTGCGTCTTTTAGTTAAGTACGATTGGGCGACAGGGACCCAGCAAACACTAGATATCTTTTGAACCTGTCAGGATATCTTTTTCTTGTCCAGCCAGGTTCAAATCATATCTTGTCCACACCTTGTGTGCTGAAGCACGACATCAATATATCTTGTTCTTGTCCGGTCAAGTCCAAATCATATCTTGTCCATACCTTGTGCTGAAGCACGGCTTAAATATATCTTGTTCTTGTCCAGTCAAGTCCAAATCATATCTTGTCCATACCTTGTGCTGAAGCACGACTTAAACATATCTTGTTCTCAGTGGTGGCCCTACGACCGGGGGGGGGCCTGGGCGAGACTTACCGGGGGGGGGGCAATAAGTATCTATCCGTAACTACCCCCCTTCCGCATCGGTTATTATTATCTATCTTTCACCCCCACAATGGTTTGCCCAGGTGCTGGATTCGCCCATGTCTATTTTGCATGTGTACCAGACATGGGGTAATCGCGATTAGTAATCGTAATCGATTACGACGATTACAGCATTTTCAAGTAATCGTAATCGCAATCGATTACATTCGAAAAAATTCCGAAGTAATCGTAATCGTAATCGACTACTTCGCATATTTAATCGATTTCTTAGTGAAAGAACGATTACTTTTTATTTGTACAAGGACTATGACATAAACTGAACATTCGTGAACAAGGAAGAGATATTATACCAGGTTCGCGATAGCACACACGTCTGATTTCCAAATGGTATTGCTCATTATTACGTCAGAAGTAGCCTATTAGCTTTGCTCGTCATTGCGTAAGAAGTATCCACAGTAAATAGATATTCGATGTACGTAGCCTACATTAGTATGATTGTAAGAACACCCGCCGTGCTGTATATCAGGTTATCAACACGTTCCATCGTCACTCCCTTGCAGCAGGATAATTAATCTCCATTCTGCCTAGTTTAAAATAGTAATTTATGTATTGATGTTTGGTATGCTTAGCTAAACGCAATTTGACCGTTGCTTCTTGGCGAGCAGTAGGACTATGGACAAAGATTTGAAATTTTGTACTCGCCGAATAAAACATTACGGTTTCCACAAGGAAGCATTAAAAATCAACTGCTAATGATATATATTATGTATCATAACCGAGCCGTCTTTGCCGTTTCTCGTAACGGCAGCTTGCAGTACATTATCTGTATGAAGTTGAAGGCAGAATTTTATGTTCGCTTCATCGGGCCCCGGCTTCATCTTATTCTCATATGACTCTACTTGAAACGAGCGTCAATCGTTATTTCACAATTCTTTACTCAACATTGGGACCTGTCGCCATGGCCATGGGCTTCTATACCATGTTAGCGTGGGCTGTAGCTAGAATTTGGACCTGAACAGCAATTCGTCCCCCAGTCCAAACGTTGGTCTTTGGCCCCATAGGGTGGCATTTTCAAGTTGAAGACTGAATTTCGTCAATATTATTAGTAATTGCATTATATTACTATTAATTTTTAATCCTCTCTCAACCCCGATGGTCAGATTTACCTGTAGAGCCGGGAGCACGTGATTCATAATTACCACGTCCGGTATCTTGTTATAATTACTTTAGTTTATGTTGTTAATTCGTGACCTCCGGTCTGTTATATAATTAAAAGATATGGAAGTGGCGCAAGAACTTAGGTGGTGAAACGCACACACAAATTGTCATGTCTTTAAAACTCTGTGGGTGCCCCGGGTGGCATTTGCATTATGAGCTCAGATTGGAAGGACCGGACTATTAGTCACGTCCACCAAGCGTGGCTATTGACAATGGACACATACCCAAAGTTTCGACCAATGTCTTTCTTTAGTAGCACACTTCGTAAAGTCGCATGTTGGTCGAAACTGCGTATATCTTTTGATGGGTCGTGGCACGGTATTGACTGGCACCTAAATGCCTATTACTATAAATTAGGGTTGCATTTAAAACAAAAATCAATTTAAAACGGACATGTTTAAAACAAGGCGCTTGTTTAAAATATGTTTTTTTTCAAACCACGGCGTCACGAATATAAAATTGTGACGTCCTAGTGGATTGAAATTGACAATTGAAAATATAGGGTAAGTATAGCTCATTTGACGAAATATCTGGACTATACCTCTTGAACAGACTATTTTGAGGGTTCCAACCATCCCATATCGATGTACGTAGGCCAAATCGGGTGGTAATTGTCCGTATGCTCATACAATATGTTTTTTGGAAAGTGTTTACACAATTATGGCATAATGTTACAACTTTAAAAACACAATTTAGTTTATTTAAAGCCTTTGTTTTTAAAACACCGTTTAAAACATGTTTTAAACAAAGTGTTTTAAACAACCATTTGTTTTAAATGCAACCCTACTATAAATTATGTATCCTTTATTTTAGGAGGAGACGTATGCATTTCAAAATCAAGCTATCCAGAGAGAATTTTCAAGTTAATTAAATCTCTCGAAATGACTGTATAATTTATGTTGGTTTACGAAATACTTTTGAGTCCCCTTCGATCTCGCTCCTCACCCTATTGGGAAATTTTGGGGGCGGCGGTTATGGACCTGGCAAGAATGAAAATCGTTGGGTGTGATAAATCGACCTCTATAAAAATGGGCAATCGGTACATCATGACGTAGCAAGACAATTACGCATATTTTTTTAAAGGAAGATTGTTATCTCATTAGGCCTTTTCAGCGCAATCCATATATTGTCTTCCGATATAACTTCTAAGATGCAAAATAAATGTAATCGTGAGTAATCGTGATTAATTTTCCAGTGTAATCGTAATCGTAATCGCGTCATTCAGAAGTAATCGTAATCGCAATCGATTACATTCATGAAGTAATCACCCCATGTCTGATGTGTACAAGGATAGACTACATCAAAACTAAATAATTCTACCGCATGCAGAGACGTGATAATTATCTGGATACGGGACTTTTCTAACAAATGCAGTGATTTGATGATGATTGACACATCTGTACGGAATCGTATTCTTGCTTGGTGCACGGATTTCCATTGTTTATTCGTCATTCTCCTTGAAAAAACTCGCTAAATCCAAATAGGGGGGGCCCCTTCGACCAGGCGGGCCCCGGGCGACCGCCCACCCCAAAAGCCACCACTGCTTGTTCTTGTCCAGTCAAGTCCAAATCATATCCTGTGCATACCATAGCAATTTGCAACGTAGCTACGTTGTAAATTGCTATGTGCATACCTTG
This sequence comes from Botryllus schlosseri, assembly GCF_051294905.1. Taxonomy (NCBI): domain Eukaryota; kingdom Metazoa; phylum Chordata; class Ascidiacea; order Stolidobranchia; family Styelidae; genus Botryllus; species Botryllus schlosseri. The sequence goes on along the minus strand of NC_137238.1, from coordinate 7,651,317 downwards.
TGCTGAACCACAACTTTTCTTGGCCAAATTTTGTCGAATGCTGAAAATATATTTGTTAGGATCAAATTCGATTATTGCTTCCTATTATGGTAGAGTGGTGTTTATAAATGTACAGTAGATTATATTGAACTTTTACTCTCATGGGGCGATTAATCACCTGTGTCACAACCGTATGTTCCACCTAGTGTCACGCTCTTTCTTGCAATTTTGCAGACTAAAATTAAATATCATATTAGCCCGCATCCTCGCGCTCCGCCACCTCCGCTGCTTCCGGTGGTTGGCTTGTATTTGATTGGAATTGGTCGGTTCCCAAATTTTGGAAGGAAATTTGAAAGTCCGCAGAATCCGGCTGGAGAATTTCCGGTTCTGCGTCCAAAAAACTTCTGCCAAAATCATGATATCGTATTTAAGATTATAATTAAGAATGTTGTCAAAATCCGACCGTCGAAATAAATTCAGAATCCGCATCCAGTCCGGCTGAAATCCTGCTACGACTCCGGCTTCTGATCCGGAGTGTAAACGAGAGGCCATTTCTTCCTTGCGAGTTCACATAAGTTTCGGCGCGAAATACTGGCAGACAAAGCGCTCTCGTAATGGAGGCTTACAGCTACGCATTCGTATGTTAGGTTTAGTTGCGTTCTGGAATTAATCGTGGTACATTAAGGCTCAACCAACCATATTCCTTCAGAGGATTACTGAAAACTGAACTGTAGATGGTCATTTATATATGCTTGATACGAAACATAGGTATATAGTGCATGGTATAATGTCACAAAGTATAGAACTTGGTTTGCACTTTTGCGAATATCATATAAGCTATTGTGACAGTGCTGGATTATATAATATCATCAGATGGTGGTCGCAAAAATCATTCATTGTGATCGAATGTTCTTGTACTTTTGTCTATAATAGTGTAGTGGGAGCTCAGCTACAACGTGGTAATGCCCAGATATAAAATAAGACGGGGGAGGCACAGACGTAGGCAGTACCAGAAAGAGTGGCTACGGTTTAAGCGAGCTAGAACCGCCGATTTGACGGGACGGATCGTTTCATCATCATCAAGTGAAATATGACACGGGCAATTGGACTCTGTACAAAATACGTATCAAATGCTCATCCGGTAAGTCAACTCATAATTTGTGAAGGTTTACCGTTACTCAGTACCAGTGTTGGGATGACTTGAATCATGACAAAAATGAGACTATAGCTTGTAGCTATACCAGTGATTCCCAACCGCGGCCTCGAGCTAGCCGTCTTGCGTCCCCCACAAAAATTTAAAGAAATCGATTTATGATGTAAAATAAAATTTATATTTATAAAATTCTCTTGCTTAGCTTGGAGTCTGGAGTTGTTAATTAGGATTGCAGAAAAGTTCTGAGTAGAGTGCTAACGTTATGTGATAACTAATCTACGAATAGATGTACAACACGTGACTCACGGTTGAATACGCTGAGGCAAAACCCAGCAGCAGTTCTCCTCGATTTTACTCTATTTTGTGAACTTTTTATTGATCTAAAGCAGTCACGAATTCGTGCGGCCCCACTATATACTCTGAAATTCCAAATTTGTCCCTGACACCGAAAAAGGTTGGGAACCACTAAGCTATATATACAGTTACTTGCGCACAGTATTTCATTAGCAGTTCTATGTTTGCGTGTGCGATACGATATCGTTTTTTCAAGTTTGTGCGAGTTTTCAAATTTGAGTAATTCTAGATCTAGTTGCGCTGTTTACAAATCCAGTAGTTTGATAAATCTGGAAACTTACCATCTATATTATCCATCTGTTTTAGATTTATGGGTCAAGGCCTTTCGTGATATGAGGGCAGTTGCAGACAATAGTAGCTTGCCCTCCGCTTCAGATAAGGACCTCCAACGGCCTAACCGAAAACGTCAGCCGCCAAAAGATTTTTTGACAAGTCCATGTCATCTGATAATCAAGGTATAGCCTACACTGTTATTCTGCCTAATATGTTATACGCAGAAGTGACATATGTATAACTTTCATACTTTGTAGATGATGCTGTTCCTTCAAAGAAAAAACGTAATCCAAGTATTCAGACACAAGGCATGCCTATACCAACTCCAAGAGTGCGGTCACCTGATTCTGGCGATGAAAGTGTGACAAGCAAGAGTGCTCTTGTTAATGATGCTTCAAATGCAAGTTTGCCATCATCAAGTGAGGACAGTGTTCAAGAACAGCATGATCCCAACATTGAATGTAGCGGCCAGTTGCAGGAAATCAACCAATGCAGTAAGGTCCTAACACTTTGATTCATTCTCGAATTTAAGCAATAGAGTTGCTCTATTTTCCAGACGATCCTTCATTTGTAAGCAATGTTGAACTGCAAAATTCTGACTGTCAACAACAAGGCCTATCACAAAGTATGGTAAGTTTATCGCATATTATCAATCCAGTTTTCTTGAATTCAAATAATTTTTAAGCTCCTCCATGTTCTTCATCAACTCCAACATCTGCACACAGTGACCACTCAATATATTTCTCTGATGCGTAAAGACATCAAAGACATCAAGTTGCAGATGAACCAGATGATGGATCTAATTAAAGGTCACATCATCAACGACTCAAAAAATAAACACAGTACAACAGCCCCAATCTTGCTTGAAGATCTTATTGAAGACCCCTGTCATACCGTATCTCAGCTGGAACAACTGGAAAAGAACTTGACTGACGGCGATTGCAAGAAATCTGAACTGGTATGATTTTGTCGATTAGAGCAAACTTAGCCGGAGTATCTAACCCAGGGGCAGGCAGCATACGGCCCGTGAAGTGATTTTGTCCGGCCCGCCGACAGTTTTCTGTCCTACATGATAATGCCCCGCCCCAGTTTGCCGAGATTCCCCACTAATTCCTTACAACGTCAAATTTTAGTGACTATGTTATTATATTATACGTGTATGCGCAGCGTTGTGAGAGTGGCGCTTACGCGTAAGTTCGTTGAAGCGAGAAGACTTGCATTATCGGCATTGACGATGCAATCAAACCTAATGTGGTCTGTGGTAATCATGATTTTTGTCGACTACAATGGTCAGCAGGCTGATATTTCCTATTTTTGATTCCGTAACCGCCGACTTGTAGCACGGCACACTTCTAGGTTTTTGTAAGGCATGCTTATGCCAGGGGCGCCAACTCAAAATGGGTTGCAGGCCACTTTTCGAATGGGTTGCAGGCCACTTTTCGAATTTGGTAGAGGACGCAGGCCGCATGAATTCAGTATCGAGATTGCCTACATGACAATGTTATTCTCAAATCCACATTGTATTCGCCATTATCGGCGAGAAATGGCTTTGAAGTGACATTGCTGTCGTTAAAATACATTCATTAAATACGATATATTCCTTGTGGATAAATGGACGAATAATGCATCGATTCAGCAATCCGGTGCCCAAGTACTTAATTTTCCTATATCCGAGGCCGACTGGAGAAGTTGCCCACCCTGATCTAACCTCTCGTCAAGATCAACGTTCCATCAAGTTATTCGATGTTTATGCAGGCGCGTAGCCAGAGGGGGGTTTGGGGGTATAATCGTCATTTATGCATGTACTTTACCATGATGAATTGATGCTATATTAGTGAATTCGAAAAATATCGAAACCTTACTTATTTTTTGGGCTGATCTAGTTATTTTTCATTCGGGTACACACCACTATCGTAAGGCAGAGCCATTTGTATTTTGTACTACAGGTATCTGCTTTGAAAGGACTTCACGGTGAACAATTGGCTTCAACGGTCAGAAATATCATGATAAGCATAGCTGTAAAAGATGTGTGGCAATTGTTCAGCCTAAAAGGTCAAAGAAGCAAAAATGGACAAAAAAGAAGTTTTCAAAATTTTAATCTTTACAAGACTATTACACGTAAGTTGTTACTGATATTACAATCGAGATTACAAAACCCTCGATAACAATGCCTTCGAGAGCATTTTTACAGAGTTAAAGTATTTTGCTTTCCCTTCTTGTGAAAGATCATCGCAGCTAAATTGCAAATCGTTGCTGACCACACAGCCTTATAAGCCCTCGTTTAAAGTCATCTTTACTGACATTGCCGACATGGCAACTCGGTGTTGAGTCTGGAATGTTTTGAAATACCAATTTTGACACTATGGGGTGATCACATTCGAGAGAGATTGTTACCGCTGGCGGAGATTCCGATTTGCCCCATTGTTTTGTAATGCAGCCCCTGATCTACTTATATTATCTTTGAAGGAGCATGTAAAGTGGCTAATCCTACGGCCGAGAGTACAACAATTACAACCAAAGTGAGACGATTTCTAACTGTTATTGGAGCTTGCAAGGTAATTTTGTTTATGAACCTGACGTCTGTGTGACAGCTGCGTTCTTTATCATATCATTTGACAGTAAGTGAATCGTTGCTACCTCCAGGGCCGCTGCCATTCATCTTCAGAACACTATACCAGTGGTTCTCAAACTTTGACGTGATGTAAGTTAAAAAAAATTTATAGTCATTTAATTTTGTCAAAATTGTTGGTCTTGCTTGCATAAATTTTTTATCATCTCGTTACACTTGCTCAGATTTGGCGGTGGAACCAATGTCTCCAAAACTTTTTTGCCAATTATCTGTCACTCATTTCAAACTCCTTTCAATTCACATTTCTGCACGGGAAGCAAGTTCATCCTCAACTGGTCGCATTCGTACCGCGTGGGGGGCTCAGATTGCTATTGCCTGACCCATGTTCCCTTAAAGCTGCACTGCGCACGTGCGCAATTGCACAGTGCTTAGTTGGTCTCTGCGCACAGAAAAAATCTGAAGTGATGTCATTTTTTTAGTCGTTATGCACTACTGTGAGTTGGTGAGTGTGTGCAGACTAGTCAAAAATTAGAGGGAGCATTGGGTCGGCTATTTCGGTGGCGAAAAATATGCATGGCAAATATGGCTCAATTCCAACGTGTAGATGTCCAATCATTGAGATACAAAATCAGGGATTTGAAACTTCGCTGGTATATATATTAGGTACATTTTACAGCTAGCTATACGGCCGTAAACCAAACTTTACGCTGATTGGTCGAGAGACAATGGCCATGGATACGACGCAGCAACGGAGGACGCTGCATTTACTTCAACATATAGTCGGCACTACGATGTATTCCTATAGCCGTGTAGACTGTATAAAAACGACAAGATTACAGTTAAATGTTTATTTCTTCATCAATAATGAAATTAGGAAAGGAAATAAAATATTTAATAACATATACTTAAATATAATGCCGAAATACTACTGTGTTTATGAATGCAGTGCCACCAATGGCAATGAACTGGGGAAGAACAGATCTTTCCATTCATTTTCTTCCAACGCAAAGGACAGAAAGGCTTTGGAAGGCAGAGGATAAGAAGGCAGGACTATTTGTGGCATACATTTGGGCCTGAATTTGATGCCAATAAGAGTGATTTACTTGTAATTATCTAGCAGCAGTCAAATAAAAACTCCTTTCCTGTGATTTCTGCCCAAGTTCAAATTTCATGAACTCATTGCATGTGCTGTTACGATACCTCAAGCACACCAGTGCAGATGAGGTCTACTCAGCTAGAATCACTCTATCATGTGAAGCCCCCAGATATCCATATGGAAAAAGAACATGACCAATCTTTGCTACATTCACATGCGTGATGCTTAGTAGTCTTGAATGGCGCTTTCTTCGTGCAATAACCCCCACAATATTGAATACCTGTTCATACTGTACTGTCATTGAAGTGATTTGAAAAGAGATGTTGCATATGGAGTACCTGCTGTCTTGTTCCCATCTAAGCAGTCAAAACCCTACCAAAATTGCTACTTGTGAGTCGAAGAGCCCTATATGTATTTACCCCATTCTGCACATCCTCTCTGTTCTGATGTTCTGGGGGCTTAGGTAGCTAATCTGCATATGACTGACTTCGTTGGCTTCTCACGCTAAGATTCCGGTGATGGATTTGAAGATTCCATTTCAAGGCTACACGATGGCGATTCTAGATCAGGATCACCAGATGACAATGTAAGATTTGCATGTGCAGCATCCACAACATTGCAGGAAGACAGTTGACACGGCATGGAGTTCAGGGTCCGCCTCTTTGCAATGCGCATAATCTTCTTCTTCACCACGGAGATTGCGACTGGGAATCGCACCTCTCTTTAGACGTGACTGTATTGGTATATCTATAATGCACTAGCAGCAAAATCTTCCTTGCAAAATTGGTGGGAGCAAATTATTATTATTATGATTATTGTACACAACAGTGGTGCTTTTAGCCTGTTTAAGGCTTTGCGCTCCACGACATGACAGTATTCGAACTGATCAATGCATTTATTCTTGTCTTTGACATTCTTTCCACTCTCTCATGCATCGGCTCGCGATTCATCAGCTCTTTAGCTGCCGACTTGTAGCTCGCCTCACTGTGATTTCTGGGCTTTTTAAGTCAGTGCAACTGCAGTGAGGTCGGCGATGCTGCACTGCAGTGAGGTCGGCGATGAGGAGTAAATGAAGCTTGTGGAAGTAGGTTTGAAATCCTGCCTTCTTACTCTGCATTCCCAAGCCTTCCTGACCTTGGCGTTGGAAGGAAATGAATGGAAAAATCTGTTTTTCCCCAGTTCATTGCCATTGGTGGCACTGCATTCATAAACACAGTAGTATTTCGGCATTATATTTCAGTATATGTTATTAAATATTTTTTATTTCCTTTCCTAATTTCATTATTGATGAAGAAATAAACATTTAACTGTAATCTTGTCGTTTTTATACAGTCTACACGGCTATAGGAATACATCGTAGTGCCGACTATATGTTGAAGTAAATGCAGCGTCCTCCGTTGCTGCGTCGTATCCATGGCCATTGTCTCTCGACCAATCAGCGTAAAGTTTGGTTTACGGCCGTATAGTATCCCGTTCGCCAAAGAAATGTTTGAAGCTGGCCCAGAACGATAACGATGAGTTATACGATCTTCCAGGGCCATCACAATTCAAACACCCAATTAGGGGAGCTCGACTGAACCCAAAATTACTTTGTTTGTCGTTTGTTGAAGTAGATTTTTGTCGTGCTTTGCGCGATTTTTTGTCCCTGTAGGTCTACATTTAAATATGATTAGTAAGATAAAAAGGTGCTTATAATAGAGAAATATGCAAATTGGTGGTGGCGATTACCACACATTGAAAAGGACTACGACTCTACTCTGTGGTAAGAGATGGGTCTCAAGAACATTTTCAAACCCGAAAATGGGCCACGGTCAAAAGATGGCTGAGAACCCCTGGTTTATTAGCTTCTATATGTTGGAATTAAGCCAAATTTGGCGCACAGAGTTAAATCGACAATTTCGTCGAAGTAGATGGTAAAGTTTGACTTGGCTGTCACACTCCAGCAAGTTCGTCGTGACTTCCTAAAGACGGTTCGGAATCCTTGGATGAATGTGACTTGACATGACCGTCCCACATTACTCACAAACAAACACATAATGACTATTGCTCTACTGCTAATCAATCAAAGTAATCAATTTATTTATGTTATAGGACGACGATATAGGAGAAAACAAGAGCAAGACTGTTATCGATGAGGCAGAAGTATTGGCTGAAGTGATTGCACAGTTCTGTATCAAGGCCCAATTCTTGCTAACGTATTTTCTTCATCCATGTTTTTTTTTTCGTGTTTTGTACTGATTTCATACAGAACAGAAAGCCATATACATGCTGATTTTTAAAATTGGCAATTAGTTTTCCTTCTGAACAAAAAAGGCCTACCTCTTGCTGCCTACTTCTTGCTAACGTATGTTATGTCAGGGACTATTATTTTACCTTCATTCTTCATCCATTTTTTATTCCAATTTTTCGTCGAGGTCTAGTCCAGTGCATTTTTTTTGTATTTTGAACTGGTACAATACAGAACAAAAAGCCATACATGATTTGTAAAACTGAGGATTCGTATTCGTTCATGTGTGAAGTCCAGCATATAGCAGGTTTAGCCAACCAGGGTTCAGGGTCACACAGGGTCGAATTGTACAAAAAATATCTTATAGGATATCGTTGAGGATGTTAATCACGATATCTTTGAGGATCTCCATCAGGATATCTTTGAGGATGTTTATCAGGATATCTTTGAGGATGTCTATCAGGATATATCTTTGAGGATGTCCTACAAGACATCCTATATATATCCATTTCTGTCGACAAATGTATATATTTTGGACTTCATTGAAGGACATCTTTTGAACTCATGGAAGATGTTTAAAAAATTTTAAACATCTTCCATAAGTTTTGTGTTTGCTGGGGATATTCATGTTAGGCGATTCTATATTGCAGACAGGAGGTCACGAAATAGCATCATGCAATTGCAACGAAGTCATACCAGTGGGTTCGCCCGCCCGATTATGTTCAATTATTAGTTACGGGCCCTACAGTTTCCAAGACACCTCACAATGTTCGCTTTAAGTTTTGATGAGTCTGCGCACACTCAACAACTCACTGCGTTGACCGTTGGACAATAGTGCGTAACGACTAAAAAAAGCTCATAACTTCGGATTTGTTGTGCGCAACGTAGATTTTCTGTGCGCAGAGACCGTGTCAGCACTGCGCAGGTGCGCAGCTTAGAGGGAACATTGCACCTCACTCAGCTCTACCGGTAAATCACATAACGTGAGCAGAGAGGACAAGAAATTGATAGCAATATATATGCAATCCCCGATCTTACTGACCGATTTTAACATGAATTATCGAAAGTTTTCGCGCTTCGCACTGGCTCGCTGAACAGTACAGCTGATTCCGTGGCAAAAGCGAACAACGTGATGGGGGGGGGGGGGGCGGTCGATTTATCACCCTATGGGAGCCCAAGACCCAAGTTTTTTCGGGGGCCTGACGAAGTGGCCCGGTATACGCCCGAAGATGGTATAATTATTATTGAGGGGTCCTTCCTTTTCAATCACACATCACTCAGCTTTACCGATAAATCTGTTTACGTGAGCAGGGAGAGGATAAAAATTGATCTCAATTTACATGCAATTCCCGATCATATTGACCAATTAAATCATTAATCAGTGAAATTTTCCGCGCTTCGCGCGTATAGGCCAGAATAGCTGCCTCAGTAAATGGGCCCTTCATGTAGATAGCGGACAGCCGAATGGGGGTCTGGGGGTCAGTATCAGCATATAGCGGACATCCGAATGTGGGACTGGGGGTCTGGGGGTCAGTATCAGCATATAGCGGACATCCGAATGTGGGACTGGGGATCAAGTCCCCCGGAAGTTTGGTTTATCACCCGATGGGGGTCTGGTGGTCAGTATCAGCAAATAACGGACATCCGAATGGGGGTCTGGGGGTCAAGTCCCCCGGAAGTTTGGTTTATCACCCGATGGGGGCCCAGGACCAACGTTTTTTTGTTTGGGGGGGGCTGACGAAGTGCTGTTATGGCCCTGGTAACGAATAATTGTACCTACGGACACGCCCGAATATGTTTAATTATTAATTACGTGCCCTTTATTTTCCTTTACAACAGCTCACTCAGCGCTACTGGTAAATCTGATTACGTGGGCTGAGAGGATAAAAAGTTTGTAGCGACTTACATATGTAATTACCACCTATTCATTCATGCATTGTAGAAAATTTTGGTACCTAGGGCGACCGGGCCACACAAACTTTGCTGACCATCGAAATCACGCTATGGGGTTCGTGGGGGTTTTATCATCAGATTACGAAATATTCTTGTCGATCATCGATGGTCCGTGTCGTTGTGGCTGGTCGATGAGGCACATCTGCACCTAGAACATAAAATATTGCAGCAGTATATGGTGCACTTGACAATCATCGAACTGGGGAAGTGCAACTGGCAACATTGCAACGACAGCAATTTTTAGTCATATTGTAGAGCTTCGTAATTGTCTATTACTAAACAATTTGTATACTAGTTATTTGAATTTAGTCGCCAGCACAAATTTTTGTTTTGACAATATGAAATATCAAGCATTGACCCCAACAACACTGCTGATACTGACATGCTCAAACTCATCGGGATCACAGATGATACTTGCAAAGTCACGAAGTCTAATTCTCAAAGCCAGTTAGGAGCCTATAATTAGAGTGCTTGAATAAATCTACCAAGGATCTCTGCTAGTATAAATTACAACATGCCTCTAAACTTTCATACCGTATGTAAGATTCAGCGAATAATTTATAGCATTGCTATTTCCATTACCTCTCGATTCACTGGCAATCCTGTCTACGTCGGCAAAACTGAACTCTGGAAGACCCGTCAACAAGTAAGAAAATACAAGCTCCATACATTGCTATGTATAAATTGTTACTGTTACTAGTGACATCAGAAGAGAAGTCAGCAGCAGTTCAGTTAAAGCAAAAATACAGTCCCACGCTAAGGCTTCTCAAACAGCCATAATGAAGAAGTAGGGTCTGGATTTCGCTAGCAATGACATGAAATCAGGCATTAGTAGTGTTGCAATAACCAACAACTCATGCATCCGCAGTAACGAGTCGCCATAAAGTAGGCTTACCAGACGTCCTCTTTTAAGAGGATTTGTCCTCTTTTTTGACTTTTTTGAAAGTGTCCTCGGAGGCACTGGCGTAGCAGCATGTGCTGCCGCCCCTGGCTCTCGCTTAAAATGCCGCCCCACTAAGTAGACCGCAGCAAATTTCGACATAGATTCATGTTCAAGCAATCTTTTCAAAAAAATATTATTACAAATAATATGCCGCGTCTCAGCCTCAACGTTAATAACGCAAAAAATAATAAAGACAAGAAATAGCGAACGAATGTATTTCTTAATTAACACTTGTATAAATTTAAGCACAATCTGTCAATCTGACAATTATAACCAACTTATACAGTTCCTAGGACCGGTTTACCTTCACAGCTATCTCGGTCTGCTGTACCAAATCGTAACTAGGGCTGGGCACAATGATTCGAGTACTCGGATCTGATGATTCAAGTCGAGTAGTAAAAGACGATTTTTTCGAGTACTGAAATTATATCGCCATTGATGATTCCTGCCGAAATCGCCTATTAGAAAAAATCCTGTTTCGCCTCCAAACCGGTCACTGTCGCCTGGCGGCTCACCTATTCAAAATAGGTTGCGCCGACTCCCCCCTTTGTAATGTGTGCTACGTCCCCGACACGGTTGACCACATACTCTTGCATTGCGAAAAATATGACTTTCACCGAACATTTCTTGCCGACGCATGTACCACGCTCAATGTACCGCTTACTTTAACCAATTTACTTACTATGCCGCAATTATTTACGCCGGTCGCCGAGTTTATTATTGCATGTAACTTGTATATATAGTTTGAAAGTTTATATAGTTTGAAACTTATTATAAGCCTATGTCCCAGAGCACTAAAACTCGATCCTTGATAACATATTTTGTCCGTGGTGCACAAGGCCGGAAACGGCGACACGCGCCACTTAAAACTCATCATTAATAATAATAATAATAATATCGCCATTGATTTAAATTTATCTACGATAATATAGTTTCGATACTATACTGTGGAAGCCTTGTAACATTGATTGGCCGTATCGCAGCATACAAAACATGTAGTGTAAAGATCTAAAGTTTACTGGAAATAACACGTTTCAGAAGTCATGATCACCCCTCAACATTGTCACAAACTGCAATGAAATCAGTATGGTCGAAAAAATACCAAAGCATCTTTAATGTGATGTATAACAGGCATTATATTCTTTGTGGTGGCATAAAAGGTACATATTTGAACTGTGACATATTGCATTCTGTTTTGACCTCATAACGAGGGATACTCGAATATACTCGACTCGACTCGACTCAAAGCATGATAAGTGATTCAGAATCGAATCACTCAGGTACTCGATTTTGCCCAACCCCAATCGTAACACAGAGTATAGATCCCTATAACCTACGGATAGATGGGCAACTTAGTTGTCACACATGAATTGTCCACGACCCAGACACTACTGATGAGACAGGTAAAAGCAGCATAATTGGTCATGGTCATCATATGATTGGCCAGGCCCTCCGTGCGGTCAAATTTAACAATACTGATCTTAATCGAAAGCTATCGTTGCCCTGATTCCGGAAATACAATTTGAATGCTGGTCTGAAAATCAGCAATATTCCGATTAATCGCTCGATATAATTTCCCTTATCATGGTCGATTGGTCATTGTGTTGCGTCGCCCCGATTGTAAGGAGCAATCGGCCTTAACGGCTATTTTGGAGTGGTTCCATTGTCATGTTAACATATTCGAAATCAGCGCGACACTAGCTTTCGATTGAGACCAGTCGGATTAAATTTTAGCTCACGGGACGCCAGCTATATAGGACTACCAATTACGCTGCTTTTAGCCGACTGTGTAGTGTACACTGTGCACTCGTGTGCACTTTGCAGCCTCATTTTGCCGCCCCCTGGGAGCCTGCCGCCCCTGGCGCAGAGCCAGAACCGCCAAGTGGCTGCTACGCAACTGCTCGGCGGACGCCCTTTTGTCCTCTTTTTTGAGATTTTGTCCTCTTTTTTGAAAATTCAGGTCAGATTTAGAGCAAATTGCGAGTGATATGCAGCTCCGGCGGATATTTCGGAGAGAAAAATGGTATTTTGAGCTCTGAGCGGAAAAGATGACTTTTTTTTAGTCAGCCGATCACAAAGTGGGAAAAATTCACCGGTTTTTGAGAATTGTACTCCGTCTTTGCTAGTTGCAAATTTCTGAAAAAATGTCCTCTTTTTAGATTTCCAAAATATAGTAAGCCTACATAAAGCGAAAAGAACTGCAATATTTCTGCACCCAATGGTAGCCTTATGGAAGCAAAATTTCGACCGCCATCCCTTCCTTCATAGGGGGCGCTAGAGCGGTGAGAATCGTCCATTCTTCTCAACTAAGTAGTCCTTAAACGCCTAGTAACACTTAACTATAAACCGATCGGTACTCAGCGTTGAATGCGCGCCAATTCTCTCTGCTCAGTTAAGTATCGATTTCCAGACGTCATTTTCCAAGATTGTGTTGCCAGATTATTTTCGCCTTCCTCCTGACACGCGTGGATGATTTTGTCATGGCAACGTGTCGGTGTCGTCCAATGGGAGACATTCACATCCATGGTCAAACCACTAGAGGCGCGCCATTCCAGTCCGTCTTTCGTCACTGAGATATAATGTCTACTATCAATGGACGGTCTTTCCATCCTTGCAACGGAGAATACGTTTTATCAAGCAACAATCGTGCAAAAAATACCAAACCATCATTTTGTTTAAAACGGGGTAGTTTTTTTTCATAGATTTACAGCTATTGTATTTCTAAAACGGGCTCAATACAGACCGTTCGCCCCATTTTTAAAGGTCAACTGCATCTTCAAAATGACTTCACCTTATTTCGTACATTATGTGGTTAGGAATGTGAATAAAATAATGAAAATTGAAATTACCTGATAGTTTTCAAGTAATTTAAATTACAAATCGAAATTCCGGAAAACGGAAACGAAATCACCCAGCCGTGAAATGACGTCAAGTAGTTGACACAACAAAAGTCCTTGTTATTTCTGTTGGCTGTTAGGTTGGATTATTGCTTAAATTTGCTGTGGATTTGGGTCTTTGAGTGGGATCGTGAAAGCTGTGAAGGAGATAGTTCATGGAGTCAGATGTTATGTCGCGTATGGTTGGTTCAATACGCAATATTCCGTACCTACAATGCATTGACATCGCTGCCAAAACCCATCCATATACCGACAGGCGACCGGACCAAAGTGCGGACTTATAGACAACCAAAGGCAGAGTCATTTTCAAATGCGAATCACTAACAAGTATCTTGCTTCAACGAAGTATCCGATATACGCAACACGCAAGAAAACTGACTACTGAACACGGGCAACTCTTGCCGACGTACTGCAGTAGTGCCGTTCATACTTCATTTCTACGCACCAGTGAAATTCTGGTAATGTCAGAGGAACGCACTTCTAAAGCTATACAAAGTGTCCGAAATCGGTAAGTGAAAATGTACTGTGTCAGCTATAGTTTTGTAAGAGTGTAACTAACCGCTTATAGTAGTATTGACTGTGGTATGGTAGTCATCGAAGTATTATTATTGTTCACACTCACGTGCATGTGCAAATAACTGAAATATGTATGCCTTGAAAAACTTGTAAGTAGAAAAAACACTTGAAAATCAATTAAAAAAAGATCTATAAATGCATTAGTTAAGAAAAGGGAGTTCATAACCTGCTGACTTCATGACGTATAATGGTTATATATCGCTGACCTCCTATTAATGGAAGAGTTGCTATCACTTTTGAAAATACACTTCTTTTTGTGTACGGTACATGTGCGGTCATGTAATCATATTAGTTACTTTAGTTATTGAATGAGGAGTGTCAGATATCTGTGACTGAACCTATCAATATTGACCGCTCAGTAAAAGATGAAAACTTATCACTGTCATCATAATAGTCGTAAAGTTAGGTAGGATGCAGTTGGCAATCCTTCATTTTTATGATACTTCCGAACAGCATTTGGTATAGGCCTACTGCCTTCGATTCGACTTTGTTATAAAACTCAGTGATATTTTTACTCCTGCTCTAGATTCCTGCAATGATGAAGTTGACGCATTCATTAAAGCAAGATCAGAAACGGCCGAGTCGACCAAGTCTATTGTGATGATTCATCCTCATTCGACTAACGGCATCGTCAAAATTAGTTGAAAGAAGCTATGCTGGACACAAAACTCTATATTTCTCTCCCTGACACAGTAGTACTGTTGATGGATTGGTTATGTTGCATTTATTATTTTCAATACAACTATTCCTTCACGAAGCATTGTAAAATTGAAATCCTTTGTAAGTACTGGATTTGATCGGATGCGCAGACAGGATTTTTCGTTGGCTTTTGTTGCAGAATCCCAGTGGCCAGCAAACAAAATTTCCGTGTACAGTTTTTCTCAGCTTCCTGAAAAGCGTAATTGTTGTGTTACTGACGGGTAGTTATTTGGCACCCGACTCAACATTTCATGTGAATGAGACTCATTCGCTCATGCATCAAACTGGATGTTATAATTATATGACAATATTCCTGTTGATATCTATAGCGAGACAATCTCCAATACATACTACTGATTGAAATCCTGATAATGCTGTGATGCACTAATAATTCATTCGTTGCTCGAGGTACCTGTTTGCAGCACTTCAACTCTCCCCTGATAGTTTGCATAAGTTGGCAACCTCCATCCTCTCAACTGTAATTGATAATACCAAGATTAATAACTGGAAGGAGGTTCTCCACCAAATTACACATACCGGTGTATTTCATTTGGTCTAGACAAGCGACTTAAGCTGAACAAGCTAGGCTGATCATACTATATGTCACTAGCATCCTTAGGTTAGTCATCAATAATCATACTCAAACGACCCTCGTTTTCGGAGCAGCAAGAAGTTCCACTGATATGGGATCGAGCACATCAACACTTGAAACGTGTCCTCGTTTCAACATTACTTTCGTAAGTGAGAGGAAAAAGCATACTTACATTCGACATCTGAGTACTCGGACTCGCCTGGTGAATCCATTACAAGCGAAACCTCCGCCGTAATTAACTAAAATAAGCGCCCTGCTACTGCAAGGCCGCCAACCCTATAGCATACATCTGCAGCGGCCAGAAGAGATGTCAACTACATGACGTCACAATGGACATTCCGCTTTTTCTGTAAACATACCAATATTGGGACTTTCGGTCCAAATTACGGCAATTTCCGATTAGTTTGAAATACGGAAAGCCGGCAATTTCGGTATGAAAAAAAATTCTGAACATGATTCCGCAAAGTTGTCTATGAAGATGCAGTTGACCTTTAAGTACCGGTATAGTCTAAATAATTTGTATCAGTTTGGGGTAGTTCCACGGCCTTGGTCATGACAAGAAATGTTTAATGAAAAGCAATTTCGCAAGCCTCACGGTTAAATTTGTCAAGCAAGAAGTATTTATAATAAAAGTACAATTTTCCTTCATATATATTAGAGAAATTTCCGAGCTTTGAGCGTGAAATAATGCCTCAGTATTGTTGCGTTCCGGAATGTAAAAATCGCATCGGGGGACACCTTTTCCCAAGCGATAAGAAATTGCGATTGCAGTGGCGAGTTGCAATCAGACGGAGCGATAAAGGCCGTATCAGACGAGGCGATGCCGGCCGATAATTTCTCTACTATCATGTGAGAGATCGTTGCACTTGATTAGTTTCGGAAGGCGTTGACCCGTTGCATTTAAACCTGCTCGGGGATGATTGACATCTGAGAATAGGTTTTTTGTTGTTGTACAGTTCAGGTACACTGTACAATGTACTGTACATACTACCGTATTATGATCAGTGATGGGCGGATAGTGATTTATGAGAATCCAAATCCATCCGACAGCTCAAAGCTCTGAGGAGCAATCCTTATTCCGAATACCAACAATCTCATCCAAATACCCATGCAAATCCGAAAAATCTTGTCCGTAATCCAGAAAATCCGAACAGAATAAATATTCCGAAGAATCCCAATTGTGCAGCGGCGCTAGATACATTTAGGGCCTAGAGTTGGCTGGTTTAAATTTCCTTGGACCTTTGACAGAACAAATTTAGAGTGCTACCAGTCCTATAACAAGGGGTACATTGTCCGTTTTGTTTGTCGAGCTGACGATTTTCTTTTCTTACGACTTGAAGTCAAAAGTCACGTCTGGTCAAAATTATCCGGAAACAAAGTTACAACTAGCCGAAAATATTCGAAACTAATTCTGCAATATGGTTATGATGTCTGTCCAATGTGTTCATGCTGCAATGTCTTGTCGAATGAAACCTTCTCTGAACCATGGTAGTATGGTATTTGTAAGGGTAGGTCAAAAAAGTTGAAGGTAGCACGAGTTTTGACTGCCATGATAGCTGTAGAAGAATATGCGCGTGCTGATGCTACTCGAAGTTGGTGGGTGCATCCGATTTTGCAACGCCGGCTTATACTGGATAAGTGGAGCGGCTCAATAATTTAGTACTACATCGCAGTAATTCGTCTCGCAATGCCTCGCCAGAAGGTCCGTCCGCCAAACGGTTTGAGCAAAAGTGACGCTATTCAAGTCTCGACACTGGTTTATATATGGATACGCATGAGCGCATCTCTCACTTCTCTCATCGCCGGCGATGTCGCCGAGTTAATTGACACTGTCAATTAAAATCGGCGGCGATTCGGCCGATGGCAGCGATGATAAAACAAACACTAACGCTCCGCCGACATCGCCTCGTCTGATACAGCCTTAAGGCGACAAAAGGTCTGTGGGAGCCGAACCTTGATTTCGACGTGGTGTGCCACGATCATTTCGCCAAGTCGGATTACCTGCAAGATTGCAAAAGGAGGATTTTGAAACCCGGAGCTGTACCGTCAGTATTTGCTGATCGACTTTCGAAGCCCGTTAACCCTTTTAAAGTCTGCGTCTATATCTGGACCTGGAGCTCAAGCCCAAGCGTCGGTAGACTTCTATCTGTAAATTTTTCCGTATGTATACGTGCTAGTGGGCCAGGGTTAGTTTGTATTGAAATTCAGCAGTCTTCTGATGACAATTTTCATGCACCGACGATTTTACATGAAGAGTTCGGCACAAAATACGCCTGCAGAAAAAAGTAGTTATCACCAGAAATTTCCGGATATTTTTCGAGTGGGAAATATAGTCAGAAATTCTGCCAGAACATCAGAAGTCGACTTGAACGGTATTCTGTGTAATTTTTCACCGTTTCAAACATCAAACCTTATTCTTGGTAGTATTCTGAGGGGGTTTGCTAATTGTGGTCACGCTTCGGTGATTTTCAAGCACATAGTCAAGTTTCTGACCGAATATGAGTCATAAACTGGTTTACTATGCCTGCAAATGGTTGGATACGACAAAAGAAAGTATACTAGATTGTTTCATGCCATTAACTGGGTGGTAGGGCTCCGATTCGGTATTGATATTGAACTTGACCATTATGACCACTCATTGACCACGCCCATATGTAAATTTTTCATGTATTTTTGATTTTTCGATATCTGACGAACCGCGCGGTTTACGGCCATGGTTTACGGCTTGTTCGAAACCAGGCAACGGTGGCTACGCACTGATGCATCATTTTTGACTCTCTGACGCCATCCTGGGGGGTCAGTCTTGAAAAATGAGATCGAAAGAGATTTTTTAGAGAAAAAATTTGTTTATTTAGTCTTATAAAAAAAACCTAGACATGTCTTGGGGTGTCGATCGAGAATGGAAACGGTAGAGGGATATAGTCCGCCCACTTTTAAACTGAAACAGCCCAAATTTAAGTCTTGCTGAGGTCACGGTATGAATTTGAAATGTGATGGTCAGTTTTGCGAAAACTGACCAGATTTCAAAAGGGTTAAAATAAGGTCTCAGTATAATCGCTCAGTCCCACCGTTGAGCACGCAGCCGCAAATTCTAGAAACTGATGACGAATCGTTAGATTTGATACCCATCCAACACACCACTGTCTCTACACAGACAGACGCTTTTGATAATAGAAATCTGACCCTTGAGAGTATGCTGTCCGCACGTCCACAAATTCGCGTGGTTAATTTCAAATCAGACGACAAAGGAATACAATACTTTACTGGCCTTGAGAATTTTGCGCATATGAGGTTGTTTTATGATATACTGTTGGAGAACCCGGAAAAGCCCAAATACCTTTGCTCAATGCTATCACATATGGATCAACTTTTCCTTGTATTAATAAAACTGCGCCTGAACCTTGATCATCCGTTACTATCCTACATGTTTGATATTTCGGAGGCCACGGTTTCAAGAATCTTCAATTCGTGGATTAAGCATTCATATTCGACCTTGAAAAAAATGAATATTTGGCCAACAAAATCAACCATTTTACATACAATGCCTGAAAGTTTCAAAAAGCAATTTCCCAGTACTAGAGTAATAATTGATTCTACGGAAATTCCCATAGAAAAACCCTCCGATATCAATGCGCAGAAACACACCTTTTCGACGTACAAAAATCGAAACACGATCAAAGTGCTTGTTGGAATAACGCCAAAAGGGGCAGTATCATTTATAAGCGATTGCTATGGTGGATCAACGAGTGACAGGCAAATGATTGAGCAATCAAGCCTTTTGCAGAATGCATCCTACCTATTTCAGAAAGGCGATAGTATTATGGCGGACAAGGGATTTTTAGTCCAGGATCTATTTGCTCCTTTTGACGTAGCGATCAACACCCCTTCCTTCCTGAAAGGACGAGCAAGGCTTGGCGCATCAGAGCGAAAATCGGATTTCGCCGTGTCCTCAAAGCGAGTGCACGTAGAAAGAATAATAGGGTACGCGAAGACTTATAAAATTTTGCAAGGTGTTATACCATTCAATCTACTGCCTTTGTGCAATAAGATAGTCTTTGTCTGTTTTATGCTGGTTAATTTTCGTAAACCTATCATGTGATGAGTGACACTAGCCTGAAACACTGAATGGGATATAACGGTCAATCATTCGCGGTTGAATAATATAAAGAATCTGTCGAGCACAATTCTGACTGCATGCTTTCCTTTGTTGTCTGTTCAATAAATTCACAACTTTCCGCCGTCATGTGCGGTAACGACATTGTATATTGACATTTTATCGGCCATTTGCTAGATGTCAGCCAGTTATGCATTGTTATCCGGGGCACAACTGGAAGTGAGCAGCTTGGTGTAAAAAACACCGAGGAGACCAAAGTATAAACCCGGTTAAAATGAAAGATCTCCGGGTCATCACGACCCTTTCATATCAAGCAAATGGGTTTGGGTGTCAGTGACAGTTTTACGGTCGGATTTTCTAATCTTCTCGTCGATCATTGGTCCGCGGCGTTGGTCGATATCGCATATCTGCATCTGTAAAATAATACTATACGACAGCATATGGTGTGATCAACAAGAGGATTGAATCAAGTCCTGTGATCCGGAATGGATAACAGTGTCAGGGTCAGCAATTTTATGCGATATAAAAGGACGCCAATGACTTTTGTAGAAGTCGCTCAATTTTGCCAACAACATGTGTTGAAAAAATGACGGGTCGTAGTGTATTGTCTCTATGTGAAGATCAACAAATGCATATATAACAAAAAAAAACATTTTTTTTCTGGAACATGCCAGTTGCCCCTGAATCTGATAATACCACTTGTTACTTTTTTTCAATCTACAATTGGACGATAGTTTCTCCAGGTATGGGAAGAGGTTGCCAGGAACAATTCGTTCGTTCCTTGCAGCATAAGGACATTTTACTTCAACAATCCAGTCGGAATCGATTTTCGCGTCAGGAGTTGCGGCCAGATAAGGGTATTCGTTATGAATATATAAGCCTACCGGAGTTGTGACAAGACCTGTCGCGGCCGAAAATTCTCGTATGGCTGTTGCTTCGTGTGTACGCCCGTGAATTATTGCATCAGTTCTCAAGTCTGCATCGTCGTAGATGCGCTCGCACAATTTTACCATATTTCGACGCTCTGTTGCTAAAATTACCTCACCAAAATGGGATGCAGTGATCCTCCATTTCCTCTCTCTGACCCATAATGCACAGTCACTCTGCATTACACTCAGTTCCTCTATTTGTTGTGCTTTTATGCGAGAAACCTGCAAAAAATCAACCATTGTCAGGATATGAAGTAGTTAACATGAATGCAGCTTACCATGAGCGCATCATCATCGACCCAGTATTCCGTAAACTTTCTTTCCAAATAATCATGTTCAACAACTGCGGCAGCCAAATTCGCATGTTGAAACAAATACTTGGCAGATATATCGTGATCATTTGCGGAGCAATAATGAAGAATTTTTAATCTGGCTTTTTGATGGAAAGCTGCGTCATAATTTTTTTCGACCTCCTTTTTCCCATTAAAGATCTTTTCGGCAGTTAAAAATTTACCCCCATTTTTCGAGACTGGTTGGTGAAAGCTCTGAAGTTCTTCGGTGCACAATTTTTTTATTCTAGCATTGCCGGTCAAACCACATTCCACTAGCATCAATGCAATGCAGGCTACATGTTTGCATGGCGCATTCAATCCGTCGCCTGCAGTACATTCACATTCGCTGTTCATCAATTCTCCTGACTTGTTACATCTTAATTTGCACCAGTATTTGGCATGACGTTTCATTGATGCCTTGACCATTCCCGTATAAAAATATTGTTCACCAACCATTACCACAGAACAAGCTTCAACGCACATGGCTTCCAGCATTTTCATTCCCTTGGAAACTGATTTAACTTCTTTCACGCCATCGGTCCTACCAAACTTTATAAAATAACTCATGACGAGGGCATTGCTAATGGATGGAATCAATTCGGTTGAAGTGACATATAACCATTCATTGGCCAAGGAAATCGTTCTCCAGCTGTTCGAATAAAATTCCCGCACCTGAAGTCCTCGTTTCTGTCATACGCGCACAACCTGAATACAGATACATTATTTATGTATCACGGTCTGTTATAAAATCATTTAGGACTGTTGTGTAACAGACCATAGGCATGGAGATCTCGATTACAGATTTTTATTTAGTTGTTATCTCATGCATGCGTGGGAAAAATGTCAGTTTTTGTTTTGTAGAATAAGTGTATCAATATTGTTACGGTACTGTTCTGATACCAACCGTTCCACCAAATCACTCTTTCGGCCAGAAGTCCTGGCACCTCTTTTAGACAATTCTGTTTTCAGGCGGTCTACGGTCCACGAGGAAAATGTATTGGCATTCGATGACGTAGAACTCATAATGTTAGTTGATCTTTTTCGAATGATGTGAATAGCTTTAGACTAATCGATGGTATGATGCACTGCCGAGTGCCGAATGCCGATACAGGCTTAAATCACTATAGTTTTCTGGGTAGTGAGAACACTGTGAGATCACAAGTAGGACTGGAATGGCGCGCCTCTAGTGGTTGACCATGGATGTGAATGTCTCCCATTTCGTTCACTGACCACACAAGCAGTTTTACAAGCATTACATGGGTTTCCGTACTTGAAATCTGGATTTTTTTCAACATCATTTTAGTCAGGTCACTTTTCATCATCATCATTGGTTTATAGCAATTTTATCAGTTCAATACACCACAAAAAATGCGATACAACGAAAGGACAGGAAGATGTCGAAGCGACAAGGAGTAGTCTATGGAATCTGACACCCACCTTGGCCTAGGCGATGTAAAGAGGAGGTATGCACACTGAATGAAAGTAAAGAAGATAGTATAGAAAAAGAAAGCGACAAGAAATAGGGAGGCATGTCATGGGAAGCGAGATCGATAGGTCAGTCGTGGTCCGGTAATCTTGAGGATGGACTGTATTTATTCAGTAGTAATTGCGTGTATTTCGACTTGAATGTGGACATGCTCGTCGACTGTCGGATGGCCGGCGAGATACTGTTCCACACATCAGGTCCGGCATATTTGATGGAGCTATGATCTTTTCGGTCGATCATATGATATTTGGACGACGTGGACGAGCGTGTGTTGTGCTTGGGCGCTTTTGATTCCGAAGTAAAGAAGTCATTGAAATATTCGGGGCAACGACCGCAGTGGAACTGATACATAAACTTGGCGATTTCTAGTTTCCGCATATCTTCTATGTTTAGGACGCCGAATCTCTTCAGCAGCGACTTGTTGGATGGGCAGCCAGGCCCATTTGGGGCCCTAGCTATGATTTGGAGTACTTTATGTTGTAGGTTTTGCAGTGGCTTGAGTGCAGTTTTACTGGCAGCCCCCCAGCCAACAGAGGATGCCATAGTGTAACTTCGATTGGATTAAGGATTTAAAGAGTATCAGAAGAACCCATGCTGGCATGAAGCGCCTAAGGCTGTAGAACAGGCCGCACTTCGGTGATAATTTAGTTTCTAGGGACTGAATATGACTTTTCCATGACATGTTCGAGTCCAGTAAAACCCCGAGATATTTGGCATTATCTGTGTTGGAAACGGGCTGACCAGCGATATTAACGGTTAGGTTATTTTTTGAATTTACTGTCAGCAATTGCGATTTCGAGGCGTTTATGCAAAAGTTGTTCTGGGCCGTCCACTCATGGACTTTGGGCATTTGGTCACCAGTCAGGGCATCCAGCTCAGCCGTCGAAGATGCGGAATAGAGGAGGTGAGTATCATCAGCGAACAGTGTGGTGTTCAATGAGGAGGTTTCAAAAATGTCGTTGACATATAAGGTGAAAAGGACCGGTCCAAGTACTGAGCCTTGGGTCACACCACAGGTCACCAGGTGAGGAGAGGACAAGGTGTCTGAGATCGAAAGGTCACTTTTAGGCCCGAAAATGAAGTATAGATTATTAAGATCATAATGTAGTTGCATTGATAGTTATAATCACATTCGAATGGAATATACCCTGAAATTCGTGCTTGGCAGTCTATTGTGCGACTGGGTCTGGGTTTTCCCGTAATATCCCAGTGCGGAATTATTCAGCAGCTGTTGAATGCTACCTAAGAGATACCTACCATCCGTGATTTTTAACTCATACCTGATAACAGTAACTTTTACTCAACTGTTACTTTTCAGCGATATACTATTTTCCTTCTCTAGAACGTGGCTCTTTAAAATGGAATACCAAAGCCGATTAACACATTTAATTGAAGACCGACTCGAAATATTAGAAACAATTGATGAAGAACCGGGAACGTCCATGCGCAATCGTAAGCCTTCCGCACTCACGGACGAGATGCTCTCTTTACTAGGTGATCAACGGTGTTTACTAGTCGAACACCTCTTCTCTTCTTGCAGCATATGCACGAGGATATTCGCCTCGCACTCGTCGAGAGAAATATCACAAATCCTAGGGAGTTGGCCAAGCGAGCCGACTTACTATGGCACGCACGTAGCACACACGCAGAATATGCAATTGACATATCAATAAAGCGCCCAAGTATTTAAAAGACGTAATTGACCCATTCGAAGTCCATTCTGAAATAAAGTTCAAAAGCCGTTATCGATTTTCGAAGGACTCGCCCACTGACGTGATAAATCACGAGTTGTTGTCAGTTCGAGGACAAAGTATACCCCCACTGCTCCAATTTATTGTGGCGTTGCGTTTTTTTGCCAAAGGGCATATACAGCAATCAGATGGTGATTTGAATCGGTATTTCACGCAACACCGCAAGGCGAAGCATACATCGAATCGCTACTGCAATCGCCAATCAAAAGCCGGGTTTCATCCAATACTTCCACGACGATGCTCGGAAGCTCAAATGAAGGTTTCTTCAAAATAAATGGCTTTCCGGGAGTCGTGTAGGCAATTGATTGTACACACATTCCGGTTGTATCACCAGGTGGAGATGAAGCGGGGATATTTAGAAACCGTAAAGGTTTCATGTCAGTCAATGTGCACGTCATATGTGACAGCAACAGGAAAATTTTGAACATTGTTGCCCGGTGGCCTGGCTCTACTCACGACTCCCGGATTTTCAACAACAGTGCCATTAAGGACGCCTTTGGAGTGGGTTGATCGATGGTGTCCTACTGGGTGATAACGGCTATGCCTGCCTGCCGTACTTAATGACACCATTGATTAATCCAACAACTCGCCAGGAAAAGCGCTACAACAAAATGCATATAGCAACAAAGTCGCGGGTGGAGCACTGCTTCGAGGTGCTGAAGCGCAAATTCCTGACCCTCAGCATCCCATAACGAACGAGACTTGACGATTCGTTAACGATCACCATCGCCATTGCTTGCCTCCATAATGCAGCAATAGCAAGGAATCCGTTTCTGAAAAAAGAAAATTTGGAAATTGAAACCCCAGATTTACATTTGAACACTTGCGACACAGCTTCTGGGAGGGCAGTGTGCAGTGGTGGCTTTTGGGGTGGGCGAGGTGGGCGGTCGCTAGGAGGCCCCCCCTCTTTGGTTCGTGCGTTATTTTTTCAGGGATTATAGCGAATAAACATGCAAATCCGTGTACCAAGCAAGAATATGATTCCGTACAGATGTGTCAATCATCATCAAATCTCCTCATTTGTTAGAAAAGTCCCGTATCCCTATAATCAGCATGTCTCTGCATGCGGTAGAATTACTTAGTTTTGTTGTAGTCTATCCTTGCACACATGCAATAATAGATATGGCCGAATCCAGCATCTGGCGAAACCTTGACGCGGTGAAAGATAGCTAATTATAACATATGCGGAAGGGGGGTCTGGGCGGCGGAGCCCCTCAGAAGTTACGATTAGATACTTATAGGGACCCCCGGTAAGTCTCGCCCCCCCCCCCCCATTCATAGGGCCACCACTGGCAGTGTGGCAGGGCTTCATTGCACAACTGTGAGCTGTAGCACAGCATTCACACGGATTTATTCGTTTTCATATTTCCGCAGTTCATTTTGTTCTATATTGCCTTATTTAATTCAGTTGATCAGGTTGTTACGTTACTTCATAATTTGAATCAGACGCGAGTTCAGGCAATAGAAGAGACCAACACGGAGTACCAGGAATGCAACATTTCCTAAGTGCGTTGGGGCTAATAGGAGAAACAAGCATAGAGAGCATACAACAACAAGCATACAAATGGACCAAACAGAAAATAGACGAAATAAAAGCTGGAGTGGGAGAAAATACATTCGCTGGACAAATGGTGAACAGCATATTCGTAGCAGACGAAACAGGACAATCAGACTGGCATGACTTGGAAAACTACAGACAATCAATAATAGACATAATGATGCCAATAGTATCACCAGAAGATACAGCAGAACTAACAGAACTGGGGGATGGATTGACAGAAGATGACACAATTGACCTAAGTGTTGGAGGTTTACCTAATCTCCTCCTCGCCACCTCATCCGCGTCAGCGGTGTCTTACAAAAGCCTAGAGGTGGGCCGTGCTATAAGTCGGCAGTTACGGAAAATAAGAAGAATATCGGTCTGGTGTAAATGACCAATTGACTATAGTAGTCGACAAACACCATGAATACCCCTAAAACAAACAAACAAACTGACATAACAGATGAAATTCAAAACGAAGAAGAATATTTGTA
Source organism: Botryllus schlosseri (assembly GCF_051294905.1). Classification (NCBI taxonomy): domain Eukaryota; kingdom Metazoa; phylum Chordata; class Ascidiacea; order Stolidobranchia; family Styelidae; genus Botryllus; species Botryllus schlosseri. The sequence continues at coordinate 7,625,360 of NC_137238.1, read as the reverse complement.
CAGAGACGAAGAGTCAGACATAGAATTGAATCAAGAAGAACTGGGGGATGGAAGAACAAATGAAGGGGGGAGGGAATAACAGACGAATGAGAATGCAAAGAGAAGAATTCGACGAATATTGTGATTTAGGATTATCGGAAGTAGAGAAAGAGAACAGAAAAGCAATACAATTTGAAGAATTCACAAATAACGTAATAAGAGAATGGGATAAAAATGAAAGAAGATTACATCAGCTAGGACTAGCAGCTGGAGGAGGAGAAAGAGCACACAAAAAAAGACCATGGCAGACACCACCAAATAAAAAATACTGGAAGGAATAGCAAGAGCACTGCGAGTGGGAATACCAAGGCAATGGCCAAGAAGGGGGTGGATACCAGACAGACCTGGTTATTGGTTGCGTCGTGACGGCAAAATAGAAAAAAGAGGATACCGCTCGAATGTATAAATATCGCGAATCAGAGAAGAGCTGCCAAACGACTCAGAGATGCAGAGGGAAGAGCAACAGAAACAGGAGGAACAAGTGAAGAAACAGAGGCTATATCTGGCAACGATAGCATTCCAGAGTCCGGAGCTAGAACAAGTAGCCAACGAAAGCGCGGGAGGACTCCTGAACCTGGGCCTACACGAGAGACCGGAGAGGCCGAGCCCAAAAGAATTCCATCGGGAGGCGAAAGGCCAAGGAACAATATGGAGGCAGACAGCAGATTAGCAAAATGGGGGGGGGGGCAATCCTGGGGATGATGAGCCAACTATCAGGAGTATCGGAGGTAGCGCTGGTGGGAGCGGCGGCGCTGGGGGCACCAGCGCTACCTCCGATACTCCTAATAGTTGGCTCATCATCCCCAGGATTGCCCCCCCCCCCATTTTGCTAATCTGCTGTCTGCCTCCATATTGTTCCTTGGCCTTTCGCCTCCCGATGGAATTCTTTTGGGCTCGGCCTCTCCGGTCTCTCGTGTAGGCCCAGGTTCAGGAGTCCTCCCGCGCTTTCGTTGGCTACTTGTTCTAGCTCCGGACTCTGGAATGCTATCGTTGCCAGATATAGCCTCTGTTTCTTCACTTGTTCCTCCTGTTTCTGTTGCTCTTCCCTCTGCATCTCTGAGTCGTTTGGCAGCTCTTCTCTGATTCGCGATATTTATATATATTCGCGCTGGGGGCACGGGAGTGCATGAAGTCGCTGGATACCTATGGAAAGGAACAGAAACAGTAGAATACAGAATAACGATTAACGAAGTGGCGAAATTCAAAACAATAAAGGAAGTTGGAACAACAACAACGCCAAACCAAATAGACACAGAGTGGGTGGACACATACGGAGATGGGCATCTCAGAGAAAGTGGGATAAGGAAAGAAGCGTTTGCACTGCCTGCAGAAACAAGCGCATTCAAAAATAAAAAAAGTTTGGCCATGGGACACAGCAAGAGAGGATTTAACCCGCTGAAAATGTACAGTTATTTCCGGATAAAAAGCTACAAGACAACGTTAAGGCATGCATATGCGTCCGTGCCAAGATCAAAAAAGGCAACGACAATATACAATTACAACGAAGAGGGGCACATAACAAATACGGTCACATCAACAGATGGAGAATTTACTGGGAATAACGGTCCTCCGCTAATGTGGTTAAATGAGTGGACAGACAAAAAGACAAATCAACTCTAAGAACGTGGTGCACAGCGGGCACCGTGAACGAGACATATCTGCCAGTAGCGTCGTCGAATACAGAAATAGGGGCAACAGACGAGCCAGAATTATGGATATTAGGTCAAGAAGGGGGATCGAAAAATGCATTCGGATACGGAACAACTTCAAGAGAACATCACATGAAATTAGAAAAAAATGTAAACGTTGTGGATTGTTCAAGTCCGTCCAACAACCTATCAATGGACAGTGAAGGCAATCCATGGATGCATTTGCACAGATTGGCATAAGTGGCGAAGCCAAAACTACTTTTGTGGTTTGGCTATATGTACGGGAACATCAACGATGACCGTCGGCATTCCAAGAACAAGAGAAATTACAGTGGAGTTCAAAACTCTAGCAAGTGGAGACTCGCACGGAGTGGAATAGGGGATTCCCCAATCGTGAAACTATATATTTATGTTTGTTTATTATAATATATGTTGACCCACCGAAACGAGAGAATTTTAAAAGCTGGGTGGTTCGGGGCAGGTTTAGACCGGTTCAGACTTGCCCGAGCGGACGTCATCGAGACGAAAATTCGGACTTACTCGAAACGCAACAATGTAGTGTAGTTAAAGTACATATGGAAAGTATATAAGTAGTCAGTACAATATGGACATTTCTGATATGTTCATTGGTTCGCCGTGAGTGAATTTGAATAAAAACAGAAGAAAAATGTGGAATAGACCTAGGTCTATTGACCTAGTCGCCGACAAAGAAGTTATTTTGGATGAAATATTTGACCTACTCCAGAAAGACAAAAATACAAAAGAAAACTACAAAGACATTGTTGGTATATTCCAAACCGGTTTCAAAACCTTCAATGTCACATTTGAAAGTGACGAAGTAAAACAGGCAATACTACACAAAACAAATGGCGAAATTAAAACAGGCAAGTACAGTGTCAAACTGTACAGACCACGAAAAAACTGGTATTATATCAATATCAGAGCAATACCCACCGAGGTAAAAAACAATGAATTGGAAAAACAACTCCAGAAATTCAACTTAGGAAAAGTAATGAATGTCGAAAAAGTAAACCATAGTGGAACGAATATATACAATGGCTTCCGAAGAGTGGCCATTGAAGACGTAGTGGTTGAAAATATTCCACAGTTCATTGACTTTGAAGGCACAAGGCACAAAGTGTACCTGCCGATAACGGCAGTAAAGCAATGTAGTCATTGCCTAGAAAAAGGACATGATGCAAGTGAATGTGTGAATGACTTGACTTGCAGATACTGCAAGCAAGAAGGGCACAAACTAAATGAATGCACAAAACGAAATGAAGATTTCCCAGTCTAAAAAAAGCGAAAACAGCGACTGGAGGTATATTGCATATGCAAATGGCGAGTATAGATAAAACATCTACACCAAGCAACAACAGTGCAGAAGAAAGCGGCGAAAACAATAAAACGGTGATTGAAAAACCACCAACCAACCGAACCAAAGCAAAAAGAACAAGAATAAACAGAATGATGCAGAAAAACGCCTAACCGCAGAAAAGTCGAAAAATGAGAACCAACTGAATCTTTCAACAGACGGATCTGACTCAGAGAGCGAGGCAGACAACGAAACGTCTGACACCTTCCAAGAATCAAACTCCTCAGACGAGTTTATGACAGAGGAAGAGAAAAGAGACATAATGAATAAATGGAGCACAGAGACTCGAAAACGGTCGAAAAAAAAGAAAAAGAAAAACTGGAAAAAAATCCTTACAGAAGCGATCAGTGACGGAAAGGGAATAACATCCTCCTAAAAATCAAATGGCGCTTCGTATTGCAACCCTCAACGTCAATGGAATCCATAGAAATTGGAATAAACTAAAATTAACTTTAGATAATGACAAATTTGACGTAGTGTGTATTCAAGAGACACATAAAATAAATAAAACCTACATAAAGCAATGGTGCAATCAAAATAGATATGTGCTTTTTGAAAACTGCCTCGATGTTAATGACAAAAACGACAGCAGCTATGATGCGAAGAAAAAGTACTTCAAGGGAACTGCAATACTTGTGAGCAGAGAAATACAGAGAAAATATAAAATAGACAACAAAATAATATGCAAACATCGCGCGCAAAAACTTATACTATCAAATACCAAAGAAACCACAGAAATCTGGAATGTGTATGGTCCTGCAGCCTCAGGAAGTTATCAAACGAACTTCTACAAATACCTAGACAAAAAGCTCTCGAAAGGACACACAAGAAAGATTATATGCGGCGACTTTAATATCATAGTCGATAAAATAGATGCTAAAATTACAGAGTCATTTAAAATGACAGCTGCAGCAAAGATATGGAGAGAGTCGTGCATGAAAAATCAATTTAAAGATGTTTTTCGTGCCAGACACCCAAACAAAAGACAATACACGATCAGGAGGAATAACCAAGAAAGAAGAATTGACAGGATTTATGTAACAAAGAATATGGAACAAGAAGTCAATGACTTCAAATATAATATAAACACAACCTCAGACCATATATATATGGGCATCATAGAAATGAGGAAACAGAAGAGGAAAATCTGGGGTAAAGGCCAATGGAAAAATAACGTTGAATTATTCGAAGATAAACAAACGACTGAAGAAATTAAAGAAATATACAACATCTACACCGAACAAAAGCATTCGCTCGACCGAATCACTGATTGGTGGGACGCCATAAAACAAATAGTCAAAACGATTTTGATCAGAAAAGGGAAACGAAAGAGCACCCAACACAAAATAATGGTACAAAATTTAGAAAACAAATTAAGCCGTGCACAAGACGGTTCTAAAGAATGTAACACCTTGGTATACAAATTGAAAGAAATCAAACTGAAAGAATTCCAAAAAGCGAAAATCAAAGCTAGAATAAATAATATGATGCAGGACGAAAAACCAACGAAGGAGTTTTTCAAGCGCCTGAAAACGTCAATGGAAAAACAGAATATAGAAAAGTTGAAAAATGATAGGGGAGAATTACTAACATCGAAAGAAGAGATCACGAAAGAAGTTACGAACTTCTACGTGAATCTGTGGGGACGTAAACCCGCAATCGATGAAACAAAACAAGCTAGCCTTATAGAAGAAATAAAAGATATAAAAATAACTCAAGAACAAAAAGACATGATAAACAGGCCAATCCAAGAAGAAGAAATATTAGACGCAATAAAAAATTCACAGAACGGAAAGTCCCCCGGACTTGACGGGCTAGGTGCAGAATTCTACAAGAAATTCTGGAACCTAATCAAACGAGAATTTGTAGAAGTGTTGAACAACGCTTTCTTGTTGAATCAACCATGTGATTCCTGGAGGAAAGGGTTAGTAAAACTGGTATACAAGAAGGGCGATGCAAACGATGTACGTAACTATAGGCCTATAACACTCCTCAATACGGATTATAAGATTCTGTCAAAGATTATAAATCGAAGACTAACGAACGTACTTCCGGACATAATTGCGAACACTCAAAAATGTAGCATAACAAACAGAAACATATATGACGCGTCATTGAATATAAAAGCTTCAATTGAGCATGCCATAGATAAAAACATACCGCTTTCCGTCGTAAGCATTGATCAAGAAAAGGCTTTTGATTTGGTGAACCATGAATACTTATTAAAACTAATTAAATCTCTAAATCTAGGCCATAACATAGAACGCTACATCAAAAAAACATACGCGAACGCAGAGAGCCACATTGTTATCAATGGGAAAACCCTTCCAAAAATTAACATCCAAAGAGGAATCAGGCAAGGGTGTCCTATGAGCATGTCTCTATATGCCATAGCTGCCGACCCCTTAGCTAGAAGGATACAGAATGATGAAAATATAAGAGGAATAAAGATAGGGAAATGTGAGATCAAAATACAGCAATACGCTGACGACCTAACGGCCCTTGTGATAGACGAGAGATCTATAAAGAAAGTACTAAGTCACTTTGAAGACTATGAACTTGCCACAGGGCAAAAAATAAATAAGACGAAAACACAAATCTTACAAACAACGAAAAAAGCCGAAAGTCAAACGATCTGCCCGGAACTAAAATCGTACACCAAAGAGCAGATAAAGGTTCTTGGGCATCTACTAGGCAAGAATAACAGAAAAGACATGTGGCAAAAAGTTGTAAGTAAAATTGGAAATGTGTTAAACCTGTGCAAGTGCAGGAAATTGTCCTGGATAGGGAAAATCACTATTTTGAACAGCTTAGCGTCTTCCAAGATAATACATATAGCAAAGGTCTATACACCAGAATTGAAATATGTAAAACAATTGGAGAAGCTATTCTTTAGTTTTTTGTACCATCCAGAGAAAATTGAAACTATTGCCAGGAAATCGTTGATAAACGAGAAAAGAAACGGAGGGATAGGCATACCCTATCCGAAAACAAAGATAATAGCATGTAACTTGATAAAATTAAAAGATTTAGCCACAATCGAAACAACGACTGAATTCTGGCACGTATTGGCCAGATACCAATTAGGTTCTAAAATAAAAATAATCAATAGTCGATTATACTCAAACGAAGTACTTCACAAAGACAAAACAAGCGAGGATTGGACTAGAATTCTCGCGGAAAACAAAAGTCTTAGTTGGAATGAACAAGATTGGCAAGAAACCAATTTTAAACAATTGTACCTAGACCTAACAAAGTCACACGCGAGAGCCGACGCATCCAGCCCGGCAAACTGGTATAAAATAAATTCGATTAAAGGAAATTATGAAGACAGATTGACAAATAAGGAAAAGGTAATCAACTATAGAATCGCTAAAGACGGATTCATTTTTGGTTATATAAAATTCAGACGAAGCCTGCTGAAGATATTTCATGGCAAATATGAATTTTATAAATGTAAATTTTGCAAAAAAGAAGAAGACACTATAATACATGTGTTTACAAAATGCAAGTCTACAATAAGAATACTTAATGAAATAAAAAATATTTTGGGACTAGATACGATAAAACAAGACGAAATCCTATACAATAAATCCAATGATGACGGTCTACTTCTAACGCTAATGTCAATATACAAGAAGAAGATTCTGAGATCTAAACAAAATTTCGATATCAAGAATGAAGTCTTAAAATGTGAAGATAGATGGGTGAAAGATACAATAAAATATATATTCGAAAAATTGTACAGAAGAATAAAACCGAACGACGACCTACTAACCACGGAAGCAACCAATGAATGGATACAAAAAATTGAGTCTTACATATCCGACCAAACGACGATGACATGAAAAGAAAATTGAACCCGATTGATAAAAGAAGGACAAGGAAGAGGATGATGACGTACGGAACGATGACTCAAGGGGATGAATGGATCGACGAACGAAGGAGATGAATGGACTGCCGAATCAAGAAGATGGACGGATGGAACCGAAGAATGGAACGAAAATCACATTTTGCGTGGTTGTATTGTGTTTGAACATTACTAATTTGTATATCTCATGCGTTTGAATGTGAGTGTGAATGTATAATATGGATACTTTGACATTTTAATATTATTTATTAATTTTCTTGTATTGAAATTGTAATGAAAATAAATTGTTTTGGCAAAAAAAAAAAAAAAAAAATATGTTCATTGGTGAGCCGGACGAGATTTATATTGGAGAAGTGGTAGACGAAGAGACAAAGTATGAAGAGGAGTATGAGTGCAAGCGAAGCTTCGACTTCATCAAGGACCAATGAGCAGCAATGATTATTGCCCGCTTCAAAGCGATCTCGAATATCAGAAGACGAGAGGTCCGAAATAGGGGGAGAAAGTACCGAAGATGGCTCGCGTGGGCGCGTTTGGTGCTTTACATCGACAAACGTAGAAAAGTACGAAAAGGAGATCAAGCAATGGAAAATCTTTAGCGGTCCTGCCGAGCACGATGGTGGGTCCTGCCGAGCACGATGGTGGGTCCTTTGCGCCCGTGGCATCATTGAGCCAATTGGACCAAACAAAAATCAATGGTCCGCGAAAAAGGGAACGATTTACAGACTCTTGGCTTCATTGGATATTAAACTAAAAGATGGATATCTTCAACCACTAAAAAGCTCCAAAGAAGCTTATATCAAATACATGTGGAAGTCAGACCCAGACAACATCCCAGAAGCATTATTGGGTTGGATTGATAAAAAAGCACGGAAAACCGTTAATGGACAAAAAAATACAGGAATTGCAAGAGGAATTGCAAGAGACCCTCAAAAATCAACCTTGCGAATCCAGATGGCGCAAGGCATTGATAGAAGAACTTGGCTTCACTGAGATTTCAGAGCTAACAGTGCGACGAAGTTATGATTTATGGCCGTCGACTATAAACAGTGAAAAAAAGAAGTTGCTAAAACTACTGAGAGCCAAAAAAGAACCAGTAATGACAGGGATGGAAGCTTATGGCATAATCCAAGAAATCATACACAATGCAGATTGGATTACGTATGGGCGAGAGATCACAAGTAAAGAAGCAGAACTAGCTCTGTTGAATGCAGTGTTGGAGGCGACTGCTGGTGGAGTAAGGAAAAGTCCCCATATTTTATTCGAGGGGCAAGCCGGTGCGGGAAAAACGTTACTGGGACAGCTACTGTTCTCAAAAGAAATTGCGTCAATCATCCCAAACGACAGTGAAGGGGTGGGACAATTGGAACTTGGGTATAGACCAGTGGTTCCCAACGTGGGCGATATCGCCCCCCCAGGGGGCGATTTGTCGGTCCAGGGGGGCGAAAATGGACGACAGGGGGGCGATGGCGCGTTGAAATGGCTATATTGGCGTTCATGATCATAACTGCCACACCCAAACCCTCAATTGGGATGGGGTCCTACAGTTTTTTCGTGACTTAACTTCCAAAATATTACTTTATAATTAATGTTAAGTCACGAAAAAACTGTAGGACCCCATCCCAATTGAGGGTTTGGGTGTGGCAGTTATGATCATGAACGCCAATATAGCCATTTACTTTATAATTAATGTTAAGGCAACTTTTTCAAAAAATTTTCGCGATGCGCGCCATTTCGTGGTCACGTATTTATTGCTTATTGGTTACCCTTCCTCCAAGAAATAATACGCATGAGTTATAGAAATGGGCATCTCGGCGTCGACCATTATCGCACCAAGACATGAAGTTTCAGGCCATGTAACATGCGACTCCGGGAAGTGTGCCAGAATAGAAGAAAGAATAATTGCATGATGCCAGTAACAACGTATCGGTCGCAGGTTTGCGCTTAATACATATAAATATCCAACTTTGATATGATAGCGGCATGCACTAATCTGGCGGAACATATAGACCAGGAATGGCCAAACTCTTCGGCTAAAGGGGCAAATGCAATTGACGACATTTCACCGTCGACGACTTTTATGCGAGCGCAAACGCGAAAAGACTTTCCCGTAATTGCGAATACAGTTAGACTCAATCGGGTAAATTAGGCGTTTTTGTCATTGTCAGTAGGGGGTAGGCTACCAACCAATAAATCTTGTGACAATTAAACACGCGAAGCGTGAAGAAAAATTTCGCTACTATTTTAGTTTATTGTACCATACGACGATTTACTGAAAATGTGACTGTACCCTGGATCTGCCAATGCGCCGGAACTGATATTTTATTCATCAACATCCAAAGTGTCGCAGCCAGAATTGTAATTTTTGGTTGGCATTGCAAGTTCACAATATGAGCAATTCATTTTCGATAATATAATAGGAAATTACCTCGGGGGCCACGCGAAATCCTCTCGCGGGCCACATTTGGCCCGCGGGTTGGCCACCCGTGATATAGACAGGACCATTCGATAATTTCAGAGCCGGAGCTGGAGCAGTGGTAATAATGCTGCTCCGGAGCTGGAGCCGGTGCTAATGTATCATAGAAGAGAGCTCTGGAGCCGTGGCTGGAGCAGTTTAAATTTACGGCTGCTCCAAATCCCTGGTTACATATACTATTCACTGACACACAAGGAATTTGTTGCAGCGCTACCGGTAAGCATTCAAGTCCTACCTAAATCAGAGTTGCCCTGTGAACATGACTTTCTGCGACCTAGTCAGTATTCAATGAATGCTCTATCGCATAACGCCAAGACCTCTCATTTTAATAGTAAATGGGTCTCTTTGGACTCTGCCGTTTCAATCACAGTGGAATCCGTCGACACTGGAAGATCTTACTAATCTAATAATGAATTTTGCGCCGTCAAATTGACCTGACAAACATGATGTTGAAAAATACCCAGATTTCAAGCACAGAAACCCAGGTCATGCTCGAATAACCCAGATCTGGGTGAAAAATCCCAGGAGTGGCATCTCTGGCCAATACCGTTTACCTGTGCCAGCATCTTTGCCGACCCATTCATGCGTCACTATGGTTAAGAATAGGTAATTATGGTGAGCGAGAGGTGTTAAATTGCCAATTAGCATCGCGTTCGTTGCGATTTGATGTTCATCATGGACGAACGTTGCATACCGGAAATAATAGAAAATACATATAGTTACAATGAGCACCCAGATGATATACCCGAGATTCGGGAACTGTTCTGTACTGATCAGGAGCCCGAAACTTGCTCGGACACAGCTCGCGGGTAAGTCACTAGCTCGATTATTACACGTGAAATAGCATTAAGGCGTTAAAATCTGCGTGTTGTTCCAAATCATGTTGCGTTTCTGCTCATGTGAAAATGTTGATTCCAAGGACGACCAATGACGAGTCCGGTCCAAGACAAGAAAGCGACAATTTGGACAACGACACTCGCAGGTTTGCAAGATGTCAATATATGCAGTGTCCCACTAGCCATGCACCGTACGTTAATACGCAAAGGCATCAGTTCTTACTTTGTACTCACGGCGCGCGCCGTATGTACCACATAGATACGTCGTCGACGGCGAGTGCTACTTCAACGTACAAGGTATGGGGATGATGTTGTCCTGTGTACAACACATGATAATTTCACAGTACGTCGTGGGAAGGCGAATGCGCGGACGATATTGTGGTCACCAACGTCAGGTCGCTTGCCATAACAGTTATCGTCACATGCTCTGGTACGTCTTGGACCAATGACTTTTGTTGTTAACAAGTCACAGACTATTAATGCTCATTACAGACGTGGACGATGAACACAACATATCACAGAGCGAAGATTGCGAGATCCGTTACGGAGACATTATTGTAGAAGGCGTGTGCCTCGAATTTACCGATTGACTTTCCTGGTTGAAGCGTTTCTTACGTTGTTGTTGACATCAAACACGACATACCCACAATTCGTGGTAGGCCTATTACTACAAAACGTTGCAGTACGAAGGTACTCGAGATCTCATGTAAACACGAACGGCTACGAAGTAGGCACCTTACCTGTGCAGAGGCGTTGCTTAATCCTCATGCCAAGGTCACCAACACGCGACCAGCGACTAGGGCTGGGCAAAATCGAGTACCTGTGTGATTCGATTCTGAATCACGTTTTATGCTTCGAGTCGAGTATTTGAGTATCACTCATTATGACGTCAATACAGAATGAACTATGTTAAATTTCAAGTATGTACATTTTATGCCACCACAAAGAAAATAATGCCTTGCATCCGTTACATTAAAGATCCTTTGATATTTCTTCGACCATGCCGATTTCATTGCGCTTCGTGACAATGTTGTGGGATGATCATGACTTCGGAAATATGTTACTTCCAGTAACGTTCGTAGCTTTGTACAATGTCTCGTATGCTGCGACACGGCCAATCAAGATTTCAAGGCTTCGTCGGTGGAAAATAGTATGAAAACTATAATTCCCGTTAGTAAATTAACTTTCAGTTGCGAGGAGCGTATATTTTCAGTACTCGAATCATTGTGCCCAGCCTTACCAGCGACCAAGTCACATGGTGTGTGTATTTGGTACTGTATTTCAATTACAGCATAATATGCTAATATCTCACGGGTGAATGTGACAATTACAAACAACGCCATAGCTATCCACGTTCTTGGTCGTAATGTTGCCGCCGCATACTTTGAGAAGTAGATAACTAGTTAGTTGTTCGTAATCGGTGTGGCAGTCATCCGATTAATATCAGTTGTAAAGAGTGATAAGCTACATATGAATTGCGTTATCAAGGGTGAGGTTTGGCACGTCTGTTCTATACCTCTTGTTTGACCTTCATTTCCGACAGTATATACCGGATTTTACTGAAAAATAAGGTGCACACGAGGAATCCCATGCAATGAGCTCGGGTTAGTCCCAACATGAGGTCATTAATATTCAATTGTGAGGTGACGATTCATTGGCATGTATGGCTCTTTGGGAGTTGATATGGATAAAAATAGGGCCAATATGACTCTTCGGACAAGAAAAGGGTCCCGACCAATGCTATATAGGCTAGGCTAGTCTAGTCGGTATGTATGTTTGCGTGTATGTGTGCCCGTTATTATTTTTTGTTATACGTGTATGTGTGCCCATTATTATTTTTTGTTATATTAACAGGCACCCAAGTATGGTCACCCTGTCATCTGCTTCAATATGGCGAATGAAGATTGATTGGGCAGTCAGTTCTAAAACGGAACACGTGACACGAATACACAACATTCATGAGGTATTTGCAGTGATGATATGAATTCATTCAGTGTTCAACATGCTAATATTTACCCAAAATTATAAAACTTTGACTTTCATGTCAATTAATGTGCATACGCCGTGATTTTCTATATCTATGTATTGATTATTCATCAAAATCAGATATGGCACCCATTTGTAACCTCATTAACAAACAAAGCACGTGCTATCTAGCAGGTGGGGCCAACCTTTTCAGCCACCTGACCACATGAAATTGACGAACCGTTGCGCGGGCCACTTGAATGTCGATGCCATTTTGTCGTCGCCCGATAGGAACAAGGATTAGGTCATGGCAATGATATCACTTATATTATTACGCATCGAAATCGATAACAATTTTTAATGTGCTAGCTATTGACGTAGCCAGGAGCCAGACACGTGTTCGTATATATCAATTCTTACTACATGACCAATGACCATAAAGGAGGATATTAGCATCGGATATATTTTACTTGGATTTTTCTTAGCCCTCAACACGATTCATGGTCACTGGATTTCTTGCGCCTAATTTACAGAAACGAGTTAACTATGGTGACACTTGAGTGTAACCCTCTGGCCGACAAGGCTAGTCGCACCTGAACTATAGTAATTGAAAGATTACAGCAATGTCATTTGCTAGTAAACTAGCTCCCCGCAGTAACTATTTCCTGACTTCAATATTGTATTTTTACAGAATCTCACACGGTCGCTACCGGCAGTTTTGTATAAAAAGTATTGTAACTTCCTATCCATTGATAAGGTACGAAGCTCATCAATGTTAATAGCATATGAAGCTATTATCAATTCCATTTTGTAAATTACGCATCATTGGTATTTTATTGCCGCAACAATATATAATTCGTTCGATGTTGGCGATTAAGAAAATATCACCACTGTTACCTGTCAGCCAAATCTGCCTATTTCTTACAGCTGTACCAAGTTTAATTTTATCCGAAATCCGTGATTGCTCTGATATTTACAGTGACTCTCCAGTTATGTGTCACAAATAAATTGACCGCAACCAAGGTGATCACAGCTATGTTGTCAGCAACCAGTGAATTTTGCTCCTCGCAGTACCCAACTGTTATTATTGTATTTCTAGATTGGAGGGTCGCACTTCGCAGCACCTGCCGTTTTTCACGAAAAGTATGACCACTTCTTATTGATTGATCAGTTACGAAGTTCATCAATGTTCAATTAGCATCTGAATCAATTCCCATGTAAATTACGCACCAGTGGTATTTTATTGTCGCAACTAACATAACTATCAATGTTGGTAAAAAAAATCGCAACTTTCAACTGGCTGCATAATCTGCTTAGTTTATTCCAGCGATTCCCAAACTGTGTGTCGCGTATTCTATCCATGCTCGATCATAAATGAACGGATATCAACATGTATTATATAATACATATACACGTGGTATATAAATTACGGATATAATGCACCAATTCAGATTGTTTGTATGCTAGAGAGCACGTTTAGCGAATCGGACAACAATCCGATCGCCAACGGATTCTTAGTAGTATCCCGTATCGATATGTAACAGACACTCATTCGGCATTAGACCCAGTTCTCTATCCAACAAGATCGGGACGAATCGCCGAAGAATTTCCTGTACGTATCAACATACGATAGTAATGATGCCAGAAAACTCGTCACTGATTGTGTCGGTGTCGTTATGCGCACTACATGTACGACTACCTGTTACATGTAACGTTTTGCTACTACCCGCTTCACTTAGTGTCAACGTATGTTACATAAGTAAAATAGATTACTAACAAATGTGAACTAGCCACCCTCACTGTACCTACCACCGATTTGTATGTACACTTGGTTGCTGCTATAACGCGCTAGAGCTGCCGACTGCAATGACATTCTATAAACTAATTTCCTGATGTAACATCGACATACACAAATTAAAATGATATTTCGGTGTACATTAAAACATATATTGATAACTTTTCAACACCGCGGACCGCGACGGCGCGTCCGTAAGAAATAACCATCGTGTGCGCGCTACGCATAAGTTCAAGTGTTTCGCTGAAGTGGATCCTGTACTTCCTGGCACAAAGGTCCACGACAAGGCCGGTAATCCTGTGGCAGTAATCTGACGCATTACTGCCACGTTGCGTTTCATCGAATTTAGGGCGACGGTTCGTGTCGCCGACGTCATCGCGTCGACGGGGTAGCGCATCCGTGCCAGTTTCATCGGTACGTGAGTCGACGGATTGGCGTACCTGTGCAAAAGTTGCATGGATTACATGCCAGCTTCATCGCACTACGACATATGCAACTAATACTTCGACAGCAACTCTACTTTACTATTGGCATAATAACGAGTAGCAGACTCACATTCTGTTAATGTATGCGATGGGCTCGGTCACCACCAATGGCGTTTGGAATTTAGCCTTCAGCTCACTAGCACTCTAGCAGCCTGCAGGGTTCTCTGGACGTTGGTACTGGATATTCGTCCGGCCATGGATAGACTTTTCGTCTGTATTACATCGTACGTAAACTACAGTTATACTGACCCTATACGTTGGCTGGTTACCTATACATACACGACTACTCACCATCAGGAAGCCGTCGCACTGTGCGTCAGCCCGTCTCCCAGGTTTCCTGTCACCGGAGTACACGTACACCGTGTTGTTATTGCGGTCCCGGAGCAACGGGGCCATACAGGGCACACTGCACCTGAATGACCAGAAGTGTGTCCGTATTCGCTGGCTTTCTATGACGCTCTTGGTGTACTCACGTAACTCGGTTGCCGACGTATCTGCCATGTTGCTGCTGTCTATTAAGAGTAACATTGTCCCCTCGCACCTATAAGGCGACCGTTACGACAGGTATGCAACGTGCGATAATGATTGCGTGCTCGAGTCGTCAGAGTTCGTCATAATCATTGCACTTGCTGATTGCACAATACAATCCATCACAGATTGACTACGTCCGTTCAGTTCATCTGTAATGTGAGGATGCTATAACAACACTTAGGAGGTTGTTAAGAGTTTGAATAAGATGCGGGAAGCTATACGGTGATGACTACGGCGATGATATACGGTAGCTATACGGTACACGTATTACATGTCAATCAACCAAAACATGTCAAATTGTATTTGGGCCGTATGACTAGTTACGTAGTCTACACCAAAAGGCGCAATAATCTACGCCAGTGCTTTCAGCCTTATTGAGCTCCATTCGCACTTTTTTTGCAAAATGAATTTCATTCGCACAGACTAACCGAAAATTGTTATTCAAAAAGAATATGAAGATAATTAACAACATTTTGCTCAGATGTGCAACAAATTGGCTACTAGATTAAGCTATCAGGTGTCTCATTAAAAAGAAAACTTTTTTCGCTATTTTTGATTTCAACTATTTCACTAAAACCCTTCTCGGCCAAGCAAGCTGTTGGGTTTTGTACAAGAACATCTACTCTAGTGCTTGGATGCCCAGGTCTGCAGGTCTGCTCTGCACACCTATCCAAAATACAGCGTATTTTTCACGAGCGAATAATGCTTGCTGGCAGAAATCGTTTTTGAGATCTGACGCAAAGGTCCCGGAGGCTCCAGTCTGTCGCGAGGGTGAAAACCTCACATGTTTGTGTTGAGGCTTTTCCCTTATGTCTCGGAAAATAAGGTCCAAAAACGATCAAGACGAGTAGGCATATTAGAGCTCGCTAGCTTATGATATACGGTTCTCCAACTTGTGTTTCGTCTTTTTTTTTTCGATTTCCCATTTTCTGTCTCGCGAGTAAATGAGAAGAGCAAATAATCTTATAATACCTTGTGTTCTGCTTTTTAGGTCAATCTAGCTTGAGAATTCATAACAATTTTTTAAGGGTAAAAGCTGCTTTTTAGACCATCACCAAAATATGATATTGCGTCTCACAAGCCGAGCCTCAACCATGGAAAGGAATTCATTTTTAATATTACAGTAGTATGCTACGATTTTACGGACATGTATGACATACAAAACGCGCGCAACACAATTCTATACCAAACACAGCTCTATAAAACATGTCTGACGGACGCGATTTTAAATTATGGTGAATTAAATTCCTATGCGTGTCGCACTTGTACTACTGTAAATACTGAGAGAGAGAGAGAGAGAGAGAGATATTTATTGATTTGTCCAACCGTAAAGAAAACATCATTGGCACATGAAACAACAATAAATGAACTTAACGGTATAGGACAGGGTGTGACCGATATGACTCTGGGTAGGGTCAACTAGTCTGATCACACCCTGCATTAACAAATACAGATATCGTGTCATAAATTTGGATGCATTGGTTGGGATCAAACAATACAGCTCAGCATAAAAATAAAATACTGAAGAAACTAAAAAAATTGGTGTGAGACAAGCGGATCATTGGTAACGGGAGATGAGGTGACTGAATAATTCCTTTTTGAAGGAGTGGTATGGGAGGTCCCGTATTGATGAGGGTATAGCATTCCATATGACAGGACCGGCATAGTCGATCGATTTCTTTGTGAGGTTACTTGTGGGTCGATGAAAATAGATGTTACCTTGGGAAGAAAATCTGGTATTATGTGAGTGAACAGTTTGAGCAAGGGCGAAGAAATCATTAAACACAGGAGGCAATTCATTTGAAAAATATTGATGCATAAATTTAGCTACTTCAAATGCAAAAATATCGTCAAATTTTAGAATTTTGTATTTACGGTAGTACTGGGATAATCTTGTTCGTTGGGGCAAGCCAGCCATCAAACGCATGGCTCGGTTTTGCAGGGTACGAATTTTAGAACAATGTGAAGTACAAGCATTCCCCCATACAATTATGCCATACTGTAGATACGAGTAAAAAAGCGAAAAGTAAATTGTCCTAAGCACAGATCTAGGAACTATGTGCTTGAGTTTTGTCATTACACCTACACATCTAGAAAGCTGTGTTATGGTATGAGCAATATGCGGTTTCCATGACAATTTAGAGTCAATGATGATTCCAAGATATTTTGCTGAGTCACACAGTGAGATACAGTTATTATCTAGATTAACAGTAAGGTTATCAGAAGCAGTATTAAAGAGCATCATCACAGTTTTATCGGTATTTAAACTTAGTTTGTTAGCAGCAAGCCATTGAGAGACTTTTGTAAGTTCACTCTGCACAGAACTTTGTAGGTTGCTTATAGTATCGGATGAAAGAAAAAGATGGGTATCATCGGCAAACAGTGTAGTATAAAAGGAGGAACAGTTGATAATGTCATTGATGTAGATCAAAAATAGGGTCGGTCCTAAAACTGAGCCCTGAGGTACTCCACACTTTACATCCATTTCTACCGATTTTGCCAGACCCAGTTTCTCAAACTGCTTACGGTTTGCAAGGTAGTTCGTGAGCAGCGACTTGGCAATCCCTCTAATTCCATAATGCTCTAGTTTTCGTAGCAGTATCTCGTGGTTCACAGTATCAAAAGCTTTCCGAAGATCAATAAAGATACTACAGCCAACTCTTTTATCTTTAATAATTTTGTAGTAATTTGTCACAATTGATAGGGTGGCATGGTTATTGTTATGACCCGATCTAAAGCCAAATTGGGATGGAGTGAATACCGATTGCAATTCAAAAAATTTCTTGAGCCTATAATCTAGCAATTTCTCATATAGAGTGGAAAGGTTTGACAGAATTGAAATTGGACGGTAATTAGACATTGAATTTTTGCAGCCTTTTTTATGAACTGGAATAACCCTGGCAGTTTTTAGAGCACTAGGAAAAATACCCAAGTTCATGGAGCCATTGAACAACGTACAAATTGCATCTCCTATAATATTAAATACTAGTTTTATGAAGTAGATTGGTATTGAGTCAGGTCCTACTGCTTTTGTGTCCTTCATTCCAGATAATATCGTTGCTACCTCTCCTACGTCGGTCGGCTCCATAAAGATGGAATTCATGGAGCGAGGCTTCATGAATGATAGGATATCATGCGGGCTTTGAGGTATAGAAGATGCTAGCTCTGGACCAATCTGGCAAAAGTGATGGTTGAACTTTTTTGCTACAACATCAGGATCTTTGATGACCGTATTGCCACATGCTATTTCAATGTTCTGCAATTGTGCTTCGTTTTTGTTATTGGAAGCGTTCACAATTTCACGAATGGTTCTCCAGGTTTGCTTTTGATCCTTGGAACTCTGCTCGAACCGGTTCATGTAGAATGCTCTTTTGGCCTTTTCTTTCATTTTTGTTACCTTGTTGGCATATCGTTTGAAGATCTTTTTCTCATCTTCAGTTCCGTTAATATAATATCTTTTATGTATCCAATCTCTTGTTTTGATGGCTGCCAGAATTTCTCGACTGATCCAGGGCTTAGATTTTAGGCGTCGGGCTTTCCGATTGACTTTGCGGATAGGAAATTCTTTGTCAATGGCTTGACTTATGTCAAGAATAAACTTGTCAAATTGGGAGTCAAAGTTTTCGCTAGTGAGTGGCTCAAGTTGATAATCCTTGAAAGCGTCTGCAATGTTTTCAATGAAATCGTCAATCCCCTGAGGATTCAGCGGGATTCTGCATTCAAAAATACTAGTAGTAACAGGTAAAATTTGATTGACATGACACATAATAGGATAATGGTCAGTCATACAGGGCTCAATGACAAATGGAGCAAGTCTATATTTACTTATGTTGGTATACATGTGGTCCAGGAGAGTGCTGGAATGGTCAGTCACTCTGGTTGGTTTGGTAGCCATCTGGACCACCCCGTACGACTCAAGCATATCAGAATATTTTGTGGTGAAACTTGTGTTCTGTAGGAGGTCAATATTGAAATCTCCCATTATAAGGAATTGGTTATTAGAGTCGGTTAAGCTGTCCAAGGTTTTAGAGAATTCTTCCATGAAGGTTTCTTGTTTAGTTCCGGGATGTTTATATATTACTCCGATGATAAGGGGCTTTTGATTCCGTGTTGCAATTCTGACAAAAATACTTTCGACGCCATCTGTATAGCAGTTTAGCTCATGTACTTCTTGACACGATAGATTTTCTTTAACATATAGACCAACTCCGCCTGCGTTAGTTTTTGAAGGGCAGTGTAGGAAGTTATATCCAGGGAGATTAACATTTACTTGATAATTGTTCTTCAGCTTCGTTTCAGAGATGACGATGAACGTTGGGGAACAGTTGCATGTTTTGAAGAGAGCAGAGATATCTTCCAGGTGTGCTGGTAATGACCTCGTATTTATACGGGCAAAAAGAAATCCTCTAGATTTTGGTACCAAAGCTGGATCTCCCGGTGCAACACTAATACAGTCATGTACTTGACAGATATTGTGGGTCATTGCGTCAAATTTGATTTGTTATCATGAGGCATGTTCCCATCTTAGGCTAGCCTATATGATCTTGGATAGGTCTTTCGAGGATCGAATTTGTATCCTGTTTGAGTCGTTATCCTTCTTGATGAAAATATTTCCATCAGCAGTCCATATGTACTGGTAATCCATGCTTTTCTGGAGCTTTCGTGCTTGGAAGAAGAGATCTCTTCTCAGTTTAGTTAGATTTTCACTAATGAACAGTTTTTTCATGCCAGTTATTCCAAAATTTGTGGCACTTGCATTTTTCCCAAGTGATCTTTTTTTAAGAAATTCCGTCCTCGGTCGTCTTGAGGCAAATTTCACAACAACTGGAGAAATTTTGTCAGGGTTCTTGAAGTGGACTCTGTAGGAGTAGTCAATATCTTCCTCAGAGACATCGATACCCATTGCTTTGCCAATTTTTGATACAAGCGCTGTGGTGTCCTCATCTTTGGAGGCTGGGATCCCACAGAGCTCGAGGTTTTCATTCCGGGATTGTTGTTCCTGGTAATCATTCGCAAGCTCCAATGTCGTCATTTTCTTGGTAAGGGTATTGACAGCAGTTTTCAATTCCTTATTTTCCTCTTTCAGGTTCTGGAAGTTTGCCAGGGTTGATTGCAGTTTAGACTTATTTTCCTCGAATTCAGCATTGATAAATTTGATACTCTTCTTGTATTCTTCTACTTCCTTCTTCATTTCTTTATTTTGTGTTATAAGTATATCCATCCTCTCTTCAATCATGCTTTTAAGTTCAGTCTTCAGGCTTTTTGTTATTGAAGACTCCAAAGACTCCATCTGCTCTTCAATCATGTTTCTAAGTTGAGTCTTCAGGCTCTTTGTTATTGAAGACTCCAATGAGTCTAGGCGCTTCAGTATGTCCTTTCTGTCGGTCATTTCAGAATGTATGCCTATTGCTAGTTATTGTTTAATTCAACCAATGCTTGACACTTAATACAACCAAATACTCCAATGTCTACTCAGATTGCAAGAACGGGACTCTTCCGTGCCGACAAAGGAGCATATCCATATCAGAAGGTTTGGCCATCCAGCATCCGTCATTTTTGGCTAAGGTTTTGTCGCCGCTTATGTTTTGGGACCTTATTTTATCAGCGGTTTGTTGGCCAAAACTTTACGTCTTCATGTGCCCCGACGCAGAAGTATGGTTGGCCTCGAAATGAATGATACTTGTAGGTATAAACTCGCTCCATGCTCTACACTAGTTCATCCAGAAAAACCCTCCCGACGAATCTTATCATGAATTCTCATGATAAAGGCATATTTTCTGGTTGTCTCGCTTATTGGCTAACATTACCCAACACAGTGACCTTGGATATGTAAAAACTATAGCAGGATTTTTTGCAATAAATTCAACAAATATTACATACATATTGACATATAGCTCTGGCACCGTGGCGACCCAGAATTATACCCTTCGAGATCCCTACTTTCATAAACCTTGAAGGGATAAAAATTTGCGTTACAGTAACTGTGTGCGTCTGTAATGATGTTATTTACTACTATCCTCGTTCCTCGCGCTAATCGAACAGTTATTACGGAAATGAGAGGATTCTAGTAGTGTTATTACCTGAAATTGGCGCCCCGCCCCTCAGGCTATTTAGAATGTAAACACTCTCATAATATAATTAACGTCGGACTATGGCCGGTGCATGCTTCCGAGAAATAAATAAAATTCATTATACGTTAGATTATACTTTCCTTAGATATTCTATTATGTGCATTTAGGACTAATATTCTAATATGTGTATTTTGACATTCATTGCCACGTCAAAACTTACCTCAGTTAGAATCGAACCTGGTTTGGTTGGTATTTTACATACATTTCGCGCGATGACGTTAAAGGTCAACTGCATCTTAAAAATGACTTTGCCTTGTATCGTACGTTATGTGGTTAGGAATATGAATAAAATAATAAAAATTGAAATCACATGATAGTTTTCAAGTAATTTAAATTATAAATCGAAAAGCTGAAAAACGGATATGAAATCATTCAGCTATGAAATGACGTCATGTGAGTGACACGGCTAAAGTCCTGGTATAGCTCAGTATGGTAAACAGATAGTTATTAGTGCTGGGGTTGATTTTGTTACTGGATTTGATTGTGAATATGGAAGGTATGAAGAAGATGAGGCACGGAGGTACATCTGGTGTCGCGTATGGTTGCTCGAATACGCGATATTCGTTACCCAAAGTGTCTTTTCATCGCTGTCCAAACCCTATTGCTGGAGAGGATTATGAAGACTGTGAAAGTGATATCCAATCCTTGTCAACTGATGATAGCTTCCACCCAACAGAGTTAGATGGCGAGTCAGAGTGAGTACTTGAACAGTGTAATCATATTTGTACCAAGTCTTCACCAAGATATTGATTTGCAGGCATTCAGATTCAGAGCAATGTCTGGAGAATAGCAAGAAGACCCAGTTTGTGATTGTGGACAGAAATAAGCTGGTGAGCATTTTTCAACATTGTCCAATGTGTCAATCAGAGTCGGACGTGCAAGAGTCTGGTTTAGGTAGCACACTGAGAATCAAGCAAGACTGCACACTCGAGCAAGACTGCACAAACTGCTCATACTCCAGATTTTGATTTACGGGTAGTGTAGATGCCGTTACATCCTTTAAAGATGAAATAGCCTACTTGACTGCATCAAAAAGAACCAAACTGCTCCATTCAGCATGTATACATGATACATATAGGCCTAAATTTAAGTTACAATGAATAGCATCTTTGATTCTGTTGTTTACCATTATGACAATCCATTTTCAGATTCATTGGCATATGAAAGGATTGGCGATGTTCTCTACTCCACGCGAATGAAAAATGACATACGCCATCTATCGCCGAATGGAAGCACTGCTGGAAGTGAATCATTCAATGCCCTCCTCAATTATTTCTGCCAAAGTTATATCACTACAACCATATTTCAGTCAAAAAGCCAGGTAGGTACCTTGCAGTGTCTCGGCTATTCAAAACAACCTATATCAGATTTTGGTATGATTACTAGCCTCATCAATTATGCATTTTTGTAGGATGCAGTTGGCAATCCTGCATTTCAATGAAAATTGCTCGAAAACTCAGAAAATGCCGAAAGAAAGAGCACCGCGGTCAAATACCCGAAGTACAAAAATGGGGAATGTACGGTCCACAAGATACTTGAAAATTCAACATTTGGTAACTGCCGTCGATCTGACTGCATCATAAGATTTCGTCATATTGTTATGCCTGTTCTAGATTACTGCAAAGAGCTTGTCGAAGAAGTTCAAGCAATCATCAGAACTGGACCAGAAACTGATGTTGAGTTGAACGATTGTGCTGAGACCGTTCCACCTCCTCTGACTAGCAGCATAATCAAAATTAGCAGAGAGGAAGCTATTGCCCGACCGACATAAAACTCGATATGCTTTTCTGCCTGACACAGTAGTTATTTTGGTCAATGAGATATATGCGTTTATTATTTGGAATACAACTGTACATTCACAATGTGGCGTTACTGAACTGGAATCCTTTATAAGAATTTGACGTAAATTTTGTTCGGACAGCAGTAACAACGCATGCAGGCAGGATTTTCCGCTGCTTTTTGCCACAGAATCCCCATACCCAGCGAACACAATTTCTGTAGGCAGTATGTTTCAACTTCTTGAAAAGTGAAAACAAGTGTATTAGTGCGAGAAAAGTATTTGGCGACCGAATCAGAGACTCATCCTATTCATGCATTGAACTCGATGATATTATTCTGTGGCCATATTCCTGTTGATATCCATAGTAGGACATCTGCAATACGTCAACGTCCAGACACACTGAATTGCATCCTGGCAATTCTGTGATACACTTTAATTCTGTCAGTAACTCTCGGAACCTCCTTACAGCAAAAACTTATCAAGATAGACAAGATACATGACTGAAACGAGCTATTACACTACAGACTATATATGCAACCGTATTTCATGTAGTCTCGACGAGTGGCTTGCGCTGAGCAAGCTAGGCTGATCATGACCCATCATATGAAGCTGCAAGGGGTTCCACTGACGTGGGATCGAGCGCATCAACACCTGAACCAATCCGGCATTTAAACGGTAATTTTGTAAGTACGTGCAAAAATGATACTTACATTCGACATCCGAGTACTCGGACTCAGTCTCAATATCACTTTGCAAATCCGTTGCAATGGAAACCTCGGGCATAACTGACTAGAATAAAAACTGCGAGAACACAAACTATAGATAACTAACCGTAGGTTAGTTATCTATACACAAACAGCCGCTGTGACCGGTGTTGATAATATGTGTCACTCACTTGACGTCACAATGCACATTCTGCTTTTTCTGTAAACATGCCAATATTGGAACTTTCAGTCAAAATTACGGCAATTTCCGATTGAGTTGAAACACGGAAAGTCGGTAATTTCGTTATGAAAAAAAATTCTGAACATGATTCCGCAAAGTTGTCATAAAGATGCAGTGGACCTTCAATAGCTTGCTTCCGATAAATAAACAACATTCATTATACTTTAGTTGATACTTTTCTCGGATATTCTATTATGTGTATTTAGGACTAATGCGACTTGATAATATTAGTGCGTTAATTTTCGAGAAATAATTTTTGTATATTTCGGACTATGTATGTTCGCGAAGACTGTAATTAATTGATATAAAAAATGGGATTTCGCCCATTCCTACTTCCAAATTTTATTTTACACTCGCGGTTTTCTTGCTGTATATTAAAATTATACGTACATTTCGCGCGAACAACTACGCATCATTTTATGTGAATTTCATCGATAGTGTTCGAGTTCTATGTGGTATAAGTACAATTCCAGCATCGGTATTTGCAATAAAGCCTAAAAATTAGAGTCGCACCTTTTCGCAATTTATGCAGCTATTCGCGCAGACTTTGCCGCATTTGCTGTATCTGAAGTAGAATTTCTGCGTCGTTATTCGCTATAAGCCGAGAAATGAACCTTCGCGCAATTTATATAGCCAAACGCATTAACTTTTCTGCATCTGAAGTATAATTTCAGCGTCGTTATTTGTTGTAAGCTGAGAAATGTACCATCGCGAAATTTTTACAGGCAGTCTCACACACTTTCTGCGTCTGAAGTAGAATTTCAGCGTCGTTGTTTGCTATAAGCCGGGAAATTAGAGTCGCTGCTTCGCGACATTTTACAGCCAGTCTCACACACTTTGCTGCATCTGAGCTTCATACTAATACATGCATAATTTTTGCATGACGAGAATACGGGTCATACGGTCAATAAACGCCGGAGGCGAGTCATTTAAACCTTGTTGCTAGATAATACCGCTTTCGGCTACAACAAAGTTGCCCTGCAACAAAAAAATAGAAGCCCTAATGATCATGCAGAGGAAAGTTCAATTATACATCGAATTATTCGAATAGACTAACTACATTGTATAGGTATGAAGTGAAATAGAACGGAGTTTACGCAAAAGTTGCTATTGATCATAGACCAAGCTTGCATTCAGAGCTGGAAACTAAATGCATATGAAAAATTTAACTAGGTTTTCCCCACACGCATCAAATGTAGGCCTACTCAAGTGTTTATGAGGTGGCGAATAGTTCGAAGGTTGTTGGCATGCAAGGACGTCACATAGAATTGTGGAGTTTTCTGTAAACTATAATCCAGTGATCTATAAAGTCGGACACTTCTACATCGAATTTGTTAAGTAGACGCAAAACTACTTAGCCATGACATAATAAAAATTCAACTTGTACACTTTTTCACATTTTATAACTCACAAAATTACTTTTCGCTATATTCAAAGTCTGTCTTTTCCCTAATATTCCATTATATGTATTTAGGGCTAATGCGACATCACTATGTTGGCGGCAGCCCCGATTTGAACACACTTATCTTGCAAATTAAACTCATCGTCCACCACGGACACTCAATGAAGAGCACCCCGGAGCACCCACATAAATGCTCTACAATTCTTGATATATAATATACCGAGCATATAATAAGCTTACAAAACTTATACTTGAGTACTCCGAAATGTACAAGTACTTTACCTTTACACGACGTTTTTGTAAAATGAATACTAATTTTAATGAAAAGTAAAAAAGCGCGAAAAACAAAAAGATTTATGAATGATACGCGAAGCATAGATAGGTAACTGTCTCCTCGGTAGGTGGTTATATCACTCTATTGAGCGGAGATAACTCATCCGTCCATAGTTTTTAAACTTGATCTTATGTCTAGCAGTTACGGTTTCTGCAGTCTCCACATTTTACGTCTTATTTTCACTAGACGTAGACAAGCGATTCTCAAGCATAGAAACATAACTACTTACTGAAAAATCGTTACGTAGAAGTGGGGTTGGTCTACGAACATAACCACTTACTTTGAAATCTGTACTTGTAATCGAGCGGAATTGCGACCGATACGAAAGAAGATGGTCATCTATTCTATATTCCAAAATAATCAAGTTGGCGATTTTTTACCACCATCTAGCCTCATAGAAACTTTAGTAGAATCACTTATAACTCCTCACGATTTTTTACCACTATCTAGCCTCATAGAAACTTTAGTAGAATCACTTATAACTCCTCAGTTTACTCAAGTAAATCTAATTTGATACTCGAGCACTGAACCTTAATTTTCCAGCAGTATGATAGACGCCCTCAGATGGTACTCAACATCGTGCAATTCTACTCGAATACAAGTACAAGTAGAGATTTCAAAGTAAGTAAGTAACTGGTTATGTTTGTAGACTATAACTCCACTTCTATCGTTCAGAAAGGCAAGGACGTAGATTATTTTTTGTCCTTGATGTTTGGGATGTTTGAGATGTTGAGCAGAGAAGTACATGTACTTCTTTAAAGTACTCAAGTAGGCTAAAATGCCAAGCTACCATGTAACTAAGGCTAATATTTGTCATAATAACTACTATGAGCGCACAATTAGCTTGTTCAAAATCTCCAAAAACCAGGGATTCACTGATTGAATTGATATATATTGAATTAAAATAATGCTGCATACGAAATTTGGTAGATGTGAACGTATTTTTATTAAAATGTTCAAATTTCACTGACAACCTCTTGAAATTGTCACAGTCTCTAAAACAGAGATCTGAAACACGCGGCTCGCGAACCACCAATTTAATAAACCGTCGAACAATTTGGTTAGGAGACAAGATTTTTAATAACTCCACACCCAGTGCGTTTTATGGGGATTAATATTTTTAGATTAAATATAGCGTATCGAGACTTCGTGAGACTTACTTGGAAATAGTTATTTCTACCATAATTTATAAGGTTTCTCAAATATCGTAGCAACGAAACTGGGTTGAGCGAGCGGTCGCGAGTTAATGTACTAATTGACTGTTTACGTTTGATACACATTACAATCATTCGCTAGCGGATAGCTGTGAGTGCGCGAGTAAGTCAATAAACGGTATCATAATCGAAAATTTACCTTGTCGAGTGTGTCACAATCGTTCCTCGGCGAAGCGTCCTAGATGTAATGTTAACGTTTTTCAATATTTCGGAATGCGATGATAAACCTTCAGTGCTACTATTTCTTCAATATTGAGCCTTTGTTCTCGCACACCCCGTGTTCTCACACACCCCATATAGCTCGAAAATATATCTCCATTCATCTATTCAGAGCAATAAACACATTTCCACGATGATTTTACATTCGAAATATACGATAATGCCTCAATAATTATACGAATCATTACCATTTTGCGTAGACTAAATTTCCTCGTTGATA
Organism: Botryllus schlosseri; assembly: GCF_051294905.1. Lineage (NCBI taxonomy): Eukaryota > Metazoa > Chordata > Ascidiacea > Stolidobranchia > Styelidae > Botryllus > Botryllus schlosseri. Next base: position 7,598,096 of record NC_137238.1, on the reverse strand, counting down.
AACATCCACTAGTCGCTTGCTTCACTTTTAATCCACGAGTGCGTTCTTTGACAGTCACGTTCGCCGCCAACGCGAAATACAATTTCGCGCTCTCGTCCACCATAGCAATTCACTTTCATTTTCATCGCACACCCCGGAGTTGTGCAAAATAGTCGAGTTTTGAATATTCTTGATGCATTGAGACCGTTATATTCATAACTGTAAAAGGTGATGCTGCATCGTCTTCTGCACGCTTGCAACTCGTCTCGGAGGACTTTCTGCCATCTCAAGTAGTGATACGACTCGAAACTTCTCAAGATATTGTTCCAATTCGATCGAGACATTTTAAATGTATAAACTCCACACGGATACTCTCTTCGAAGATCATTATGCTGAATTGTGCTGAGATCGCGATCGATATTTTCATGAACCCTCTAATCAATATGCATAGTAGAATCCTGCATACTCCCACTTCTCGAAAGATCACTCAATCCCCTTCGAATTTCCACTGCGCGCCGATGATAAAATCCTCTGAGAAAAGAGATATCTCGTTGTTTCTGAACTCTCTTGATACCGTAAGTTCGATAGTGGGCCAAGACGCGATACCAGAATCGTATGTCATTTACATTGCCATTTCCGCATTTTATTAAAAGTCCAATCATCTTTTCAACCCCGAAGTTTCGCCTACGTCCCCTCGCCATGTTATCAAGATGACCGAATACATAGCGTATACTCTCCCTCGATATAATTTATATATATTCTCTCTCCGGTCCATCCCCAGAGACAACTCGCGACACGATATCCACACCCCCTCAGTTTCTTCGAGGTAACCTACGGAGAATTACAAATGTCTGTTATTGTTACATCATGTTAGGAAGCAAACAAAAAACATACTATATCAATTAAATTCTACTCAATACCGATACATCACGGATTAATCCGCTAACGTATGACACCTGACTAAATTCACATAGCTCACCTTTCGTACCTTATGAGTATTATTATATATAGCTAATTACTAATAGAACACTTAACCACCAACCTCTAAATTTTGATGATACCTGACAGTATGCTAGACACTATCGAATTTTCGAAAGAATTTAGTCCTATATTCTATTCTATTCCGAAATAAACAAGGTTTTAGTGGAATTTAGCAAAATAAACAAGGTTTTAGTGGAATTTAGCAAAGGAGTTCATCAAAATGTTAGTCTTCTATTCCGAAATTATGATGGTTTAATCACTTTGGAGACTATTCATCGAGTTTTCGTATTGATACAAACTAAATATAGCTACAATTTAGCATACCTAGATCGCGGTATACATCATAATTTGTGTGGTTATAATTATTGAGTTAAAAAGTAAGTATTCAAGGTATAGTTTGCTCGAAAAACCTGCAACTCTGAAATAGAAGTAGATGTAGTGTAAATAGTTATTCACTTGATTAAGTATAGCGCAAGCAGGCGGAACCTATACTTGAGTACTAAACCTGTACTTGAGTGCTATATGACATCATAGCGATACGAAGTTATGACAGTTTAAAATTATCCACCTTACGACATCAAATTTCGTTAGTTCACCTCCACCTTCAATACCGTGTTATACAAATATTGTGTATACGGAACAAATACATATGTGGCTATGTTGTTGCAATCTTCAAAAGAGAACCTCCCTCAGTAAACTATTTCTCGTAGGCTATGCATACAAATGACCACAGTTACATCAACGAGTGATAACTTGTTGTATTATGTAGCTAGTAATTAGTCCAAGCAAGTCCGCAACTACTGCTCAAGCCCTTTTCCTCGTTTTACCAAGCATCCTCGTGTGGATAGACACCCCAATCAGCTAATGTAAGTGTGTATACTGTGTGTGAATGTATGAGGGGTCTTATGTCGCTTGACGAATGAAGTTGATCGTCTATTCTATTCCGAAATAATCAAGTTAATGGTTTTTAACAGGACCTTACCTCATAGAAGCTTCAGTAGAATGACTTAAAATTCCTCACGTTTACTCAAGTAAATCTAATTTACTAAGAGAAGTATATTCTTGAATACACAACAGCGGAGAGAATCTTCAAAATGTAGTAAGCAGGCCAATGGGTATAAGCATAAAACACATTCCCGCGCGCACCTAAACCTAACTCTTCCTAAGCCTATTTATGTCCAATTCAGTCATAGTTTGGTGATAGAGCCCATAAGGAATTTTCACTTCATCATGATCCGTAAGTACTAATTCATGGTAGGCCTACATCCTCTTTTCAGCTTGATGATGTAGATCTGTGGTTCTTAACCTTTTTTCGTCCAGCGCCCCCTTTCAAAAATTATCGTGCTCCAGCGCCCCCCCAACTTCATATTGTAAGGAATGTAATAAAGACAATGAGTAAGAGGGAGGGAGGGCCGTAACAGCACTTCGTCAACCCCCCTAAAAACGATTGCCTTGCGCACCCATAGCGTGATAAACCGAACTTCTGAGGGCTTCGCCCCCACGAACCCCATATCGTGATTTTGATGGTCAGCAAAGTTTGTGTGGCCTGGTCGCCCTAGGTACCAAAATTTGCTATAATGCATGGTAATTGCATATTTTCTAGAATGCATGGTAATTACATTTATAAGACGCTATAAACTTTTTATCCTCTCAGCCCACGTAATCAGATTTACCAGTAGCACTGAGTGAGCTGTTGTATAGGAAAATAAGGGGCACGTAATTAATAATTAAACATATTCGGGCGTTCCCGCAGGTACAATTATTCGTTACCAGGGCCGTAACAGCACTTCGTCAGCCCCCCTCCCCAAACACGTTGGTCCTGGGCCCTAGGGCTGATCAAAATGATTCGAGTACTCGAATCTGAATCGAGTATTAATTTTAATGATTCGAGTCGAGTAGTAAAATACGATTTTTTCGAGTACTGAAATTATACGCTCCTCGCCACTGAAAGTTAATTTATCAACGAGAATTATAGTTTCAATACTAATTTTTACTGTTAAAGCCTTGAAACCTTGATTGGCGGTATCGTAGCATACGAAACATGTTGTTGTCACCAAGTGGAATGAAGTCGGGTGGTCAAAATAATACCAAAGTATCATTTATGAGATGTATAAGAGGCATTATATTCTTTATGATGGCATAAACGTTACGTATTTGAACTTTGACTTATTACATTCAGTTATGACGTCATAATGAATGATACTCGATTACTCGACTCGACTCGAAGCATATTACGTGATTCAGAATCGAATCACTCAGCTACTCGATTTTGCCCAGCCCTACTGGGCCCCCATCGGGTGATAAACCAAACTTCCGGGGGACTTCGCTCCCAGACCCCCATTAGGCTGTCCGCTGTTTGCTGATAGCCTATTAGCTATCTACATTGGGTGTCCATTTACTGAGGGAGCTATGCTCGCTTAGTCGCGCGAAGTGCGAAAAATTTCACTAATTAATCATTGAATTGGTCAATATCATCGGGAATTGCATGTAAATTGAGATCAATTTTCATCCTCTCTCTGCTCACGTAAACACAGTTATCGGTAGAGCTGAGTTAGGTGCAATGTTCCCTCTAAGCTGGGCACGTGCGCAGTGCTGACACGGTCTCTGCGCACAGAAAATCTACGTTGCGCACAACAAATCCGGAGTTATTACCTTTTTTTAGTCGTTACGCACTGTTGTCCAAGGGTCAGCGCAGTGAGTTGTTGAGTGTGTGCAGACTCCTCAAAACTTGAAGCGAACATTGTGAGGTTTCTTGGAAACTGTAGGGCCCGTTACCAATAATTAAACATATTCGGGCGGGCGAGCCCGTTGGTATGACCTCGTTGCATGATGTTATTTCGTGACCCCCTGTCTGCAATATCAAAAAATATCCCTGTCGCCCAATCGTACTAAACTAAAAGACGCACACGATTTCAGATTGGTATTTCTTCACTGACATATAATTTTTCCCTGCCAGATGGAATTCGTCTTCTGGGGTTCACACTGACATATAATTTTTCCCTGCCAGATGGAATACGTCTTCTGGGGTTCAGATTGCCAAGACAGGAACATTCGGTGTCAGTCATTTAGGCGCCCATGGACAATTAAACCTATATGTATTTTGAAAGCTATATGTAGCGAAGTTTTCGGTGTTAATTTGCTCTGAATACTCATTAAGGATATGCCCTATCACCACATCATCTACTGCGAAGCCATTTTTCTCCAGCGCCCCCCATACCGCCCCCCTGAGCCCAGCGCCCCCCATATCGCCCCCTGAGCGTTTCCGCCCCCCTTCAACATCGCCAGCGCCCCCTGGGGGGCGCTGGAGGCAAGGTTAAGAACCACTGCTCTAGGCCGTTGCCGATATTGCAGCGCATTGCTTTCCAACCTTTTTAGCTCCATCCGCAATTTGTTTGTGCAATAAAAGTCATTCGCACGAACTAATCCAAAAATGCGATACCAGAACAAAATGAAATAAGCCTACTTAACAGCATGTTCGTTCAGATGTGCAACAAATTGGCAAATATGTAGCTCAGGCTATCAAGTGTATCATTGAAAAGGCAACGTTTGTCGCTCGTTTTGCTTCAAATTGTTTCACTAAAACCCCTTCTTAGCCAAACGATGTTACTGAAAATTCCTCACGTTTACTCAAGTAAATCTAATTTACTAAGAGAAGTATATTCTTGAAGACACAATAGCGGAGAGAATCTTCAAAATGTAGTAAGCAGGCCAATGGGTATAAGCATAAAACACATTCCCGCGCGCACCTAAACCTAACTCTTCCTAAGCCTATTTATGTCCAATTCAGTCATAGTTTGGTGATAGAGCCCATAAGGAATTTTCACTTCATCATGATCCGTAAGTACTAATTCATGGTAGGCCTACATCCTCTTTTCAGCTTGATGATGTAGATTATCATAAAATTATTTACTTTTATAACTCTATATTCTATGATGTAAAAGTAGTATCATAAACGCTATCGGATGATATTCAACGCCGAGCAATTCTTCTCGAATATAAGCACAAGTAGCGATTTAAAGGTGAGTAAGTAAATGTTTGTAGACTATCTCCCCCTCTAGCGTTCAGAGACGATGAGTAGAGAAGTACTGAGTACTCAAGTAGGTTTTCCCTACATACAGAAAATACTCGAATGTTGGTGATATAGGATCGTTTCTACTTCAAGACTGTTTCAGTATTAAACAAAAAATAGACCCCTGAATACTAACTTTTTACTTATGCAATAGAGATTACAAAGTAAGTAACTAACTGAATATGTTTGTAGACTATATCTCCACTTCTACCGTTCAGAGATGTTGAGCAGAGAAGTATATGTACTTCTTTAAAGTACTCAAGTAGGTCTACACGTACCAACTCTGCAGTTCTTGACAGTTTCAGTTTTAGACAAAATTTGGAATAAAAAAACTAGCTCATTCACCCATTCGGAAATCTTTTCTTTAACCTGTACTTGAGTGTAGCAAGTAAATCTCATTTATTATTAATTCTTCATGTACTTGTATACTTGACCATGTGGTATGACTTACATAATTACTTTTCGCTATATTTGAAGTCTGTCAAATAGCAGTATATGTTACGGTGAGCTTCTATTCGTTCTGTTTGATCATCTTGACTAACGATATTCATTCGACGAGCTCTTCAGTGATAGTCCTGGGACTTGGAACAGTGTTATATGACATCATAGCGATACGAAGTTACGACAGTTTAAAATTATCTACCAGGACACCAAATTTCGCTAGTTCATCTGCACCTTCAAATATCGTGTTATACAAATATTGTGTATACGGGATAAATACATATATGGCTATGTTGTTGCAATCTTCAAAAAAGTACCTCCCTCAGTAAGCAATTGCTCGTAGGCTATGCATACAAATGGGTGAGGACAGTTACATCAACGAGTGGTAACTTGTATTATGTAGCTAGTAATTAGTGCAAGTAAGTCCGCAACTACTGTTCAAGGCCTTTTCCTCGTTTTTACCAAGCATCCTCGTAAGGATAGACAGCCCCAATCAGCTAATGTAAGTGTGTACTGTGTATGTAGCTATGTATGAGGGGTCTTATGCCGCTTGACGAATGAAGTTGATCGTCTATTCTATTCCGAAATAATCAAGTTAGTGGTTTTTGACAGGTCCTCACCTCGTAGAAACTCCAGTAGAATAACTTATAACTCCTCACGTTTACTCAAGTAAATCTAATTTGATAATCAAGTAGGCCTACTGAATCTTATTTTTCCAACGAGTTCAAATTTAGCTCTAACTTATGAGAATAAATATAATAACTTTTCACGTTGCAGTGTAATTTACAGCGTGAGCCAAGTGATTTCATAATTAACACAGGATAAATAAATGATTTACTAGAGTATTATAAGATAATCGTGTCATCCGCCTTCGTATATCATAAAAGAATACCTACTGCAGGCGATTTGTAATTATTTGCGCTGTGTTTGATTAATTCAATCATGTTGCAGTGTTTTTTAATAGCGAAACTCAGCATAATCCAAGTAATTTCATGATAAACACAAGCTAATTGAATGAATTAACATTAAAGTAGCTTGAACTTACGTTTGTATCACCTTGACAAGTGTCATTATCAGACATGAAAATGATATTATCACTAGGGCGATTTTTTTTTGACCTAAAAAACGAAAGATTTTGACCTAAAAAATCTAAATTTTGACATTTTTTGACTTTAAAAAACTAAATTTTGACCAAATTTTGACCTAACGTATGCAAATTAGGTGTTTTCCCAAAAAATGTTAGAATTTTAGTACTTATCCTCATTTCTGGTTTGAATTGTCTGTCCTTACGAAGTAGTTTTCCCTCAAAAACTTGTTTGACTCAAAATCTGACGAATTTTTACATGACGAAATATTATTTTAACAAAATTTGGCCCTATGATGAATTCCAGTACATGATGTACAATGGTGAAAATAATTAAAATGTGTTGTAGTACAACGAAAGATACTTTTCTGCATTCTCGGCAGGGATATCTAGTTCTAGATATCCCTGGTTCTCGGGTAAAAAGTGTCTGTCTTTACTAAGTAGCTTGCCAAGGATGAAGATGTGGCGAGATAGCGTAGTGGAATAATCCACAGCTACAACACCAATGGGGTTTAGGTTCTAGTCCGACCGAGGTCGACTCCAGAATTCCTACCCAAGTGTTGAAGGTTTATCTAGGTTCCTAATCTCATCCGCGTAAGCGGTGTCTTACAAAAAGCATAGAAGTGGGCCGTGCTACAAGTCGGCAGAGTCTCGGCGGATATGGAATCGAAAATAAGGAATATCGGCCTGGTGTAAGTGACCATTGTAGTCGACAAACACCATGAATATACAAACAACAACAGCAAGAAGAATGGAGAAAGAACGTTCAACTGTAGCAGTTATTGGCTGTCAACAGTGAAGCTGTGCGTGCGTACACTGCTGGTGACACACCGTGTTGCTTCATTCTGACAATGTTGTACATCACGATTTTTGTAAGAACCATGCAATGCCCACGCAGTCTTGCTTCACTTAGAACAGGGCCGGCCAACCCGTGGCCCGCGGGCCACATGTGGCCCGCGAGAAGCTTTTGAGTGGCCCGCGAGGTAATTTCCGAAATATCTAATATCATCAAAAATGGATTGCACAGATTGTGAACTTGCAAGGCGAACCAAAAATCTGATTAGTCTGGTCGCAACACCTGAGATGTGATGACTAAAATATCTGTTCCGACGCATTGACAGATCCATCAGCCATTCACATTTTGGTATATCTTCGTACACTACAATAATGCAGCATACTTTGCGATAGATTTATCAAAGGTAAAAATTTTCTACAACCTTGGCGCAACATGTTGTCACTCGATTTCTTGGTTTTAATATTGTTTCCCTTTTGTGAAAATGGAAGAATACCTAATGTATCAGATTGAGTCGAACTATATTCGCGATTACGAGACAAAGTGTCGTTCAACATATGCGACATTGCGTTCGCGCTCGCATTAAGACCGTCAACTATGAAACCTAGGCACGAAATGATTGACGCATGTTGGTCGCGGCTTTCGATATCGATATGTTCATGAGCCGACGACCTCGCAAACTTAGCCCAGTGATATACAACATGCCCGCAATATAGTCAAGTGACAATATTATTGACCTATGAACTTCAAAAATTTTCGCGCTTCGCGCGGCTAGTGGCCCGCGCATTAGATCGTCAATCGAATGTGGCCCTTTGGCTGAAAAGGTTGGCCAGCCCTGACTTAGAATATTGCGGTACGTTGAGCATAACACGGTGTCAACCCATTTGTTTCATTTGAATGTTTATGATTCACAATGAGCAAACAATGCGCCGTCTGCCACAGTAGGCCTATAAAGTAGGCTGCAAACTGTAAAATATCAAACGATAAGTTCACCGATTGCGCAAAATCTACGATAAAAATAAAATGCAGGTTGCGAAAATTTTTGTCAATTTTGACATTTTTTGACCTAACGCTAAAATTTTGACCTTATTTTGACTTTTTTTGACATGTCAAAAAAAAATCGCCCTAATTATCACCTAATACCAGAAGTTAACACACGTCAATGTGGTTCGGAATTCACGAGAAATTGGTTACTAAGAGAAGTATATTCTTGTATACACAATAGCGGAGAGAATCTTTAAAATGTAGTAAGCAGACCGATGGGTATTTGAGTTGTACAAGCATAAAAAACATTCCCCCGCGCGTCTTAGGATTAGGTGGTAGGGTTAGAAAAAATTAGGTTTATGAACGGTAGAAGTGGAGATATAGTCTACAAACATATTCAGTTAGTTACTTACTTTGTAATCGCTATTGCATAAGTAAAAAGTTAGTACTCAGGGGTCTATTTTTTGTTTAATACTGAAACAGTCTTGAAGTAGAAACGATCCTATATCACCAACATTCGAGTATTTTCTGTATGTAGGGAAAACCTACTTGAGTACTCAGTACTTCTCTACTCATCGTCTCTGAACGCTAGAGGGGGAGATAGTCTACAAACATTTCCTTACTCACCTTTAAATCGCTACTTGTACTTATATTCGAGAAGAATTGCGCGACGTTGAATATCATCCGATAGCGTTTATGATACTACTTTTACATCATAGAATATAGAGTTATAAAAGTAAATAATTTTATGATAATCTACATCATCAAGCTGAAAAGAGGATGTAGGCCTACCATGAATTAGTACTTACGGATCATGATGAAGTGAAAATTCCTTATGGGCTCTATCACCAAACTATGACTGAATTGGACATAAATAGGCTTAGGAAGAGTTAGGTTTAGGTGCGCGCGGGAATGTGTTTTATGCTTATACCCATTGGCCTGCTTACTACATTTTGAAGATTCTCTCAGCTATTGTGTCTTCAAGAATATACTTCTCTTAGTAAATTAGATTTACTTGAGTAAACGTGAGGAATTTTAAGTCATTCTACTGAAGCTTCTATGAGGTAAGGTCCTGTTAAAAACCATTAACTTGATTATTTCGGAATAGAATAGACGATCAACTTCATTCGTCAAGCGACATAAGACCCCTCATACATTCACACACAGTACACACTTACATTAGCTGATTGGGGTGTCTATCCACACGAGGATGCTTGGTAAAACGAGGAAAAGGGCTTGAGCAGTAGTTGCGGACTTGCTTGGACTAATTACTAGCTACATAATACAACAAGTTATCACTCGTTGATGTAACTGCGGTCATTTGTATGCATAGCCTACGAGAAATAGTTTACTGAGGGAGGTTCTCTTTTGAAGATTGCAACAACATAGCCACATATGTATTTGTTCCGTATACACAATGTTTGTATAACACGGTATTGAAGGTGGAGGTGAACTAACGAAATTTGATGTCGTAAGGTGGATAATTTTAAACTGTCATAACTTCGTATCGCTATGATGTCATATAGCACTCAAGTACAGGTTTAGTACTCAAGTATAGGTTCGGCCTGCTTGCGCTATACTTAATCAAGTGAATAACTATTTACACTACATCTACTTCTATTTCAGAGTTGCAGGTTTTTCGAGCAAACTATACCTTGAATACTTACTTTTTAACTCAATAATTATAACCACACAAATTATGATGTATACCGCGATCTAGGTATGCTAAATTGTAGCTATATTTAGTTTGTATCAATACGAAAACTCGATGAATAGTCTCCAAAGTGATTAAACCATCATAATTTCGGAATAGAAGACTAACATTTTGATGAACTCCTTTGCTAAATTCCACTAAAACCTTGTTTATTTCGGAATAGAATAGAATATAGGACTAAATTCTTTCGAAAATTCGATAGTGTCTAGCATACTGTCAGGTATCATCAAAATTTAGAGGTTGGTGGGTGGTTAAGTGTTCTATTAGTAATTAGCTATATATAATAATACTCATAAGGTACGAAAGGTGAGCTATGTGAATTTAGTCAGGTGTCATACGTTAGCGGATTAATCCGTGATGTATCGGTATTGAGTAGAATTTAATTGATATAGTATGTTTTTTGTTTGCTTCCTAACATGATGTGATGTAACAATAACAGACATTTGTAATTCTCCGTAGGTTACCTCGAAGAAACTGAGGGGGTGTGGATATCGTGTCGCGAGTTGTCTCTGGGGATGGACCGGAGAGAGAATATATATAAATTATATCGAGGGAGAGTATACGCTATGTATTCGGTCATCTTGATAACATGGCGAGGGGACGTAGGCGAAACTTCGGGGTTGAAAAGATGATTGGACTTTTAATAAAATGCGGAAATGGCAATGTAAATGACATACGATTCTGGTATCGCGTGTTGGCCCACTATCGAACTTACGGTATCAAGAGAGCTCAGAAACAACGAGATATCTCTTTTCTCAGAGGATTTTATCATCGGCGCGCAGTGGAAATTCGAAGGGGATTGAGTGATCTTTCGAGAAGTGGGAGTATGCAGGATTCTACTATGCATATTGATTAGAGGGTTCATGAAAATATCGATCGCGATCTCAGCACAATTCAGCATAATGATCTTCGAAGAGAGTATCCGTGTGGAGTTTATACATTCAAAATGTCTCGATCGAATTGGAACAATATCTTGAGAAGTTTCGAGTCGTATCACTACTTGAGATGGCAGAAAGTCCTCCGAGACGAGTTGCAAGCGTGCAGAAGACGATGCAGCATCGCCTTTTACAGTTATGAATATAACGGTCTCAATGCATCAAGAATATTCAAAACTCGACTATTTTGCACAACTCCGGGGTGTGCGATGAAAATGAAAGTGAATTGCTATGGTGGACGAGAGCGCGAAATTGTATTTCGCGTTGTCGGCGAACGTGACTGTCAAAGAACGCAGTCGTGGATTAAAAGTGCAACAAGCGACTGGTGGATGTTTATCAACGAGGAAAGGGTATTGAATCTCAGACTTTCAATGTTTAGTCTACGCAAAATGGTAATGATTCGTATAATTATTGAGGCATTATCGTATATTTCGAATATAAAATCATCGTGGAAATGTGTTTATTGCTCTGAATAGATGAATGGAGATATATTTTCGAGCTATAGGGGTGTGTGAGAACACGGGGTGTGCGAGAACAAAGGCTCAATATTGAAGAAATAGTAGCACTGAAGGTTTATCATCGCATTCCGAAATATTGAAAAACGTTAACATTACATCTAGGACGCTTCGCCGAGGAACGATTGTGACACACTCCACAAGGTAAATTTTCGATTATGATACCGTTTATTGACTTACTCGCGCACTCAACAGCTATCCGCTAGCGAATGATTGTAATGTGTATCAAACGTAAACAGTCAATTAGTACATTAACTCGCGACCGCTCGCTCAACCCAGTTCCGTTGCTACGATATTTGAGAAACCTTATAAATTATGGTAGAAATAACTATTTCCAAGTAAGTTTCACGAAGTCTCGATACGCTATATTTAATCTAAAAATATTAATCCCCATAAAACGCACTGGGTGTGTTACCTATCTATGCTTCGTCAGCCCTCTCAACCTCCCAAACAAAAAACGTTGGTCCTGGGCCTCATCGGGTGATAAACCAAGCTTCCGGGGGACTTCACTCCCAGACCCCCATTAGGCTGTCCTCTATTTGCTGAAAGCCTATTAGGTATCTACATTGGGTGTCCATTTACTGAGGCAGCTAGTCGCGCGAAGCGCGAAAAATTTCACTAATTATTGATTGAATTGGTCAATATCACCGGGATTTGCATGTAAATTGAGATTAATTTTTATCCTCTCTGCTCACGTAAACACATTTACCGGTAGAGCTGAGTGAGGCGCAATGTTCCCTCTAAGCTGCGCACGTGCGCGGTGCTGACACGGTCTCTGCGCACAGAAAATCTACGTTGCGCACAACAAATCCGTAGTTATTACCTTTTTTAGTCGATACGCACTGTTGTCCAGGGGTCAGCGCAGTGAGTTGTTGAGTGTGCGCAGACTCATCAAAACTTGAAGCGAACATTGTGAGGTTTCTTGGAAACTGTAGGGCCCGTTACTAATAATTAAACGTATTCGGGCGGGCGAACACGTTGGTATGACTTCGTCGCATGATGTTATTTTGTGACCCCCTGTCTGCAACATCAAAAATATAGAATCGCTCAACGGGGATATCGCCCAACAGGAATATCCCTGTCGCCCAATCGTACTATACTAAAAGATGCACACGATTTCAGATTGGTATTTCTTCACTGACATACGTCTTCTGGGGTTCAGATTGCCAAGACAGGAACATTCGGTGTCAGTCATTTAGGCGCCTGTGGACAATTGAACCTATATGTATTTGAAGGCTATATGTAACGAAGTTTTCGGTGTTAATTTGCTCAGAATACTCATTAAGGATATGTCATATCACCACATCATCTACTGCGAAGCCATTTTTCTCCAGCGCCCCCCATACCGCCCCCCTGAGCCCAGCGCCCCCCATATCGCCCCCTGAGCGTTTCCGCCCCCCTTCAAAATCGCCAGCGCCCCCTGGGGGGCGCTGGAGGCAAGGTTAAGAACCACTGCTCTAGGCCGTTGCCGATATTGCTTTTCAACCTTTTTAGCTCCATCCGCAATTTGTTTGTGCAATAAAAGTCATTCGCACGAACTAATCCAAAAATGCGATACCAGAACAAAATGAAATAAGCCTACTTAACAGCATGTTCGTTCAGATGTGCAACAAATTGGCAAATATGTAGCTCAGGCTATCAAGTGTATCATTGAAAAGGCAACGTTTGTCGCTCGTTTTGCTTCAAATTGTTTCACTAAAACCCTTCTTAGCCAAACAATGTTACTGAAAATTTGTACAATAAGGTCTGCTAGTGCTTGAATAACCTGGCCTTACAATTACATACCGGAATCAAACCTCCTTCGTTAGTACGAGAACAGCATTACAAATTGGTATTTCTTCATAGGGAGCATAACTCTCATATGCTTTTCGGATATGTACTGTGGATCTCAGATTACAACGGACGCTACTATATTAAAATAAAAAGTCAACTCGCGTTGAACCGAGCATAGTACGTGGAAAATTTCACTAGAAATTCAAACGTCTCCTAACTTATGGAATCAATTTGCAAAAGATATCAGCATATTGAGGCCCGTCAACATATCCTGATATAAGTTAATGTAGACGGTCGCACAATTTCCCCTCTTGTCGTCGACTTCCGTCACTCGGATTAAATAAGTTATATCGGGGCGAGGTTTGCACTTTATTTGCTGGAAAACGGTCTCCTAGCTAAGCTTAGTCTTTTCGGAAGCCCGACGTCAGTTGCTAACCGTATTGGTATTGGCAATGGTGGGCCATTTCACATCAAGGCGCCATGCCCACGACGACCACAACATGCTGACAATGAAATCGATGACGCCATTTATAATTGCTTTAGTAAGCGTTCTTCAGCAATATTAAACCACGTAGCGGGCCGCGAATTATGACCTCATGGGTCGCGTGTCTGTAACCCATACTCCAGGGGCAAGCAGCGATATCCACGGCTCAATACCAAACGGCATACAATAGGGTTACAATACGTCCTCTTGTAAGAGGATTTGACCTCTTTTTTCACTTTTTTGAAAATGTCCTAGGAGGACGCAGTTTTGCCCGCTTTGAGATTTTGTCCTATTTTTTTAATATTTAGGTCCGAGTTAGAGCAAATTGCGAGTGATATGCCGTAAATTAGCACATATGTGACGCACCGGCGAGTATTCCATAGTGAAAAACGGTGATTTTAGTTCTGAGCGACGAGTTGACCTTTTTCCTTTGTTTTGTCAACCGATGACAAAGTGGGAAAAATTCACCGGTTTTGCAAGTCTCAAATTTCGGAAAAAGTGTCATCTTTTGAGATGTCCAGAATATGGTAAGCCTAGCATATAACGAACGACACAGCCGGCTGTTATTCCATGTCGATGATTTGGCTTTAGACAGCTAACAATTGCAGTACAGGCAAGACCGTGCACCAGTGCCAGCATATTGGCCGACCCATTCATACGTCAATATGGCTACGATTAGGTCAATGACGGTGCGTGCTAGTTGTTGAATTGCCAATTCGCATCGCGCCGCGCATACGTGAAAGAGCATTAAGGCGTTAAAATATGCGTGTTGTTACAAATCATGTTAGGTTCATGGTAATTGTGATAATGTTGATTCCAAGGACGACCAAAGTAACGCGACAGTTAGTACAGCGACACTCGCAGGTTTGCAAAATGCCAATATATGCCGTGTCCCACTAGCCATGCACTGTACGGTAATACGGAAAAAGCATCAGTTTTTACTTTATACGCACGACCAATACGGGGAACGCGCACACTTCATCAGGCTAATGCCAATTCCGTCCGGTACGATAGCGGTATGTCGTCACAATGGTCAAGCGAATGCCAGTTCCGGCGTTGATTACTACTGTTCAAGTGTAGCGAATGGGCCATTTACGAAAAAAAAGATGGAAGAATACGCCGGAAGACCGGAGATAGTCGAAATTGATGGATTGGTCGCGGAGATAAGTGCGGTCACAGAGGAATGTGTGAACCCCACGTACACCGACTACGACGTACATACGGCTGATGAGTACGTGCTGTTTTGTATAGTACTTGCATAGACACGCACTTGGTGTGTAATGAGTTGGTATAATATGCAGCTATCACGGATAATGATAGGCATAATGTTATATTACAGCTGGATGAAGGACGACTCCTCAGTCGAGATGGGGTTGACTGTCACTAAAGTGGAAACACGCAGGTTCGTACACGCAGTATATCGCTTAACTGTCCTGTATATATAAACGGTGGTGCGTTTAGTTCGGACTCACAGCTTTCAACGGGCGGAGCGGGTAATGCCGACCATGTGGAATACGAATCGTGAGCATTTATTATACGATAACATTTATAATGGCGTCGACTACCGCCAATATACATACATTGCAGCGTGGAACCCGTGTCCGACGAAGGAGATCCCCGTGGCGTGGCGGACGAGATCGTCGAGGATGGTACGTCGTATTGGAGCATACAATTATAGTCAGGACCAACTGGTTACGTTACCTCTTGTTACTTTCAGGTGAGACGGGCTACGAATACTGGGTCGAGCAACTTGAGTGCCCGACCCGGATTGTACTTTCCATTCACCGACGCAAGAAGAATTGAATGAGCCGTATT
Organism: Botryllus schlosseri; assembly: GCF_051294905.1. Classification (NCBI taxonomy): domain Eukaryota; kingdom Metazoa; phylum Chordata; class Ascidiacea; order Stolidobranchia; family Styelidae; genus Botryllus; species Botryllus schlosseri. Next base: position 7,582,529 of record NC_137238.1, on the reverse strand, counting down.
AATAAATACTACATTCGATGATGACTTTTCGATAGTGCAAACGGGTCCTGAACAGACGGCAAGCCGTCGTCTTTCCATGCGAGCATAATTATTATGAATGGTCATTATTATCATGGTGCAAGTTAATTTAATTGGATTCAAGAATAAAGTGGAAATGAACGTGGAAGTTGGGAGGAGAAAGATGGAGTGTGTACTTATTCTTCGAGATGGATTTTACGGTCGTGGTCTCGTCAAATGCGACTTCGAGCCGGTTGTAGGGCCTGGTCATTCCGTCATATTTAGGACCCGTCCTCTACCATTTCATTACAATGGCAGTGTTCCAGAAGTCTTGTATCAAATCTTCGACACCGTTCACCGAGGACACAGAACGATCGTGTCCTCTCACACGCCGGACGGAGTTTATTTCGCCACACATTTCGAAGGGCGAGTAACCTTCGCAGGACTCACCTGGCTCGCAGGACTCACCTGGCATGATATGTTCCAATGCCAAGTATTGGTCTTTGACGACATTAAATTGTCACTGTCGGCGGTCTAAAGACCGCCATACGAGAACATTGTCACGGATATGGAGCCGGACTTGGTACATTAAAGGGAGTTACCAAGACAATCCCAAGCTGATGAAGCGATGCCAATGGCTACGCCTCCAGCTCCTCTGTCCGCTGGCGCAGGTATAAAAGATGAACCGGAGGAGGTAGTGGAAGAGGAATCAGCTCAGGCACCGAATCCTGCTGCAGTGCCTGCTCCTGCTGCCGTCTTTGGTCCTGCTCCTACCATTTCAAGTAGCCGGCACAAAAGAAATACTAGAAGACCTGTCAGGCTGGACCGTTAATTTCAATATTTTATCGTAACTTTCGTTTGAATTAATCTATTATTTACCATATTCGCTTTTTTTGCTTGGTTGCTCAATTATTCTCAATATGTATCATGTTCCATTCGACCCATTTGATCTAATTTATTCTCGACAGTGGATATCGATTTTTATGTCCAGTTTCATTTTACGTCAATAGGGTTTATCCATCATAAGTTCTGTTTTTCTACTGTGTTTTTATCCAATTAGTTCTTGATAGTGGATTTCGATTTGCATGTCCAGTTTTTTTTTACGTCAATAAGGTTTCGCCATAAGTTTTTACTGTTTTTGTACTGTGTTTTTTTATCATCTGCATATTCTTCATTTTTCAGATAATATCAAAATAGCAAAGTATTCTAAAGCAAAACCAATTCTAAAGCTAAACCAAGTTTTCAGAGAGTTATTCAATTCCTCAGAAAATTGAATAATGCTGAATCAAATAAGAGGTCATCAGTGCAATGTCAAATGTTTGTTCTTATGACACCTTGCTGTTGTTTCTATCCTGTAAGAATCCATCATGTAAGAATGAAGAGTTTTGGCGTTTTATGGCCAACTCTGAATCTCATTGCCCCCTTTCATGAAAGAATTCACTCTGTTCTAGGTTGTCGTTATTTCTAATGAAGTGTATATTTTTGTATAAATCAATTCATTTCGACCAACGCAGAGCATACTCCCACCAACCGCGACAATGCTGTTACCGCTCTACTGTATTACTGTCTTCCTCGACCCAAAATAAATCCGCATTTATATCACATGTCATTGTGTATGAATTTATTTGTATGCATGGTGATATTCGTACCAATACGAGAGTGTAGTTGTAGTACATAATTACGTGTCAATCTTTCTCATGCAAAACATTTGGCGAATTGGTTAATATATTGAGGAAATGCCTTGTCTATATTCATTGAATTACAAAATGGATTCCGTTTTTTTATTGAAGGATTGTTTAATTAGAATACACCGATCTGTCAATCGACGACAACACCCTCAAACCAACAAACAACTGTCTCAACTCGAAGTCGTCAACTTGTATTTTCCCACGGAGAACATCACGGGACTGCAACGTGTATGTATGATGTGAAATGTGGTGGCTTTCTTTTGTCTTGATAAGGTACTGGAATGTCAAATTACAACTTGCTTATGCAACATAATTGAACCTAGCTATATTGGCACATATGAGAGAACGTTTCAGAAACGCATGTCGGGCGTCCAGACATCAGTAAAAGAAGAAATTGATTCCTCAAGTACTGAAGGTGAGTCAATTATTATCAACTTGATACACTGCACTATGACATAACTGCACTATGACATACATAGTAGAGGACTATGACACACTATGCACGCCGAACGCACGCCTGACAAACTGAAAAGAGCGAGAAAAGTGGCAGATTCTCCGGCGGACTCTGTGGATTCTCCCGAGACCCATCATTCCCAAGCAGGCAAGGCTCATCTCGCCGTTTATCGCATTGATTCTGGGAGATTAATGGGTCTCGAACTCGATATCGAAAAGAATGATTGGAAAATCCTAGCCACCAGTGAAATCACTGCAGGTTCTTACCATGGCGATGTCGTTTATCGACATATTCTTTATTTGATGCGACGAGTCGATTTATTTACTCTCGACGTGACGAAAAAGATTTGGATAAAATTGACGTCAAAGAAAGAGCAGCCGTCGATGTGGTCAAAACTGCTCGCTTGCAAAAAACAAATATACGTTCTTGGCGGGATAATCGACATCGCAGGTTTAACAGCGGAATGTTACGATCCCGCCACCAATGTCTGGACTGCGGTATGCCCAATGCAGAGTAAAAGGTCAAAATTCTGTGCCTGGACCTATGCCGGAAAGATATACGCGGTTGGTGGTTGCTCTAACCCAGGGGTTCTCAACCCGCGGGCCGCATGCGGCCCGCAGACGATTTTTCTGTGGCCCGCGAGATCTTTCAATATGATCGCAATTACTACCGGCACAGTATTGTTGCATACGGTATCAATTTAGCCACTAAAGCTCTCTTATCGCTCCGTCTCTGTTTCGTTTGATTTATTCTCATTCTTCAATGTTTTCTGGTTTCTTGATATATGGTCGAGTTTAGATTCTTATTGTTCTGAATAGGTCTTCGGACAGTCCATCTCGAGTTACACATATCACCTGATCTTAGACAAAAGCGTTGCTAGCTAGGTTTCAGGCTGAGCAATCCGGATTTTGAGGCATTGTTGAGATTGCCTACGACGTTAAAAACGCATGATTCAAAATTGCTTGGTATATCGCTAAACACATGAAATCTGTTAGAAAAGGTGTTTCTACAACAAAACGTTACTATACTGTGCGAATCTCCGCTGTTTCCGGAGTTTAGCAGCAAGGACAACTTCACCTAACAAATTTCGAAGCTGCAGTTGTCTGATTCAACCGTGACAAGAATGGTAACAGCAATGTTAGTTAATCTTTTGTCGCATGTTTTGAAACACGTTGCCCTGTAGACTACTTTAACCTAGCATTGGACAAAATCTACGGACATTGCAACGCTAATTGTATTGGGGTATTCTATCAGAGTGGATATATTTGTAGACGTAATGCTGGCTGGGCAAACGTGGGGAGCAAACTAGAGCACCTTCACCTTAACACCTGATGAAGGAGCAGAGCTCCGAAAGCTCGTGTAACTAATAAAGTTATATTCATACAAGTGGACGTTAAATACGGTGTGAAAGCTATCAAGGTCTTACGTTTATATATATCGTATATATATCGTCTGCTATCGGCGCAACAAAGTATTCAACCTAAATATAATGGTATAGTCCACAAATATACGGTTATAATGTTCTGCGGCCCGCAGCGCTTTTTGCTGTTAAAATGCGGCCCGTTACGCAAGGAAAGTTGAGAACCCCTGGTATAAATTATATGCGGGTTCACTGGCAAAGCGATCGATCGTCCGGCGACAGAATGTAAGCACTTGAAAATTGCTTCAAATAATCCCGATTTAATGAAACTGTCGCACACGGGTCCGTATAGGAGGCTTACGCAGAAAAAATAGACAATCTGCTCAACTTCTGCATGCCATACATCACGGCCGATATATGTTTTCCATATTTTCTGGTGAAACACACTATTTTTGTCGTCTTGAGAGACAAGTGATATCTGCAGATATGGAACTCAGTCGCATGTCATATAGCTGTTGCAATGCAAAAGTATATTGTGCTCACAGATGTGTTTGCGTTTGGTATTTGGAGGCAAAAGATATGCTCGACAAATTTGTAACAATACAGGATAGCGAAGGGGAAGACACCGAACAATACGAACAGCGTCAAGATATTATTAAAAAAAGGAAATCTATATACCCACCGCAGAATGTTGTACTCATCAAAAAAATGTGCGAAGACATGAAGGCAAATAAACGAATTGCGTTACATTTTTCACCCAAATTACGTAGTACGAACGACTGTTTAAATGCACTGTATCTAAATGCACTGTATCCATCCGAAACCACATGTCACGAGTGTAAAATTTCTCCCTTTGGACCTCGGCTGATAGCAAGTGAAACGAAGATTCTGGGTTTTAACGAAGATTCTGGGTTTTAACGAACTTATCGAAAATTTAAAAGCGTATTATTGCCAGTGCCCACAATGCAATATGTGGTTACAGGTATCAAGACTTACTGCCATGGCATCCACAATTTCGATGAACATTTTTTTCAACCATCGATCTATGCTTGACATTGAGAGAGGCAGTGAAAGAGTTCCTCCCAGTCGGAAGCTTGTCAAAGTGCTCTCGGCGCACCTTGAGCGAAAAGTAGACTCGAAATCCGTATTTGCATTTCGAAGCTATGTCTGATCATAAATACTCCTCCAGCCGTGATTTATGTGGTGATCAACCGACGATTTTGTTCCTGGATCTCCGCAAAAAATTAAACTTTCGATGCTCAGCATCGCATCTAAGTTCGTCTAATCTTGATCAAGAGATCGATGAGGTCAACTGTGATGAATTTTGGGACAAAATCGAACTTAATATGGTACTGCGGGGATTCCCGAAAAGGCAAGTCTCGGAATGATGCATTACTCCCAACTTGTCCAAGTGGTCACGATTCATCGGGGAACAATGCAGACGTGGGGCTATTTTTGCTGAATACGGAAAAACTGATGGATCTTTGGAGGCCGAATGTCGAGAAAAGACTGGAAACCGACTCGTAGAGGCATTGCAGAACATGTCCGCGGCGGACTCGACGAAGTCGCAGCATAATCTATCGTCGGTAAAACAGTAAAAGCGTGCAAGCTTGACAAATTGGTGGTGACTAAGAAAACCATTTCAAAAGACACAGAAAGTGCAACAAAGCGTTCGCCGGGCTCTGGGCTAGCGCTGTTGGCTGCTTGTCTTGTCTTTGTCCGCACCGAATGGGATAAAATTTGTGCTTCGGGCTGAAAGCCCCAGAGACTACGTTGACATCATTCGATCTTTTAAACTACAACCTAATGTTGTCATTGTCGACATGGCAAACGTGGTCGTGGGACATGGTAATTAGATTCCATGAAATGTTCTCTCCCCATGCAGGAATGGTATGCGAACCAACGGACGTTAACGTCGATAAGGCATTGAAGCGAAAGCTCGGTATATCAATGCTCGGTATATCAATGCCATGAATTCATGGCAGTACCATCGGCGATACAGATGAGTCGACCATTATGATTGGACAAAATGCTCATGTCTCTTCGATCGATTCCACGAAAAAGAATGTGACCCGGATAGAAGTTTTACGTCGCGTCTACCTCATTAAAGAACTGAAAAACCAAGTCTACACGTAAAGTGGTTGAACAGTTTAACGCACTAACGAAAAGGGGAGCAGATTCCTTAACCAAATGACGCCAATAAAACACATATTTATGTTTCGATCGATCATTGATTTCCACAATGCAAATATCAACAACGCACTGCGCGCACGACTTATCGAAAGTGGCGATGTGGAACTTCGACATGACGAATACGGCCGAGTAAGGGTAGTAACGACTCGGCCCAATATTCCCGCTGAAGAGTATGGCAGTGGAGAGACGAAAGACCCCTTCACTGACTCAAATATTGGAACCAGTTCAGACGAAGCCAGGAACATGCTTGTCGAAAGTGGTGAGCTGCAGCAACGCCATGACGATCACGACCGATAAAAGCTGGTGACCACTTAACATCCCGATAACGGCGAGACGGAAGACGAATAACGAATCCGGCCCGCGGGCCGTATGTTGCCCGCCCCTGACGTGATTAATGATCAATGAACAGTAGGGGCTGTTCAAAAATAACTTTTTTTGCCTGATTCAAGCCGGTCACCTCTTAAATCGTCAGGTTGCAGTAGAAAACCTTGCTCACCAAATTTAACTCGATTCCAACCAGTAAAGGCCTCCGCAGATCAAATTAAATTTTTTAATTTATTATGGAAAATTAAAAAAAAAATTCCAAATTTTTCTGCCAACCCCATGAAATTGTTGAGATGTCTTCTAAGACGTTGCAAAACAAATTTGAGTCAATTCCGACCAGTAGAAACGGAGTTATTGGAGTTTTTCGTTGAAATTTCTCGGATTATCCTTGATTGGTGGATAATCCGCGATTTATCAACGAAAAACTCACATAAACCCGCTTCTACTGGTCGGAATTGACTCAAATTTGTTTTGCAACGTCTTTGAATCAGGGATTACTCGCAATGGGAAAGACAGACTATTCTCGACTATTCTAGATTCAAAGAGGTATGTTTCGAATGTTTGTTGCATCTCCTCGTGACTAAGCGGTGGATATTTTCAGATACGCCTCTTCACCAAGGCAGACCATGATGCAGGGAACAGGCCGGCATTGAGAAGCTCAAGCGGAGAGCCGTATGGAATCTTTCTGCGTGTGTAACAGCATATTTTAAAAGAAGAAAAAAAAATTCATATTGCAGTGTAAGCAAGGTATATCCTTGCAACAATAACTTCAGTCACCAATGCTACGCATGCTTCCATACGAAGCCATAATTGTAACCTTGATATGTTTGTTCCGTTGTTTGGCGTTAGATGTGTTAGATTTGCTATTGCATCAGACACGTGATGCACTATTTCATATATTGCGCCATGCAATAAATTATTTTCCAAGGACATGGTAGAATGCTGATTTTCAAGTTAGCAAATATAGGTATGTAGAATCTGCGTTCGCGAAAGCACTTCGAAACTGATTTCAGTGAAACAGTGTATTTCATATTGCAGGAATGACTACCCGTCAAATCAGCCACTATATATATTCAGCTCTACTTGTTGTTCAACAGCAAGGTTTGTTACAACCAGTGTTGCCACTCTAGGTTCCCGAAAAAACACAAGGTTATGTCGTGAAAAAACACTAGATTGGCGAAAAAAACACTAGATTAGTAAATTGCTGGAAAAATTCGCCCTTGCCAAGTAATCATGCATGACCAAGGTACAAATCCACAGATAAGAAGTGTTCCACACATTAATTCGATACATATGAATGATATACTGCATGATTATTCAATGAAAATTATTGAAACGAATTCAACAGCGCAAAAAAAAATGAAATTTGTCGCTTTCGAATTGTGCGGCATCATAAAAATTATCTTTCGATTTGTACACCATCCATCAAACATAGTATCTTTTGCGGGGCATCTTGCTCATTACCGCACATCTTCAACCAAACAATGGAGGTTTCCATATGCAGCATACTTGAATTCCACGAATGCAGTGGAATGTGGCAATGACAAGAGATTCGTCATGAGCTTCCCCAGTAAATGGAATTTTGATTCACCGAATCCATTGTGCACAGATTTCAATTTTTGTAAAAATTCTGTTGGATGGCATTGACTGATAAACTGCAGCTCATTTTGCGATCTGGCCAAAGTTCAAGTTCATCAAATAATATCACAGAGAGAAATTGCACAGCTAGAGGAATGATTGATTTTACTATTCTTCTTACTATTCTTCGGCCTGCTTTCATTTTTCAATATTTATTGATGACGCGAGACTCGAATTGAACAATGCTTGATTAGCACTCCATCAATGCAGCTGGCGGGATGATCCGCAAGAATCCCGAAGGATCGTATCGCTGCAGCATGAATTATATTTTTATTGCAATTTTGTTCAATAAAACTGTCTGTCTGCCTGTCTCGGCAAATGAAAATCTTGCCCGAATCTGCAGACTGAGTTCAAAAAGAAACGACAGAGCGAAATCGCTCTTCATTTTTTTCAGAGACTTTCGCTCATAAGTACGGATTCACAGCGCACCCTGTTACGTAATAATTGCGTGTTACTGCACCACCACATAGAATTGTTGAAAACAAACACAGCCAGAGACACCGAATCGCCTCATTAGCAATAAATTTAGCGTATAATCAAGTCGTCTAACGTTAGAATATTCATTATTCGCATGATTGCAGAAAAACACTAGATTAGCAAAATTTAGCGAAAAAAAACACTAGAACACTAGGACGACCGAAAAAACACTAGATCTAGTGTTAAAACACTAGGAGTGGCACCACTGGTTACAACACAGCACTCGTACAATGGATGTATGGATCAGCGATAACATATACCGGCGTTGTGGAATGAATCATTTGAGCGTCATCGATATTACCAAAACAATAATAACACGCGGCAATATACTTGCTGCTATTGTGATTAGCGCAGATTTGCTGTGGCAGATTACGTATATCGATTGCCGCTTTTCACACCTATTACCATTACATCAATACTACCATGGTGTTCAGCGAGCTACAAGATCGCCAACGCGCAATTGATATGAGAGCAAATTCATGTCCGTAAATGAATTTCACTTCTGGTGAGAAATGTTTCAGATCCGGCCCATGGTAACGAAAAAAACGGAACTCACCGGTACATCAAAGCTCCAATAGAAATGATGCAGAAGACTATTGCGTGCATCAGTCGACTCGAATGAGCATATAATTTAGACAGTACGCCTGGCGGTGGGGTAGATACGAAGATGGTGATTCTGGTATTCAGTACATAAGATCTGATGCTATTTCCGTTCTATCATGCACTGTCGGCTGAGATGCGAAAGATGGAATATCATGACTAGAAAATAACATTGCAGCGCGCGAACTGTTAGATAGAGTTTTGAATCCATATAACGACGATAATGTTATTGAATGTGACAGTGATGATGAAAAGTATGGTGAACGCGCTAGAGATGTTGTTTTGAGTCGAGGTACGTTGAATTCAATTCTTACAAGTCCTGTTCATGATGACCAATATTTGCTGGTATGCGTTTCAGAGGACATAACACGTCTTGACGACATGGAGAGAGGTGCCGATTTTGAAAGTGTCGATCTGGACGATTTAGAAACGAGTGACCGACAGCCAACGTCTACACGCCCGCAGGACACCCCACCACACACTAGTCACTTTACCAAGGCCCATTTCCTCACAACAAAGGCCCAGACAGCGGACGAACTCGCGGGTTAACAACTCACGTGACGGGAATCCTGGCACTTCCCGAGGTAAGTTTGCATCAAATTATTCTGTTCGTAATATTCTGTTCGTAATTTTGAATGATTTATTACGTTATTTTGCAGACTCTGTAATCCGGAGACAGGAACAACAGTTTACGTGGAGCCAGCCATCACCAGCTGTGTTAATAATATACCGGCAACAATTTACTGGCACGGCATTTGTACCGGAGCGCAGCTTGGGGAGAAATCCAACGGAAATTGACTGTTTCTTATTCTGAAGAGGTATTCCGTCATATAACGGATAAAACAAATCTGAATTACCGTCGCAAAGATGCACTACGACAACGGAATAGGTCGGCTAGTGGGGGCGAGCCACCCGCTAAAAGAAGCCATATATGGTCGCATGGAGAGATATCGTTATCACCGAGATGAAGTGTTTCATGGGTATGGTTATTGCTATGGTCAATTTTCACTCTTTGTGCGTACCTTTTCTCTACACCGCCTAGCCCCAGGCTGCGATAGAACAATAAGCAGTAACCAGAAAATCGCGAGGCAGTTTCGCTGATGAGGGATCGTTGACTCGTTTGAAATTAGGTTTCCAGATTTCCAGTGCTGTCTCCGACAGTGACTCAATCATAGTTAGAACAATTCGACCGACGAAGGCAGGTCGGCCGAGGAACACAAGACCGGGCAAAATGCTTAACGTAAGCACGTCAGAAGCGAGTGCTGACGTGTCTGGTGACGTAACGCGGAGATATTTTAGAACATCTGGGCAGATATTGCGCGACGTGAAAAAAAGTGGCGAAGGATTCGAGTCGTCCATCAGCTGCGATAGCTCGGCTTCTCATGCCTCTGACCCGGAAGTTGTTGCGAATCGAGAAATTCGACGACAAGTTTAAAAGCTACTCGCCCATGTGCAGCGAGGTAGGTTATACGTTCAATTCACACACACGGCGCCCTTGAAAACTTACTATTGGGTTAGTGTGAATTATTTCACGTCACACGTCATAAAAAAATAAATTATTCACGATTTTCATTCGCACCAAACTGCAATGTTCTTCATTAGCAGAAGTGCGAACCGTCAAACGAGTTGAAAAGCACTCAAGAGAATGGAACTCGATAAGGAGACGGACCGCAAACTGCAGTGACATGAGACTGGGAGATTATCTGATGCGTGAACTGTAAATCAGACCAGTGAACTTCACCCGGGTGTATTTCGTAAAATAGTTCAGTGCCATGAATTTCAAAGGTTACATCACATCACACATCGCGTGATCGTCGTCTTGATCAGGTATAATAATGACAGAACCACCTGTAATATATCCGTCCTTGTTTGCGGTATTCATGGTGTTCGTCGAATACTATTCACATTCACACCTGGCCGATATGTGTCGTTTTTTCCGTAACTACCGACTTACATCTGTAAGACACCGCTTACGCGGATAAGGTGACCTATAATATGCCAAACTCGGCAAGAAATTAGGAATACCTAAGTTTTGTTGTACGGCAATCTTGGTCACAGCATCTTCTCGCGGCACTACTGAGCTGTCCAATCGATACACTGGTTGAGAGATACTGGCATATAGAGTATAAGTAAGTGTATATATAGAAAGATCCGAGGATGCGGCACGCGACAGCAGGAACGGTCTAATGCAGGCTAGTGCACAATAGTACGCAGAAGTAGGAACGGGCGGGTGACCAGAAACGTTCCAGAGCGCGCATAAGGTAGTATACCATTAATAATAGATAGGAGACGTAGCCACAGGTGTCAACGGCAGGTAACACATTCTTGCAAACTACAATACAGGTAAGGATCAAGTTTCCGAAGTTCTGGATAAGAAAGGAAAACATGCTAAAGTAGACTTATGTTCAGCAAACCAGTAAAAAGAATCGAGCTGTCCAGGAAACACGTCCTACCGCCAACGTTTCCTGTAAGCGAATGAATGAGAATCGATGTTTAGAAGACTCTCGCAATGAACCGTAGGTGTTTACCCCAATTGTCCGTAATCAACAAAATAACAATCTTGAATACTCGTAACTCAGCAGCGAGTACTCAAAGGTCGTATGCGGTGTTGGTAATTGGCGCATTTGCAAAGCAAATTTTGGAATTGTGGCTTATTTTTGTGTTATAGTTGGCACCGAATAGTTCAGTTTGGCACGTAAGCACTATTTAGGTACTTTCCACATTCTTCAACTATCATAATGAAAATTTGTTAACAGCACATTAGACCAGTATCAAGTCCTGTTTACTCGTGTACATAGGGAAGTATTTCGTCTTAGAATGACGTAATATGGAGTTAACAGTAGTCATTATAGGATTCTTACGTCCTATTAGGACTTATATTGCATTACTATACATCGCAATTTCTAGTCGAAGCTCATTTCAAGTGCTGTCCACGGCAAAACCACGTTTGTAATGCCTTTAGCCAATTGCGCTAGGCGTAGGGGTGTGTTATACATGAATGCCAAACGCATTTCCTCGCAGATCGTATAATAGCGCTGGTGAGGATAGCAATACCTCACTCAATAGCGTTACTGGCAGTCACCCGCAGTTCAATTGTAGTCTCAACAAACCGAGATAATAAACCTCAGCGGCGGGGAAATTTGTTACCTGATGTAATTTGATCATTTTTACTTCTCAATTCTCAAATTTGTCGCCTGCAACAGAACGTTGCACCCTGAGCCTAAATTTTACCTGCAGTGCTGGCACGCTACCTAACAATCGCAATGTGAGTGGTTATGTTGGCAATTCTAATTTGCAAACGCGAACATCACTTCCAAATGAGTTCATTTCTCGATGGTGTAACTGCCTTCCTAGGTGTTGGAGGTTTATATAGGCTCCTACTCGTCTTGCGATCTGCAAAAGCAGTGTCTTACAAAACGTGGGCCGTGCTATTAGTTGGTATCTCGGGAATCAAAATAAGTAATATCGGTATGGTGTAAAATGATCAATTGATCATCGATGACGAAGACATGGCAAGAATACTACTACACAGAAAAAGGTCATCAACCTGCGTCATGTCCCTGTTCTGTCTCCAGTTCTGATGGGGGTGACACGTAAAAGCTGAACACCTTCGGCCACACCTCAATATCACGGTGCAATTGCCCGAGTTTAGTTATCACCGTAATAAATGCTACTATATATGGGCAAATTGGCGTATCACACCCATTGACGGTGGAGGCCCCAGTTTGATTCATGGCAATGCAGTAGCAAGCTACGAAGCGTCGCAGATTTAAGAGATTTTCCGCCCCTGAATGTTGCTGTGCTCAGAGCGTCTTTACAATAAAAAGCCCAGAGAAAGACTCAATCCATGACCTAATGGAGGCGCTAGTTTGAGATACCATGACTATGGTCGTCTCGATATCCTTATATCTGTTCACTACATCGGATTGTACATCGAGTGTCTTGATCGGGTAAATTCAATAGAAAAACCACCAATGACATACTCAAAATTTGGATTTTTCGACATACTTCGACATAGTTCACCACATCTGCTCGCGGCACACCTGAGCAGTCCAATTGGCACACTAGTGTGCCGCGGCACACCGGTTGAGAACCACTGGGCTACAAAATTGACAGCAATATATATGCATTTCCCGATCATATTAAACGATTCAGTCATGAATGACAGACATTTTTCGCGCTTCACGCTAATTAAGCCGACTAACTAAAGAGTTCAACAATTTTTGCTTAGAAGTAGCGGTAAAGTGCTATCGGGGGAAGGGGTCTGAGGGACGAAGCCCCCCAGAAATTTGGTTTATCACCATATGGGGGACCAAGACCAGCGTTTATGGGGGGAGAAATGACCTTTTTTAGTCAAATGGCCAGTGATTACAGTTTGTATGCTCATTTTTCGGTTCCCAAAATTTGGGGGGGGGGTGATCGGAGTGGAGCTTGAAAAGGGGGCGATGAGTCGAAAAAGGTTGGGAACCACTGGCCCAGGCCAAGGTGGGTGTCTGATCAGACTACTCCAAGTTGTTTCGATTTCTTCATACCTTCTCATTGAATCGTAGTCTTGTAATGTTTTGGAACGATGAAAATATTAATAAACCCGATTGATTGATTGATTGACTATGCCATTCTCTATAACAGTGGTGCTCAACCTTTTGACCTCGCGGCACCATTTGAAAATGAAAAATAGTTCGCGGCACAATAGCACTTGGGTTCGCAAAAATTTTTGAATTGTCGCACCTGTTAACTACCAGGATACTTTAGTACTGAGGTTGACGAAGTACTTTAACCTTTACGGAGTACTGAGGTAAGCTTTACAATAACAACAGCTTTCATTGTAAAAAGAGCGTTTGCCTTTGGAAGATTGATTCGATGATGATAAAGGGATGAAATATCTTTCGCGGGTAACTCTTCGACGCAGTTAAAAGGAATTTCATGGCAGGACAACCAATGGTGCCGAAATCAAACCTCGAAAGAAATTTGTCCACCGGATGAGTACGAGTCAGTGCAGGAGGAGATGTGATAACGATGGATCAAAAATAGATTTGGTGCTCTACATTCACATTCAAGCAGTTCTCCACTAAACGATCTTTTGTTCTTCCAACACTTGGACCCTGGTGCTACTTAATCCACCATACCCCGAGGATCCCTGATATTATCAATCAATATTCAGAAGCGTTTGAAGTTGGTCACTCAAATGCATAACCGCTCCCACCCCGGCGGGACCCACGACTCACATACATCGGATCAATGGAGCAAAATTTATTTAATAATTATGTTTCCATAATGGCCGTATCGCATCTCCATCATTAAATCATCTCGATAGTGCACGCGAAAAAGAATACCATCTCTCTCACTCCGTAAGATGAAATGTTTAGGCATACAAAGCACTGCAGTCGCTTACAATTACTGGCGTCTTCAATTTTATTTGCCAATTCCCAGTGGCGGCTCGTGACAATATCGGGTGGTGGGGCAAGGGCTGCAAGCGACTTTTTATTAAGATGACGTCACGATGGCATTTCCAACGTAAACAAGTAACTTGATGATGGTACACGCTAACATGAATTTGCCGGCAACAGTGACTTTAACGTATGCGCCACGAGAGGTTCGCCGGTGAGCTGTGACTTGAAGTGTGGTAACTGCGTAAACGGCGTACGGGACAAAGATTCAACACGGTCCATGTTCGCACTAGACCTGGAAATGACTATAACTCGAGAGATAACGTAAGCCTAACTGGAAAGGTCAACGAGTTCGGACAGATACGCAATTGTTATCTCGTAGATTGGGCCTGTCATATTGATTCCAAAACATCATTCTGAAGAACTAAGAATAGCAGCCTCGGAAATTCGGTCTCGGTACAGCATAGGAGATTTTGGCCTTGAAACTGGAGACTGTAACACGACACATACGGCTTTATTACTGTCTATAGGTCTGCTGCGAAATCGCCTTTGGAAAATATATTACCGAATAAATGCGTGGATGAAAGCTTTAAACTTAGTACACTGTTACATGACATCGTCGAGCAGTGGTCTCATGGCCCTTTTCGGTATGGTACACTGTCAAAATTAATGCGAACAGACCAACACCGAATTTTGCGCATAATTTACTGAGGAATAGGCTGATCAAGTGATCAGCTGTTAGCCGCAGTGGCGGCTCGTGACAATATCGGGTGGTGGGGCAAGGGCCGCAAGCGACTTGTTATCAATATGACGTCACAGTAGCGTTTTTCAACGTTCATGATGGTCACATGAATTTCCCGTAAACAGAAGATATTCCTACGAGATTGAGCTGATGCGCGTAGCAATGCAAAAAATGCGCATGCGGGTAAACTTCTTTCATTAAGACTTGTACGCTGTCTCTATCCGCTCATGACTGCTACGCCGTCGTAGGTTTGCGCAATAAGTTTCGACTCTACTGAATAGGGCTGTAATGTTTTTTTTAATACGTAAGAAATTCCGACAGCAGTGCGATCGTCAACAGCCACAAAGCTGTGGAATCGTTCGACTGGCATACCAAATTTCGTGAACCGAAAAATCACGACTAGTTGTGACAAACACGTAATGTCAGTTGTTTCGTCAGACTGAACTGAATAGATGGAAATTCAGCGTCAATAATCTCGGTAAACAAATGCTGTAGATCAGGGGTCACCAACCTTTTTGCAACCGAGGGCTACTTTTGCGTAATGATTGAAGCGGGCGGCTACTATTTACTCCCGTTGTTTACCCGCACCACACTGAATTTCCGCTTTGATATTCATAATACTGGGCAGGACTGGACATCATGTTACCTGTTTCTATAGCAGCCAGTGGGATGCCTGACATTGTATGATATCATAGTGCACTGTACTCAGGTATGTAACTTGACACAGCAATTCTGAGTGAGTCTTCCAGATGTGCATTGATTGAGCGTGTTTTGTGTTTGCTTTTGATGAAATTCATGTCCAAAAAGCTGATTCAAAACGATAAGTTGAACCATACACGCTTGCAACCTTCATAGCTGCTGCGCATACACCACTGTACTTTCCCGTATCAACAAGACACCAAACGTTTGCTGCAGACTGAAGTGGGGTCATTGTGCAGTGTTACAATTTCAATCTCCAACTGTTCAGCATTAAGAAATGACAAGATTTCATTATACCGGACAGCAGCAACGATTACAGAAAGTTATAGAAACATGGTATGTTAAACTGCGTTGAGTGTAACAGAAACAAGCTGTGCAAAAAGATGCAATACGAAATGGGTATACATATATTGAAAATCTGCCAGTACTTCACGGCTATCTGACTCCGAATAGTAATACTGTTTACTACTTTGGCATTGTCCTGGTCGTCGAGCTATCGTAACGAAACCCCCCACCATTTTAAGAAGACCGTGGACGGCATTCCGTCATGTCGCGTTTATAGGCAATGCGCCGTATCTTGAATTTCTGGTGATTCTATGACGTACATTTATATATTACTAATTATAATTGAAGATGTTTTCAAGTGTTTATATATGTAAGTTACATGTTAGTGTGTTTCAAACAAGAATAGCCGAATCAATCAATCTATATATTTAAAAGCTCACTGGTATTAATCTGACGAATATTGGTAAATGCTGCTATTCCACCTATTTTTAGAATGGGCTCGTGGGCTACTCATCTAGTCCTCGCGGGCTACCTGGTGCCCGCGGGCACCGGGTTGGTGACCCCTGCTGTAGATAGATGTGATATATCGAATCAAGCACATCATTTTGAATAGTCTTTTGAGGTACCCTTAGCTACTGTCGCTGGGTCGAGATGTTCGCGCAAAATGCTATCCATGGAAGCCGTGTATTTAATTAGATCCAAGAATACCCCCCTATTGAGAGAGCATTCCTTCTCATCGTGGCCTCATGAACTCCAATAAATTTAATGGCATCAATCACTCGAGAGAGAACATGCCTATTCTTATCTACAAGCTCATTGTGCTTGCAGACTGATACGCGATAACTTTCATTGAGCTGCGACATTACATTTACTCCGCCAAACAATTTATATTTAACTGCACTAGCTATGTGCACTTGGGATTTTTGGTGCGCTTTCACACGCTCTGACAAATGCTTCAGATCGCGATAACCAATTTTGTTCCAACAAGAGCCACTGCTTCCGGTACCGGCACTGTCGAATAAAAGACAGTAAAAGCAAAACAAGGCGTTTTTATCCTCGCAAAAGTAAGCCATTCATTTTTATCGAAATGCGCTGAAGAAAAGGCACGAGTGCGTTTTTCTCCGGCGTAGGATTGGATCAATGGGCAATTTCTAGGCTGATACGGACCTAGTCGCTTTACCTCTAATTTTTGCTCTAAAGCAGTGGTTCTCAACCTTTTTTGACACGCGCCCCCCTTGGAGATGGTCAAAAAAACCACGCCCCCTGACCCCCCTTGCATTTATCGTCTTGTCAAAAAGAGCACATCATCTAATACAGAGATGGGCAACGTTTTTGATAATCATGGTCGCATTTCGATTGCTTATGTAGCGTAAGGCCGCATTCCAGGGCATAGCCGCAATGAACGATCTGGACGCAAAATTCTTATGGTAAACTGTCCATATCCAATCCGGTGAACTCTGGACTATTCTACACAATGGCCTATTATTGTACGCACCGAAATCGCGAGTGGCAATGTTATGAATTGTTGCCACGAGGTGCATATTGTCGCGCGGAGCGCGAAAATTTTTCAGGGCCGCGAACGCATTGTTATTTCTTGCAAATTCCCATTCCGGCTCAGATTAAGAAGGGCGCTACTGCATTAAAATCGAAAAATGAAGTCTTGTTGAATTGCGCGGAGGGCGAAGAAAATTTCAAGATTAATTAAAATCTCTCGAAAATGCGGGAGTGAATTCGTAATTGCAATTTGCATGTCTACGGCCGCCAACACATACTAATTGAATTAGGCGTCGACGGCCGCTCAAATTCCCTTCTACGGCCGCAGGCTACCCACCCCTGATCTAATAGTATACATAAGGTATATCTTACGCCAATTTTGAATCTGCATTCCAGTTGTTGAGTCTTTTACATGACAAATTTCTCCAAACTTGTTTAAAAATAACAAAAAAAAAACATTGAACAAGACATCCGTTAATTAATTTCAAGGTAGGTCACCCTGAGACTAATCCTGATGCTGGTAGTGAGTACAGAGAGCAAGGCGTCGTTCTGTCCTGCCAGGCTAAATTAGATCAGTTTTGGAAATTAATTAAATTGTATTGATTTATAGCCTAATTGAGGGCGAAACTGGGTAACCTATGTTGCATTCAAGTCTGTCTTAGGCAGTGCAGTTCGCAAGCTACTAACAAGAGCTGCCCAGCGCGACAAGCTTTAGGCTACTGTCAAAGCTATGAAGCAATGAATGACTTACACGTGGGGATCACTGGCGTAGCAGCATGTGCTGCCGCCCCTGGCTCTCTTGAAAATGCCGCCCCCTAGGTAGACCGCATCAAATTTCGACATAGATTGATGTTCAAGTAATCTTGTCAATAGGAATAATTACAAATAATATGCCGCGTCTCAGCCTCACCATCTCGACGTTAATGACGCCTAAAATAATAAAGACAAGAAATAGCGAACCAATGTATTGTACAAATAGAAAATCAATGGCTGCCTCAAAGCAAAAGCAGCGATAATATCCTCAAATTCAAGTTTTTGAACGTAGTCTCTTTCCATAGACAGAATGGATAGAGCTGATAGCCGATCATTATTCATGACAGAACTAAATACTAATCAGTTTGAGCTCACACAGCTCGCAGGTGAAACATCAATGTTCACATAAAGTTTCAGACACGAGCATAAATACGGTTTCGAATCAAGTAGCTTTGCATTAACCAACCACTGTAAAACATCAAACGTTGTTGCACTACGATCAAACGTGGTTTCACGGCTCCACACCAGCCTCTTAACCCTTTTAAAATCTCAAGTTGAACAACTTCATATGATTATAACTTAATTTGTGTTCATCCTAGAGCTGTGGTTCGCAATTTTTATGAGACACGCCCCCCCTTTAGGATAGTGAAAAATCCCGCGCCCTCGTATCGTCATATTACAAGATCCAACCGGGATGCTAGCAACCCTAACAGATTGTTTGATGGCGTGGAAGGTTATGACTGTTGATGAGAGAATTCAAAAATAAGAAACTGGGTATATATATAGAGAAACACGCGTGAATTGGAGTTAAATCGCGCATAGCGCGAATAAATTCATTTGACCGGTTCTTTGCGCCCCCTTAAGATGCTTTCACGCCCCCCCCCCCAACGGGGGCGCGCCCCCCAGGTTGAGAGCCCCTGTCCTAGAGGCCTTATATTGGTTTGTACGAAAAGCTAGCAATCTTCTGCTTTGTATGATCCCTAATTCGAGGTATAAGGCATTACAATTTTCGCAGCTAACTCCAAAAAGTCCACCTCGTCGTCAAAAGTGCTTCTAAAAGCGCTGGTGAATAAATTGTGACTTTCGCTTTACAGCAGCGCGTGGGAATTCAAAAATCCAAATATATCATTGAAGTGGTGTATGCCGGTAAACCTAGTTTCAGCTTCAAGTTTTAATCTGTCCTATGCTTGAAACATGCATCGTCTAAATTCTTCAACAACATTGAGGCCAGCATCTTCTGTTTGTTCGCAAGGCATACTCCTTTTTGTGTGAACTCTCCGAACAATCGGCCGTGACGGCTATTTCGGAGTGATTCCATCGCCATGTTAACATATTAACTCGTGTTTTCGGAATCAGCGCGACACTAGCTTTCGATTGAGACCTGTTTGATTAAATTTTAGCTCACAGGACGCCAGCTATAGGACTACCAAGCACTCTTCTTTTAGCCGGCTGTCTACGCGCCGCGCGAGATAGTGTAATGGTGATGCGTCCGGCTTCTTGATCGGTAGGTCGTGGGCCCGATCCCCGGCCGGGTCAGACCGAAGACTCGAAAACTGGTATCCGGGGTTATCCCGCTAGACGCCCAGCAATCACGGAGCAGCAAAAAACGGGGTGCAGACTAGATGACCTTACTATAATGTCCTTATCGCATCTCCGTCGTCAAAGCATCACGATGATGCAGGCATCTCTGCCACTGTGCAGCCTCATTTTGCCGCCCCTTGGAGCGTGCCGCCCCTGGCGCAGAGCCAGAACCGCCAGGTGGCTGCTACGCCACTGGTGGGGGGTGGGGATTGCTCTCTATATCTCCAAAGAATTTCAAAAATTTGCTCAAATCAAGTTGAAATCAGACTATAGGCCTACTCCGTAGAGCGCGGTTGCTAGAGTTTATATTTTGCAAGTTTTCTTGAATATGGAATAAATTTCATCTTCATTATTCGTCTTCTCATAATGGATGTGAAAGACATGTTCAGACACGTACGATATATACTGACTTTGTCAATTTCTCGCGCCCCCCTATACTAGATAGATAGATAGATAGTCTTTTATTCGTCACATCAATAAATACACAGTAAACGAAACAAATATTGCGGAATAGACTGGGAGACGACGAGGGGCCGTTAGGCCTTCAGAGTCAGTCGCCACCCATTGGGAGTGTTTGATGCATATATGAATAATTTCGTGAAACATATTAAATCACACACATATATGTAGAGTCAAGATTCGGTGAATATATGACTAACGACACGATATTAAGCTTTAATAAAGGATAACAGAACACATGCATTATATAAAAGAAAAAAATCAACAGTACGTTTGGAGTAGATAATTCTTATATTCTTTTTTAAACTGCCATGGCGGTATTGGTATCAGCTCTGCAGGGAGATCATTCCAAGTTTTCGCACCAACAAAATGTAAACTATTGCGGGATGAAGATCGGGACAGGAGAGGCAGCGAAATAGAATTTCTCGATACTTGTCTAGTTTCATGTCCATGAGTTTTCGCAAAAGTTGTAAAATGCGAATCAAAGTATGACCTGTTTGTGTGGAAGATGGTGTGCATCATCTTTGCCGTCTCGTACTGAATTAGGTCGGCAACTCTGAGTATACCATGACTTCGATGTTCCGGGAGAATTCGTTGTCTGGGAGGTAATTTACTAATGACACGATGAGCCTGATTCTGGAGAGTTTTGATTTTTGTAAGGTTTGTTGCATTCGTATGTCCCCATATATTTATTGCATATTGAAGCTGAGATTGAAAAATAGCAAAATACACGGCGCACAGTACTTTTTGTGGCATTAGATATTTCAATCGTTGTAGCATGCCCGTAGCCCTTGACAATTTCGAGGTGACTGAGTCGATCTGAGGTTTCCATGACAATTTCGAATCGACAAGAATTCCAAGATAGCGAACGTGATCAGCTGCATTAATGATAGTTTGATTGATACTTACAGAAAATGGATTGTTTTTTTGCGAATTGGAATTATTAAATAAGAGAAGTTGGGTTTTACTGGGGTTGATGGAAAGTTGATTACTTCTCATCCAATTACAGATCTTTGTCATTTCATTAGATGTCAATTCTTGCAAGGTCTGCAAGGATGTTGAGGATGCTGAGAAACAGGCATCATCAGCGAATAGTACGGTTTTCAGAGAGGAGACCTTGCTAACATCATTGATATATATAACAAATAATAAAGGCCCCAATACAGACCCCTGAGGGACGCCACAAGTTATAGTTGATGGAGCGGAGATAGTACTATTGACATACACACATTGTCGTCGGTTTTTCAAGTAGTCAGATATAAGTTTCGATGCAATACCACGTATGCCAAACTGAACAAGTTTTCTAATCAGTATCTGGTGGTTAACAGAATCAAATGCTTTGCTGATGTCTAATAAAACACAGCATGATGGTTTTTTGTTATCAAGTGACTTGAAGTGTCTGGATGTCATGTCGGCTAGGGCCTGCGTAGTGCTTCTATTGGCTAAAAAACCGAATTGCTCATCGGATAATAGTGAATTTTTCATAACAAAGTCAATGATTCTATGGTATAGTAGTCTTTCGAATGTAATGGCAATTGAGTTCAATTGGGTCACCCTTGAACCGTGTGAAGATGGACATGTAGTATGTTTGCTTAGCCTTAGTGATAGTTCGCGAAAGGTTGTTTGCATATGATTTATAGACTATTTTGTCTTCAGGGCTCCCCTTTAGGAATAATGTACGATACATCTTATTCTTAATACGAATGGATCGAAGGATAGATGGAATTATCCATGGCTTACGTTTCAATTTACGCTGTTTGCGAGATAAACCTGTCAATGGTGAGTATACATTAACTATTTCTAATATTGAATTGACAAACATATTGAATCGCTGATTAAAATTCAATTCAGTCAGAGGTGTTGGTTCATACTTTTCAAAATAGTCCCAGACGTGATTGTAAATATCAGTCATGCTTTCGGGAGTCAGATTCCTGGAGAGTGTCGTATAAGCCAATGGTCTATGCATACGGCGCTTAAGTTGAACTATTATTGGGTAATGATCAGTAGTGTCATCAATCAGGACATATGGTTTAATTGGACCTTGTGCTATATTAGTGTAGCAATGGACAATAATAGTTGCAGTGGTGTCACAGTATCTGGTAGGATTAGTAATGATTTGTGTTGCACCAGTAGCCCTGATATTTTCAAGATGACTTGATGTATTTTTGCTTTTCTTGGATGCCATGTCAATATTGATGTCTCCGACCACGAAAAATGGTAACTTGGAGTTGGATATTTCAACAATAGCGTGGGATCAGCGTGTACTCAAAGGTGGTGTGGACACTACCGGTGAATCCCCCTGGTCACGCTCTGATTGGGTAGTCAACCTTGTTATTGACGATCGATTTGCAGCACTAATTCAATTCAAAAGTCGGTGTTGCTGTATGTTGAGTTTATAGATGATTTATATCGAGATGGGTGTCAAGATTTGGTGTGGTATATCCTAATGATGTCATCTAATACTATGCCTAGTTTCAAAGTCGTTACTCAATGAGTGGGACAGTAATTTCGTCAGCAAAGTCGAGTGTATTATTGTCAATTCGTCTGCAGGACTGATTCAATGCAATAGCCGGTATCGGTATGTGTTGATTTTGACGATGTTCCATACCGAGACTGGTAACTGTCGACTCTTGCAGATTATTAGACTGACCGCTGACGTACATATAATAATAAGATGGCCTGTAATGAGGTTGAATGGCTTTCACCTGAAATTATCCAGGAACTGCTAGCGATAGATGATGACATTGAAGCATCACCGGCTGTTGTCCAGGCTGAAGAAAGTGCCATTACAAACGAAGAGACTGTTCGTATGCTACTTGAAGAGGTCACAGATGCTGGATTTTCGTCTTTTGGGTTTGTCAATGTTTCAGCTTGGATGAAGGAATACAAAAAAACAAAAAATAAAGAACATTTGGTCTCACAGTACAGCAAGTTTTGTCTTCGCGCTTCAGACTTTTTCTCATTAGATGTGCCAGACCCATCTTATGTGCTTCTCCAAATAATTGAAAGGATTGCTCAACCCAAGCCGATGAAAGATGTGTTAAAGAGTGGTGAAATAACGGGTTTTGAAGGGGATACGTTGGAGTACCTTGGTGGTTATTCTTTGAAAAAAAACAGTGGACAAATTTGGTGTCAACAAAATAACAGAAATATTGTCTATAAAACCAAAACCCAACTCCTTGATTGCAATTCTGGAGAAAAAGTCAGGTGCGCTCCATTGTCCTTCAGAGG
Source organism: Botryllus schlosseri (assembly GCF_051294905.1). Taxonomy (NCBI): domain Eukaryota; kingdom Metazoa; phylum Chordata; class Ascidiacea; order Stolidobranchia; family Styelidae; genus Botryllus; species Botryllus schlosseri. Next base: position 7,559,167 of record NC_137238.1, on the reverse strand, counting down.
AGTTGTTCTATTTTTTGCAGCATATTTATTTGAAATTAGCTTCGGAATTTAGCAGGTCCCCAGGTAATGTTGACATAAGTGTATTTGATGAGACTATCTTGAAAGACCAATATTTCTTCAAAATTGCTGCAAATATATATCGCTGTAACCAGGACATAGATTACGATTTATTAGTGGCAATCCTCACACATATTGTGAAAACAGTAACCAAGCTTCTTGGAAGAGGATTTGCCAAAAAGTTATTTGACAGAATCCGAGGGAAGTGCCTGTTGACCAAAGGGTTGAGAGGTAATTTAAAATTGCAAAGTAAAGGCTGCTAGCAGACGAATTCAATAGTTTCGGCTCGTCATTAGCATTTTCAGTTATGTATTCACTGGTTGTCTCGGCATCGTCTTATGTTAATTACAATGCATTGTTTTTTGTGTATTGCATTACACAGTGTGTGTCTTGTTCAGATTAAAATATAATCTGATTATTATCATTGATTAGAGTATCCATGTTATGGATTCTTTCTCTTGTATTATTATATTGGTTATTAATGCATAGCAGCTTTGCATCGTCAACATTGCTCCACCTTCACTACTTGAGCTTGACTGCCACTCTTCTTTTTTTATTCTGCAATCTGATGGCAATAAATTGAGTCTTAGGAGGATACCACAATCTGTTCTGAATCTTGTATTACAATTTACTCTTATTTGAGTGACAAGAAGACAAGCACAGGTAGAATAATTATTTTTATTCTGAAAAAAGAAGCGACATGATTTGCTACTCCATTACGGAACACTTCTATTGAGAGGAAATATAAGATAAGGTGAGCACTGAACAGTATCTAGCACATATATACATTGATATCAAGTCATGCGCAATGACTCGAGTACAAGTACGATAAAGTGACGAGTCAAAAAAAAAAATAGTTCTAAAATTCTAAAAAATTTACCCAAGTGGTCCCAACTCAGTACTTAACCGTATTGACTGAATAACCTTGCAGACCCTTTGCATTTCCATCATTGAAGCACCGTAAATAAACCCCTTTCAGAGTTGAGATAATTTTAGAGCGAAATACCAGTAATCTAATTTGTATGTTTCTATGCTCCAATTATTTCAATTCTAATCTAATTTATTGCAACATTAGCCATCCAGGAGAGCTGTATAGTGTGAAACGAGACAAACGTGGCGTGCAATTTACACACATTACCATTATAATTAAATGAAAGAACTCTGATTTGACATGATCTGAACTTAATTTTCCTGTAGGTATATCTTTCTTATTCGGAATTTCATTCAATTTCCAAGTTCTTGCGAACCCAATAATTCTAATCTAATTTGGAAAAGACTGTGTTGTCATAATTCTAATCCTCATCTAACCTTAAAAATATTGTGCAGCTCTAATTCTAATCTAATTTGGGAAAGCTGAAAATTTTCAAGTTCAAGTCTGTTCCTTTCCTGGTCCGACGACAATGTTCAGGTCCACCTTATTCTGAAAATGAGTTACTGAATAAATGCCGCATACTCTACTGCACACCAGGTCTTACAGACCTTTGGGTTTACGACGTTTCACTATCGGCTCATTGCAGACCTCTTGCCACGCGTTTTTTGTGCCAAAAGTGGTATTACCCCCTTTTATCTTTTTTATAATTTTGCGCTGGGTGATTTGCTGCACTCCGTAAGCCACAGCCTTGAGATCTGGATTTTGCGAATGCCTGCCCAAGTTTCTCTGAACACGAGATATTATTCAGGACAAACTAGTCGGTTATCTCAGAAATTGGTTCTTACAAGATTTCCAAAGAAAGCTTCCAAAACATCTTGTGAGAAGGTCCGCAGGCAAACATAATCCAACTCTCGGAGTAATCGTTCACAAAGAAATACGAAATTGCGTGATGTGAAGATCAGTCCCTCCAATGTTGATTGTGGAAGAATACGCTTTTGTTCACCCAATCCATCCACTTCAGCCTTTGAAATATATAAGATATGTAGGCTACTTCTCATATTGGAAAAAATTGAATACTACCTTCCACAACAGAAGATCTTGCACAAATTCCTTGATAAATTTGATCCTGTCATCCTCCATACACCGTACAGGATTCCTGATCCCACAATTCATAATCTCAAACCATCTGTAAGAAAATATAAGTCAAGCTTGGCTTACATATCTAGCCGAGAAAGACCTATTGCACCTGTTCATGAGGAGAACGAAGTCAGCAGTACCCTTAGCTCCACCCATTGTTGTCAAATTTTTACCCACTTCCCAGCTCAGAATGTCCCTTGCCAGATTTACTTTCATCTAGATTTCAATTGCTATTAGTGATAAGTCTGATAACAATATACTAAAATGGAAAACATACTTTAGAATATGGATTCAATTTAATATGGGCCTCTGTGAGTCTTGTTCTTCTGAGCATGAGGCTGTATTTCTCATTTTCATAAAGTTTCAGAATGTGAGTCCAAAGAATATCATGCCCATTTTTGTTCATATATTTGGTTCCACTTGGTTTGGAGGAATGCAGAGCATTCCTCACAGTCTGTAATAAAGAAATCACAATTATCATGAAAGAAGAGTATAGCTTCGCACAATACCTTGAGCAGATGGGGTGGATCAGAAAATATCAGTATCGGTCTATTACGGCCGTATGGATTCGGTGCCGAGAAAGAGGAGTTAAGAGGTATCTCTTGACTTCCAGCCAACACTTTGAAAAATTGGCGATTCGTAGACATGCCGTCTGCAATAACGGCATGAACTTGAATGCCTCTTATCTCGCAGTGACGAAGTAAGGTCCAGAATTTCAATGCCAGATCTCCTCCATGAGTGACGATTGTGGGATACCAGGCAATGGGAAGAGAGATTTCACCTTTCACTGTGCGCAAGTAAAACACTGGAAAATGATCAAATATTGTAATTCCATACTTGCAATTATATAAGTTTATTGAAAAAAATACCCACCAAGAATGTGAGTAGCTAGTTTGCACTCGGTAGAAAAGTTCGCATCAATAAAGCCCACCAATTTACCTTCGGACATCACTAAATTTTCTCTGACTGAAAAATTTCACGAAAAAAAAATTACAATAATATATGTCAAAATGCACACTGAATTACTTTTCATTTCATCGAGGGTGATGAAGGCAGGGAGGTGGTCATGTTGTGTCATTACTCTATCAATTTCTTCGAATGCGATATGATTGATGCCAGGCTCAGGCTTCACAAAGTTCCTTTGAAATCAATCATCATAAATATATGGATCTACATCACAGATGAAAAGAACACATTCACCTGTATCTTTGCAATGTTTTGCTTGAAGGAAGCACAAGAGCCTTGCTGGTAACGATATGCTGATATGCAGCAGGTGAACGACAGTGCAATTCCAGAGCCCATCTGATGACATCAGGGTGGTATCTCCTTCTTGTGGGATCAAGTTTTGAATTTTCAATCTGATTGGAAATGAAAACTTTTTGCCAGTCATTTAGTTGTTCACCAGCCATGTCCTGGGATGTCTAAAAAGAGGCATGGCAACTTAGAAACAATTATACAAACAATTATACAAATTAAAACTGCACACAGTAGCTCATATTCATTAGCTTGCAGAGAGATGCTATAGTTAGGCTTTGCTACCTTGTTACCTGCAGTGCCTGTAGTGAATCTGATTACCTCAAAGGAAATATTACAATCTTCATCCAGCTGCACCGTGAACTCAGATGAGGTCTCCAACTCCTTACACAGAATGCACTGCGAAGAACTGTCCTCACAATCTTCAACTATGATAGTAAATGATACTATTGCCTCAAACTGAATAGCTATATATTTGAGCATCTACTTTACCAATGATCATACAATGAGCAGATCTCTTAAAATCCCGACATGCGACTCTGGTGCCATCCCAAATAGGAATAGGGTGGATAATAATATCTCGTGGGGAGACCAAATCCGAAATACCACCACAGATTTTCAGCGCTTCCATATCCCCTGTAAATTTAGTTGTCTTGAAACCGTACAACTAACTACGAATAATTCATTCCATCATTTCCCTTTACTACTGCTAGTCTTATGTTAACTGCGAAAAATGCTTCAAAATATTGGATGGAACTCACTCAAAAATGAATGCAAGGTTTGGAATCTCAGGTTTGGTAAAGTGGTGCTGTCAATGGGGACTTTCCAGCCATAAAATGAAGCATGAATCTGCTCAATATCCTGTGCGAACTCCAACCTAAAGACAAGTCCTGTTAGTGCTTGGCCAATGGCCATAGAAGGTGCTATCATACCAATGTCAATGTCAGGTTATACTGTACCATACCGTATTCGAGGAACAACAGCATCATTCCATTGCAGTTCCATGACTAGCATCTCTTTTCTGGAGTAAAAGATCCAATCACCTGCCAACGAACACAAGTAGGCTACCCTGCTACAACCATTGGTTTATGCAAATTGAAACACATGTCAGTATCACCTTTCGATGTCGATGACAGGCTATTAATCGAATGCCAAATACCCTCCTGGTCTGAGTGCCTGATTTTTAGAGGTTGAACTTTTCGAACAGCAGCTGGCGGTTGAACTTTTCGAACATCTGGTGATTTGCGTGGCACACAACTATTTTGAGATTTGGGCAAGTGGTGTTTTGGTACAGCGCCAATCTTCAAATTCCTCCTTTCCTTCAGAGTGATGATGTCACCATCATCAAAATGCACATCACAAATATGAGCACTGAAAAGCAATACCGGTATACAGAATTTCACTGCTGAAGAATGTGGTCGCTACTAGAAATATTTTTATACATCAATGGCATATCGATCTTTTTGTAGGACTCAAGAATCTGAATTATGACTGGAAATATTTTACATTGAATCTGCTTTCGATTTCTCCAAATGGAGATCACTGACCAGACTTCTTCCTTGACTCAAAGAAAAACAATACTGTTTTGAATAATCTGAAACACTGAACGAGGGAAGAACCTTGAAGTTTTCAATTAGCAATGCTGTATTCTCTATCCACATTGTCGTTCAGTCTCTAGCCTCTATAATAGGGAAAGCCGTGGATAACATTTCTACAATTAAGACTTCGGCCTGGGTTGAAGCCATAACCTACTACAAATCACGAAGCTAATCGCTTTATCAAAACACTATGTTGTCTGTTGCCGAGTCTAATCTTACGTTTCCTTGTGAAGCTGGTGCAATATACTGTCATTCTTATGTGATGCATTTCGTAATGACAAAATAAATCCCTGCAATGATTTCCTGTGCATCTTCTGTTCATCAGTTTTTGCTAGATCTGGCCTTAATATTCTAAAGAATGTACGCCCGGCACCCGCCTTTCTCGATTTGACCGAAGACCAGTTACATCCCGGAACACAGCAGTAAACCATATTACAATATGCAATTAGCAGTTAGTCTAGAAATCTGCAATAGTTCACATTCAAAGATAATGTTTTTATGATGGCTTGGCTGATGGTATATTTTTTGGCCTAGGTAAAATTCCAGTAGAATCATCCACGGAGAAGTAAACACATCATCATTCTATATCAGTAGGTAATCAATTATCTAACTACCCGACGAACATCCCACTGTTGGAGTCGCGCTTACAGCACAACGGTGCTGCACTACGATCGACGCTAACAAATCTACACTTGACTTCGATAACGAAATTACCACTCTAGTCATTGAGTAACGACTTTGAAACTAGGTATAGTATTAGATGACATCATTAGGATATACCACTAAAAATCTTGACACCCATCTCGACATAAAACATCTTCAAACTCAACATATAACAACACCGACTTTTGAATTGAATTAGTGCTGCAAATCGATCGTCAATAATAAGGTTGACTACCCAATCAGAGCGTGACCAGGGGGATTCACCGGTAGTGTCCACACCACCTTTGAGTACACGCTGGTGGGATAGCTCAGAGCTGAAGTCAGAGGTGTTTGGCACAGGGTGTCTGTAGATAACACCGACAATAATGGAAGGTACACTGGCTATGCCAACTTGAACCTCTACCCATTTTTCTTCAATTGTATCCAGATTCAGGCAATACTTATCAACAAGGGAATAGGGAATGTCGTCTCTGATATACATACCAACTCCGCCACATTTGGTATCTGTGGTGGTGTGGATGAACGCATAACCATGTAAATTGATATTCAATAAGGGGTCGTCACGCAGGGCAGTTTCAGACAAGGCGATTATACTAGGAGCAATATTCATGTCTCTAATAATTTGATGAAGGGATAAATAGTGTTTTTGCAGAGATCTAATATTGAAGTGGCAGATAACAAAGTCTTGAAAAGCGGTAGATAGGTTGTAGGATAAATCATCCAAAGTAACACTTTCGCATATCTCAATATTGTTGTAAAGCAGCTCAGAATTTTTCTCATATGCATTTGTATGGTCTTCGCTGGAAGCCATTTTGAGCAATGACAAAGTGACTTACAAACTCGAGATGATCATCATCATGTCTTTCACAGCTGGTTCAGCTTTTCTGGAGAATCAATGAGGATTGTGCGTGTATTATTGTCTCGCTTCATGAATACCTTCCCATTTGCAGTCCAGCAGAAATCGTACTTCAACGTTTTAGCAGCTTGTCGTGCTTTTGCATATAGGATCCTGCGGAATTTTGTCAGGTTTTCATTGATGCATATATTTTTGTATTCAGGATGTTCCGTGACTTTACGAAGATCTCCACGCTTCTGGAGAAAAAGTCCCCTGGTCTTTAAGCGGTGGAATTTTGCAATTATCAAAGGTGGACGAGCACGAGCACATAGCTACGAGCACTCATAGCTGCATTTTGAGATCGAATCCTGAAGACAGAGTTCAAGTCATCTGATGTTAGTGAGATACCAAGAGCTGCACCAATTTTAGTGACTTCTTCGTCTAATCTTTCATTTTCTTTAACAGGTACGCCATGGAGTTCCAGGGTATCGCTCCTTTGGATTTGGTCAAGGTCGTCGATTTGTCTTTCTTTATTTGAGATAGCTTGTTGCAATTTCTTATTTTCCATCTGGAGGATGCAATACTGTGCTTCGAGGTCCTTGAATTGTTGTTTTTTGGCTTCGAAAGCGGAACTGATGAATTCTTGAGATGCCTTGATTTCTTGAAGTTCTTTGTCTCTTTTCTTGTTTTGATCAATAATATAATCAATTTTTGTATCCATCTGTGTGGATTTGGCAATTAGGTCTTTGAGATCACTTTCTTTCAATAGCTGTGCCATTACTTGGCTGACTGCTACATTTACAACGCTTTTTAGTTCATCTTTCATTTTTTTTCATGACACGAGACTCGCTCGCCTCAATCTTGGAGGTAAGCTTCCTTGTGGCATCTTTCAGTTCAGCTTCAGTAGCTGTCATCGTGATATAGAGTCGCAGTTCAGTGTGTAAATTAGATATAAGTATCGATATGGCTTAGTATGCTTTTAATCAAAGTATGAATTCCCCCCCCAATTCCGAAACTGTTTTTTGTATAATTTTGTTTAAGTCTAATTATGCCAACTAACACTTGGTCAAATTGTTTCAGGAAAACTGGTTCCTAAACCTAAGGAGTCACTGAGGCTGAGGCAAAGAGTCTGGCAAAGAAAGAGGGTCCTAAAGCAAGCTGGCAAAGAAAGAGGGTCCTAAAGCAAGCCTATGTAGAGGATTGGTTTTGAAATCTACTTACAAATCCTAGTGAGTGGAAGGACAGAGATGGACCTAACTAACAAATTGGAATATTGAAAGTAACAAAACAAAGTGGAAGGAAAATGAGACATGTCGAATCCCCCATCTAATCTGTCTTCCCGGAGACACTATCAGTCTGAACAGATGCCTCGCTGCCAGACAAGACCACGGAGTCTGACACCTCTCCAAGCAGGGATCCACTTGGGCTTGGAGAGTCCCTGTACATCATACGTCTTCCACCTCTGCCCTTGCTTGCAGACGGACCGGGATGAGTTCGCCTTAATACAGCCAGCATCACTGACCCCATAATGATCATCAGAAGACAAACGCAGCACAGCCTCTTGCTCAGCTAAGTGTCTGCGATCCACCTCTTCAATCACCACATGTGGCATTCCCTTTCACTAGTCCTGCATACATCTGTGGGCCTGTCACACCCTTTAACACATTATGAAGAAGCCAAAGAGGCTCCTCCAGTTCATCTTCATTCCCTATGCTTTCTCGTAATTTGAAAATGGTTGCAATGGTGCCCATGCCCTCCAGTCCATGTCCATTGTACAAAAGACAGGCCATGCTTGGTACGTGTATATACACGATAGTGCATATAGGAATCTTTTGGATGTAATCTTCATCGGGTGGATGAACTTTGTCTTGGTCTCATTTTTGAGCTTTATATGGACCTTTATGGCCTTCTGATAGCTATTTTCCCAAAAGCTATCAAGGATCTCCATCATGCGGGCATGTCCTGGGGTCTTAATTAAGATTTTGGCCATATTTGTCATCATGACCTTAACAGTCTCTTTTCCAAATCTTTTTTTCTTGCCTTCTTTGCCAGATAAAGAGCAGAAAATGTAACACAAATGCCACAGCCTGTCGACATTTGCCACTTGGGCCTCTAACAGAGACTGTCCCTTTCTTTCATTGTATTCTTCTCTCATCAGATCTGCATTGTAAATATCATCTATCAAAGTTAGAGAATCTGTAAAGTCAGGTCTGAAAAGCACATTTTTCTTTTCACCATCATTGAAACTTTTCAGTGCTGCTTTTAGTGTCGTTTCCACCTCCTGAACATCCAGAAGGCTGTCCTCAGATCTTCCCCTATCATCAGACCTTTCACCTCTGACAGCCATGCCGTAGGACATAACTGTTTTCTGGTACTTGTCATTATCCAAATTATACATCGCCCTATTGTAGTCTCCTGTGGCAGCCAGCTCCAACCAGACGGACACCTGCTTGATCCATCCTTCACGACCTTCCTGATTTGAGCCGGCTCCCACATTGTCCCAATCTTTCTTCATCAGTCCCACCATTGAAGATATAGTAGACATGTCTTCTGACAGTATCTTTACTCATGTCAGTACATCACCCTCCATCGCTGGGATCCCACAAACTTCTCTAAACTCGGTGAACAACTTTTTACAAGCCTTGTACTATGCCATCTTCTTGTCCTCTCCTAATGATTCAAATTTAGTGCTTGCCGCTATTCTCTCTTGGATCTTCCCTTCATTGTCTCGGAAATAATCACAAATCTTAAACCAATTCTTCATCAGGGTACTCAAGGTGTTTCTACACGCGTTCCTTTTGTTTTCTGCCACTCTGACAAAGAAAACTCTTTCTTGCTCGACTACAGTCTTCTTCGTGCCAGAGAAATCTCTTGATGAAATCTTGGAAAACGCCATCGCATAAAATGTTCTCTTGAAACTATGTTCGAATTGCGGGGGTCAACTTACTTTGACACTGACTTTCTCAATTTTTCGCGCCCCCCAAGGGGGCGCGCCCCCCAGGTTGAGAACCCTTGCTCTAAAGGCAGCTGGCTAAACGGCGTACGGAACAAAGATTCAACACGATTCATGTTCGCTCAACACGATTCATGTTCGCACTTGACATGACTACTTATCTGCAGAAATGGAAATGACTATAAATCGAGAGATTGCGTATGCCATCTCACTCGAATTAGGAAACGAAATTACCACTAACACAGTTCAGTGAAAAACTTGAAACTTGGCACAGCGTTCGATACTAACATTAAAACTTACCGTGCCAAATTTCATAACCGATCCCAGTATTGAACATCGTCCAAATCAATGGATACCAATACCGGCTTTTGAGTAAAATCTGTTTGCGATGCATGACGGATCAGCACACACTCAACTTTGGAAACGGAATTACTACCCTAAACTTTAAGTAGAAACCCTGAAACTTTAGGCAGTGTTAAATAACACCATCACGACATGCCAAATTTCAAGAGTTTTCATGGTGTGAAACACCATCAAAATCGACCTATACCAGCAAAGGTCGACTAAACGCATATTACGGTAATCGAGTTCAGATATAGATACGATTGTTACATCACACCTTATGGGCGACCAGGCATATTTGCCCCGGTTGCTCGGCCATTTTACGATTAGGAGAGAGTAAATCACCGTTTCTTTATTGTGCGCGGCATTGAGAGAATAGACAGTGAAAGCTTGTTATGAGCGCTACCGGGGCATGCCCCGCTAGGCATTCGCAAAGCGAAAACACGAAGAGAATTCGATTTTCGCAGAGACTTCGCGGAACTAGTGCACTATAAACCAACATTACCCGTTCATGGTGATCACTTTATTGACTAAGTATTTTTACACGTCAACCTTTTTCTTTTATAATTCTCTCGAATTATCATTTCATGACTCAGCAAATTTCCAGTTACGAGGTTTCATTTTTTTCCGTTTACGCCCGTTACGTAAAATAATACAATTGGCAACTATCATAAACGATGCACTGCCTTTCACTTGTGCTCCTTTACATAACTATTTTTCCATGACTCAGCATATTTCTAGTTACGAGGTTTCATTTTTTTTCCATATACGCCCATTACGTAAAATACTTCACTAGATACCTATTACAAACGCTTCACCGCCGGTATTTTTTCGTACACCTTACTCTTATCGCAATGTTACATCTAAAATTACCAAATTTACCACACCACACTTCACTTCTTCCATAAAACAAACTAAGAAAATCACGCTTTTATCTCCAAATCTCAAACACCCATTCATACCTTCAGATTTAGTCATTCTCCGTTGTGTTCCGTTTTACTCTTATCGCCATCCATTGACTTGTTCCGTTTCGTCTCCTCGTGTTCCTCATACGACTTAAGGTTCTACGTCGACGACACCAAATACAACCTACCCATAACACAATCAACAGGGCAACCAACCCTGTTACCACCATTATTACAACCACTGGTTCCACGATAGGTATCAGATTCGCACCTCCCATAATCATCCTATCGATCAAGGATAATCCTCTTACCTTATATCCACCTTCCATCATCACCAGTTCGTGCAGCCATCGAGTATAGTTGTAGTCTACGAAATCTGTGGTTGTCTTTCCCACGGGAGTTCTTGATAGTCGGGAATGTTCAGGTTCGGGAGTTCCCAACCTTTGGTTTTTCTGCCCAGGCAGAGGTGATGCGCCAGCCATCGTTGACTCCAAGGTAGTATTCATTAGTTCGACACTCTTCGAGGACGAGTCGTCTTTGTCGTCTCCTGTTAAATACAAAGCAGTTGTTTCGGTACTTACCTTGCGGTTGTGGTCCGGGTTTTGATAGTCCGTCCCGATGTCGATTCCGTCATCATCTCTGGGGTCCTGCAGAGCGTCTGCAGTGGTAAACGGATGCATTCGCGTTGTTGAGGACCCCCCACCACTGATTTTCGTCGTTTCTTCGGGTAGGTTAATCACGCTAGTTGGCAACTGTTGCTTCCCATGAAGCACATCAGTTCGTTTAACAGTTTTATACCGCCCTTCCTTTTCAGCCGCCGATTGCGATCGTCTAACTTGCACCAGCGTTGTTTGCATCCGCCATCCCAGTGTTCGGGGTGGTAGATGTCTCAGCGCTGTAGTCTTTGGCAGCACCGTACCTGCCGCACCCCAAACCCCCCAATTGGGGGGGGCGAGCTCGATGGGGGGCCCAAAATTATTTCGTAAATTAGCATAAATCATAGAGTATTTTTTCAAAATTTATGCAATTTTTTTCAAAATTTTTTCGCGCTGTGCGCGAATTCAAGTAGCCCTTTATCTTTATTATTGGATATTGGGCCATTACCGCGCCACGACCTACCAAGACATACAATCAAGTTTTAGGCCATATAACATGCGACTCCAAGAAGTGTGCCCTATGGGGGGCCCAAGACCAAAGTTTTGGGGGGGGGCCTGACGAAGTGCTGTTACGGCCCTGGTCTTTGGTACTTTCGTTGTCAGCCGTTCCACGTTCACCAAAGGGACGACGGCGTCCTCCTGATCCCTTGGAGTCTCGCTCGTTTCGGTAGTGTGGGGGAGAGGGCTAGTCGTTACATAGGCAGTTCTACTCGCCTCGGGTGTTGTATTACCGTCTACATGTCGATCGGAGGAAACCTGGTAGGAAACCGTAGTTCCTGCAAAACCGGACCAATCAGTCTCTACCAGCACCGTAACTGCCGCACCCCAAACCCCCAATTGGGGGGGGCCCGAGCTCGAAGGGGGCCCCAAATTATTTCGTGAATTAGCATAAATTATAGAGTATTTTTTGAAAATTTATGCAATTTTTTCAAAGATTTTTCGCGCTGCGCGCGATTTAAAGTTGCCAGAAATCTTGATTATTTGGTACTCTTCCCCCAAGAAAAAACACGCAAGATTTATAGAAATGGACATATCGGCGTTGGCCATTAATACGCCACTACGCACCAAGATATATAACGATTTAGGGCTTATTACATGCGACTCCAAGAAGTGTGCCAGAACGATCGGCAGCGCGAAAATCTTGGCCGAAACAAAATATACAAAATATTAGGTTTAATTGTCCATAGGCGCCTAAATGACTGGCGCCATATGTTGCTTCGTGTCTTGGCAATCTGAACCTCAGAAGACAAATACCATCCAGCAGGAAAAAAATGTATGCCTGTGAAGAAATACCAATTTGAAATCGTGTGCGTCTTTTAGTTTGGTACGTTCGAGCGATTCTATATGTTTGATATAGCAGACAGGAGGTCACGAAATAAAATCATGTAACGAAGTCATACCAACGGGTCCGGCCGCCCGAAGATGTTTAATTATTATTTACGGGCCCTACAGTTTCCGGTAAATCTGATAACGTGAGCAGAGAGGACAAGATATTGATAGCAATATATTTGCAATTCCCGATCTTATTGACCGATTGTATCATGAATTATCGAAAATTTTCGCGCTTCGAGCTGGCTCACTAAACAGTGCAGCTAAGTTCGTGGCGAAAGCGAACACTGTGATGAGGGGGTCGGTTTATCACCCTATGAGACCCCCAAACCCAAGTTTTTGTGGGGGGGCGAGGCTGACGAAGTGCTGTTTCGTTCCTGCCAACGGGTATACGCCCGAAGATGTCTAATTATTATTGGGCGGTCCTACGTTTTAAAACATACCTCGCTCAGCTCTACCGGTAAATGTGATTACGTGAGCAGGGAGAGGATCAAAATTGATAGCAATATATATGTAATTCCCGATCATATTGCCTGATTCAATCATGATTTTCTGAAATTTTTCGCGCTTCGCGCGTCTAGGCGGGAAAAGCTGATTCACCTAACGGACACCCAATGCAGATGTAAAATAGCGTCAAAAAGCGGCCAGCCAAGGGCCTAACTTCAGATGCAGTTCGTAAGCTCGCGAGCTTTTGTTGTCTGAAAGAATGTATCGTTACCGGGGGTCATACTTGCTGTTCGACTTGACTCGAGTCATTTTCTCAAAATAGAGAGCCAAGCCAAGTCACATGACCCGAGACTCAGACGGTCAAGACCAACATTTCATTGTAATTTTGAAGGATAGTAAAGTAAGCACGCTATTGGAATTTCATCTATTGGCACCGGTACTTGAAAATGCGACGAGAAACTGTTAAAATTGAGGAAAACTAGGATATTATAAATGCGAACCATTCGACATCACCGCATAGAGTTACAAAAAGTGGATCTAACAATACTTTAACTGGGAACTGAGCAGTCAACACAATAAATTGGACTCAGACTCGCGTCAAAATACCATGACTCGAACTCGACCCTCAGACTGACTTGTACTGACTTGTACTCGGACTTGAATCGGTGGTGACTTCAAAATGACTCTATTTGACAGGAATCAAACTATAAAAGTGGGATTAACTTTTGACTCGAAGCTTTGTGACTTGGTTACAACCCTGTAACAATCCAATTTAGAAAAATTACTTTATCTATCTTTCTACTAGTCTAATTTGGAAAAAATGCATAGACCTCTAATACTAATTCAATTTAGAAAAGCTGAAAATTTTCTGGTTTTCGAGTCGGACGGGGTCGGGCGAGTCGAGGTGAAAATTGCAGGCTACGGTTTGTAGAAGTCATCAACAGTCAGAGGTGGTCGGTAAAATGCTTATGGCTTTTTTGGGGTAGGAAAGTCAAGAGTGGAGCAGGCCAAAATGATCCGATTACGCAATTCTTAATCGAGTATTAATCCTAATGACTCGAGTTTAAGAGTGGGAGATGATACTTGAGCGTACTGAAATATACCTTACCTGTCCCGGGTCCGTGCAAGTTTCTTAATCAATATAGAATCATGAATTAATCAGATGCTCACCGTGTTAAGGTACGACAATGAGCGACACACAGTTTGACGGGTTGTTTTATGAGCACAGCTTATAGAAAAATATCCATATCAAGTCATTAATAATAAGTTCACCTTCGACTTTGAATGACGCAAGGTCGCCGGCCTTCACGTGTCCTGCGACCCAATTGCATTTGTGTTTGTTTTGCGAATCACCCTCGCGATAGGGGTACCTGACATCGAGCACTTTGCTTTCAAAGCAAAAATCGGCACAGTTGTACCATTGGTTCGTCGGCAGGTACGTCTCCTCGCCAATCACCAGCTTTTCATATTGGACAGTTACAATTCTTCGGAATTGGGAAATTCCTCGCTTGTGGCACCACGAATTGCGTCACTGTCGCTACCGGACGTGTATACTATGGATCTGCTGTTCGTCATCGTCATATTCGAATGCGTGATTATCGTCCGTCTGAATGGAGTTACCTGGTTTGCGTTGTCATCAGAGCCGGAACGCGGCGCCTGGTGTACGTCGGCCGTGACGAGCACCGGCGAGACGGAAATTTCCGCGTTGGGCACACTTTGGTCGGTTATTTTCGTTTCCGTGGTGGTCTCGTGAGTCATTCTTCTGGTAATTATCGCCTCCGCCGATTTGTTTTGGCTCGCCAATTCCTTCCCCCGTCTCATGACTTCCTGGTGCGCGGACGGGAACCTTGGTAACGGCATTGCTTCAGTGGCAGTCGTTAGCGTTTCCCAAGCCGGAGACGGTGTCGAGCGGTTGTTCGCTGGTTTCCTTTTTTCACTTGGTGTTACGCCACGCCCATTTCCCAAAGCTTCTGTGTTTGTACTGCCCACCATCATCGAAGTAGTTTGCGGAACTTCGGGGGTCCATGTGATCCTAGCGTGATGGTTTCCACGGTCATCAGTTGCGGTTAACATCACCGTTCGAGCGGTGGATCTCTCCCCCGCATTATTCCTATAGGCATATGGTGTATAGACCAGGGCACCATCACAAGACGTGCCTCGATAGATCCATCGAGACTGAAATAACTTTTCGTCCCCCACCTCTGCCTTAAATAGCTTTTGTGTGGCCATATAATTCAGAAGTATCGGATTCATTACACTTGCTTGTTCTACTAACGCCGTTCGTAGGGTAAGGTTATATCTCATAGATAACCCCTCAAGTTGTCTTCGTGAGACGGGTCCTCCTCGCCGCGTTTCCACGCCTCCCCTTATTTGAACATTTAGTTGCCACAGGCGTTTTTTTTTTCTTAAAGTCTTTCACGGTCTCCACGAGCATAGCAGAAAAGGGTAGTAGGTTTTCATCAGTCTGAGTTTCTACAAAGCATATCCACAGGTTTACCAACAGTGCTCTCCATACCCTTTTCCATCTGTCTTTTTTCAAACCTAAGAGGGAGAGTACTTCTCTACCTTTGGCCTTTTTCAATGCCTTCGCCTGGCCCACCCCCTTCACATTATAAGGTCCAGATACAAATGGTTTGGTCGAAGGATCCTTAAGTTCGATGCCGCATTTGTATGCCATGGCGTGTGGAGAGACGAGGTGGCACTGCGGGTCCTTGAGTTTGGACGCAAACGGAGCGTAGACGGCTTTCCACACTTCATCAGAAGCAATGGTATTTCCTGGGGTCGTCAGGTCAGAAGGTTTGTACTGGAATTTGGCTAGCGCTACAGATTGTCCACAAATATTTTCAAGTTCCGTCTTAACGCTTGTGAGTGTTTTTCTGCAAAACATACGCAGTGACTGGTCCAGCAATGGGCTGGTGTGAGTCTCGTGATGATCGGGGTTTTGGTGTTGGTGGAGAGAGGGCGAGGTCCTTCGATGTAGGCCTCTGATCTCGGCGCGTGCCCGCACCTACCGTCACGCCGACGGACTCCTTTTCCGCCGGGGACCCTATTTCTGGGGAAACGTGCATCTTAAAATCAGGGGTGTTATATAGGCTTACCATACGTCCTCTTTTAAGAGGATTTGTCCTCTTTTTTGAACGTGTCCTCGGAGGACGCCCTTTTGTCCTCTTTTTTGAAAATTTAGGCAGATTTAGAGCAAATTGCGAGTGATATGCCGCATATTAGCACAGAAGTGAAGCTCCGGCGGGTATTTCGGAGTGAAAAGCGGTGATTTCAGCTCTGAGCGAAAAGACCTTTTTTTTAGTCATCCACCTGGCAATGTGGAGTAAAGAACGTTATTTTGAGCTCTGAGCAGAAGTGATGACTTTTTTTTTAGTCAACGGTTTTTTTAGTCAACCGATCGATCACAAAGTGGGAAAAAAATAACCGGTTTTTGAGAATGTTACTCCGGTTTTGCAAGCTGCAAATTTCTAAAAAAGTGTCTCTTTTTTGATTTCCAAAATATGGTAAGCCTAGTCATATATTGCTTGAAAAATAATTTAAATCAAACGGAACATCATGCTGACTACCGGACACCAGTATTATTGCTGCATTATTTCACTCATGCACTTTGTTCTTCAAAATGCCAATTTTCCTTTTCAATGATGATTTAAGAG
Source organism: Botryllus schlosseri (assembly GCF_051294905.1). Taxonomy (NCBI): domain Eukaryota; kingdom Metazoa; phylum Chordata; class Ascidiacea; order Stolidobranchia; family Styelidae; genus Botryllus; species Botryllus schlosseri. The sequence goes on along the minus strand of NC_137238.1, from coordinate 7,542,464 downwards.
AAGCGAAGAGGCACCATTCCCCTGACCCGGGAAAGAGTGATAAAGTAGCCTGATTGCTTTCTAGTAGAATGGGTCTCATCGACTTTCAAGGTTGGCCAGTTGGCCACCCTCCAGCACTCATATAAGTATCTGAATCAGTTTAATTTTTCAAGCTTTTTCCGCTCATATACAAATGCAAAAACTTAAGCAGCTAGTCAGTACCTGAACATTGCACATTGGCAAAAGTTTGATTAGACCTTAGTACATAGTACTGTCTCACTATGCTCGCAAAACTTGTTTAAAATCAACCAACAAACGAGAAAACAGTGAAATATATGCCAGTAAAGGTGATAGCATAGGCTTACCACACGTCCTCTTTTTTGAGATTTTGTCCTCTTTTGAAAATTTAGGTCAGATTTAGAGCAAATTGCGAGTGATATGCCGCAAATTAGCACAGAAGTGAAGCACCGGCGGGTTTTTCGAAGTTAATAACGGTGAATTTAGCTTCGAGCGAAAAGAAGACCTTGTTTTTAGTCATCCACCTGGCAATGTGGAGAGAAGAACGGTATTTTGAGCTCTGAGCGGAAGAGATGAAAAATTCACCGGTTTTTGAGAATTTTACTCCGGTTTTTCAAGTTGCAAATTTCTGAAAAAGCGTCCTCTTTTTAGATTTCCAAAATATGGTAAGCCTATGATAGCAGCACCACACCACAGTCAATATTACTCAATGAAATGTACGTAGTCAACCTTTTCCGTGCACACGCTGATATCGGCGGGAGTAAACCTTACAGCGTTAGCGGGCGTGGCAGTATAGCGTGCTCTGAGTGCTGAGCGTGAGCTGAGCTGAGCGTGAGCTGAGCGTGCTGAGTATTTGGTTGTTATAAGATTGGTTGAATTAAACAATAACTAGCAATAGGCATACATCCTGAAATGGCCGACAAAAAGGACATACTGAAGCGCCTAGACTCATTGGAGTCTTCAATAACAAAGAGCCTGAAGACTCAACTTAGAAACATGATTGAAGAGCAGATGGAGTCTTTGGAGTCTTCAATAACAAAAAGCCTGAAGACTCAACTTAAAAACATGATTGAAGAGAGGATGGATATACTTATAACACAAAATAAAGAAATGAAGAAGGAAGTAGAAGAATACAAGAAGGGTATCAAATTTATCAATGCTGAATTCGAGGAAAATAAGTCTAAGCTGCAATCAACCATGGCAAACTTCCAGAACCTGAAAGAGGAAAATAAGGAATTGAAAACTGCTGTCAATACTCTTACCAAGAAAATGACGACATTGGAGCTTGCGAATGATTACCAGGAACAACAATCCCGGAATGAAAACCTCGAGCTCTGTGGGATCCCAGCCTCCAAAGATGAGGACACCACAGCGCTTGTATCAAAAATTGGCAAAGCAATGGGTATCGATGTCTCTGATGAAGATATTGTCTACTCCTACAGAGTCCACTTCAAGAACCCAGACAAAATTTCTCCAGTTGTTGTGAAATTTGCCTCAAGGCGACCGAGGACGGAATTTCTTAAAAAAAGATCACTGGGGAAAACTGCAAGTGCTACAAATTTCGGAATAACTGGCATGAAAAAACTGTTCATTAGTGAAAATCTAACTAAACTGAGAAGAGATCTCTTCTTCCAAGCACGAAAGCTGCAGAAGAGCATGGACTACCAGTACATGTGGACCGCTGATGGAAATATTTTCATCAAGAAGGATAACGACTCAAACAGGATACATATTCGATCCTCCAAAGACCTATCCAAGATCATATAGGCTAGCCTAATATGGAACATGCCTCATGATAACAAATCAAATCTGACGCAATGACCCACAATATCTGTCAAGTACATGACTGTATTAGTGTTGCACCGGGAGATCCAGCTTTGGTACCAAAATCTAGAGGATTTATTTTTGCCCATATAAATACGAGGTCATTACCGGCACACCTGGAAGATATCTCTGCTCTCTTCAGAACATGCAACTGTTCCCCAACGTTCATCGGGATCTCTGAAACAAAGCTGAAGAACAATTATCAAGTAAATGTTAATCTCCCTGGATATAACTTCCTACACTGCCCTTCAAAAACTAACGCAGGCGGAGTCGGTCTATATGTTAAAGAAAATCTATCATGTCAAGAAGTACATGAGCTAAACTGCTATACAGATGGCGTCGAAAGTATTTTTGTCAGAATTGCAACACGGAATCAAAAGCCCCTTACCATTGGAGTAATATATAAACATCCCGGAACTAAACAAGAAACCTTCATGGAAGAATTCTCTAAAACCTTGGACAGCTTAACCGACTCAAATAACCAATTCCTTATAATGGGAGATTTCAATATCGACCTCCTACAGAACACAAGCTTCACCACAAAATATTCTGATATGCTTGAGTCGTACGGGGTGGTCCAGATGGCTTCCAAACCAACCAGAGTGACTGACCATTCCAGTACTCTCCTGGACCATATGTATACCAACATAAGTAAATATAGACTTGCTCCATTTGTCATTGAGCACTGTATGACTGACCATTATCCTATTATGTGTCATGTCAATCAAATTTTACCTGTTACTACCAGTATATTTGAATGCAGAATCCCGCTGAATCCTCAGGGGATTGACGACTTCGTTGAAAACATTGGAGATGTTTTCAAGGATTATCAACTCGAGCCACTCACAAGCGAGAACTTTGACTCCCAATTTGACAAGTTTATTCTTGACATAAGTCAAGCCATTGACAAAGAATTTCCTATCCGCAAAGTCAATCGTAACGCCCGACGCCTAAAATCTAAGCCCTGGATCAGTCGAGAAATTCTGGCAGCCATCAAAACAAGAGATTGGATGCATAAAAGATATTATATTAACGGAACTGAAGATGAGAAAAAGATCTTCAAACGATATGCCAACAAGGTAACAAAAATGAAAGAAAAGGCCAAAAGAGCATTCTACATGAACCGGTTTGAGCAGAGTTTCAAGGATCAAAAGCAAACCTGGAGAACCATTCGTGAAATTGTGAACGCTTCCAATAACAAAAACGAAACACAATTGCAGAACATTGAAATAGCATGTGGCAGTACGGTCATCAAAGATCCTGATGTTGTAGCAGAAAAGTTCAACCATCACTTTTGCCAGATTGGTCCAGAGCTAGCATCTTCTATACCTCAAAGCCCGCATGATATCCTATCATTCATGAAGCCTCGCTCCATGAACTCCATCTTTATGGAGCCGACCGACGTAGGAGAGGTAGCAACGATATTATCTGGAATGAAGGACACAAAAGCAGTAGGACCTGACTCAATACCAATCTACTTCATAAAACTAGTATTTAATATTATAGGAGATACAATTTGTACGTTGTTCAATGGCTCCATGAACTTGGGTATTTTTCCTAGTGCTCTAAAAACTGCCAGGGTTATTCCAGTTCATAAAAAAGGCTGCGAAAATTCAATGTCTAATTACCGTCCCATATCTATTCTGTCAAACCTTTCCACTCTGTATGAGAAATTGCTAGATTATAGGCTCAAGAAATTTTTTGAATTGCAATCGGTATTCACTCCATCCCAATTTGGCTTTAGATCGGGTCATAACAATAACCATGCCACCCTATCAATTGTGAGAAATTACTACAAAATTATTAAAGATAAAAGAGTTGGCTGTAGTATCTTTATTGATCTTCGGAAAGCCTTTGATACTGTGAACCATGAGATACTGATACGAAAACTAGAGCATTATGGAATTAGAGGGATTGCCAAGTCCCTGCTCACGAACTACCTTGCAAACCGTAAGCAGTTTGTGAAATTGGGTCTGTCAAAATCGGTAGAAATGGATGTAGAGTGTGGAGTGCCTCAGGGCTCAGTTTTAGGACCGACCCTATTTTTGATCTACATCAATGATATTATTAACTGTTCCTCCTTTTATACTACACTGTTTGCCGATGATACCCATCTTTTTCTTTCATCCGATACTATAAGCAACCTACAAAGTTCTGTGCAGAGTGAACTTACAAAAGTCTCTCAATGGCTTGCTGCTAACAAATTAAGTTTAAATACCGATAAAACTGTGATGATGCTCTTTAATACTGCTTCTGATAACCTTACTGTGAATCTAAATAATAACTGTATCTCACTGTGTGACTCAGCAAAATATCTTGGAATCATCATTGACTCTAAATTGTCATGGAAACCGCATATTGCTCATACCATAACACAGCTTTCTAGATGTGTAGGTGTAATGACAAAACTCAAGCACATAGTTCCTAGATCTGTGCTTAGGACAATTTACTTTTCGCTTTTTTACTCGTATGTACAGTATGGCATAATTGTATGGGGGAATGCTTGTACTTCACATTGTTCTAAAATTCGTACCCTGCAAAACCGAGCCATGCGTTTGATGGCTGGCTTGCCCCATCGAACAAGATTATCCCAGTACTACCGCAAATACAATATTCTAAAATTTGACGATATTTTTACATTTGAAGTAGCTAAATTTATGCATCAATATTTTTCAAATGAATTGCCTCCTGTGTTTAATGATTTCTTCGTCCTTGCTCAAACTGTTCACTCACACAATACCAGATTTTCTTCCCAGGGCAACATCTATTTTCATCGACCCACCAGTAGCCTCACAAAGAAATCGATCGACTATGCCGGTCCTGTCATATGGAATGCTATACCCTCCTCAATACGGGACCTCCCATACCACTCCTTCAAAAAGGAATTATTCAGTCACCTCATCTCCCATTACCAATGATCCGCTTGTCTCCCACCAAATTTGTAGTTTCTTTAGTATTTTATTTTTATGCTGAGCTGAATTGATTGATCCCAACCAATGCATCCAAATTTATAACACAATATCTGTATTTGTTAATGCAGGGTGTGATCAGACTAGTTGACCCTACCCAGAGTCATATCGGTCACACCCTGTCCTATACCGTAAGTTCATTTATTGTTGTTGCATGTGCCAATGATGTTTTCTTTACGGTTGGACAAATCAATAAAAAATCTCTCTCTCTCTGTCGTGGGCGCGCGCTCTTCTTGGTCCGCGGCTCGATAAGTCAAAGTAGATTAGTCAGCATTGCTCTTTTAATAAAACAACTAAAACATGACGATGCTCGTCCGACGGAGACTAGGAGATCGACTGCCCTGGACGTGACTAAAAGCGACTGCACCTCCGACGGTGACTAACAGGCGACTGCACCTCCGACGGCGAGTAAAAGGCGATTGCACCTCCGACGGTGACTAAAAGGCGATTGCACCTCCGACGGTGACTAAAAGTGACTGACTCACTTTTGTTAACAACAGCAACAAGTATAGAAGCATAATCAGTGATCAGCGAGGGTAATTAGGGTAATCGTGGAGCGGTACGATACAAGGGCCCCCTGGTTAGTGACTGATTGCGTAAAATAACGATAAGCAGTAGGCTTGACATGCACAAGAAGTCATTAGAGTCAATTGCAAAACGGTTGCAATACACTACACATGGAACAAATAAATGAATATGCAGCTATTGCTAGAAGAACGTCTATCAACATCACGGAGCGGAATTGTTCGATAAGTACACTGGTAATGGAGAGAATCCATACATTTCGATTGAACTTCGAGCGTTATTGGCACAGCACGTCGGCATCGTTGTATGAATTAGCTCTGTCGAGCTCCATATCTCGCAATTCGTGTCGCCAAGGTCCGTGAGAAGTCTAGTAGATTCTCGGATGCGTGAGCGGGTAATGTAGAACATAACGTCGAAAGCGTCTATCACATAATACTGAGACGAAGAGCGTTTTCATTCGGAATATGCCTATCAAGGTGATAGGTTAATTGCAAGTCGTCGCTCGACAAGATTGAGTGAAGGGTGATCTGCGTTTGAGCGCATTTCCCGTTGTTCCCGTCGACGTCGAGGTGATTCGGTTCGGTTCGTGGTCCCATCAGGAATAATGGTTCCGTCGGTTTCGTTCCGCGCATCTTTCGTTCTACATTTGGAATGCGTAGGGAAAGAGATACAGTATAGCTGCCTCTATATCTACGTAGAAAGACAAGTAGGTGTCGGTCGATCGGGGATATGAAGTTGCGAAGAGAATTCAGTGTACGTGGTCGCTGTTGTAACAGAGCCCTGTTGTCGTTCAACCATGAAATGTATATATCTCGTAACCGAGAGACATCCTGTTCTAGAGTAAATTGCCTCTAGTATAAAACTACCGATTCTCTCGAATCAGGAGACTCATTTGCTAAACCTACTTGTAACAACATCTGAAATATATTCGTATGTCTTGCGTATATCGGCGTCTTAAGAAGATCTCACCAGGAAACAGTACAGGACTCCAGGTTAAGTAGTCAGCCAGCTAAACCTATAATACTTTGGTTAGCTATACTTCTACTCACCAGGACACAACCCATTGTATTGCTGCATGGTGCCCCGAGTGAACCAGCTCTGAAATTCCTCAGGCTATCTTCCTTATTGGAGGATCACACTACTTCTACTTGACAAACAGAATAGCGAAAAGTAAGTAAGTAGATCACAAAATATTACGAAATAGAAGTAGAAGTAGAAAAAAGCATATCTAGAAATACTTCGTGACGGTCACCTATGTTGACGTGACGTAAGGCAGGTACTTCGGTAATTCCAAATGAAATAAACAAGGTAGCACCTAACAGCATTTAAGGCCGTGAAGGTGTAACGATTGGCGATATGAGAAGTATACAACTCACGCAATTACTGAATTAAAAACATGTGGAGAGATAAGTGTGATAAAATGCTATCATAACCTTCCAGGCTAAGGATCCACCTTACTGGACAATCTAAGAACGTCTAAGCTACGTGGCGCGTCGATTCAACTATATACTTTACAATCCCGTAATGAGATTGGAATTTGAGTTACAGACGCGTTCTGCGAACTGAGAATGCCATATTATTGAAAATTTTTCGTGGAATACGGATATTTAGAATATTTGAACCGAAGTGAGCTGTCCCGTTATCTATACTAGGTAGCTATTCGTGATAAGTTCTGCCCGAAACGCACTATTGTTTTAGCAGATAGTCTCCCGTTGGGCAAGAACAACTTTCCTGTACTACGACAGTCTGTCTAAACATTGTTCAGCCTGAATTACATCGCCAGCTTGACGAAACCGTGGGCCCTTTGGTTGGTGTCAAGTATAACGAGGCGTTCGTGTTTTCATGGGAGCAGTGATTTTCGAATAGCATACATTTGCTGTTCAGCGTAACATTCAAATGCGTTCAAATTGGACACAAGACTACGGTACCCAAGATCAGATAGATCTTTTACCTCTTGTATCGTTGCCAGTAGAAGACGTATATGCTCGGAGTGATACGATTGAAACTTGCTGCAGCTGTTCAATCGACAATCGTCGCTCCTCTCCTACTTTACAACGCTGCCAGTGACGGCAACTCAATTCTTGTAGCATATGGATACGCCGAGTACAACTTGGCTATTTTTATCATCACAGTTGGGTAACGGTATCTAGATAATGCACCATATCCCCAATTTACCGTAGCTAATTTGTTTCGGCAATGTCCTTTGAATTGAGACATATTTTGACATATCACTCTGGTCGGATCGGAAAGCTAAGGTCAGGGTGTCATAACGATATCGAAGTCATGAACAATCAATTACGTAGAAACCCTATATGTCCACTGGATGCTCAAGGCCAATCCAGTGTCGTATGAAATCGAATATGGCGCGTTACTGAGCCAACTTCTCTATAACTACCCATGCGAACGCACTGCACGCTCTAGGGTACCTCAAAAATAAACAAAGTTTAGTAGAAAATTTATAATTCGCACTAACGCAAGATCACGCCAACGTGAGAAGTGAAAGAAAATTCAAACCACTTCCTTTATAGAGGCGCGCAACATGTACGCTTCTAGAAGTATGAACAATGGACGGCGTGTATTTCTAAATTACAACGTCCTGAGTCTGCGATATGCGCTGTATCGCTGAGAAATGTGAAAGGCAATACCAATTTAATAAGTTGCCTGAAATGTAAAAATTTAGCTCGCACAATTTACTTTGTCAAGCCTGTAAGAGGTTCAGAGACAATTCTGTATGAAAAAAACGAGCACGTGTAATTTTGAATTAGCCGCGCGGAGTATATCCTGTTCGCGACACTAATACGTCCTGGTCTATATCGCCGAACAAGCCTGTGATATCCGGTTCTCACGGAAATCGCGAGGGAGAACAACACGTGGAGAGCGAACTCGATGTGAAACAGCACCGCGAACATAATGATTGCGGCGAGGTATTTCCTTCAGATCAAATCGAGCCGGCCAGGGATACAGTGGCGACGGACGTTTCCAGAAATACGAACAATAGCAGACCAGCGAGCGCGCCGTTCAGTCAGGAGGTAATCAGTAATAACCTGCCAAATTCTGCTTCCAGACACGATATAGTTTCTCCGGTTAAAACGAGATTAGGACGTGCTGTCAGAAAACCGACGTGGCTGAAGGATTATGGCGTATCCGTCAATTCTGTGTCTGGCGATTGTGCTGTCATCCGTGACGTTGATTCAAACGACCTCAGTGAATAGCACGGAGATTACTATGGACATTGAAGTTTGTACAAAGAATGCTGTTTCTGAGTTTATCGAAATTACCCCGCCAGATGAGTGTGTAAATAACCCCGTGAGTCGTTCAGAACGATGCACAGCTGACATTTATGCCTTGCGTGACCGCTTCCATCATTTTCAAGGACAAATGTGCTATGTCACGGAACGACAGTGGAAAACTCATTACTTCTTTTTTGGTACTTACAGCCAGGAAGTTTCGGAGGAAGTGCGTTATCAGATTCCACTGGCGGAATGTCAGCATGCCATCGTTACTAAATTGTCACAATACGGGAATCTGGAAGACATGGAGGAAGGCTTGTATGCTACCAATAATTCCTTGCACGTAGAATGGACATGGCCAACTTCAGACGAAGGGTATCTGCGAAATTTGATTGTGCATGACTTAGATATTGTCTATGATACCCTGAACATAGCCTTGAGATCTGACCAGACTGATTTGTCAAATTGTGCCCCCAATAACGGGCATTGCCGAAACCAATTAGCCACAGTAGTTTGGGATTCTGGTGAATTGACTAGATACCGTTGCCCAAGAGTGATGATAGAAAGGAATGCCGCAGTTGTGATCCATTATGGACAGCGTTATCCATATGCGACTAGAATTGAAATGCCGTCACTGGGACTGAGTTTCAGGTCAAGGAAATCGTGTCAATCGGAGACCACGAGATGTATCAGAAAAACCCCGATTATCTGTCTCATCAACGATTTTTTGTCGTGCCGAAACGTTGTAAAGCTGGAGACGTGCGAAGATTATCGATTGGGCAGCCGGCCGCAAGTTCCGATCGTACAACTCCAAGCATGCGCCTCCTCCTTGCAACGATACAAGAGGTAAAAGATCAATCTGATTTTCGGTACCGGAGTCTTGTGTCCAATTTGAACGCATTTGAATGTAACGCTGAGCAACAAATGTATGCAATCCAAAAGTCGCTGATGCCGCTCAATACGAACGCTGCTCTATACTTGACGCCAACCAAAGGGCGCCCCCGGTTCCGTCAAGCAGGCGATGTAATACAGGCTGAGCAATGTTTTAGACAGACTGTCGTAGTACAGGAGAGTTTGTTCTTGCCAAACGGTAGACTATCTGCGCGACCGATTGTGAGGTTCGGCCATAACTTATCACGAATGGCAACCCTAGTAGACAATGGAACAGCTTACTTGGGTCCGCTGACATTAGATCTCGGGTCGAAAAACACGACCAAAATTTTTAAAGTAGGAAAGTCATTTTTCAAATTTCAAAATGGCTTATTAGTTGATCGTAACGCGTCGGTGAAACAGATTCGATTCTCAATGCATGACGGTTTAGATACGATTATAGAATCGACACATCCGGTGAATCTGACTGAAACGTTTTTAGATATTTTCAGTAAAATAGACCCTTCACTTGGTACGGATTATGACAGCGTGTTGGCTCATATGTCCCATAGCATGTTGTTAGTACATAAATTGCGTGAGTTATCAGCCTCCCACTTAGTTAATCGGAGTACAACAGGTGATCACGTTGATGCCGATCCATCGCTTCCAGTTAAAATTGTTTATGACGCTTTTAGGGGCAGCATCTTGTACGTTTTGGCTAGTGTAACGAGCCCAATTGTCCAATACATTTTGACTTTTTGTCTGTTAAACGCTATGATCTGGGGATTGTATTTAACTTGTAAATTATTTTGTTCTAAACGTGCTGTAATGCGTAAGTCCTTTCATGACAGACGTACTGCCGTATTGAAGTTTATTTCAGAATCGGAGAACACGTTGCGACAGGGAGTTTCGAAAAGCGCGCGAAGCGGTGCTCCGATTGTGACACGTGGCAGCCACTCTGATCTGGACATTGAAATGCGATCGATCGATACGGGCGAGAATAACGCTGGGGGACTATCAGACGGAAATGTTTCGGATGCAAGCACCAGATGTCACACAGTCGAGATCGGTACCGAGCAGCCGCTTTTGCAGCACGAAGAAACTGTAACCGAACCGACCGATGGTGCACAGCACTTGCCACCAATCTCCCTGGACGACAACCAGGGGGATCAAATCGTACCTACCTCAATGGTACATGACCGAATGCCTGATACCGTTCCGACCCGTCACGATTCAACAGCGGCTTTCCGACAATCGCCGCCCCCAAAGAAGAAACTCCCAGCCGTAGTAAGACCTGATTCACCGAGGAATTCAGGCAATCGCCCTGCCATGGAGGAGTAAATGTAGGGGCACCGCACACGCGTTTTTGATTGAGATAGACGTCGACTCTATCCAATCTAATTGTACTGGCGAAGTACAATTGTCGTATGTAACGACCACATTGTAAATATGAGTGGTCATTGACTGTTGTTAAGTTGGATAGCCTCTCAGGCATGGCTGGTGTATAAGCACTTGAACATAGCCTACTGAGATGTAATTTGTGTATATTGTTTTTGTGATAGGCTTAATGTAGTTAGTTGTTTAGCTGCCTATTATAGGGTGTTAATCTGGATTTTGTGTAGTGTTGGGTTACTAATTCTTGTTCAGTAATCGGAATTGTTTTGTGATCTGATAGGCTTACTTGTATATTATAAAAGCTGTAGAAAACTTGTTCATCTCTCTTGCAGTCTTAGTGTCTGGACTTGTTTAGTAAGTGGTATTGTTTGGCTAACGTATTTACAGTTGTGACACCTTCGTTCTAATTACTTCCGCTCATTTGCATGTCCGCTCCCTCAAAGTGGAGATAGTGTAACGGTGTGTCCTAGGCGTGTCACAACAGTTTATTGCATGCCTTATGCGTAAGTGACGTAATTTCCTATTACGATAATATCGACCATTTATAAACTCGTGCGATAGCAAATTCGGGGAGACTTCATGCTAAACCTACTGAAATTACGTACAATAAATAACTGTGTTGAACAATATATTCGTCTGAAGAGTTCACGATACGGCAGCGGTCGAAGGGGACGTTCTATCTCTCAGTTAAGTACCAGACACCGTAGACAGCCTACGCAAGGACAACTACTCGTCTGAGTTCTAATTACAGAGACGTAAATACCTCATTTAACCGTATTGTCACACTGTGCAAAGGCTCGGTCATGTCGTCATCGTGCTACAAACATGCGAGTCCGCAAGTGATGCAGGACGTAGCACTTCGTGAAGTCATCAGCATGTAGATTTCAGTTCTTCTGGGAGTCTCTAATAGACAAACTGTCAACGGTAAACTGACAGATGTTAAGTGGCATCGGGTCGAAGCGTCGTACCAAAGCAAGTACGTGTGGAAAGGTCCGAATTCTATGTCGTTGAAATCCCGCATCCATGAAAACAAACTAACGATTCCTATGTAGCTAGTGCAAATCTCGTTTTCGCATATCGTGAGTTCATCGCTTTCTATCATTGATCCTGATCGAGTTTGCGGTATTGCATTTCCAAAAACATCACGTCGGCTGTCACGTCGAATAGCGAAATCACGTCGGCTAGGAAGGTTAGCGAAATCGCGTCGGAGTCACCAAAATATAGCGTGCTCTGTCGTGGGCGCGCGTTCTTCCTGGTCCGCGGCTCGATAAGTCAAAAGTAGACAAGTCAGCATTGCTCTTTTGATAAAACAATTAAAACATGACGATGCTCGTCCGACGGAGACTAGGAGATCGCCTGCCTCGGACGGTGACTAAAAGCGACTGCACCTCCGACGGTGACTAAAAGTGACTGACTCACATAGGTTAGCAACAGCTAGCAACAAGTATAAAAGCATAATCAGTGATCAGCGAGGGTAATTAGGGTAATCGTGGAGCGGTACGCTACAGCAGTTTCCAATCATTGTATATTAGGCTTACCATATTTTGGAAATCAAAAAAGAGGACACTTTTTCAGAAATTGTCAACTTGCAAAACCGGAGTAAAATTCTCAAAAACCGGTTAATTTGTCCCACTTTGTGATCGGTTGACTAAAAAAAAAAAGGTCATCACCTCTGCCCAGAGCTCAAAATAACGTTTTTTACTCCACATTGCCAGGTGGATAACTAAAAAAAAAGGTCATCACTTCTGCTCAGAGCTAAAATCACCGTTTTTAACTCCTAAACACCCGCCGGAGCTACACTTCTGTGCTAATATGCGGCATATCACTCTCAATTTGCTCTAAATCTGCCTAAATTTTCAAAAAAGAGGACAAAATCTCAAAAAAGAGGACAAAAGGGCGTCCTTCGAGGACACTTTCAAAAAAGCCAAAAAAGAGGACAAATCCTCTTAAAAGAGGACGTATGGTAAGCCTATTGTATATATATCGTTGATCACACCATATTACGTCATCCTTTCCACAGATGCTGATTCACTGTCAATCTGTTAATCAGTGACGCAGGTTCCTAGGAAACGGCGTTGCTCGGTCATTATTACGCAGTTGCTGAATTGTGTTATCGTCAGTAGAGCTTTCTACATGTCGATTATATTTACCCCACAGCCATTATTACGTACGGCGATTCCCCGAATGGCGACAGCTTACCCGACAGCGTCGTCGTTTTACTAGTATTGGGCTCGAAAGTCACGTGACTTGTGGTTCGCTGGGGCCAGACAACTATATTAGATAGGCGCTCCCTGTGTTAATTTGCGTTATTGGTCTGTTTTCAAATCGTATTTTCTGTCTCAGTGAGGTTGTATGAAGTACAGTTCTGGGTTTTATGTTATCTTCTATGACTTATTAGCTAGTTTCAGGACTTTTAGACACCAACTAGGTAGGTTTATGTTGTTTTGCAGCCGCGCAAAATGCCAGGGTATAACGTGCCAATTTGTTATAATGGATGAGAAAACAATTCGGAATAGTCTTTCCATCGACTTCTAAATTGCCAGAAAACGACAGGAAGGTGACTGAAATTAATAAGGCTAGATAGAATGATAAATATAATTAACATTTGATCTATGTTGACTTGTTTGTTTGGTGGTATCAAATGTCACACCGGTATTTTGTGTGCCCCAAGACAGCGTAATCAAGTCAGCTTCAATAGCAAATGATTTAAGATTAAAAATAGATGCATCAACTGCAGGCATCGGTTAGCTATTAAGATATCTGTGCCATTTATCGAAAAAGATAATCAAGAATTTCGGTCAGCCAAATTTATGTTGAACCATGCCAATCAGAAGGAAGTTATTGATTGTTTTAAGGATAGTGCTGAGAAGACTGCTATTGCCGGACAAGGACAAGAGTACCGTACTTTCGACCTGGTTTTTGTGATGATGCAGTGATTTAAAATTTGGTATCATTCTAACTCTGGAATGAAAAGATTCTTTTAATGGAAGACCAGGTCTTGCTGTTACTCGTGACACTACTTCGTATAATTTAGTACTGGCACTGTAGCCAATGTTTTTTTTTTTAAATTTTGATCAAGTTTCTATACATCAGTGTTGTTCAAAAACAACTTTTTTTCAAATTTCACTGTCTCATGAACAAAATTGTTAGGTTGGCTCGAAGAAAGGTTGCACACTAGATTTGGCTCAATTCCAACATGCAGAAGTGAAGTTATCAGATTCTTCAAAAAAAAAATTATTGAAAAAATAAAATAGTTTTATAGAATTTTACTGGCTACGCCATGAAATGGTTGAGTTTTCGAAAAAATATATAACAAATTGGGCTAGTTTAGCCAAATTTGAAATTTTCTACCTTCAGTAGCTTTTGCATTGCGCCCTATACAAAATTTACACAAAGTTCTTGAACAAAAATCAGAGAGTAGGCTAATTCATAACCATTTTATTCTCTTTATAGATACCTACTTTCAGATGTTTAACAAATCAATGCAAACATTGATGCTAGTCTCACTAATCTGTACCTGATTGCTGTGCTAGTGAAGTTGCACTGTGCGCTATATGTAAACCATATCCGGGGCATCTCTGATCCCGGCATCTTGTATGATGCAATCGGTATCTCTGCCAAAAACTGCTCTCCAGAAGACACCATCTCCTTTATCGCAAGAACGAGAAGCACACGCACGCTATTTACCCCTCGAACGGTGAGAAAATGCAGCTCAACTGTCTATAAAATGACGTCACCGTAGGGAGGTGGAGCGAACACTTGGAGACGCTTCCGGCCTTAAAAGTCGCGACCACATATACTTCCTGAACTTGGAAGAAATCCACCCAAAACGCTGGGAAGGAACTGAAATTGTTGTCGACATATGGTACTCCAATGCCACCAGTAGGTCATTTGTGTGAGACCAGCCTCGTAACCATACGGACCCAACAACACTGGTATCCCTTACCGTCGTTCTCAGGCCCAGAGCACCCTAAATTTACACAAACGCCGTTCAGGATCTTGGCTTGTCAATGGGAAATACTTACGTCGACGCGATGCAGAAACGCATTAACTACAGATTCCCATGGAGTACTCACAGTTATATTGCTTGCTGTTATTCTCGTCAATTTCAATATACCAACACAGTCCTATCAATTGTATTGCTTATGGCTGCTCATTTTCAAGCCAACTCTGTGTGTTTAAGTGAGTCGTCAGTTTAAGACTACCTCCACAGTAGCAGTGTATAGCTTGAGTCAAAACTGCATCCGTCTATGGCAAGTTGGCAACATTAATCAGGAATACCTAATCTGTGACCAATACCTACATTCTATTTGTTTCATTCTCGGTACAAAGGAAATACATTCTCAAGTTGTGAATTTGTCGAATTTATTCGCCAGTTATTGATTTCGTCAGCACTCTTAGAGTTTTGTAAAATCAAGCGAGAGTATGCAAGATCAAGAAAGTATTGTTGTGGAAATATTATTATATCAGAATTAGGTAGTTCTTCTATTCAGAATCTTGAGGTAATCGTCGGGTCCAAAATAATTAAATGGCATAAGTTTTGAGTATGCAGTGCACAAGCTGCCCTGCACTTGTCAAAGTACTTGTGATGCTAGGCAAGTACTATAGTATCAACGATGACCGACTCATTTCAAAATGAAGACTTTCTTCATAAACGCTCAAGTCTATTAATGATCTTGATTTGGTAGAATAGGGACACTTGATATCTATCAATACACACATCACAAAAGTGCCGCAAACATGTCCTAAAACTACTTTAAAAAATATAACACTCCGGCAAGTATGCAATATTACATAGTACTCTGAAAATGTGGAAATGCTATCTTCTTCACTTTCATTCAGTGTGCATTAGGGCTCTACAAAAATGACTTTTTTCTCAAATCGTACTGGCTACTTGATAAAATTGTTAGGTTACCTAATTGAAGCCTACACACAAAATTTGGTTCAATTCCAGCCAGTAACCGCTTTGCTACAGGAGAAGGAAGTTTCTATTTATTATGGAAAAATAAATAATAAAAATTTTGAAAATTTTCTGTTCATCCCATAAAAGTGTTAGGTTGTCTATAGAAACGATGCTCACCAAATTTGGTTCAATTCTAATTTGTGGAAGCGGAGTTATTGCCGTCGAAAAGTTTGGATTTGAATAAAAAAGTATTTACGGTGACCGATTCTTTGTTTATTTATTATAGTTGTGCTCACCGTAAATACTATTTTATTCAAATCCAAATTTTTCGACGGCGATAATTCCGCTTCCGCTGGTTGGGATTGAATCAAATTTGGTGAGCATCGTTTCTATAGACAGCCTAACACTTTCACGGGGTGAACAGAAAATTTTCGAATTTTTTATTATTTATTTTTAAATAATAAATAGAAACTTACTTCTGTACCAAAGCGGTTACTGGCTGGAATTGAACCAAATTTTGTGTGTAGGCCTAAATTAAGTAACCCTAACAATATTATCAAGTAGCCAGTAGTCCCAGTACGATTTAAGAAAAAAAGTCATTTCTGAAAAGCCCTAGTGTGCATGTGCATTGTGCATGCCTCCTCTTTACATCGCCTAGGTCAAGATAAGTGTCCCGATTCCATAGACTACTCCCAGTCGCTTCGACATCTTCCTGTCTTTTCATTGTATCGCATTTTGTGGTGTATCGAACTGATAAAATTGGTAATAAACCGATGATGATGGTGATCGTCTGTTTGCACCACAAAATAAATGCTTTCAAGTTCAAGGGTCTCTTTGCATTTTGATAAGCTTTTTCTGAGTTCCTGTTGTGGTGATTGTTGTGATTGTATAAGTGCTGATTACTGTAATTAGTTTACTTTGCTCTGTTCATTCCTTTCGTACCTCAGTTGCTTATATCTGTGTTGTCGAGTGCATGTCCTAGTTCCGTGAAGTTGATTGTAGCTGAATTTCGGTTAATAAAAACCTAGAAAGCTGTCAAGCAGTTTCGTCTTCGTCTACCTACGCTTTTCTCGAAAGGTCACCACAATTTTATTAACTGCTATTTACACAATCGACCCTGGAATGACTTTCTCTCAAGAGAAGTATATCCGCGTGCCGGTTCTAGATTTATTACCAAGCTCTCAAGACTCTTCGAAAGTATTCAACCACTGGGACAAAATGTTGTCGAGCTTTATATCGGCTGCAGAGTCTTCTTTGCCATCGACCAGCAGCACGGACACTGGACAAGAATCTAGCAGTGGCCGTCCCGGGGCAGTTCTCGATAAGTTGGCTATTTTGATTGGTTATGTATCGCCAAGCGTGTACGCTTTGATCGAAGATCATGGCACGTTCGAATCAGCCATGGCACACCTAACCAAGTTATATCGGAAGAAAAAGAACATCATATATGCTCGACATTTACTCGCAACTGCTAAGCAAGACTCTGGTGAGACCGTCGCTGATTTCTCACAAAAGTTGATCGCTCTGTCTCGTGATTGCAATTTTGATGCTGTTAATGCAGAAGTGCATAAAATGGAGGCCGTGCGAGATGCCCTAATTACTGGCTTGCGGTCCTCTGCCATTAGATTGCGTCTTCTCGAACATGATGAGTTAACACTCGAAAAAGCCATGCAGATAGCGGACTCTCTTGAACGGGCGCAAGCGTTTTCCTCGTCCTATGAAATATCGCCTCCTACCGCCAACATGGTACCGGGAAATCAGGAAATGCAGAAGACTTCACATACGCCTGATCAATCGCCTATGTTGCCCTGCAGCTCTGAATTGGCTGCATTACAGAAGTCTCCTGAAAAAAAGAAGTGCTTATTTTGCGGCGGTTTCCATACGATGCTTCGCAAGTTTTGTCCAGCCCGAAACAGCGAATGCTCGAGATGTGGCCGACGGGGTCACTTCGCCAAAGTCTGCAAATTAAATTTGGCTTCGCTAGCCGGCGTACCCGGTTCTTTGAGGCGTTCGATGTTGGAAGTTTTTGTTGCTGAGAGATTGGTCAAAGTACTTGTAGATTCGGGGGCATACGAATGCTACATTAGCTCATCATTCGCCAAAATTCTCAATCTCGCTCTTACTCCTCGGGATTACACTATTACTCTTGCATCAAAGTCATCTTCTGCTCGAGTTATTGGTCACGCATACGCGACACTTCGTATTGAAGATAAAGATTACGGCGCAACTCAATTTTGCGTCGTTGATGAACTGTGCGCCGACGTAATTATCGGTTTGGAATTCCTCAAACAGCATAAGAGAGTTATATTTGAATTCGGTGGGCCGAAGGGAGATATCGTAATAGGACGCAAGCATTGTGCCGTAGCTGCCGCTAAAGTGATTGATCCGCCTGAAATATTCAAGTTTGTCGACCCAGCTGTAAAGCCTGTAGCTGTGAAGTCGAGAAAGTACAGCTCAGAGGATCGATCTTTCGTACGGAGCGAGGTGTCAAAGCTCCTGGATGAAGGCGTTATAGAGAAGTCGGTATCTCCCTGGCGAGCTCAAGTTTTGGTAACCAAGGACCCTCGACATAAGAAAAGGTTAGTGATTGATTACTCGCGGACGATAAATCGATACACCCCTTTGGATGCTTATCCGCTACCAAAAATTGATGACATTGTCAATGAAGTTGCAAAAGGTGTTGTTTATAGCACGATCGATCTCAAGTCTGCCTATCACCAGGTGTCTCTCTCTGCGGCCGACCGACCCTTCACAGCTTTTGAAGCTGATGGTTGTCTGTATCAATTTCGTCGCCTACCCTTCGGCATCACCAATGGGGTCGCTGCATTTCAGCGGTTCATTGATAAATTTATAGCGGACAACCACTTGAAAGGCACAATAGCTTACTTGGATAATGTAACTATATACGGAAGGAATCAGAAGGAGCACAATGAGAGGCTCTCTTCGTTCATGTCCGCCGCTGATTCAACAGGTCTGACTCTAAATAAAAATAAATGTGCGTTTGGGGTTTCGAAGCTCTCACTGCTCGGCCATCTGATATCCCACAATGATATTCGACCCGATCCGGATCATTTGCGACCCTTAACGCAAATGCCGGCTCCAAGCGATACTCGTAGTCTGAAGCGCTGTTTGGGCATGTTTTCGTACTATTCAAAATGGATTCCGTCCTTTTCCGACAAAGTGAAGCCCCTATGTGAAAATGTCGTGTTCCCCTTGCTTGAAAAACAGAGAAACGCGTTTGAAACGTTAAAACAGAATCTACTTCGTGCCTGTTTGAGCTGCATCTATGATGACGAACCGTTTCAAGTTGAATGCGATGCTTCCGAAGTTGCGATCGCCTCTATTTTAAGCCAAAAGGGCAGGCCTGTTGCGTTCATGTCTCGAACGCTATCAAAATGCGAAATGAAATACCCCGCTGTAGAAAAGGAAGCTTTGGCCATTGTCGAGTCTCTTCGAAAATGGGATTATCTCTTGAACCGAAATGAATTTAAATTGATAACGGGCCAAAAGGCATTATCTTTCATATTTAGAAAAGACCATCCGAGTAAGATTAAAAATGCAAAGCTCACTCTGTGGAAACTCGAGTTAAGTCCGCTAAAGTATCAAATAATTCACCGCCCTGGATCCGAGAATATCGGACCTGATACTTTGTCTCGGGTTTGTTGTTCGTCCCCAGGCCAGCCACACATGAGCCTTCAAGAGATCCATGAAGCGCTGAGTCACCCTGGAATTCGACGACTTGATCACTTTGTCCGATCCAAGAATCTACCTTTTTCTATGGAGGACGTTAAAAGAACTTGTGCTAATTGTCAAATATGTGCTAAATTGAAACCTCGGTTCTTCATGTCTAATGAAACGAACAAGTTGATAAAAGCTACTCGACCATGGGAACGTATTAGCATCGATTTCAAAGGTCCCGTTGATGGACCCAGAAAGTTTGTACTTGTTATTATTGACGAGTACAGTCGCTTCCCATTTGCTTATCCTTGTCGCGACATGACGTCGTCAATTGTCTCTCATCCTTGTTTTCGCTTGTCGGTGTACCCGAATATGTACACAGTGACAGGGGTGCCTCATTTCTATCTAAGGAAATCACCGATATCTTGACACGCAAGCGTATTGCCACCAGCAAGTCGACTCCTTATCACCCCACAGGCAATTCGCAATGCGAGAGGCTTAATCAGACTTTGTGGAAATCCGTCAAGTTGCTTTTGGAAAGTCGGAGATTGCCGGAGAGACATTGGGAATCGGTTTTGCCGGATGCTCTGCATTCCATCCGGTCGCTCTTATGCACGGCAACTAATTGTTCTCCTCATGACAGGTTCTTCAAGTTCGAAAGGAGATCCATGTTGGGCGACTCCATCCCCGACTGGCTTCTTCATGGCGGCACCGTACTTCTACGAAATTTTGTGCGGAACAAAGGCGACCCCCTCGTTAATGAGGTAGAACTATTGGATGCCAACCCTAAATACGCCTTAATACGTTACAGAAACGGCGTAGAATCAACGGTTTCCGTTAAAGACCTCGCACCCTACCCTGTTTCTACAAAGTCTTCTGAGGCGCTTGAAAGAAAGGAAAAAGAGTTTTCCTCTGTCTGCGATACAACGGAGCCGTCATCCGATGAACTTACCACCTCGTCCAGCAGCGAAAAAGATGGCGTTGCTAGTAAAACATTTCCTCCGCGTCGCGACGAAGTAGTGGAGCCCAGTAGCAGCGCAGATGTCGAGGAACCTCCACTGCGTCGATCCACGCGCATAAGGCGCGCTCCCGAACGTTACGGGCAAGGGACCTCGTAAAAGCTAGTCCCTATTTTCTTGGTGGGGGTGAATGTGGTGATTGTTGTGATTATATAAGTGCTGATTACTGTAATTAGTTTACTTTGCTCTGTTCATTCCTTTCGTACCTCAGTTGCTTATATCTGTGTTGTCGAGTGCATGTCCTAGTTCCGTGAAGTTGATTGTAGCTGAATTTCGGTTAATAAAAACCTAGAAAGCTGTCAAGCAGTTTCGTCTTCGTCTACCTACGCTTTTCTCGAAAGGTCACCACACCTGTCACCCATTCGTTGACCATCTTTCTTCTCTTGCTTGCTTTCATATGTCCGATGGTGCCGATTTTAGAGCCTCATTGGCTTTACTTAGCCATCTGGGCTTGATTACATGACGCTGCTCATGTAGTTAGGTAAGCAGTGGGGAGTCCAGATAAGGCTCCGACCCACTTGCGTCAAGTGGGATTCGAACTCAAATCCAACGCTTCCCCAATCTTTTAGGTAATTTTGCAATTACCAACCTCCACGTCATAAACTTTCATTATACTCATGGCTGAACTGACTGTTTTCCCAATTCACTGCCATCTCCATCATACATTGCTGATGTTGGATGGTCGTTGTCTAAATCATTTTGACTTCTTTTGACCAGATTCGGATCATTTTTGAAGAATTCGCAAATCGTAAAAGTAGCTTAACCAAATCCATCTGAAATCAAATTTAACACGGTACGGTAATGTTACAATATTACTAATCTCCGATGTTGACTGATCACTGTCTCGGTGTCGATAAGTATACACTTGAAGCATAATAATGCTGCAGCCATACGATGAATAGTTAGTAGGTCCAGATGAAAGTACTAAACCTTGGAATTACTTGTTTGACATAGGCTATCTTAAACTGCTCTATACTCCATCATGTTAATTGAATACTACACATTGTCATCTATCTGCACGAAAAAAAATCAATCCTGTAACACAAACACAAAATGTGACAGCAAAGACCAGCGCAGTAGCAGAAATTGCGACATACAAATGCATTACTGTCGCAGAGAAGATGATACCAGAAACGCGCTTGGCCCCAGACGGTGGTTGCTATGCTGAAAAGTCACGTGACTTTCGAGCCCAATAGAGGATGTAGGATGGAGTGACGACCCATTGTTCTCCGTTTAGCCTGGCTGCGCTTGAATGATTAGGGACGACGCGCGTCGCTAAGGTAAATAATGTCAGAGGTAGAAGTGAAGTCCCACTTTTTGAATGGCATTTTATTCTACTCTACGACGATTTTCTCAGGATTTAGTTATTTGCACGGACTGTTCTGTCCACAGGTTGAATTAAGCAGTTAGTGTACAAATATGACGACTCATTGCGCGATTCCAGGTTGTAGTTGCGCGATTCCAGGTTGTAGTTATTCAAATAAACGGGCTAGTCAGGACAGCAGAAGATCACTCTTCCGGATTCGCCGACCTGATTTACTTCGAAAAGCAAATGAAAGAAAACATCATGAAGAGTTGACGAAATTCATATTATCTTTGCGGGATTTTGAAAAAGGGGACAAAATTAAAGTGATGCTTCATAAGGAAACGTAAGACCATTTATCCTATTCTTTTCCCATGTTGCCTTGGCAAGTGAGAATCTTGTTGAGCTGTGATTCATCTGATTAGACCAGTGGTTCTCAACCGGTGTGCCGCGGCACACTAGTGTGCCAATTGGCCTGCTCAGGTGTGCCGCGAGCAAATGTGGTAAACTATGTCGAAGAATAACAAAAATCCAAATTTTGAGTGTGGCATTGTTGGTTTTTCTATTGAATTTACCCGATCAAGACACGCGATGCACTATCCGATGCAGTGAAAAGATATTAGACTGTCGAGGCGACCGTAGTTACGATATCTCAATCTAGTAGTTCAATCTGACATCCATGGATTGATTCTTTCTCTGGGCTTTTTATTGTAAAGACGCTCTGAGCAGGGCCTGGTAAGGTATGGTATGGTATGGAAGTATGGTATGGTATGGATCGATATTTTGGTATGGAATATGGAACAATGCAAGTATGGTATGGAATGGAAGATTTCAATCTATGGTATGGAACGACATTTCCATACTTCCATACATTGGTGCTTTATACATTTTATCGTGATCTGTGCAAGCTTCATGAAGCGTACGTTGTTCGTTGTTCACGGAATACGATCGTCGATCGCTTTTGTTATGTGTGAACGTGAACTATTGAACGCTGTGTAGGAACAAATACGCGCTTGTGCAACGGTTTTAGGAGCACTTGAAATGACTTGATTTTGTGATGTAATAATGACAGCAGTAAAGTTGATCGGATATTCTCTCGAGTCGAGAGACACGACGTCTCCGAGTAGAGTCTGTCATGTGACGCAATAATTGGCAATGTAGGCAACTCCAACTACCTCATTCCTTGAGTGACGACAGCTTACAAGCAATCATGATTCAACGAACTAAATGCTCAATGTGATTGATGATTACATTTCTTCCGAAACATTGTCCGCACATCTATACTATTTACATACCGAGATATCTCATTGGTCATATTTCAAACGATCTCGCATTAGGATTATAGATCAGAGAGTAGGGTAGATGTAAGTTTGGAATTCTCGCCACACTAACCCCGACCAAATACTGTACTAACAATCATACAGATCGCTGCAGATTGCCTGCAGCTGGGATATTTTATGGGTGCGCCTATACTATATATTATTTTGCGAGTATTTACTTCAAACTTGCATGTGCCTCATGCCAATGTACCGGAAATGAGATGATATGCATGGAGCAGGGGCGGGCAACTTCTCCAGTCGGCGGGGCGGAAATAGGGAAATTAGGTACTTGGCGGGCCGGAATGCTGAATGGATAAATTATTCGTCCATGTATACAAGGAATGAATCGTATTTAATGAATGTATTTTATCGACAGCAATGTCACTTCAAAGCCATTTCTCAACGATAATGACTACAAGGTTGATTTGAGAATATCATTGTCATACAGGCACCGCCGTGTCTGCTTCTTTCTGATCAAATAACTCACGGTGCAATCCTTAATTAAGATTTCAAAGCGTTTGATAAGCCCGGTACCCAAAATTTACCAAGAATAAATTCATTAGGGTTCAGCACATCGTAAATGCCGATAATGCAAGTCTTCTCGCTTCGACGAACTTACGCGTAACCTCCACTATCGCACGCTGCACAGTGCGCACACCTATATAATAACATACAGTCACTAAAATTTGGCGTTTAGGCAAGTGATTATGTAAGACGGGAAACTGTCCGCGGGCCGGAAAAAATCTTGTTTCGGGCCGCATCCGGCCCGCCAGCCGTACGTTGCCGGCCCCTTTTATGGACAGTACTAGATAACAATCTACTCACAATCTCATTTTGCTCGCGGAAGCTGTAGAGTAGACGTACACGGCACCTCACCACCGTGAACTAAACCTCACCAAAACAGACTCTGTAAAACTATTATCAGTACTTAGATTCGCATTAGATTCGCTAGTTTAAGCAATAATGATATCCGAAATATCAATAATATAGGTGCTATAAGAGGTACTATACTTATGATATTGAAGTATTTGAAAGTATGGAATGTATGGAAAGTATGGTATGGAACAATGTTGGTATGGTATGGAAAATTGCAAGTATGGTATGGAGAGAGTAAGGCAAGTATGGAGTATGGAAAATTCTCGTTCCATACCATTCCATACCATGCCCTGGCTCTGAGCACAGCAACGTGTAGGGGAGCGGAGAATCTAATAAATCTGCGACGCTTTGTAACTTGCTACTGCACTGCCATGAATCCAACTGGAGCCTCCATCGTCAATGGGTGTGATACGCTAATTTGCCCACCCATAGTAGCATGTAGGACGGTGATAACTAATCTCTGGCAATTGATCCGTGATATTTAGGTGTGGCCGAAGTGTTCACCTTTCATTTGTCACCCCCATCAAAACTGGAGGCAGAACAGGGACATGACGCAGGTTGATGGCCTTCTTCTGTTTATAGATATATTTGTAGTCGTATTCTTGCCATCTCTTCGTCATCGATGATCATTTTACATCATACCGATATTACTTATTTTGATTCCAGAAAGATGCCAACTTATACCACGGCACACTGCTTTTACAGTAGGAGCCTACATAAGCCTCCAATACCCAGGAAGGCATTCTCACCATCGAGAAATGAACTCATTTGGAAGTGATGTTCACGTTTACAAATTAGAATTGCCAACATAGCCAGCCATTCACATTTCGATTGTTAGGTAGCGTACCAGCACTGCAGGTAAAATGCAGGCACAGGGCGAAACGTTATATGTTGCAGGCGGCAAATTCGAGAATTGAGAAGTAAAGTTGATCAAATTATATCAGTTACAAATTTCCCCGCCGCTGAGGTTTATTATCGCGGTTTGTTGGAACTTTAACTGCGGGTGGCTGTCAGTAACACTATTGAGGTATACTATATCTTCACAGGTGCTATTACACGATCTGCGCGGAAATGCGTTTGGCATCCATGCACCTCTACGCCTCTGCGTTTGTTAGTGGCAATTGGGATTGGACTCTTCGATGCGACGGTTAATTACATCGACAATGCGGTAGTGGGCAGTCTTTATTGTCCAGTCAATCTTATGAAATTAAGCTCAGCCTGAAGTTTAAACGAGATATCAGCAGGCCAGTTATGTGGTAATAGCTGATAATTCAAAACCTAACACTGAAACGGAGAATGTTTTTCTTCCGGCCAGCCATAAAATTGTAAAGAAATGTTTGGGAAGAATTGAAAACGATCCCCATGTCAAATGATACCATTCTTAGACGTATATTTGTGAGATGTCCGCAGAGATAAAAGAAAAATCAAGCAGAGAAAAGCCTACTTGAGTGCTCCAAAAAGGTAGAAGTACATCGTCAGTGACCATACCTCTGTAAGACTATGGTTGCTGCTATATGCATCCTGGTAGTTTGCCTGTGCCGTAAGCCAAAAGAGTTCAGAACCACTGTTCTAGTGTGCCGCGGACCATTTTTCATTTTGAAAGTGTGCCGCGAGGTCAAAAAGGTTGAGAACCACTGGATTAGACTATCGTTCGGAAAGGAGATACTTCTGAAGTGACATTATTCTCAAAAGTTCTTTTCTGAGTATTGTCCTCACCTAATTACAGGGTTGGAATTCGCGAAAATCTCTTTGAAGAATCAGATGTAATAGAATATAAATCTCGCAAGGAATTGAAAGTTGGAGCATTGCCAAGGCTCAATCTGCCATCCAAATGCAGCAGTAGCAAGGCAAGACGATTTTATTTACCTTAGAAACTTTCCAATGAGCGTATTACTCTAATTTGTTATAAAGGAGTTGAGAAAACAACCGGCCGTTCGGAAGCAACTTCCTGACAAACTTCTGCATAGAGATATTAGGGATGTTGTCCTGTCTTACCACAAATTGAAAAAAACATACAGGTGTGAGGAATCTCTTCAGCTGTAGCCAACCTTCATTAAGCCATTATAATTTTATCTCATTTCATGCAGAGATATGGAGCTTGAGTGAGAGAAATGTTAAATTGTTTATAGAAAAATGGGAATGTATTGAAGATATTGTGCCAATATTGAGGTACCTTGCAAATTAAGTGAATGTGGGTGATCAATTTACGTTATATTGCTATGAAACAATTGTTTCAGAATTTCCCTTACAAGCAGTCTGATGATTGATTCAGCGGCATTGCATGGATGGAAGCTCCCTCCAAACCAGCTTCCGAATTATGACTTGAAATTTTTAACTCTTCAGCAATTTCTAAGTATGCCACTGCTACTGTCGGTCACTTTTCAGAATCTGTCATACCCAATGTTGTATAGGTTATCTTGACGGAATGAGACTTTGTATCGGGGTACAGGAGACAACACGAAACACCCATCAACATAAGACTTTATCTTGGGCTGCGGATCATTTACAGGAAAAGGTCATTTGTTCAAGAACTCCTCTGTGCGAAGCTGTAGGTTCGTATTTTTTTTTTGTTGAGTGACATCAAAACTACGGTGAGCAGCATTGAAGAATATGTCAAATTGTTAGAATTGATGTATCTATATTCAGTTTGGAACGATTCTATTGCATGCACCATGTGCACAAAATATGATGTAAAAACAAGATACAACAGAAGATATTCAAAAAGTACTCCATGCGGTTCAGATGATGATTGTTTAACTGTCCAGTAAGATCTTCATTCAGCTAAAGTGGAAGTGGTATGAATGTTAATCAGGCTTACCATACGTTCTCTTTTAAGAGGATTTGTCCTCTTTTTTTTGACTTTTTTGAAAGTGTCCTCGGAGGACGCCCTTTTGTCCTCTTTTTAGAGATTTTGTCCTCTTTTTTGAAAATTTAGGCAGATTTAGAGCAAATTGCGAGTGATATGCCGCATATTAGCACAGAAGTGAAGCTCCGGCGGGTATTTCGGAGTGAAAAACGGTGATTTTAGCTCTGAGCGAAAAGAAGACCTTTTTTTTTAGTCATCCACCTGGCAATGTGGAGTAAAGAACGTTATTTTGAGCTCTGAGCAGAAGTGATGACCTTTTTTTTTTTAGTCAACCGATCTCAAAGTGGGAAAAAATAACCGGTTTTTCAGGATTTTACTCCGGTTTTTCGAGTTGCAAATTTCTAAAAAAGTGTCCTCTTATTTGATTTCCAAAATATGTTATGTTAATGGACGTATCGACAAGAATAAAATTAATCACAAAGAATTTTTTTAAGGATATTGTTGAGATTGAAGCGGAAAGCATGAACGAATGGCAGAGGATGTTTTTTAAAGAGCAATGTTCGAACGCAAAAAGGCATCCTAATGCCCGCAGATACCACCCTCATGTTATCAGATGGGCGATTGAGCTTTACGCCGAGCACCATCAGCTTATCACATGCTTCGAACCACAGGAATGCTAACATTGCCTTCTTCTGGCACCCTGCGTCATTACAGGTGCACATAGACATTCACATTATCTCTTGATTTGCCTATATACATGGTATTTGATTTAGGAACTTGGCGTCATCGAAGCCTGGCATATGCGAAATTGCATCCGAGCAATTAAAACGCCTGAAGGACCCTGTTGATGCCTACCTTACCATTGGTGAAATGAAAAGTAAGATATTGTGTATATTGCATATGTGATATCAAATTGCAAATTTTTGTGAAATAATATAATTTGTATTGCAACTTTCAGTTCGAGAGAATCTGGTTTATCAAGATTCTCGCATCATTGGTTTTGTGGACTACGGGGACCGTCATTAGGGTGGAGTGAAAATGACTTTTTTTTTTCAAATCAAAAAAGGCCTTCCTCAATCCTGACAAATGACCTAAAACTTCAATCAAAAGTGACTTCAGGGTGTTGCCCCCATTTTCCAGCCGGCAACCCCCAAATTTCTGCGCGTGGGGGGGGGGGTGGCCCATCTCGGCAACCGCTGGTCGTAGAGTCATGATATATAGCTCAAAATTTGCGGAAGCATCATGTTTCTATCTGTATTCTGAAGAAAGTTTTCTCTATTGTGAACACAAAATGAGTTATAGCCAAAAAACTATATATACGCACATTTTTGTTGTAATTCAGAATTTATTCTGACGAATTGTGATCTGTCATTAGTTTTTTTTAAAAGTAAAGTAACACAGTGGAAATATCGAATATTGGGCCCATATTACAAATATATTCACAACACAGTCCTTTTAAAATCGGTTCAAAACATCATAATGAAACATTCACATTGAACGTCTCATATTAAAAATGCATTCTTTTGTCAAGTTTTTTCATCAGTTTACGGGACTTAATTTTTCGGCGAATGAGGCCATCTCGTCTTTGAAATCCCGAAACTAGTGCTGATGCTTCTGTTACGAGCTTTACATGTCGTTCCACTGTTTGATTGTGGCATGGATGAAACAAAATCAGAGGCTTCTCGCGGCATTCTTCTAACTCGGCATCAGTTAAGTGCGCAATCGTTGGAGGAAGTTGTTGATAAGGTTCAATATCAACCAATTCGTGGTATGCCTTGGCTTTGGGACACAGAATAAACGAATAGGACCCCAGTTCAATTGGTTGGAACCGCTATGACTCTCAATGTCCGGGAGTGAATTTTATTCAGCGGCATGTTTTCGAAACGCAAGCACCTTGGTCACAGCCTTATTTCGTATGTCTTCATTATCATCTACCAGCATTGCAATCATAATATTTTCGGGGTGTGCGGAATAACCGTTTCTTATCACCACATTCGAAGCAATTTTTCGAACGTTTCGGTCAGAGAAATTCAAAACCTGTTTAATCAAGTTGAAGATGTTTCTGGGTCCATGTGTTATATATGTTTTTTTTACCTTGATCTCAAACCAAGTCGGAAAATATACTTCAAGGCAAAAACAAACCAGAATCTCCAGGTTTAAAGGCGGTTCATTAACTGTTACATAATACCGTAAAACTCTGCACTGCATCCTAAAGTTAGCCATCTTGAATGCGCAACCGGTGGTACAACCTCCAAGTAAGCCAGATCATCATCAGCATTTCCTTGAATAATTGCCCAGCACATTTATAACCATATAACTGGTCCTTACTTAAGTCACTAACAATTTCCTATGGGAGCTTTTGAAAGGCCATAAGTGGTGGCGAGAGCTTTTTGAATTGAGTAACTGGCCAACAAGATACACTTCCACGTAGTTTTTTTCAATTGGGTGTGACCAAGGTGCTGGCGATTTGAAAACATGCCGCTGAATAAAATCCACTCCTGGACATTGAGAGTCATAGCGGTTCCAACCAATTAAACTGGGGTCCTATTCGTTTATTCTGTGTCCCCTATTCGTTTATTCTGTGTCCCAAAGCCAAGGCATACCACGAATTGGTTGGTATTGAACCTTATCAACAACTTCCTCCAACGATTGAGCACTTAACTGATGCAGAGTTAGAAGAATGCCGCGAGAAGCCTCTGATTTTGTTTCATCCATGCCACAATCAAACAGTGGAACGACATGTAAAGCTCGTAACAGAAGCATCAGCACTAGTTTCGGGATTTCAAAGACGAGATGGCCTCATTCGCCGAAAAATTAAGTCTCGTAAACTGATGAAAAAACTTGACAAAAGAATGCATTTTTAATATAAGACGTTCAATGTGAATGTTTCATTATGATGTTTTGAACCGATTTTAAAAGGACTGTGTTGTGAATATATTTGTAATATGGGCCCAATATTCGGTATTGCCAGTGTGTTACTTTATTTTTAAAAAAAAAAACTAATGACAGATCACAATTCATCAGAATAAATGCTGAATTTCAACAAAAATGTGCGTATATATAGTTTTTTGGCTATAACTCATTTTGTGTTCACAATAGAGAAAACTTTCTTCAGAAGACAGATAGAAACATGATGCTTCCGCAGATTTTGAGCTATATATCATGACTCTACGACCAGCGGTTGCCGAGATTGGCCATTTTACCCCCCTAAGCGCAGAAATTGGGGGGTTGCCGGCTGGAAAATGGGGGCAACACCCTTAATTGAAGTTTTAGGTCATTTGTCAGGGTTGAGGAAGGCCTTTTTTAATTTGAAAAAAAAAGTCATTTTCACTCCACCCTAACCGTCATACACCGGATCAAACTGGAACTCATATTTGCAGTGAGGAGCACCATTAATAAATTTATGGACTAGCTTACCATGTTAATACTTTTTTCTGAATCTGTCTTTTTAGTGTTTTATCTGCGGTCATTTGATCGAAAACTTTTTTTCCATCCCATTTTCATGGTGGCCAATTACAACAACAAAGGCATTCACACTTGCGTCCATGTTCTTGTTCATGGAAGCTGTCACGGTATGTGAGGAATGGAATGTTCAGATCCATGCAGTTGTGGCTGATGGTGTATCAACCAATCGTAATTTCTTCTCGATTATTCACGGAGCTGTTTCGACCCCTAATTATCAAAATTTCTATGCACCTCAACCAACCCGATCCGATGAACCTATTCTGATATGCTCAGACACCAGTCACCTTTTGAAGGTAATCAGCGGGACTGTGCTTTCTGTGAACACACCTTTATCTGAGAGTGGATTCTAAAACTGTTTTCACAGACAGCAAGAAATTCATTATTTTCTTCCAAGCCAGGAGGTACAAAGTACATGTGTAAAGATGATCAGGACATTCTGTGGACCTCAAGATCTGTTCAGTACTTCAGCGAGAGAATCGAGAGCGAGACAGCCGTCTTCCCACACAATTGTGGATGAAATCTAGGTCAGTTTACCACAGCTCCATCAGCCTAAATCATCATAATCGACATAACGAAATAATTGATTCACTTCAAACACAAATGTTTGTTAAGGTACGATGATTTTTGGAGGCGGTTCATGTGTGAAAACAACGACGACGATTGGATGAACAGCTTCCGAATGAGGCGAGTGACATTTGAATCAGTCGTGGACGAATTTCATGACGATATAAAGCCACGTATGGAACCTATATTCAGGGTGCGTAGTCGTTTTTTGCTTTCACAGGTGAAGATTCTGTACGGAAGCCAGTCGACACGTCAAAAAGAATTGCAATAGTGATATTCAAGTTGGGTTCTACAGCAGAATACAGAACAGTTGGTCATTTATTCGGCGTAGGTTCTACAGCAGAATACAGAACAGTTGGTCATTTATTCGGCTGAAGTGACAGCGCCGTCCACAACTTTGTGAAAAGGTTTAAATCGACTATTGCAATACCTGCTGGTGCTACGAGAGCAATACTGCAACCTTACTATATTGATTGCAGATTTTGCGAAGCAGCTTCAGCAAAAGCATCGAAATTTATTTGTATGCCATCAAGGGAAGAGGAAGAAAATATAAGTCGACGAATATTTGAGACTCATCATTTTCCACAGGTTATACCAATACTTTACTTTGAGTGTTGACTGTTCTAATCTGCCCGGTTGACAAATAGGCCTACATCAACTTAGGTATTTGGTTGCATTGATGGCTCGCACATACCAGTCACAGCTCCAGCTATATTGGCAGAAAGGATTATACCAACAGGAAAGGTTGGGAGTCTATAATACTTCAAGCAGTTGTGGACGACAAGTACTGGTACGGCGCGTAGCGGAATATGGTTTAATTTTTGGACTATGGATCAATTCCAATCTTCTCTCTCAGTTTCAGGGATATAAGTGTCAAAATGCCAGGGTCATGTCACGATGCCACAGTTCTGCGAGCTTCCAACTTGTGGCGATACTCGCACCTACTTCCTCAGGTGAAGATAACCTTCGGGATGTCATTTGAGTAGTGCGAGGATAATTAGGAAATATCAAATTTTAAGAATTCAAAGAGGATTGAAGGGTTCGATATTCCTCCGGTTTTGTTGGTGATCGATCATACGCGCTGGGTAAACGGCTCATGAAACCATATGTCGGCTTTGCTCTTCAGCCAAGATACGAGTCTTTCAATTTTTAGCGTAGCTCAGTCCGCATTATTGTGAAAAACTCATTCGCGCGATTCAAAGAACAGTGGAGGATTCTTGCAAAAAAGATCGACACAAGCGTCGTGATGGTTACTGACATCATTGCCGCATGCTGTGTATTGCACAATATATGCGAGACTGCCAAAGAAGTTGTTGCACAATGTGAGCATGCACAACCACCTGTAAGTGCTCCGCAAGCTCAACATACTGACAATGACGATGTTAGCACGGTTTCGACGGAAGGCAGTGAAATCCGTGAAGCTATTGTCCGTTTTCTTGAAAACAACTATCCACTTCGCCATTCTGAGCGATATTAACTACTCCTATAAGATTTTTCTTTGCTGTTCTATGTTTCGTAACATTTTGGTTTACTCAAAATATTAAGAAACTGAATTCTAACAGTTGTAAAAGAATTATTCGAACATTTCTTTGAGGAGTTCGCGGTCTTTCTCCCCTTCCTCTCGTATTGCCTGCACCACGTCATCAATATCTGAAATCGAAGGATTATATATGATTATCTTACGCCAAAGCAATAAACCGAATATTAGGGAGATCTATACCGCTATGCCTTTTCCGCTTTCCTCTTCTTTCTACTCTTTCTTCATCCGAAACGGAGTCATCCAGCACGCATACAACAGTCGGCGTTGACAGGGTCGCCTCATCAAGAAGATGCGTCACCATCATCATCACTATGATCTTTGCTTGATGGGCTCTGAAAGTTATCTACTCTGCTTTGCAATGCCTGTAGAAAGAATTGAATATGACTAGTTACAAACCGCACTCTCTGACTATTAAGCTTCTCGGCATTTATCTTACCACACGTTCGAGGCCGGGAGCCAAGCAATTCATTCATTTTCAAGTAATGCGGCCACGTGAGCTGCTTAGCGCCCATTCCGACGCATATTTCGGGGCGGAAGTACTAGTTGGATGTTGCTGTAACAGGGTAACTCTAACAACTGATATGTACATCAGAGGCAGAAATTGATCGTAAACACAGCATCAGTATTCAACAAAGTAACGTGAAGAATGAAATCGATCCGTCCCATGTGATTTCATCAACGTTCCAAAATTACAATTTACCAATTCAAAAAAGCACAAATGTAACTATCATCAATAAATACATTTTATGTTCGAAATGATGCTGTCAAACGCAGTCGAAATATCGTCCATCAGCTGGTTACCATGCAATTTATAGTTCAAATCCTGCTGTAAAATTCATTTTCAAATTTTTAAACGATTTCAACAATGTAAAGGTTTGTTGCAACATTGACTCGACCAGTGGCGGCATCTTGCCATATTTTGCAAAGAATCACTGAAAAATTTATAACGGACACCGAAACTGTGCCGTGGGATAGAATGTGTATGTAATATTGATGTGATTTGGAAGCAGGTAAGAAAAATTGCCACCAACTGCGAAATTCAACAATCGTTTGAGCTCCAAGGGGGGCTGGTGTCAAAAAAGGTTGAGAACCACTGTCTTAGACTGAATCTCATCAGTAGCGAACGTCAGTCATGCAGTGAATCAAATTCAAAATGAAGGAAATATTTTGTCTGCGTGACGTAATAACGAAAACAAACGACTAGTATACAGGGTGATGTATCAACATTACACAATTGTGGACCGCCTGTTTTATCTTATAATAGGTTCTTTTCATCGCCTTCCATTTATCGCGACATGACGTCCTATAATGATAGAACAGTATATAAGACCAAGACTGCAACGAACGAAAAAGGGCTATTATTTGCCACCTCCTGAATACCTCGACTTTTTAATTACTCCGAGGCATTGCTGAATAGTTTTCGGTTCCTCTACCGCCTTTTGTCTATTTCGTCAATCAATTGACGCTCGCGGATAATCGCTATCATTGTTTCTGCCTCCTGTTCCGACCAGGTAATGTATTGTTTTTTTCGACATTGTCTACTTTATATATGACATTATCGTCTATCAATTAATGTATATCCCAAGATCTGATGTGTCCATGGACCATGTGTATAGTAAATGCATAGTGGGTGTGTTTGTGTATGTGGGCGGTGCCTTGCTGTTATTAATCGTGGGCGGTGCCTTGTTGTTATTAATTAACACTCGACAGCTGAGTACTAGAAGGGTTTATCCATCGAACGCCAACATTGCATTACATTCGATGGTATATAATTAGTTATTAACCCAATGCAAAGAGAGTATGCGTATTATGGAGAGTGACTAGGTCAAATAAGAACGCGTATCATCTGCAAAAGTAGTCGTTAGGTACCAAATACTTCGTACCAAATACTTCTTGAGTCAACAAATATGCTACAGCAAACATTCTTAGAGCCTAAATTAAAGTAGTGTTTGGTAGAAAGGCTTGCTTTTTTATCGGGGGGTAAATTGAATGGTCCATATCAGAGAATTTCGTTCGTGCAGTACGGTACTTTCACCATTTGCCGGTATAGGCATATCACCATTTGCCGATATAATTACATCAACAGGTGCTAAAAGTTAGTTATAATATTATAAAACTGACTTACAATCAATTACACGGCCATTGACATACCAAAACCAAACTATCCAGACGAACGTTTCCGTTACCCGATTTCCCCTGCTAGCGGGTAACTTTCCCCGACAAAGTTGCGTTGTCTGTGACGCACGATTGCGTCACCTTATGTCGGGTAATTTATCGAGACATCTAGCGACATGTAGATAGGCCTAGCGGTGCCACTGCTAGTGTTTTAACACTAGATCTAGTGTTTTTCTGTAATCGTGCGAACAATGAATATTCTAACGCTAAACTACTAGATTATCCGCTAAATTTACCGCTGATAAGGCAGGCGATTTAGGGTCGGGTGCATGGATGCGAATCAGATTAGGGCCTAATCACTAGTTAATTGATTTCTGATTAAGCAGCAGATTAAATTCCAGGGCATGGATAGTGATTGACTAGTAATTAATTAATCTATGATTAGCCACGTAAATGACGCATGACTGACGCATTTATCTGAGCTGACGAACCGGAACGGTTGTTTTGCACTGCTTTCAAAATATCCTACGCCTAAGTTGCGGGCGTTTGTTGCTTGATAAACGATAGCTGCCGTTCAGTGCATTATCCAAAACGTATACATGGTTATCTTCATTGTCTAAATTATAAATTAATGCCCGCTAATGCCATTATTGACAGGAATATTTCATAGCTGCTTCTGCTTACTATATCAGCACCCTACCAAAGTACCGATACGGTAGTCTGTTTATGGTAGTTTATTGGGCATCAAACCACTTTACCATGGACTATCATCTCGATTCGATCATGCTGCTCTACAATTTGAACAACAGGAGTATACCAAGGCGTATCGTTAGAGACCGGAGTAATCCAGTGGAGCACCTATCAAGCGGAGAGTTTGTACATCGTTATCGCGTGTCCAAGGATTCCTTCATGGTACTCTAGGAGATAATAAAAGACGACCTTCAATACGACTGTAAAAGGAGCCATCCTATTCCTCCCATCTACCGACTACTTGCAACCCTACGGTTCTATTCTTCAGGACATTTTCAGAGGACTGACGGAGACTTACTGCAAATGGATAGGACGTCAGTGTGCAGAATTGTTCACCAGGTGTCAAAAGCAATTGCTAAAAGAAAGCGAAAATTTATAAACTTTCCAAACACGCAGCATCAAATCATTTTAGAACAGATGGCATTTCATAGGGAGCATCAGTTTCCCGAGGTAATTGGACTCATAGATGGTACACATATACCAATTAGATCACCTGGTGGACCTAATGCAGAGTTATTCAGGAATCGAAAAGGTTATTTCTCTGTAAATGTACAAGTTGTTTGCAATTCTACAATGGAATTCACGCACATTGTCGCAAGGTGGCCAGGATCGACTCATGACAGCAGGATATTTGAATCCAGCTCACTTCCTGTGTATCTGTCACGAACGAACAAACTGCTTCTTGGTGACAGTGGATACCCACTGCTGCAAAATCTGATGACTCCGCTCCCAAATCCTCAATCCGTCGCTGAGAGGCGTTATAATAGATCCCATATATCTACCCGCATTAAAATTGAAAGAGCGTTTGGTGTATGGAAGCAAAGGTTTCAATGCTTGATGATTCCACTGCGCACCAGATTAGATAACTCGCTCGTGATAATTGTTGCTACTGCGTGCATCCACAACTTGTGCATTCGCCGACACGAAGACCTAAGCGACATTATGCAGCTCTCAGATAACGTTGCTGATGTGATAAATACACTCGAGAGCGATTTTGTGCATACGCCAGATAGTACTAGTACTATTTCAGGTAGAGCCAAACGCAACGAAATAGTGTCCTGTCATTTTACGTAATTGGAACGTGATAAGCTTTGTCAACAGGAGTTTGCGTACCATCTGGAATGGTACATTAAACGGTCTTTCTTATCTCATGCTGTCATATTTTGTGATACGATTGTTAATATACAATGTTTTCAATTCTGTGAACAACTCTCTACCTATTACCAGCCAACAAATATTTGGGTTTCAGTTGTTAATAAACAAAGAATTGCAGTCGAAATATTTGCAAAGTTGGGCAAGGTTTGGGATGGTAGGCCTATTTTAAAGTCAACCAGTCACACATTGGCATATTTTTTTTTTCAAGCGGTATAGTTCCTCTGCCATTTCCATCTTCTTCTCTTCATTACGACGTTGCAGTACAGCATTTTCCATTTGGAAGCGATATAGATCCATCCTCATTGAATGCTCCTTTGCATTCATTGCATGGATCTGACTGGACAAGCCTGTATTGAAATAGGCACATATGAAAGATCATGTATGACAACGTATATGCATGCAATGGGAAAATCCTTGTCTACTGTGGCATTCTATCAACACCGTTGAAAGCACCATAACCATTTGATTACGTGCAGGTAAAATTTGCAACAAACCTTCAAGTTTAGGATTATCCATCCACGGCCTTTTCCGCGCCTTCACAATTGGAGTAGACGCTGCTGCATGCGCGATGTTTTCACTATCATCACTAAGAATGCTGCCTGAATAAACGATAGATTGAAAATGCTGAGGTTCATTAAAATTGAAATGTCTCTGCTGCACACACACCGAAATTGCTGCAATTATTGTTGGATGTTTCTGGCACATCACATCTGTTTGTCTCACTTTCTGTTAAAACAAACAAAGATCCTGTCAGAAGCTTTCGAATCTGTAACCTGCTTAGATCATAAGGATGTGGCAGTATCTTCGTCTGCTGTAACTATTCCAATTGCAACTAAAAGGCCTCTGCTCACCTATCGGTTCATCATCTGGTATTTGTGCTGCAAAACAATTGGTAATTATCAATGTAAATACTCATCACATACAAATATGTGAATTGAATACCCACTGAATAATATATCAATAAGTTGATCCTGTTTAACGGGCTCATTACCGAATTCCGGTACTTTCTCTGCATCAAAGTCATATGGATTTTGCAGTGGTTCTATCTGTGACGGAATGATGCCTGGAAATGAACAGCAATATAACTTTGTGATATCGTTCTCTGGAAAGCACATCCCACACTTTCTAGATCTGTTTGGGCTCGATCCGGAATAAAAATTTACTATGGGACGTAGTTATAGGTAAACTTTCACATCACCTGTCAGCTGTAGAATTTTTTGATTGATAATCTGTTGTAATTAACTCATGATATCTGTTCTCAACTATAGGCTCGATACAACCACTGTAGTACAGTAACAAACTAAACTATAAAATATGAATCTTACTAAGTATTTTCTTGGACATCTCGTCCAACTCAGGAGGTGGGGGTCCTCCTCCGGTTTTGAAAGCGCATTGCCTTTGTTTCGCAAAATCCTTCTTGGTCTTCTGCTTCAAATTACGCCACAGGTTTTGCAGCTGACGGTGTGTCCGCTTGCAGCCAGTTGTCCGAGAGTTGAAATTTTCAGCAATTTCAATCCAGCAGTTCTCTTTTTGCTTACTAGTCTTGCCATCTGTTGCTTTGCTCTCAATAATTTTAGAATAACTTTCAGCCAATTCTACTATCAAATGTTTTTCTAACTTTGAATAGTTTTCTCCTAGCTTCACAGCCATTTTAGAAACCTGTAGACTGAGCAATGGAATCATGATCATTACTCACATCAGTAATAGAGCAGTGTAACAGCACCAAATAAACCTAAGTCAAACATTATCAGGCACCGAAGACTGGATAAGAACCGGCTACCGATATTTACCGATTCCCGAAGAGAAAATCTATGTCACATCAAATGATTGATAGACATGGATGGACAAACTGGACATGGTTATCACTTTACCGGTACTAAACACCATCATCATTTTCCGGCAAGCAAATTATCATCATTTGCGCCATGCAAATGGTTAAATAGCTTTATTCCCATCGGTTCGCTCTGGAGAAATCCTGGCTAATGTACGACCCACAAAATAAAATAGCCCACTTCTCACTTGATCATGACAGCCATTCACTTTCACCATAGCATATAGCCAGCACTACAGGCTTCCGGGCTACAATGAGGGTAGCAAGCTACCGATACTATACAGCAGTAGCTATACCCACAAAGACTAATCAGGACCTTAATCTAGCTGCCGAGGTTGATTATATTTTAACACTTGATTAACTTTAATTACAATCTGTGCAGTATAATTTCAGAAATTAACGTTACTAATCACTAGTTAGTGGCTAATCGGTATCCGTGCACCCGACCCTTAGTGTCTCTGGCTATGTTTGCATTCAATGATTCTATGTGGTGGTGGAGTAACAAGCAATTATTACGTAACAGGGTGCGCTGTGAATCCGTACGTATGAGCGAAAGGGCCGAGGCCAACTCCTCTCCTTAACAAATCAGCACTTAAGTGCGATTCTCTACTCAACTAAGTGCTGATCGATACTCAAACTTAAGTGCGCGTCAATTCTTGTCACTTAGTTGAGTATCGATTTTCAGACGTCATTTTCGAGAATCATGTTGCCAGATTTTATTTACTCCGAATCTGATATGCGTGATTGGTTTCGCCATGACAACAGGAGGCTGTCGTCCGAAAATCACCACCACAGCGTATGGTGGGCTACACACAGATATAAGGAATCAGCAATATCGCTTTGCTTGGGCAGTGTTGACTGTTATTTGGAACCGCTAGTATGCATAGCATACGTTTCGCTAGCAGCTGTCGGCGAACGTAGTGCAACTCTCAACGAAACTCCTGGTACATGTACCAATCCAAGGACCCTAGGCTCTCACAGTGCCGGCTTTATATGCAGGATGCACTTCCAGTGCAGTACCTCATATTCCAGCTATATTCTCACATTCAACTGGTCGCATGTACTATCCATATTATCCGTGGACCCTAGGTTATCAAAGCTCCTGCAATCTAACTTTTTAACGATATCCTGTTATTAAAACTTTCAGCAAGTAATAGTGTACCTACACCTGTATTCTGCAAAATGAACTTAAACGAATGTGAAGATCCAATTGAAATTCTGGAAATACTCGAAGAGCGAAACCACCACCACACTCCACAAAATTATTTGAAAGATGTTCACCATCCATTAGAAATATATACAGACAAGAAGTTTTACAAGCGCTATCGCTTTTCCAAAGATCGATATTTTCAGGATTATCAAACATGAACAGTCATTATCTGTCCGACCGCAATGTCTGCCCCCACTGCTCCAATTCCTTATGGCGTTACGTTTTTTTGCTAAAGGCCACATACAGCAATCGGATGCAGACTTGATGGGTGTGTCACGCAGCACAGCAAAGCGCAGCATTCATAGAGTAGCCTACGCCATCGCCACTCAGAAGCCTTCCTTCATCCAGTATTCTTATGCTGACGTTCAAAAGATCAAGGAAGGCTTCTACAAAATTGCTGGTTTTCCTGGAGTAGTGGGGGCAATCGATTGCACTCACCTACCTATCATGTCACCAGGAGGTAGCGAGGCCGAAATATTCCGTAACAGGAAAGGATACATGTCGATTAACGAACAAGTTATATGTGACAGTGATCGCA
Source organism: Botryllus schlosseri (assembly GCF_051294905.1). Taxonomy (NCBI): domain Eukaryota; kingdom Metazoa; phylum Chordata; class Ascidiacea; order Stolidobranchia; family Styelidae; genus Botryllus; species Botryllus schlosseri. The sequence goes on along the minus strand of NC_137238.1, from coordinate 7,502,582 downwards.
AAATCTTGAACATAGTTGCAAGGTGGCCCGGCTCCACTCACGACTCGCGCATATTCAACAACAGTGCAATCAAGGGTGATTTCGAGGAAGGCGTGATTGACGGGATCCTTCTCGGTGACAACGGCTATGCCTGCCTCCCATATTTAATGACGCCATTAATGAATCCAACATCACAGGAAAAGCGATATAATAAGAAGCACATCTCCACGAGATCCCGCGTTGAGCATTGCTTTGGAGTGCTGAAACGGAGATTTCTGGCGCTGAGTATTCCTTTGCGCACAAGGTTGGACCATAGCCTCACCATAATCATCGCCATCGCTTGTCTGCACAATGCAGCGATCACCCGCAATCAGATCCTGGAAGAGGAATTCAAGAAACTATTAACGAGCCTCATGTTAATGCAGGAGATACAGCTTCAAGGAGGGCAGTAAGGCAGAGCTTCATCGCGAGATTTTGAGCTTTGCCTTAAAAAATTGTGTCACAGTTTAGGACGGCGGCGGGAAACATACGACCCGCGAGGGGATTTTGTCCGGTTCGCGGACAGTTTCAGTGTGAGTCAGAGTGGAGATTACGCATAAGTTCATAGAAGCAAGTAAACTTGCACATGGGGGTGCCTGTATGACAATTATGTTCTCAATTCCACATTGTCTTCCTCATTATCGCTGGACAGGAAATCACACTAGACCCCTCATTACTATACAAATTACTGGTTTTGCTCCATTTCTTACTATTTGTTTTCGTTAATTCTGTTTTATCAATATACTACACAGTCGCCTTTCCTCATTATTTGTATTAGTACAGATCAGTGAACCACAGGGTTTTGAATATAGGGGCCGCTCGAAGAGGCCTGCATCGTGTTACAGACAGCATAATGTGAAGTCCAAGTACGACCTACCCCATTGCGACAGCCACGATCGATTCAGATGTTCTCCGCTTAGGTTCTTCTTTAGTACTCTGCACAATTTTGCGTGCCCTCCCCCTTGCGCCAGGGGCATGCTAATCTTCTCAGTATCGTTTCGACTCTAGTACGTTCACCACCGCATCGGCACTACCTGCGCACTCATTGCACGGTCGTCGCAAAAGACTGACATGTGCTAGTGACTTCTCTCTCGTATGGAATAAGACGAGTCGAGCGTGACGCTATCATTTAGGTGAGCAAAGAACGAACATGACATTCGGAACTAGAACTTTTATTACTAATAATATTAATAATTTTTTTTTACGATTTTTCCAATTTCTCGATTTTCAGTTTCAAATATTTGATCCTCAATCTCAGCTATTCTTTCCTCAATATACTTTCTTCCTCCATCATTTTACCCTCCCTTATCCTCAACTGTTTCATCCACGTCGCTTCAATAATTGTTTCCCTCATGTATTCCGCCTTCACTGCTTCAATGCCTTTACCTATGTTCTCGTCTGAAAATAAAATGACTTTGCCAATTTCGTTGGCCATTGGCACTATGCAGCCTTGGTATTGTTCTCACCACGACGACTACAGCTGGTTGATTGATAAGAGCTTGTGCTCATAATATTTTCTTTGTTCCCAGCATCCTCCTCCTCCTCAATGACGGAATTGAGTACTACAACTGGAAATGATGAAAGAGTATTCGGTTATTCACTATACACATGAGATAATTTCGCACGACTCACAGGACTTGTCTCCATCATCGTCGAAGGGATTATTTAGGTCCGATATTTGCCCCGGAACGACGGCTATAAAGCAAAATTTCATGTTGAGCCGCCCCACATAGCAAATTCAAACATACATGCCACTCCCTCACTCAGAGGGTCAACATCGACCTCAATGATCCCTCCTCCGGTTTTGAACTGCTCTTTTTTCAGCTTCGCCGCATCAGCCTTGCAGCGATCCTTCATGTTCTGCCATCTTTTTTTCAGGCATTTTACTGACCTCTCGCAGCTGATGCCGGCCGCATTAAATTCGATAGACAGCAGCTCCCATGCCCTCTCCTTGGCAGTCACACAAACTTTATCGGTTTTTTCATTTTCCAGTAAGGGGCTTTGTCTTACTAGCTCTAATAACAAAGCTTGACCGATTTCAGACCATCAACCAAGTTTCGCCTCAATTTAACCTTTAACACTACACCGCATGGCATTCAATACCACATGGGAATATAGACCAATATACTAGTTACTCAGAAAACCCAGTGCCAAATCTCAACTGTAATCCAACATCTGTTTACACCTTTTTGAATTTTACAGTGATAAACCGGAAGGCTGCAGAGCTGAAATGAGCAGAAAATCGTCAATTTTTCCAAATGACATAACTTTTGACCCCGGGGATCAATTTTCCTCAAATAAACTTTATTGTGTTCGAAATTAACTCATCTATGCATGTACCAAATTTCAGAAGATTTGGGAATGTGGTGATTCCAACTTTTGTTGTCCAGGTTGGGAATGGCCCATTGCTCAAAAGTGGTAAGTAACACGATCGACGAATATGTCCATTGTCCAAATTCAAGTCAAAATATGAGCAGAATCGAGATTACCAGATCACGATCTATACATCGACATCTCCATCGCACACCACACCTTACTTTTGTCGTTTGTCCTTTTGAGTTATCGTCCTTTTAGGTTATCTTCAATTACTTATCCTCCCTACGTGAGCGGTATGCATGCCTGTTCTTTACACCAATACTTCTCAACCGGTGGCACCCACCAGTGTGCACTCCATGGTTTCGTCACCTTTCCATCATTTCATTGTATCGCAATCTTGTTTTTTTTCAAGTCAATTATTATTATTATTATGATTAACAATGAACTTGATGTACCATTTTATAACTGTGCTGTCTCCTGTCTGACCTGTTTTAGGATGGATTACTGTACTTTTATGCCATAGAAACTATACGTAGATTGGAGACGAAGATCGAAAGAATCCAGTGGAGTACAACACCGATAAAGAAGTTGTGAAGCGGTACAGACTATCAAAAGATTCATTTCATGAGCTTTTAAATTTGTTGAACGAAGATCTGTCCTATGATAGTAAGAGGTGCCACGCTATCCCGCCTCATTTAAGGCTTCTGGTAGCATTGCGCTTCTTTGCAACTTGTCATTTTCAAATGACCGATGGTGACCTATTACAAATGCGGCACAACACGGTCTGTCGAATTGTGCACCAGGTTTCTCGCGCAATTGCCAAACGAAGACCATATTTTATGAAGTTACCAACAAATCAGGAAATGTATCAAGAGAGACAATTCACTGGAGTGGTTGGGTTGATCAACGGGACACATGTTCCAATTATATCACCAGGAGGCCAGAATGCAGTTTCCGCAATAGAAAGGGATTTTTTCCGTTAATGTGCAACTCATGTGCAAATATGCAATATGTCATATTACTGTAAGGCGGCCTGGATCAACGCACGATAGCCGGATCCTATAAAGTGGAAGTTCGCCTCTTTTGATGTCGAGAATTAACGGTTTTCTCCTTGGTGATGGTGGGTATCCTTGCTTACCATACCTTATGCAGGGCTGTGGAGTCGGAGTCGGGGTAATTTTCGCTTGATGGAGTCGGAGTCGTGAAAACTATAATAGCTGGAGTCGGAGTCGGTGGGAAAATACTGACTGGAGTCGGAGTTTGTGAGAATGACTATGACTTCGACTCCGACTCCTACTCCAACTTCTCTATCATGAAAACATTTGCTTTCAAAGAATTTTCAATAGAATTTTTATGTACCACCAATCACCGTTATTATTAACCATACCGATCAGGTGCGGCCAGCCCGTGGCACGCAGGCCAAATTTGGCACACGAGAAGGTTAGGTGTGGCCTGCGAGGTCATTTTCGAAATTATTTATGCCGTCAGGTACAATTGCAAGGCCAACCAAAATTTGATTAGCATGACCGCGAAAAAAATTTGATGATGACTAAAACAACAGTTCTGACGCATTGACGTATCCAGGGGTCAGCCAAATTTATCCCAGATCTTCTTATATGACCATGAAGTAGAATATTTCATTGCAGATTGACTTGGAATTTTTCTCGGTACTTCGCATGATTCATTGTCACTAGATGTCTTGCATGCAGTATTTGAGCCCCCTTCTGAAAATTATAAATACATATTATTCACAGAATTGAGTCTAACTATGTATATTCGCAATTAGGAGATACGGCTTCGCTTGTGCACTTGCAGCGAGATCGTCGACAAAACATTTGCACAAAATGATAGAGGCATGTTCACTGATACCGTCGATTTTGCTATGGCTAAACGTCGAATAATCCTGTCCTTGCCAAATGAGCCCAGTGGCATACAGATGCGACCCCCAATGTACGTTAGCGACATATTAATTGATATAGCTATAGCCTTATTCAGTCGTTATCTTGCAAAAAAAAATTCGCGCCTAGCGCGACCAGGGCCTGATTGCGCACTGCACAGTTGCATGACATATTGTTATCAATTTTAGAGCGTAATGCTATAAGTCTTGTTTGCGATGTTACTTAATTCGGTTCGCTCCTATCGACGACTAAAAAAAGGTTATCAACATTCCCGTTGCCCGCGCAATGGTTCGTAAATCTCAGGTGTCCCTTTCGCCGAAAAAGTTGCCCACTCCTAATATAGATAAAATTAGCCATTACTTGCAAATTACAACTCAGTTGCAGAGGGGAAGAAAATCGCAAGATTCGTTTCCGCGATGCAGTCAAAATTGATGCAATTTTCGGAATTATACCATGATACTGTGACAGAGAAAATGCATCGGCTGGTTTTGTAGAATTGTAAAAATGATGTAAATATGACCAAACGATGCTTCCCACTTGACAAAATTAAAAATATTTGTAGTGTAGCTTAGCTGTTTGGGTCGAACAAATGTGAAAAGTAGTTCATTTGCAAAGTATATCACCAGCATTTGAACGTGTCTATTAGCTATTTCAATGAAGTCTACTAATTTCCAGCTAATCCGTGTCATATCTTCTATTCGTCAACTGGCGATGTCTTCATCCAAACTCTACCATAGGCCCCTGTAAAGATGGAAATAAGTGGGAAAAAGCATCCCTACATCTTAGGCATTTTTGATCATGCCGGAGTGGTGAAATTTTCCACCGTAAATACTATTATTTGAAAAATGATGGAAATTTCTAATTGGATGACCTCAGCATCTGCGAATTGAAATGATTCAATTTTTTTGTGCAAGGTATTTTAGGTAACCTATAATGATTTGCCAGCTAAGCCAATCAAATTTGAAAAAAGTTTTTTTTGAACACCCCTAGTGTCCACTGTTCCATAATGATCATAAATTTTAATATTCATGATTTGAGCGTTTATGCATAGTATGCTGTACTTTGTCAGTGTTTGAATGAATTTTGCAAGGCGTTCGGAATTGGTAGCATTTTGAAGGATCGTTTCATGTTCGCTTGTAATGATTTTCTTGCTAATTATTTTAGGACAAGAATGCAGAACAAGTCCATATCCTGTCTCAGTCTTACGCAGACAAGGAAGAGGACGCAGACAAGGAAGAGGGTGCAGTATAAAGTCATTTCCCTCATACCAACTTTTGACCTCGTTGCAAGTTGAACCTGTATGAAGATTGAAGATATTTCCAGGTAGAGAGATTGTTGGTTGCAATTGTGCATTGCTTGCTGTGGAATTTTTTACAAGTTACAGTTGAATCTGCTGATTATTATTTTCATCCGCTCTAGACACGGTATATACGATCAAAAAGGGGTGAAAGTGAGTCATCCTTGCTGCTCAAGTAAAGGTGGATCTGAAATTGTGACTAATTGAGTATTTTCCAAAAGTAGAACGAGTCGCACACTTGCAGGTTACTGCAGTTGGTAGAGGCCGCTTTCAAAATTGCAGGATGTACGTGAAAAATATATAATGGCACTCCAATTATAGTGCGATTTCTAAATTGCATTCACTATTTACTACATTATAGGGGCTATCTAACTGGTTATGTCTGGAAAACCTAAGTAGAAGTAGTAAAAAACATGCAGTACAAGTAGGCGAAACCCGAGTAGAAGTGCTTTGTTTGTTATACTGCACCTTGCTCAATGTGTGACAGATCTGCACATAGAGGATGTCGTAACGAGCAATTGACCAGAATAAAACATCCTGTTTTTTTTTGTATCTCTATTCGTATTACCTCTTCACCTTCAAAACTTGCCATCTTAATTCTTAAATATCAACGTCGGATATTTCCCTACACTGTAAAAAATCTGGTAGATTTACTGGGAAATCTCTGTAAATCTTGCAACGAATTACCGGTAGCTGCCAATAACTGTTCGTAGCTTGTAATTTCACATTTTGATATGTAATGTTACCAGATTTCTTCGCAAAATTACTGACAGTTACTCGTTACTGAAGTTTACCAGGCTATTGGCAAAATTGATTAACCTGAAAATCTCTGCAGCCAATGTATACGTGGAAATGAATGTTACTGATATCATTCTCGTGGTGATTTGACCTGATTCAACCTCGGTCACCAGACTGGGTGGGGTCTGTCATACGGAAATTGTTGGCCCTAGTACCAATTTCAGTATAGTACAATAGTACATAGTAGGGTAAAAGAAACAACTGACAATCGTAGATAGCCACTATTTTATATTATAAGGCTATGCCTATACGACCGGTCTCGCTGGTTACATTCGTTGTCACGGATAGGACTGATGAGTTAGAATATCTGTTTAGGATGTATATAATATTGTTCAGGAACTAGAAATATCAGCGCCGCATGCTAAGTTGACCATTCGTTGATGGCGAACAAGGCGACCTGTCATAGGTTACCGTTACGCGTTACTGCTTTTTCTGAGATTCGTAGTAAACAACCAATGCACAACTGTGACATCACAGGGAGCGTCTGGTTAAGTAAGTACGGTAAGTAGTGACAACATATGGAATAAATATCAATTTATACGCAATTAGATGGAAAAGAAAGGAACTAGATGTAATGATGAATGTTTCTGTATGAAAAAAACGACCTAAATTAACCATTATAACGCAGTGGCCAGTAGATATTATTGGTCGCATGTCAGCGGATGAATACCACTTATTTCGAAATCGTTTGAGTGTCGTATCGTCGTCTGGCCATTATTGAGATTTGAGCAAAGCGTGAAGCGGAGCTTGTTGGCTTCAAGAAAGTGGACACGATCAATGAAGATTCGTAGGAATGCTGATTGGGATACGCATCGTAAAAGGTACAGTACTACATAGTATTCGTTACCGTGAATATCTACGACTGTGCACACCACCGGGATGACTTTGATTTCATGATTGAAATACTTCATTCGCCGCATTCTCTGTTCTATTTAGGAAGAAAGTGGACACGATCAATGAAGATTCGTAGGAATGCTGATTGGGATACGCATCGTAAAAGGTACAGTACTACATAGTATTCGTTACCGTGAATATCTACGACTGTGCACACCACCGGGATGACTTTGATTTCATGATTGAAATACTTCATTCGCCGCATTCTCTGTTCTATTTAGGGATGTTAGTCGACCTATATACTGACCTGTGACACCACATACTCTGCCGTGGAGTAGTTGAAACTGTTGGCATGTTTATGTCATTTTTGGGCCATAGCATAGAGATGTTTCCATCCACTGCTGGATTTGTTTGGCACACATGCCACCTCAAATGAGGAACATTTTGCTTCAATACACTAATATCAGTGGTTCTCAACCTGGGGAACGCGAGTAATCGACTAAGTCTGTATGAATTCTGACTAAACATGTGTTTCGCTACCAATTTCAGAAGACGATTGTTGAAGATGAGACTTATTTCGTACCGGTATTGAAGAAAGCTCGCCAAATTCAAACTCTAGCAGTCGCGTTCAACTTGAGTCAAGCAAATTTTTGATATTCGTTGAAGATTTAGAGGAATTCCCACGTGTAAGTCATTCCCACGTGTAAGTCATTCATTACTTCATAGCTTTGGCAGTAGCCTAAAACTCGTTGCGCTGGGTAGCTGTTGTTAATAGATGGCAAACTGCACTGCACTGCGTAAGACAGACTTGGATGCAATATAGGTTGCTCGGTTTCACACTCAATTAAGCTACCCTATATCAACACAATTCAATTCAATTCCAAAACTGATCAAATTGGGCATGGTAGTACAGAACGTCGAACGACTCCTTGTTCTCTGTAGTCACTAACAGCATTAGGGGATTAGTCTCAGTACAACCGACCTTGAAACAAATTGATGTCCTGTTCAATGTTTTTTTGCTATTTTCAAACAAGTTTGGGGAAATTTGTCAAAAATCTTAAAGACTGGAGTACGTATTCAAACTTGGCGTAAGACATACCATACGTATACTATTAGATCTGAGATGGGCACCTACTGCCGTGAATGGGAATTTGTGCGGCTGTCAACACCTAATTCAATTAGTATGTGTTAGCATCCGTCGACATGCAAATTGAAATTACTAATTCACTCCCAATTTTTTAAAAATTTTTAATTATTCTCAAATTTTCTTCGCGCTCCACGCAACATAACTTAATTTTTTGATTCTAATATAGTAGCGCCCTTCTAAATCTGAGCAGGAATCAGAATCGTGTGCTCCTCACAAAAGAAATTTTTTTATGGTACATTTGGGCGATTTCAATATATTTCCACTACCGATACGATGAACAATTCGGATCGGGGATCAAGAAATAACAGTATGCAATAAAAAGTGCATGACTAATAATAATTGCCCCACACGAAGATGCAATATCATTTATAACTTGCCTGCTGCATTTGATAAAGTAAGTCATGAATCTCTGCTATATCATGTAAAAATTGGAGCCATCACCACACAATGTACCATTACCGGTACTTCAAAAATTGTTATATTTTTGTTACCCTATTTGTCTTAGTAGTCTTTATAATGTCATGTCTAGGTACTTTGCTTAATATAGCGACTTACGCATGTATTCTTTTTAGTGGAACTGCAAGATACTAGCTACACAGAAGGAATGAGGACGAGAAAAAGAAACAATTGGAAGTTTGACCGATGGTGGGAGACCACTCGTGTTACTGCATGTCTCCTAAAGAAAAATTAGACCTCCAGCAGCAATACTTTTCCATCGATAATCTTCTCATTGTGAATCATGAATGAATATACAATTTGTACCAATGTCGTTTGGGGGGTGTGGAGAAGCTTTTGCGATATTTTAGCATCGGGTTGCTTTGCGATAGGTATGGGATGTACGTGAATTTACAAGCTGGTATGTAATCCTGATTTACACAGACAGCATGTATGTAGGTAGGCGGTTAAATTACAGTCTGAGTGGCAAATATACAGGATACAATGTAGATTGGATATACTGGAGGTGACTGTAACATTACAGTCTGGCGTGTAAAGTGAGATTGCCGGACGAGTGTAAGTTAAATTTACATTGACTAATGGTAATGTTGAATTACCACGAAATGTCTGGCTACCGTGCTTCCAAACATTTCGCGGTAAATCGAGGTTTTTTTTTACAGTGTAGTGTGCAACGGTGCATGTCTTTTTACTGTCATTGAAGAACTTCAACCTGCCACTTTGAATTTTTTTTCCTATGGTATTCTCATATAGTGAACGTAATTTTGCAACTTGATTTGACAGTTGTGGCTTCGACTCGATGCTGTGCTTTTTTTACCGCACTGCAATTTTGAATGTATCGCTATGTCTTGTTGGCATAATGATTTTCAAAACTTGCCAGCCTCTGTTTTTCTGATACATTTGTGTATTGTGCAGTGCGTGTCTTGTTTTATTCTCATAGGCAGAATTCTAGGTAATTGCTTCGACCTATCATAATTTTTCAACACTTTGTCCGTGTGTCGTATTCTGTAATCCTTCCAGTGTGCATGCTTCTTTACCTTGATTTATTGTTGCTTTGACTCAATGCTGTGCTTTACTTTGCTGCAGTTTTTATTATTGCCTTTAATGATTTTCAAAATTTGCCAACCTCTGGTATTTCTGATAAGTTGTGTATGTGTGGTATTCTGTAATCCTCCCAGTGTACATACTTCGTAGTCATCATATTTTAGCCTGATTGATTAATTGATCGACTGCTTGTGATATTTTTGAGTCCACCTGTTGCTTTATTGTATGTCTTGAACTTGAGTGAGTGATTGATTTTGACGTGATTTAGAGCCGTTATTAATTTCACCCGTTGCTGCTTAGTTTTTATTGTTGACAATTCGATAATATAAGCAAGCTTTTTGCCTGAAAATCAATCTTGTGTAAGTGTATTTGTGCGTCGCCTAACCTGTGGTAAGGAAATATGCAGGTCCAGGAGCTAGCTAGTATTCAGAGGGTTGATCAGTGGATAGTCTATGGATATCGGTCCCAACCGGACTTTGTCCCTACAGTGGCCAGGGAGTGACTCAGAAATGACTTGATGGATGGTCAGTGGTCACCCACTGGATAACACCAGGAGTCGACACGCTCGGTGCAACCGGATGGCACTAGGTTGAATCTGGGCCAAATGACAAGTTATCCGACGGATATCCGCTTGCCGTAATGTGTTTGCTGGGTAGTTTTGAAAAATTGGTTATTGAGGTCGACCAACCTATTAAATCACGCCACTGTTTCTGACGCGTGTACGATATCATTAAAGCGATGTTCGGATTGTTTTAAATACGCAAATATATTATCTCCATGTCCTCACTATATAATCAAACACCAATATTGCGTCTGGGTTTATAATCTCAATTTTATATGGTGCGGCCAGCGAATGGATTCAGACGTTGAATGCGTCCCGCGAGCTCAAAAGTTTGCCCACCCCTGGTCTAGACCAGTGGTTCCCAACCTTTTTCGACTCATCGCCCCCTTTTCAAACTCCACACCGATCATCGCCCCCCAAATATTGGGAACCGAAAAATGGGCATACAGACTGATATCACCGACGAGTTGACTGAGAAAAAAGGTCAACTTTTCGGCTCGACCTCGAAATTACACTTTTCCAGCTAAATATTGGTTGAGTTGACTAACAAAAAAGGTGATTTCTCCGACTTGATTCCCAAAGGACCGCAACAGCACTTCGTCAGGCCCCCGCCCCAATACGTTGGTCTTGACCCCCCCTCCATAGGGCGATAAAGCAAACTTCTGCACCGCTCAGACCAAACTTCCCCGATACCTCTTTACCGTTACTTCTCAGCACAAATTCTTGGACTCTGAGTTAGTCCGCTTAATTCGTGCGAAGCGTGAAAAATTTCTATCATTCATGATTGAATCGGTCGGGAATTGCATATATATTGCTGTCAATTTTTATCCTCTCTCTGCTCATGTATTCAGATTTACCGGTAAAGCTGAGTGAGGTGTCTTGGAAAATGAAGGGCCCGTAAATAATAATTGAACATATTCGGGCGGACTCGTGGGTATAATGACTTCGTCACGTAATGACATTTCGTGGCCTGTCTGCTATGTCAAAAGATATTCAAATCGCCCATACGTACTAGACTAAAAGACGCACACGATTCCAAATTGGTATTTCTGCACTGGCAATTAATTTTTCTCTGGGATGGCATTTTTTGTGGGGTTGTGATAGCCAGGACAGGAACATTTGGCGCCAGCCATTTAGGTGCCTTGGTACAATTAAATATATATGTATATCGTATATATATCGAATTCGGTCAGCATAAAGGCAGTCCTTTTCCGCCAAGGTTTTCTCGTTCTGGCACACTTCTCGGAGTCGCATGTTACATGGCCTGAAACTTCATATGTCTTGGTGCGTCATGGTGTGACAATGGCTGACGCCGAGATGCCCATTTCTGATGCCCATTTCTATAACTCATGCGTATTATTTCTTGGAGGAAGAGTATCCAATAAACAAGAAATATGTGATACGGAATGGCGCGCAGTGCGAAACTTTTTGAAAAAGTTTTCAAAATAATGCTCTATAATTATTGTAAATTCACGAAAAGAATTGTGGACCCCCTTCGAGCTCGGGCCCCCCATGCCAATTTGGGGTTTGGGTGTGGTAGTTACGGTCATGGACGCCAATATAGCCATTTCAACGCCTCATCGCCCCCTTCGTCCGTTTTCGCCCCCCTGGACCGACAAATCGCCCCCTGGGGGGCAATATCGCCCACGTTGGGAACCACTGGTCTAGACAGTGAGAGAGTAATCAAGCAGTCAAGCGACAAGAAAGAAGTCGCTGACTGGAAGAGAGTCTTGACTCAAGGGAGAGTCAAGATTCTGAAGAAAAGACTCGACGAGTCCTGACTCGAGAGAGAGAGTCAAGACTCGAAGAGGTAGAGAATAGACTCCTTAAGAGCTGACTCACGAAGACTAGTCAGCTCTCAGGAGGGAGAAGGGAAGAGTCTGAAGGAGACTCGAAACGGAGATCCAGCGACGAGAAGAAGGAAGTAGAAGAGGTAGTTAATTTAAGTCTAGCTAGGTAATAACTAACGGTTACGGTAGTTCTAACTATTGCCTCAGCGGCACCGGAACGTCTTTGCAACCTGAAAGTAGCCGTTAGTATACTCACGCGACCTTAATACAACCAAATACTCCAATCTAGTTGTCCAAGTCGCTTCAAACATCTGAATTACCGGTACCTATACCTACGGTATATCATAATATTTATGCTTGAATTTTCTAGGTATATAAGTCATATAGATACATACCTGTAGAACACTGATTCGTGATTTTATAAAAGTTGGTGCAAGAATGGACATTTTCAACTTGATGTTGATTAATGGAGCAAAATTTGATATTTGAGTGCAATTATACCTCGAATCCAGTGACAAGATTATTAATCGTTGAAACCAAACGCAGCTTGTTTATGTTGGCCCAGAGAATTTGGCTAGCCAGACCATCTTGATAGGATATGGTCAGAGTAAGATAATATTTTGGGCTAATTTACATGAAATTTCCAACATTTGATTTGATATGTCCGCTAAAACAGTTGTTATTCTGCTTTCGAATAAGACCTAAATTGCTGATTTCAATGGTAACTGTGTTTGTCAAAGGCTGTAAAGGTAATTTCTTTTCCATGTTAGATGTTTGTTTGTTTGTGGTGTTCATGGTGGTGGTTCGACTACACTGGTCATTTTACACCAGGTCGGTTCTTATTATTATCATTCCGTATCTGCCCGATTACCAGTGAACTCGGCACTTAGTGAATTCGGCCGCACAAACTCGGCACTTGGTGAATTCGGCCGTGGTAGATCTCGTAGCGGTACCGGCCACCATGATTGGTTACTGGAATGTTTGCCGGTGAACTTGTCACTTTGAGTGGTTGTCAATGTTGTACGGGGGTCAGGGCATGCGTAGATCACACAGTCACGGCGTGATTAGATCACAGATTGCGTAATCGCGGGAAATAACGTGACGCTCTTCACTTGGTGAACTCGGCCCTTAGGGGAATTGGCACTATAACACCTTCGCATTAGAAATGCATTTAATATGAATGAACAGTAGCAAAAAGGAAATTTAAACGTGTCGTGGCTCGCGGTAGATCTCGTAATCTTGGGATCCTTCAACCGTTTTATCAAGACACCCTAACCCCAGAGTGGAATCGTCTCTCCAAAGGCAAAAAATAATTTATTTTGACGTGATCATGCGAAACATTTGTTGATGAGGAACACTGGCTTGTCGTGATCGATAAACGAAGAAGCGCCGCTTGATCTTCCACAGTTTCGATCTCACATACAACGCCAAGATCCATCTTCTCAAAACTTACACGACACAGGCCCGTCACTCACGCCATCGATTCCAAGCAGACCGCGCGTGGTCGGTATATGAGCGCTGCGTTATTTCCCGCGGCTACGCAATCCGTGATCTAATCACGCCGTGACTGCGTGATCTACGGATGCCCTGACCTCCTTACAAGATTGACGAATCACTTGATAATACTATTATTAGTTTAATAATTCATATTAATAGCTGTTAATACACTTCATTACACAATTTCCCGAGGGCCGAATTCACCAAGTGCCGAGTTCATCGGCAACCATCTGCCCACTTATAGCACGGCCCACTCCTAGGCTTTTTAAGACATGGCGATGCGGATCAGATGGCGAGGAGGAGCCTAGATAAACGGCCAACACTTCGGTAGGAATTATGGAATCGACGTGTCAGGCTCGAACCCGCAATTCATTGGTGTTTAGCTATAATGGAGGGTACCACTACGTTACCTCGCCATACCTTGTAAAATCCGACCGTAGCATTTGGCATTTCGTGTGCAATTGACTTTTGTGTGGAAAATTGTGTTCGTTTTAGAACTTATCCGAAACTTTTATTCCGCCATAGATTGTATATGATAAAACGAAGCCACTCACCACAAAGGAGGATTTAAAGAAGTTTGATGACATATTGAATGAAAGCAAAAGCCTTTGCAAGAGATGTGGTATGTTGAATCTGTTTTGTTATTTTCAAATTCTTGCCGATAGCAGACGGTATATATAAACGTAAGATGTGAAAGCTATCAAGGTGTGATGTTTATTATTTTGAGAAATTCAGTCCGTCAAAGTGGACGATCGTATTGCTTGTATTATATTTAGGCTTATTTTGGCATCTTTGAGATGCAACTCTGAACGTGGACGGTCATGAACAGTCAACTAATTCTGTTCCTATATTGACATATCAGACATTTGCACTCGTACCGTTGGCGGCGACAATATTGGTCAGTCAGTCCTTCAGACTCTACAGTTCTCCCTCTCCAGGACTCGACTCCTCTTCGTGGGTCGAGCCTTGGTGAGTCTTTTCTCTTCGAGTCCTGACTCTCTCTCTTGAGTCAAGACTCGTTGAGCTTTTTCTTTGGAGACTTGACTCTCCCTTGAGTCAAGGCTCCCCTTTCTCCTTACTCTCGCGCCTCTTCCTTGAGACGACGAGAGATCTCGACCTTTTCTCACCTTCGCTTGTCTGACGTCAGCCGTCAGACATCGTTCGATCTTCTCGCGCCACACCCTGCTCTGTAACTGGCCTTGTTTAACGCTTATAGATAGGACTACAAACAGCGCAAGCCGCCCTGTAAAAGCATTACAGCACGCGCATAGATAGTAGACATACGCAGCGCGTTCTTTCAGCAAAGAGCAAAGCTACAGAAGGGACTACGCCCTGCTCTGTAGCTGGCCTTGCGAACGCTTATAGATAGAACTACAAACAGCGCAAACGACGCCGTAAACCGTACTGCAAAAGCATTACAATACG
The DNA here is from genome assembly GCF_051294905.1 of Botryllus schlosseri. Taxonomy (NCBI): domain Eukaryota; kingdom Metazoa; phylum Chordata; class Ascidiacea; order Stolidobranchia; family Styelidae; genus Botryllus; species Botryllus schlosseri. The sequence goes on along the minus strand of NC_137238.1, from coordinate 7,487,503 downwards.
CGCATAGATATTAGACATACGCAGCGCATTCTTTCCAGTGATGAGCACCGGAGCGGAGTCGGAGTGGATCCGGAGCGGAGTTTTGCAAATTTTGTGATACCCGGAGTGGAGTCGGAGTTTACAACAGATATTTTTCCGGAGTTTTACGGAGCATTGTAAGTTTTGCCCGGTGCCCCTGATATCTTTGACCAGAAGACACTATTGATTACAAACCAAAACACAGACAGTTGACACCTTGTAAAGTTGTAATATGACGGGTAACATGCAAAAATGATTGCCAAGTGCATAAAAATCAGCCATCTGCACTGCAATTGGGGACTGGAGAGTAACCTAGTGATCTAGCAAGGCATTTCAATTGAGCAGTGTCTGTAGTTCACAAACTTGAAGCCACCCAACATCATTCGCAGTGCATCATTTGTTCCCTGCCTTGAGATGCAGTCTTTGAATCCACTACTGTGTGCTGAATGTCACCATATTATGAGATAAGATCTTCTACGTTGCTGTCATTGCAGTCTGCTAGAAAGTCACATTACATTCCTCCTTGCGTATTTGTTTTGTGACTAATTTTCATGCTACCCCAGTAATTGTGCAAAACATTTACAATCAGCAACATACAGCGGGGCTTCCCTATGGTACAGCCTTTAGCTACCCTGATTCTTCCAGCAAGTTCATGATCATAACGGAATATATCCCATCATCCTGATGACATTCAACATAGTAATAGGTCCATTTTGTGAAAATGTGTTTCCAACTTTGGTATCAGTTGAAACAAGATAATATCCGATACCACTTTTGTGATAACTTTTCGCAACTTTCATCGTACCGTACTTGCAATTTGCAGTGAGAGATATCGATAATAAGTGTTACATCAATATTACCTTTATATCTGTGAGAAATATACATACAACAGGCAAGTATCTGGATGGAAACAATAATAACTTATGCAATATGTTACATGACTTAATGATTGCATTTCTGAACAGCCACACTAAATAACTACGGTACAACCGTCTGCTCTGCTCGCATCAACTCAACTACAACTACACTTCCTTCAATATTGATTGACGTAGTCAGTCATCCAGAACTCTTCTGAATTTTCGTCATGTAATGTTTGGTTTGATTGAGAAATGACTTCGATGTGATAAGAAAAATCAGCACCGCAATCAAGTTTCTGCTGCTGGTCTGTCTCAGACTCCAAATTCCAGATATCATGTATCAGCTTCAAAATTGGAAGTCACTAGTCAACTCTAAAGAGCGTCGATCGGTGCGTCAGTGATGCATCATGTATGTTTAGTGCAGTGCAGTTCCATCAACTGTTTCATGGCGATGCGGAACTTAATTTACTGAAACCTGTGATGTGATCGTTGATTTCAGTGGTGTTAGTGGTAGTTAGTTCGAACTGATTGGTCTTCCTTCGTCGTTTTAATATAATGGCTGCAGCACCGTCGACGTCAAGTGGGTTACTCACAAAGACGCAGAGTGACGTGTGGAAGGATTTCACTCTGATGCTGCATGATAATAACGGCAAGTATACTGGGTTTGCGAGATGTCACAATTGCAATGTTCAGCTTAAGCATCACAAGTTGACAAGTGGTACGTCGCATCTTCGAAGACATATCGAAGCGTGTAAGAAGAATTGATCGCAGTCGAAGAAAGTTCCTCTCTTCCAACAAAAAAGTAAGCAAGAAATCAAAGGAGGTGATCATGGGGAACACTGAACGCCGGGTGGAGAATACCGAAGAAGTGCCGGTTTGCCGTGTTGTTGTGCAGAATACGTGTTTTGCCATTCAGATTTACGGTGAAACGTATGTTGGATGAGGAGGCTTTATCTTTGAAGCAGAAGCTGTCAGATGAACTAAGAGTTGCTATCGAGTGTTATGGGCTGGCTGGCATCACCACAGATATGTGGACCGATCTAAAGGGTCGCAGTTCTATTAACTTGACTGTCCATTTTGTTGGAGAGAACTTGACTCTCAGAAGTAATGTTGCGACTGTTCGGCAATTCACGGATACTAAAAAACTGGTCTGAATATCAGACAGGCTATCGAATACATCGATTGGGATTCTTCGACAATGGTCTGAATATGTTTCGGAGACTGGACAAGATTCTTCGGGTTATCTCGGAGTCTGGGATTGAGATCCCCGGAGTCGGAGGGACTTTGCCTCAGAGACCAAAGTTGTCGGAGGGACTCGGAGTCTCGAAAAGCAGACTCCGCTCATCACTGATTCTTTCAGCAAAGAGCAAAGCTACAGACGGTAATACAACAGCGATACATAGACAGTAACCAAAGATCGCAGTCCAGTCTAGACAAGCGGCAACAATCAGACAGCAAGGTAATTAACGATACTGGAGTATCGTTTCTTGTAGACTGATACAGCGCGTTACTGCAACGCACAAACTACAACAGCTGCAGACCAAAAGCAACACACCACGCCGTACTTTCTTGCCGGCGTGGTATTCTGTACTACAAAGGCCACCTATTCAACGAACACAGAGAAACCGGCAATACATACCGGTTTCTCAGGCCACAAAAGCGTAGGCCTAATAAGATGGCATACGCAAACGTACTAAAAAGCAACGCCAACGCAAGAGTTACATATGGCCTTCGGCCAAGATCAATTGACATCCTTACGCCAAATGAACTGTTAGCCAGCGAACTAATCGATGCTATCCAACAACATCCGACGCTATCACAGCACATACAAGACATATATTCAATCTTTCAGATAGGGCGGAATACATTCAACCTGACCTTCGAGGTAGACTCCCCTATTGAAAGACTCAAGAAAACCTTCATCCAAATAACGGAAGAAGATGGAATAAACACAAAAAAGGGGAAAATATACTTCACAGAGACAAGAAAACCAACAGTAAAGATGAACATTAGGGCCGTTCCAAGTGAGGTGGACGAAGCCGAAGTACGCCAAAAATTTCAAAATTACGAATGCGGCAACATAAAAGAAATAGACTTGATCTTCCACAGGGGAACAGGTATACACAATGGATATCGCCAAATATCCATAGAAAATTATATACCAGGCAAAATACCAGCATTCGTGTACCTTGGCCGTGCACCATGCAAGGTATACTTACCGCCAGAGGAGCTTACAAACCAGAAGTGCAACCGATGTCTCCTCACAGGACACAACGCGAAACAATGCCCCAACGAAACTGTATGTTTGTTGTGCAACGAATACGGGCACAGGAAAGACCAATGCACAAAAAACACAAACATAGGAAACGCACAACGGGATTTCCCACCACTACTTGGGAACGCGAACACAGAAAACAACATGAGCCAAGATCAGCTCCTGGCAGAAAGCGAACCGCCGACTACGCAAACATCACTTGGCACAACCCCCTCCCCACATCAAGGAGAGGTTGACGGAGTAGAGATTATAGAACAGTGGTTCCCAACCTTTTTATCCTAATTCCCCACTTCCGATTTATTCCGAGCCTTCATTCCCCACCAAAAGCTCTATATCCATATCTACCCTTCAAAGTGTTACCTCCAATAAAATATTGCAAGACTTGCTTGGTAAATAATAGCCTAGCTTCGTGCCATTGGTGATTGCTAAGATCCCCGGAATTGATCAGCACACAATTAAATTAACGCAGTGGTGAACTGGTAACAGTAAATGCACCTTCGTAAATATAAGTATCTACCCCGGCGCGCAGCCAACAGAAAAATAGGAGGGGTTTGAAAATTTTCCAAATGTTGCGGGGTAACATCATTTTACATACGTAAATGCCGAATAAGACATGGGTCAGATAAGCTTCCTGATGCTGACGTGCGTGCGATATATATATAAGCCGCCGTAAACTACACTTTCGCACAATACTAAAAGAACTTGAAATAACACAAATATGTAATTTCATTTGTAACGAGTCCGGATGTGCTATCAATTAGCGAGTCCACGATCTCCGTTGAAATACATGTTCATGTTCAGCAATATGAGCTCTTATTACAACTAATCAGAATTTTTTCTGTCACTTCGTTACGTGAGCGATGATGGTGTACAAATGAATAAAACCATTTCTGGAGATCACGTGTTGCTATCCAGGTGATTCTCGCCAATTGGAGGCACTGATAATATGAATCGCTAAATTGCAAATGAGATATGAAATATTCGGTCGGCATTTCAAAACGACATTTAATAAAGAAGAATATTACTGTAAATAATTTTTTAAAAGTGAGTCTTATTCCCCACCAGAAATCCAGAAATTCCCCACCAGTGGGGAATTCCCCACCGTTTGGGAACCACTGTTATAGAAGAAAGCGAGACAGAACAGGAGAAAGAAGACCTTTTCGAAACCGTCTTAAAAGAAGCGGAATCACCGAAAAGCAGCTTGCTAGACCAAACAATAAGACCAGGTCAACAAGAAGAAATAAATAGCGAAAATAGCGTAAGATCTAACGAAGGAACGCTGCAAATCGTCACAAGCGATGACGACACACAGCACAGTGCGAACAAAACTGGGGCAACCCCCCAAAAAACAGGGCAAGCCGGGAAAAATCAAACAACGATCCTAAGAAATAAATATGAAAGCCGTAAAAACAGGGCAAGCCGGGAAAAATCAAACAACGATCCTAAGAAATAAATATGAAAGCCGTAACTTCACGGCATCTGAATTCTTCAGTGCACCCTCGCTGAACAAACGGAATATGGTACAGCGCAGTCCGCAGGAAGAAAATAATGACACGAAAGCCAGGAAAAAACTTGGCTTCAAAAAATAGAATAACAATCAACAGAAACTAATACCCCCCCCCCCCCCCCACCTAAAAGAAAATGGATATGGACATTATATCAATAAACGTCAACGGCATGAGTGTTCATTGGCAAAAACTAAAAAATCTACTCAAAACCGACAAAAAATGGAAAAGAGCTTGCATACAGGAAACTCATAAGATGAACCTGAATAAAATAAAGAAGTGGGCCGAGACAAACGGCATCACTTACTACCCAAACCATATTGAGGAAAATACCAAATGGATAGACACAGAAGAAAACAAAAAACTATACTTCAAAGGAACCGGAATCTTCATAAAAAACGAATTGTATGAAGAACAAAATGAAGACAATCATAGTAAAAGAACACAGAATCCAGCACATAAAACTAACAGATAAAAAAAACAGATCAGGCCACAAAGGTTTGGAACGTATACGCACCATCAGATGTCGGGAGAATACAAACGGAAACGTATAAAATACTAACCGAGAAACTCAGCATCGAACCACACACAACAATCGTGTGCGGTGATTTTAACATCGTCACCGAAGCCATAGATACAAAAAACGCAACAAACTTCCAGCTAACACCAGCAGCCAAAATATGGCGAAGCTTCATACGAATATACAAATACCGCGATGTGTGGCGTTGGCACAACACCTGGCAAAAACTATATACAGTCACAAAGACCAGGCAAGCAAGAAGAGTCGATCGAATATACGTCTCAAATGACCTGATACAAAGCAGCAGAACACATTACAAACTAAATACGATAGCAGATCACACTTTCTACCAAAAAATAACAATAAAACTAACAGAATACGCCAGGTGGGGGAAAAATCATTGGAAAAACGACACAAGATTATATGAAGACAAGGAACTCGAAACGATAATACAGAAAATACATTATAAATGCAACAAAAGGAAAACCCAATACGAATCTATGTACGAGTGGTGGGATTTCTTTAAAAACCAAGCCAAAAGGCAAATAATAAAATACGCCATAACAAAGAGGAAAGCTGAAGTCAGCAAAGTGACAGAGCTAAAGAACACCATAGCAAGGAAACAAAAAGAGCAAGACGGCGACGATACGTACGCCGAAATCAAAAAGCTCAAAGAGATAGAGGAGAGAGAGATCCAGTACCAGTGTAAGCTCCACAAGCTCAAAGATCTAGAGCAAGGCGAGCAGCCGACGAAATACTTTTTTCGGAAACTAAAACAACGGAAAACGAATAAATCACTAACCGAGTTAGTGAATCGCGAGGGCAAAAAAATAACATCTAAAGAAGCGATACTAGAGGAAGCAGAGAACTTCTACAAACATCTATGGAAGAAATCACCCTATGAGAACCCTGCTTTACAGGACAAATACATAGAGACTATACAACACTTAAGGATATCGGAAGAAGAGGAGATACAACTAAAAACCGGAATAACCCAATTAGAAATTAAGAACATACTACGAGGCATGGAGAACGATAAAACACCGGGCCCAGACGGCCTCTCCAAAGAATTTTATACAAAATATTGGCACATAATCAAAAATGACATAAGCGAACTCCTAAACAACGCATACCTCCTTGAAGGAATATGCGGATCGTGGAAGGAAGGAGCCACTACCCTACTCTACAAAAAGGGAAACCCTAATCAGCTAAAAAATTGGCGTCCGATAACACTCCTCAATACGGACTACAAACTCCTAACCGGAATCCTGTCGAACCGTCTCAAACACATACTACCTAATCTGATACTACCAACGCAGAAATGCGCAGTAACAAACAGAAAAATAAGCGATGTGCTCAAAAACATCCAATCAGTAACGGAGTATGCAGAAGAAAGAAAGAGAGAAGTACTGATAGTGAATTTAGATCAGCAGAAGGCATTTGATCTGGTAAACCACACTTATCTATATAAAATCCTGGATAACTACGACATACCAGAGCACTTCACAAAGCTGATCAAAAATATTTACAATACAGCCGAAAGCAAAATAACAATAAACGGCGCAAATACGAAACCAATCAGACTAGAAAGAGGGATCCGACAAGGTTGCCCATTAAGCATGGCGTTATATGCAATCACCTGCGACCCCCTAGCAAGAAGCATTACAAAGAACGAGAACATAAGCGGGGTGAGGATAGGGAAGGCGACAATGAAGTTGCAACAGTATGCAGACGACATGACTGTGCTCATCACTAACGAAAAAGAACTGCCAAACATATTCAGGGAATTCGAACGATATGAAATGGCTACCGGACAAACATTAAACGCGGAGAAAACAGATCTTACACATCAACCAAAAACAGGGATATAACAATGCGAACAAAAAATACGAAAGACTCAAAAAAACCGAAATCAGGATACTAGGACAAATATACGGCAAAAACCAAGTGACAGAAACCTGGAAAGAACGAACAGAAAAAATCAGTCGTATCACTAACGCATAAAAAAACCGACGCCTCACCTGGGTGGGGAAGAAGGCGATATTAAACAGCATGGTCACCACGCAGGTGATTTATAACGCCAGAGCAGTCGAAATGCCAAAAAAAAACAGAAGCAAATTCAATCCACGTGCTTCAAGTTCCTGTGGCATCCTGAAAAAATGGAAAGCATAGCACGAAGGACCTTGATTGCTGAACAGGAAAAAGGAGGGCTGGGCGTACCGGACGTTGAATCCCGGGTCAAGGCGTGCCAGCTTGAAAATATAGTAGAAATCAAGAAAATGGAAGAGCCCACCGAGATATGGCACCACCACGCCATCTATGAGCTGGGAACAAAAATAAAGAAAGTAAATGCAAAGCTGTACTCCAACTCAGCAAAACATAGGTACCCCACTCCAAAAAAGTGGACAGAAGTAGTGAGGGTACCTGGATTATAGACCGTCCAATCACAGAAGGCCACGTCGCCTTAATTGCCACGCCTACATTGCCACATCATCCGCCCATTGCCGCACCTATAGGACGCCCATTGCCACATCATCTGCTACGTCATCAGCCGCGGCCATGGCTATTTAGAATGTAAACACTCTCATAATATAATTAACGTCGGACTATGGCCGGTCCATGCTTCCGAGAAATAAATAACATTCATTATACGTTAGCTGATACTTTCCTTAGATAATATAGTATGTGTATTTAGGACTAATATTCTAATATGTGTATATAGGACTAATGCGACTACTTCGAAAACGCGTACTGATCTGTTTTTGGGAATATGAATTCTCGCTTATTCTTATGTGAATTTAGAACTTTGTATTTTCGCGGATCAATAATTAATTAATGTTCATTTATAAACGCGTAACAGAAATCACGCAAAAGTCGATATTACTTTGTGATGATTTTGATGTTGTTCCATACCGATTGGGAAGATAGCACACTCAATTTCGTAACCAACTACATAATCCCTAGTTACGTAGTCAGACGCATAACGGCATTTACGCAAAATCGGTATTGCTTAGCGATAATTTTGATCACTATGTTTTATCGCTCGCCGCCAGACTATTGCCGTTTGTATTTATGAACAAATTTCGAAAACTATGATGTCTACGCAAGACTATATTCGCAAGATATTCTATTATGTGTATTTAGGACTGTGTATTTTCGCGGATAGTATGAGCTCTCAGATAACACTCATCCACGTTGAACTATAGGGGTGGTTATTTGATGATGTATTAAAATTCTACGCATATTTCGCGCGATCAACATAATATTAATACCTAGTAACGATTCAACTTCATGACATTTTCAGTATTAAACAGAAATATAGACCTAGAATACTAACTTTTATTCATTAACGTAGTAAAACGCATAACAGAATTCACGCAAAAGTCGATCGGTATTTGCAATAAAGCCTAAAAATTAGAGTCGCATCTTTTCGCAATTTATGCAGCTATTCGCGCAGACTTTGCCGCATTTGCTGTATCTGAAGTAGAATTTCAGCGTCGTTATTCGCTATAAGCCAGGAAATGCACCTTCGCGCAATTTATATAGCCAAACGCATTAACTTTTCTGCATCTGAAGTAGAATTTCAGCGTCGTTATTTGTTATAAGCCGAGAAATGTACCTTCGCGCAATTTTTACAGGCAGTCTCACCCATTTTGCTGCGTCTGAAGTAGAATTTCAGCGTCGTTGTTTGCTATAAGCCGGGAAATTAGAGTCGCTGCTTCGCGCCATTTTACAGCCAGTCTCACACACTTTGCTGCATCTGAGCTTCATACTAATACATGCATAATTTTTGCATGACGAGAATACGGGTAATACGGTCAATAAACGCCGGAGGCGAGTCATTTAAACCTTGTTGCTAGATAATACCGCTTTCGGCTACAACAAAGTTGCCCTGCAACAAAAAATAGAAGCCCTTATGATCATGCAGACTATCTACATTGTATAGGTATGAAGTGAAATAGAACGGAGTTTACGCAAAAGTTGCTATTGATCATAGACCAAGCTTGCTTTCAGAGCTGGAAACTAAATGCACATGAAAATTTAACTAGGTTTTCCCCACACGCATCAAATGTAGGCCTACTCAAGTGTTTATGAGGTGGCGAATAGTTCGAAGGTTGTTGGCATGCAAGGACGTCACATAGAATTGTGGAGTTTTCTGTAAACTATAATCCAGTGATATATTTTCAATCACTATACTTTTAATAATCTAAAGTAAGTAGCCTACTTGAATGTCATTAAAGAAAGCAGATTTGTATGAAAACTCGTTAAATAGAAGTAAAAGTAGCCTAGAAACATGACTACTTACTGAAAAATCGTTACGTAGAAGTGGGGTTAGTCTACGAACATAACCACTTACTTACTTTGAAATCTCTACTTGTACTTGTATTCGTACTTTACCTTTACACGTCGTTTTTGTATAATGGATACTAATTTTATTAAAAATTAAAAAAGTGCGAAAAATTACATTTTACCTCCGGAACGTAGCAGGAAAAATCGTATAAATTTTGTAAAGTAGATGGAAAACCACACTATTCCGATGCAGTAAAGACTCTTACACTCTGGATTTTGTGCAGTATATACTAATTTTACATTGCGGAGTATTCCATAAACGTTAATCCAGTGATCCTCCTTCTATTTTCAATCACGATCCGCTTATTATTCTAGGCTTCGAAGCCCACACCCAGTACGTTTTATGGGGATTATTATTTTTAGATTAAATATAGCGTATCGAGACTTCGTGAAACTTACTTGGAAATAGTTATTTCTACCCTAATTTAATAGATTTCTCAGATATCGTAGCAACGGAACTGGCTTGAGCAAGCGGTTAAGGCGTTGGACTTGAGTTTCAATGAACAAGTGTTTTATAAGTAGGGCAATTTTTTTTTGACATGTCAAAAAAAGTCAAAATTAGGTCAAAATTGTAGCGTTGGGTCAAAATTTGTCAAAATTGTTTACAAAGTCAAACATTTTTTGACCTCTGCATTTCGTTTGTATCGTAGATTTTGCGCTGTCGGTTAACTTATCATTTGATATTTTACAGCTTGTAGCCTACTTTACAGGCCTACCGTTGTAAACGGACCATCGTCTGCTCATTGTGAATCATAAATGGTCAAATGAAACAAATAGTGACATGGTTTTATGGTCAACGTACCGCAATATCCTAGCTGAAGCAAGACTGCTTGGACATTGCATGGTTCTTATATCAAGAAGTGCAAGCTGAAAAATTGTGATATAGACAACATCGTCAGAATGAAGCAACACGGTTTGTCACCAGCAGTGTGCACACAACTTGAGTGTTGTCAGCCAACAAATGCTGCTGTTGAACGTTCTTCCTCCGTTCTTGGCAAGCTACGCAGTAAGGACAGACACTTTCTACCCGAGAATGTAGGAAAGGATCTTTCGTTGTACTACAACAAATTTTAATTATTTCCACCAGAATACGTAATGTAACTACTGGAATTCTTCATAGGGCCAGATTTTGTTAAAATACTAGTTTTTCATGTAAAAATCTGTCAGTTCATGAGCCAAAAACGTTTTTTCAGGCCAATCTACTTTGTAGGGACAGACAGTTCCAACCAGAAATGAAGATAAGTAGTACAATTTTAACATTATATGCGAAAACACCTAATTTGCATACGTGAGGTCAAAATTTGGTCAAATTTCAGTTTTTTTAGGTCAAAAAAGGTCAAAATTTAGATTTTTTAGGTCAAAATCTTCCGTTTTTTAGGTAAAAAAAAATTGCCCTAGTTATAAGTTACTCATGTTTACAACACAACCTAAACGCAAAGTGCACGAATTTCCATATTGATCAAATACCACAAACTTTGCTGGCTTTCAGAGTTAGTAACTAAGCGCGTAACAGAATTTACCTAAAAAAGTCAGTACTCCGAAATTTTTGTAAAGTATAGCTTTTTGGCGTTGGATTTAAGTTCCAATGAACAAGTGTTTACATATAGGTTCGAATCCCACACCCACTACGTTTTACGAGAATTAATATTTTTGGATTCAAATTTAGCGTATTGAGTACTTTTTCTGCCTTTTTCAGCGCATTAGAGACGTTTACACTATGGATTTCGTGAGCTTTACTTGAGTTTTATAAATTAACGTAAAAGTAGTCATTTCCGAGTAAGTAAAACGTTCGTATTGTAGGTTCATTTCTGCTTAATACTATAATTACCATGGAGTTGAAGCAGTCCAATATCAAAAACACCCGAAAGTATTTGTTGCATATAGCTAAAAACCTAATTGAGTACTCTGAAGAAGTACAAGTTGCACAGTTTGTGGTATTTCTATGACAGCGAAATTTAGCTGACCAGAACTTATACTTGAGTACTTCGAAATGTACAAGTACTTTACCTTCACACAACGTTTCTGTAAAATGAATACTGATTTTATTAAAATATAAAAAAAGCTCGAAAAATTACATTTCATCCCAAACCATCATATCTGTTTTGCGTGAACATAGCATATACCTAAACATAGTCAATTTTATTAGCAGAATTGCCGTGTTAAACATTGAATTCTCACCATGAAAGTCGGTACGCGGTTATAGGAGAGTATAACAATGCGCCATACCAAATCCCATCACACATTTCATGATGGAACAACTTTAAAACTAACGCGGCTCTACATCGACTTTTTGCGTAGATATGTTTTGTGGGAGCGTATAGCACGTACCCATACATAGCCAACTTTAATAACGGAATTACCATGCTTAACATTGAATCCCAACTCGATACTTGATACGTAGTTGTAGGACATTATGGCAATGCACCATGCTGAATTTCATCACACATCTAATGATGGAACACCTTTGAAACTATCGCAGTCGAATACCGACTTTTACGCATATCTGTTTTTCGTGAACATAGCATATACCCATACATAGTCAATTTTAATAGCAGAATTAGCATGCTAAACATTAAATTCTCACCTTGAACGTTGGTACGCAGTTGTAGGACATAATAACAATGCATCATACCAAATTTCGTCAGACATTTCATGATGTAACACCTTTAAAACCAACGCAGTTCTATACAAACTTTTGGCTAAATCTGTTTTTCCGTAGCGTAGCACGTACCTATACATAGTCAACTTCAATAACGGAATTAGCATGTTAATAATCGACTCCCCACCTTGAAACTCGGTACGCAGTTGTAAGACATTATGACAATGCACCATGTCAAATTTTGTTACGCATTTCATGATTGAACAACTTTAAAACTAACGCAGTTCCATACCGACTTTAGCTGGAGCGTAGCACGTACCGATGCATACTCAACTTTAATAACGGAATTACCGAGCTAAACATTGAATGCGCAACTTGAAGATTGGTTCACAGGTGTAGGACAGTATGATAATGGAACATATCAAATTTCATCACACATTTCATGATGGAACACCTTTAAAACTAACGCAGTTCTATACCAACTTCGCAGGAATCTGTTTGCGGGAGCGTAGCACGTACCTATGCGTGATCAACTTTAGTGATGGAATAGAATTCATAGACTAACATCCATCTCAAATCCGAAGTGCATACCCGCGCGGAGTAATTATAACCAAATTTAGTCCAAATCTATACGGAAATGTAGCCTAACTCACCTGCGTCATCAGGTGAAGTGCATAGCGCGATAGTTGTGACAGAAATGTAACAATTTCGGAGCGTGAATTGCGTATGCAATGTCGGCGTTTTGATCTGAAATGAAATGAGCGAATTTCAATATAGGTGATAAATAATATATATATATATATATATATATACTGTTGCTCTAGCTAATTAATTAATTCATAATATTGTAACCACACTGCGCGAACGAGTAATAAGCGGGACTAGGAACTTGCATGTACATACGAATTTATCCGAATTCGACCATATCCTCGGTTAACACAATAGCCGTGCACAGAACTCATTATTACGTTATTTGCTATTTAAAATGATGCGGGCAATCTCGGTGTAATTCGATCTGCGCGCCTTATCCATTTATGCTCCAATGCGTTATGCGACTTTAGTATAGGTATTGGATCTAATATATTCTATAAACATCTACGTTAATCTGAAGTGTATTGCTGCATCGAAAAATTATAGCTATACGCGGTACGCTGTCGATTTTTCAATATAGTCAAGAAATGAAATAGCCCGCCTTTAGTGTTGCGTAATCTGCCTTGTCATTATATGCTTGTAACTAGTTCCGGGCTTGCGGTGCTAGTCTTCTTGACTGCATGAAATATGATGTTTTAGCTTCAAACTCCAATGCATTACCATGCCGTATTTGTAACCACAGCGAGATTCGAGTAATAAGCGAGACTAGATAGTCTACCCTTAACAGAGAACTTGCATATACATTCGAATTTATGCGACTTCAGCTATATTGCATAGCCGAGCACAGAACTCAATATTACGTTATTTGCTATTTAAAATGATGCGGGAAATCTCGGTGTAATTCGATCTGCGCGCATTATCCATTTATGCCCCAATGCGTTTTGCGGCTTTAGTATAGGTATTGGATCTAATATATTCTATAAAACATGTACGTTGCTATATATATATATATATATATATATATATCTTAAACTGAAGTGCATTGCCGCATCTAAAAAATTATAGCTATACGCGGTACGCTGTCGATTTTCAATATAGTCAAGAAATGAAATAGCCCACCTTTAGTGTTGCGTAATCTGCCTTGTCATTATATGCTTGTAACTAGTTCCGGGCTTGCGGTGCTAGTCTTCTTGGCTGCATGAAATAGGATGTTTTAGCATGCCGAATTTGTAGCCACAGCGAGATTCGAGTATTAAGCGAGGCTAGATAGTCTACCCTTAACAGAGAACTTGCATATACATTCAAATATATATATCTTAATCTGAAGTGCATTGCTGCATCGGGAAAATTATAGCTATACGCGGTACGCTGTCGATTTTCAATATAGTCAAGAAATGAAATAGCCCACCTTTAGTGTTGCGTAATCTGCCTTGTCATTATATGCTTGTAACTAGTTCCGGGCTTGCGATGCTAGTCTTCTTGGCTGCATGAAATAGGTTGTTTTAGCTTCAAACTCAATGCATTAGCATGCCGAATTTGTAACCACAGCGATATTCGAGTATTAAGCGAGGCTAGATAGTCTACAGAGAACTTGCATATACATTCAAATTTATGCGACTTCGGCTATATTGCCCGTCAACATTATAGCCGCGCACAGAGCTCATTATTATATTATAGCTATACGCGGTACGCTGTCGATTTTCAATATAGTCAAGAAATGAAATAGCCCACCTTTAGTGTTGCGTAATCTGTCTTGTCATTATATGCTTGTAACTAGTTCCGGGCTCGCGGTGCTAGTCTTCTTGGCTGCATGAAATAGGATGTTTTAGCTTCAAACTCAGCGCATTAGCATGGCGAATTTGTAACCACAGCGAGATTCGAGTATTAAGCGAGGCCAGATAGTCTACCCTTAACAGAGAACTTGCATATACATTCAAATTTATGCGACTTCGGCTATATTGCTGGTTGACATTATAGCCGCGCACAGAACTCATTATTACGTTATTAGCTATTGGAGAAATCTCAACGTAATTCAATCTGCGTTCACAAGTAAGCTAATGCTGCATCGAGAAATTATAGCTAAATTGAGTTTAAATTGACACGAAAATACATTGGTCTTACCTCATCTGCGATACCTGCATCCCTGCGCACATGGCAATACTTGTAATAGAAATGTGAAGTTTTCAGAATGCGAATTGCTTTACGTCGGAACTAAACATTCTAATTCGTAACGCCAGCGCGGCGTTTTCTTGGAAACGCAACTATATTTAGAATGTTCTAATTCCCATTATCGATGTGGCCCGACTTCTTGGAATCGTAACTATATTTAGAATGTTCTAATTCATATTGTCGATGTGGCCCGACTTCTTGGAATCGTAAGCAACTATATTCGTGCCACGTTTACACGCGTCAATTTCTTGGAATAGTATTCGGCAATATGCGCGTGAGCTTTCGCGTCAATGTAGACATTTATGGTGGCGATATCTGCATTATCAAGTTGCATTCGCAGAATTCCTCAAAATCATTGACTAATTCATGATGACACAGTTGTTATAGTACACACAAACATAGTCTTACATTTATGTGTTATTACTCGAAAAAGGTGTTGTCTCGGAATTTAAGAGAGAATCGGCGGTTATATTCTCAAAACAGCTCAATACGGCTAGTTTGCTCAATAGCCTGGTGGTGAGCGACATGAAATTATGCCCAACCAAACCAGGTTCGATTCTAGCTAAGGTAAGTTTTGATGTGGCAATGAGTGACATAGGTGCAGCAATCGACATCGCGCTGGTTGATGGGCTGCTGTGCACCGTATAGATGCGGCAATCAATGCGGTGATGATGTGGCAATGGATGATGTGGCACTATAGGCGTGGCACTTGATGATGTTGCGCAGATGATGTGGCAATGGGTTTGCTATAGGTGCGGCAATGGATTGATGATGTGGCAAGGGGCATCCTGTAGGTGCGGCAATGGGCGTCATATAGGCGTGGCAATTAAGGCGACGTGGCCTTCTGGGATTGGCGGGCGTATATTTGATCAAGCTACACTACTGACAGATCAACTAGAACTGATCGAGAAATTGAAATGGACGGAAGAGGACTGGGAAACTACCAGCCATAAATTCCTCTACAAATCAATTAAAAAACTAAAAGAAAACAGACCAATTGTCTGGACAGACCAGAGAAAGAAAGCCAGATGGGGAAAAATAATGAAAACCCGCTTCTTCGGAAGAAAACTTGTCACCAACAAAGAAAAAATCACAAACTACAGAACTTCGCTAAATGCCTATATATTTGGGGGAAAAAAAAGCAGCCGAAACCTAATCACAGACAAATACGGCAAAATCATGGATCTAACATGCAAATTCTGTGGCGACCAGCAAGATAACGTCCATCACGTCGTAACAGAATGCGCATACTCAAAAAACATCTTAAAAAATATAGAGGAAATCCTTGAAAAGTACCCAACGAAAGATGATATACTCTACAACCAAGGAACAATGAATCTAGACTGGGCGATACTGTCCATATATAAAAAGGCAGTAATTAACCTCAAAATGGGCCTCGACTTTGAAAACAAAAAGGTAGGCGACGAAAGATTAGAGAAGAAAATCCTAAGGAAAGCCAAGAAAAGACTCGAAATGATAGACTGGGACGACACAGCCAAAACAAAATTGGAACAAATAGAGAAAAGACTACAAACATTGGACGGGTAACAGAACCGAGAAGAAAATGCAAAATGGGGAGGAGAAAACTTAACATCAAAATCCCCCCAAAAAGAACCACAAACAGAACCACTTTTCCCGTAAACGGAAATACAAACACACGCAACCACCGTAAACGGGAAAAAAAAGAAAAGAAACATAAAGACCTCAGAACAACAGGCCAACCGATACAGCTACTCTTTACGCAAGTAGACAGAGACCCAGCAGAATCGAAGAAGGAAAAAAATGAAAGTACGTGAAAGAAAAAGAAGAGTTACATCCTAAGTTACATCGTTATCCTAAGTTACATCGTTATATATTACTTATGAGAAAAAAAATACGAGTAAGATAAAAAACAAAAAACTATGTAATCAAATCCCCGAGCGGGAGGTAGCCCTACAGATGCGAGAGGGCTGCCAAACGCCGGCGGTTACGGTGAGCCGGATAAAAAAAAAATAACCTAACACTTTAATGGGGTGAACAGAAAATTTTCAAATTTTTTCTATTTATTTTTATATAATAAATAGAAACTTACTTTTCCTGTAGCAATGCGGCTACTGGTTGGATTTGAACCAAATTTGGTGTGTAGGCTTGAATTAGGTAAACTAACAATTTTATCAAGTAGCCAGAACGATTTGAGAAAAAAAAGTCATTTTTTAAGAGCCCTAATGTCCATGTCAGAGAAACGTTTTAGGGTAGGCCTACTCACATGTCTCGCAGCGTTCTCTACATAATTGTCAATTGCGATACAAACTGTTCGCTTGTATTGGTTAAGCCATCCAACTTCGAATTGTTAAATGTTCGGAGTCTTGATATCAAATTTTTGAAAGGTGCACTTTGAGAAGATTTCGGAATCTGTCAAATTATACAAAAAAAAAATTAGCAAATTCTTTGACATATTTCATCCATTTGGGACTCGATCAACGTAAAAGAATTAGTAATTATTTTATACAATATATTGTATTTGTAGTTGAAGTATAGTAATAATTCTTATGGTTACCGCACTGGTAACGATTCACGGCCATAACTGGAATAATTAGAATGATGTAACTTTCAAATTGTCATGCATTTTGCAACAACATTGTCCTCAATTTTCAAGGTGCTGACCATTGGAGGAAGAATCACCCTTAAGCCGGGAATTCACGATCCGTAAACGCGGCCGACTGTTTCTCTCCTCAAGAAGAAGGAAGAGAAAAAGGGAGCAGAAATAGCAAGAGTGTGACAAGACGCGTCCATTCGCTTTAATGCGTATTTCCATCCGCGAAGCGCGAAGTAGTAGGTGGGAAAACTAATGGGCGTTTGGTTAGCGCTTTATAAGGTTGACTCCAGCGCTGTATTTGCTAAATGTTGCGGTGAAATAGGGGTGGTGTCATTTGGTATCAATATTGACTATTAAAAGACCATTTGTTAGTGGTCATGGATTTGTTCGGCCAGTATGCAGTAATTTCTGATGGTCACTTCCCGGGCTTCTGTTCTCTAACCCCTCATGATTGTTATTCTGCTTCTAGTAAGACTGTCGATTCTAATGTTTTATCGTATCATTTGTCGGAGGTTTCGCTCGCTTTTTTTACAACGTTTTGGTCTCTGCTAGGTCAATTACTGGCTGAGTATCACTACAGCCTAAGAAACTGCACTAATTCTCATTTTAATGTCTTGCTGGTTATCTTGCTGTCAATTCTAATAATTTGTTAATGTCTATACCAGTGCCGCCACTCAAATGTTTTGTTCTCTGTACACAATATTGTTAGGTCTTCAGCTTTCCAGGCAGAGTATCATTCCACTTTCTAGACTTGAGTATATATCTCTTTAACTAGCTGCCAAATAACTGATTCATTTGGATTGTTGAATTGATCATTTTTGACAGAATGTGAAGAAATTTTAGTCAAGAATTCTTTTTGTGTTAGTGGCTGTTTTCAAAGATTGCTGAAGTAGTCATCGTTGATCTTGATAATCAAGTAGAAGTGGCGATTGAAGTCAGTTCTCTAGTCATATATTAATAAAAAATATAATAATAAAAACTTGAAAACTTGAGTGGAAATAGTCCAGAATCAAATTCATTTCAGTAAGTATGGGTGAAAAAAATGTAGAAGTCATTCGTTACTCGCTACCTCTGCCATTTTCGCAGTACGAATGTCTTGGGTAATAATCGTCATTTTCATTTTATTTCTACAGGGTGTTGAAAAGAAAACGCCATCATCAGACGATGAAACCTTCTGATTACTGACTGTTCTCATAGTTTCATTCATTGCTACTTGGCCCTACAAGTAATTTCTTTCGTTTCATTTTTTACACCGGCATTATTTACTTGCCAATTCGCTTTGAATTAAATTACCGCAAATGTGATTAATATGTAGTAGATAATGTGGTGTGTGTGTGTGTATGCAGCCGTGATCAGGTTATGCCCAGTGGTAGAAAACAGGTTATTATATCAGGATGTTCTTTTAATGTAGGATCTACATTCTACTTACCATGTTTAAAGGCTGTAGTATCTGCATAATATTTACATTATTGAAGGACATGGAAAAGACATTGAATTGAGTCGACACAAGATCCCCCTTTCTACTACGTCCCGAGATCCAATATCTACTAAATCGAGCTCAGCTTTTCTACATCTTTGGTCTGTAAAGTGTTTACTGGGTATTTACTTCCATATTAAGGTGGCGATATCACTGACAAATGTTGACTTTGCGTGTGTGTGAATTACCACGAAAGTGTCAGCGGTTTGCTCGCTGCTTACTTACTTGAGTAGATCCAGCCAATTCTGTTGATCCAGTTTCATTTTTTACCGCAAAATTTATTTTTGATTTGATTTATTCTTTACCAAGCAACGCAACCTTGGTTCGGTGGCGTCATCTCGCGGACGCGCTATCTCTATCCGCAGCTTTGTCAGTACTCGTGCGCCACCGCATGGTTATGGGAATTATGCATTGACTTGTCTAAACATTTGCAGGGAACGAGAAGACCAGTCCGAACCCCGCCGAAGACTTTGAGATTTTCAGTTATGGGAAACGATGACGCATTTGATATTTCTTCATACCCTAGAAAATACTTGTTATCATGACCGCACTATAGGGCATTTGTATGCTAAAATAAGCTAACAATCATAAGTTCTCAATTTGTGTTTGAAATACTTGCGCCACCATGCGTCAAACATGATTGAACTTTTTTCTCTGTTGCTCAATTCTATTTCTCCTTTTTCAGTATTTCATATCAGATATTGCTACGTTACAAAATGATCATTTCTTCATTGAATAAGTTCTGTTGCTAACTGAAGACGTATAGCAACGTATCTTACGTTCATGATGTGAAGTCGCTTATTTGTTTTTCTAGTCTCGTCAAGCGCGAAAAAAATCTTGAAATTCACAACTGATTTTTTTTCAATAATGTTGGTAATTGCATGCTATTTATTTTTATCCTCCCTCATCTCAAGATGTCAGATGAAATGTCAAATGAACTGTATTATTTGCAGAGGTGGTCAGTAACGAAGTACTTCTACTTTTTCGAAGTACTCAAGTAGTTTTCCTCTACTTCTGGTACTTACTCAAGAAGATCTGATTTTCGCTACTTCTACTTCTACTTCGTATTTTTTGAGATCTACTTACTTACTTTTCGCTATTTTCAGTTTGTCAAGTAGAAGTAGTTTAATCCTTTAAACTGGAAGATTGCCTGAGGAGTTTCGGGGCTGTTTTCACGGAGTATCAACATTTAATTTTCATAAAAGTTGAGGAAAGCTAAAAATTTTCGTCGCGCTTCGCGCTCAGTGGATACGGGTTAGCCAATATGATTTCCCGAAATTTGGGTAGCGCGTTGGCATGGTTCCGTTCACACCGCATTTTCGCCCTTTATGCCCGTATAGAATATTTCACCACAGTATATATGGCTCATCATAACGTTTGAAACTGATGTTTCGCAATCTAGCATTTACTTAGCATATCGTAATCTAGCAGTCCATGGCGTGTCCTTATCTGGAAAAGTGAACTCTGAATTTTTTTAGTTTTAGAGCTGTTTTAGCATACCACCTTTGAAGCTTTCTGCCTTTAGACATGAAATACATATTCCGCTTCAAGAAGTAGTATATATATGTCACTTTCCATTCCCAGTATCATATACTTTGAGCTCTAATCAATATCAGTTATTTTATCTCCATAACATGCCATGTTGAAGTATAAAAGCCAGTGAGTTAATGCCTCTAATTTCCGGAAATAAAGCTACACAATATGGTACATATTTTATATTAACGTTTACTAATCGCGCAAAGTGCTGACACCGCATCCTATACAACTTCTGCGTATTGCTCTTCGACTACACCACGGGCCTTATAATGTGGGGGGGGGCGCCATACCATGATATTTTCTAGAACGATTTCTAGTTCGATTAAACAGAGGATTAGTATCGGATTTCCACATCAATACTATCTTTTTCATCCCATGATGCGGACGAATGCTTATGCTGTCGAAAATTGAATACCTCCTGGTATACATCAATATGAATCAAGCTCGGCACCCTTCGCATTGCTCAATTTGCAACTTTCGACAATCCATGTGACGAATTCCGATCGTTTTCACAACTACTTACTTACTTGAGTAGATTTAAAATCAGTCAATTCTACTTCTAATTCAAGTAGTTTTAGGTTGCTTACGAAAGAAGTATTTCTACTTATACTTGAGTAGATTTTTTCATCGCTACTTTGACTACTACTGATTATTTGCTTGTGTCATTTCTACACCAGTTGTATCAATATGACAATAATATGAATAAAATCACTGGTTTTGTTATTTTCATCCGGTTACGATACTCAGTGCACAATGCGATTTCGTGAAGGTCTAGAGGACGTTCAAACGACCAAGTGCAGTCTATCAATGTCACACCCACGCCGGCTTACCGTGAGTGTGAGTACACAGTATTTGAGATGCAAGATGCTATCATAATAATGATGCACTAATGTGTTTGCCTTACGCGACACATCTAATAAAATCGAACCCTTGCAGAAGCACGAAGTATTGACTATTTTCTTTCATCGGAGCAAAGCACGTGAGATATCAGAATGCCAATGTCATTATTTCGGAATATCTCGTGATTTATACTTGATACCAGTAACGATTCCGTGTCGCTGTTCACAGACATATCGCCACGTTCTCGCTCAGTCGAGCTCATACGACGTTTGGTTGATCACGAAATCTTTCGAAGCAATGTCAATGATAAATTGACGTCTCAGCAAGTAGCGCACGTTACGTATTTCTGCAACTGTTCCATTTCAAAAGATATCTAACGTTGCGCGAATGTATATAAAGCTATTTTTTTACAAAGCAGTTATACACAATACTCCACTTCACCCACAAAACAACGTTTTGTGTATGGATATATGGAAGAAAGTACGTATTCAATTGGTGTTCCACTCAGTTCCATTATCTCCTACTCCATTCTGCTAGATTAGTTCAACATGTGCGCTGAGCTAGCACCTTTCGAAGTCATGTTTGGCCTAGCAGTTCCTGTAAAATCTACCAGGTGTTTTGTATAAGAACCTTCTCGTTCGACGCTTTTGAAGCTTTTTCATTCACTGTGGTTTGGCTTAGGGTTGCATTTAAAACAAATGGTTGTTTGAAACACTTTGTTTAAAACACTGTTTACAACGAGTTTTAAATGAAGGCCTTTTAAAAAATGTTTAAGTTGTATAATTATGCCCTAACTGTCAAATAACATCCCAAAAACATGTTGTATGATCCTACGGACAACAATTACCACTCGATATAGCTGACGTATACGATATGGGATGGTTGGAACCTTCGAAATAGTCGGTTGAACAGCTATAGTACTTAGATATAGATCATTGCTACGAAATGAATGTTCTGATGATGATGATGACCGCCGACCGTAAAATTACTGCAAGACGATGTAGTCCTGGTTAAAGATATTTTTGGTCATATATGGTAGGGTATGGAAGGTTATTTCGTCAAGGGAGCTATATTTATCCTATATTTCCAATTGTGAATATCAATCCCGTATGACGTGACGATTGAATACGCGTGATGTCATTGCTTGAAAAAAAACACAATAAAAACATGCTATGCAGGGCATGGTATGGTATGGAATGGAATGAGAATCTTCCATACTTCATACCCGCCCAATCGTTCCATACCATACTTGACAATTTTCCATACCATACCAACATTAGTCCATACCATATTTGATACTTTTTCCATACTTTCGCAACTTGACCAACCTCTCAAGTGATATTCCAGTTTTGATGTGTGTAAATGTTCCGGCGTATATATTCTAATTATTTTGGATGAAATTATCCATTTAAACAGCCCTGATGCACCAATGATATCCCCAGTTTCTTTATATCATATGTTGTCAGCGATGTAGGAACGTATAATGTAGGCCTATACAGACGGGATTATTTGGAAATCACAACAGAATCTCACGACATGTAAATCCAGTGTGGTAACGCACTGCTAGCATAACCTCATCTACAGAATTACATAAAAATTATAAGATACGTTTCCAACCTTTATACATTTTAAAATTGTTCCTTCAATAAAATTTGATATGAATTTCTTTTGTAAATACTTGCTATTGGTGAAAGTTAAGACCCCCAGAATGGAACAGCACGCAATAAAATTAATGAACAGTGAACTGGTAACCTCTTACACGCAATGCCGCGCCTCCGTAAAATGGATATGTGAGGTAAACCGACAGAAAAATAGTAAGGGTTTGAAATTTTTCGAAATGTACCAAGGTAGCATCGATTTACATGTGTAAATGCCGAATATATTGCATGGGTCAGATAAACTTCCTGGTGTTTACGAACTTATGCGTATGGTAGATATAAACCACCATAACCTACACTGTCGCACGCTACTATAACTCGAGTAGTAAGAAATATATGTCATTTCATCAGTAACGAGTCCAACCTGGCTATCAATTAGTGATTCCACGATCTCCCGTGAGTAGCCTACATATTCATATACATACACACATTCATATACACTAGGGTTGTCCATAATTTGGAAAATCTCAAAAAAGATGCGTATCCATGCCTCATTCTGTAGATTATTGATAAAAAACATCAATGAACCTGCAATAAGCTCACGGGAAAGTCGTTAACATTTGTCTAAATACGTTTGAAAGTAGCTGCCGTAGAGTGGACGTGTTAGCGACCATAGAACGGCGAGAAGACTAGTAGTTACGAAATCACGTCTCTTGATTGGTTAATCACCAATGCTTGAATGGTCACAACCACAGCGGCTTGCTGATTATGTGCTTATACTAGTTCGAGAAGTTCGCTAACGGCAATGATTCCGTAAGCGCATTGTACGTTGGTGATTTAATAATAAAATGAGACATCTGGTCATTGAATGTTTTAGTGTTAAAACTAGATACCTATAGCTTTTGTGCAACAATAGCCTATTGCAGGCATGGCAGAGGTGAAACATCGAATGATTGTGAACTTAGAGTAATAAGTATAGATACCAGAAATAGCCTACATATCTGATGTGCTTGAGATTACACCAAGTGGTCCTGTTTTCTGAGCACAGGTAAGGTATATTAGATATCGCCGAACTGGTGAGGCATACCATGTGATATGGATTCTGGACACAATCCTGTATGCTCAGAAGATATGTGGGCCGAGCAGGTAGCTTACATTGGATTTCTGAAGAAGAGTGTAACTACCACACCGCCTCACCAATACATCCTTTTTGTGTCCATGTCCAGTTTGATTCAAGCATTAGTAGTGATGCAGCCGGTAATGATCTAAGATTCATTAAGGACATGCTAAGCAATGCAAGCAAACTGTCTTTTTGCTGGTCCTACCAGCATAGTCTGTGCTTATCTTTAGACCTCTTTTCGCGGCATCATTGACTGCTTTGACAGCACTTGCGGGTATGATTCAATATTCTGCAATAATCTGACAAGTGCCAAGCATAAATAACAGTTTCTTCCAGCCCTTACAGCATTCAAGACTTCAATTATATACCACGACAACAGCCTAATAAGATCAGACAAAGTAGTGTAATGTCAAGCTTTATATTTGTATTCAATGATGGTACATCACCTCTGAAACTAGAAATTCGTTTGCCACTTGCATAAGCGCATTTGCAATATTTTTCTGCTTGTTTTTGTGCTTTTCATCAATGAAATGAAGGCATACGGGCTACAACGGTTACCTTCACAATAAGCCATCCAGTCATGTATTTAAAGATATTTTGAAGCAGCTGTTCTTTGTTCATCATGTGTTTCGTTACTCAACATGTTCTGAATTAATCCTAAATCATTATTAGCGGACCAACCTACAATGCGCTTACAGAATCACCGCCGTTAGCCGACTCCTTGACCAGCTGATCAACTATAGATAACTAACCTACGGATAGATGGGCAAGACGAGAGTCACGGTCGAGTGATGCGACAACGGCAGATTTGTTGTCGCTTACTAGCATGAAACGGGAGCGTAATTGCTAATCCCATAGATGACGACCCGAGCGCTCAAATTAAATAAAGTTGATCTTATTTGAAAGCTACAGTCGCGCTGATTCTGATAATATACATTCAATTTTCATCAAGGCAATGGAACCACCCCGAAATAGCCTTCAAAATATGAAAATCGGCATTGTTCTAAACAATCGCAACCACGCACGGACCGTTGTTATGGTCATTGTGCTGCGCCGTTGCAATTGTTTTAGAACAATGCCGATTTTCATATTTTGAAGGCTATTTCGGGGTGGTTCCATTGCCTTGATGAAAATTGAATGTATATTATCAGAATCAGCGCGACTGTAGCTTTCAAATAAGATCAACTTTATTTAATTTGAGCGTTCGGGCCGTCATCTGTGGGATTAGCAATTACGCCCCCGTTTCATGCTATAAAGCGACAACAAATCTGCCGTTGTCGCATCACTCGACCGTGACTCTCGTCTTGCCCATCTATCCGTAGGTTAGTTATCTATAGATCAACAAGCCGCCAATGTCGTGATCATTGAAGCGTAGCAGATTAGCTAATCAAACGCCGCGATTTCGTGATTATTAGTCTGTTTGCCGTTCTATGGTCGCTGACACGCCCACTCTACGGCAGCTACTTTCAAACGCATTTAGACAAATGTTAACGACTTTTCCATGAGCTTATTGCAGGTTCATTGACGTTTCTTAACTATAATCTATAGAATGAGGCATGGATACGCATAAATTTTGAGATTTTCCAAATTATGGACAACCCTAATATACACATTCATTATAGGACTGCATATCGTAACGTCGCTTCAAGACAAGCTACATGTTTTTGAATTACAATGATGGTTCTATCAAATAGATATTGCGCGGATCATCCTCCCAAAGCGCAGAAAATTATTTCCAAGTTCAAAAAATTGATAAAATATTGATGTAACTTCTACACTATCGGAGTCTACGATTTTAGAACTGCGTTGGTTATTTACGTAGTGGAAGTTACGATAAGCGAAATGCAATTGTAACGCGACAGCGGTCGAATATCATTCATTTTTTTATGATATTTAAAGCAGAATAATTATCAATAATATTATTTTCATTCATATGCGCAGCGCGAAACATTGTTGTCGTCAAATAGAAGTCGGCCGGTATGGGTGAGTCATGAATCACAATTTGAGATATGAACATTGAACATGGACTGTGAGTGATTTCATGTGGTATGCAATCAATTTGACAAATTGAAAGTAGGATTATTGCCATGGTTCTGGCAAAACTGTCAAAGTATGGAAAAGTATGGAAGTATGGAAAACACATTCCATACCATACTTGGGAAATTTCCATACCATACCATACTTGCACTCTTCCATATTCCATACCGAAATTTCGTTCCATACCATACCATACTTCCATACCATACCATACCATACCATGCCCTGATGCTATGAACAAGTGCCTTGTTTTAATTTTTATTTTATTCAAACACAACCCTAGACACAGCCATCTACCAGTGGTTCTCAACTGTGGGTACTCAACCGTGAGTATGCAGTATTAGAAATGAAAAGATGTCATCATAATATTGATGCAATATTGTGTTCGCCTGATGCAAGCTATCTAATAAAATCTAACCCTTGTAGAAACACGGAATATTGACTGTTTGCTTTCATCAGAGCAAAACCCTTTAGATATCAATATATCATTATGATCTTTCAAGAATCTTTCGTGATCTTTGTCTCATACCAATATTGATTCCGTGCCGCGATTCATATACATATCGCCACGTTCGTGTTCATTGCTCAGTGCTCAGCAACGTTCATGCGACGGTTTGTTTGATCACGGAATAATCCGAAAAAAAGTATTGATAAATTCACATCGAGTGATCGTATCAATCAAGTGCCACGCGTTACGTGTCACCGCAACCGTTTCACGGCATCATATATATCTCATTACGAGAATTCATTATATTCATAGTTATTCGAGAATTATACAGACTGGAAAGAATCCTTATCAATAAAACAACGTTTTGGCATGGATGGGAACTATGTAATCGATTGATCTTAGACACGGTTCCCTCCATCCAAGTTCAGTATAGTAGCGTGGTTCGGCCGTTGCTGAACACAAACACTGTCAAGGTATTTTTTCAGGTCAATGAACTGTTTCGTTCCACGCTGTCTCACTCGATCACATATTTTACTACACGGTACACACATATCTCTTCCACCGTTACATTCACTTACACGTTTTCTTGGTAGGATTTGCATGTCACTGCAACGTCAGGCTCCGTACAAACAGCTGACAACGTGGCAGAGATTGACTAAGCCAATACTAGGATACTACGTTCCCAACAACACAAAAAGCAAAGACCAATGCACTTTATGAAATTCATGTCGTGGAGCACAAGGCGTAAAAAGGCGATAAGCTCCACTGTGCTGTGCCGATAATACATACAAATACATACAATACACTACCGTCGGCGTTGAGAGGATGGTGGAACGATAATGCTACTTGCTTCAAATGTCGCTGCGGCTAGGAGCGGTGCTATGTTGTTTAAAGTCGGCTCTCGCATTGAAAATATAACTGTAATTCAACACGCATTCATTCGCGTTGCTAGTACTATCAGTATAAGTTCATTGCGGCAATATGAATCCTCTTTTGATGGCACTTATGAAGAACGATCGTATAGCAATGATACTTTAATTTGTTTGATAAGAAATGCTGAGCGCTAATAATTGAGTTACTCGTGCGATGAGGTCTGCTACTACCAAGCATGCGCGGTGATGAGCTTCGTTGCATCCGCTAGTTGGGAGAACTTGCCAAATCGTGTGTTTGAGGGAAGGCCGAAGAAAGAAATTGATTATAAAAGGCGAACATTTTCGGGTATATTCTCAAAGTCAGAGGCGACTTGCCTATTGTAGTTTTATCTTAGCAGTAGCGTATTCGCTTACATTTGCCTATGCATTCATGACAAGTCTTCTGTTAGTAGGAAAACCATGTAAAGCGATTTTTCGTTCTCTTTCAAGAGCTCGAAACCTCAGCCATCGAAATCTTCATTCTGCTTTAAATGGACAATAGATCTGGTGATAGGCTACGGTTCGACTTCGTCCGGTTAATTCATTGTCGCGAGAGAAATGTCAATCTAAAGATAAGGGCCCCACTATGCGAATATGGTGTTTTTTTATGTTTGTTTCTGGTAATCATGGTATTTGTCGACAACTATGGTCATTTAAACCATAACAAATATCCTCATTTTTATTCCGTAGCTGCCGACTTGTAGCACGGTCCACGTCTAGGCTTTTTATAAGACACAGCTTACACGAATGAGATAGTGAGGAGTCTAAATAAACACTTAGGCGGGAATTCGTGAGTCGACCTCAGTCGGACTCTAACCCGCAACCATTTGGTTTAGCAGCTGTGGATTATACCACTAGGTTATCTCGCCACCATGTGTTGTCATCATCAATAGTGATTGTTGTATTATCCATGCTCTAGTGAAAATAATTCTCCGTCGTTTTCCAGAACCTCTAATAATAACAAAGATGAAACTGGCCGGAATTGTTCTGACAATTATAGTTATGACTATTGTCAAAGCAGGCAAGTATATTATGTTACTCTCCGACCGAAAAGTCAGACGGATTCATTTGATAATATAACTCTGTTTTCAAGCATTATGCCAGCAGTTGATAATTACTGGTTTACGCAATTTTTGCAGCAGAATATGTTTGGGTCATTTTACGTAAATCTGATTCTGGCGTTACTTTTTTCGGTCATACCACGTTTCTGACATGATATATATGTAAGTAATAATCCGGTACTAAAGTATATATATGAAATGCTCATAAAATGTAGAGCGATTTTAAGCAGAACTCGGACATTCTCTCACTTCAATCTTCGCTAGTAATGTATGTACCATCATATGGCAGGGCCCTCTTCCATACTTGACAAAAATAGCTCACTCTGTTCTTAACTGACATTACCTCGATTTCCGGGAAATAATCTGTAGGACTTTTTCAAGTTGTAGAATGTTACTAGGGCGATAGCGTGTGTCATCTATTACATGCTGTACATTTTTTTTAAAAGATCTCAAATGTGAACCGCCTTACTGTCGCCTAAGAAGTGGCCAGTAACGGAGCATTTCTGCGTCTATCAGAGTATATAATTGGTAGGTTTCATTTACTTGCAGTACGTACTGAAATGGTTATATTTTACACGACTTACACTTATGCTTGATCTGATTTAACAAATAAATATTTAAATTTTACCACGACTTTTGGAGCGGGTGTAATTGTTAAATTGCTCAAGTTATGGCGCCGGAGCTCTTTTTATCATATATTAACTACATTTCCTGCTCCGGAGCTAATTGATACCACTGCTCCAGCTCCGATGAGTCAGTAGCCTGATCCACCAGTTGCGGTATAGAGTAGCCTACGTGTATATAAGGTGACACCACAAAGTATCAATTACTAATTTTGTGATGATTTGTTGTTAAACTATGTGATTTGAAACAATACTATTGGCGTTGTATCTCTTTAAAAATCGGAGCCGGATGTGTCTTTCGAACAGCTTGATCCATCTCCGGCTCCATTTGAATTCAACGTAGAGATTCAGTTCTGGCTCCGTTGGAAATGCACGGTTCCGGGACTCCAAAGCCTTGCTTGTTGCCATTTTGATTGCTAAACTTGAGAGGAGTTATAATTTAAGCTTGCATCATCTGTATGAGTGAAATTGTCCGCAGAACAGCGTGAAATAAACACTGCATTATGGTAAAATATGAGTTTTCGAAGTATCGATTTATGTTTTGTGTCATTAACATTTTGAATAAGTCACGAAGGTACACTTCGCAATTCCAAACGTATAGTACCTTCCGATTAAATAATAAATAGAACAGTTGAAAAACTGCTTATTTGGGTACATTCCATTGCCTCGATTTCGACTTTTGCTTGAAGCAGTTTGATACTTGTACTAGTAATTGACAAGGAATATACGGCGCTACATTTATTGCTACTCGAATAACAATTGTGACTAGTTTGACCACGTCTGGCTGTATGCTACATCTGGAAGTTGAAGCTCAGTTAGCGCGATTATCGGATTAAGTATGATAAGTTCGTGCAAGTTAGTACGATAACCAGTGCGGTTCTTTGGATAAGTAGACATGCTGTGTCTTTTAGGGTTTAAAAACATTGGTACATAAGGAAACATTTTTGACACGTGCCAGACCGCACAATTTACTTTCACCTCGTATGACCAATGTTATGTTTATCGTCGACAATGTTTACTTTTACTAAAGTGCAGGGTTCTGTCACAAAAATCGTTGGCAGAGATCAGCGACCAAGTGCAACGTATGAAGACGCTAACTAAGTAATCGGCAACCTATATTGTTGAAATTCGCAAAGAAGTCCTTGCTTGAAAATATGGAGAATCACTGAATTGGAGTTTGTCCGAAGCTATGTAATTCTGTGATACTACAGAAAATTAGGCTCATGTTTTGTCATAGACGATTTCAATGACAATAGTGGATCTGATGCTGTTACATGATCATCGTTCATTCACCAATAAAATCCAAAATTTGATTCATTTATAATATTAGTCGAAATGCCAAGCGAAAATCCTAACGTAACAGAGCAGCGGATTTTAACCAGCGGCCCACTGGTGAGCAACAGGAGGATTTTGAGGTGTGCCACTGAACTATTTGCAAAATGGGTATAGAACAATCTCGAACCAAAACTTTGTCTAATGAATAGATATTCAAAGATAAATCCTCAAACATCTTTTAATTTTTTTTCGTGGACCATTGTAATCGAAGGATCATTTTAATTTTTCAGAGAGCTCTGGAGAGGCATCATGGATGCCATGTATACTTGCGGAAGATTTTCGTTTTTTCGTGAATAAAATTTGACTCCAATAAAAAGTAAAGAACAAAATGCTGTTTGCTTGCAGTGCTGCCATTAACTGATGCAGTTTCCGTAACCAATAAGTATTTGCCTTATATACTTAGATGCAAAACTGTCTTCTTCATGCTTCGTTATATAGTCTAGTAATGATATATTCACGTTATGCCCAACACGTTAATCACGACATCGTCACTGGTGGATCGCGGAATGCGTGAATGATGTCCGAACGAGCGCATCTATACTTCGCTTCGCGGATTCACTATGTTAACCTTTCTGACATTGCGCATCCTATCGAGGATAATAGAGATAAATAGTTCGCTGCACCCCAGTACTGGAAGTTTCTGCATTTCGAAGAACACGATAAATTAGCGACGAATAAGTGTTACAGGATAACGGATGTCAGTTAGCCTACTCTAATTTCTGAGTGACATTTGTGAAAGCTATAACTTCGGTTGATGATGTAGCAGCAATAATGTGTTCATAATATAACCGGGTTCGCACAAGCTGCCGAAAATTGCGATAGGCGAAACCTGATACACTCTGAAACTACAGGTTAGCATAAAATTGTTAGGACCGGAAATGGGCTAAACTGCATATAAACCTGTTACCTACTTATACTCAGGGCCGTAACTGCCGCATCCCAAACCCCCCACGGGGGGGGGGGGGGGGCGAGCTCGAAGGGGACACAAAATTATTTCGTGAATTAGCATAAACTATAAAGTATTTTTTGAAAATTTATGTAACTTTTTCAGAAATTTTTCGCAATTTCAAGTTGCCAAATATCTTGAATATTGGGTACTCTTCCTCCAATAAAAAATACAAAAGATTTATAGAAATGGGCATATCGGCGTTAGCCATTACCACACCACGATGTACCAAGACATATAAAGTTTTAGGCCATGTAACATGCGACTGCAAGAAGTGTGCCAGAACGATAGGCAGCGAGAAAACCTTGGCCGAAAAGGACTGCCCTTCTGCTGATCGGAAACTTCGTTTTATATACAAAATTCGTAGGTTTAATTGTCCATAGGCGGCTAACTGTTCCTGTCTTGGCAATCTGAGCCTCACAAGACAAATAGGCCTACCACCCCACAGGGAAAAATTATATGCCAGGGAAAAAATACCAATTTGAAATCGTTTGATCTTTTAGTTTAATCCGTTTGGGTGATTCTATATTTTTGATCTAGCAGACAGGTCACGATATAACATCATGTAACGAAGTCATACCAACGCGTCCGCCCGCCCGAAGATGTTTAGTTATTTTTTACGGGCTCTACATTTTTCAATACAACACCTGACTCAGCTCTACCGGTTAATATGATTACGTGAGCTGAGAGGACAACAAATTGATTGCAATAAAAATGCAATTCCCGATCTTATTGACTGATTTTATCATGAATTATCGAAAATTTTCGCGCTCGGCGCTGGCTCATTGAACAGTTGGCTACATCTTTAATTTCGTGGAAAAAGCGAACAACGTGATGGCGGGTCAGTTTATCACCTTATGGGAGCCGAAGACTCAAACTTTGTATGGGGGAGCTGACGAAGTGCTGTTTCGTTCCTGCCAACGGGTATATAATACACCCGGACATGTTTAATTATTATTGAGGGGATCCTACCTTTTCAAACACACCTCACTCAGCTCTGCCGGTAAATCTGATTACGTGAGCAGAGAGAGGATAAAAATTGATAGCAATATATATGCAATTCCCAATAATATTGAACGATTCGGCCATGAATCATGGAAAAGCGGACTCACTAAACGGACACCCAATGTATATGAAATGTAGCGGTAAACAGCGTATAGCCTAGGGCGGGTCTAGGGGGAGAAGCCCCCCATATGTTCGGTTTATCACCCTATGGGGGCCCAGGACCAACGTTTGGGGGGCTGACGAAGTGCTGTTACGGCCCTGATTATACTAATACAATAAAAGACATATATGTTGGTCCAGGCTCGACGTCTATATGAAAGACTGATCATGAACATATCTACAATAAAAATAGAACCATAATACTAACTGTCTGGATCTACTGGTTATTATAAACAGGTTTGATTGATGCGTGCCTCTCGCATCAATCTGCGTTGCATGTCAGCAACAGCTCGGATAAGTTTGGACCGTTATTGCGATAGTTTTGCCAATATATTTGATACATATATAGGATGGAAGGGGTGCTTCTCGGCAACTGAAGCCTTTCGTACCCTACATGTACACTGTACAGTACCGTGTATATTTGTGAGATTATGTGGTCCTGGACATAGTATCAGTGTTTCGCGTGGAGAAAAATCCTTGAAAGGCATTCTCAACATCTTCCATAAATATACAATGACTCATATTGCCTTAGTAGTGTAGGCTTACCATACGTCCTCTTTTAGGAGGATTCGTCCTCTTTTTTGAGTTTTTTGAAAGTGTCCTCGGAGGACGCCCTTTTGTCCTCTTTTTGAGATTTTGTCCTCTTTTTTGAAAATTTAGGTCAGATTTAGAGCATAGTGCGAGTGATATGCCGCAAACTATCATAGAAGTGACGGTCCGGCGGTTATTTCAGAGTGAAAAACGGTGATTTCAGCTCTGAGCAAAAATATGACCTTTTTTTTAGTCATCCACCTGGCAATGTGGAGAGAAAAACGGTATTTTGAGCTCTGAGCGGGAAAATGACCTCTTTTTTTAGTCAACCGATCAAGAAGTGGGAAAAATTCCCCGGTTTGTGAGAATTCTTCTCCGGTTTTGCAATTCTGAAATTTCTGAAAAAGTGTCCTCTTTTTAGATTTCCAAAATATGGTAAGCCTATTAGTAGTGTAGAAATGGCACCAAGTTTAACGTGGAATAGCCCAAGTGTACAATTTGTAGATTCTGTTTAATATTACTTTCACAATCGAAAAACGCCACAAGATTCCGATCGAAGGAAAAGATAAGCAGGAGTCGGAACGCCTTGATGCATTCTTTCAAACAGACATTCGCCTTCGGCTGAAACATGTAAATAAGAGGCATGCAAAGGAACAAACGGGTACCCTGTAGCGGCTCTACAAGGCGCGCTCGTCGATCGTGTTGATTATTTGATTACTAATTTGTGAATGCTTCCGCGTCCCTTTTCAATGCATGTATGTTGATGTGTTTATTCATCAGTCACTAACCTCGCTCGCAATGAACGAAGCTCTCGCTTCAACCCCAACGTAATGATGTACACTTCATTGCCATTATATCTACTAGAGATGAACAGGATCAGGATTTTGGATTCTAACCGGACTGGAATCGATAGAGTTTTTCCCCCAACAAGATTCGATCTGGATTCACATTTCTCCCGACTGCCAGATCAGGAGAGGATTCGAGATTTCTACTGCATGAAAGGGACTTTCTGTTTGCTTCCTTCGATGATTGGACTCGTCTGACTTCAGCATTGCACAAATATTTTGAAAATCACTAATAGCACACTTCAATGTATTGCCATGGTGTAATTAAAGAAATATCGACGACAGTAGCGACCTGATACTGGCAATAGATGCTCAATTGCTCATGCTCAACCTTGTGCATGATACTTCCAGTTCCGGACTTAACATTTGAGACAGAAACAGGGTCAAGTAACTATCAGGATTCCATTTTATCGAACAGGATTGGATCCGGATCAGTGCATCTCTAATATCTACTTAACCGAAGTTACGGCCGTGCATGGACAGTACAGGCAATAGGCATGATGCATGAATAAGCGCCGATTGCGGGGTGTGTGTCAGAGATGAGCGGATTTTAAATCTCCATGTCCTAATCCAATCATATTCCGAAGCTTCAAATCCTAACCCCAATCTTAATCCACAAAATTTGTATATTCCAATGCTAATCCTAATCCCGATCCGATATAAACTGTAAATTCTAGGGATGGTGTGAACGTGAGGTTCACGTTCGCGTTCTGTGTGTGAACCTCGTAAAATTTGAGGTTCGCGTTCACAACAGAACCTTGGTAGGTTCTGCACTGTGAACCTTTTTCATATATTGCAATTTCCACTTCATTATAACATCTTTGGTTCAAATTTTTGACTTTCAACTGCGGGCCACTCTATGCATGGAGCTGGCAGCATAAACATTCAACACTGAGCATGCCCTTGACAATCTCAAAAAAATTACTTGTATTATTACAAAAGTTTGCTCGAAATATCCAGCTTTCCGTTTGTGCATATTTAGTGTCTCTGTGCTGTGAGCTTGACCCGCAATCACATGACATCAAGACCGAAATACACTGTGTTTTGTCAGCGAATGATCCTTATTCAACCAATCAATGAGATTGATATCGTCTTCTGATGTAAAAATCTAGCAGGCGTACGGGGTCAATCTTGACCACATATGTATACTGTATCATAAAAACCAAATCCGTGCGACTGGGGTGTTGGCTATACTGCTGTATAACTTGTTAATGGGGTAATATCGGTAGCAGGTATAGAAACCCATTTTACACTCTGCTCAATATCCTTGTGGCATCACTCAGACGCCGAATACAGTGTCCGATCAGGTCGAAATTTATGGCAAAGCGACGCAAGATACTGATTTTATGGGATTATTTTATCATTTGATTGCCTCAGTTGATACATTTGGCGACGTTATAAACGTCAATATGTACTTAAGTACTGAGCTATTATGTGGCCCCGAGTCGTCGCTCGGTATCGTGTACAGCAGATAAATATAGGCAATCACCTAATTGAAATATGGGGTTGAAATTAGCAATATGACGTCACGTGACGTCATGAGGTTCACGTTCGTGTTCACACAGAACCTTTCAAAAAGGTTCACGTTCACACGAACCTGAACCTTTCAGAGGTTCACACCATCCCTAGTAAATTCCTCTCCGAAAGTCTACATCTTCTACCTATAATTCTGTGAAAGGAAATAAAACGCATGACTGCCAAAGTATATAAAACAACTTTGATAGGACGAAAAACATTGTCGCTATTCAGCACAGGACAGCAGTCTGCCCTAAAATGGGGAAATCCAATCCTGATCCTAATCCATTTTTTAAAATCTGAAATTCTATTCCAATCCTAATCTGACAAAATTTGACAAATCCGGTTTTCCCAAATCCGACTCCCAATCCATGCTCAATTGGTCATCTCTGGTGCAAGACCCCTAGTGCACAGGTTCTCAGAGAAATGGGATTCGCCTGTATAAAGTTCCAAATGAGAAAGATGGTGGCTCCCAGTCTGCAGACCAAGAATGGGCATCCAATTTTCATCAGGTTCACAACTCATTCTAAATTCTAATTACTTGATTGCAGGGTTACCATATTTTGGAATCGGGAAAGGAGGACACTTTTACCAATTCAGATAAGTTAGTTGATCAAAACTGAAATCAGAAGATTTTGCTATTTTTGCTGAAGGATTTGGTGGGTTCACTGAAAAAACGTCGTCGCTATTGAGCGAACCACAAATTTCCTATATTTATGACCATTATCACTCGAATCTAGCCATTATCTTACCTGTAAAGACGGACGAATTTCCAAAAAAGAGGACATTTTCGTAAAGCTAAAAAAGGAGGACAAATCCTAAAGGACGTATGTTAACCATACTCGATTGCCACCTCTAGTGACTATCTGCAAGTCCGATACCTACTATTGTTTACAATCCATCTATTCATTGACCCCAAAAACCACAATGCAATTCATGAACATCAAGCATTCTTTCATTTCAGCGTTTATTGAAATACAGGGACGATTCTCGATTTTGTAATCGTTTGAAGACGGACGTGTACATTTGCGAGAGGCATTTTGCTTCAGGAGATATAGTGACCAACAGCAAACGATCCCGGATCAAATGGGTAGCTCTGCCTACGGAAAATCTACCAAAAAAGAATCACACGATTGCACTCCAAATTCTGCAAGAAGGACAATTGTCAAACATTCACTCCTATTTCCAACCCAAATAAGAAAGATTATGGTTCTATGGATGACGTTTACGCTGATTTTGTTTTGCATCCTATTGTTAATTGGAGAGCCCACAAAATCGATGAAAACAGACTGAACTTAACATATTATAGAGACCCCCACATTCAAGCGTGTCCACTGTCCATACATAAGTCTCTTGATTCCGCATCAATCTTCTTCCTTTGAACTGTCTTTAACCATTCAAGGAGCGTATGCATCAGCATACTCACATACTCTTACTTTGGAATTTTCGCTTCAAAAGCTGCTTCGGGATTTGAAAAAGCTGGATGACTGTGAAGGGTATGGAGATTTTAGCGTTGAGGATAGCCTGTGGAGAGCACGTTGCAGTGCAACAAAAGAGGGAGGAAAGTTGGTCGAAAAGACGAGGTCAAATAAGTTTTCCGTGTATTGGATCTGAGACAATCAAAATTACAAAGTTAAGTAGACTTACAAAACTTTGCGAAGAATATAGAAAAAAAAACCTTCAGAAATGCGACCAAGTACATTGCAATTAGGTAGTTTGCAAGTTTCCAAGCAAAGCAGATACTTCATATATTCATATATTCCTATATTATTTATATTATTATCATTATTTTAAAATTGTGACGCAATTATACCAGCAATTTCGAGGATGTTACTTTTGCAGACATTATACCAAAACATGTGAGGTTGTCATCTCCAAAGATGGTTCTGTATGTGCAGAAGTCACAGGTTAAATTTGATGAAAAGCAAAGGAGTAAATATCGCAGGCTGTCCAAATTGCAGAAGGTACCTATAAAGCAAACAGAAAGGGACAGTCGAGAAATACTAGAACAATCAACGCATTTCCGTCAGACACGGTCAGTTGAGACATTGAATGTGTTTTACATATTGTAAGAGAGTTAGTTATGGGTGATATGCTCAATTAAACTAAATCGAGAATTCTCTAATAAATTTTATCCAGAATTTCTGATCTTGAGTCACTGCTGGAAGTCAAGGGTGTTACACTAGGTCAAGGAACGGCTAATTTTGTGGAGAAAATGGCTAGAACTGACAGTTTCCTGAAGGAATGGTGGGAAACCCAGTTAGCTTTGCAGGCCGAAAAGTCCAAATTTCAAAGAAGATTTCCGCCATCAGTAGTAAGGCAAATTGAAAGCAGTTCTTGTGTTTGGGGCCTAAAATATAAATATTCTTCATTCTAGGTATTGCTTAAAGTTGTACGCGAAATCACCAGCAGCATACAAGTTAATTCGGAAAATATTGATTTTGCCTTCACCTCGGACATAAATACCAGCAGAAACAAAGACTTCGGAATATATGGGTATGGATTTCAAACCAAGGCCGCAGAGATCACAAGAGATGCTGTTGCAAAAGCTTCAAAAGAATGTGACAGGTATGTTGTTGTTCTTGCTTTGGATGAGATGACCATAAAAGGTTTGGAACTCATGTACCAGACGCCGACCTTTACTCGTGCATGTGAATCATTTGAAACTTAGTGCTTCACATTAATTTTTTATTCTGATGATAATGTTTCCCCGTGAACACATTATTTACGTATACATGAAAGGGTTTATACTTTATGCATTCCATATAGAAACAAGTGCAACAAACAACCACTCTTTGTGGTACTATTTTCAAACATTTAACGCACATTTAAACAAAGGAATTGTCATTTAATAATTTTTTTTTATACTTTTTTTTACTTTTTTTCAATGACTTTATGCGCTGTTCGATCGGGTTCGATTCACGATTCCGTGCGCGAGTCGTATGTGTGAGTTCGGAATGGGGCCGTCACACAAAACCACGTCCTAATTTGGCGATTGCAATAGAGTTAACCCCAATTTGCGGAGATCGCATGAGTCCATATCCAAAGCTGTTCCACACATGTGCTCGTAGCTTGGCTTGTGTATACTGAGGTGTACGTACCTACGGCCCATCCGCCTGATTCCGCTCTTCATGATTTGTATGGCTCGGGTCCGCGTAGTCATGTGATACAACTTGTCATCGTTTAATTACTGTTCATATGAAGAATAGCAAGTTCTACTACTCGGCTGCATAACCTTAACCGTTCCAATTATGTTTTTATT
Source organism: Botryllus schlosseri (assembly GCF_051294905.1). Taxonomy (NCBI): domain Eukaryota; kingdom Metazoa; phylum Chordata; class Ascidiacea; order Stolidobranchia; family Styelidae; genus Botryllus; species Botryllus schlosseri. The sequence goes on along the minus strand of NC_137238.1, from coordinate 7,448,795 downwards.
ACTTTATTAGTTTCATCATATAGTTCATACGTCTTTATCGGGCTGCGGTCCTGTATGTAGAGGTCATGACGCGGTTTTCATGCCGGTTGAGAGAAGGCGAGGTTCTCTGTAATCAGTGGGGCTTTGTCGTGGCGAATGCAGTGGCCGTTGTCTTCAATAATCTTTCGAATACTTGGTTCCTGATTGGTGCTAGCGGGGCTTCCTCGTTCAGCACGCAAGGATTTCGGGGCCAGAGCGCTCACTCGGCCTAATTTTGTGTTTGTGGTTCATCCACACACGGCGCTAAATCATTCCGAGAGATAGGGACTCTTTTGGTCCCGAGGTGCGTCAGCTGGGCTTGCAGTCTCGACGCTAGGTAACGTAGCAGCTTCCACCAACCCATCACCAGTTGCAGTGTAGCTAGTACTGCTTCCATCTTTGGTTTCGTCATTGTCAAGTACAGCCATAGACGTCAATTCGTTATTAACTGTAGATAGGTCTACTCCATCACCACTAAGGGTATTGGCCGAATTTGGTCAAACAAACACGGCTATATTATGTTGAGATGAATTACCAGTTGATTGTAAAGGGAACAGGCAACTCATAAAGAACGATTGTTAGCTGGGACTTCACTTGGGTTAATTGTTCAGCCAAGCAGAGCGAGTAGGTAGTTCTGAACCATGATGGGGTGAACAATCATATTTCCAGGCGGGTCAAAATTTAAATTATATTGCGCGACGTATTTTATTTCTAACAAAATAATGTGAATTGCGCTTTTAACACTAGCTTTTATAAGGGGATGTGCGGAAATTATTCAATGAAAAAGATAGGGTTAATTTACCAAAACAACGTGACATATGAATCATTCTTCACATTAACCCACAGACAATTTTTTCTTATAGAGATGCTAAAAGGTAGGCCTATTTGATATATTACAAAACTTCACGAGCTGTGTTCAATGGTATTTAGCCTTGCTGAATTGACAGCTTCCCTGGCAGCTTCTCGAAAATCCGCGCTCTCTCGGTCTAGGCCGACGAGTTCTTAAATTTCAATGCGTTTTTCTCATAATACCGATTCAAATATATATTCCTAAACTCGGAACTCAGCCCATGGTTCTAGTTCACGCATTAGTATTCAAAAGTAGACTTTATGTTCTAAATTTCAGGCTACTTTTCGCGTGCCGGTCAAAATCGAGTGGCGGGCCGCACTTTGCGCAGGTCTGCTCTACACACTTTTTATACTCACATTCTGTGTACATACTAGTATCTACGTAATGCAAAAGTTGTTACCTAATTATTGTCCATAAATTTTGATTATGGCGGTAGCAGATGTTGGCAGCAAGGGTGTTTTCTTGGGTCACTCAATTAGGTTTTGCCTACCTGGGTAATTTGATATAAGATCATCCTCTTAGTCTGCTTCTACTTTTACTATACACATTTTAGCTCCTGAGAAGTAGACAGAAGTTTTGGAATCGGGTTTTAGTTTTAAAAATGAAACTGTCATAGCAGGAACTTGCTGAAATAGCCACAGTAAGATAGGAGCCAAATCAGGGTTGTAATGACTCGAGTCACGATTTTTTTGTGACTCGACTTGACTCGAGTCATTTTCTTGAAATGGGAAAATGACTCGACTCGACTCGAGTCAATATTTGGATTGACTCGAAGACGAAGAAATTTGCGAATCGTAACGGCTAGATCAACGCATCTGACGAATTCTGCCGACATCGCTATTTGTCACCACTGCTTTCGTTGCACTATAGTCTGATATCAGATAGGCCGCCGTAAAAACAACAGACAATGGTACATAGTAGCAATGCATTGTACACAATCATGCAGTGATGAAGAGGTAATAAATCCTCCGCAATCAAAGTACCGTGCTCAAGACTTTTCAATTATACAAGCAAAAAGTCGAAGCAAAGTTCAATTAAAGCAAATGCAATGACTCAGATGGTCAAGCACTTGGAAGAGACCAGGTTAAACCTCTTTAGCATACTGTCAATCATTAAAGAGTCGCAATCAAAGGCTAAAAGAGCCGGAGTTTGCCCACCGCTGCTATGTAGTTTGAATGGGAGGTATAGGCAGAAACGTTTGATAACTGGAAAGTCTTGCAAATAGGCGACACAGTTTAGGAATATTGATCGATCTGCTTCAGGATATGCTTTGGCAGTCAGTCGTTGAAATTGTATTCACTCCGTGGATGACGGCTGCAGGGGTTAAAATAACCTCATGTGCGGATGTATCCGACATTCAATTAAATGATTGCTGATTAAAAGGTTATGTTTTTTAAATAATTTGGCCACTAGCTATATCGATGCGGGAAACTAATTTCTCCTACTCGCGCTAGAATTATTTATCAATAAGACGTATAAGATCCGCACTTCCCATAGCAATCGTTTAGCATTTTGGCCAATAAACCTCGCGTACGTCGAATCCTACTATCAGCGTTTCGCGTGGAGAAAAAAAAAACAAGAAAGGCATTCTCAACATCTTACATCGTCTCAGTAGTGGAGAAATGGTATGACACCAAAAGTTTAACGTGGAATATCCTAAGTGTATAATTTGTAGATTCAGTTTAATATTACTTTCAAAATGGAAAAACGTCACAAGATTACGATCAAAGTAAAAGATAAGCAGGAGTCGGTACGAATTGATGAATTCCTTCAACCAGACATCAGCCTTCGCCTGAAACATGTCAATAAGAGGCATGCAAGGCAACAAACGAGTACCCCAACGTAATGATGCAAATTTCATAAACAATATATCTTCTAGAGATGAACACGATTAGGCTTTGGATTCACACCTGACTGGAATCCGACAAGTTTATTTTCTAAAAGGATCATATCTGGATTCACATTTTTGCCCGACTGTCTGATCCGGTTCAGTACAGCATTCTAAATTTTTACTGCATGAACGTGACGTTCTGTTTAATTCGATGATTTGTATCAAGTCGGCTGACTTCGGCATTGCACAAAAATTTTGTAAAATCCGTAATGGCACATTTCAATGTATTGCCATGATGCAAGTAAAGAAAAATCTACGACAGTAGCGACCTGACACTGGCAATAGATGCTCAATGAATCCTGCTCAACCTTGTGCAGGTTAATTTTAGGCCCGAACGTAATATTCGAGATAGAATCTGGGTTCGGTAACGATCAGGGCTCCATGTTATCGAACAGGAATGGATCCGCATCAATGCATCTCTAGTATTTCCCAGTGTTGGGATGACTCGAGTCATGACTTGACTCGAGTCAGACTCGAGTCACCTTTTTCGTATGACTTGACTTGACTCGAGTCACTTTGCTAAAATGACTTGACTTGACTTGACTCGGCGTATCAGAAAAGCGGATTGACTCGTGACTCGAAGCAAAATTCACGAGTCAATTTCAAGTCATCAAGCAATCGATGTCGATAAAATCACTCTATCTTGCATATGGTCGGATTGTTCGCGAAACGCTGGTGTAACCCGTCCAAGCGACCAATCATTCAATGATCGTGCGTTTTAGTGAAACTCCATTGTTCTCTCACAAATAAATTGACCACAAATGAAGTGATCAAAGCGTACAGCTTACGCTGTCGTAAACTAGTATAGTAGAGTAATTCAATAGCAAAATGTATAATTCTGTTCTCTGTTCTTATACCTTAGCTATACCTCTTGTTTCGTTGAAATTGAATTCGAATATAGTTAATATAGTCATCAACCATTGGCGCAGACTCGAATAGTATCATATCAATTTGTAAATTGGTAATGCATTGCATCTTATTACTTCGTTTCTATAGTCTCTATTTTGGCTGGTAACTAAATTAAGGCTATGTAATTACTTCAGTGGTTCAGCATTTCTATGTATATGTGAGCGATATAGCGCCTTCTTGCTTGTATATTTAACTCTATATTCGTTCAACGGTTCAGAGTCAATGACCACGCAATCTGTATTTCAGACAGCTAGCAAAATGCAATGACGTAATCATGCCTCATACTTCGAAAAGGCAACCTGACTTGAATTGTGACTTGACTCGTGACTTGACTTGACTTGACTCGACTTGACTCGAGTCACCTTCAAAAATCGAGTGACTTGACTTGTCTCGAGTCACTTTCGAAAATCGATTGACTTGACTTGACTCGAGTCAAAATCTGCGATGACTCGAAATGACTCGTGACTCGAAGGTAGTGACTTGGTCCCAACACTGGTATTTCCTCAACAAAAGTTACGGTTGTGGACAGTACGCAATAGGCTTGATGCACGAATAAGTTCCGTTGGCGGTGTGTGTGCTCAGACTGTTCATTGTTCACAACACAGTGGACGATTGAATACACAAAGGTCGATTGATCAACCCAATACACAGGATGTAATCCAACGCATTGATAGTTTGACAGATGAAGCGAGGCCTGCAACGATTCGAAACACTGTCGGATGTCACACTTCACCACGCCTTGTCTAAATTCACACTTTCATTTCCGCGGAGACTAAGTACTTCCGTTCACCATCAATCGCACATCGTGAGTACGCATATCCACGATCAGATTAAAGTGAATACTGAAGTTGTAATAAACATATAGCTCATCACTGACCGAGTCATAACATATCGAACGCATTTTTATCCAACCTAAATTTCAAATCACGACCGAAAACCATCCCATCACGTTGAAAATATACATTCTGGGCTGAAAATATCTCAGTTTATTCGTAGCATACCGAGATACACAAACACAGCGGCATTCATACTGAACTTTCTCCGTATTGAGTCCCCCTACATTGTTATCTTACGATATCAAGGTTCACCTAGAACAGGGGTGGGCAAACTACGGCCCGCGGGCCGCATGCGGCCCGCAACACGGTTCTGTGCGGCCCGCGAGAGTCTAAAGAAACTTTTTTTTTTTAATATAGATAAAATGCCTACTAAAAATCGAAATAATGCAGGCACTTGATTAAACTTTTTCTTAGTATATTTCACCATGATAATTTAGTGGTTCTCAAACCGGGGGCACCCCCTGGGGGCGTGCAGCTAAGCTCAACTAAAAAAAAATTCGCGCTAGGCGCGATTTACATACAATTCATATTCATAATTCATAGTTATTGCTCTGTATTTTGTATGAATTTCACATCTTAAAATCTCTCATCCACAGTCGTAACCTTCCATGTCAACAAACTATTCATTAGGTTTGCTAGCATCCTGGCTGCGTTTTGTGATATGACGATGAGGGGTGCGCGAAATCTTTCACCATCATAAGGGGGCGTGTCTTAAAAAGTTTGAGAACCACTGTTCCAAGGTTAATATTTCCTATATTATTTTTTATTTTAAATTTTGCTGCGCGACAGCCCGATCTTAAGGCCCACACAATTTAAAAGGTTTCAACTGCTAAACATCACAGAAATCCTAAACGAGATTGACATAATTCGGATCGCGAGTGAGATTTCAGATTGGCTACTCCTGTTTTAATTATTTCAGGAATTTGCTTATAAAAACGATTCGCTCGAGTCTTAGAGGTAGATTCGTTCTGTGTATGCGTATAATTGGGGTACTATTATTTTATCTACACCTGCGTGTTTGAAGAAAACATGGTTATGATGCTGTCAGCATTGTGTGTTCTGGAATTTAGGCAAAAGTGGAATCAGTATGAACAGATCGTTGCTCACAGATTTAAATTTCAATCCTGTTCTAAGAATCGGGATAACCGACTTTCATCTCTATAGTTTTGACAAGTTGGTTATTGAGGTCGGTCAGCCTATGAAATCTCGCGACTGTGTTTCTGACGCGTGTAAGATATCACCAAAGCAATGTTTTTTTTTTTAATAAGCACATATACTATCTCCATGTCATCACTATATAATCAAATACCAATATTGCGTTTTGGTTTATAATCCCAATTTTATATAGTGCGGCCCGCGAATGGATTCAGATGTTGAATGCGGCCCGCGAGCTCAAAAGTTTGCCCACCCCTGACCTATGATGACACCTGCTGATAAGAATTGTAATTAACAGACACATACTGCTGTATAAGTAGATAGGAAGCCGGGTATCGATGTGTACCGCAGAATCGCACATTGCGATCTATCTTGAAAATGTGATGTATAATGTGCGCGCCAATCCACAACACAGTTTCAAATTATGTGTGCGAAAGCTCAACTGTATTGCCATATATATTTCACTGTCAGTAAAATGATTACAGTCACATTCAAGTTATTCTGGGGAATAGAGACAACCCGACGTCTAATCGAAGTAATGGCGTCTCAGACTGAAACCACCGCATCGAGCGAAGTCTCAACTACGCAACGCAACAACGATGCATTCAAAGCTACACGAATGTGGAACGAAATAGTGGATGGATTTCGCGCAAAGGCTCGCTGCGGACGGCATAGAAGGCACACGCGGACATATGACATGACATATGACATCAATGATGATGATGAGCATTGCTTTACGGCCAACCGTGCCATTAAAGACTTGTGCGTTGTGTTGAACAGGCAGCAGCGTTGCGCTGGATTGGTCACGAAGGAAAAGGCTATCAAGTTACTGAGGATATTTATAGAGAAGCGCATCATCGAAGATATACACGGGAGATGGAAAATGGAGAACATATCAGCTGGGAGAATGTTATACAGGTATAACTATAGCTTACTCAATCTCGCATTTGAGATTGCGGAAAGTATTTATAAATGTATTCTAACACTTCGTAGGTTTCCGAAGAAAGACCAATGTCTGAACGCATCCAAATCGATTACGTATGCTTCCGTGTCTGCTACCTCATCTCGAGTTGTATCGCTAAAGCTTGAGTGCAAACGGAAGAGAGTGAGCTTCGTTATTCCGCGACGAAGATCAAGAATCGCGTTGAGTATTAAAACGTGCAAGAATCAAAGCCGGGTAAATTGTTACGGTCTATATCGCAGCAGGTATAGGAATTCCCCACACAGCATCCCTACTGTGGTACAGTCAAATTGCAAATACATTCGTAGTGCACGGAATGCTGTTTCTATATTACTGCATGGCTTAGCTATTGTGGATACGTTGCTGAAACGATCTTTCACATTTTATTCTACAGCTTTTCATGCGGAATATTAGTCAGGGTGTAGTACAGTGGCGGCTCGTGACAATATCGGGTGGTGGGGCAAGGGCCGCAAGCGACTTGTTATCAATATGACGTCACAGTAGCGTTTTTCAACGTTCATGATGGTCACATGAATTTCCCGTAAACAATGATTTTTGGATTTTTGGTGCGCTTTCACACGCTCTGACAAATGCTTCAGATCGCGATAACCAATTTTGTTCCAACAAGAGACACTGCTTCCGGTACCGGCACTGTCGAATAAAAGACAGTAAAACCAAAACAAGGCGTTTTTATCCTCGCTATAAGTAAGCCATTCATTTTTATCGAAATGCGCTGAAGAAAAGGCACGAGTGCGTTTTCCTCCGGCGTACGATTGGACCAATGGGCAATTTCTAGGCTGATACGGACCTAGTCGCTTTACCTCTAATTTTTGCTCTAAAGGCAGCTGGCTAAACGGCGTACGAAGCAAAGATTCAACAGGATTCATGTTCGCACTTGACCTGACTACTTATCTGCAGAAATGGAAATGACTATAAATCGAGAGATTGCGTATGCCTTACTGGAAAGGTCAACGAGTTCGGACACATACGCAATTGTTATCTCATAGATTGGACAAGGAAATGTCATATTGAATCCAAAACATCATTCTGAAGAACTACGGATAGCAGCCTCGGAAATTCGGTCCCGGTACAGCTTGGGAGATTTTGACCTTGAGGCTGGAGATTGTCACACGACACATACGGCTTACGGTCTATAGTGTCTACTGTCTATATGTCTGCTGCAAAATCGCCTTCGGAAAATATATTACTGAATAAATACGTGGATGAAAGCCGAAAACTTGGTACACTGTTACATGAAATCATCGAGAAGTAGCCTCATGACCGTTTTCGGTATGGTACACTGTCGAATTAATACGAATTGATCAACGCCGAATTTTGCGTAAAATTTACTGAGGAATAGGCTTATCAAGCGATAAGCTGTTAGCCGCCATCGAAAACGAAACAGCTATCGCGCTTGACATGGGTTGTAATTGTGAGCAAATGGCCCGAAGGCCACCATTCCACGGTGAAATTGACATTGGAGAATATAAAATAAAACTAAATATTTGAATGCAAACCGAGGATGTTAGTTAACTGTTTCATGATATCATCATCTCATCACCTATCTCAGTATGGAACACAGATACACCGGCTTTTGCGTGAAATCCGCAATGCGTTAGGTAGGCTAAGTGTCAGATCAGCGCACATCTCTACCATACTCGAACTTGATAACGAAATTGCTGCCCTAATCATTGAGTGCCAACCTTGAGACTTGGCACAGCGTTCGATACTAAAATCAAGACATACCATGTAAAAGCTCATGACGGATCTAGCTAAGGAGCATCGTTAAAATAAATGGAGACCAATACCGGCGTTGCGTGAAATATGTTTGCGATACATGACGGATTAGCACACACTCGACTTTGGAAACGGAATTACTACCCTAAACTTTGAGTAGAAACCCTGAAACTTAGGACAGTGTTAAATACCACCATCACGACATGACATACCAAGTTTCAAGAATTATCATGGTGTGAAACACCATCAAAATCGACCTATACCAGCAAAGGTCGACTCAACGCATATCACGGTATCCGAGTTCAGATATAGATACGATTGTTACATCACACCTTAGGGGCGACAGGCATATATGTCCCGGTTGCTCGGCCATTTTACGAATAGGAGAGAGTATATCACCGTTTCTTGATTGTGCGCGGCTTTGAGAGAATAGATAGTGAAAGCTTGTTATGAGCGCTACCGGGGCAAGCCCCGGCTAGGCATTCACAAAGCGAAAACACAGAAGATAATTCGATTTTCGCAGAGACTTCTCTATGTATGGGCATTTGCAAGCGAAAGCAATAGAAGAACGCGGGTTTCGGTGTGATCTCGATATATATTGAGCGCCGTGCGTCTATAAATGGTTAAATTGTTATTGAACATAATTTTAGGTGGGGCAATGCCCCAGTTGCCCTATAGGACGAGCCGCCACTGGTGTAGTATCAAAATGAATAGCGAATGTTCCACAGTACAGACGATGCCTTATTTAGGTACATTTTATATCGCGATATCACTGACATATGTTGTGTTTGTGTGTGTGTGTCTCTGTGATATTATAAGAGTTAGCCTATGCATTTACTTTTCCATTACATTTGCAGGGAACGAGAGGAGCAGTACGAACCCCGCCGAAGACATTGAGATATTCGGTTATACGAAACGATGGTGCATTTGAAATTCCTCCATATCAAGTCACATAGTCATTATCATTACCGCAGTGAGAGATTTGCATGCTGAAAGATGCCAGCAATCATCAATTCTCAATCTCACTTTTATATAAGCCTAGTCGCGCCACCTTGCGTCAAATATCGTTGAACTGCGTGACCCAATTTTATTTTCTGTCGCCCTGTTCTATACATAGGATACTGTTTTCTTACTATTTGATCACTTCATCGCTTTCTCAGTAGTGCTTGCCAATTAAAATATAGAGATGTATGCGATGCTTTCGACTCTAATTATATTGTTGAACCTGACTGGACTACTAAATATGCAGTGCTGGGATCGATGATGGATCGGCGATTCTGTATAAACCAATATATCCATGTCAACCGAACACATTGTACATTGCAGGAGTTCATGACGAACATTGGTCCTATTCCACCTAAAAACAAAACGTAGACTGATCATGCTCGGTTCAGAGTGCATTATTGGACTTCGCAATGCAGCTGCTTAGCCTGCTGTGTCATGAACTAGAGATAGGATGGGTAAACTACGGCCCGCGGCCCGCGACAGTATTAGGGAGGTGAGAGGCGGGTTTTGGGCGTCGAGACCACTCCAATCTCAAACTTATACGACTGATGTATATGTGGAAAATCCATTGGTTATCGATAAAATATAATTAATGAGTTGCTTGATAAGTAAATCTAGTTGTTAATTGTAATTGTAGTGAGGATTTTAGTTCTAGTTCTATAACTCTAAGTTTAGAAGTGTTGCTCAACCCGGAGAATTGAACACGAAATGTGATCCAACGTTGACCACTTAGAAGTGCTGCGAACCACCAATTCAAATGGAAAACTGAAATCGAGCGCGCTCTACCGTAACGAAAGTGGTGTGATCCCTCTGCGTCACAGGGAAATATGTATATTTTATTGATATATTACTCTTAAACGTAGTGGTTTGGTCAGTTGAATATTATTATTTTACATATGCCATGATTTTATGTGATTCTCAAACGTGCCAATAGCTTATGAATGCGAAATTGATGATAAATTACCAAGCATAATTTTTTCAAAGTGAGCCGCAATGGTGATGTGTTCCATATAAACGGGGAAATACGCAGAAGTGCTGAGACGATATTTTCTCAATGTGTTTTATGTGCCCAAAAAGTGTGTATGTACGCGGAATAATGTGTTATGAAGTGTTCAATACGACCTTGCGGATTGGAGTAATAGTTGCGCATTTTGGAAATCCAGCAGTTGGTACACTGTACTATAAGTCGGCAGTTGCGGAATTAAATGAAAAATATCGGCTTCGTTTAAATGACTATAGTAGTCGACATACACCATGAATACCTCAAAATAAACAAACACTGTCCAAGTTTTGAGAAAAGCCAGTCCATTAAGACAATACCAATTAGGGGTAATGCAACCTTTTTCGCTTGACACCATGTAACTAACCGTACTTGTAAGGATTAAATTTGAATAATATGTAATTTTTCTTCCAAAGTAAACGTACCTCGCTGTGGTGCAACAAACACCTCGCCCGCATGGTACGGGAGAAACTGCGTTGAATCAATCTTTTTGACTGATAAGCCTGTTTGTGGAGTGATCGATTGGTTGGTTAACAGACTAGTCGTGGTATTACGATGAAAATCTACGTTCAGCGTTGCTGACGATTTCCGGTGAACTATGTCTTGTGATGCCCCGAACGGCGTGACTCCATGTTTAGATAGCTATTCTTATCGCACATATACAGCTATCCATTTACAGAAATCCAAACAGATTTTTATGGTGCATAATGTTTCTTCTATATAATCTCACCGTCGCTTTCATCAACGCCATCCAATCGAACCATCCTTGGCAAGGTCGAACCCCCACCCAGCGGCCGATGGCACTCATTTCGAGGCGACTGCACGTAAAACGTCTCAAGGTAGGTTTACAATGCCTCAGAAACCTCAGAAATATTAAAGTTCGCATACCGCACACGAACGTTAGCAGCATTCCTACAGTACGCATGATCTAACAGATATTGATGACTACGTAGACACTGTTGGTTTGCCAACATATTTCGGAGTGGTACACAATACCAGGAAATATATTTCACTAAGAATGGTTTGTTTGTTTGTTTTTGGGGTATTCATGGTGTTTGTCGACTACTATGGTCATTTACACCAGGCCGATATTCTTCTTATTTTCCGTAACTGCCGACTTATAGCACGGCCCACCTCTAGGCTTTTTGTAAGACACCGCTGACGCGGATGAGGTGGCGAGGAGGAGCCTAGGTAAACCTCCAACACTTAGGTGTCGGAATTCGGAAGTCGACCTCGGTCGGACTCGAACCCGCACCCATTGGTGTTGCAGCCGCGGATTATACCACTGCGCTATCTCGCCACCCACTAAGAATGGTGAATGGTGAATCGTCCCAGTCTATGTCAATATTGATTATTTTAACTCGCAAGCAACGTCTAGTGGCACATTGCCTAGACGGCCCAGAATAAAAATATGCAGTTCGATTACAAAAATTGATTTCCACTGAGACTTGACGCTAAACTATCACAATAGTACCTGCGCCGTATTTAGAAGTTCCATTGGCTATTAATCAAAACTTGTCTTTCACAAAGTTATGTTGCTATTTTCGTTGGGATTAGCAATTACAAATAGTTTTGCAGAAATGGGCTGCAAAATTCACAGCGAAGATTCAAACGCACACTGTCGATTAAAATGTGTAGACACTGATATATTATAATTGTATATTCAATGAGATTTCACCCGTGGGCCTCAAGTTAAAATTTTACCCAAATCCAATGTACATATGCTTAATATTCACAAATTCATCCGCACTTTCGAAAGACTCTTCCTGAGCAACACCCCAGTCGCCGCAGACGCTGTGACCGACTGATTTGTGCGGACTTCCACTCAACTCCAGCAGACTGCAATGCAATTTCTCTGCGATTCTCCAATACTCATTCGGATCAGCGGAAACACGCGACTTCGAAATTCGCCGATATTTAGCTGATTGATCAGTTCGATACAGTCGTCCTCTGTGTCGTAATTGAAAATAGTAATTAATCTCCCATACGTGTCGCTGACCACTCGTTTCATTGACATGTTGCAATTTTTAATGATGATTGGCTCAGAAATATCCTCTGCCGAACTGATCGTCCCTCCGGTCATAACAACGCCACCGAAATGAACTGCTTCGTCAACGCACTTTTCTAGTCTTGTACGTGATGTCTCATTTATTAACCGCCCAAAATTTATTCCGCTTTCAAAAACATCGCCAACAACAAGCTCTCTGTTAACAACGCTCGTCAGCTGTGACACAAATTCGTCGTGAACGTTGGACTGCACAAAAATATGGTTTGCACCCGCGAACGTTTGGCGCGAACTGAGGAATATACTCGCGAACATGCTCTAGACCAGTGGTTCCCAACGTGGGCGATATCGCCCCCCAGGGGGCGATTTGGCGATCTAGGGGGGCGAAAATGACGAAGGGGGCGATAGGGGGGCGAAAATGGACAAAGGGGGCGATGGGGGGCGAAAATAGCGAAGGGGGCGATGACGCGTCAAAACGGCTGACCTTTTTTTTTTTTTTTTTAGTCATCCACCTAGCAATTTGGAGAGAAAAAACGTTATTTTCAGCTCTGAGCGGAGAAAGATGACCTTTTTTTAGTCAACTCGCTGGTGATTACAGTCTGTATGCCCAATTATCGGTGCACAAAATTTGGGGGGCGATGATCAGTGTTGACCTTGAAAAGGGGGCGATCGGTCGAAAAAGGTTGGGAACCACTGCTCTAGACGGCGTTGTCCAGGTCGCAGGAGTTTAACACTAGGAAGGAAGTGCTGACACGATTTTGCAAGCATACCCGTTTTCCCGTGAGTCTCGCCTGCCTAGAAATTTCTGTACCTAAAACACCCGATCCGGTGAAGGACACACACCTGATTGAGGGATGTGTACAGAGCAGATTTCCAACAGACGGTATATTCGGTCTGCTGCAGGGTACGACATTAAGGACACCACGATGAATTCCCGCTTTTTGGGCTAGCCGTGCTAGAGCAAGCGAAAAATGGTGTCTTATCTGACGGCTTAAGTACTACAGTACACCCTGCGCTTAGCGCCGACGCCAGTATTCTAGCGGGGATCGCGATGGGTGAGTCACACGGAGTCAATACCGATACGACTCCCATAGGTTGTCGCTTTTTCATCATAGTTAACCTGCTCGATTCTGCAGAAATAGGCGATTCGATCATTTTTGTACAGTCTTCGGCATAGTAATAGGTTATCAGCGGCGCATTGCACTTCGCACATAGCCTATGAGACTGGTTTCCCATTCTCAAGCGTAATAACTTCCACTACACGTTCCTTTTCGGAAATCATTAAATCACACCATTTCCGTAAGATGGTCGCTCTTTCTCCGGCAGATGTCCTTTTCCACGGTCCGAAAGCTGCGGATGCCGCGGACACTGCCGCAATTGCGATAATCTCGTCGCAGTCTGCCGCAAATCCCATCAAGATGTTTTCATCGAATGGGTCGAGAAAGGGATATTTGCTTAACGGAGCTAGCCATTCTAATGCTTTGTGGGATATAAAACGAGACTTGGGCGCAGGACACATTCTAACTTTCGCGGTTTTGTCGAAACGCGCCGTGGCGGAAAACGCACGCAGACAGCCCACTATTAACAGCTTGCTTCCAATCATGCCGTCTTAACGAAGTCATGCGTGCGGCATTCGACGCATTTTTATGTACGGTAGCAATCACGTGATTCGTGACATACTAACAACGCTGCAATCGTTTGATATACAACAAGTCTTCGTCGTACCATAATCCTACCAATCAATCTACTAATATATCAAAAATTAGCAAATTATGTTAGATCTATGCTGGCAGGGTATGGGTTATATGCTGTAATGTCGGTAATTTCGTAGTCATCTACTTGTTCATGGCGGCATGTGGCATTTGCATGGGTGTCGAGCAGCCAGAAATAACATAAGTTGTTACACCGCAATGTAGGTATCATAATTATGTAACGTAAATGACAACAGCCGTTGAATTACTAAATAGCCGATACAGGAAGACGAAGGATGCTACAGTTCATTAAAAGTAGAATCTGATCACTAAAATCATGTTTGAATCATTTTATTTATCATCAAGAGGTGGTCAAATAGCCATCGTTGATACTCAAGTATGCAAGTAAAATAGCGATTTCTAAGTATGAAAAAAGTACGCATTGTCAAGTAGATGTGGAACTAGCCTAACATTATAGCCGCTTGTGTATGTAGTGCAAGGGAGTTTATGTACTGGAGTCCAGCGGAAAAGTGATAGTATATACTTCCTTACGTACCACCTCGGGTTATCGGATCATACGTAGACAACAATGTGTCCCGTCAAAATGACATCATTTTAATATGTCTGCGAATATTTCCAAGAGTTGGCTGTTCCCGAATGCATTTTATATCCAACATATCAATCGCGATGATTTTGTCATCAATAATACAAACTTATAACTCCAACCCACGCATTCAATTGGGATGGTTTATTTTAAGATATTGCGCTATAGGAATTGCGTCGCTAATCCTAAAACCACAATAATTCTCGTCAAACATCACCTAATCAAGAGTAATAGGTATGATTGGTCGTAATGATTATAAATGACTATGCGCCAATCAAAGACATGTACATAAAAAATTCCCGGCGAGAAGACTGATTAATTCGCGCCAATCTGGTGTATTGATTTTTGCAGGACGAGTATATGAATAAACGATATAGTTATTCTGTTCGATTGAGTTTACTCAGTTAATTAAAATTTCGTCAAATGGCGATTGGTAGCAGTTTCGAATTTGACAGCTGGCGATGTGAATATCTCCATGTGTAAAATGAGTGTAGTAAAAATTTCATCATGAATAACAAATGCCATTATTGCTGGTGGATAGTAAACTTGCTGTAATAGGTATTGGCGTCAGTGTAGCATTACTACGTTTACGCACGAATATGCGTTTTGTTATCCATTTCATACAAAAATATGCAATCTTCAGATTTTCAGCATTTCATTATCATTTGGTATCCACCGACATGTATGACCTCCAAGATCCTGGCTGTTTTAAGTCACCACTTGCGCGGATCACTTGCTGACGAGGAACCTAGACCAGGAGTCGACATTTAGGTAGGATATTTGGAGTCGACCTTGGTCGGACTCGAACGCACAACCCATCGCTGTTGTAGATGTGGATTTCAGCACACTACACCGTAAATCCGCGAGGTCGTATTGAACACTTCATAACACTTTTTTCTGCGTACAGACACACTTTTTGGCCATATAAACGCATTGGGCCATTATCGTCGCAACGCTTTTGCGTATTTCTCCGTTTATATGTAACACTTCGCCACTGCGGCTTATTTTCAATAAAATTTATGCTTGGTAATTTATTTATCAATTTCGCATTCATAAACCATCGGTAGGTTTGGAGATCACATAAAATCATGGTATATGTAAAATAATGTTATTCAACTGACCAAACCTCTAAGTTTAAGGGTAATATTACAATAAAATATACATATTTCCCTGTGACGCAGAGGGGTCACCACCCTCGTTACGGTAGAGCGCGCTTGATTTCAATTTCGAATTTGAATCGGTGGTTCGTCAGGCTTCAAGCAGAGAGTAGGGTACACGAAAAGACTTGGCAGAATGGATATATTGAAGCAGTTTCTGCTACCTGATGGCGTAAAGGATCATGACGTCCATGTACTGTAAGGTATGGAAATGCGGTAAATGTTATTGAATATATGTAATGTGAGAATAGTCATAAAATGAGCTCGTTTTGACATTGCAGTAAGGTCGTTTGTTTTAGTAGGCTACTGATATCCCTTATTCATATGAATGTTCTTCAGATGTTTTGTAGTATATGATTCCTCTGATCTTATTGCTGGAGGATCGAGCTTCGAATCTGATAATATACCAGGCTGCGACCAGGTACAACTTGCTGCTGGGAAGCTGCTATCGAACTAGCTTTTTTGTTATATAGACAGGCCTGTTTATTTTTGGATTTCTCCAAAAGTAACAAAAATAGCCTAGTTTTGGATGTTTTCAAATTTTATTTTTGGAGAATCTCCAAAAATAAGAATTGAAGGTGTTTTTAAGCCATAATACTACTAGAAAACTTCACCGAAAGTATGTTATTATCATGTATTCATGTGCTTCAACACATCGACATCATCAATGATCTTGATATAACTTTCCAATACTTTCTTCACAAAGTCTTTGGCCTGAAGAATGGCTTCCAATTAAAAATCAGTCAGTGACGCCCTGTAGAGAGCCTTCTCCCAGTTGATTATCGAGAAATCGGCTTCGACCGTCGCAGTTGTGGGAAACATCAAACCATATCGGTCCAAAGAACTGTCGGATGGTTTCAAACTCTTCAATCTTCCAAACCTTTGCTCCTGACAAGCGCACGTCATTATTGCGCTTGAAAGTGACGTCTATTTTGTATCGGAGAGATATGGATTGGAATTGGTGTTTAATATTCTGTATCTACTCAGGTGCCCACCCCGGTGTTTGTCGATCAATTCACTGAGCTGCAACTACAGTAGCATATATATATGTATCACTCTCGTTGATAATATTAGAATCTAAAAGAGCAAGAAGTGTTCGTTCTGGCCTGCCTACGAGGTTGCACCACTTGGTGTGGTAAACAGGGCAGGACCCTTTCATTGTCGGCAACTTCAATTTTCCTAAAGCCGTCGGTGAGCCCTGCAATAAATTCTCCCTGCTGCCTCGAACGTGGACTGCTTCTCCTCTTCGTCGATATTATCGAGAACGTCGAGGACTGCACAGTGCACACCCCTGATCATCCACGCTGCGTGCCTCAGTGAACTTGATAGCCCAGCACCCTCTAACCAGAAAACCTTCCTTGCTGCGGGTGTCATTGTCGCAGTCCTCAGCTGGGCACTGAGCTTGAAGGCGTTCGACCAGGCGATGGAGCTTCTCTTGCTGCTCCACAATCAGATGGGTAAGTCCCTGAAGCTTCGTGACGGTGGTGCTCAGTTCCGTGGCCATGCGATCGAGGACGATTAGTTGGATCCACCACTGCGGCTAAGGTGCACAGGCCGGACTATTCTCCTTTATAACTCCGAGGAGTAGGGCACGGTGTCTAGTTAACCAGTGGTCATCTTCTTAATTGAGAACCAACAGGTGTCAACAAACTTGGGGTACGTACTTTTCATCTCCTGGATCAAGTTCGGTTGCTGTCCGAGGTAACCATTCAGTCCCATCATCGTGTGGACGAAGTGATTGCTGTAGAGGTGGCGGTATTCGGCCTGCGCCACAAGTCCAGTGGTGCAGCCCGCGCCACTCTCGTACGATTTCATACCATTGTGCCTCTTCAACCCTTGTCGCCACGCCTCTGGTCCTTCCAGTGAGTGGATGTAGCCTACTTTTGGCGTTTCGGAGACCCCCTGCCTCACACACATGCTGTTTTGCGTGTGTTTTTGTGAGTTTCCTGGTTGTTTCAGCAGTATTTACACTCCTCTGACTCGTTTATTTCACTAAAAAATTTGAAAAAAAATCATCCAAAAAATGCTTATTTTTAGATGTTTTCAAATCTTATTTTTGGAGAATCTCCAAAAATAAAACCCAATATCCAAAAATAAACAGGCCTGTATATAGATAAAGGGATGTTCTCTCCATCCACACTGAATTAACCCTATGTAGGCGATATTGTGGACAAGTACTGCAATGTCAGCAATTGGATGCCGGTATGACAGTCATGCAACGGTAGTAGTATAGTAGATCGCTCGTGACCTGGCAGGGGCTCTTATGGGTGCGGTGGCGAGCGGCTGGGAAATCGGGGTGGCGAGCGGCTCTTATTTCTTATGGGTGCGGTGGCGAGCGGCTATTGCGTCTTATGGCGGGGGTGGCGAGCGGCTCTTATTTCTTACGGCGGGGGTCGCAAGCGGCTGGGAAACCCGGGGTGGCAAGCGGCTCTTTTGTCTTATGGCGGGGGTGTCAAGCGGCTATTGTGTCTTGTGGTCGCACGGTAACCCTTTTCAGTATAGGGATCGGTCGCAAGCGGCTCTTATGTCTTTTGGCGGAGGTGGCATACGGTTATTGCGTCTTATGGTGGGGGTGGCAAGCGGCTATTGTGTCTTGTGGTCGCAGATCTCTGGTGATCCGCTATGTGTTCTTATGGGTGCGGTCATGAATCCCCCTTTCGGGTATATGCATCTCTCGACCGGTGTTGAAGAAGTATCAGGTATGGAAAATAGTCACGTGATTGACTCTTAGTTAATGTGTATACCTCAAATTATTATATATGTCCGATTCGAGGTAATCCCAACGTTTACGGTGATTACGACTTCAATATATCGTTATTCTTATGGCGGAGGTGGCATGCGGCTATTGCGTCTTATGGATGCGGCGGTGATTCGTACTTTCGGGTATAGGCTGCGTTGACATGTCGTACTTTCAGCAAAAAGGTGTGAAATAGTTTGGTGAATCTAGGAATCACTAGCAAGGTAATATTTGGTAATTAGTTTACTAGAGAGCCGGCGTAGACGGCGATACGAATATCAACAATAGCCGCGTTCACAAACTAACACTTCAAATAGGTGTGAAATAGTTTGCAAAACCCCGCGATCGCTGACAAGATAATGTCTCGGACATAACCATCTTTCGCGACTTGGTGTTACAGGCATATCGATCGCTCACGCGGTGAAATATTCGTAAGCAGTTTGGCACAGAACTTGATACTGCTCGTAAGATTTAATAAGTAACGAATAACAGACCGTCAGTGTCGGTAACTTGAATAGCGACAAATTGTCACTTATTTTTTCTCTAACCCTAATCCTTTGTGAAGTGAACGCTTATTCAAAAGGTGTGAAATAATTTTAAAATCCTACGACCGCTCACAGGGTAATGCTCCAGACATAGCGATCGCTCATGATTTGGTGTTACAGACATACCGATCGCTCACAAGGTAATATTTCCGTAACTAGTTTGTCACAGAGTCGTCGCAGGCGGTGATTCGTGAACCAACAATTTGACACTTTCTGGTGGTCGCTATATGTTTTGACACTTCAGAACGTGGTTGACTTTAGTCGTATGATAAGAATCATGCGAATATACAAGTAATGTGTCAATTTGTCAACTTGAAATGAAACTCACTAAACAGCTCAAGTGGATTCGTATCTTAATGTTTTAATTCGGTATAACTCTGATCCTTTTAGAAATTCTTTTAATGCGATCTTTTGAATCGACCGTAACCTGAATATTACTGACGCCGACTTTCAGCCAGATCGAATTATTCGCACATTCCGCGTCGCTGTTTTCACACCTATAGAATCAACACCAAGAATCACAAGAATCAAGAATCAAGAATCACAAGTATGTGTATTATACAGTTATTGTCTTTATCAACTTGAAATCAAACTCTTAACAAAAACACGCAACTTATCATTTGTCAACTCTAGCATTACCAAAAAATCGGGTAGGTCTATTATTGATTGAAAATCCTTGAGTCCTTATTATCAAAAATGTTATAGTGCGGCGTCGGAATCCATTCGCGGGGTGTACTAAAGGTAAATTCAGATAATCCAAAATGAAATATCTCGACTTTGACATAGTCTGAATTGAAATAGATTGACAAACATAACTACCAAGTTTCGCCCAGTCACATTTCGAAATTATACGCATATCGATTTGAAACAAGCAATGAAATATTACAGCTATATTCGCGATCCGACTTTCCGTTTGACAAAGATAGTTTCAGAAATACTATCACTATGATCTCTCAACATTTTAACATCTTGCCATACACAAAAGAGTAAAATACAAAAACCTTGTCAAGTCAATCCGTTTGTTACTTACCCAACCAACTCAACAGTATCCTTATGAAAAGTAGACAAGACTACGCGAGTAATCACCACAATCCAAAATCCATAGCAAGTTCGGTTGTATTCATAGTCCGCCAACTCGTATTTTTTTTTTATTCACTGTAAAAGTCGTTACTATTCTGTAACCTAAAGTAAATACTACTCGGTGCGCACAACTTGAGATTAACATATGTTTTGAGTATATGATATTTGAATGTCTGACCAACGTAGTTAAGAATTCATTTCTTACGATCGAACACCGGTGTTACATTGAAAGTTATCATGTTGTAAACATCCTTATTAACACATTGGTTTGACATACGAGATTTTGTAATAGTAGATCATGACTTGATTATTAAATTACGATCGGCGTCGTACAATTATTGTGGCCAGGCCCCATTTTTACCTGTGAATATATCACTCTAATGATATGCGTTGCATACTGTACCGTTCGCTGTATCGAGAGCACCAATGGTAGTTGAGTGAATAACCAAGATGGACAAATATACCCGTTTGTTTGTCTGAATTTTACATTGGATCTCCAAGCCTTCCGTCGTCTATGCCACCGATTGAATATACAAAATTGATTTTATTGACCTCGCGATGCAATAACGAAGTCCTGGAGGGTATGATGATGTTGTCTATAGGTCATACCGATGTGTGCATAAACAGCCAACATTTGTACACCGACACATTGTATGTAATGTCATAAACCATATTTACGTGAATACTTGGTAGGGTTGAACAATCGTAAAATATATTCGATATGTATTGTCATTTTTCACGAAAAAAAAAATCAAGGGTTGTGAATCTACATGTTTAATTACATTTGGTCATTGGTTCTGCTTTATCGCTTTGCATTGAATATCCGGATCCGGTTATGAACTGACCTGTATTGGGTTTGTAATACCATACTGAATGCGGCGATATGTATTGACCAAACCGATTACCGCTACATATCCCTGTACGTATAATCTGTATAGGGTGAGCAAGAAAATTATTTACAAGTAACCTGGAATCGTTAGCACGATGGGTAGCATGCATTCCTACATTTTCCGAAGATTGTTATCCGTGTATCAACCAGTTAACAAAGTCGGGGGATTACAACTTTAGACGGATTGATTCTGGAAAATCTAAAGCACGAACCCGGACATCGCAGTCATATCGAAATAGCGCATTGTTATTGTGTGTGTGTGTGTGTGGCTAACCGTCGATTTTGATGGGATGCACCAGAACATGTGAGTATGCGATTACACAAATGTATCGGAGTCGTTGTTGGTGTCTATTTTATCACTGTCTGTTGTAACAATATACAAAAATATCAAATTGGCCGGTGTGGTGGTCAGTTTTCAAAACGAAAATGGTATTGTTACCCAGGGAAAAGATAGATTTCCAAGTGAAAACGGTATTGGTACTCAGGTAAATGATAGTTTTTCAAACGAAAAAGGTTTGTTACCCAGGGAGAAAATATATTTCCAAAAGAAAATGGATAGTTACTTTAGGTAAAAGTATTTTTCCAAGTGAAAATGGGTTGTTGTTGTTGTAGGAAAAAAATAAATTTGCAAACGAAAAGGGTTTTGTTACTCTAGGAATGATAGAACCCAAAGTGAAAATGTATTGTTACTCTGGGTAAACGATAGATCTCCAAAGGAAAGTAATGTTTTTACTCAGGTAAACGACGACCCTCCGAGTGAAAATGGTTTGTTGCTCAGGGAAAAATATATTTCCAAGTGAAAATGGTTTGTTGCTCAAGGAAAAAATATATTTCCAAGCGAAAAAGGTTTGTTACCCGGGGGAAAAATATATTTGCAAGTGAAAAAGGTTTGTTACCCAGGGAAAAATCGATTTCCAAAGGAAAGGGGGCTTGTTACTCTTGGAAACGATAGACCCCCAAGTGAAAATGTTTTGTTACTCTGATTAAACGATAAATCTCCTAAGAATAATGGTATTTTTACTCAGGTAACGGCCGACCTCCAGGTGAAAATGGAAATTTTACTTGGGTAGGTATCGTATGTTTAGTGTCGTTGGTGCTGTTAAACGTTGTCGCCGGTAGCCGTTGGGATACTATTACGAGTGTGAAAATGATTTACACGTCCTGTGCAGAGTATCGCGACAGTGAACATATTTTTTGCGTGATGAAACAAGATCGCTGTTTAAATTTTAATGCATTTCGATTACCGAGTTGCTGTACAATAGAGATGACTCTACATTAGGCCGTGCTGTGTACTTCGATTAAAACCACAAGACCACCTGTAAATCTATTCACACAACTCGATGATGTTGATATAGTGTTACTAAAATGAATTATTACCTATTTACACAACATAAAAATAACAATTCATGTCGTAGTAAGTAGGTTTCGTGAACTCGTGCTTGATGAAAACGAATGGTGACAAGTCTGTGTTTGGGTTTGAGTGAAAAATAATTATTTAGAGTAGTGACATTTTGTGACCAACGAATGCAAATCGATCATGATATTACAATAGACGCTTTCGTCAACATACCGACTTGGCACAGGAGAAACACTTTCACGTTTTTTTCAATAACTGGATTCTCGAGACTTGTTACTTGTACCATGTACCGTTGGTGTCTATAACGGCCATTTTGTATGATAGTACGTTTAGCTGTTTTGTTGCTAGGGCAATCACTTGATGACTCAGCACTTTTTGTTAGCAAAGTAGATTGATTTGTGTGTAACATGTAAGCACCGTAACTAGAAAACATATGTACTCTGTTGTTGGAGTAGCTGATTTATTGCTATGACATGGACATATCCTGAAGCCTTGGTTGGTTTGTTGTCTTACGAAAGAAGAGGCGACCTCGGTGTCGTAAATTGTGTTAACTAAACCCGGATGGATACCACAATTGTGTTGGACTTACACATGATATTCGCATATACTGTACACATACAAACTTTTGTGTAAACAACTCTGATGTTTCTGTTAATACTAGTTCTGTGTTGAACTATTTGATTATTAAGATAAATGAACAACCATTCAGACAATAAAGGTCTTGAGGTATCGAAACAGTTTGAAAGCGTCACCAATCATTGTACAGGTTCGTAGCATGGGAATATCGAGTATTTTCGTGTAACATGAATATATTTCGTATGCCTTCGGTAAGAAATGAGTTGCGTGGGGTAATCATACACAACCTACAAAAGTTAAACTTGTAGCGTTTGATTGCCTACTTTTTATAAATGTCTTTGTGATGTTAAAAGACGGCTGAGTTTACATTTACATTAAGCGGAGAAACTCAAGAAATATGAGTATCAATATGAGTGGTATATTATTTTTCGCGGTATGCATCCAATCTTCTAAGCATAACTTGTCAAAAATTTATCATGTCATAGAAACGCCGGTTGTTACGAATTCGAAAGAAATGTACTTCGATTATCACGATGATGGAAATTAAGATCAACGCAATATTTCGGAGGTGGATGTGTATCGTTTGGTATGTTCACCAATCACTAAATGACAAAAATATCAAACTGCGCATACAACTCGGTTAGGTAAACGATACAGTTACAAGTCGGATGTGATCTCGATTTACAGATGACAGCTTGATGATGTAAAGCTCAACCACTCAAATGTGTTCATTGCCAAGTATTTGACACAAACAAAATATCGAATGGAGACCAACAAATTGGTTTCATTTCCGAGTGAGTGAAAATTGTTTTCTGATGGACATATATGATTTACATTTAGTAAAACGATCTACACCGATTAAGGACGCTGTTTCATAGCCGATGAGTGAGTGGAATTTCATAGGGTTTGATTTAGCGAGTTAATTACCGGCGATTCAATCACATACAAGTAAGTTCTTTTAGTGACTATGATTACATCTACTTTGACGAATGACAATGGGAAGATTTCTAATTTCTCTGATCGTCTGTGTGTTTTACAAATAATTGTAGTACGCCTAACTATAGGATACATTTAGCAAACGTCATGCAAATTGTTTTTGTGATGACAACGACTTTCAGTAGTCTGGTTAAATGATGACAACTATTTTAGGCGGTTCAAATCGGTATCACTACTTTGAACGACAATACAAACAGATTTCTGTAGATTTCAGTGTAGGACATATTTCGATTTTAATACGGCTATCAGTTTTATATATTACCCAAGTGTAGTAGAATAAGGTGTGCCCAGTGAAGATATTCCAGATCGCTTCTGTGCTGATCAAAGCCTTGAAGTGTAAATCTGTAGACTTCACAATGTTTTTACATTTAGCGCCTACGACAGAGAGTGTGGATGTAATTGAGTATTGGTCGCACGCTTCGAACGATGCTCGATATCCAAAAGTGATATTTTACCACTCTGTAAAGTGCATATGTTTCAAGTCCTGTCACAACTCCGACAACAAATTGTATCAATTGCTGGATTCAATAGTAACGACATGAAATTGTGATATACTGACTCTATACGTAGTCGTTTCAATTAGCCGTCACGAATTTGACCAATAAAGCATTTTGCATCGGGTGTTCAATGTTTGAATAACGAAATTGTTGTTTCATCTTTAGTCTTGGTTACTGGAAACAACTACATTTGTAAAAATATTTTCTGATATCCGTAATACGCAGAGTGATTTGTACCAACATGGAATATCTTTCAAATCAAGAACATTTCGCACATGTAAGTCTAGTTTTACAAATCAATATGTTAATAACAATGTTTCTGAAAAGTTTGTTGGTATCGTAATAACTTTCAACACAACCCCGGTCTAATTACGTCGTAATTTAATAATCAAGTCATGATCTACTATTACAAAATCTCGTATGTAAAACCAATGTGTTAATAAGGATGTTTACAACATGATAACTTTCAATGTAACACCGGTGTTCGATCGTAAGAAATGAATTCTTAACTACGTTGGTCAGACATTCAAATATCATATACTCAAAACATATGTTAATCTCAAGTTGTGCGCACCGAGCAGTATTTACTTTAGGTTACAGAATAGTAACGACTTTTACAGTTGAATAAAAAAAAAATACGAGTTGGCGGACTATGAATACAACCGAACTTGCTATGGATTTTGGATTGTGGTGATTACTCGCGTAGTCTTGTCTACTTTTCATAAGGATACTGTTGAGTTGGTTGGGTAAGTTACAAACGGATTGACTTGACAAGGTTTTTGTATTTTACTCTTTTGTGTATGGCAAGATGTTAAAATGTTGAGATATCATAGTGATAGTATTTCTGAAACTATCTTTGTCAAACGGAAAGTCGGATCGCGAATATAGCTGTAATATTTCATTGCTTGTTTCAAATCAATATGCGTATAATTTCGAAATGTGACTGGGCGAAACTTGGTAGTTATGTTTGTCAATCTATTTCAATTCAGACTATGTCAAAGTCGAGATATTTCATTTTGGATTATCTGAATTTACCTTTAGTACACCCCGCGAATGGATTCCGACGCCGCACTATAACATTTTTGATAATAAGGACTCAAGGATTTTCAATCAATAATAGACCTACCTGATTTTTTGGTAATGCTAGAGTTCACAAATGATAAGTTGCGTGTTTTTGTTAAGAGTTTGATTTCAAGTTGATAAAGACAATAACTGTATAATACACATACTTGTGATTCTTGATTCTTGTAGAGTTATACTTGGTGTTGATTCTATAGGTGTGAAAACAGCGACGCGGAATGTGCGAATAATTCGATCTGGCTGAAAGTCGGCGTCAGTAATATTCAGGTTACGGTCGATTCAAAAGATCGCATTAAAATAATTTCTAAAAGGATCAGAGTTATACCGAATTAAAACATTAAGATACGAATCAACTTGAGTTGTTTAGTGAGTTTCATTTCAAGTTGACAAATTGACACATTCGGGGCCTACGATATTTACGGCCTTATCTGGTACATTACACTTGCAAGAGCTAACAGGCCGATGGTCCCAAAACAGAAATTCGCGATTACTCTTGACGTAATAATGGGCGAAAGTTTTGATAGGACGATTACTCGCAACGTAACAATCGGCGATTGTCTCGATTTCGCTTCTCATACCGGACTCTTCGCATTTTGCAGCGAGTTTTCGAGTTGAAAGTTGACAGCTATGTTTTAAGCTGCCGTGTTTACCGTCTTATACTATTAGGCAGGCTAGAGTAATGCGATTGAAATACTCTGTAGCAGACCCCCCAAGTTTGAGTTGAAGTTTTTGAGCTCGCCGCCGCGTTTGAAATGTTTCAGGATGATGCTGTGATTAGCCAAATGCTCCAGTGACGATATTCCGTATACAGTGTAGTGGGAAACGTTTAGCTGTCGTTTTGACCGGCTTACAGCGTGACGTAGGATACCGCTATGCAGTGGTTTAATAATTCTTTCTGACAGTGCCAGTGCGTATTATGTATATGGCGAAGAATTGGTGGCCTTTCTTCCAGTTACTTTTGACTGATTGTATATACTTGGTGACTCAGGTTTAGCTTAAGGTAAAATAATTGATAATGGTCAATAAATGCTGTGCTTATGGTTGTATGGCTGGATATTTGACAACTAAACAAAAAGTTTCAATTTCCATTTGAGGATTTGGAGTTACAAAAAAATGGATATCTTTTGTGAATGGACGTGATTGGAAGCCAACGAAGAATTCTGTAATTTGTGCGTTGCACTTCGAAGCAAAGTACATTAAAGACTGTGGCTTTCGTTAAAAAAAAAACTGATTTTGGATAGAAAACCAGTTCCTACCATCCGATCGGAGCATGAGCTGCAACGGCCTTCATTGATCCCGACTTTGACCCCTTGCAGAAAACCACTGAAGAGAAAGATATTTCAGAATGATCAGTTGAAAGATTTTGAGCTGTCTGATAAAATGAGCAGTTTATAAGATTTGACCAAGTCCCACACTCCAGAAAGCTATATAGCCTACCATATACAGAAGAGGGTAATCAATATGTAATTTTCTACGGTATGGAATTCAATGATGACTAGGTGTGGCGTGGTGCATTATTCAACTTCCCGAAATATCTCGAAAATGTATGAGACAAATCCGAGCACAATTTACTGGAAGAACTTTTCGAGCCAAGAAATTTGTCTTTCCTCCATTCTCATTCGCCGTTGATTCTTCAGGTGTATCATCACCCGGCGGATTTATTGCATGGAGCGATCTTCACAAAATCAGGGAATCTCATGATAATGATTCGAATTTGCGGAAAGCGTCAAAAGTGATATATGCCTCGTTATATCCAAACAATAACAAGCAGAATGTCAACTTAGCTCTTGCTCCATTCTATGAGTCGACTATAGCAGCTTGCTAAAGTTACTTGCCTCTCACGGAAGATATGGCTTCATTCTTGAACCTGATTAATGCTTGGTTGACAATTCCCACGGTATAGGCAGATGTGTGTGTGTGTGGGGGGGGGGGGGGGGTTCTGGTTGGTTCAACAGAGTTACTAATCCTGAACAGATAATACTGCTCTGTTCCATCCTAAAAATTGACGTCAAGCTCAAGTCATTTTTACCATTTCAAAAAAGTCATTGAAGAAGTGGCTATTGAAATTACCGAATCATTTCCATCTCCTTACAGTGAGACGGTGTCGTGCGTAGTTGCTGGGTAAATTGTAAGCAAGTTCATGATATTCCGACTTACTCGATCGTGGGGGACTGGTTACTCCCGCAGAACCACTTGCCGTGTTTGTTTCATCCAATTTTTTTATCCTAGATTGTTCTGATAAAATCATCTGCCCTCACCCTAGTCGCAGTGAATAAGTTTTGCATCGTTTTTTATTTGGGGGGAGGGGGGGGGACTTTGCACTTTGCATGTTATGATCATCGAGATCAAGCTTTGAAATTGGCAACAAAATCATTGTGAATATATATTACAATAACAAGCAGAAGCTAGTTAATGCCTCTGTGAGAAAAATGCTTCAAAAACGGACTTTAAAACAACGACAGTTGAGCAAATATCATATGATCGACCGAAAAGATCATCGCTCTATCAAATATGCCGGACCTGATGTGTGGAACGTATCCCGCCGGCCATCCGACAGTCAACGAGCATGTCCACATTCAAGTCGAAATACAAGCAATTACTACTAAATAAATACAGTCCATCCTCAAGATTACCGGACCACGACCGACCTATCGATCTCGCTTCCCATGATATGCCGCCCGATTTCTTGTCGCATTCTTTTTCTATACTATCTTCTTTACTTTCATTCAGGGTGCATGCCTCCTCTTTACATCGCCTAGGCCAAGGTGGGTGTCAGATTCCATAGACTACTCCTTGTCGCTTCGACATCTTCCTGTCTTTTCATTGTATCGCATTTTTGTGGTGTATTGAACTGATAAAATTGCTAATAAACCAATGAATGAATGAATGAATGAAAGACGTAGCTTGCATTCTTCGGTGATGCATTTCATTCTCATTACCGGTACTTATGGCCGTAGCTTGTATGCTGCAAGTTAGTTTTTGATACAAGTTGGTTATTGCAAGCAGTTTCTAATATGACATGTGTACCAATTATTCTTCACGTGCTTCAATTGATTTTAAAATGCAATAAAATGGTTTACATGAGCATGTCGCTGTTTTCTCACTACTTAGCCTACTACTGCAATCGGTGGATAACTGCATCTACGAGGTTGTCTCTTGTCACTTTCTGACGGTAAGGTACTGATTTGACCTGTTGTACGAATACATACAGCTTATCTGAGGCGATGCGTCTGGTAGCGTGATGCGAAATCGCGAATTTCTGTTTTGTGAGCATCGGCCTGTTAGCTCTTGCAAGCATAATGTACCAGATAAGGCCGTGAATATCGTAGGCCCCGATGTACCATTAGACCAAGCCGACATCTGTATTGTCCATACTAATATACTAGGGTTGTACAAGGGCAAAGGGCCTTTGCTCCGGTCTACGAGATGGATCTTCGGGGGGGGGGGGGGGGGGGGGTGAGCTGAATCTAGTGAATTGAATGCATATGAGGACTGAGGGCATGGGTGCATTATGTTTAGTCAGGCCCTCTCGAAGAACGGGTTTATGGAAGTTATGAGCTTTCCATTGACATAAGGAGTAAAAAAAGGTGTGGACTCGATAAAGATAATATTGTTTTCGTTCATTACATGGTCGAAATGCCAGCAAATAATTGGGGTAAAATGTCAGATGGTGGACGCTGCTGCTACCAAGTATCTGTACAAGGGCGTCTCATATTTAGGCAAGGATAGGACAGGACACCTCTTCCATAATCTATACATTTGCCAAGCATAGTAATGTGAAGAGTCTGATGTAATCCATCTCGAAACAATGTTGCGTGAATGTGGCTGTACACGCTTGGAGAAGCAAACGAAGTCCCGGTTGACACTATTGTCAAAAGTTGCTTGAAGCTACCCAGGACCAGAAGGAACACAGGAAGCTCCATGTAGCCACACTTTTCAAAGCTATCATCTTGTTGATAAGCGTAACGGCGAGATGCCAGTGTAGAGATCGAATTTGTACACATATATATTGAGTTCACTGCAACCTGAGGTAAATGTTTCGTTCAGAAACAACACAAACAAGAAAACCAGTGACGGTTAAATGTTATAACGAAACAAAACCAGGGGGATATTATTGGTCAGGTTGCAAGACAGTATTTTATGAGGGTACCAACAAGTCGACGATGGTCCGTGCATGTTTTCTTAGAATGTGAATGATCGTCTACTTGCCAAAATGCCGATACTCTAAAAATATGCAAATCGAGGATTAGTTGCAAAATTGAATTATGCAAATCTTATCTGATAAGCTTTATGATATGTCAGCAATAACCAACAATGATGATGTGGCTAAAGCGGATCTGGAACCTACTCTAAATTTTTAAAGAACGTGCTCAAATACCAAATGCACACCAGAGCAACACTTATATGTTACACCAAAAAACGGCGATTTGTTTTATAAGTGTTGACCTAAGGTGTATGAAAAATATTGCAAGTAGCTGTGAGCGCAATAAACAATGGTTTCTGATGCCGTTTGTTGAGATTTGTGCTGATTTTTAGCTCCAGTAAATGCATTTAATCGAAGAAGATTCAACATGCGTCAAAAAAAGCCACATGGTCGTTCTAGGTAGTTCGAAGTTCCGGTAGTTCTAGTGTTAACAATCATTGCTGATCATTGTGCGCGACGGTGTCTGCATTCCGACTATTTAAAGAAGACCTTCGTTGGATGCACGCCGGCTTTTATACCAGACGACTGCTGCCGACTTTTTACCTGGCCAGCGCTGCGGCCTTTCTACCTGACGACTGCGGCCTTTCTACCTGACGACTGCGGCTTTTCAACCTGACGACTCCCGGTTTTTATCTGACGATCGACCGACGCTGTTATTATACCCGATGTTTTATCCTTAGTCTGTTCGAGTTTATGTTGTACAATAAAGTGCTGGCCAACGTATTCGCCGACTCTCTGTTGCGGACCCTTAGAGGGAACGCGGCGTATAGTTCATACTCAGGTAGCGCCCCATAGCGCGCCATACCAGTGTTCACTGCAAGAATACAAAACCGTCACTGGGTCTATAGCTGAATATAATTTGTGACAGGGACTAATCTTACCAGAGCTACGATGATCTATCGCAGAGTTTTCGCTTGGATAATGCATAGTTTTCGCTTGGAATATTATCCAGACTATGCAATGTACCTGGCGTTTCTGTTGATATGTCAAACTACAAACATATTTGAATATAAATGTCCGTTGCTAACATATAACTCTTTCTTCGGTTTCTTCGGTTTTGAAGATTTAAACGGCATATCATTCTCACATCAAACTAATGAAAAACATGCTAATACATGATGCTCATCCATCGCAACCCGACAACATTTTCTGAAAGGTATAACATAATCTTTGTTAGGTCAGTCTGACCTAAAGACTCAAAGCTTTTCGTCTGGCACTGTAAAGCAATGGTGTATCGACGATTAATCCCAATGATATATGAGCAATGAGCATACTAAGGAATCAGTAGGCCAACAACAAACCTACGACAATATTAACCATTGGTGGACAACGGCTTATGGGATTTGCTGTCGAGAATCCCATCGGAGTCAAAAACATTTTCCGTAGGTTCAATTTGAGCCGGTATCATACCTGTAAAGTGAATGGTAGTTTATTCAGTAATATTTATACTTCTTATGGCTTAAAGTTGTCATCATTTGTTTCACGTGAAATGAATTCGTGCAGTAGGCACAGATACTTCCTAATTATTTGTTGCGTCGTGTCATCTAATGGAGGAGCGGGGGCACCACCACCAGTCCCTAATTGATGACGTCGCTGTTGAGCAAATTGTTTTTTCGCTTTCCGTTTCATGTTTCGCCACAGGTTTTGCAGCTGGACAGGCGATCGCTTTACGCCTGTATTTACACCATAGCAATTTACAGCGTAGCTGGCATGGAGAGTTTCATCTGAATAGTATCGATGTTGTGGTTTACAGCGACACCTGGTGCTAGGTGGACACTTTCAGTATCGAATATAAACATTCGGTAATTTCAGCATAGCAACTAGCAGGTTAGCGCTGTAAATTGCTATGATTTCAGTGTTGAGCTGCCGAAGGTGATTCTAGTATTGGATTCAGAGTGTGAATTATTCAAACGAGTGAAACCTGCCTGTTATTTTTACATCTGTGCACTTATTTACGGTTATGGTCGGACGTTGGTGCGGCAACATACGGTAATGTGCACTAATGGTTGCCGACTATGAGCTCTACTTCGGAAGGTTGTGAAAGCAGAGGCGGAAAGTACTGCTGCATTCCCGAATGCACGAGCACAAGTACGAAAAGCAGGCCTAACATCTACACAATATCTACCATTTCTGGAAAGCAGTTTGGAGTGGCATTTGTGAAACCTATCAGATTCAAATTTATAATCTTATGAGCACGCTGTCAATCAACTTGTTTTACTGAGCAGTGACCATCAATGAATGATTGACTGCATCAGAAATATGTGCAATTTTCGATTGACCCATCGCCGAACACTACCCAGCAAACACCCGATATCCCGTGGAGTTACTGGTATGTCCACAATTGTTCCCACTCGTCCCACCTCCCACCCTCAGTTACGGAGGACTTGCTCAGTATGCCCAACATTGGACGTCAATTTATGTAACTCCAGGTGACTACCAGAGGAAGTGAATTTTAGAATGCTCCTGTGCCAGTCACCTATGACCATTCCAGTGGATGTCACAATGGTATGATGCCTGGATGCCACCTACCAGTGATGAGCACCGGAGCGGAGTCGGAGTGGAGTCGGAGCGGAGTTTTGCCAATTTTGTGATACCCGGAGTGGAGTCGGAGTTTACAACAAATATTTTTCCGGAGTTTTACGGAGTATTGTAAGTTTTGCCCGGTGCCCCCGATATCTTTGAGCAGAAGACACTATTGATTACAAACCAAAACACAGACAGTTGACACCTTGTAAAGTTGTAATATGACGGGTAACATGCAAAAATGATTGCCAAGTGCATAAAAATCAGCCATCTGCACTGCAATTGGGGACTGGAGAGTAACCTAGTGATCTAGCAAGACATTTCCATTGAGCAGTGTCTGTAGTTCACAAACTTGAAGCCATCCAACACCATTCGCAGTGCATCATTCGCTCCCTGCCTTGAGATGCAGTCTTTGAATCCACTGCTGAATGTCACCATATTATGAGATAAGATCTTCCACGTTGCTGTCATTGCAATCCACGTTGCTGTCATTGCAGTCTTCTAGATAGTCACATTACATTCCTCCTTGCGTATTTGTTTTGTGGCTAATTAACATGCCACCCCAGTAATTGTGCGAAACATTTACAATCAGCAACATACAGCGGGGCTTCCTTATGGTACAGCCTTTAGCTACCCTGATTCTTCCAGCAAGTTCATGATCATAACGGAATATACCCCATCATCCTGATGAGATGACATTCAACATAGTAATAGGTCCATTTTGTGAAAATGTGTTCCCAACGTTGGTATCAGTTGAAACAAGATAATATCCGATACCACTTTTGTGATAACTTTTCGCAACTTTCATCGTACCGTACTTGCAATTTGCAGTGAGAGATATGGATAATAAGTGTTACATCAATATTATAATATCTGTGAGAAATATACATACGACAAGCAAGTATCTGGATGGAAACAATAACAACTTATGCAATATGTTACATGACTTAATGATTGCATTTCTGAACAACCACACTAAATAACTACGGTACAGCCGTCTGCTCTGCTCTGCTCGCATCAACTCAACTACACTTCCTTCAATAGTGATTGACGTAGTCAGTCATCCAGAACTCTTCTGAATTTTCGTCATGTAATGTTTGGTTTGATTGAGAAATGACTTTGATGTGATAAGAAAAATCAGCACCGCAATCAAGTTTCTGCTGCTGGTCTGTCTCAGACTCCAAATTCCAGATATCATGTATCAGCTTCAAAATTGGTAGTCACTAGTCATTTAGTCAACTCCAAGGAGCGTCGATCGGTGCGTCAGTGATGCATCATGTATGTTTAGTGCAGTGCAGTTCCATCAACTGTTTCATGGCGATGCGGAACTTAATTTACTGAAACCTGTGATGTGATCGTCGATTTCAGTGGTGTTAGTGGTAGTTAGTTCGAACTGACTGGTCTTCCTTCGTCGTTTTAATATAATGGCTGAAGCACCGTCGACGTCAAGTGGGTTACTCACAAAGACGCAGAAAAAGAGTGACGTTTGGAAGGATTTCACTCTGATGCTGGATGATAATAACGGCAAGTATACTGGGTTTGCGAGATGTCAAAATTGCAATGTTCAGCTCAAGCATCACAAGTTTACAAGTGGTACGTCGCATCTTCGAAGACATATCGAAGCGTGTAAGAAGAATTGATCGCAGTTGAAGAAAGTTCGTTTCTTCCAACAGAAAAGTAAGCAAGAAATCAAAGGAGAAGGTGATCATGGGGAACACTGAACGCAGGGTGGAGAATACCGAAGAAGTGCAGGTTTGCCGTGGTGTTGTGCAGAAGACGTGTTTTGCCATTCAGATTTACGGTGAAACGTAAGTTGGATGAGGAGGCTTTATCTTTGAAGCAGAAGCTGTCAGAGGAACTAAGAGTTGCTATCAAGTTTTATTGGCTGGCTGGCATCACCACAGATATGTGGACTGATCTGAAGGGTCGCAGTTCTATTAACTTGACTGTCCATTTTGTTGGAGGGAACTTGACTCTCAGAAGTAATGTTGCGACTGTTCGGCAATTCACGGATACTAAAAAACTGGTATGAATATCAGACAGGCTATTGAATACATCGATTGGGATTCTTCGACAATGGTCTGAATATGTTTCGGAGACTGGACAAGATTCTTCGGGTTATCTCGGAGTCTGGGATTGAGATCCCCGGAGTCGGAGGGACTTTGCCTCAGTGACCAAAGTTGTCGGAGGGACTCGGAGTCTCGAAAAGCAGACTCCGCTCATCACTGCCACCTACACAGGAGTTCGTCAGAATGTCCCTACTTGGAAATCGTTTCTATGAATTCAAGTGTGCATTGTGCAATCAATGCAAAATAGTTTTCTGAATACACTCATGAATGTCATGATACATTTCACCATTTGTAATCTATCGGAGTGAATACGAGAATGTTGATTGATGATATGGCGATGACTTTCTATCGCGCGGAACTTCAGAAGCCCGGCTATCGATGATCGCGGCCGCACATATTATGTACGATGTAGAGACATACAACTATTTTATTGTGACATTACTGGATCGTAATGTCCACATCAAGGCAAAATATGTTATTTCAAATATACCGTATACCCAATGCATGTGAAATCTTCCGACATGAAAACTTGACAACCGTAATAACGGTATGGTGATGACTATTCCAATCACGGAACTATACTCAGTCTGCCCGGCTATTATCGATAATTAAGGCCGCACTGCGCAAGAGGCCAGCGATAATGCATATGAGGCATTCCGATATCTGTCGAGTCTCGAGTGTCGAGCCGAGCACGCCTGTTGCTTGAAATTCATTCAACCATAAAACCAAAAGACCCGTTCTTCTGTCTGGCGAGCATTCGCGCGTGAATCGATTTGAATTTGAAAGAACAGGTTTTGTAGTAATGGCGGAGTGACGGATTTATCACAGGAATGGTTTAGTTTAGAATAGGATACTTAACGGCGTGGATGGATTGTGCCTGCTATTGATTATTATTGATGTTGTCGCTGTCATGAGTACTGGAAAGGCAGAGATCACGGAAGCTTGGTATTTGAGTGCTATATTTATTGAACAGCAACAGCCTCGGTCATCATTAACTGCGATAACCGTAATGAATTTCACTATGATTCTAGTGGCACGTCTGCGCCGCGGTTTATCATGTACGAACGAAACTAATCGACCCGCTGCTAATCGTAAACTTATGCAGTACTTGTAATACTAGCGATGAGCATGATCATGATAATATTTAATTATATGTAATCATTGAAGTTCGATTTGCAGCACAGTGGGTTTCATGTTGTTGTAATATCCAACTTACTGTTTGATGTGTACGGTATATACTATGAAAAGTTTGACATGAATTTCCAAAGACTGCAAGATCCATGCAGCAAACCATGCAGCATTGATGGATGTATTATAGCCAGTGGTTAGGTTTATATAGCTACATAATTTGAAAGTGTATTATAGGATGTTCCTTTACGGAATGTGAGATTGCTGAATTTGTGGCTGAAAACTATAGTTGCGCCTACGCTAATGAATATTAGCATCCCATTGACTGGCATATGTATATTCTCGTATTTGTCGTAATTTTGTGTTGTGTCCACAACAACATTAAAACCATTGATACTAGTCGAGGCTTTCGGTGAACATGTCAAAATGTATGGCTTTATTATTAGTTTAATGTTAGGGTATTCTAGGAACAATCATTATAGTTAACCCAACTTTAACCTCAGCTTAATTTAATGATACCCCAACGCTAAACCAATTATAAACTACATGGATTTTAACATGTTCATGGGGAAGACGGGTTGTCGCAATGTCGGCAATGTCGCCGTGCAACATACTTAAAATGCTTACTTATAACTTGCAATATAACGATAACTTATAATTTATATACATATAACTTAACTATACGATATCTTGAAATCCCTGGTAAGAAATAGTAGTCGCAAAAATTATAGTCGCATTTAGCTCATTGGATATCTTGCACGTTCCTCGTCATATATTATGAAAGTTTAAAATTGGTGAAAGTAGATAATTATTCCATTTGAATTTTCACTTCTTCTTGGACCATGAGTTGACATTGATCTTTAGATATTTCGCCGATTACCTTCCAATAAGTAGGCCTATATTGCACGGAGACATTGTGCCAACATTCACAAAATATATAAACATTGCCTACATTACAGCGACATTCACAAAGTAGATGGGCCCTAGGGAAGACTGATTGCTTTGCTGATAGTCATGTTGTCTTGAATAAGAAAGCACACTATTGACCCTTATT
Organism: Botryllus schlosseri; assembly: GCF_051294905.1. Taxonomy (NCBI): domain Eukaryota; kingdom Metazoa; phylum Chordata; class Ascidiacea; order Stolidobranchia; family Styelidae; genus Botryllus; species Botryllus schlosseri. The sequence continues at coordinate 7,412,241 of NC_137238.1, read as the reverse complement.
ATCAATGGATTCTTCATGCGGATGAGGCAGCGGCATACCTGGGTCTGCGTATACAACATTGCTTCATTTTTAGCAGGAGTCTAAATATGGAACAGGCAATGTTATATAGTACTTTTCAACTTTGGAGCAACGCATCGCAGTCGTGCATTTTCCATGGATTAAGAAGTTGAATCATGTAAGTTGGAGTGATGATTTATGATTGTTCATGTTCATTAATCAGCGATTTATTAGCCCGAAAAAAGTGTCATAAATGATGCGCAAATAGACTCTGTGACGGTGGTTCCCGATCAGGATTTTGCCAGTGGTGCTCAAAATTGCTGCATGATATTTTGATATTATATCGATGTTTCGTTGAATCCAAGTGTGCCATAATTCACAGTGACGCTGATCTGGTATGCATGATTTCTATAAATATCTCAGCTTGGCCGCGTCACTTCTGTTCTGATTAGTGGGGCTTGGCAAAATCGAGCACCTGAGTGAAGAGTAATTGATTCTGAATCTGGTGTTAAGTGTCAAGTATTCGATAATCACTCATCATGTTATACTCATAACAGTATGAGTATTATGGAAGGTTGAAAACGTATCTTTTATGTCTTCACTAAGAACATACAATGATGCCATGTAAGTTTTACATCAGACTAAATTACAGATAATTTGGTGTATTTTCGACCGATACCTATTTCATTGCACTTTGTGACTATGCATCATTGGGTTAATCATGACTTCACAGATATGTCATTTCCACTAAAGTGACTAGCTTTGTACTACGTATTTTGTATGCTACTTCCACATTGGAAAATGGTATCAAAATTATAAGTTTATTGATAACTGTACTCTTGCTGGCAAAGAGCGTATAATTTCAGAAGGTCTACTTGAAAAAGTCATCTACTTCGCTTAAATCAATAGAATTAATGGTGACCAGTGAACTCGGCCTTCGGTGAACTGGGCCCATGATGACTTTGTCAATACAAATTATTATAAATGTCGTGAATTGTATTATTAATTGAAGGCAATGGCGATTGACGAATTGGTGGTGGTGGATATGTCGTGTGAATGTTATTCCCTTTGGGGGGACGGTATCGTATGTCGGATGTATAAAATGTTCTATTAGGCGTACGGAGCTGTATAATGTTGAAGAAGAGTGCAGAACGTCAAGGATCAGATCGCACATGGTGAATTCGGTGTATCCCAAGATTAGGGTTGGAGGGGCTTAGGTTTAGGCCGAGTTCACCGAGGGGAAGCAGAGTTCAATGGGCCGAATTCACCATGGCCCGAGTTCACTGGTAATTGAATTAATACTCGATTTAGATTCGAGTACTCATTTGCCAAGCTTGTACACCATTGTTTTTGTTTTTTAACAGGATGTTATGGATACCTGCCTTGAGTTCTTGACAAATGCCTTCACTAAACCTACTCTAATCATGTAAAATTTCTAGATCGACAATGTCTTCAATTGATGGCAACAACGTCAAGCAGGCTGTACAAAGAATGCCTTCTAGAACTACTGCCACCTAGAACAAGCGTTGATTTTACTCTACAAAATTGGTGCTGCGCCATGCTCGGGAAAAACTCAGAAAGCAATCGAAGGTAAAAACGTTGAACTCACTATATGGAAGCCAGAGGTGGTCACAGTAATCATCTTTTGTACTGAAGTTGAAGTAATGTCGTGAATTTATTATAGATACATAGATGTAACAAGTTACAAGGTGTGTCAAATCTATTTGAAATGGAAGTCGAGAATGAAGTTCTGAAATATGCTCTAGTAATTACTTTTGAAAAGTAGATTTGTTCGATGTGTTGCATACGATTGCCCGACATATGAGCATGCGACACAATGGAAAACGACAGTTAAGCATGGAACACTTTAGCATGCGTCACTTCAGTATGTGACTTCATAACCCCAAAACTAACCCTAACCCGTAATTTAACTCGCATGCTCATGTGTCGCATGCCCGTATGTCCACAGACCGCTGCTACTCAATAGTTGGTGGGTGATCAAAGTAATCATTGTTTGCACTTGAGTAGAAGTAGTAGCAACGCTGTTAACATCTACTCCAGTATAATTAGCGATTCACAAGGCTTGTAAAAATCACTTAAAAGAAACAGGAAAGTTCTGAAAAGTAGGTCTACACAAGTTGTATATAAGAAGTTTCAAAAACTATATTTATTGGAGGTATTACATACTTTTAGCGAGTTGTTATTAGGGCTAGGCAAAATCGAGTACCCGGTGATTCGATGCTGAATCGAGTATTTAGCTTCGATTCGATTATCTCATTATGACGTCACAACAGTATGAATGATGACAAGTTGTATGCAACTTCAAAGACAAAATTTCCAGTTCTACATCACATCGAAGATTGTTTGGTGAATTTTCGATCATACCTAGCTCATTGTACTATGTGACAACACATGTGTCATTTACACGAACGTGCGTAGCTATGTCCTACGTGTTTCGTATTCTGCGATTCGACCAATCACGGTGTGGTGAATTCTTGTGCGCAATTGTCTCGTCCTTTACATTTAGTTAAATCAATTATTACTTGATTACCTGTCTTTTCCTCTATTTATTGTCTCGCTCCTAATTTGTCATTTCTTGGTACGTTATAGTTACTGGCCTAGCTGTGTTGCGTATAGTGCTCGTTTTCAGTCAATAAAAGCCTTGGTTACTCTGTGAAATAAAGGTCATCACACACGGTTTCAAGGCCTCACAGTGATATATAGAATCGAAATTCCAATTCTCGGTAAAGTATTATATAGTTTCGAATACTGAAAATATATAATACTTTACTGAGAATTAGAATTTCGATTCTATATTGTACTCGAAACTTACTTTCTCTTACTCGACTCGAATCATTGGAATTGATACTCAATTCAGATTCAAGTACTCAAATCATTGTGGCCAGCCCTAGTTATTGTAGGTGGTCACTTCCAAACAAAGATGGTCAGAGTAGTCGTAGTTAGTACTTAAGTATCAATAGCGATTGACAAGACATCAAACTACCTTTCAAGTATAAGTAGAAAGTGAAGTTTGAAAAAGTAGGCTACTGGGGTGAGTAGTTTCAAAAAGTGGACTGGACATAGTCGAAATGTCGAGACTTATTGCATGTAGTCGTAGCAGGGTTGTAATGACTCGCGTCATGACTCGACTCGTGTCACGATTTTCTGATGACTTGACTTGACTCGAGTCATTTTCGAAAAATTCGGAAATGACTTGACTCGAGTCAAGTCATATGACTCGAGACGGTCGAGACCAACATTTCATTGCAATTTCGAAGTATAGTAAAGTGACCACATTATTGGGAATTCGTCTATTGGTACCTGTATTCGAAAATGCAACCAGAAATTAGTAGGCTATATTATGAATGAGAACCATTCAATATCACCAAACAGCGGTATAAAAAGTGGGTTAACAAGGCTTTAACTGGAAACTAAGCGGTCAACACAATGACTTGGACTTGACTCGGTGGTGAATTGAAAATGACTCGACCTGAATCGAGTCAAGACTATAAAATTGAGATTGACTTGTGACTCGGCTAAAACCCTAAGTCGTAGGTGCGCTGATAAAATCTGAAAAGAAAAAACTCATTGTATTATACAATCATGAAACACAATACGCTTTTCCCCCACCTGCTGTAAGCTATTGACCTGCCGCGTTAATGCTATCGTCTGTAAACAACACGAGAAAACGAGCACTATTGTGAAAGGTTCAAGATGCATAGAATAATTCGAGTCAACATGAGAGCATAATGCAAAAACAGGTATAAAAAGCAGAGAATACGGAAAGTGCACATTCGAAAAAATCATAGCTCCCCCTTCTTTACAGTCTACGCGAATCACGGATCGGTGACCACAATATTCGCTGTACAAAATCTATATTTCCAGTCCAAAAGATCGAGGGACCTCAGTCTCAGCACCCAGTATTTGATTATCATGCGTAATCCTAGAGATCGATCTCAGATTAGGGTGCTTGGCAAGCAAATGTTTCCGGGTAACTCAAAGTTTCTAGTTGACGCGTATGCTGACGCGACAAAGAACGCTCACGGATACCTATTTATAGATTTGACGCAAGCCACACCCGATTCTAGTCGTGTTAAAACAGGGGTGTTTCCTGGGGATGAACTCGTGTTGTACATGCCACTATAAATAGCGAAAGTGCCGGTACTTTGACACTATATTCATAATGGCTCGGACCAAATCGCTGCCGAAACGTCACTGTTATATTAAGAAGCACGGCGAGACTTTGAAATTTCTGTCCAAGGCGTCGCCCGCGGTACGGAAAGATATATTATTGGGGAGCTCTTCTGGTTTGGTGAAAGCATTTTGTGAAGTCTGTGTGAATGTTTTGAACGGCAATCTGCGACTGTCAAAACGCCATATACAAAATTTACACCCGCATAAAGACAAAATTCGAAAGCTGACAAGTAAAAAGTTGAGCTTGAAGACCAAGAGACGTGTATTACACGCCAACACCCAACGAGGTGGTTTTATTAGCGGTATCTTGTCAATCCTGCCATTGGCGGCGTCGTTGTTGAAATCTGTTTTTGGTAAAAAATGAATTTCAAAAAAGTGGTTATATCGCCTAACCCTCTAGCCCCCTCTAACGCGACTGATTTGAACTCCGAGATGGACCGATCGATCAGCGCGATTTTGACTATGGACGTTTCGGCTGACAAGAAATTGTCCTTGTATAACTCTGCCATCTCAAAGTATAAAAGTCAACGGGGTCAGATCGACAAGCCTCTTCAGATGAAGATGACCAACACCTCCAACGGGTTCACGAACGATCAGATAGCCACTCTCCGCGAATTACTACACGAAGTGAAGCCGGTCACCTCGAAAGTAACACCGAAAGCCCCGTCGTCTCCAAGTACCCCCACCACAAGCAAGATAGCTAAAAGATCACCGCCACTGCAAGAGATCATCAAACGTAGCCGGCGAGCTAACAGGAAGCCGCCCCAGCTCTACGGGTCGTGGACGGCCTACGACGATGACGAATAAGGATAAATATTTTGATATCAAAGCCCCGGCGAGCTATCGCGGTAAATACTTACACCCCGACAAGAAGGATTTGAAACAAGAGGATAGCTACACCCTATTCCAGTGGTTCTCAACCGGTGTGCCGCGGCACACTAGTGTGCCAATTGGACTGCTCAGGTGTGCCGCGAGCAAATGTGGTAAACTATGTCGAAGTATAAGAAAAATCCAAATTTGGAGTGTGTCATTGTAGGTTTTTCTATTGAATTTACCCGATCAAGACACACGATGCACAATACGATGCAGTGAACACATATAAGGATGTCGAGGCGACCGTATCTCAATCTGACATCCCCATTAGGTCATGGATTGGGTCTTTCTCTGGGCTTCATATTGTAAAGACGCTCTGAGCACAGCAACGTATAGGGGCGGAGAATCTAATAAATCTGCGATTCTTCGTAACTTGCTACTGCACTGCCATGAATCAGACTGGGGCCTCCACCGTCAATGGGGGTGATACGCTAGTTTGCCTACGCATAGTAGCATTTAGAGCGGTGATAACTAAACTCGGGCAATTGTAATTTGATATTGAGGTGTGGCTGAAGGTGTTCACCTTATCCTTATCACCCCCACCAGAACCGGATGCAGAACAGGGATATGACGCAGGTTGATGACCTTTTTCTGTTTCTATTTGTAGTCGTATTCTTGCCATGTCTTGGTAATCGATGATCATTTTACGCCATACCGATATTACTTATTTTGATTCCTGAGATGCCAAGCACGGCCACCCACTTTTTGTGAGACACTGCTTTTGCGTAACGAAGGACGAGTAGCAGCCTACATAAACCTCCAACACCTAGGAAGCATTCTCACCATCGAGAAATGAACTCATTTGGATGTGATATTCACGTTTACAAATTAGAATTACCAACATAGCCATTCACATTGCGATTGTTAGGTAGCGTGCTATCACTGGAGGTAAAATGTAGGCTCAGGGAAAAAAGTTATGTTGCAGGCGACAAATTCGGGAATTGAGAATAAAGTTAATAAAATTATATCAGTTACAAATTTCTCCGCCGCGGAGGTTTAGTATTCCGGTTTGTCGGAACTGCAATTCAACTGCGGGTGGCTGCCAGCAACACTATTGAGGTATACTATCCCCACAGGAGCCATCACACGATCTGCGTGGAAATGAATTTGACATAATACACATCTACGCCTCTGTATCGGTTAGTGGCGGTCGCGACTGGACTCTTCGATGCGACGGTTAATTACATCGACAATGCGTTTGGGCAGACTTTATTGTCAAGCCAATCTCACGAAATTAAGCTTAGCCTGGAGTTTAAACGAGATCTCAGCAGACAAGTTATGTGGTAAGCGGATAATTCAAACCTCGCACGGAAGCGGAGAAAGTTATTCTTCCAGCCTGCAATAAAATTGTAAAGAAATGTTTGGGAAGAATTGTAAACGATTCATATGTCTAATGATACCATTCGCATACGTATTTGTGAGATATCCGCTGAGATAAAAGAAAACTCAAGCAGAGAAAAGCCTACTTGAGTGCTCCGAAAAGGTAGTAGTACTTAGTCAGTGACCACCTCTGTAAGACTATGGTTGCTGCTATGCGCATTCTGGTAGTTTGCCTGTGCCGTAAGCCAAGAGTTCAGAACCACTGTGCTAGTGTGCCGCGAACTATTTCTCGTTCTCAAAGTGTGCCGCGAGGTCAAAAAGGTTGAGAACCACTGCCCTATTCTATCCGTATACAGGCAAATTTCAACGACAGAAGACGATCGTCGGCGGGCCATTTATTCAGATCCAGAGTGACCTCATGGACTTGTCTAATATTTCTAGTAGCAATGACGGCTACCGTTATGTGTTGGTGTCAATTTGTTGTTTTTCGAAATATATGTTTTTACACGCCACGAAACGAAAGCGTCCGATAGATATGATCGAGGGCTTCAACCAGGTATTCGCTCATAAGAGGCCACACGTCGTTCAGACCGATGCCGGGAAAGAATTTACCGGGTCGGTTATACAGAGGTTTTTTAGAGACAACCACGTCAAGCACTTTTTTACCAACAGCGATACTAAGGCTAGCATCGTAGAACGGCTTATTCGTACAACCCGCAATGTATTGAATCGCTACTTTGTCAAGAACCGCACACATCGCTACATCGACGTTTTGGATGATATCGCAGAGAGCTATAACCAAACGTATCACACCGCGATTTTAATGCGACCGTCGGAGGTTACCAATAGCAACGCGTCTCTGGTGTTCGATAGACTATACAACGGAACCGGACCTCCGGTGTCACCCAAGCTACCCGTCGATCAACCAGTGAGAATAACCACCCGACGTGCCACGTTTGCGAAAGGGACTGCGGGGTCTTGGACTCGCGAGATATTTTACGTACACACACGGAAATGGGGGAGCCCCGCTACGTACACCATCCGAGATTATAACGGGGACGTAATTAGTGGAACGTTCTACGAAAGTGAATTACAAGCCATCGATAAAAAAGACGATGTATATCGCGTAGAATCGATACAGAAAGTGGTCGGTAGGGGGCGCAAGCGGAGATATCTAGTGCGCTGGGAGGGTTATCCGAAATCGATGGACTCTTACGTTGACAGTTTTGTATAAAACAGAGACGGTGACTCGACCGTGGTAATCATGGATTTATCGCAGCGGGGTACGCTACGGATACCTTTGGTGGTTCTACAGCTCGCGATGCTGCTTTTTATCGTGGGGGTAGCTGTGTAGCCTATAACTTATTCACCGAAACCCAGACGGATCTATCCTCGCTAACTAGGGTACTGTCTCTCCAAATCGCCGACGAGGATGACTCTTCTGGTTTTACCGAGTAATTCTTCAATGAGCGTTTTTAAGGGTAACACCGCGAACGATTTTGTAACCCAACTATTCTCCGAGTTAAAATATGATACAGAAAGATATGAGGCATCGCTTGCGGAGATCATGTTCCCGGTTAGCTTCCAGCCCACGTTCACGGTAGACCACAAGCGTGCGGGTATCGAATTTTCTGACAGCGGGCATCGTCACGTGTATTACATACCGCCCGGCAAGTATCGCAGTGTCCCGGATATGTTGGAACAGTTTCGCTTGCGATACGAGAAAGAAATTACAATCAAGCAATATACCGGTGGCGTGTTCGGGTTGAGCTTTAGGTATCTCAACAGTCGATTTCCACAGGCCGACGAGCCCTTGATACGGGTCAAAAAAATCAGTGGTGCGGGTCCGCGTCTCACTAGCATCGAAGACACGTTTCCGCGTTATTTTACAGTGGAACATCATGTTTTGAAGAAACAAAAACCGATAGAGTTCTTAATCAGACCGAAAACCATCGTGAAAGATGTAGACACCATCTATATATACACCGATCTGATCAGACCTCGTGTATTCGGCAGCGAGTTAGTACCTCTCCTTCGAAGCGTTCCGGTGACCGCGCAAGAAGGAAAAATACAGCACTGTGTATATGATAAACCTTACTTTTTTTCCCTGGCCAAGAGTAATATTCGAAATATACGAGTATATCTTCGTGACAAGAACAATAACCCTGTCGCGTTTAAAACAGCTCCCGTTACAGTGACTTTACTGATCCGTCGAGGAGCCGTCAAAGCGTTATGAGCTATATCACGATATTCGGAAGCGGACCCGATTTCACGGTTGAATTACCGATTGAAATCGAATCGGAGGGTAAACAGATCGCTCTCCGAGAAATTAGCTTCAACCATGACTTTCAAGAAAGAATTGTGATCACAGAACCCACCACGGCCTTGAGCTTCTGGAATACGATTGTCAAAGACGTCACCGAAGTGTATGAGTTACCCACCGGAGATTTTGATAATGTCGACCAATTAATGCAAAGAATTAGCGAGGAACTCGTGAACGGCTATCACTGGTACTTTACGCCCAGCCAGAATCGATTGGTATGCGAGGGGTTCCCACCGCATTCTTCTCTGCTCACATCTACGCTCGGGCCTTACGCGAATGTCGGTAACTACCGTCTCATACACGAGCATCAGAGATACGATATTGACGACATCATCGCGGATGAGGGAGAGGTTCCGATCTCATTACGCGAGGTTGAGCACATTGAATTCCATGCATGGTATACCCCGTCGATAGTAAAATCTCAGTATTTATTTATATATTGCGATTGCGTGCGCCATCTCCCGGTAGGTGATTATATGTCCAGACTGCTACGAATCATCCCCGTTACGGTACCGGAAATGAAGCGACAGCACGTATCATTCAGGAAACCGTTTTACCTACCCGCCGATGCCAACAGCTTCCGTAGCGTACGCATCAGCATAAGAGATTCTCTTGGAAAAGAACTTAAATGTGGTGACATTGAATTGACCCTTCACTTACGAGATGACGTTCCAAACACTGACCGGTGACGGGCCCGTATTTACCCTACCCCACGGAATGGATTGTAAAGGTCTTGAGATTGCTCTTATGGAGATAAACTTTGTTCGTGAGTCGTGCGAAAGCCTCTACGCTTTTATCTACTGCAATGACATCGAGTCGACGCCGGTGGGTGACGCTTTGGTCCCGTTGCTAAGAGTCGTTGCGCTACACGAGGGAGAGCGACAAAACCATATATTTCAAAATCGATACTACGCCAAAGTCAGACTCGACCGTTTCGAGTATTTCTACATCTATATAAGGGACGAGTATGGTGAAATATTGGACATTTCGGGTTTGGACCTCACGATACATCTCAGGGTGTCGTTATGAAAGTGCACTATTGTTGTGACCGAGAAGCCGTATTGCACCACTATCAGACCGGAGCTGGGAATTACGGGTTTTACCGGGGGTCCAGACAAAGCGGTAGCGGGCTCGCGTCGATTTTTCGAACCATAGGCCGGGCGGTCTTACCTCTAGTGTCAAAAGGCTCCAAGATACTGGGCAAACAAATCCTCCGTACCGGGTCGAATATCGCTAAAGATTTGGTGGCCGGGCGCTCGTTCAAGCAATCCGCTATATCACGGAGTAAAGAAGGAGGTCTACAGCTTCTCGATACCGCGATCGGGGGTCGTAGACGAAAAGCCACGAAAAAGCTTAAAAAGGGCGCGCGGGGAGGTACTACGTCAAACAAGAAACGTAGACGTAGAGATATATTCGATGGCTAAATTGATGCACGAAAATTCGGCCGAGTGCCTCAACAGCGGATTAGATATTTTCACGGTACCCCCGACGCAAACGGCGGTCGCCGACACCAGCACGTTCATCGCTACACCGGATAAATTGGGCGATGTCATTGAGATTAATGTGAAAGGTAGCGATCACTACTTGGACTTGTCCAGCTCGTTTATGAAAATACAACTACAAGTCACCAAAAAAGATTGCACCACGATCGGGGGAGACAACGTCGCTGTCGTATCGGATATATTCGACGCCTTATTCAAGCAGATCGATCCGTATCTGGGCTCGAAGCTGATCACCACATCGGACAATAATCACGCCTACAAAAGCTTCATTTTCCATCTACTAAATAGCTCTCGCGCGGCCGGGGAAACCTATCTGAAATGTATCGGCTGGATCCCAGATACGATGAAACAGCAGGATGCTTTCACCGCGGACAACGCCGGCTTCACGGCACGAAAAGCCCTGACCGCTGACAGTGCAACGCTCGAGGTCATCGGTAAGATACCGCTCGGTTTATTCGACCAGGACAGATATTTACTGGATAACGTGGACCTGTCGTTGCGATTAATCCGTAACGATGACGATTTCTGTCTCCTCGGGTCTGTCGACTCCAAAATCGTATTGAAAAAAGTGGAATTGCACGTCAAGCAAATTCAAGTTTCAGACTCTGTCAGTTTGGCACACAAAACGATGCTTCGTACGCACACGGCGAAATACCCTATTATAAAGCTCGAAATGAGTAATCACTCTTGGAGCGGGTGATACCTCCATTGAGAAAACGTTGATTTCTGGGGTCATGCCTCGACGTATCGTGATTGGTCTGGTCCCGACAGCTGCCTATAACGGTAGTAAGACTCGAAACCCCTTTAATTTCTGTCACTATCACGTCGGAAATCTGGCTATCAACGTGAACGGGAAGCTTTTGTACGGGCGTAATTTCAGATTCGATTTTGATAAAAACACAAACCTCGAGGGGTTTTTCAGCGTCTACCAATCCACCGGGAAGTGGGATGCTCAGGAAGATCTTTTTATCGACTCTGAGAATTATAAGGCGGGATACACTCTGTTTGCGTTCGATTTGACCCCAGACCGTACGCATCAAGGCTGCTTTCAACTCGAGAAGACCGGGTCCGTGAAGCTTCACATGACCCTGACCGCGGGGTTGCCGGAAGGAGCGACTCTACTGTGTCTCAAAGAATACCAACAACTTTTGGAGATCTCAGAGAAGCGCGAAGTAGTGTCCGTATGAACACCGACCAAATTAATCATATTTTATTCAATCATCGCGACACGCGAGATTTATTTGCCGGGACTTTCGCTATCGATTTATTGCCAGCAAAGCTACTTAAGCCGTACGCAGTCGTTATCAATTACGACCCTAACGCGAAGGGCGGGTCGCATTGGATCTGTATCTTCGCCGATCAAGATGGCACGCACTTTCACTACTCTTTCGGGATTCCGCCTCTGAAGAAGGAGATCTACAGGTTATTGGGCGCGGACGATTATACCTTCACTGGTGTGCAATTACAGTCTTTACGTTCGTTTGTGTGCGGCGAACATTGTATCGCTTTCCTAATTAGAAAGGGTCAAGGTGTAGGTACCCTCGATTATTTAGATGCTTTTGGTTCTGATAAACGTGTGAATGATCGCCTCGTTTTTGATTTTGTAAACAAAGAAAAATCTACTTTGTGAACGCTCGTGACTTGTATTTTCAGATTGTGTATGTTCAATAAACCTTGTACAGCATACGTTCTACTCTTTTACGAGCGCTCGGGAGTCGTTGGCGTCATAAAGATCATACTCGCTACTATACAGGGAGCAAAAAAGAGGTCAACTATACGAAAGTATGACACAGACCAGAATCGTCACCTTACATCGTTTCGTCTGGCCGAACGCGTTGACAATCCACCTAAAACACGAGCCGGGGTCTCACATACGGATCCGGAGGAACAGATACTATACTGACGTCATGTTTGACGGACAAATATTTCCAAATCCCATCGTGTTTACACGCAATTGGATTAATCAACCCATCGCGGAACGACAAGTCAAGACAGGAGAACTATACCGATTCGTCGGCGTGCATACCATTGAAATTAAATGTCAATCCATTGTTGTTCGAGGGAAAATATAAAAAATAATACACAAGTCTCGTGTACCAGAGGCGAGGTAGAATCAGAAGTGGAAAAGTACAAGTAGAAGTACTCCAGTCTGAGTACAAAGGTCAATCCAGATTCTTTGTTCGTTTTCTCTCAGTCAATCCCCCTTTTCTGATTGCCGCACACAAGGTCATAAAAGTATTGCTGCAAAAATGAGAATGAGCTAATTCTTACACTGTTTATTATCTTGATAATGTTTGTTTGTTCTTTATAAATCGCGAATGAGGGGATTCCGCCCAAACTATATACTACTCCTATCATCTAGGTCTAGCATTGTGCAAGTTCCTTCATCACTGTATTTAGATTTGATATGTTGAGGTGCCACTGCCTATGTTAGGTTGTGAAACACTTATGAGTAGGCCTACCATATTGCTAGAAAATTATGATTTGCAATATCAATTTTAGGTTCTGCACTACCATATGCCTCAAATTACCGGACTTCATACACCCGCCATCCGATGAGGAGGCCAAGGACATAGCGCGAAGAATTGAAGTCAAATATGGTTTTCCTCAGGTACCTACATATTGTGCGTTTCAAATATCCCACGAAAAATATTCTATATTCTCGCCATTATAACTGCGTATTAAGGATGGTGTGAACCCCTGAAATGTCTGGTTCATGTGAACGCGAACCTTTTTGAAAGGTTCAATGTCAATACGAACGTGAACCTATGATGTCTTATTGATAATTCCATCCCCACATTTTTGGGAAAACATTTTCTATTTTCTAGGTTTTCGGATGCATTGATGGAAGCCATATAGAAGTGACTGCTCCAGTAAAAGGCAAGCGTGATTATCAAAATAGAAAAGGAGGAGAGTCTATTGTGTTGCAAGCAGTAGTTGATGATAATTAATGGCATATTCATTGAAAATTCGACCGTTCAGAGATTTCAGATTGACATGTAATTGTTACAGTTTCTGGGATATTAACGTCACCATGCCTGGAAGTTGTCATGACGCTTTCATTTTCACAAACTCTCTACTTTACGAAAGCATGAATGTGTTACCTAGGGTACGTATCAATTTATCATGCTTTGTTGTCATCTTGATCTGTTTCACATGACGTGCTGTTTTTGTCAGGCTCCAGTGCAAATAAACAATGTGGAGGTGCCATTGCTGATTCTTGGAGATCCTGCTTATCCGCTATTCCCATGGCTTCAGAAACCTTACACTGGGAGAAATTTGGCCCCTGCTTAAGAATCTTTCAATGCCTATCGGAGCAGTGTCCGCATAGTAGTTTAAAATGCCTTCGGGAAATTGAAAAAACGCTGGCGCATGATTGGGAAGAAACTGGATGCAAGAATAGACCTGGCTCCTCAAATCATCGCTACATGCTGTGTTCCGCACAATATTTGCGAGCGATCCCACACCCCTATTAGTGGGTGGTCTAATGCCAATTACATTTCATCTCAAATGATGCCGAATCTGGTCCAGGCTCATGATTTGACGTCACCCTCGTCGCAGCCACCTATTGCATCGGAAGTCCGGCGTGCGCTTACTGAACACATTGCCACAAATCTTCCGCTTAGAAGAAGCTTACGGCCGCACTTGTGATCTGACCTGTGAAGCTTCGGTGAATTTCCTCTTCTTGAGGATTGATTCGGTGAACATAATTTCAGTAGCGGGTTGTGTGGTTCCGTTCACACCGCATTGTCGCCCATGTGATATATTTTATCACAGTAAATATGGCCCATCATAACGTTTGAAACTATACGGTTTCGCATCTATCAATCATATCATCGTCTAGCACAGCCTTAAGCGTTTCCTATTCTGGAGAAGTGGACTCTTACTATGTTGAGGGTTAGATCTGTTTTATCAGATCACCGTTGAAACTTTCTGGTTAAAAGAACGCTTTTTAGAAGTAGTATTTGCATTTCTTTTTAAAGTCCCGGCGGTATCATACTTTGAGTTTTTCAGTCAGCGTTAGGATGCAGAACTTTGCAGATATGACTTGGCACTTCGGAAATGTCAATTGACTAGGGCTGGGCAATATCGAGTACCTGAGTGATTCGATTCTGAATCGCGTATTATGCTCCGAGTCGAGTCGAGTATTCGAGTATCACACATTATGACGTCATAACAGAAGGTAATATATCAAATTTCAAATATGTACCTTTTATGCCACCACAAAGAATATAATGCCTTTTATCCATTTCATTAAAAATACTTGAATGTTTTTCGACCATACCGATCTCATTGTACTTTGTGACCAACTGACCATGTTGTGGGTTGAGAATGACTTCAGATTTCCAGTAACATTCGTTGCTTTGTACCATGTTTTGTATGCTACGATACGGCTAATCAAGGTTTCAAGGCTTCCACAGTGGAAGAGAGTATCAAAACTATAATTCTCGTTGATAAGTTAACTTTTAGTGCTGAGGAGCGTATAATTTCAGTACTCGAAAAACAGTATTTTACTACTCGACTCGAATCATTAAAATTAATACTCGATTCAGATTCGAGTACTCGAATCATTGTGCCCAGCCCTACAATTGACTTGTGACCGAATTTACGAGTTCAAGTCATCAGTAACAATTAAATGACCCTATCTGATGTATGTTCGGATTGTTCACGCTACTATAATATCACTTGTGAGGGCAACCAGTCATTCACTGAGCATTGCAATTTGTTTTAACTTCTCGAGGCTTCGTATTTGATCGGCCATTTTGCTGATACTAAATCAGGGGTTTCGAACTCAAATTGCGTCGCGGGCCGGATTCAAGCCTTCAAATCGCTCGCGGGCCAGACCAATCAAGTGATCTCAAATTGGCACCTCGTGCTCTTGTTTTTAACTTAAATACCTCAAAAAGCATATAGAGATAATACACGGATCATAAGGTTTCAAAGTAGCAAGTCGCAACACCCTTTATTCGGGAACAATGGAATTGGCAAAATACGATGATTGTCCGGTTGAATACAGTTACGAACCGCTGAAACAGTGGCGTCAACGACGATATAAGTTGGCATATTCTATGCTCCCTTTGATTTCGCCGTAATCTGGCGCTAGCCCTGCATATATGCGTACTGAGGAAGACAAGATATTTAATTGGAAACGCGGACGTTGGAATTTGGTTTATTATTATTAAACCGCGGGGCGGCTTCTCTCATGTCTGGGGATCTATTGGTCGAAAGTGGCACAGCAGTGTGACCATAGATATTTGAAGTATGATATATTTTCATGTAAACTGCATATAACGCTTCCGCTTTATCGTTTTCGCTTTTGTGAATAACTACTTTTGGGTCCATATTTGTATAAAACTCCGAACTTCGTGTGCACTTTTTACCTTCTTGAAATTGGTTGTGAAATTCACTTGGTTGTGAAATTCACTGAGTTGTTACTAGTGGTAACTAGACTGAAACCACAGCACCGTCGTCGGATGGTTATAAGAGGCGCTTATAAACATGGAAGTATTTCCTGCAAAAACTCTCAACATTTGTTACAAATGTACTGTAAAACATCAGAATTTTTCAATCTACTCAGAACTACTTCGCGGCCCGGATGTTTGACACCCCTGTACTAAATTAATAACAGACAGTAGCATGTAGCTACATACGTACTTCCAGTTCTACTTGCGTGTGAGCGATACATTTTTTGCATATATATATTGATTGTCCGATATACTGATTTGTCTTCAGCCAAGTAGGCAAAATGTAATGACTTTTCCATCATCACTCATACTTCTAAAATTCAATTTTACCTGAATCGTGACTTGACTCGAGTCAAAATGTGCAATAATTCGTGACTCGGAGGTAGTGACTTGATCCCAACACTGGTTAAAGTATAAAAGAAAGTGTAGTAATTTTTCTATTTTCCTTCACTGGCATATTTACGTTTTACAATCCGCCATATTTTAATAACGTATACAATCCGCTACAACTTCTCCGTATTGCTCTTTGACTAAGCTATGGGCTTTTTACAATACGGGATAGGGTGCCATGGGCTTTACAATATGGGATAGGGTGCCATGCCATCATACATTTGAAAATGGAGTGTTCAAGTAAACGAAGGATTAGCATCGCATTTCCATATCAATAATTTACATCCCATGATGCGGACGAATGCGTATTCTGTACGGTTTCTTAATTTCTGTGAACCATACTACATACATAAGGTGTATTGTATATAGTAAGTAGATTTACATGAATGTGGGAGAGAATATTGGTAGTGAGAGAATTTAAAAATCAGTCAATTGATTTATTATTTGATTTCTGTAGTCAGTGAACTTCCACAGCTCTGCTTTGACACACACTTCGAAAAAGTAACTCGCTTATCATTGATAATTAATTCATTTCAGCATCTCCCAGAAACAACATCTCCCAGATCGACTCAATTATCTGACTCCTTGGTATTTTACATCACATATCAATAACGCTGCAGTCTTTGATCCAGACTCAAGTTTTGAGTTGACGTGTTATTGCCAATATGATAATAAATGAAAGTGGGACACTTTCCTATAGCCTATCCCCGCAACGAGAGGATACAACTACGATAACTTTTTCTCAGTCCTCCTTGATACTTGACACACTATGACAGTACTGATCTTATAATTTACCTTCTAATTTATTCTCAATCAAGTCATACTTCTGATCTTAATAACTCCTACAAGGATGCTGATAAAATAACATGAATGACTATAAATGAAACTGACAGGCCTACCTTCATTGTCACTTGCGGTGATGCTGTCGTCAGGGTCTCCGCTTTGGCCAGCAGCAGCTGCCGAGCAGATTGAACAGAGATTATCACATGATATAACAAACCATATTTTTGAAAACAGCTTATAAGTAGGGCTGGGCACAATGATTCGAGTACTCGAATCTGAATCGAGTATTAATTTTAATGATTCGAGTCGAGTAGTAAAATACGATTTTTTCGAGTACTGAAATTGTACGCTTCTTGCCACTGAAAGTTAATTTATCAATGAGAATTGCCGTTTCGATACTAATTTTCACTGTTGAAGCCTTGAAACCTTGATTGGCGGTATCGTAGCATACCAAAGATATAGTACAAGCTACGAAGATTACAGGACGTAGCACAATTCCGAAGTCATGATTATCCCACAACATTGTCACAAAGTGGAATGAAATCGGTATGGTCGAAAAATATCAAAGTATCATCTATGTGACGGTTAACAGGGAGTATATTCTTTATAGTGGCAAAAACGGTAAATATTTGAACTTAGGCATATAACATTCTGTTATGACGTAATAATGGGTGATACTCGATTACTCGACTCGACTCGAAGCATACTACGTGATTAAGAATCGAATCACTCAGGTACTCGATTTTGCCCAGCCCTACTTATAAGCACTCACACGTTGCAACCTAACAAAAACCGTGCTACGCAGTACTGTGGGTGTCAACACATTCTGGATTGATACTAAACACTATACCTGTGCTTTCAGAGTCTGTAAGACTGGCCTCGTCCGCTTCCACAGTCAGCCTTGGGAACTACTAGAGACCTTCAGTAACTAGTGCCTGTTATGGGTTACGCATGAGCCACCTCGCAAATATCTAATTTAATAAAAAATCAAAATACCGCAGTTCTCGGCCTAGTTCGAAGCAGCTCATCTAGTTGTGAAAAGGGTAGTCAATGTCGCCCTTCTGCCCCCATTCCTGATGTCATTAGCTGTTTCTTCACTTTGTAATACTGCTTCTTCAGGTACTTCCACTAGTTCTTGACCTCTTCCCTGTATTCTAAATAAAACTGTTTATCTCTAGACAAACTCAGAAGAGATATGTACTTAACCATGTAAATACATGTCCTGCCTCAGCTAGACTTGTGGCCAAATCTTCGAAAATCGACCGATTTCTTTGCCGACGGGCATCTAGTTGGGCCAAGAGACCACGTTCGTTAATCAACCCTAGCAAGGCTCGGATAGCCGCACTGTTCCATGTTTTCTAGAAACATGCGGATATGATAGAGAACTGTGTAAATACATCAGAAGTACCTTACTGTTTTGGGGGTATGAATTTTCCCAGATTCCGACATTCCACAACGTAACGTGCACAATAACTGTAATAAAGCAATAACTCTATATGAAGTAGCCACTGAACTACAATAAGTAAACATACATCGCGTCAAATTCTTTGAAATTCGCCCGTCAATTGATACATAATCTAGCAGCTAACATTTCCCATTGAGCGATATTACCAACCTCACCCGACAAATCACGAATCTCCTGCTCCAGAGTCGAGCGACAACCGCTCGATAAAAACGTCCGACAAAACCTCAGGTCATGACGTATTCTCTCGAATCGGTCAGAGTTAATTGATCCAAAGAATGTAGAAGGACAAGAAGTGCGAGGTCATTGTTGCATCACGCCACTGTTACGCAGCAGCATCCATTTTGGTCTCAAAAGACCACAAAACAGCCTGAGCCTATGCGTGCGGCTGTAGTTTTCGGTCATATTGGCAGTGATATTTATGGAATTACGCTCGCAACTGGGATATTGGACATAGAAACCAAGGTGAATTTAAGTATTTTCGTTGTCTGCTGGTCGTTTTCATTTCAGATCACCCGGACTACCACAGCAAATGCCTTTCAGGGCTGCACCGAATTGTAGGCCTACATATGGCGATATATTTAGAATCTCAACCTAAAGGCTTCTTGTTTGAATTGTATCCTGTTGGAGCAGGAGATGGAGCTAGTGAGATTCAATGTTGCCGATAGGAACTTTCCGCATAGATACGGTAACAGCATAGACCACCCACTACGATATAAAGTCACCCATCTTACAATTTGCAGCTACAAGGCCGGTGTCAGGAGAAAGATGAAGAAATTGCGCGATATTATTATTATTATTAAAAGTTTAGAGTCACCCTTATCATCTGTTTAGGTCTTGTGTGCCACGGAATTCAGGGAGAAAGATGTAGAAATTGCGGTGTTGAATTGAAATCGCTGGTATTGCGAAATCCTTGTGCAATTAATTGTAGCATTTTGACGATACAAATACACAATGAAAACCATACAAGATACCCAAATGTGATTAATAGCGGAATTGTACAATTTATGATCGTTTTGGTACTTGCATGTAAGCTCGGATAACAAGGAAGAGATGGAGGAGGATAGGAAGGTTTTTTTTCAGCAAGGATCAGATTCAGGCTTTGAAAAGAGAAGGGCAGGCCTCTGGATGCAGATGGGCCGGTGATACATAATTATGTCAGCACTGAAAATCAGGTTTTCATTTGGAGAGCATGGGTAGTTTTTGAGCTCCAACAGTGTTTCTATATCGAATGTAAACATTCGATAGTGTAGATATCTGAGTAAATCCTCTGATACCACGAACATTTTTCTTAATTTTTTTTAATATATTCTCGGGTTGAGGCTCGTTCCAGTATCTTAGTAATGATTAATTGGAGTATAAATTAATCACTCATAGTCGGATTTTATAAATAACGGGTGAAATTATCCAAAAAATAAATTTAAATACAACCGGCGAGCGCGTCTGTAGGCAAACGAAGGCAGATCGCTGCAGCTTTTGAGACCAAAATGGCGGACGCAATACTTAACAATGAAATGACGACACAATGACCTCGCACTTCTTGTCCTTCTACATTCTTTGAACTGATCAACTGGAACTCGCTCGAAGCGCTCAAATGTGTCGGGATATCAAACTGATGCATGTGAAAAGGCTTTAATATGCGTGATTTATTTCTTCATGACAACAGGAGGCTGTCGTCCGAAAATCGCCAACACAGCTTATGGTGAACTACACACAGATATAACAAAGTAGCAATATCGCTGTGCTTGGGCAGTCTTGGCTGTTGTTTTGGTCCGCTACTATGCATCACATACGTATAGCTACTTTTCGCTAGCAGCTGACTGCGAACGAAGTAGTGCAACTCTCAACGAAGCTCCTGGTACATGTACCAATCCGAGGACCCTGGCTGTCAAAGAGCCGGCTTTCTATGGCATTGAAACTTCCAGTACGTCATATTGCAGCTATATTAGTGAAATTAAACTGAACGAATGGACTATCCAGATTATCTGTGAACCCTAGGTCAGGGGAGGGCCAACTCAAACCGGGTCGCGAGCCACTTTTCAAATCTCGTAGAGGTCGCGGGCTGCATGAATTCGATATCGATGGAAAATAGGCAACAACGTTCTAAAACTCTACGTGAGTTCAACGGTAAGCTACCTAACATAGGTGATGGGCATATTGACCGCAAAAGAAATAATTTTTTATTAAAGGAATACAAATACAACAAAAAATCATTATCATCAATTTTATTTTATTTTGAACTGTGCACCAGTGCACGATACCTGGAAATGATTTTCAGCGACTAAGGAATCGATATTTGGATTAACGAGAGACGTGACTAGCTGAAACACCATCTTCACGTAAAGATTGGTCTTGTGGGGAAGCCCTTCCTCAAACTTTTTGAGACACGCCCAACTTCATGATACTGAAGGATCGTCATATCACAAAATGCAATCAGAATGCTAGCAATCCCAACGGCTAGTTCGATGGCATGGAAGGTTATGACTGTTGATAAGAGAATTCTATAAGCTGAATTCCGGACTATATACAGAGCAATAACTATGAATTACCCGTAAATCGTGCGGAGCGTGAAAATGTTTCAGTTGAGTGCATCTCCGCATCTCCTTCGGATGCTTTCGCGCTCCAACAAGGGGCGCGCGCTGCCCAGTTTGGGAACCACTGCCCTAAGACGTTTTTCAAGCGTCTCGGTCATGGCAGTGTTTGGGGCCATTGCAAGTCAAGACAGTATGCCCATTCATACCAGCTGATTTCCCTCGATGGAATGTTATTTCAATCACCACAGCCGTTTTAGCTATAGTGACGAATAGTGATGTTGGGCACAAGAGAATAGCTTATTTTGAAACAACAACAACAACATGCTGAAACTAGTCAATTTCAGCATTTCAAATTGGATTTCTTAGCTTTCTTCCGAAATCTCAAATCGGGTAGCAGGCCGCAGAATATGACTTGGGGGGCCGCATGCAGCCCGCGGGTTGGTGACCCCTGCCCTAGGTTATCAAAGCTCCTGCAATCTAACTTTCTAACGATAACCTGTTATTCAAACTTTCAACAAGTAATAGTTTACAGCTGTATTCTACAAAATGAACTACAACAAATATGAAGATCCAATTGAAATTCTGGAAATACTTGAAAAGCGAAACCACCACCACCATACTCCACGAAATCATTTGAAAGATGTTCACAATCCCCTAGAAATTTATACGACAAGAAGTTTTACAAGCGCTATCGCTTTTCCAAAGATTCCGCTATCGATATTTTCAGGGTTATCAAACATGAACAGTGATCATCTGTCCTATCCCAATGCCTGCCTACACTGCTCCAATGGGGGATTTCCACTTGGTTTCGAACACCATGGGACGACAAAGGTAAGTCGACCAAAACATTCGATATAGCAGCTTTAACCGTACGTTATAGATTTCGAAATTCATATTATGCCGGGTTGTTGTGTTCCTCATTGTGTGAAACGTGGTGGTCATTTAATCCCAAAAGATTCATCAGTTCGTGAAAAATGGATTATTGCTATTAGCAGGATGGATCCTGTTAATAAACAAAAGCTTTGGACCCCTCGTCCTGCGGCAGTTGTTTGTAAGTCTCATTTCACCAAACAGGATTATCACAAATTACCTTCGATCAGTTTGCTACATAAGCGTTTTGAATTCCAGTCAAATATATGTAATTTACATTTCTTGACCGGAGCTTTTACTATATATCATAATTATCTGTTTTAATTACAGGGAATCTGATGATGCTTGAAAAAGATGCAGTCCCATCTCTCTTTGACTTCAAGAAAGCAAGACCTTGCAGAAGACAGCTAATAAAATATTACAAAGAGCCGTCGGCACCTAAACCAGTTGCAAAAAAAGCATATGCCACCGGTACTGTTTTCCTAGATGTGCTCGATATACAACGCGATGAGGCTGTTGAATCTGCAGTACCGGTAACTCATAACAATACGGAAAAGAGCTCTGGATCTAGCAATTCTGCCATTCCTGAACAATACATAGCTCAGAGAAATACGCAGCCAACACTAAATCCGCTCCAGATGTATCATTCGAACAGTGACGTGAATAAATATTATACTTCTTTTGATAGTTACAGCCACTTCAAATTCTTTTTTGACACTCTTGGCCCATCCGCCTATGAGTTGAAATGCAGCTGTCGGACACTGAATCCGGAAGAACATATCTGTGTTTAACATTGATGAAGCTGAGGCAAGCTAATGCTCTGCGTCTGCTTGGAATATCCAAACAGACTACGGGAAGGATATTTAAAACATGGCTGGATTTTTTGTATTACCAACTGAAAGACTTGGAAGTTTGGCCTAGCTGTCAGACAGTGAAGCAAACAATGCCACCTGACTTCAAGAAAAAGTTTCCTACAAGTTAACAAGTTTCCTAGAGTTATCCTGGATGCAACTGAAATTCCTATACAAAAACCAACTCATCTTTTGGCGCAAAGTGCAACATTTTCTTCATACAAAAATCGTAATACAGTAAAGACTATAATTGGGTGCTCACCATCCGGACTTGTATCCTATGTATCTGATACGTACGGAGGCAGAACAACGGACCGTCAGATGATGGAGATGTCTGAATTGTTATCAAACCCTGATATGCTTCGTCCTGGAGATAGCATAATGGCTGATCAATACACCTCACCTCATAAAATCGAGGAGTCAACTTGATCCGAAAGAAGTCATTCAGGACAGGCGAGTGGCATCAAAACGTATTCATATTGAACGTATTATTGGCCTCGCCAATACGTTCAAGATTCTTAAAAATGAGCTTGATATGTCAAGGATTCCTAAAGCTCATTGTTGCGTGTTTCATAATATGCAATTTTCGCAATAGCATTGTCGACCAATATGCTTAGACATTGTGATGCTATTTGTAGAAACTACAATATCAGATTCTTCGTATCATATCCATGGCCAGAAGAGATCCAGGTTGTGCGTCCAACATATCACTGCCCAAATGATTCTGCATCGCCTCTTCTTAACCTCACCTAGGCCTCTATGGGTGTCTAATTACAAAAGCTAATCCCAAGTCGTTCCGACACCTTCCTATCTGTTCATTATATATCATTGAATAACAAAATAAACTGGTTTAAATATTTATTTGTCAGGGATCAGTGATGAAATATTGAAGAACATAGAAAACGTATCGGTATATTTGAACAATCATTCAGTTCAGATCTGGTGCATTTTTGGCAACAAAATGACGATAACAGAAATAATACAACCATTGTGTGAACAGAACGCAGGCGATATGATTGCATGTTCCACGATCACCACGTCCAGCTGGGCACTCACATGTTGTATCGAGGGTTTCACCAGAAGATTTTAATTTCAGTTTAACATAGTATAAAACCTAAACAATATTCTTTTTGGAAATCATTGCATATTTCGAGTGCACACACAACTGTTCTAGACTGAAAGAATGATGCATTAGAGGTTACATATACACAAATCTGTTCGTTCGTAAGTAGATAAGATAATAAATGGCATTTCTTTCGCTGAATACGTCTTCTCAACTAGAGTGAACACTGAACGGCAACTTAAACTTTCACTTATGCTCTGGCATATACATACAACTATTTGATTGGTGACTAACAAAGTGACTGTTCTAGACTGAAAGAATGATTGTCACGGTGGTTTTTCCGCCTGTATCTGTGATATCGTCACGCATGATTGCCTCGTAGCATGAGACCACGGGCCTTTTTGGCACATGCTCAGTCGTTCAGTAGTCTTCGCAGTGTGAACAGGGATTTGCAGCGCTGATAGTTTTACCTAGTATTGATGTCATTTCTCATTCAGAGTATATGCCACCGTATTTTTAACGGTATGATATAGCCTGGGTTGTTTGATCGACATTCTGCACTACACACAAAGGGAAACTTATTGTGTCCGGACTTATTAGCCTGTTAATTATACTCAGTCAGTCACTACTCGCAACGATTGCTCCAGTCCAACCCGCCGTCGAGTTGTATCAGTCTGTGTGAAGGACTGATTGTATCAAAAACAAGGACATAAGTTTAAAAATACGAGAGCTGACATCGATATGTATCGAACACTGCAAGCCGCCGGTCGACAGGTTTTGAGCAAGCAGCATATCCTTCGAAATTCCAGCACCGCTTACCAGAGAGCCGAGCGCGCTTTCTCACGTGCCATACAATATGCATCGCTACTACACGTCGCCAAATGTAAAGATGAATTCAACAAAGTTTGCGTTCAAATCACCGACGAGTTGGACCGATTGTATGAAGAAGCTGAAGACCTCTACCTACCTTCGTGACAGCATCCAACAAATACATTTACTGTTGTTAACTGGGGCGCGCGGTCAGCGTCATGCACGTCGCGCTTACCAAGCCTACCAAGAAAATAAGGCAAATTCACCCTTCCTTGACTACATTAAGCCTCAAACTCTCACAAAATCACCAAGTATTCATCCTGCAGCACCTTCAAAGAGATCAGCAAAAGTCCGTGATGCTAAGCTGGTACTCTAAAGAATCAAACTCAGACAGGACGCAAGACGAGCTGAATCCGAAGCAAAAATTGAACGAATCAAACAAGAATATGAATTAGAACTCGGATGAATCGAAAAAGAATATGAAGTAGGACTAAAACTTCTCAACGTAACTGTAAAAGTGAACGCCGTCGATGAAGAAGCGTTCTGCCAACGATTTTTTGGATCACATAAGCCGAACACTCTAATTGACGTTAACACTACTGTGAGCCTTACCTTCGCTCACTACTCAATCAATGACTTTCACCACCTTGTACACGCCCGCATCTGTACCAGTCAGCAGTACTGGGCAGAGGCTCGTTTCTGAGGCGGCGATAACCCAACCGTTACCGACCACTGGTCAGTTAATCGCATCACCAATGCCATGTCATTCCCAGTTCATTGGGTTATCAAACATGAACAGTCATTATCTGTACGACCCCAATGCCTGCCCCCACTGCTCCAATTCCTTATGGTGTTACGTTTTTTTGTTAAAGGTCACATACAGCAATCGGATGCAGACTTGATAGGTGTGTCACGCAGCACAGCAAGGCGCAGCAGCATTCACAGAGTAGCCTACCCCATCGCCACTCAGAAGCCTTCCTTCATCCAGTATTATTATGCTGACGCTCAAAAGATCAAGGAAGGCTTCTAAAAAATTGCTGGTTATCCTGGAGTAGTGGGGGCAATCGATTGCACTCTCATACGTATAATGTCACCAGGAGGTAGCGAGGCCGAAATATTTCGGAACAGGAAAGGATATATGTCGATCAACGTACAAGTTATATGTGACAGTGATCGCAAAATCTTAACATAGTTGCAAGGTGTCCCGGCTCCACTCACGACTCGAGCATATTCAATAACATTGCAATCAAGGGTGATTTCGAGGAAGGCGCGATTGACGGGATATTTCTCGGTGACAACGGCTATGCCTGTCTCTCATATTTAATGACGCCGTTAATGAATCCAACAGCAATACAAGAAAAGCGATATAATAAGAAGCACGAAAAGCGATATAATAAGAAGCACATCTCTACGAGATCCCGCGTTGAGCATTGCTTTGGAGTGCTGAAACGAAGATTTCTGGCGCTGAGTATTCCTTTGCGCACAAGGTTGGACCATAGCTTCACCATAATCATCGCCATCGCTTGTCTGCACAATGCTGCGATCACCCGCAATCAGATCCTGGAAGAGGAATTCCAAGAAACTATTAACGAGCCTTGCAGGAGATACAGCTTCAGGGAGGGCAATAAGGCAGAGCTTCATCGCGAGATTTTGAGCTTCGCCTTCAAAAATTGTGCCATAGTTTAGGACAGCGGCGGGCAACATACGGCTCCCGAGGGGATTTTGTCCGGTTCGGGGACAGTTTCCTGTCTTAGTTGATAATGTGGCCCGCCAGCCGGTGTCCGGTAAATGCCGATAATGCAAGTTTTCTCGCTTCTACTTATTTAGGCATAAGCGCCGCTCTCGCACGCAGGCCACGCACGCAAACAATAACACACAGTCACTAAAAATGTCAACGTAGTAAGCAAGTAGACTGGGGCCGCGGGGAGAGTCAGAGTGGTAATTACGCATAAGTTCATAGAAGCGAGTTAACTTGCACATGGCAGTGCCTGTATGACAATGGTGTTCCCAATTCAACATTGTCTTCCTCATTATCGGTGGACAGGAAATCACACTAGACCCTCATTACTATACAAATTTCTAGTTTTGCTCCATTTCTTACAATTTGTTTTCGCTGATTCTGTTTTATCAAGATACTACACCGTCGCGTTTCCTCATTATTGGTATTAGTACAGATCGGTGAACCACAGGGTTTTGAGTTTAGGGGCCGCTCGAAGAGGCCTGCATCGAGTTGCAGACAGCATAACGTGAAGTCCAAGTACGACCTACCCCATTGCGGCAGCCACGGTCGATTCATATGTTCTCCGCCGAGGTTCTTCTTTGGTACTGTACCCGATTTTGCGAGCCCTCCTTGCGCCAGGGGCATGCCAATCTTCTCAGTATCGTTTCGACTCTAGTACGTTCACCACCGCATCGGCACTACCTGCGTACTCATTGCAGGGTTGTCGCCAAAGACTGACATGAGTTCTCTCTCGTATGGAATGAGACGAGTCGAGTGTGACGCTATCATTTAGGTAAGATAAGAACCAACATGATATTTAGAACTAGAATTTTTATTACAATTCTTATTAAATTTTTTTTTACGATTTTTCCAATTTCTCGATTTTCAGTTTCAAATATTTGATCCTCAATCTCAGCTCTTCCTTCCTCAATTTACTTTCTTCCTGCATCATTTTACCCTCCCTTATCCTCAACTCTTTCATCCACGTCGCTTCATTCATTTTTTCCCTCATGTATTCCGCCTTCACTGTTCAATTCCCTTACCTATGTTCTCGTCTGAAAATAAAATGACTTTGCCAATTTCGTTGGCTATTGGCACTATGCGGCCTCGGTATTTTTCTGACCACGACGACTAGAGCAGGGGGGACATTACAAAAAATGCGGTAAATCAGAATCTCCGCCAGCGGTAACGAGCTCTCTCGAATGCGATTACCGCATAATGTAAAAATTGGTATTTCAAAACATTTTGCGTCCAGCTCACGCAAGAGCGCTTTGAACTCACGTAAACTCTCGTAATTCCAGACGCAACACAACGTTTCGCAAGCAACGCGCTAATTTGTGATTTCGCCAAAGTCGATAATCTCAGTAAAAGGTGACATCAAATGAGGATTCCAAGGGTGGACCTAGAGTCGTTTGGTCCTCCCGAGGCGGCGGTTCCCGATGCCTCGCGCCATTGGGGGGCTCTGCTGGCCCTAACATCTGACTTTCCGAGTTCATCGGCCTCCCCTGGCTTAGGGCAGTTCGCTCAGGTAGTACGAGTAGGAAATGTGGAGTCGAAGGGTGCCCCACCTCCAAGAGAGGCGGCTACCATGACGGCTCGTCTTAATGTTTGAGTTTCAGGTTGTGCATGAATGACTTTTGATGGACTCCTGCACGGCGATGCCGATGACCCACCTCGTAACACCGTCGTTCTGGCTCCCTTGGGCCCGTGCCCGGGGCCAGTCATATCCTGCCACCAGCTTTAACCAGTCATACTACAGCACTCTCACAGCGCCGATGCGTTCTGGCTCCCTTGGGCCCGTGCCCGGGGCCAGTCATAGTCCTGCCACCAGCTTTAACCAGTCATACTACAGCACTCTCACAGCGCCGATGCGTCCCTAGCAGCGTTAGGCCCGGTACCTCACGGTACCGAGAAGAACATCTGATTCACTCGCCTTCCGTCTAATGCTTACCTGCTCGCACCCAAGGGGGCCTTCACCTGGGATATCTCCCCGTACGGAACCGGTTAACGACCATCCAGTTGGTCTCGCTGAGCGCGCGCAGTGCTGACACGAGTAGTCCCGTTCGTAATCCCGAGTCGCTTCAAGTCACACACGGAGTCAGCCGACCAGCAGCCCTGCCACGAGAGCGTTGCAGAGGTCACCCGCACCGAGGGTCTTCCAGTCCTTCCCCGGGTCCAGTTACGGATACCCGGCTTGTCGTACTTGGCAACCTTTCTCTGGTGTGCTGCACTCAGGGAAGTGATGCCAAAGTCCGAAACGACCTGGACGTCAACTATCCACGCTACTCGCCCGTCGTTCTTTCAGCAGATGAGGTCAGGGATATGCAGTCCGCTGGGCAGGCGGATGCGGGGTTCCGTAAGCGTCCGAAACCCGGACCTCTTGACTGTCTCGGTCAAAATCTTCAGGACCGCGTTATGACGCTTTATCCGAATGTGATAGCTCTCGGGGCAGGTCTGGCTGATATGAGATAGCGTCTCACGGTAATCACGAGACCTACACCCGGGGGCAGGGCACCCTGGGTCCACATTATTTATTCCCCTGGCGCCTCTCGCACGGGATTTCACCAAGTTACCACGGATCTTGATCGCTTCGATGAACCCGCGACCGCTGAGCAACTTCGTACCGTCGTCCGTCACCCACCGGTGGACCGCGGGAACTTCTCGCGCTTCCGCCAGGCCCCTACCATCGACTGATCGGTAGAGCGCCTTGGCTTACTCCGACTTCTCGTCGGCCAAGGCATCGACTCCAAGGCCTTCAACCTTAGGCTGACCAAGCCTCGCAAGCACCCTGGACACGAACCGACCATGTCCAAGCGCACTTACCAAAGGTTCGCTGGAGTCCTTCATCCGGGTAAGCCGCACTCTCTGCAAAAGGACCAAGCGAGACGCCAAGGAGGGCACTCCGAGACCACCATCCGTAACGTCGGCATGAATGAAGGCCACCGTCGTGTCCTTCAGAAGATGGAGCAGTTTCCTCACACACCCGCGTACTTCGATGTCATACGTCGCCAACATCCCGTGCGTGAGCCTCCCTATGGAGCCACCGTAGATCAGCTTGAGAATCAGATGGTCGCGTCAACAAGTATAGCTGTTGGGGCTTTAGGGGGCCTCGGATATCTCGCGCAGCCCCCGGCGGAGAGTATCCCCCAGGGGTGCCCGACAGCCACCCGCGCCCACTTCCAGCCCCAGGTAACGGAAGGACTCATCCGGACCCAACGATGGGACCGGCGCTCCAGCAATCCCTAACGCAGCCGCCACACCTACACAACTCCGCCTACGCTTTCCGTCAGCACGGATAAGCAGGGACCTGCATTTAGCTGCATTCGCTTCCAGGCCGGTCGGGGTAAGGGCGTCGAAGAATCGCTTCAACTGCGCACACATACCCAGCTCGGTCTCGGTCACTAGCGCGACATCATCAGCGAACCCCAATAGGCACTGACCAAGTGACCCTCGACGGTCGGACCAATAGGCTCCAGACTACACAAGGCCTCGTCGATCACCGCGTTGAACAACACCGGCGATAGGGGGTCGCCCTGCCGAACACCTCGCGTGACGACAACGCGCTCTCCGTACAGATCGGTCGCTGCCCCCTCATAGCAGCTGCTTATGTACTCCACGAGGGGCTCAGGAACGCCCATCCGTCTGACCTCCCTTAGAATGCTGTCGTGCTTGACGGAATCGAACGCCTTTCTCAGGTCGAGGAAGACGAGACACAGTTTGGAACCCTTGGCCTTGGCCTGAGTGATCATCGCATCAAGCAGCGTCACATTTTCCGCGCAACCGTAAGTAGGAAGAAAGGCCCGCTGCATGGGATTAAGCTTAAAGCTCATGCTGAGACGTTTAGCCAACAACTTGTGGAACACCCGGACCAATCGTAATCTGCCGGTACTCGCCAGGCGACTTTGGGTTATTGTCATTGACTTTTGGAACCAACACGGTTCGGGCTGAGCGGAGCGGCGAAGGCAGGGCACGGTTCAGGATCCACAGGTTGAATAGCTTAACCAGGTAGTTAACGGATAGCTTCTTGACGCATCCGAGTGTCATCCCATCCGGGCCTGCTGCCAAAGGGCGAGAGGTTCGCAAAGCATGGGTCACCTCCTCTGCTGACACCCCGGATAACAGATCCCAGTCGACGGGCCCTTTCGGGGTCGCCTGTCTGTCATCCGCGCCAGCCTCAACACTCATTATTCTGCGCCAGAAGGCGATCATCTCTGACCGGGACGGTTGCCCAAGGGCCCCCGAACTCCGCCAACTACCACCCAGGATCAAGCTCGCGTACGACTTCCTAGACTTGGCGTACAACCGTTGTAGCACCGCGTACCTATCCCTCCGTAGGGATCTCTCCGATCGGACTCCCCCGCGTGGGGGTTTCCTAGCAGTCCAGGAGTTCGATGGCGTGCTGATCCCGAGGCGGTCCACTAGGCCACCCGCGTGCGCCATCAGTGCTTCCGCCAGGGTCGCCCCCAGGGAATGTTCAGCAATTAACTGATCCAGAAAGCCTTCCTCTCCAGGGTCCAAGGGTTCCGAGGGATCCCAAGGCTCCAGCGGGGATAGGGTCTCACGTAGATGTTCGTCCCAGATATCTCGAGCTTCGGCCGACCAGTACTGGCTTCGGGATTCACCGTCTCCCGTCGCCCGACTAAACGAGACCATTGTCGCCCCGGCCGCGGGGTCTTGAGTATCCGGTCCATTTGCCGCCCCGGTACTCGTGGATATTGGTGTTCCGCTACCCTCGGGATCAGGATATACTAGCCCCTCGGTCGCACTGTATATCCCGGGGTGATCAGGCCCATTTGCCGCTCCCAATACCCCTCGCACAGTCGCCCCTTCCTCAAGGGGGCTAGGATGGCTCGGCCCATTAGCCGCACCTCGCCATTCCGAACTTGCGGGCCCTTGCCGAAGGGGCCCTTGGGGGAGAGGTCCATTGGCCGCATCCTTCCCCGCTGAGCTAGGGCATCCTGCCACCGAGCTATTGGCCGCCTCGGATTCTAGCCTCAGCACAAGTTCTCTGTACTTTGCGTTCTTTCTATGACACCGGATGGCATCGATGCTCCGTTCGAAATTGAGAGCCCTCTCGAAGATTTTGTAGTCAATCTTCCCACCGGACGATTTGAGTTGTAGTTCGGCTTTCGCCAGAACCCGATCCTCTTCCAGGCACCACTGCCGCCTTTTGGACGCGATCTTCGCGATCGCTTCCGCCGCAAACGCCACCGAGTGACTCCTTTTGCGGTGTTGCCCTCTGCCTTGGGGCGTACTGAACGACCGGTCACAGGTTCCGCACGGGAATCATTCCGAGATCCACCCCCTGGGTGGGGTACAGCTCCCTGGAGTCTCATCGGCCACTGCTAACTTCTGGATTCTTGCTGTACTTCCTCTTTGCTGAACTTCGCTTTCTCGTCTTTGAATAGTCTCACAGTCACAGATACAGATACATCTAGCTAGAGCACGTTATCATCAGGCGTCAGTGGACGATCAGCGGGGACAGCCACCTGCCCCTAGTGACCCGCACCATTGGAACCAGGAACCCACTCCTTGCGGACCTTTCGCAGTGAGTGGGGCACACCGGAACCAGGTCGGTCCTTAGGGGCAGATAGGTTGGGGGGTCTCCGGGGTTTGGGCACGAGGCCTTTCACTCCTTCGACTATCGGGCGTTCCAGGTAGAGCCCTTCCTTCCGCAACAGTGAAGTCCGGTTCCGGACGAATAGCCACTGCCTTTCACCACGGCTACTCGGAACATTTCGCCATTCGGCTTCGCAGGGTGCTCATCGCTCACGGCGATCCTGTATTTTCTGGCGACTTACTAACGCCTTTTTCCTTGTCTACCGCTTGATTTAAAGCAAGTTGCATGTCCGACTCACTCCACTCCATCTTCTTAATCTTAATCAATCTTAGCCTTAGCTAGTCACTACAAGCTGACGAGTTTTAATTGCTACGGAGCCTCATTTTGTCGTCATACTACAACCGGTATAAGGGGTTATGATAAACAATGGACTGAGTTCAGCGTATACCGCAGCCTGCGGGCAGCTGGCAATCGTCCCTTGTCCAATTCACCATGACGTCGATATGTGGGGGTTACAGGAACATTGGAGGTAGCAGATATCGTATTCTCTCATCTACGCTTGTTTGTTGTCACTGGTCATAGCACATTACGAAACATGCCTAGGATTGTCATTATAGTGCTCGTGCGTAACGCCGCGGGTAGCAAAGTTGTGGCTGCCGGTACTAAAAATTTTTAGGCACAAGTATCAACGCAAACAATGGTAAGTTGGAAGCCGTTAAAATATTCAATGATCTGCTTCGATCATTCATTGGAGAAATACATCGACAAAAGTCAATCCAAATGTAAATTAATGGCAAATGGTGTGCCAACAAAGTTCACGAAATTTCCTGCTTATTTGAAAACGGTAATCATGTTCCGCATTTACTCACAATGATGTAAATTGTCTGCTTTATAATAATTTGTCAACATCCCCAGGGTTCTGCCTGTACGTACACAAAAGAGGGTCCAAATGAGGCTTATATCATGTAAACCACTAAGAACTCCGTCAGCTGAAGAAATAATTCAACATGATCATCCATACAGTAAACCAAATTCACCTGTAAAGCTCCAAAAAGTTTTCAATACGGCAAAGGCACGTAATGATATATTGAGGAGAAAGCTGAAGAAGTCGAGATAGGAAGAGCTACCGGTTGGCAGCAAAATTGAAGTTGATGGAACAGGTCTTGAAAATTTAGAAGAAAAATGTGATTAGTGAGTGGGTCATGTGGTGATCGAGTTATTGGAACAAAGATTTTCTGTAATACCGAATGAGTTATTCCAGCGTGTGAAGCGACAGCCTGGCGGGAAGGTCATTAAATACACCTCGTGTGAAGCGACAGCCTGGCGGGAAGGTCATTAAATACACCTAACAGGTAAAATCTTTTGCCTCGACTTTCTAATTAAACATCTTCGGGCGTATACCCGTTGGCATGAACGAAACAGCATCTCGTCAGGCCTCCAAAAACGTGGGTCCTGGGCTCCCATAGGATGATAAAACGACCCCTCCATCACGTTGTTCGCGTTCTGTACTGTATTGTGAGCCAGCGCGAAGCGCAGAAATTTTCGGTAATTTATGATAAAATCGGTCAATCAGATCGGCGATTGCATATATATTATGCTATCAATTTATTGACCTATCTACTCACGTAATTAGATTTAACGGTAGAGCTGAGTGAAATGTCTTAAAATGGGAGGGCCCGTAAATAATGATTAAATATCTTCGAGCGGGCGGACTCGTTGATATGACTTCGTTACATGATGTTATTTCGTGACTTCCGGTCTGCTATATCAAAAAATATGGAATCGCTCAAACGATTTCAAATTGGTATTTCTTCACTGGCATAATTTTTTTCCCAGCAGGATGGTATTTGTCATGTGAGGTTCAGATTGCAAAGACAGGAACATTCGGCGCCAGTAATTTAGGCGCCTATATGGACAATTAAACCTATATGTATTTTGTATAGCCTATATAACGAAGTCTTCTGGCTGCATAAGAGCATATAGATCTTTTCGGCCAAGCCTTTCTCGCTGCCGATCGTTCTGGCACACTTCTTGGAGTCGCATGTTATATGGCCTAAAACTTGATTGTATGTCTTGGTGTGTCGTGGCGCGGTGATGGGCCAATACTCAATAATACAGATAAACGGCTACTTGAATTCGCGCGCAACGCGAAAAAATTTTGAAAAAATTGCACAAATTAAAAAAAAAACTCTCTGATTTATGCTAATTCACGAAATGATTTTGGGCCCCCTTAGAGCTCGCCCCCCCCCCAATTGGGGGGTTTGGGGTGCGGCAGTTACGGTGCTGCCCCCCGATGAGTGTCAGCGAAAAATATTCGGGTTAATTTCAATATGAATATTGAATATACTATTAAATTGTATATTGAAATTCTGTACCTGATAGAAGACCTTCGTTAAGGTCACGGTACAATATTTTGAGACCCGAGAAATAATAGACCTACATGGTTGGACTAAAAAGAGGTCATATATGGTAACCCTATCCTTTGTGACGTCATCGAACCAGCAAACATGCAGACAATCAGCATCAACGCCGACTACTCACTTTCATTACTGGAGCTAGAACTAGAGCTACTCACTTTTCAAAATCCATATTTAGATTTAAATCTAGAAATACTCATAAAACCATAAGAGAATTAGAGAATCGCGCCTGTCTATGCATATGAGGCTTTCAATGCGTCCTCTTTCGGTCTCACTTACTCCATGGTGGAGTAAGCACTTAGTGGTTAAGCACTAAGCAGGTGCGAGTATATCGTACTTTTTGCACCCAGTTTTTGCTGTGCTACCAATTACGGTACCAAGTGAAAGACTGTTTACTGTGTTTAGTACTGTATAACCTACATCATTTATGAATACCACACAAGTTCACTCCCTGGAGAAAACGCCGAGTCCTGAACTGTAATCTGCAACTGCGACTGGCGCTGCTGATATTTTTATTGATACACCTCTATAGCCTTCTCAATTCGGACCCGGCAAAGAGGGCAAAATCTTATCGCTTCTGTGCACTTCCTGCAGCAGCACATGTGTCCGCAGGGCACAAGCACTACATCTGTCTTGTCACCAAAACATATTTCACATTTTGTATCCTCGTCACGTCTCTGCCTTTCCTCTTCAAGTCTGCGGAGAGCTACCTACGAATACGAACAAGAACTGGTTGAGTATAGTTTGCGATTGAAAACAGATTTGCATGGCGTTAGAAAGTTCACATCATTTCATTCCGTATTTCAGTGAATTTTCGGGCTGGGGGCAATGATTTGAGCACTCGAATCTGAATCGAGTATTAATTCCAATGATTTGAGCGTGTGAGATGATTTTTTTGAGTACTGAAA
Organism: Botryllus schlosseri; assembly: GCF_051294905.1. Lineage (NCBI taxonomy): Eukaryota > Metazoa > Chordata > Ascidiacea > Stolidobranchia > Styelidae > Botryllus > Botryllus schlosseri. The sequence goes on along the minus strand of NC_137238.1, from coordinate 7,377,199 downwards.
TTTTGCACTCAAATATTTTGTGACATCTTAAAGCTGTGTCACTTGGAATTTATTGGTTGGACACAATTACGCATATGTCACATAACCCACATTGTCACTTACAATACTTCTTCTGATAGCTGTTATCAAGTTGGATGCGAACTGCCGCAATTTTCGACAACAATATTCACAAGATGGACACGAAAGTCGAAAGCGTTACCTGAAGAGAAGTGATCGACTCGGCCTGTTTTGAGGCTTCTTGCTTCGCACGAGTGGCTAAAAATTACAACACAATAAGCATGAAAATGGATAATTTATGTTCAGTTGTACACAGTTTTGTAGCTTGGGAAGTTTCGCGCTATGTAGCATTGGCCGTAACCCAGAAATTAGAAAATTACAATTGGATTGAAACATAGTACCTTATCCCGAATCATATTAGAATTCGGTTACCAGCATTTCGCTTCAATCAGCCTAATTTAGGCAACCAGATATGTGCCAAGTCTGTCGTGAATCTGAATACATGAATTGAATATATATCGCTGTTCAGACCTACTCTCTCCAACCATCGGTTCTTCGCCTCGCATAGTTTGAGCGTCACCTCCATCCTCATCAACTTTTCTGACCCGGGGGAAGGCGCCAGGGACGACGGTTGGTGGTTTGTGGACATTTGCTGACAATAATTTGAGATATTTTTGAAAATTGGAGAAAATTTTGTTACACAGTTTAAGGCAGGGGCCTGAGGGGCGGCCAACCTTTTCAGCAAAAGGGCCACATTTGATCGACGAAATATTGCGCGGGCCACTAGCCGCGCCAAGCGCGAAAATTTTTCGAAGGTCATAGGTCAATAATTTTGTCACTTCACTATATTGCGGACCTGCTGTATATGGCTGGGCTCAGTTTGCAAGGAATGGACTATTCGGCGCCTGGACATATCGATATCGAAAGGTTCGACCAACATGCGTCAATCATTTTGTGCCTAGGTGTCCGGAACCGGATGAATAGCCCAAAGCTATAGACCAGGCTATTCGTCCGGAACTCTGTGACGTAACTATGGGGATAGATGTTTCGTGCTGGTATTACTAAATAACAACGTCGCCCATGAACGCAAAGTAGAATTTGATGAAATAATAATGAATGTAATAATGAATATTTAATCACATATTATAACATTCATTTATTAATTTATTTATCTATCTCTAGTAGTCAGAAAAACGCATTGGGTCACGTATGAGGATAGTCATGGCTCGCTGCATACAACGTGTTTTTTATATGTCGGACGCCAGTTGACGGTCGACGTGAGTACAGCAGGAGCAGCGTGTCGTGAATGGAGAAGCCAGCGTCAGCGTGGGCGCCGCTGTCGAGCTGAAACATTCGAAGTATGAGGACCTGTGAAGATCTATGCGTGTTGCTACGGCCAAGAACGTTCAAACAGAGCTGATGTGGTAAGGATCTGATAAATTGATAGCGCATTTTAAGACACTTGATATTCAATTTACTGCTAGTAATTTTCCTTATGCCTCTAAGTTTTGATGCCTCCTGGTTTGCTTAATTCAATACTCGGGAATGATATGTATGTGTATTTATGCATATGTCTGAAATGTATGCTTTTAATTGAGGTCTTGCTACAGCCGAGAATATTGAGACAAAGCTGATGTGGTCTGGTAAGGATCTGATAAATTGATAGCGTATTTTAAGACACCTGATATTCAATTTACTGCTAATAATTTCCCTTATGCCTCTATGTTTTGGTGCCTCATGGTTAGCTCCATTCAATACTTGAAATGAGATGTATGTGTATTTATGCATATGTCTGAAATGTACGGTATGCTTTTAATTGAGGTCTTGCTACAGCCGAGAATGTTGAGACAGAGCTGATCTGATAAGGATCTGATAAATTGATAGCGTATTTTAAGACACTTGATATTCAATTTACTGCTAATAATTTCCCTTATGCCTCTATGTTTTGGTGCCCCGTGGTTACCTCCATTCAATACTTGAAATGATATGTATGTGTATATGCATATGTCTGAAATTTACGGTATATACTTTTAATTGAGGGCAATCAACAACATGCGGGTCGATGAAATGAGAACAAAGATATATTTCTTGATGTTGCAATAGTTAACTTCAACAAATTGAATAAACTAACACAAATATAATATAAATGAATGAAATGTAGTCAATCAATTAATAGCGATCAATTCTTGCAGCGATCGCAGAACCATTTACTTTGTGCAAGCGTTTAGTCCCGCACATAAGAAATGGTCCCATCTCAGACAGGAGTCGCAACAAATGGAATTGCTGTCCAGCAACTCGTCACATACTCCGATGGGAAGCTACGCGTCACGGGTCCTAATAAGAATGCCGGATCAAAGCCCGGCCGCAGCTGCAGAAAGAGGAAGAAAATAGGAATTTTCAATTGATATTATTCTAAGGTTTATATTTTTTGCATAGAATTGATTTGTTCAGGGGTTACTTTTTCCGTTCATTTAAACCAGTGCTCTTCAACCTTTTTCGACGTGGTACACCCTTTTAACGTTTGCTCAAAATTCGTACACCCCTGTTCATTAGGGGTCCTCAAAAATGACTTTTTTCCTCAAATCGTACTGGCTTCTTGATAAAATTGTTAGGTTACCTACACACCAAATTTGGTTCAATTCCAACCAGTAGCCGCATGGCTACGGGAGAAGAAAGTTTCTATTTATTATTTAAAAATAAATAACGAAAAATGTGAAATTTTTCTGTTCACCCCATGAAAGTATTAGGTTGTCTATAAAATTGATGTTCTTCAAATTTGGTTCAATTCCAACCAGTAGAAACGGAGTCAAAAAATTGGATTTGAATAAAATAGTATTTGGTCACAGAGTCTATTTGCAGCCAGTTAGGCCGCGCGCCATGCAAATTGGAATTTATTTCGTGTCAGCCCCAAAACAGCATGACATTACGAACGATAATCAACCTAAATGTAACAGTATTGGGGAGAAAGTAGGTAAAGCTACTGCTGCAGAAGCGGTAATTCAGATCAGCGATGATAGCAGGCGCACCAGCCTACTGCGTATCAGGCCTGCCTCACACCACACACACACACAGTCGATAGTAGCACATGGGCTGCAAGATATGTCAGAAACCTCAGATCGTATACCACTATACACAGTCTATTGTCGCTAATTTGCATCACTAATAAAAAAATACTAAATTGCAAATGTATGGCGAAATATTGGACATAAAATCGGCATTTTAAAACAAAAGGGTTTCGATTTCCACATGGAAGCTGTTTCGACCCTGGCTGACTACGTCACTTCATTTATGTGCATTGCGGTATTTATTAACGTCGGGTAGGAAGTACCGATTCAAGAAGTCTGAGCTATCGCAGTGGTTTCCTCAAAAATCTCTAAAAGACAAATGACTAGCTGAACACAATGTTTGTTACTGCATACTTTCCAACACCCTGAACGAACCATTGGTCTATTGCCGACGGCTAAATGAATAGGAGAAATATTTGCCTATGACATCACAATCAAGCGGTGTACAGTATTACATTTGAGATAACATCGTACCATATTGCTCATTAACCTGTGCGTCAACCTGTACTGACCCATAAACCTGCCTTTGTTATAGCTAGCCATCGGCTCATTGTAATTCGGATCTGGTACACCCCTGTACACCCCATCCGAGTGGTACACCGTTTGCAAATTCTGGTACACCCTGGGCCCTGGGGTGTACGACAACCCCGGTTGAAGAGCACTGATTTAAACAATCATTTTCATATGAAAAAATGAATCTTGTTATGTTTTGTTCAGATTACGTATCAGCGTGTCCAGTCCATAGAGGTCAGTAAGTGACTTAGTTTTCTTCTCACCGGTCATTCTGGCATTTCGTGGCAGCATTCTTTCAAGCATCTCTCGTATACTCTTCGACACTCCAATTCCTGTGATTATAATAGCAACAACTGTTAGTTACTGACTGACCGACGTGTAGCAACAATGTTTTTCAACTTAGTTTCTAATTAGAATTACATAATAGCATTGGCCATAAATATCTGTATCTACACAACAAAGAAGCCACAATTATGTTTAGGAAATATCAAATCGTAAAAATCTGACTATAGAGTATGACTGGAGTGACGACTCGATTGTTCTCCCATTGTTAGCCGGCAGAATGGTCACGGTCAGATGGATGCACCCAAAACAGAATAGCTCAGTGCTTGTTTCAATGGCGTTCAAGGCGATTCTTCGTGTATTTCTTGAAGTTGCGTCGGAATTAGTTAGACAGTTCAACATTTAGGCAGCGGTGGCGAGTCGTTATGACTAGTGAATAATACCTTGTAGCCTCTGTTATATTTTTGGCCAGATTTAGATCATATTTCGACACGGATAGAAATCGGTATCATGACTGATTCAGCTGCATCACTTTGGGATGACTGGGAGGCACTAACTGAAATGGAAATTGAAGAATGTTTCGAAGGACTCGATAACTGGAAAGGTGTGATTTGTGAGGAATGCGAAGCATCCTTTCCGACTGTGAAAGCTCTGAAAAAACATTACAAAAATCATAAAGTTCCCACCAGTAATTGGGATATATCTGAGGATGCTGTAATTGCTGTTTTGAAGAGGGCTTGCGTAAATAGCAAAAAATACTTTGAATGCGCCCCATCATTCGAGGAACTAGACGTGACAAAAGCTGTTCCATTGGTGAAACAACTCCATTCTGAATATTGCAAACTTGGTGTTGACGGATTTTATCAACATTATTCAAATATCTGTCACCAAGCTAACAAGTTGCTGGGTTTGCCGCAATTGCCAGCTTCAGCATTACTTTTGAAGATGTTTGATTCTCTCGTGTGCGGTAAAGAACAGGGTCCAATCACAGAGATTGGAGGAGTCAACAGCAAGGAATCTGGTAAGTAAATAGCCTTTGATACTATGCCTTTCCATGGAAAAACTTTGACATGTTTTTAGACATACTTGAATATATTGGTGGAGTGCTTTTAGGAGCCATTTCTAAGCAAGCTAACGAAGCAATTGCCACATGCCTAACATCTGCAGCGCCATCGGGAAACCTCATTAAAGTGATGCAGAAGAAAGTCGGTGGATTGAAGAGCCCGTCTGAACAGTTTCATGGCATGGTTCTCCGCTTTTATGTTATCCACAGTAAAGAAATGGGAAAACCCCTGAAAAAGATCATTTTTTTCAGGGTACTTGACGCAATTCACTGTGATCCATTCTATAACAAATTAATTCATACTGTGTCACTTCAATCTGGCTCAGACCTAAATGAGGTTGAGGATGTCATGGACAAGGCAATGAGACACTTGAACAACATCTTGTCTCACAATTTTGCAAAGTTTGCATTGCATGAGAAGCAAAAAAAGTCCTCCAAATTTTCCAAAAGTTTGCGAGATGGCTTGAAAAAAAAATGAACAATATGCTCTTTTAGTATGGTAGTTTTTTCTCTCTGTGGCAAATGCTGCCTATCCACATTGAGGTTCCCTACCTAAAAAAGGAAACCAATGCGTTGGTCGAAACCTTGACGTGGTGCATTGGCTTACTACTAATGTCGACCGGCAGACGTCTTCCTGTGTTCTTGGCAATGACAACGAGTTCCCTTCAAGTGCGATTTTGCACACTTTCAAGGAGTAAGCTCTGGCTATTGTGAGTCGAGCTCAAGCAGAACATTAACATTACACAAGGCTCTTGTTCTTGTCATCAGGGCCGTAACAGCACTTCGTCAGACCCCAAAAAAACGTTGGTCATGGGCCCCCCATAGGGTGATAAACCGAAGTTCTGGGGGACGAAGCTATAGGATGTTTACCGCTACTCATCATCTGTGTTCACCGTCCGTTTAGTGGGGCAGATTTGGTCGTCCACACACGCCAAGCGCGAAAAATTTCAAAATTCATGATTTAATCCAGTGGTTCTTAACCTTTTTTCTTCCAGCGCCCCCTTTCAAAAATTATCGTGCTCCAGCGCCCCCCAACTTCATATTGTAAGGAATGTAATAAAGACAATGAGTAAGAGGGAGGGCCGTAATAGCACTTCGTCAACCCCCCTAAAAACGATTGCCTTGCGCACCCATAGCGCGATAAGCTGAACCTCTGAGGGCTTCGCCCCCACGAGCCCCATATCGTGATTTTGATGGTCAGCAAAGTTTGTGTGGCCTGGTCGCCCTAGGTACCAAAATTTTCTATAATGCATGAATGGAAAGGTGGTAATTACATATATAACTCGCTATAAACTTTTTATCCTCTCAGCCCACGTAATCAGATTTACCAGTAGCAATGAGTGAGCTGTTGTATAGGAAAATATAGGGCACGTAATCAATAATTAAACATATTCGGGCGTGCCCGCAGGTACAATTATTCGTTACCAGGGCCGTAACAGCACTTCGTCAGCCCCCTCCTAACAAAAAACGTTGGTCCAGGGCCCCCATCGGGTGATAAACCAAACTTCCGGGAAACTTCACTCCCAGACCTCCATTAGGCTGTCCCCTATTGGCTGATAGCCTATTAGGTATCTACATTGGGTGTCCATTTACTGAGGCAGCCATGCTCGCTTAGTCGCGCGAAGCGCGAAAAATTTCACTAATTAATGATTAAATTGGTCAATATCATCGGGAATTGCCTGTATATTCAGATCAATTTTTATCCTCTCTCTGCTTATGTAAACACATTTACCGGTAGAGCTGAGTGAGGTGCAATGTTCCCTCTAAGCCGCGCACGTGCCCAGTGCTGACACGGTCTCTGTGCACAGGAAATCTACGTTGCGCACAACAAATCCGAATTTATTACCTTTTTTTAGTCGTTACGCACTGTTATCCAAAGGTCAGCACAGTGAGTTGTTGAGTGTGCGCAGACTCGTCAAAACTTGAAGCGAACATTGTGAGGGGATATCGCCCAACAGGAATATCCCTGTCGCCCAATCGTACTTAACTAAAAGACGCACCAATTTCAGATTGGCATTTCCTCACTGACATATAATTTTTCCCTGCCAGATGGAATTCGGCTTCTGGGGTTCAGATTGCCAAGACAGGAACATTCGGTGTCAGTCATTTAGGCGCCCATGGACAATCAAACCTATATGTATTTTGAAGGCTATATGTAACGAAGCTTTCGGTGTTAATTTGCCCTGAATACTCATTAAGGATAAGTTCTATCACCACATCATCTACTGCGAAGCCATTTTCCTCCAGCGCCCCCCATACCGCCCCCCTGAGCCCAGCGCCCCCCATATCGCCCCCTGAGCGCTTCCGCCCCCCTTCAAAGTCGCCAGCGCCCCCTGGGGGGCGCTGTGGGCAAGGTTAAGAACCACTGATTTAATCGGTCAATATGATCGGGAATTGAATATATATTGTTATCAATTTTTATCCTCACTCTGCGCACGTAATCAGATTTAATGGTAATGAGTGAGGTGTGTTTGAAATGGTAGGACCCCTCAATAATAATTGAACATCTTCGGGCGTATACCCGTTCGCAGGAACGAAACAGCACTTGGCCAGGGCCCCCAATAAAACTTGGGTCTTGGGCTCCCATAGGGTGATAAACCCCCCCCCCCCCATCACGTTGTTTGCTTTTGTCACGAAATAAGGGCCACAGTTTAGTGAGCCAGCGCGAGGCGCGAAAATATTCGATAATTCATGATAAAATCGGTCAATATAATATTGGGAATTGCATATATATTGCTATCAATTTCTTGTTCTCTCTGTTCACGTTGTCAGATTGACCGGTAGAGCTGAATGAGGTGGCTTGGAAACTGTAGGGCCCGTAAATAATAATTAAACATATTCAGGCGGGCGGCCCCGTTGGTATGACTTCGTTTCATGTCATTTTGTGATCTCCTGTCTGTTATATCAAAAAATATAGAATCGCCCAAATGTACTAGATTAACGACGCACACGATTTCAAATTGGTATACAATTTTTCCCTGCGGAATGGTATTTGTCTTCTGAGGTTCAGATTGCCAAGACAGGAACATTCGGCGCCAGTCATTTAGGCGCCTATGGACAATTGAACCTATACGCATTTTGCATACGGTATATAACGAAGTTTTCGGTCAGCATAAGCGGGCAGTCCCTTTTTGGCCCAGGTTTTCTCGCTGCCGATCGTTCTGGTACACTTCTTGGAGTCGCATGTTACATGTTCTAAAACTTTAAATGTCTCGCCGATATGTCCATTTCGATAGATCTTGCGTATTTTGTCTTGGGGAAGAGTAGGCTACCAAATAACTAAGAAAGTTGGCAACTCGAAATCGCACGCAGAGCGAAAAATTTTTGAAAAAGTTGCATAAATTTTTGAAAAATACTCAATAATTTTGAGCCCTCTTTGAGCTCGCCCCCCCCCAATTGGGGGGTTTGAGGTGTGGCAGTTACGGTCCTGTTACTCATACTCAAGTTTCTGCGGTTATCGGACAGGCATTATATAAGACGACAAGACAGTTGCAATATTATTTGTTATATTCATACTCGAGTTTCTGCAGTTAATATAGGACATATTTTCAATCAACGATATTGTGAATTGCATATAGGTATAGTTCAAGATCTTTCCACTTGTTCACTTTGTAGTATTCTTCAGTCGTTCTTTCCATGAATTCATCTCACAATAGCCAATGCACACGAACCAGATATCCCATACCTTCTGTCATTATATTCATATACGTAGCAAACTCTACCAAGGATCAAAGCCACAATATCACATCAATCTCGTGAGAAATGTAACATAGGCTACACAGTATTATTCACCAGTCATAACGACTCGCCACCGCTACCTAAATGTTGAACAGTCTAACTAATTCCGACGCAACTTCAAGAAATACACGACGAATCGCCTTGAACGCCATTGAAACAAGCACTGAGCTATCCTGTTTTGGGTGCATCCATCTGACCGTGACCATTCTGCCGGCTAACAATGGGATAACAATCGAGTCGTCACTCCAGTCATACTCTATAATCTGACTTACCCAATAAGACGCTACTCCTCTACGCGCTAGAGTCGATCTCGCCCCACGTGTATGGCTTACGACCATACCACGTTGAACACACCCGACCTCGCCCGCTGTCGTTTTATTGGTTCATCACCTGTAAATTATGAGACATAAGAATTTCACAGATATTCTTTACTCCCACCCAATGCCATATATCATGTCCCCCGTTATGTTACGCCAACTTGACATAAAATCAATAGTAATTGCCTCATCGTGTAATCAACAAGGTTACTTACATAATGGCAGCGTCTTTAGATGCTCCGCAGGCGACCTCGACCAAAGAAAGACTTGTCTTAGATGCTCGCAGCCATGTGCCTCAAACTCGACCAGCCAAGCATAACATATTCAATTCAACACGAGAGAGAGAGAGAGTCTTTATTTTCAACCAACCAAAATACATAACAACGGCAGTGATGGTGGTACAGAAATTATGCTTGCATTGTCATCTAGTCTGATCACACCAGCATCAAACAGGTACACTTGACTCTAAACAGTCTGCCATATTTACTAAACTCAGTGGACGCAAACGAAGCACTATCTATGGCATTGCGCCTAGCATGCGAAATAGAGAGATAGCGCAGTGTTAGAAACCGCGGCTTCAACACCAATGGGTGCGGGGTAGAGTCCGTCCGAGGTTGAGGTTTACCTGCACGAAACTTGATTACTCTACAAACTTGAACACACCCCGAAAACACTCCAGAGTCCAGACTTGATACCTGAGCACCAGAACAATGCGGAAGAGTGATACCTGCGTTGATACCTACGTGAGCCGCCTGAACTGCGTATATCCACAGGCCTTCTCAAACTGGTGGCGCGCCCCCCATGGGGGCGTGAGAGCAGCTGAAGAGGGGCGAGAAGCTGATATCAACTGATTTTGTTTCGCGCTATGCGCGATTTACTTCCATTTCACGGTTATTGCTCTGTCTATAGTTCGAATTTCGTATTTGAGAATTTTGTCATCAACTATCATAATCTTCCATGCCATCAAACTAGGCCTTGGGATTGCCAGCATTCTGGTTACAATATGAGATCCAGCATTTTAGTTCCAATTTGTGATATGATGACACGGGGGATATGAAATTTTTCACTATCATAAAGGGTTAGGCGTGTATAAATAACCACTGTGCTACGTAATTATGACTAATTGAATCGAGAGGCCAAAGCGTGTCAGTAGAATCAGTGGTCCATGTATTTGTGAGCAGGACATAATGTAAGTTAATAGTATTTGGGGATGCATATATAGGGGTTCGACAGGAGATGTATGAAGGAGTGTAGGATTTTAGCATCATGCCGCCTTGGTCATATCGGACCAGATATGGCAATTTTCGCGGCATTATTCCGCATTCTCTGCACGACCACGGGTATTCATCTTCCACTAACGCGGTCCCGTTGTCAGTGGTGCCGTCAGGCGTTGCCCCCGAGAAATCGTATTGTTTGTTCATGAAGAGTCCCCACAGTTCCACCGATCGGCGAGTGATATTATCAAGAGCTTCAATGGCGGCATGTTTCATGGTCCCACCATACAACAGTATGGCTCGGTGTGGAATTCTGTTAAATACGATATAAATCTTTTGCATTTCCAAATGACATGCATATCATTATATAGAAATTATATTAACGTATTATTTAATATGGCATCACTTCTGCAAACAAATAATCAGTTACCGATCGGATTCAACAGCTTTTCCATAAAGCTCTCCATATTTCTTCATTTATTTGCATTGAATATTGCACCACAATTTGACGAGATTAATCGACGCTTCCTTTGATGCTTCCATAACCTCACTTGGTTTTGATGTATGGATTTTTTTACATATCAATCCACCAAGTGCAAGAGGTGGATCAACATGTGGGCGAAACCGGCTAACTGCTTGCAAGAGCCATCGCCGATTCCAGCTGGACAGTGGACAGGCACATTCGCCGTTTGTAATAGTACCCAATTCGCAGTCGACGAGAAGACTCATGGAGTATGAAATCTACAACAAATGACATCCCAGCTATAACGATGACGTTATTTGGGAAACGACTGAATCTTAATTCTCAACACCTTCTTTTCCGCCGTAGCTCCAACTGTACAAGTGACGAAATCTGTGGATTTATCACCGATACTGTAACTGGCTGCGAGGACTCTTTTGATGTTGTCTCCTTTAATCGAGTCACGGAGTATCAAAAGTATATTTGTGAGATCAGCATGATGTTTCCTATACTTCTCATCCCTTAGATATTCCGGTCTTCGTACTAAAGCGGGACCTGGCCGGCATTTTTACGTACTTATCACGTCAAATCCTACTCTTCCAGTGTTTTGAACCAATAATAAATGACTAAGTTTAGATAGTCTCAGCACCATTTCTTTAGGATGGAAGTAGTTGTTACGTGGGTTATTGTATGTATTATGATGATGATTCCCTGTAAAGTAGCAAGGTATGACGTCATGCCTTACCCAACTGTGCATGACTGCCTTACTCGTGCTTGACCGCTTCATCTCTTATCTCATCTCTGGTTGATGGCACATGGAAGCCATAATAAATGTACAGCAAGAAACATGGTGTCAGAAGATAACTGAACTCGCGAGCTCTAAATCTGTCATTAGCTCGACATAAAGATTTATCATCTTATCTAACTCTATGGATCTAAGATATGTGATACCCCATCCGGGTCCTTTAACTGTCTCTGGTGATTTGGCCACCAACTGGAAGAACTGGAAGCGCCATTATGAGAATTATGAAGTGGCTACAAAACTCAATAACGAGGAACATTCCATTCGTATTGCGGCTCTCAAAGCGGCTCTTGGACCAGCTGGTTGTGATGTCTATGATGGCATTACTTTATCAGAAGATGACGCCAAGAGTTACCCAGTCGTATTGAAGAAAATGGAGGAGCGCTGTGTTGGGAAGATCAACATTATATACGATAGGCTTACCATACGTCCGCTTTTAAGAGGATTTGTCCTCTTTTTTGACTTTTTTGAAAGTGTCCTCGGAGGACGCCCTTTTGTCCTCTTTTTTGAGATTTTGTCCTCTTTTTAAAATTTAGGTCAGATTTAGAGGAAATTGCGAGTTGTTGTTGTTGATTATTATTTGATTGGCGATTATAACGCAAGTGGTTTTGTTCGCCATATCCAAAAAGTCATTTATCATCAAGGGGTGGGTATTGCATTACAAAATATACACTCAAATATATGGCTTCGTTGCGAGAACGAACTCCACAACGTATGGAAAAATATGCGTGTCAGTCAAAAAGTTTGTTACGGTGGGAGCGATATTCTTCCTCCGACACGTGTCCTCGAGAACTCTTCTCTGGTGTCTATAATTTCGACACGTGAATAAATAATGGGTGACACTCTCTTCTTGGCGGCACGTTGAGCAATTGGCTGAATCTGCTATTCCCAATTTGAATAGATGTGCTTTTAGTCCACAATGTCCGGATTGTAGTCGGAACGTAATCGCTTGATACCTTTTCGGTAGGCCATTCACGTCTGCTCTGTGGTATACGGTGGGAAAACATTCCTTATATTGCTGTGACTTATCCGATTGTAAATAGCGGTTATTCCATAGCTCGATGCACGCCTTCCGACGCGAAGCAGCAATGTCTCGTACGGAAGGTTTGAATTCAGTCGTTTGCACACTGGCTTGACTCGCTCGTCTGGCCAATTCATCTGCCTTTTCATTCCCGGGAATTCGATAATGACCAGGTATCCAAACAATAGCGATCTCGTATCCTGCCTCCGATATCCGATGGATCGTCTGTAAAATTGGTGCGACGAGGTGATGGGATCGCCCATACACATTGTCAATCGCTTGAATTGCGCTCAAGCAGTCCACGAGTATCAGTATATTCGTATTGCTGTTTTCCACAGCCCATTGTAGAGCTAAGCTTATTCCCACCAATTCTGCAGTGAAGGAACTCGATTCCTTTATGATAGTGGTTGCACCGTTGATAGTTCGCGATACATAAAACGCCGCCGCAGCACCCGTCGTAGTTTTTGATCCGTCAGTGAAAATCTGCAAGTATCCCGGGAATCGTCTACAGATATGTTCATTGATTAGCGGTAACAAAGAGGAACATTCTTTAAACTGCAGACTCGTCAATGTTAAATCTATACGTGCTCGACGCAACGTCCAAGGTGGATGGGTTATTTTACTCAACCGCAACAGACCATTTCCACTTTCGTCGCAATTCGGTCGATATGTAATTTGATTGAAGCAAACGAATTGCTTTCTTTTCGGCCATTGTTCCTCCCACGATAATTGGAGAAGCTGCTCTCGCCACGGGTGCTGCAAATCAGCATTCACCTTGGATCTGAATTTCATACATAAATACCTGTGTCGTAGGTCCAGTGGCATTTCCCCACACGCAGACAGTATAGAAATAATTGGGGTGCTCCTCATCCCTCCGCAACAAAGCCGCAGCGCGTTGTTTTGTAGACGCTCGACTTTTTCTAGATATCGTCGGTGACCAAAATGAAATGCCTCAATTCCATATTCAATTATAGATCGAATAAGAGTACGATACAGGGTTAGCATAGTTTCTTTTGCAGCTCCCCAAGAGGTTCCTGAAATCATCCGCAGAAAGTTAATTCGAGCAGTGCATTTATGTAAAACAGATTCAACATGTAGTTTATATGATAACCTCTTGTCGAAGGTAATTCCGAGGTACTTTGCCGATTCTGCTGTCGCTATGTTCTGACCACTGTATTTAAATTGGAGATTTGGTATTTTCCTTTTGTTGCTAAAGACAACTGACACCGTTTTTGTTGTATTGACTTTCATTCCCCATCGATCGCACCACTGTTTAAGACAATCCAAGTCATTCTGTAAGGAGTCGGATACCTCGGTAATGTTCAGTCCAGACTCCCAAAACACAAGATCGTCAGCAAACAGAGCGTTCTTGGTGGAAAGACATTCAGGAAGGTCGTTAATCATGATCAAAAACAATATTGGACTGATTACGCTGCCCTGTACAATGCCTGTCTCGATATCGAATGTCTGTGACAGATCATTTCCCACACGAACTTGAGCGGTTCTCTTCGATAGGAATGACGACAACCACCTAATGATTTTACCCCGTAGACCTATGGCAAAAATTTTTGCCAGGAGGCCCTTGCGCCAGACCGTGTCGTACGCACGTTCGAAGTCCACAAATATTGCAACTGCGGAGCGTTGATTGTAAATCGTTTTATAGATATCATCATGTAGTGCTAGAATATGGTCAAGTGTGCATCGGCCTGTCCGATATCCAGACTGAACGGGGCTCAATATATCATGCTGTTGCAGATACCATTTTAATCGATTTGCTATCATTGTCTCCATTATCTTAGACAGATGACTGGTTAAAGCAATGGGACGGTAAGATGCTGCCGATGACTTCGTTTTCCCGGATTTAAGTATCGGTATTATGATGGAATGGAGCCAGGCCTTAGGCACCGTCCCCTCGCTCCAGGAGTCATTATATAAACGTAATAATTGTTCCAATGCGGTTGCGCTCAAGTGTTTTAGCATTTCATAACTGACCTTATCTTGCCCAGTTGCAGTGGGCTTTTTCTTTGATATCGCTCGCTTCAATTCGTCCAAAGTGAATGGGAAGTTTATCGCATCATCGTTTTCCAGCTCCAGTGGCAGCGAGTCAAATGTATTTTTCTCGAAGTAAGCTTTTCTGTTTGAAAAAGTGCTGGAGTAGTTATTATCACTACTAACTTGACTGTACATGTCTGCTAACAAATTTGCCTTTTCTGTGTCACTTGATGCAACAAGTTGACCGTGGTAAGTGCGGGAATAAATACTGATTGGCGCCGCCCAGTAAATGCTTTTGCCATGCCCCACACTTTTGATAAACTGGTTTGTTTGCCAAGGGTTTCACAGTAGTTCTGCCAGCTCTGTTTCTTCGCACTCATGATTGTTCTTCGGCATGCATGCAGCTCTTCGCTGTTTAAATGCTATAACATGTTGCGGGGAGAATGTTCGTTTCATTTTGAGATAAGCGGCACGTCGTAATCTCTGCGCTTTCGCACAATCTTCATTCCACCAAGGTACAGGTATTTTGCCATGACTACTGGCTGCAGAGGTTGAAGGTATGGATTGCAATCCTGCCTGGAGCAGGCAGCGTGTGATGAGCTCGGCGCTTTCATTTAATGTTAGATTACTTGTATTCATGGCTGTGAGTTCATCGGCAGTATTCATGGCTGTGAGTTCATCGGCAATTTCCGCAAACTTGACCCAATCCGCCCTCTCAAAATTCCATCTAGGAATTTTTACGTTGCCTGATTGTTCAATATTGCAGTCTAAATATGTCAATATGACGCAATGATCACTCCCCATGAAATGTTCGGTTACAGAGGTGGTACATCTGTGAGCGATATCTGAAGATGCGAACGAAAGATCTAACAGACTCCATCTGCGCCTTGCGTTGATTGCCAAGTTCAATCTTGTTGGACTTGTTGTATGCAAAAGTACTAAATTATTTTCGCTAAGAGCACTGTCGATGGATTTGCCCCGCTCGTTCGAGAAGTGTGACCAGGTTTCATGATGAGCATTAAAGTCTCCGAAAACCAGTGTTTTCGCTTTGCATTCTTTTAGGAATGAAAATGATATTTCGTGGTCGCTGGGCGGAGCGTAGACGTTAATTAGCTTGAAATCACCTATCTTAAAGATCTGTGTTTCTAATGAGGCATCTTGCTGAGATTGCATCTCTTTGGGTTCCAAACCCTCGCGAATAAAAGTTGCCAACCCTCCCCCATGGATATTTCTGTCTCTTCGTTCAAGTAAATACCCATCCATTTTTGGCTGATATTTATGTATAAGGTGTGCTTCCTGTATCATAATTATATCTGGCTTTTGCGAAAGCGACGAAATATATCGTTTCAGTTCTGGTAACTTTCGGTAGATAGATCCACAGTTCCATTGCAATATGACTAGGCCAGAGTCGTTTAAATTAAACTTTCTGGTTCGACGTCACCTGTGCTTAAACAAGTAGACATAATTTTAAGTATGTCAGCCTCTTCGCGGTTAAGAGCGGCTGCGAGTACTTTTTGCACAACCTCAGCTATGATACAGTAGAAGCTGCCAGGGTTTGTAAGCGTTCAATCAGAATTTGGCTCTGCATTATCATAATTTCATTGTCATTATCTTCTCGCTGACTGCTGGCAACAGGATTTTTCGCTGTGGGTATGTTGGACACCCGCGCCCAATCGATCTGCATATCTTTTGCTGCTTGTATGCGGTCTTCGGCGGCATTTTGTCTGGTAATTCCAGGTGGGTTGCTCCAAGCCTTGGGTGTGGTCGTTCGATCTGTTTTCTTCTTTCGGACCTGGGTCTTAGCCTCCCAGTAAGATAAATGTTCCGTATTACGAACCTTCTCAATGGACTTTTCCTCTTTATATACTGCGCAGCCGCCGTATGCTGCACTATGAGTACCTTTGCAATTTACACAGTACATGTCGCTATCACATTTGTCTCGCGAGTGTTCCTTACTGCCGCAATAGGAGCAAACTGCTGATCCTCTGCAGTGTTTGGCTCGATGACCGTAATGATTGCATTTGTAGCACCGTCTTGGGGCAGGTGTGTACTGTTTGGTGTGAAACCGTAAATACTCCATATGTAGAACTTCGGGATATTCAATGGTACTGAAACCTATAAGAACTGATTGACAATCAATATATTTCCCGTTATATCTGCGCTTCAACCTCTTGATGAATATAGTGTTGTACGAAGTGAGCATGGGCTTGATCTCATATTCTGGAATTTCCAATGGTACTCCCGATATAACTGCTCTGGATTTTGTGGGGTCCGGAAGGAATTTCTTGACTGTGATAGGGATTCGTTTGTTTTCTTCTCCTAGATCATCACAGTTCAGCATGATGTCTGTTTGTTTTCTGTTGTAGCATTCCAATAGTAGATCTCCCGATCTGAATATTCTGATTTCCTTATACGCTCCTATCAACTTGAACAGGGATCTGTTGACAGCCGTAGGAAGGTAGTTCTTCATCTGTCGTTCTTTGCCCGATATGATAACAAAGTGTTTTGGCTGCTCCTGAGAAGGATTCCTGACTTTTTCCGTAACCCGTATCTTGCTAGTCGGATCATCCTTATCAATACTATCATCGCCTTTCCTTTTTTGCGACTGTTTGCGCAGGTCCATGACTTCCTGACCTTGCTCCATTTTACTATACGACTGTCTTGTACAGTACTAACCGTAACAAGACAGTAATCAAGGTAATAATCCTCCGTCTCCTGTTCGTGCGCTGTCAAGACGTCCTCACTCGACGACTGTCAGACTCGAATGTCGGAAATTGCGAGTGATATGCCGCAAATTAGCGCAGAAGTGAAGCTCCGGCTGGTATTTCGGAGGGAAAAGTGGTGATTTCAGGTTTGAGCGAAAAGAAGACCGCAATATGGAGTGAAAAACGTGATTTTGAGCTCTGAGCGGTAGTGATGACCTTTTTTTTTTATTTTTTTAGTCAACCACCTGGCACCACCTGGCAATGTGGAGAGTGAAAAACGTGATTTTGAGCTCTGAGCGGTAGTGATGACCTTTTTTTTTTTAGTCAACCACCTGGCAATGTGGAGAGTGAAAAACGTGATTTTGAGCTTTGAGCGGAAGTGATGACCTTTTACCGATCATGAAGTGGAAAATATTTACCGGTTTTTGAGAATTCTTCTCCAGTTTTGCTTGTCTGAAATTTCTGAAAAAGTGTCCTCTTTTTTCATTTCCGAAATATGGTAAGCCTAATATACGAGAGGTACTGTTTTTTCAGTCGCAGTCAAGCTTCAAATGAATCTTTCAACACATACTACGAACAGCTGCGAAGGCTGATAAAAACCTGTGATTTTAAAACCTTGGAGGATGAGCTTCTCAGAGACAAAATTGTGTGTGGTATATCCAATGTTGTGCTGAGAAGAAAACTCCTACAAGAGGCAGGACTTACATTGAACTCCTGTATTTCGAGCTGCAGATTGTTTGAGTCAACTGCTCTGCAAATGAAAAAAATGACTCTAACGTCAGATGACGTTGCAATTCATGCGATACAAAATAAGTACAAGCAAAGGAAATGGCCAGCTGCTGAAAGGGACTCTAAAATGAATCGAGGATGTGATGGTAGTACACTTCAATCGGAAGAGCTCCCCAAACTCTGCAAGTTTTGTAGAAAGGTGCATGTTTTTGGTCGGCGATATTGCCCGGCTAACGGCAAAACTTGTTCACGCTGTAACGGAAAAGACCATTTTGCCGTGGCATGTCAGGCAACTGTGATGGTGATATCAGCTGATCGCATTGAGTCGGATGAAGAAGAGGATGACGAAGTTCTTTCGTTTGAACATGTGAGTGCTACGGAGGAATCCTATGTTAAGAAAATATTTGCTCTGTTATACCTGGTTAACATGTATGTAAAATTCCAAATTGATTGTGGCGCAACCGTAAAGGTTCTTTCATGGCGAGATTACTTGAATGTAACTGGTGACACAAAAATGCTCAACTTGAAACCTACTTCTATGAAACTGGTTGTATATAATAAGGAAGTGATAAGGCCTCTCGGAATAACAACGTTGGAAATCATCAATAAAAAGAATGGTGAAAAATACTTGCTAGAATTTGTAGTGGTTGAGAAGCCGAACACTTCCATCATTGGTTCCGCCGATGCTCAAAGGATGAAACTAATTACGAGCAATTTTGAAAACATAATGATCGAGGAACCTTCAGTACAAGCTCTTACAGCGAAGGATCCTGAATTCGCCAATTTTGCTACACTGGAGTTTGATCAAATATGTGAACAATTTTCGGATGTTTTCAATGGTACGGGAAAGCTAGAGGGTAAACTTCATCTGGAAATTGATGACACTATCAATCCTGTACAAATGCCTGTTCGCAAAATACCCCTGGCACTTGAAGCACAAGTGAAGGAGAAAATTGATAGTTTGGTTGATGCTGACATAATAGCTCCCGTGGATTGCCATACTCCCTGGATATCTAATCTGGTCACTGTAAAAAAGCAATCTGGAGATATCCGCTTGTGCCTGGATCCACTGGCGCTGAACAAAGCCCTAAAACGCAACAACTATCCAATGCCGACAGTTGATGATGTGTTACCATATATGCACAATGCCAAAGTGTTTACACTGTGTGATGTAAAAAATGGATTTTGGCATGTAGAACTTGATGATACTAGTAGTTATCTAACTACATTCGGTACTCCATATGGTCGTTACAGATGGCTCCGACTGGCTTTCGGAATCAGCCCAGCACCGGAGGACTTCATGAGAAGACTGAAGATAGCGCTGGACGGCCTGGAAGGAATCACGCCTGTCGCGGATGACATCTTGATTTACGGTGTGGGCGATACTGTTGAAGAGGCGACTATGGACTATAAGAAAAAGTTCTTTGAACTGTTGAAACGCTGTCAACAAACTGGTATTAAACTGAATAAAGCGAAACTACGCTATCTGCAGACTGAAGTGCCCTACTTAGGCCATACCATCTCAAAAGATGGTCTAAAACCCTCATCGAGCAAAATTGAAGGCATCATAAAAATGCCCCCTCCAACAGATAAGCAGGGCGTCCAGAGAATTTTAGCGATGACAAATTTTCTGCAGCGTTTTGCCCCGAAGCTTTCAGATATAACCGCTCCCATCCGCGAACTCCTTAAAAAAGACAACGCGTTCATATGGGATCCAATCCTACATGGGACATGCTTTGAGAAAATAAAACAAACCTTGATCAACGCGCCAGTTTTACAATATTTTGACAAAAACGCACCTATGGTACTGCAATGTGATGCCAGTTCAAAGAGGCTAGGATGCTGTGTGTTGCAAAACTCTCACCCTGTTGCCTATGTTTCACGGGCGTTGACAACAACGGAGTGCAACTATGCGCAAATCGAAAAAGAATTGCTTGCTATTCTCTTTGCCATGGAAAAATTTGAGTTATATGTCTATGGCAGCTTTGTAACAGTAGAAAGCGATCACAAACCTCTGGAAGTCATCACAAAGAAAAGTCTGGTTAATGCACCAAAACGGTTACAGCGCATGTTACTTCAGCTCCAAAAGTATGACTTCGAGGTGATATACAAGCCTGGATCACAATTATTTGTGGTGGATACGTTGAGTCGTGCGTACATTCCGAAGTCACCCAAAGACGCAGAAACTGCTGATGTGTTTGATATCTTTCAACAGATTAAACATATCGTAATGTTGAATACTATACCGGTATCAAGCTCCACGCTCGGCATGGTCAGCCAAGCAACAATCTCTGATTCTGTCATGAACACGTTAATTTCTTTTATAAAACATGGGTGGCCGAATGAAGCCAAGCTGGTACCCCAATCAATTCGAAATTTCTACTGTTTTAAAGAGGAGTTGACATTTCAGGATCAAATCGTTCTGAATGGTGATCGTATTGTCATACCGTCGTCCATAAAAGGCACTATTCTGAGTCAGCAGTTATTCTCCGCTTAAAATCACATATGGCACGTCATGGAATCTGCGAGAAATTGATTACTGACAATGGTCCATGCTATGCTGCTCATGACTTCGAGGCATTTGCAAAGGAATACGAGTTTGAACATGTGACCAGCTCTCCAGGACACAGCCAATCGAATGGAAAGGCGGAATCAGCTGTCAAAATCTTCAAATCGTTACTTCGTAAAGCGACAACTGACAAAAAAGACATAAATATTGTACTGTTGGATTGGAGGAACACTCCAGGCGAGACTGTTCCTGGCTCTCCAGCACAGAGGCTATTTGGAAGACGCACCAAGACCTTGTTGCCAATAGCAACTAAACTGCTTGAGCCGAAAATTGTTTCTGATGTCATTCCATCGCTTATGGATCGGAAAAGAAAACAGGCAAAGTATTACAATCGTGGTGCAAAAGACCTCGCCCTGTTGAGTCCTGGTCAACAGGTTCGATTCAAAAGGACAGAAAATGGCTTGTGGCTCGAAGCGGTGGTGATTAAGCAACTGAATGATCGATCGTACATTGTTAAGGCGACAGATGGAACGATCTACCGACGCAACAGAAAGTTTATTCGAACTACTGTAACTCGCCCGCATGTTGCATTTGACTTTGACGACATTTCGATTGCCAGACCAGCAGTAGTGAACAGCGGCACTAATGGGTCGTTATCTGGTTCCAGTAGCAGCAGACCAAGCCGTACAGTTATTCGACCAGCATACTTGCAAGACTATGTTACAACTTGATTCGTTGCTGTAATTTATATCCTAATTCGGTTCGCTTCGTTTTCTATTATTTTGTGATGTTTTGAGAAGGGGATGTTACGTGGGTTATTGTATGTATTATGACGATGCTTCCCTGTAAAGTAACAAGGTATGACGTCATGCCTTACCCAACTGTGCATTAGGGCTGTTCAAAAATAACTTTTTTTCCTGAATCTTGCTTGTTACTTGATTAAATCGTTAGGTTGCCTTAAAAAACGACGCACACCAAATTTGAATTCATTCCGACAAATATTCGCGGTTTACGTAGAGTTTGAAAATTTTGGATTTGCCCGAAAACGCAAAAAAAAAATTTTCTCAAATTTTTTGCCAACCCCATGAAATTGTTGGGCTGTCTTCAAAAACTATGCAAAACAAATTTGACTCAATTCCAAGCCGTAGAAGCGGAGTTATTCCAGTTTTTCGGTGATAATTGTTGGATTATCCACCAATCAAGGATAATCCCAGAATTATCGAATAAAAACTGAAATAACTCCGCTTCTACGGCTTGGAATTGAGTCAAATTTGTTTTGCATAGTTTTTGAAGACAGCCCAACAATTTCATGGGGTTGGCAGAAAAATTTGAAAAAAAAAAAATTTGCGTTTTTGAGCAAATCCAAAATTTTTAAACTCTACGTAACCCGCGAATATTTGTCGGAATGAATTCAAATTTGGTATGCGTCGTTTTTTAAGGCAACCTAACGATTTAATCAAGTAACCAGCAAGATTCAGGAAAAAAAGTTATTTTTGAACAGCCCTACTGTGCATGACTGCCTTACTCGTGCTTGACCGATTCATCTGTTATCTCATCTCTGGTTCATGGCGCATGGAAGCCATAATAAATGTACAGCAAGAAACAGTGTTTACCTCGTTTTCATGCTGGTACAGAATTGAATTGACAGTTCTATGGTATATTCCCGACTAGTTGATGCGACGAGATATTTCTCTCTGATATTGGTGTTGACCACCACAAATAGAAACGTGTTACTCTCAGAGGTGGTCAGTAACGAAGTACTTCTACTTTTTTGAAGTACTTGAATAGTTTGCCTCTACTTCTGGACACACGTTTAGTTAAAATTACAAAATGTTTAGGTGAGCTTGCGACGCTTTCAACGGTACATGAGCGACTTCACAGTTGAACCGGCACGGGTAGTATTAAGGATCTGAAGTTTCAGTTTTAAGGATCTGAAGTTTATCAATCGCAGATTTAATAAAAACATACTTTTGAGCTTCTGAGCCACCATAAAATTGAAAACTGACTACAGTAGCTCATACTGATCAAGGTCCTAATCTAGTAAGTCTTTTTTTGAATCGGTGAATGTGTTTTGGAGATAGGGGGGGGGGTGAGGGTCGCATTGGTTCTGTGGGGGGTGAGGGTCGCATTGGTTCTGTGGTAACGGGTGAGTTCAGTGGCTATAATTCTGGTTTAGGTGTGGGAGGGATGATTGGAATCAAAGGGGATGTTCGAAGAAGGTATTGTAACCGATCAATCCCTTGGTGAGGGTCCTATGGTCGAAACGAAGGGCGAGTTCAAGGAAAGGTTTGTGGATGTGGTTGCAATTGAAGGGGATCTTAAAATGACTGGGGTAAATTTGGGATATATAATGGATGAAGTAGGGGAGGTGTGATAGATGGAGTTTGGAAATAATGAGTCCGTCGTCTAGGTACATACGGAAAATTGGATGGAACAGGTCGTGGAGATTTGGGATATCATATCTTCTTCAAATATGGCGAGGGTAAGGTCTGCAGATTGGGCGGAGTTGTAACTACCCATAGCTAATCCATATTTTTGAATAAACAGATTATCAGCAGGGGAGAAATAGAAGTGTTTTTGACAGAAGACAAAGACATCGACAGCAAGGTTAAAGATTGGTTCCGAGATGGTGAGGGTGTTTTAGTTGGTTGAAGTCATACACGACGTCCTCATTTCTTATGTTGGGATATAAACATTCAAAATCAAAGGTAATAATTTGGATGTTGAAAGGTGCACTGGTGAAAATAGTATTGCCGAGAGCGGTGGCCTAAAAGTTTACCGGGTTTCTACTGTGATCCAAGAATGAGCCGAAATGATATCTGCCTTCAAGTTTTGGTTCATGGTTAGCGTTGAAAGGTCCTAATCTGGGAGGTTTTGGAAGCAAGTTGAATAAAGGGATGTGGCAGTTTTCTTTAGTCCCAAGTTCTAATGAAGCGATGTTTATCGGTTCTAGGGCTTCGCCATGTTTTTAAGTGATAGTATATCTTTCACAGAGGGCCCTATCCAATATAGTTTCCAAATTAAGGTTAATGGGTGAGTAAAAGTCGAATTCATGCAGAAACCTAATTTTTTATCTGAAATGTTAATAATTGAGTCTTTACTATTAGTTATCTCCAGGCCGTGTTATTTTTGGCATGCCAAAATGGCTTATTTTTGGCATTTTTCAATTTTTATTTTTGGCAATTTTGGCATCGTCCCCTTAAAAGATAGTTTCAGACACGAATTAGTCATAGAAACGCTTTATTCGGGTCAGTTTATCAAAAGAAACCACAAAATGTGCAGCATCCACTTATAATCAGTGTCAACAAACAATAGAAGAAAAAAATCTAGCGATCTCATAGGTTATCAATATCAAACGAAACCACAAAATTTGCAGTATCATCTCGGAATCGGTGCCAATAGGCAAAAAGAAAGAGAAGCGTAACAAACACGCTCAACACCTGATTGCTATAGCTCTTGAATAGACTTATATTTTTTGTACTGTATCAGTGCTTCCAAACTCAGGTCGAATCTGGGAAATATCGGCTTCAACAGTAGCCGTTCAGGGAAAGAATACAGCCAGTCCTCCAAAAAGGTTTTCAGAGCTTCAAAAATTTCGGAGAGCTTAACCGGCTTCCAAGCATCATGAAAAGAAATCACTTCGCTGGTGCCATCGATCTCATCGCGGAAAGAATTTTCTTCCCAATACTTTTCCAGGAGTTTCCTCTGTTGTCTCTCAACACATTCTATTCTGTAGCCCGACCATCCCATCTCCTTCAGTCTATCGAGATATTTTTGGAGGACTTTTGTCACTTTCGGTGGCATTAATATTACCAACTCACATGGAAGAGTCCTGGGAAGGTTAGCTTGTTTAGGAACATTGACGCAATCATGCAACAAGACACTAGCGGCTCAAAAATGGTCGTAAAATTACCTTTGGACAAATGGAAAATATGACGTAAACCAAATGCAGTCAGCCGTTCAATCTCGCTGTGCCCACATCATTTAGGACACCATGCTTTCACCACTAATGAGTGGGCTGGACCCAGATTAAGAAACCTGTCCTTCAGACACGCTCTTCTCGCTTGTATCGCGGTCCCGTTTACATAACACTATAAACTATGGCAGGCCGTGTTATTTTTGGCATATGCCAAAATTGCTTATTTTTGGCATTTTCAAATTTTTATTTTTGGCATCTGGCTCCTGAAATGCCAAAATAACACGGCTTGGTTATCTCTCTAATATGGTTCAGTTCCGAGGTCTCAAACACGCGGGCCGCATGTGGCCCGCGAGATCATTTTGTTCAGCCCGCGACGGCATTTTGAAATTTCAAGTATTCATCAAAATATTCAAGTACTATATATCTTTTTTAGATACAAGAACCTGAAGTTCACCCTGAAACTACTATAAAAATCACTGAAATCTCAACAAACTTCACTATCACATTACTTTTAAAAGCTACCATGCGGTAGAAGATCAGCTATTACGTCACATTTCTAGTTCATGATGATAAAACATTACCCGTTGATGATTCCTGACTGAAAATTGTGATTTAGTTTGGTGCGACCTTTCGTCAAGTTATTCTCTATTTTGGATTGCCTGGGTGAATAAATAAAAACGACTCGAGTTGAGTCGGGTTGGGTCAAGCATTAAAACCAGAGAAAGGCTTGCGACTCTTAACGGGGACTTGGTAATCCTATGGACACAACAATCTATGAAACTGTCGTGGGGAATAGTAGTAATACGGTACATCAAAAGGTCGTAGCTTGCGTTGCGTAGGGTATAGATAGCCATCTAATCTGATACAGCCAGTCTGGCAACCATTGGCATTCTGTGACCCCCCGTGACGCATAGTTGGTTACATGCTGGGTGTTTTTGTTCTCTTTATCTATGTTATTATCTGTGGCGAGTAAGGTAATAGTACGCTCCACAGTTGTAACACCAATGCATTCTTTGGCGATTGGACATTTCTGTTCCAGGGGTTCTTAACCAGGGTCCGTAGACTCCATCAGAGTACGAAGAACCACACCAGGCGGTACGAGATGCATTGTGGAATTAGGCCTATATGCTGTGGAATGTTATCTTGGCCAATTTATTCTGATATCAGATCAATCTTCAGTAGGGTTTAAAAATATTCGACATAAAATCGTGGCGCGTCAAAGGTCCAATAGCTGCAATATTATAACCCGACAGTTTTATGATGTCTGTAACTCATTATTTTAACAAATTATGCCGGCAAAAAAAAAAAATTTCAAATATTTGAAAATGTTGATCTACCTTTTTCCGTATCAAGCGTGAATAGTACAATAGTGAATTACATTTACACGGTGTTTGTGGAATGCCTGTCTGCAAGATCCCGTTAAATAAGGCCTATACTTGGAAATCATACATTGAATAGCCGTATTATTGATGCTGCGGCCCGCGGCGTCATCAAAAGTAGGAAATGAGCCTATGAGCATATTTGAGTTTGAGACCTCTGGTTTCGTTGATATTTGGAAAATGTGGGTTTAATTTTATATTCCCTCAATTTTTTTAAGTTATCAAAGGTATTCAGTATGACATCCCTAATATGACTTGTAGTATACAGCGAATGTGCTTTTGATATGACCGAATTGATTTTTTTCAAGTGGAAGCGGAGTGGATTTCAGGAATGGGTTTGGGTTTTCTAATCTGTTCTCTATGGGGGTTAGTTTTTAAAAGTAAGCTAGGTGGACTTCGTTTTTGAATTTACTGGGGGATCGAAATTGTTGGGTGGGTATAAAGGATGGGCCTAAACCTGAAATATCTGACATAGTGGAATTCACTGTATGTGTTGTGAAATGCGGTTTTAGGCTTAATAAATTCGTCTGCAGAATTTAGAATTTTTATTAATCAAATTATGTCGTGTGGTGATGGGGAGGTCATGTATGTCTAGATAATATAGGTTGATAATTTTAGTAATGGTGCTGGTTAGTTCGGGATTCTTATATTTTTTATTTTTTTTATGGTATCAAGTTTTACACGAGCCGAATTCAGATTATTAATAAGGGTTGTAATGGAATGAAAATGCGAGGGCTCGATGGTTTCGAAGAAATTATGTTGGTGGGTGACCAACGAGGCCAGAAAGTAGTAAGAGGAATTGAAGTAGGTCGGTATGTATAGAGTGGAGTATAGTTTTCTGAAGGTTTTCTTTGCTAAATTCGTGGAATCGGAAGGAGGAAGATGGTAAAGTTGGGGTTGTCATTACTCCAGTAGTTAGGAAGTGTAGATTCGGGAGAGTCTGGGATTGATCGGTATGGTTGACCAGTGAGAAGGGGGTAGTTTTGGTATTGCAAATGCGGGTAAGGGTGTTGGTGGTGCTATGGCGCAGGGTTTTGGATGGGTGTAAGCTCAATGCGAAGTGAAGATTTTAGAGGGCTAGGGTAAGGGTTGGTGGTGCATCGTTGTAATTGCCAAATGTATAATTCTGAATGTGTGAGTATAGAATGTAAACGTGGAATGGCAACGACCGATTTTGCTGCTTCGCTGAAGCTTTACTCAGACCTATTTTACGGCAGCTCCTGTAGGTTTTCTGGCAATCCAAAAGTCGTCTTTCCAGAGCGCAGAATTAACTGAATCTGGTCTTGTTCGAAAGCTACTGTCACACTGACACCAAAAATGCAAAAGAAAATATGATCAGGCACTGAACCACTAAGAATTCGCCCTCCAAGTCAGAATTATCGGCATTGTCCGAACAATCGAATAGCCGCAATGGTTCATTGTTATGGTCATCGTTTTGCTGTCATGCGATTGTTCTGAACAATGCAGATTTTAGATGTTGAGGGTGATTTTTCATCCAAGTACGGGTCCTGACCATATTTTGATTCATATTTTCGGAATCAGTGCGGTAGTAGCTTTCGATCAAGAAGACCACATTCAGTAAATTCTGAGCTTTGGAAGACAACTTTTGGCTGGAATCCTACAGTAGCTGCCGTTAAAATAAGTCTAAGTCTGAGTAAAAAGCTTCAGCGAAGCGGAACGAAGCTGCAAAATCGGTCGTTGCCATCCCACGTTTACATTCTATAGTGTGAGTCTGTAATTTGATGAATTTTTATGTTAAGTTTTTCAGCGTATCGAAAGTTGCCTGAATCAAGAAGTGGTCGGCGTAGAAGTCTTCTTCAAGTATTCTTCTCTATCGTTTTTTTTCGATGAATTCTTTAATGTTGTTCCAATTGCTGATAAGTTCGTTGCAAGCGTGGTTTCTACTTGATTTCGAATTGTAAAGATTGACAATTTGTCTGAATTGTAGTTGGTCAATTATGGCGTGGAAAAACAATCGCCGTCTCTAGGTTCGAAACGAGTTGTGAAGGTGTCTTGATCCAAAAAGAGTTGTTTATCGTTGCTGTGGATCATCTCTAGTATGAGAAGACTTGGGTGGTGGTACGTTGTGTCAGATTGCATATAAGAATTCAGGGTTGTGCTTGTTGTAAAGGTTGAAAAACTGGTGGTACAATTATGTAACTTGGGGTGGTATTCAGAAATGAAACAAACTAAAGAATCAACTGAAAATAACATAGTTAAGGTTGTGGAGTGAAAAGAGTATAGAAGAGTTGTGTTATCAGATTGGATGTTATATGGTATCAGTTAGCCGTGTTGGTTCATCAAGTTAAGAATTATTCAGACAAAGATCAGATCCAGAAGCGTGATCTGAGTTCATTTACAGTGATAAGCTGCCGATGCACCAGAGACTGGGAGTCATATTGTATTTTTAAGCACTACGAAATAGTTTTTGTCCAAAAATACTTATCAATTTGAATGGCATGTACTTCATACCATTTCTGTTGCCTAAAAGATGCATATTTTCGTATCACAAAACATAATGACTATGTCACTATACAAAATCACTTACTTTCTAGTGTTTTAACCCTATAAAATGGGGAGTTCAGTTTTGGATAAGCTTGCGTTACTTGAATGATATAAAATTGTCTGAAATAGCCTACTATCCTTTTTTCTTTACAGAAATTGAGTGACTGGTGACTTCTATGGAATAATTGTTTTTTCGTATTGAATCAAAATATCCGCTGTTGCAAAAAATAATTTAATGTTGGATGTACTCCAACCTTTATTCATCACAAAATAGATAAAAGATCACTGATGAATTCACCAGGATATAGCATTTTACGTATTGGCTTGGATCTATGGATGGAAATCACTTGATGGTAAAACTTGCAAGCATCCTCCAGGCCATCCATATCTGGCCCAATATTCTGGAATTATAAAGAGCATATTGATATTGTGCTGGAGGATGTGATGCTTCCTACAAGTTCAGAGCTTTTGTCATTAGCGTAATTGGTGGTCAAAGCGATAGTTCCAACTATAATAAACATATTATGTTTGTATTGAATCAGGAAATCTGCTGTTTCACGAATTATTTCTATAATAAAGTGTATGCCAAAAGATAGCTGATTAATTCTACATGATATATTATTTTCCTAATTGCTTACTCGGAATATAGTGTCCTATATGGTGTGGACACAGCGAGACTCGGCTTACTGCATCTAAGTTTACCTCATACTTTCTTCCATTTGATAAAATGCAACTTCACGGCCATTTTTGACCGGCTTGTCGAGCGCTAATTTCGATAAACAGGGTATTAATGGAAAGCTGCTGCTGTACTGATTACGAAAATACAAAGTTTATTCTGGTCATGGTCCTGGAAACCCCCAAAATCATCCTCGAAATTTGCATTGAGATCGAGTTTGGCATTGTGACGCAACAGTGTTGTCTGGCTCTTAATTCCACTCTCGTTTTCCCAGACCCACTTTTATACTCACTCGTCCAGGAAGCTTTGAATGTATTTGTTACTTACGCTGTTATTATTTCAGAAATATTTACTGCACGAGTTGATCATGGAATCCTACCAATGTTATATTTGCACGCGACAGTCTACGACGAAGCGAGCGGGGTTCAAAAAGAAATGCAATCTCAATGTACACCTGCGAGTGCATGCCGATATCAAAAACCATGGATATGCGGGCGACATTTTGCTAGAAAATGGAATCTGCAAATACAGACATCGGAAAAGGAAATAACATCTAATCTGCAATTATTTCTCATTTGTAAGTAAGATAATTATAATCAATCTTATGCTGGGGTCGGCATTATGTGCAGTCTTTTTATATCAACTCTTCCCATTTCATTACAGGCTGGTGACCTTATACTAGCTGACAAAGGCTTTTCTTATCTATGATCTTTTGTCTCGTGGCGTGTACTTGAACGTGCCTTCCATTTTAAGTGCTAGAAGCAGTTCACCAAAGAAGAAGCAGCATTCACGAGGCGAATTGCTAGAAGTAGGATCCCCGTGGAATCGAAAGGATGCGAAATTATAGGATACTGCACTGCATTAGCGCACCGATGAGGCCTTAAGCCTTGTTTTCACGGGGAGCGAGTGAGTCGACCGAGCCGTAGCGAGAACGAGCCTTGCGTTTTCACTAATGCCGTGAGAGTGATCGCTAGCACTGGCGCCACCACGCGGTTCGAGACAATGGTGCGGAATAGTCGAGAAAAGCGCGCGAGAAAGTTGTATTGCTACGAAGCTACGACCTGAAGGAAGATGGAGGAAGAGCAATTAATTGTGGAAATTAGGGAGTATGAGTGTCTGTACAACATGGGCATCAGTGCGTATAGGGACACAGTTCGAAAGGATAATGCATGGAGAAACATAGCCGATTCATTAAAAACTACTGGTGAGTGCTTCTTTTATCGCACTACGGTACCGCCGTATGCATACAAAGTTGTGCTTCTTTCAGTGGAAGATTGCAAAAGATGGCGGGCAGTACGGGATAAATATCGAAGAGAGTTGAACAAAGAAAAGAAGAACAACAGGATCGGGAAGAAACTGTTGCGCTGAGTGGGAGATGATGGCGCGGTTCGAGTTCCTGCGTCCGCATACGACGAGTAGAAAGTGACTTTGCAACAATGTCATAAATATCCATCGATATCATTTCCAAATTTCCAATCAGTCATAATTACAAAAATCTTTGCCTCTTGTCAAGTTACTGGTTCAAAATTAGTGCTTCGTTTTACCCACCCCAACGACAATTTAAAGAGCATCTTCCGTCCATTCCCAAAATATAATTTCAATGATCACATCAATAATCAATATACGTACTGCAGGGTTACTCCCAGGCGCTCTTCGGCACTGATAGGCTTCCTCATGTTTGTTGTAATATTGGTATAGATTCTTTGACATGATCAAGGAGTTTATAGAATGTTTCAGCTGGCATTCTAAAATATGTCCGGTACTTTTCCGGTCGGTGTAATCTCAAGTTCGGCACTGATATATGATATTCACCTGTAAATCAAAAAGAAAATATACTGTATATCAAGGTATTAATTCACAATATGTTGTTACTACGCAACAGAAAGATACACTGATCAACACGTTTTTTGTGTAAGATTTTACTGGAAATTTACCACCAACGCAAATTTATATATTTCCGGTATATTTTCATATTATACAAATTAATGCACATTTATAGGTTGTGGGCAACCCAGAATGTCCTCTTCTGTCATTTGTATGTTTACAATAAACATACGCAGCTACTAACACCAATACGTTCTCCTGGTATTCATTCCAGCAATTTTCGCAACTACATTCCACTTCCGTAGCGGTCTAGAGGTCTACTTGTCTAGCTACGCTCGCAAATTTCTCGTTGGGATATGTTCTCCAAACGCGCCACGACCGTGCGGGAACGTGAAAAATTGAGCGAGAACGAGCGAGTCAACAGAAATCTCCAGGGAGGCGTGAAGCAAAGAAATAAACAACGACATTCGCTCACCGTGAGAATGCACGCTCCCCGTGAAAACAAGGCATTATATCGGCAACACAAGTATTAGTTAATTTTCAATCCCCGACTTTTGCTGTTGCCTTTGACTGGTACTGTGGACTTTGATGGGTCTGTATTTCAAGTTCTTGTCGTTGATTCAAGTCTCATTTAGTTCTATCGCTGCTGGTTTCAATTTGATGCAACAATAAATGAACACCATGTTTAAATATTCCCACCTTGTTTGAAATCTTATTATTGCCAAAATGCTTGAAAAAAGTTTAACAACTTCCAAACGAACGATCTTTTCGACAAAAGTATTTTTTCGAAATTTCTCTTGAGACAATGAGAAACCTCAAAAGACAGATGGTAGCTCGGAAATCAGGTTGCAATAACAGTGGGCTTACCATACGTCCTCTTTTAAGAGGTTTTGTCCTCTTTTTTGACGTTTTTGAAAGTGTCCTCAGAGGACGCCCTTTTGTCCTCTTTTTTGAGATTTTGTCCTCTTTTTTGAAAATTTAGGTCAGATTTAGAGCAAATTGCGAGTGATATGCCGCAAATTAGCACAAAAGTGACGCTGCGGCGGATATTTCGGAGTGAAAAACGGTGAATTTAGCTCTGAGCGAAAAGATGACTTTTTTTTAGTCATCCACCTGTTTTTTTTTAGTCATTCACCTGGCAATGTGGAGATAAAAACGGTATTATGAGCTCTGAGCGGAAGTGATGACCTTTTTTTTTTTTTTTTTTAGTCAACCGATCACAAAGTGGGAAAAATTCACCGGTTTTGAGAATTCTACTCCGGTTTTGCATCTTGCAAATTTCTGAAAAAGTGTCCTCTTTTTACATTTTCAAAATATGGTAAGCCTAAATAACAGTAATATGCCTGTTATGTCGATCTGCCGTGTCATCCACCGACAATCGTTTGAGTAGGACATTGAAGTAAAATCCGTCAACTTGTGAATGTTCAATCTCGTCCAGCTGATGTCCTTTTCCACCTCGATGATTTGAAAATCTTTGAAACATGTGCATAAGTTACAAATATTTGGGCCTGTAGCTGGTGCCAGTACCGGACTACTGGTGCGATCCATTTACCTGCAAGTCTGAGGTCAAATAAAATCCCTTTTGTTGCTTTGTTTTCCTGCGAGTTCCTACTTGAGCACTTTCTCAATTGTGGGCACTTTGCTTCCACTACAACCTCAACACGCCCATTTTCTGCGATAATTACTCCATCGGGATTGCTGCTCAAAAAACCGCTAGGAAATGATACTAAACCAACTTTTGACCTCTTCCTGTAACCTCAGAATATTTATTTATTGTAATATTCTCATGCACCTGTCCCTGTCCCCGCTGTATGGCATCTTTAGTAAGTGTCTTGAAAAGAGACGTGGATATGAATTTATCTATAAATGATTTCGGTCATAGCTGTCTATCACTTTTCCAAAATTGATACATCCCCACATTGGACTAGACCAGTGGTTCCCAACCTTTTTCGACTCATCGCCTCCCAAATATTGGGAACCGAAAAATGGGCATACAGACTGAAATCACCGGCGAGTTGACCAAGAAAAAAGGTCAACTTTTCGGCTCGACCTCGAAATTACAATTTTCCAGCTAGATTTTGGTAAGTTAACTAACAGAAAAGGTGATTTCTCCGACTTGATTCCCAAAGGACCGTAACAGCACTTCGTCAGCCCCCCCCCCATACGTTGGTCTTGACCCCCCTCCATAGGGCGATAAAGCAAACTTATGCACCCCTCAGACCCAACTCCCCCGATACCTCTTTACCGCTACTTCTTAGCACAAATTGTTGGACTCTTTAGTTAGTTGGCATAATTCGCGCTAAGCGCGAAAAATTTCTATCATTCATGATTGAATCGGTCTATATGATCGGGAATTGCATATATATTGCTGTCAATTTTTACCCTCTCTCTGCTCATGTATACAGATTTACCGGTAAAGCTGAGTGAGGTGTCTTGGAAAATGTAGGGCCCGTAAATAATAATTGAACATATTCGGGCGGACCCGTGGGTGTAATGTAATGACTTCGTTACGTAATGACATTTCGTGGCCTGTCTGTTATGTCAAAAGATATTCGAATCGCCCATACGTACTAAACTAAAAGACGCACACGATTTCAAATTGGCATTTCTGCACTGACAATTAATTTTTCTCTGCGATATGGCATTTTTTGTGGGGTTCTGATTGCCAGGACAGGAACATTTGGCGCCAGCCATTTAGGCGCCTATGGACAATTAAATATGTATGTATTATCGTGTATATATCGAAGTCGGTCAGCAGAAAGGCAGTCCTTTTCCGCCAAGGTTTTCTCGTTCTGGCACACTTCTCGGAGTCGCATGTTAAATGGCCTGAAAATTCATATGCCTTGGTGCGTCATGGTGTGATAATGGCTGACGCCGAGATGCCCATTTCTATAACTCGTGCGTATTATTTCTTGGAGGAAGGGTATTCAATAAGCAAGAAATATGTGAAATATAAGCACGAAATGACGCGCAGCGCGAAATTTTTTCGAAAAAGTTGTGTGCCCCCTTCGAGCTGGAGCCCCCCATCCCAATTGGGGGTTTGGGTGTGGCAGTTACGGTCATGGACGCCATTTCAACGCGTCATCGCCCCCTTCGTCCGTTTTCGCCCCCCTTGGCTATTTTCGCCCCCCTGGACCGACAAATCGCCCCTGGGGGCGATATCGCCCACGTTGGGAACCACTGGACTAGACACTCTCGATGTGCTGCAGTCACATCTGCCAACCATTCTACCTGACTATAATCAACTTTGCACTTCTCCAAAAACTCATTGATGTCGTTGAGATATATAGGAATCAGTTCCTCCACCACGGTGTTTCAGGAATCAATTCTTCCACCACGGTGTTTCAAGAGATGTATCCGGTTCTGGTCCAATAATCCATAACATTTGGCAATTACTAGATGCGGCTTTCAGAAGTTCAAATATATATTTTTATCGCTGGAGTTAACTGGGCGTGAAATTGCTTGGAATGGTTTGGAGTCTGGGACATGGAACCCCCAAAGGATGATTTCGGCTTTGACAGCCATGAATCCGGTAGATTAGTTTTCGATACTTCGTAACGATTAGCGTGTATGGTCGTTGCAACCATATGACTTCAGAATTTATTCCAATTGAGGCAGGAACGTTTTGAGCCGTCAACACAAATCTCAACATTATAACTTCGGCCTTTCATCGATGCTCGAACAATTCCGCGGTGTGTGTCTGTTCACTGTTCACGCATTGTCACTTGATCCTGATTTATACTTCAATTCCCTTTACAGAAAGCATTTTTGCCAGCAT
This sequence comes from Botryllus schlosseri, assembly GCF_051294905.1. Classification (NCBI taxonomy): domain Eukaryota; kingdom Metazoa; phylum Chordata; class Ascidiacea; order Stolidobranchia; family Styelidae; genus Botryllus; species Botryllus schlosseri. Next base: position 7,342,711 of record NC_137238.1, on the reverse strand, counting down.
TGAAATGCTTCATCATGCCAGAAATAAACACCACTTCATTGACATTTCCAGCGGCCAACTGTCAACAGTACGACACAAGTAGGCTATTTATAAATCAGACCGGTATTTATCCCTGAATATTTAGAATGAAAGAATAAGGCAAGACGCATATGATAGAATTTATCGAAAATAGAAAATGCGCTAGCATACTTGATGTTCGACCAGGTAGTTGAAGCAGGTTTGGCTAACAAGTACCGTAGAAAAACGTTGTTAACATTGGTTACTAGGCAAGCCGTTTCCTCAGTATCCAAGTGCGTCATGTATCAATGGCTTCCCACCTTGCCGGTCGTATACTGTTGATATGAACAATGTACGATATCGCACATAAGGTCAACCATGGCCTACTAAAACACGGCCTCACACCAAACATTTTGGTAATCTTAGCATTCGCGGCCACACCTCAAAATTCAATATAACCGACCTCAAAGATTCCAATTGTTTTGGACAATCGCAAATCGCCTAAACAATGCGCGATTGACTCCGCCAGCCCATTGTGTCGCCACAAATAGTCCACTCGGACTTACGAAGTGTTCCCAGTGATACTTGGCTTAATCCACACCGCTACGCATGCTGTTGATCGCGTCGGCATTTAAATTTACGGGTTTTCTTTACAGTGCATTCATCTACGGACGGAGTAGAACAGTGGATCAGTATTTCGCCGGCAATCCCACAGTCGTCGAGCATGTCCACGTCCAGTGTCAAGTCGAAATACAAGCAATTTCTTCTAAATGGATACTTGCCGGCCTTCAGGATTACCGGACCACGACCTAACATCGACCTCAACCTCCGACACATGCCACCTCATTTTGTCTGCATTACTTTTCATTCTGTGTGCATGTCTCTTCTTTACTTCGCCTAGGCTAAGGTGGGCTGATCTTGAAGCTACGACTAGCGACAGGCCACTGCCCGTTTTCGCATCGCTGTTTCCGCATCGCAACTGTTTTCGTATCGCTAAAACTTTTCCTAGCCTATGACTCCTACGCAGTTATATTTATACCCCCGCCTATCAATATCATACCAGGAAACGCCTTTCAATAGCAACATTCTTCAATCGAACACTTCTGATATTGCTCCTCGTTTCTCACTCGACTTCAATAACAACAGGTACTCAGTTCAATGGAAGATTCGTATATTGCAAAAATGACATGTTTTGGTCAAAACTAACGACTAAGTTAGTCAGACGTAACAGAAGAAAACAAAAAGTAGCACAAAACAGAACATATCAACATACTGAGCCTATTAGCCAGTGTTGGGATGACTCGAGTCAGACTCGAGTCACCTTTTTCGTGTGACTTGACTTGACTCCAGTCACTTTGCCAAAATGACTTGACTTGACTCGGCGTATCAGAAATGTGGATTGACTCGTGAATCGGAGCAAAATTCACGAGTCAATTTCAAGTCATCAAGTAATCGGTGTCGATAAAAATCACGGTATCTTGAATATGTTTGGATTGTTCCGAAACGCTGATGTAAACTGTGAGAGCGACCAATCATTCAATGATCGTGTGTTTTACTGAGCCTCCATTGTTCTCTCACAAATAAATTAACCACAAACGAAGTGATCGAAGCTTACAGCTGATATTGTCGTAAACTAGTAGTATGGTAGATTATTGGCAATAATTTCATTTCTGTTTCCTGTTCATACCTTAGCCAAATCTCATGTTTTATTGAAATTGAATTCGAATATAGTTTAAATAGTACTCAACCATTGGCGCAGGCTCGAATTGTATCGTATCAATATGTAAATGGGTAATGTATTGCATGTTATCAATTCGTTTCTCTATTTTGGCTAGTAAATATAAACTGAGGCTATGTAATTGCTCCGTAGTTAACCAGTTCCATGTATATGTGAGCGATACAGCGCATTCTTTCGTGTATATTTAACGCTATGTCCGTTCATCGGTTCAGAATCAATGACCACTCAATCTGTCTTTCAGACAGTTAGCAAAATACAATGACTTGATCATACCTCATACTTCGAAAAGGCAAATTGACTTGAATTGTGACTTGACTCGTGACTTGACTTTACTCGACTTGACTCGAGTCACCTTCAAAAAACGAGTGACTTGACTTGACTCGAGTCACCTTCGAAAATCGATTGACTTGACTTGACTCGAGTCAAAATGTGCAATGACTCGAAATGACTCGTGACTCGAAGGTAGTGACTTGATCCCAACACTGCTATTAGCAGCGTACTTCACGGCGTCGCGTGTTGGCCTATACTCGAGGTGTTCAGAAACATTTCTGACCTATACTTACTCGAGTAGGCTACTTCTCATTTTCTACTTTACCTTCTACTTCCACTTACTACTTCTACGCGTTCGTTGCAATCGGTTGGTATATGCAAGCGTAACAGTGGCGCCGCGGGAAGTATTGCAACATTGCCACCAAAATAAGGACTAGTGAGATTGTACCCAGCTCCTTTTGGACAAGAATAAGCCATTATCACCAGCTTATCTCGCCTTTAGACTGGATAGAGTGTAGGCCAGTTGCTCCACAGGCCTAAGCTCACTTGCTTTTCAGCACCTTTGCGCTGGGTATTCCTGGGCGATCGTCTCAATCAACAGATTGTACAATGTACACTTCCCATCGACCCAAAGTAAGGGACCGAAACCATGCCTCTGATAAATGCGAGGGAAACAACTCCGGAGACGACCCTCGCATAAAACGGTTGATTTGGTTTTTGAGCGGACACCACGACGTCTAGATACACTGCGAGAGTATGCGCACCAGTTGCGGCCGACACAAAGTTACCTGAGTGGTTAACGGTATCGTGATGATATCCGATACCGCCCAGACCCCAATATCCGCTCCATTCATCGATCTGAATCATTGTGCCCAGTTCCAATTCGGCAAGAATCAAGCCATGAAGGGTTGGCTTGTCTCGCCGTTCCACTGGGAATAGCCTCAGCTCTCCTGCTTTCCGATGCGGTACATTATCAGAATCATAGGAAATTGAAACTTGTCGCATTTCAACAACCCACGGACCACTACGGTCGCGAGTTTGCGGAGTAGAAGCAGTAGTAGTACCAACATTTATGTTGGGATTTCCGTTGGACCCTGGACCATTATCAAGATCCGAATCAACTCTGGAATCCCCATCGCTATCACCACCATCGCTATCACCGCCATCGCTTTCCTCGGACACCCGCTCAATGCCATCCTCGTCACCATCGACGCTACTACTCACCTGCCGGTTATCCCCGCGTAGCATCCGACCGATGTTAGCCTTTCTTTTGCCACGAACAAGGGATTCATCAATCTCGACCACGATCCCGATTCCCCCCGGACTTCGTACGCCGTCGAAAAGCTGCGATGCATATCTCGCGGCAGACATTACGCCAGTCGACAATGGTAGACTCAGCGATCCCCAGTGACATCCTCATGTCAGGGCCCAATCTAGCCATCGACCAGTGATAGATGATCTGCATCACCTTCTGATAGCTGAGTTTGATGTTTGCGCGACTCATACCGTCAGCGAACGCAAAAAAGGTTCCGGTCCTCGGGGACACGCGAGTCTTGCAGGCGTTGCGGCGAATTCCAATACACGTGTCAGGGTCTTCGCCTTGCTCCCAGCAATCTCGGGCAGATGCAGATGTTAGGTTACGGAATCTTGCCCCCCAGCGAAGCCTTCCTGTCCTCCTGCATCTCCTGTTGGGGCATTTCCGGAATGATTCAGGCGTCCGAATCAATCCTTTGGAAACCAAACAATCTCGCAAACGGGTTTCATCGTTCAAAATACGATACAGTCTCGCCTCCATCGTAGTTTCGAAGTAGAAGAACTCCACGTGTATTTTTGTGTATATATAGATAATGAGGATCGTATAGTTCAATGTTACTGTAAGGAAAATCCGTGAATTTAAATGCCGACAAGACGGAATACGGGTTTTCATAGAAGGGCTATCCGAGGTTCCGTCACGACTGCAGACGCTACAGGGCCAAACGAGGTACCGCTGCATTCGTCTCCAGACCACGCGTTCATCGATACCCGATACAACCGTATCGGACGTTTGTCGGACTCGGAATCGGCCTCCAAAATATAGTGTCCAGTGGTTCTCAACCTTTTTCGCCTCGCGGACCGGTAAAATTTCAAAAAATGTCTGGCGGACCGGTGAACTTTCAAAATTGAAACGAGGCCAAAATGTAAAGTATGCAACCGTTTTTTGCAATTATATGGTGCTATAGAGTGACATTTAGAGGGTTTTGATCGTAGTTAATTATATTCACGATGGCACCCATGTGATTTTATGGTAGTGAGTCTTCCGAATCGACGTAAAATTGCCTTGCCAGATAAACGTGCTACCGCCGAGATTCGTTTACAGTATTTCGCGCCGAAGGCCGTGGGATTAAGCGACCACGCCAACTGCAATAATATTCTTCTATTTGATAATATCGAGAGAAGAAGCGTATCGGAGTCGAACCAAACATCTTGTCGTGCTACCTTGCTCATTCCCACTGCCACCAGACGAAGGCTACTCTGCCAACTACGAATACAATGCGTGCCGTAAGAAAACACATTACAGCAGCTATACCGGCCATCCACAAATCCGGGCCGAAAAGCACTTCTTCAGCCCTCCCCAAAACGTTGGTCTTGGGACCCCTACAGGGCGATAAGTCAAACTTCCGGGGGATTCGCCCCCAGACCCTACAGTTGGGTGGATATTTCACCTGTACTTGTGATCACATGTATTCTACCCAGCGTAAGCAGAGAGTTTACGTAACTGATCGCGCCAATGGCTAAAGTTTTCGATCATTCACAACCGAAGCGGTTTTTCGTGGCCGAATTTTTGGTCCACCTTTCTGAGTCCCATGTTAACCTAAACTTCATTATGTGTTGGTGCGTCGTGACGCGGTAATTGCTGACGCCGAAATGCCTATAAATCGGGTCGCCTATTAAGCAAGACATTTAGGCACACTAATTCGTGCAAAGCGCGAAAAGAAATTGAAAAATGCTGGAAAAAGTTTCAAATAAATACGCTGATTTATTTTCATTGGCGAAATAATTTTAGGCCCTTTTCAAGCTCGGCCCCTCTCCAATTAGGCGGTTTGCGATCCCCCAGTTACGTTCCTGCACAAAATGAATGGGCCGAAAACCAATGATCAAACTGCGCTGTTTAGCGAAGAGTGAGCTCGTATCTGTTCTGTATTTGTCGCTCGCAAGTCGTCAAATAAAACGTCTTGAACTTTAAGTCAAATCCAATATGTTTCCAGCCCTAATGTTACCTCACGAAGTTATGAATCAGTTTAAAATTTGATGTTTTATTTCTTTTATCAATGGACCAGCGTTCAACATTGCATCTTGAAATTAAAGAATAAAATTGTAATATACCTGGACCAGGCGGACAGGCAGGAAAGTCGTCGCGGACCGGCGGTTGAGAACCACTGGTGTATACGGCCGTAAACCAAACTTTACGCTGATTGGTCGAGAAACAATGGCCATAGAAACGGCGCAGCAACGGAAGACACTGCATTTACCTAAGCCTAGTTGGCACTACGATGTATTCCTATATCCGTGTAGACCAGGGGTGGGCAAACTTTTGAGCTCGCGGGCCGCATTCAACATCTGAATTCATTCGCGGGCCGCACCATATAAAATTGGGATTATAAACGAAAACGCGATATTGATATTTGATTATATAGTGAGGACATGGAGATAATATACGCAAGTGCTTATTCAAAACAAGTCAAACATTGCTTTGATGATATCGTACATGCGTCAGAAACATATAGTCGCAAGATTTCATAGGCTGGCGAACCTAAATAACCAATTTGTCAAAACTATAGAGATGAAAGTCGGTTGGCCCGATTCTTAGAACAGGATTGAAATTTAAATCTGTGAGCAGCGATCTGTTCATAGATTTACTAATTCCACTTTTGGTTCAGTTCCAGGACTCACAATGCTGACAGCATCGTAACCAGGTTAGCTTCAAACAGGCGTCTACTATGTGTAGATAAAATATAAATACCCAATCCTACGCATACAAACGAAGCTACCTAAGACACGCCCGAATCGTTTTTTATAAACACAACACTGAAATAATTAAAAACAGAGTGTCCAATCTGAAATCCCAATCGTGATCCAAATTATGTCAATCTCGTTGCAGCTATCCCGCTGTGATATTAAGTATTTACCTTAGATCAGTGACTCTCAAACTTTTTAAGACACGCACCCCCTTATGACGGTGAAAGATTTCACGTCCCCTTATCGTCATATCACAAAACGCAACCAGCATGCTAGCAAACCTAACCGGTAGTTTAATGGCATCGAAGGTTACGACTGTGGATGAGAGATTTTTAAATATGTAATTCAGACTAAATACAGAGCAATATCTTTGAATTGGATGTAAATCGCGCGGAGCGCGAATTTTTTTTCAGTTGCGCTCAGCTTCGCGCCCCCATCAGATGCTTTCACGCCCCCAAGGGGGGTCTGCCCACCAGTTTGAGAACCACTGTCTTAGAATTATCATGGTGAAATATACTAAGAAATAGTTAATCAAGTCCCTGCATTAATTCGATTTTTAGTACGCATTTTATCAATAATTTTTAAAAGTTTCTTTAGACTCTCGCGGGCCGCACAGAACGGTGTTGCGGGCCGCATGCGGCCCGCGGGCCGTAGTTTGCCCACCCCTGGTGTAGACTGTATAAAAACGACAAGATTACAGTTATATGTATATTTTTTCATCAATAATAGAATGAGGAAAGGAAATAAAATATTTAGTAACACCTACTAAAATATAATGCCGAAATACTGCTGTATTTATAAATGCAGTGCCACCAATGGCAATAAACTGGGGAAGAACAGATCCTTCCATTCATTTCCTTCCAACGCAAAATACAGGAAGGATTGGGAATGCAGAGTAAGAAGGCATGACGCCAAGCCTACTTCCACAAGCTTCGTTTGCTCCTACCACTTTTGAAGGGAAGATTTTGCTGCTAGTGCATTAGATACACCAATACAGTTTCGAAAATTACGTCTATAGAGAGATGCGATTCCCAATCACAATCTCCATGGTGAAGCAGAAGATACGCGCATTGCAAAAAGGCGGACCCTGAACTCCATGGCGTGTCAACTGCCTTCCTCCAATGTTGTGGATTATACCTATTCATGAACTAGTTCTGTTGAAGATAGAGATATGTTAGTCCAGTTCCGTTCCAAATATAATAAATTGAATTTTTTGGGCAATAAAGAATAGAGAAATGCGAGTTCGAATTATGACGTGAGTACTTGGCTGCATCACATCCAGATAAAATTGCTCTCGAGTTTGGGAATGTTTTGTTTCCAGTCAGGGTCTCTTGATACTTCGCAAATCCGCGTATCCTTTGTAGTCCAAACAACAAAATGTGCCCAGTCACTATTTGTGGCTGAATTTGATGCCAATAAGAGTGATTTACTTGTAATTATCCAGCAGCAGTCAAATAAAAAATCTTTTTCTCTGATATCTTTCCAAGTTTGAAGCTCATGAGCTCATCGACTGTTGTTACGATATCTCCAGGGGCACTTTACCTCAAGCACACCAACTGCTGTTGCTCAGGTAGAATCACTCTATCAGGTGAAGGAAACAGATATCCACATGGAAAAAGAACAAGATCAATCTTTGCTACATTCATATGAGTGATGCTACATAGTAGCCTTGAATAGCCCCTTCTTCGTGCTATAACCGCCACAATATTGAATCCCTGTTCATAATGCACTGTCCTTGAAGTGATTTGAAAAGAGATGGTGGATTTGGAGTACCTCCTGTCTTGTTCCTCTCAAAGCAGTCCAAAACCCTACCAAAATTGCTGCATGTGAGTCGAAGAGCCCTGTATTTACCCAATTCTGCACATTCTCTCTGTACTGATGTCCTGTTGGCAAGGTAGCTAATCTGCATATGACTAACTTTGATTGCTTCTAACCCTAAGATTGAGGTGATGGCTTTGAATATTCCATTTCAAGGCTAAACGATGGGAATTCTATAAATCAGGATCACCAGATGATAATGTAGGATTTATATGTGCAGCATTCACAACATTGGAGGAAGACAGTTAATGACACGACATGTATCTTTATTTGGAAAAAGGTGGGTTCAACCCCCTAACCCAGTGGTGAGCAAACTTTTGAGCTCGTGGGCCGCATTCAACATCTGAATCCATTCGCGGGCCGCACTATATAAAATTGGGATTGTTAACCAAAACGCAATATTGATATTTGATTATATAGCGAGGACGTGGAGATAATATATGTGCTTATTTAAAACAAGCCAAACATTGCTTTGATGATATCGTACACGCGCCATAAACATATGGTCGCGAGATTTCATAAGCTGGTGGACCTCAATAACCATTTTGTCAAAACTATAGAGATGAAAGTCTGTTGGCCCGATTCTTAGAACAGGGTTGAAATTTGAATCTGTGAGCATCGATCTGTTCATAGATTTACTAATTCCAATTTTAGTTCAGTTCCAGGACGCAGAATGCTGACAGCATCATAACCGTGTTAGCTTCAAATGTGGGGGAGGGCGCCATGCCATGATATTCTATAAAATAAAGGGGTGTTCGAGTAAGCAAAGGCTTAGTATCGCATTTCCATATCAATACTATCATTTACATCCCATGATGTGGACGACTTCTTATTATTCTGTCAAAAATTGACACCTCCTGGGATGCATCAGTATGAATCAAGCTCTCTACACCTTCCGCATAGCTCCACTTGCAGCTTTTGACAGTCCATGCGAACGAATCACGATCGTTTTCACAACTACTTACTTACTTGAGTAGATTTTAAGTCGGTCAATTCTATTTCAAGTAGTTTTAGGTTGCCAATGAAAGAAGTACTTCTGCTTGTACTTGAGTATATTTTTTCGTCGCTACTTCTACTTGAATAGCTTTATTGACTACTTTGACCACCTCTGCAAATTAGACCACGTCTACTCAATCAGGTTAATCCGCTCGCCTATACTTCATGTGCTGCTACAATCTCTCGCCTATAAAATATCAGTGTGTGTTCGAGTATCCAATAGTATTAACTTGGCAGGCCTGAAGCAAAACTATACCAAAGCTACCTGTATGTAATGCGTATGTTTGGTCGATTGAATATGCGACGAGTCTTTATCATTCGAAGAGTTTGAATAATTCAGTGAATACAATGCCATAGGAGCGACGGTGATTACTACGCCAGGACTTCATAATTATGCATTGTCTTACTCGAACGATTTGCTTTTGGTGTGATATAGGTAGGGTGGCAATTAAAACAAATAGTTGTTCAAAACACTTCGTTAAAAAATGTTTTAAAAAATGTTTTAAACAGTGTTTTAGGCAAAGGCCTTTAATTTTTTTTTTAAAGTTGTATAATTAATTAATTATGCCATAATTGTGTAAATACTTTTCGAAAACATGTTGTATGAGCTTACGGGCGACGATTTCCACCCGATATAGCCGACGTATACGATATGGGATGGTTGGAACCCTCGAAATATAGTCGGTTCCACAGCAAAAGTAAGTAGACATATATCATTGGTAAGGAATGAATGTTCTGATGACGATGACGACCGCCAACCGTAAAAATGCATCAAGACGATGTAGTCCTGGTTAAGATATTATTTTGGTCCGTATATGACATGGGTTGGAAGCCTATTTCGTCAAAAGAGCTATATATATGCTATATTTCCAATTGTGAATATCAATACACCATGATATCACTATTGAATATGCGTGACGCCGTGGCTCGAAAAAAAGCATGTTTTAAACAAGGGCCTTAGCCTATTGTTTTAAACATGTTCGTTTTAAATGGATTTTTGTTTTAAACACAACCCTAGATAGGATAGGCGTACTTCCATAGAGCATAAATCGGTAATAGCTTTGTCTGAAATCGCAACTCAATTTTGCTCGACGACGCGTAGGGTATATTGCGTATCGTTCAGGGTGGATGCGCAGTACAAACGCTAGCGCGTATAACACTGATTGTCGATTTTCGAATGAATCCAACGTGTCGACCGTTTTATCATTGTAGTTGCTTTTGTGTGTAGCGAGATAGTAAAATCTGTAACTTACTTTCAATGCTGCATTCATTGCAGGGAAATCGCAACTTAATTGCATACCTAGAATAATAGACGCCATTTGTCCTTATCAGTATAGCCTTATAACTTCCCGACAATAACATACACTCCTTCTGGCTTCGAATGATCTCATACCACACCGAGTGTTATGCGGTGTGCTTATCGTACTGCGGTCTTTCATAATACAATGTGAACCGCGTGGTGGCAATCGCAGCCTATAGCGTATCAGTGAAATCCCACCGTCGAGCCTCTCCAAATTAACCTAATACAGAAGAGCAATATGACTGAGTAAGGCCCTGAGTAAACAACGCTATCGTCTCAACGCTACAGGTTCTATTTTGGAATTGATGTACGGATGTCAAACCACCGCCGGCTCTAACTGACGGCAGCATTATCGCGTGTTGATGAGTTTGTAGACAGCATTGCCGTCACAATATCAGAAGAGATGTTCAGTGCGTTTTTGTACTAATTATGAGAAAATGATTGGTATTTGCTTTGGACACATGCTTGATACCGAAGGGTCATTGACGTGATATCACAGTGCGAGTGTTAGCTCTTCTGAGTTTGGAATACGACATATATACATTCTACAATGCCGTCATACTACACTTACTGAGAGCGCTGGCTGAACAATAATTTCCGAGGAAATACTGTTGTAGCTTAATTTCAGTGATACAGCAAGAACCCTTTGCAGTCAGACCTATAAATAGGAGCTGGTAGCTATCTAGCTAAGGGCTAGTGAATTACCCATTATATGTTTCCACGAATGTCGTCGTAGGTACTAGGTTATAGAATGTTGATATTTGTTTACGTTCTATAGTTTCATCTTTCAGTTTCAGGCGACTGCTGTATATACTCATTTTTGATATACATCAATGTTGGAAAGCCATTTTCACAGCAATAACTTGTTGAAAAGTAAATTATAACCACTGTCATAGCTTCCATAGCCCGACTTGCTGTAATCTTAGGGTGCAACAGTCGCGCTTGTTTATGTAGTAAATGCATAAGTTCGTCAACACATGTAAACTTGTCTGAGATCTGTGAATATGGGCCTTCACGCATGACGTTCTGAACTCAAAAAATAAATTGGTTCTATGTTGGTGAATATGAAATAAATTCAAACCCATCCTATCTTCGACTAGCTACACACCTACCTGGCAGTAATCAGCAGCAAAGACTGTAGTGGCATGATTTCATTTTTTACAATTCCAAAATAAAACTGTGCAGTGAAATCTGTTTCTAAATCTTCTCCGTGGCGCAACGTTCTTCGTACCCCTTAATGTCCAGTCTCGTACTGTAAAGGGTTACGAATACCCCGTCATGCACACTGGATGCAACATTATAGGGGGGGATTTGAGTATATTTTCAAGTTCGAGGGGCTGTCATTTTCATAAACTGTCCAATAGAAAGGTTGTTGGTTGATATTTGTTACATTGTATGGTTGAATTTTTGATTGAAAATAGTTTAAGGATTCAATCAGCTTGGAGTAGAAAAATATCGCGATTTTTTTTTCGAAATTAGTATACTCAATTTTCCCCAATTTTGTGGGAAAATTGAGCATACTGTCCAAATAGCACTAGAAGTAAGCCTTATCCCCGTGTTATACCCAAATGAGTCATTTTATGGGAAAATTGAGTATATTTACAAATTTTTAAAAGGAAACTGAAACAAAATCTGCTACGGTTGGTTAAAGAGAAGCTTTTTCAGAACGAACCGCATAACGAAATAATTCAATGGTGATGTTTTACCAACTGTTTGCATTTAAATCAAATTTGAGAACCCCTCTTCTTCTAGGAATTGGTGCTCTGACTTTTCCAATTTTCCAACACGCCTCCATTTCGCATTGTGATTATCTAAAATATGGCTTTTAATACTGATTGCATTCGTGTTTCTCGGGCCCAGTTTTTCAAAATATTCTTCTAGGCTATTTTCAAAGGCCTGAAAACTCCGACGTCCAGTGGCTGCAGAGCATGCAAGGAATGAGTTGAAGACAAAATAAGATTATGCCGTTATCTCGGCAAATTTCAGAGCATTTATATGTAATATGCCTGCCATGACCATCCAAAATAAGTAAGCAGGGTTTATCCAACGATTGTATTTGAGTTGCAAATTCCTTGAGCCAATTCTCAAATACACAATCTTGCATCCATCCACTTGGAGTAACAGCATAATGTGTTCCCTCTGGGCCTCCAGATGTTTAAGTATCATATATATTCGGGCCTTTGTAGACTACAAAGGGAGGCAGATATGATCCAGCGGCTGAGCAGCAAAATAGTGAGGAATATGTTGTTTTTCCACATGTTGAATGCATCATGTATGCTGCTTCCTTCCCTTTGCCCCATAAACTTTTTGAGACCTGGGGTCAGTGCTTAGGCCAGTTTCATCCAAATTGAATATTCTTGTGGGTTGGTTTTCCAAGTTATTTTGTTTCGGCATGTCAAGGTATTTACCGAAAAAAGAATCGATTACCTCACATGACAGGCCTTCTGCTCTTGCTTTCGTCAAAATCTCCGACTTCCTTCTCGAGATCCCTCAACTTCTCTTCTCGAATTGAGTTTCTTCTGAGAGTTTCATATGGAATTCTGTATAACAGCTTTTTCCTCCCTTAATTTTCTTTACTGCCCGTTGCAATTGCTGTGTTGTGTATTTAGGAGTTCGCTTTTTCTTATAATTCTTGGGCTATATTTTGACTGTTTTAACAATTGCATTCTCTAATATTTAACAAAACCTGCATAACAAGATTCAACTGAGTATGATTTGCAACCGTGGCGACATGATTTGCAACCCCTCTAATAATCGTGGGACGGAGAAATTCCGCATTCAATGGTATACTCAATTTACCCGCCACTTATAACATACTATAACCAAAATACCCCAAAACATTATTTTTTAAATTAAAACTTTCTCACACCACCATTGACAATATCCATAGCCATACCCTGTAGTATGATCAACTATCACTACTTGAGTGGTATATCGTTTTGCAATAACCATTTTTATGTCACCTGTGAAGAAGTTGAAAAACAGTGTTGAAAATTAAAAAATGCGCCACAAATTTTCAATTGCATGTGGATGCTTATAATTTTCCTGTAAGGAAAATGGTTATTAGTCTTATCTATAGCTTGCATAGTGAACTACTGAATGAAGGCAGAACTGACAAATTTGAAGCACATATGTTTGACCAGAAGAAGTTTTAGTCAGATGTACCCAAATTTCCCCACCTACTCGAGTCCCCCCTCTATTGAAGGACACGCGATGAAAATGAATGAGGCATATGTCGATAGGCGAGGTCGATACGTCAGATCGCGGCTCGCTAATCTCGAGTGCTCAAAACAGTATGCCTCTTATTTACACGTTCAAGGCCAAGGTGTTGTCTGGTGGGAAGACTAGGACACGTCTTCGCGACTCACTCCCATATTTTACGTCTTATCGCAATCTTGCGGCTTTTGGAAATGAGAAATTATTTATAACCCGAACTGATCTTAGTTAGTGGATGAAAATATTCGCGCCGCAGATTATGACAGGGCAGGAAGTATATCGTACAGAATTCATAACTCAACCTCGAGCCGTGAATATAGTTAATCCGGAATCTTTTGCAGAATTATAAAGGTCAACTTTAAGATTAACGAATATAATCGGAATATCAACCGGTACGGGTCATGTTGATTCCCTTCGATCTCTTCTCGCTTGAGACATTGGCGCTGATTGGCAGTATTGTGGCCCTCGCCTGGTGAGTGGTAGCATGTTCAATTTTGCTACGAGTTCTGTTTCTGTGAGCAGGGACAATACCAGGAATGGTATAGCTTGCCATACCTTGACTGCGTGTCCTTTACAATGTTGAATGTCACATATGAGGAAGAAAATCAGTGTAAATCCCCATTGACTTTTTGATTTATTGAATTGCGTGTCGGGCACCCGTAGAGCTTCTTTGTCATGTATTGACATCCTCCATCTGTCGTTGCAGCGTATTCGTGGCGGCATGATACCATTTAAATTGATCTCTGAAGTAAAATGTCTTGCCGGTTTTGCCTTTGCCTTCCTTATTCTCCGTTTATTCGAGGAGCCAGTTATAGCAAATCAAGAGTTCATTGTCCTATAGATCTTATTAGTTCCGTCAAGTAATGCGACCAAATTGCAGGTATTACGTTCACCGAAAGTGGCAATATCACAAAGAACTCAATATACCTCACGATCCACCATCGCTTCTCCAGTTTGGACACTTGGGCAAACTCTTTGACAAAGAGGTAAGGACCATAGTTGATCATGGTCACGCATTAAAAGGGGGCTGGATCGTATTTAATTCCAACCAAAATCTTAGCATTAGAGCAGTTCAGTAAAAAATCTTTCCTCGATTCATAAAAATTTGGAAGTTGAAGATGGAAATTTAGGGTTGCGACGTTTCGTAACAATGATATTACAACAACTATATGCTGATATCAATTGATGCGAAAAATTGGGATGGCGTGAACGTGAATTGAAGAATTCGCTTTGAAATAAAAAAAAATTCAACCCAGCAATTTCTACATGAATAGTATGATGTCATTTTCAAGAAAAGTCATTTTTTTGCTTTTTATTAGGGATGGTGTGAACGTTAGGTTAACGTTTGCGTTCTGTCACTTCTGTGTATGAAACTCGGAAATTTAGATGTTCACGTACACCAGTGGTTCTTAACATTTTTTCCTTCAGCGCCCCCTTTCAAAAATTATCGTGCTCCAGCGCCCCCAACCTCGTATTGTAAGGAATGTAAATAAAGACAAATAATAAAGTCAATTAGTAAGAGGGAGGGCCGTAACAGCACTTCGCCAACCCCCCTAAAAAGGATTGCCTTGCGCACCCATAGCGTGATAAACCAAACTTCTGATGGCTTCGCCCCCAAGAACCCCGTAGCGTGATTTCGATGGTCAGCAAAGTTTGTGTGGCCTGGTCGCCCTAGGTACCAAAATTTTCTATAATGTATGAATGAATAGGTGGTAATTACATATATAAGTCGCTATAAACTTATTATCCTCTCAGCCCACGTAATCAGATTTACCAGTAGCGCCGAGGGAGCTGTTGTATTGGAAAATAAAGGGCATGTAATTAATATTTAAATATATTCGGGCGTGCCCGTAGGTACAATTAATTCGTTACCAGGGCCGTAACAGCACTTCGTCAGCCCCCCCCCCCAAAAAAAACGTTGGTCTTGTCCCCCCCCATCGCGTGATAAACCAAACTTCCGGGGGGCTTCGTCCCCAGACCCACCTCTGACTATCCGCTATTTGCTGATACTAGTCATCTACATTGGGTGTCCATTTACTGAGCCAACTATTCTCGCCTAGACGCGCGAAGCGCGAAAAATCTCAATAATTATTGATTGAATTGGTCAATATGATCGGGAATTGCATGTATATTGATATCAATTTTTATCCTCTGTCTGCTCACGTAAACAGATTTACCGGTAGAGCTGAGTGATGTGTGATTGAAAAGGTAGGACCCCTCAATAATAATTATACATTTTCGGGCGTATACCCGTTGGCAGGAATGAAACGGCACTTCGTCAGACCCCCTGAAAAAACTTGGGTCTTGGGCTGCCATAGGGTGTTAAATCGACCGCCCCCATCACGTTGTTGGCTTTTGCCACGAAATCAGCTGTACTGTTTAGCGAGCCAGTGCGAAGCGCGAAAATTTTCGATAATTCATGATAAAATCGGTCAATAAGATCGAGAATTGCATATATATTGCAATCAATTTCTTGTCCTCTCTGCTCATGTTACCAGATTTACCGGTAGAGCTGAGTGAGGTGCAATGTTCCCTCTAAGCTGCGCACGTGCGCAGTGCTGACACGATCTCTGCGTACAGAAAATCGACGTTGCGCAAAACAAATCCGAAGTTATGACCTTTTTTTAGTCGTTACGCACTGTTGTCCAAGGGCCTGCGCAGTGAGTTGTCGCGTGTGCGCAGACTCGTCAAAACGTAGAGCGAACATTGTGAGGTGTCTTAGAAACTGTAGGGCCCGTAACTAATAATTAAACATATTCAGGTGGACGGACCCGTTGGTATGACTTCGTTGCATGATGTTATTTCGTGACCTCCTGTCTGCTATATCGAAAAATAGAGAATCGCCCAACAAGGATATCTAGTTTTATATATCCCTGTCGCCCAACTAAAAGATGCGCACGATTTTGAATTGGTATATCTTCACTGGCATATAATTTTTCCCTGCCAGATGGAATTCGTCTTCTGAGGTTCAGATTGCCAAGACAGGAACATTTGGTGCCAGTCATTTAGGCGCCCATGGACAATTAAACCTATATTTCTTTTGTAGGCTATATATAACGAAGTTTTCGGTGTTAATTTGCTCTGAATACTCATTAGGGATATGTCCTACCACCACATCATCTACTGCGAAGCCATTTTTATCCAGCGCCCCCCATATCGCCCCCCTGAAGCCAGCGCCCCCCATATCGCCCCCTGAGCGTTTCTGCCCCCTTCAAAATCGCCAGCGCCCCTTGGGGGGGGGCGCTGGAGGCAAGGTTAAGAACCACTGACGTACACAAACGAACCTTGGAAGTTTCTGCACCGTGAACCTTTTTCATATATTGCAGTTTTCACTTCATTGTTACATCTTTGGTTGAAATTTATTGCATTTAAACGGCGGGCCACTCTATGCATGGCACTGGCAGCATAAGAAATCCACGCAACAACGAGCATCATGCACCTTGAAAATCTCAAATATTTTACTTGCTTTGTTACAAAAGTTTACTGGAAATATCCAGTTTTTTTTTGTGAATGTTTAGGGCAGTGGTTCTCAAACCGGGGGGCCGCGAAGCGTTTTCAGGTGGTCCGCATAGCCTCAAAATAGTTGATAGGCTAATTTGAATTGTTTTTTAAAAAAAAACATCTGAAGTGGGGCGCGAAGCTGCGGTTAACTAAAAGTTGTTTCTCGCTCCACGCATTTCCCCCTAAATTTATGGTTGTTGCCCTGTGTATAGTCCGAATTTCGTATTTGAGAACTCTCTCATCAACAGTCATAATCTTCCATGCCATCAAACTATCCTTTGCGACTGCTAGCACTCTGGTTTCATTTTGTGATATGACGATAAGGTGGCGCGAAATTTTTCACTATCAGGGGAGCGTGTCTGAAGAAAGTTTTTTGAGAATTACTGTGCTGGATATCATTTACTAGGCTTGACATTAAATGTTCATTAAAAAATGTTTGTCAATGTTAGGGCCATATTTTTTGCGATTATGTGTCGTCGGAAGCGTAACGCGTTGTTATTACATTCGCCACCACCTATGTTGTGGAAATGGATTTTTGGCACTCGCTAATATCCTTTCGAAGACGCGAATTTCCAAGACACGACCACGTATTTCAAGAAATGCAATTGCAGAATTCGCTTTGGAATAATAAAACTCAGTTGACACAATCTCTACATGGATAGTATGATCGTATTTGCAAGAAAGTCATTTTGCTGCTATTTATCACTGAGCCTACAGGTATGACGTCAGATGACGATTGTACGATAAATGAGCTAAATCTGTACTAAAACTTTCTGGGGTCCGCGGGGGTCTTCACGGTTCAAAAGGGGTGCGCAAAGACAAAAAGGTTGAGAACCACTGGTTTAGGGGCTCTGATGTGAGCTTGACCCGCGATCACACATCATCACGGGTGAAATAAACCACAATGTAGGCAGTCCCCGAATGATGCTTATTTAACCAATCAATGAAATACATATAAAGAATACATCGTTGTCTAATGTAAAAAAATTAGCAGGCGTATGGGGTCCATCTTGATTTGATATGTTTATCGTATCATAAAAACCAAATCTGTGTGCTTGGGGTATATATATCAATTCACTGAAATGTTATTTTGGAATTAGCAATATGACGTCACGTGACGTCATGAGGTTCACGTCCGCGTTCGTACAGAACCTTCCAAAAAATTTACGCTTTTACACGAGCCTGAACTTTTCAGAGATTCACAGTTCACACCATCCCTATAATATATGTTGTGGCAAAACTTGGTGAAAGCTACCATAATGATGCATCAATAGGAAATTCCATGAACGAATATGAACATAGCGAATAGCTGAAGACTACTTTCGAATGTTGTTCTGTGATACTAAAACCGCTTTTATCAGATCTGGCCATGAATTATGTCAATGTGTCATGTATTATGTTATGAGTAATTGTGTTTTCAGATTTTTAGCCTAAGCTTTATATTCCAAGGCGTTGAATACTAGATCAGGAACAACTAACTAATTATCTGTTTCTAGACGATGTTTCAATATGATAACCAGATGAAGAAAAAGCATGGAACAATTTGGGGGTAGGATGTACTCGCAATTTTCTATATGGTTAACATTCATTCTTTTCTCCGAACCATGCATGCGATCATTCATTGTGTTGGTAGAATGTCATCACTATATCAACTGTAATAAAAGTTGGATGTAAATAAGGATCACATAATAAGATTATATCTGATAGCAAACATTAGCGAAGTTGTTGATGACGCTACTTTGAACAGTGGATCCCAACTCCCTACTAATCTTATAACTGCGAAACCCCCACACCCGGTCATGCTTATCAGTAGTTGCGTATCAACCAGTGTCAGCAAAAATTCATGGAATATAATCTATGAATTGCACTTGATATATTTCAATACCACAGAAGCAAAATACCAACTTGTATCAGCATTCAGCATGCTCCAGATTATGTCATGAAATCAAGTAGCATTAAACGAAATTAGTGAGAACCTTACGTCGATATCCAGTTATCCACCTTCCGACCCATTACACCGTTACAGTTGTTCACTTTTATCTCACCCTTACAATGCTTCATTTCTTTACTTTGAGAATCCAATTTTAAAGTGTGAACCTATATCGAAAGCAAGCCTATCTTACTACTAGTCAGTAAAGTTTGTGCATACGTCGCTTATATAGGTAAATTCCAACATGTTATACAGATAGGTTATCCACTCGATACCAAAATTAACTGAATCACATTAAACATTCTACTGGCTAGGTTCCTTTCTAGAAATGCACATGTCGCTTTACGTTATACAGTGATGGCAGACTTCAAAACAGGGATGAGAAGATTGTATATTTTCACATCCACATCCGCTTTCATAAAGTCCATAAATCCTGAAACTCACCAATATCATAATGATTTCAAGACGAAACCCGGAATTGGTTCATATTCATCAAAAAGTCGTCAGGCCCTTGAAAAATATTAAAAATGTACTGTCTCATACCAAATCCAGCTTCGAATTGATTTAGAACAGTGGCTCTTAACCTTTTCGTATTCTCGGACCCCTTTTAGACCGTCACGGACCCATCAGATCCCCCAAAGTTTTAGTTCAAATTTAGCTCAATTGTCCTGCAATTGTCATCTGTCTTGTTCAAATGATATCCGTAGGCTAGTGATAACCAGCAAAAAATGACTTTTCTCAAAAATAACATCATGCTACTGATGTAGAAATTGGATTGAATTTTGTTATTTCAAAGTTAATTTTGCAACTGCATTTCTTGAAATACGTGGTCGAGTCTCGAAAATCCGCGCCGTCGATTTGCTATGAACTAGTGCCGATAATCCTTTTCCACAAAGATAGGTGGTGGTGAATGTAATAAAAAACGCATAACGCTTCCGACGACACATTCGGGTATGATCGCAACAAATATGGCACCAAAATTGATAAACAATTTTAATGAACATTTAACGTCAAGCCTGGTCATTTTTATGAAGCAGCTCATCTTGGGTGTCTGATTTCAGAGACTACTCCTATTCGTTTCGAATCCTTCCTATGTTTTCATTTTATCGCAATTTTGTGAGTTTTTGAATTGATGACAATATTAATAAACTGATACTGATAATGACTGAAATTATTATGGCAAAGGGTTATGTATGTCACAAGAGAAAATCGATTTTTGTATACATTTCGAAGTCACCATGATTGAGCTTACTAATCCATATTTTTATTTTTTTTTCACAATCCCCAACAAAATATCGCGAAATAGCAAAATATATGCATTAGTAGGCTATTGGTAATTTAGCAATTAAAATGAGTCTGAACAGTAGGATATTTCAACTCGGACGGCCATTCTGTTGATGCGAGTTTTGGAGATTTAGGTACTAGTAATGAAGTGAAAGTACCTCGCGATTTTCCAGGTTTAAAAACACAGATTCAGGTTATCAACTATTTTGAAAATTCAGAGGCTTCGCTGATCCCTAGGGGTCCGCGGACCCCCGGTTGAGAACAACTGATTTAGAAGATCTTTAAGTATGATCACGATCAAGTAGTATATTGTTTCAGAGGTCATGTCACAGACTTGTTTGAAATAATATACTTTAATATGGGCCCAAGTAAAGATGAAATGATCAGCGTTCCTGGGCCCTTTGCGACCCGGCTAGTTTCGTTTTATTCGAATAATTCGCAGTTAGCATCCAGAAGATTATCGGTTTAACGTGACCACAAATGAGTTTTTTTTCAACGACGCACTGTAGTATAAAAATAGCACCACGTTACTTACCAGCCCAAAGATGATATATATGTATGACAGTTGGGGGTTGATAATTCAGGTATGACAGTGTTGGAACTGCCACTCAATAATACGTCTTCCAATTTCAGATCTTATGCATTTCTCAGTCCGAGTGTAACAATCCACGATCCGGATATGCTGAGACAGATATTCATCAAAGAATTTCATTCTTTTCCTGCTAGGCAGGTAACAAAAATTGACTATAAATTATATCTATGCGATCTCTAGCAATGTTCATTCTTCAGCCATTATGTGACTTTTGACACGTCACAATCCCGGATATTGAATGAAAGGGATGACATCCACGTGTTTCATTTATCAGGTGTATATGCGGAAACGAATGTTTTCTAGTCTACTACATGTGATCAGAGCCAGGACCGTAACTTCCGCACCCCAACACACCCAATAAGGGGGGGGGAGGCTTTAGGCGCCCCCAGAATTATTTCGTGAATGAACATAAATCATAAAGTATTGTTTTGGAAATTTAATGTTGTCAAATATATAGTGATTATTGGGAACCATTCCCCAAACAAAGAAGGAGCATGACTTTAAAAAAGGGCACTTCGGCGCACCAAGACATATGAAGTTATAAGCCATGTAACATGCGACTCGGAGAAGTCTGCCAGAACGATCAGCAGCGAGAAGACCTTGGCGAAAAAGAATTGCCTTGTGCTGACAGAAAACTTCGTTGTATATAAATATATGTTTAATTGTCCATAGGCGCCAAAATGGCTGGTGCCGAATATCCCTGTCCTGGCGATCTGAGCTCCACAAGACAAATGTCATCCTGAGGGAACATTATTTGGCAGTAAAGAAAGAGCAATTTGAAATCGTGTACGTATTTTAGTTAAGTACGTTTGGGTGATTTCAATATCGTTTGACATAGCAGATGGAAGGTCGCGAAATAGCATCATGTAACGAAATCATTATACCAACGGGTGCGCCCATAGCGTTGGGACTTCGGGATCAAATTTGAAATCCCCGGGATTTTCGCTTCTCAATCCCGGGATTTCCCGGGATTAGAAAAGTAGTCAAATACACATACAAGCAACACAAACAGCATTTATTCTTTGTAATGTTGACGCGAAAACGCGACAGTAACAAGAGTATCATCGTTTAGACCAGCGGTCTTGAACACAAATTTGCTCGCGGGTCAATTTCGTAGTTTCTGATGACGCGGCAGGCCGCAGAATTAAATAGGGGTATAATGTGTATTTCCCAGTAGGCCTTATTAGACGAAACTTGCAGACTGGCATTCCATACACAATGTGAAAATGTGATTCAAATTATAATATTCACGTTTGCCACGAAAAAGTCATATTTTTAAATATTTTCTTTAAAATGATGTTGTGCTTGGCATAATTTGGCGAAATAGTGAGTTATAGACAGTTAGACACCATGCGAGACGACAAATGCATCGTGTCATCGTAAAACCTGTCGCGTTGTAATTTCGCAACTAGCGGACATTTGACATGTGATTGCGATTCAGGTTTTTGAAGTGCTAAAGTACTGTTACGGTCTTGATCAGAGCTGAATGTTAACCATTACTTCCCGGGTTCCATACTATAACCAAGAATGCCATTACCGAGATGGACATTACCGAGAATGCTATTACCGAGAATGGACATTACCGGGAACGGACATTACCGAGAATGGACATTACCGAGAACGGACATTACCGAGAACGGACATTACCGAGAATGGCCAATGCCAAGAATAGAGCTTAATTTAACTGACGTTGTCGAGAAATTTATACTTGAGAATCGATACCGAATGTAGTAACGCCGTGATGCACACACACGACCTGTTCATATGCATGACATGCCTGCATTGCATATATTGCATTCTCGGTAATGTCCATTCTTGGTGGTGTTCATTCTCGGTAATGTCCATTCTCGGTATTGTCCTTCTCGGTAATTGCATTCTCGGTAATAGCATTCTCGGTATTGACCGGACACCTTACTTCCCGTTCCTTTACAATTGTAGGACCCAAGCATAATCAAATTGTATCGCCGCTAGGTTATCTGTTTGCGATAGTGAAGATGCCACAGAATGAATAATCTCGCACCACATACGAAGATCACATACTATATTTCAGAACAGTCTCATCAAGATAGGCGGAAAAGAGCTCAATGTAGGCCTCACGGTTGTTGAGGGTAGCCAATGGAAGCGCATTCGGTCTTCCCTCACTCCTACATTCTCAACTTCTAAGATCAGACAAATGATCTACATCATGGACAGATGTGCAGACAACGCTGCAGCGGCTCTGGACCGCAGTATCAAGTCCAGTGATGGAGTATTCAACTCGAAAAAGTGAGTGGAACGACCGTGTAAAAAGTATAGTCATGGGCGCGACAGGATTTTATGGGTCCATCATAACGGCAGTAGTCATTTTGGCTCCACGATGCTTAGAGACTGATGATTGCAGCCAATTTCCAATTTTATTGACGACTTCTTTGTACGCCGCGTTCTTCCCGACGCTGACAGTTTTTGGCAATGTATGGGCCTAATAATACAAGATATCTTTGCGGTGCGTGGACCGATTGGATATTGTTACGGCCGGAACGCACATAACATTGTACACAATTGACCATATGCCGGAGCAGGGAAGCGACAAGAGGCATCTGTTTTGTGTGGCGGAGGTTGCCCAGTCTAAATATAGATAATAAAGTATCGGTGGTCCAACCAGAAAATTAATAAATCTTATGTATGGCATTATAAAAGCAATTGATATAACCTACAGAATCCAACGACTCTTAACGTCTGGGATCTGAGTGGTTTAGCCCAATACTTGCGTCATGTTCTGATTTTCAATGGAAGTAACATGATTCTCGACATTTTGAGTATACGACACAATGAAAAACGAGAGTTGGGCTTGGGACAGTTTTTCCTCAAAACTAACTCATCCTGTACCCTAACTTCAAACCACATGCGCAAGTCTCATGTGCTCATTTCCCCCATGCCCATTGCCCATTGCTTGCCGTGGCTAAATAGCTTGGTGGTATGAACGGCAGCTGCAACACTAATGGATTGCGACTTCGAGTCCTGCCGGAGTCGATTCCAGAATTCCTGCCTAAGTGCTGGTGGTTTTTCTAGGCTCCTCCACGCCGTTTGATCTTCGCAAGCGGTGTCTTGAGCAAGCCGAGAAGTGGGCCGTGCTACAAGTCGTCAGTTAAGGAATCAAGATAAAGACAATCGGCCTGGTGTAAATGACCAATGTAGTCGACAAACACATTGAATAATACAAAAAAATATTGCTTATTGCTCATATCCCAGGCGACCGGTCACTATATGTAACGTGATTACAATTTACCGAAATACCCTCCTCTCTTTTTCCAGGATATCTTCCCGGCTCTCTCTCGACATCATTTGCTCATCCGCGTTCAGCACAGAAGTGAACTCACAAGACGATACCTTGAAGGAGCCGGAAATAGCGAAGCAAGCCAAGAACCTATTTTCGATATCTTTTTTCAGTCCGTGGTTCGTTCTGTGCTGTGAGTATATTTTCCGGTCGCTGCAAGCGATTTCAGTTAAGAGCGCCGAGTATATTGTTGGCACTACTACCCTGCAGCCATTAGTAAAATACGTATATGAAACTAAAACGGGATATTCAAAAGGTTGGAATTCCAAGGTTGTGATACAGGAGTTACACTGTGCCAAGATGCGTCTATATTTCACTCACGACAGACGCAAATCTAGTTAACAGTGACTCTAAATAAGGATGAAAATAAAAGGTTAAAATGCACAAGGAAATACGCTGAACCCGCAACCCATTGCAGTAATGCCGATAAAATACGGAAGTAACTAACAAAATTACTGACCTATTACAGATCTATTAAACATGAGTGACGCAGGTGTTTTCGAATTGGGGTGCATTGTTTTCCTCGGTTTGTTGCAGGTTGCAGGAAATTCGGCAAATGTTACATGCATATTAAAAGATCGCTCTAGTGTGGTCGCGACCCAAATTCATACCCTTCGCGACCCATACTTTGAGAACCCCTGCTATAGGCATAAGTAGATGTGTTACCGATGGCACAGTGGAACGTAAAGTCAAGTTATATCAGATTTGCCGTTTGCCAATTCACGTTTGATTGCTCTCAGAAAATGCCATTATTAATCATAGAAACTGAATAATATATTTACCCCTTTCTTGCATTTTAAATTTGTCTGGTTCGATGCGTCAAGAATCGGAAATATCCATCAAATATGTCAAGCACTTTACATTTTGAAATTGTACGTTAGGGTTGTTCAGAATTGACCGACTTTCAAAAAGTCCAGGTTTTCAGTCCGATTCCCATGCCTTATACCTTGAAAACATATTCTGGCTACTTTTTTTTGTAACTCGTCCCCTGCATCCGTGTGCACATTGAGCTGGAAGAATAGCAGCTGAAAATAGGGGATTCCCCTAAAATCTCAGTGTCACGATTTTACCTAGCCGAGTTAAAGTGACATATAACATGGATTTATGCAGCTGTTGCGGTTTGGAGTGCTACAAAACCCCACTATATAAGGCATTCCTAGTTCAGGATAACATTTCCATGTCCCACACTGCCTTAGAACTGCTCAAAACTACCTAAAACTGATGGTCTTTTTGTTGGATCACATATCCTACACCCCTCAAACCTACCCGGCACTGTTCATCAATTTCCTGGATCCCCATGTGCAAGAATACAACTGCAAATGTAACATCCACTCACAGCCACATAATAAACATCACAAGAAACGAAAAAATAAGGCAAAGAAAGAGATCAACTTGGCAAAATATTACATAAATCAGGTGGATGAAATGGTTGCTTTCGAGAAATCTGCATATCTGTTCCGGTGATCTTCCACAGCTTGTACACTGTAAGCTAAAACGCGTGCATTTATGCACAAAAAAAACACACAATATTCGATTTTTTTTTTAGATGTCACATTGCGTGGTAGCGATGTATGTCATAATATTGTGTGGTCTGAAGTGGCATGTCAGTACCTATCGCTGCAGAGCTCGAAATTATGTATCTGGAAATACCTCCACACTGTGGATCCACAGGCTCTTCTCGAAACAATATTTTATTTTAAAAGAGTCGGTTGTGGAATGTACAATAAAAGAAACAGTGTAAGTTGCCGTTAAATATGACAATACAAATTGAAAACATAACAATTTTTTGACACAGTAAGACAGGATTTTATACAGTAATAACAGAGATTCTTGCAGGTACAGAACTGCAATAAACAACTGAATAGTATGTGCTGTGCATGTTGAAATGAACCCAATCATTTTCGGATGACACTCGTCAGAGGTAATCGTCAGCAACTAGTGGAGAATTGGAAATAACATTGTATATCAACAATCGTATCACAAAATAGGCCTTCACCAGCATGAAATTTCGCGAGAGTGAGCGTTTAATGCACTATTTCCATGCAGGTGATACTATTTAACAGTAATAACAGTATAAAAGAACTGGATTCGGAACTAAAGCAAGGTGTATGTACAGTAATGTTGTCAATAAATATTGTTTCTCAAAAATTGTCTGGTTTCATGATCAAATGATTGATTGAATTGCCAAAATGCCATAGTAAACCAATTTTGGCTAAACAGTATGTTATTTGGAACAGCCCTAATATACAGTGCCACTAAAAACGAAAAATTTACTAATGAAGGCATAGCAAAAGTCTAGCCACTAAAAAAAACGAATTATTGTGCAAATGCAAAAAATAACGAAATCCACTATGTACAGGTACATTCCATACCAAAAGAAAGCACTACTCACAGTCCAAGTACTTGGAGCAAGGGAGATTAATTAGCCTACATTTTTTCAATCGATTGCTGGGCATTCTGATATTTTTTCCAAAAATGGACGAACTTGTTCGACTGTAATCCTGAATTTTTATCACCAACAAGGACACGTTGAATGAATGGCAATATTTGAAAGACCTTGGGATAACTAAGATCCCATGCGGAATAGCATGCTACGAGATCAATAATCATCTCAAACGGTCTTCTTTCGTTTTCGGATATGCGCTTGATGGTGATGCGATCGGCCGCAATCCACGACTGTTCATCTCCATTCTCACGACGTGCAATCAAAAGATGTGGAGGTGTCAACTTTGAAGTCGTTAAATCGACTGTATGTGCCTGGAATTAAAACAATATGTTAGCTTTAAATGATATTGCCAAATGTTCATGTGCGAATCCAGAGCACATGACCAACTTCAGCTAGAAATGCTTATTTGAGACTTCTCATAATGTAATGACTTTCTCTTGACTCGACTTGACTTTTGATTAATTTCTCAAAACACAAAAACGACTCGAAACAATCTGTGTATTGACTCGACTTGAGTCATTGCGCATGACTCGAGACTCAGATGGCCAAGAAAGACATTTCCACCGTAATTTTGAATAATACTAAAATAACCACACTATTGGCATTTCTTCTATTCGTACTGGCACTAAAAAATGCTACCAGAAACTACTAAAAGGAAAATCAATGTATTATAAATGCGAATAATTCGGTATCACCAAACAGTCATAAAAAATGGGTTCAACAGAACTGGAACTGGAAACTGAGCAGTCATCACAATGACTTGGACTCGGACTTGAGTCATAACACCATGAATCGGACTCGAACCTCTACTTGTTGACTTAGAATCGGACTCGACTCGGCGGTGAGTTGAAAATGACTCGACTTGATTCGAGTCAATCCTATAAAAGTGACATTGAGTTGTGACTCGGAGCCTTGTGACTTGGTTACGACCCTGCTTCTCATACTTAAGATATAAATGTAGTTGAATCGGCGAATAGTTTAAAGGGGCACTGTTCTCTAAAAATGATGTCGTCTCAAATTGAATGGGCGAAACGAGAAAAAGTTTTAGGCCACAGCCATATTTTTCACAATGCCACCGTGAAGGAGCTGCAATTTATTGAATTTTTTGCAGGGGAATCATGCTCCAGCAGTCACACAGAAATCGAACTTTATATCGTTGTCAGCCGATGTTATGAAGGAAATATGTCATACAAGCAAAGGTCGTTTAATCACCGCGTGCAACGGAAGATGTTCAGTCAACTACAGAAGACAACTATATGAAGTTCGATTTCTGCGTGACTGCTGGAGCATGTGGAAAATTCAATAAATTGCAGCTCCATTACGGTGGCGTTCTGAAGAAAATGGCTGTGGCCTAAAAAATTTTCTCGTTTCGCCCTTCACTTTAAGACCACATAGTTTTTAGAGTGCAGTGCACCGTTAACAAGCTTAGCTCCAAAGGGCAAATTTATAATAAGTTATTATATTATTCGATTATTAATTGAAGCTTCAATTAATGCACCAATTGTGTTCAGATGCATAAATTTCTCTACATCATCAGAATCTTCAGGGGTACCAATGAACCTCGGACCTCGTTCGATCATAACTTGTTAGCTGCTTATTCTTAAAGGGGCTCTGCGCTATAAAAATTATGAGGTCCCAAATTAACTCGCAGGTTGAAAAAAAATTTGCCATAGACATCGTCTTCAGAAAGCCACCGTAATGGTGCTGCAATTCAATTATGGTTAACATACGAACTGCTTTAGGAGGATTTGTCCTCCTTTTTCAGGTTTTTCAAATTGTCGTCCTAGGACGCCTAAATGTCTTCCTTTTTGGCAACTCCAGTACTGTTAGTGTGAAAATCCTCTCCCGATTACAAAATATGACAAACATATAAATTGAAAGAATTTTGCATAAGACCCGTTACGCTCGAGCTTTCGCGTTTCTTAACCCATTGCGAAATTTATGGTGCGTTAACTTCACCATCGCTTTACTCGTTGTGACTTCTATATTTTCGCAAAGGGTTAAGAATTGATGACTCGCAGCCACGTCAGTTGGTCTTAGTACGAAATTCTGCAGCTCCATTACGTCGAGTGCAGTGTTTAGCATAGCATAATATACCTTCGTTTTAGGACGGCTCAAGAATTTCGATCATATTGAAAGATTTTATTAATAGAACTTTTATGTATATCTAAAACAGAGGTCTCAAACTCAATATGCTAGCGGGCCAATTTCCTACTTTTTGATGGTGCCGCGGGCCGCAGGCACCAATAATAGGGGAATTCAATGTATTTCTGAGTAGGCTTTATTTGACGGGACCTTGCAGACTGACATTCCACACACATCTTGGAAATGTGATTTACTATTGTGAATTCATGCCTGCCACGAAAAAAATCACATTTTAAAATATTCGAACACAATTGTTGCTGCACTTGGCATAGTTGCTGTATATTTAGTTGTAGTCACCATGCGACTGTACAAATGCATCGGGACATCGTAAAACTATCGTGTTATAGTTTTGCAGCTAGCGGACATTTGAACTGGCACAATTATAGGTAGAATACTTTAAAATTTTAAAAAGATTGATCTGATGTCAGAGCATTGGAGCAGTGCCGCCTAATCCGGGTTTCGATCATACTCCTGATAACAACGCTATTGATGATGTCATTACCCAAGTCAAATTGAATCAGCATTAGATTTACGCTCAAATTTGGAACAGATCTATTTTAACTTGAATATAATGATTACTGTGCCATAGCGTTAGAAATTTCCAATCGCCGAAGTATTCATTGACCTTCCATTGCGTGGTAACTTTTGAAATTGATGTAATAGTGAAGTTTGATGAGTAGTTTCAGGTTTCTGGAGTAGTTTTGGGGCAAATTTCCAGTTTTCAAAGTAAAAGGGGATATTTGGCAGTTAAAGATTGTCGAATACTGCGAAATCCTAAATACCGTCACGGGCTGCATAAAATGGCCGCGTGTTTGAGACCTCTGATCTAAACTGAAGCAGATCCATACTAGACAGGTAGCAAATCTTACCTGACAAAGACATATTGCACTCAAACCATGGTTCGACTTTATTTTCTTGTCTGTGAGAGCCTTCTGGAGTTCGAGCAGGATATGAATTTCATCGTCTTCATTTCCCTGCAAACAATTAGAGTCATAATAGGCACAGGTGAGGGACATTCCTGCAATTCAAAAGTTTCCATTCCATCCATCACATTCCATTTTAGATAAAGGCAAGTTTGGGCATTAGCACTGTACGCAAGTTGTGGAATTATTGATTAAATGCGCGCTATCTCGTTTGCTATCATCTGAAGACTACTAATTCTTGTCTGCTTTTTTATACACTCGTATTCCCTCGGTGTCACTTGTCAGTGTTTGATTTGTTATTAGTACTGCGCATTGTGCAGTACACGGCGTTGAATTACGTTGTTAAAAATTGATGCAACACAAGATTCTCGATGGCGCAAATTCTGAATTTATTCGATTAGTTTGAGCAGCAACATTCTATGCTGATTTCACCAAACTTACGATCCTTATTTGATGTACAAATTCGACTTCATCGTTAGAAACGTAGATTTCATCGGGTGCTCCGAGAAAACCATCTCTTATTGCGATTTGACGAGCAAATATACCTTCTACAAATTAAAGTGCATTATTTGCATCGGTGAGGACCGCAAGCCGCGTTTAAAATATTTCAGCGGGAAATCGCATTGCGTAGCATTGTGCGATGCGATATGCGTGACCAGACGAATCTCGCTAAATGGTCGCGGCCCCGCGTAACACTGATAATACGACTTCTTGAATTACAACTGAATATTAGAGTCAGAATGGCCATTTTAAAAGATCGTGGTTTTGCGTTTCAAAAAGAGGGATTTCGACACCACCTGGTTACGCGCCTGCCGCCACCCCATGCAAAAATAAAAGTCAGTGCCTATGACTGTAGCACTGTTAATTATCAAGCATGATACCAACCTCTTGATCAGTCTGATTTCCAAAAACTTTATCAAGAGTGAGAAGCATTTCCATGTACTTCTCATGCATTTCTTCAACACTTCTATCAACAAGCAGTTGAAACTCATGTCTGATCTATTGAAAATAACAATGCGTTACTCAGAGCTGTTAGTCATGAATATGCACATCACTTAAACAGGTTACCTAGAGTAAGTAAATTCATCCATATTATTCATTTTAAAACACATAGCCTAGTTATTCAGAATAACGCGAAACAATAACTTCATATTGTTTATTTATTCGCTAAAAGCTTTTCGACTGACCCTCATCAGTAGCGAACGTCAGTGATATGGTGGATCAAATTCGAAATGTAAGAATTATTTTGTGTCTAAGATGTAATAATGACAAAAACAAACAACTAGTAGACGGGAAACATACGGTAGTAACGATACAATACAAACGTTAACGAGTACATATTCGGTTATAAATAACCGAGAACACAGCACACATTAATGAAATATTCCAAGGGTTTAGAGGCGTTCATTCTGCCTAATTGACCATGTTGTTTCGTAGTGAGCTAACAAAAATATCCGCCTCGTGCAACAGCACGACCAACTTTTCAGCTATGGCGCTGCAATTTGCAAGAGCTAAAAATTTTTTAGTTGTCCAAGCCTGGTATAGTGTACACTGTAAGCATGTCATGTAATGGGAAAATAGTGTATGCTAATGCAATAGGAAGATAAATATGCAATATAATTGCTTATTTTGCCGAGGCACACAAACAATTTCAATTTACTGATTTTCGCAGTTATGACTGCAAATTGAAGTCATCTGTAAAGAATGAAAGACCTCACCAGTCTAATATCTTGCAGCATTGGAAAGCTCTTCAAAATTTCAGCAACGCCACCAAATTCTAGCACCTTTAACTGATTGCGTCTGTCGTGATGAGTGAACTTCATGAGAGTGATGACATTCGGCCAATTGGCACCAGGTCTATTGAACTCTGTTTCCAACTGCACCCTGGCGTCTTCAATCGTTATATTAGGGTGACCTTTTGAATAAAATGAAACTTATAAATAATAAAAAAACGAATAACAATCATCCAATCACCTGATGAGCCTTGACACAAAGCATGCGCTCTCCATGAAGACGTACCAGATGCCTTTGTCTTTTGTCAGAGATTCCTCAACTTTTGCGACCGCTTTTTCGAGAAGTAATACTGAAAAGCATTTGATCATGAATGCACTTTAATATATTGAATTCGGATAGGATTCGGGCAGTAGGTCATAGTCAAGAGAAGACGGTGCTTCATAGCAAAACAAGTCCAGTGTCTTCATATTTTTGTGTCTCTTTTTACAATGGCTACAGAGATCTTCATATTTTGAATACACTATGCCACAGATCCTGCATGACATGATAACACTCGGATGTTGTCTGTGACAATAAATGTGTAGACAACAAATCGGTAGTTCCGATAAAAGGGCACAACCAACACTTTCCATTAGACATTCTACCAAACCATATTAAGTAATTGAAACAGGTCAAGTGCCAAGAAAGATGTACATAACTTCATTTGCAAATGAGGTTTCATCACTCGGTCTATTATGATATCTTCAGATGAAATTATTAAACAGCATTAGCTCCCATTTTCATGGTCTGCTCTTAAGGCGCATCAAGCTGCTAGATCGAAAATAGGTAATCTATATCTACTCATACCGCTGGGCGCTGGTGCTGCATTTGAAACTCGATAACATGAACATAACATTATTTACAGATGATGTTGAAAATTTACATAAACGAATTACCTTGCAGTAAATCAATGTGCTCCCTCTCCATTCCGTTTTGAACTAAAAACATCTCCATTCCCTCGCTATATGCTATTTAGATTCACGTAACAAAGACCGACAGATTCACGGTATATCTCACTCACTCTGGTCCTGCGTGGTAACGATCGATTGTCTCAGGATTGCGTCATACAGTCACGTGACTCAGTAAGTCATGCGTAAAGAAGAGACAGTTCATCAATGATAAAATACAAAGGGTACTACTATAGAATGTTTACATTCTATAGTACTACTAATAACTGAATGATTGCTATTCTGTTGGCAATGATAGCGGTACCCGATACGAGTAAAATGTTCAACGTCGGGGTGTTTCATACATATTTGTATGACAAATTTCTTCAGTAAGTTCGGTAGGGAAATAATATGATCAACCTTTTATTTTATCGCAATCTCTTAGTATGTTGATCTGATAATTTGTTTATAATAAACTGAAATGAGTAACAAGCGATTAACTATAAGGATTAACGTGACTATCGTAGGTATGTAAAGTCAGATCAGAGCAAACCTCAAGACAGCGAGTCGTCAGTCAGGTATTGGTACAGCATGACCATAATATCTGATCACCAACCTATTTGCTTGAAGCCCGGTACCACTGTCGGTTACGATCTTGGTTATTTATAACTGTAATAATATTGTTAATTAAATACTGCAGCCTGAAGTAAAATCTATAACTTAGGACATACCGATCAAATCACATATTGCGAGGCTGTTCGGCGTGTATCAATATTACCGCGCTTTAGGCTGCCTGGGATGATATATCACATCAATAGTAACCTCGTGAAGTTTCAGAGTGGAGATTAGCAAGCGACCTCTCAAACTTCCTCTCAATTGATATCCGGTATGAATGCTTGACACCACAGGAAATTTGTCCGGAATGACTATACTGATATGCATGTGAGCTCATAGACACATCATATGAGCATTAACCCACATCTTATGACATTCACTGATGATGTGTGGACGTGCACACAACATGGCGGATTCTCGATGTCAGATCTCAGCCGATAATATGTGTCAGCCAAATATTGTATCTACCTATGCACAATGTTGTGTCTCATTCAACGCTGTGAATTTACAGTGTAGGAGGCTCGCTCGCTGTTTTTTGTCATCCGTTATGAACGCAGCATAGTCGGTATTCAATTTTACCATACGCTCTGCTGCATCATTAACTACTTCAACAGTATTCACAAATTCTTGAGCAGTCACGAAATCCGGATCAGTATGCCATTCCGAAACTGGAAGACTCAACCAATCATGTTCCACATGTATAGCATCAAATAGAAACCACGATTCTGGCCCAATCAAATCGACCATACTCATTGACTTAGAGACAGAGTCAGAGATCAGACTGAGAGGCATACCTCTGCGAAATTTTTCAGGGATTGGCATTTTCAGCAATTTAGCAGCCATCGCTTCCTTCAGGTTGTCAGGAATCTTTGGATTAGCCGAGAACATGGTAAATACCACCATTTCCTCAGTTAGATACGAATGATGTTTTCGCAATTTCTTGTATGCCACATCAGCAACAGTGAGATCGCATAATGAAAAGTTTTTCATGTCATGAAGGAATTTGAGATCATTCCAAGGTGCGTCACATGCAATACCAGTTTTCAACCCAGCTGGAACATAAAACAAAGCAATGAATGTATTGATTCGTTCCAACTTTTCAATGAACTCTTCAGAATAGTTCATTTACTCACTCCACATGAACATTTTTGACAGTACAGGACTTGACTCATCCATCTAGCGCTATGAGTAGCACCAGGCTTGCGAAAACGATGATGAACATATTTGTCATCCAAACTCGCCAAAGTGCCTGTTGCACATTCTCTGTAGTCATCTCTTATCAAGACTTCTTTCTGCTTTCCATCATTGGGTTTCATCAGTGGAATTATTTCTTGCTTTGCTTCATCAGCTTTCATCGCCAACCAGCTGCCTTTAATAAACTTCAGCGCTTTATAGCTTCTTGATTTATCAATATGTTTCCACTTCTTCTTGAAGGTATTAAAATCCGTGTTTTCAGGGCCTGTGGTTGTCGATCCAAACAAACACTTCCAAACCTCTCGAATGATCAGTTCATAAATATGATGGCGACAGGCATTGTAGAAAACTTTCCTGTTATCAATTCTTCAAGTAACGGAACCGCACCTTTGTTTTTACCAGTGTTTGAGCATGTTGTGTCAAACACAAGAGCTCTAACAGATTTTGGTAAATTCCAAAGTTCCAGCAGTTCAAATGATGCATCAGCCTGTGCTTTTCCTGTAGCACTTTCCAGAGTTTGAATGCCAAGAAGTTTCCCTTTCTTAAATGCGCTGGAATACGCAGACGATGCGAGCACTGCCAAGGCCTCAAATTGATATCCTAGACGACTCTTAGTGAGCTTTCCATCACAGTGCAATGCAATGTGCTCTGGTGGATTGGTGGATATTTTTTCAAAGATAGATTCGGAAATTTTCAAACGATTTGCAATGCGTCATCGATAGGTCCCAGATCTTGAAAGATGGAAGTCATTAGGGTTGCCATCGCAAGCTTTAATCAGTGCTGCAGTTATCATGGTAGCGGCATTATCACTGACTTTCAAGCGATCAAAAACCTGGCATAGGTCTTCGTCGCTGAATAGGTTTACAGGAGCTTTTAGAGTCACAAATTTAGCGGAATGACCAGATGTCGACTGTGCAAGTTCAAAATCAGTGCTGTGAGAAGTGTCAGCTACCTGTGAAGATATAGATGAGCTCTCTGTAAATTCACCTTCGCTACTTGATGCTGGTGCAGACTCTCTTACACTCATGGTCCGTCTCTTTTGTTGCATGATTTTCGCTTTCAACACTTTATCTTTGCCACCGATCGTTGCTAATCTCGGACCCCTTTGATCCTGATAAAATGCTATGTCTTCACGTTTTTTATCATCAGAAAGAATTCTACTCGCTTCAATTGTCGCTATCGCGTCAGGGGCTCCTATATCCCATAGCTTACTCAGTTTGGCTTCAAAGTTTTTTTGATACATATTGCCGGCCTGCAGTTTTCTTTAGTGACAGCCATTGTTTCCATACTGTTTCCAATCTTTTAGTGGCATTGACTTTTGTGATAGTCTTTATGCCAGCAAGTAACCAAAAACGGATCACTTTGCATCTACTGCGATCTGAATGTGTGACTTGACTGGTTCATTTTTTAAAAATGAATGCTCTCTCAGGTGTAGCACATATTGCATAACTTGCCTCAGAGTGGGCAACTTCGATCCCGTAATGGCTTCCTCAGATGGCCCAACTAAGAAATGCTGTGTCTGCGATCGTGTTCTTCTAGTTTTCTTCGGTACTGCTGTACTAGATGACGATTTTCTTTTTTTTCAGACATTTCGCACTACAGCTAATCCTAGAAAAACAGATATACATAAACTCAGTCAAGCAACAAAGAATAGTGGAAAACATTTCAGTTCTTTTAGAGTTTTAGGTCAAACACATACTGCATAACTTGCACAGGAGTAGCCAGATTAGATGCAGTTATAGATTATCGAAGATAGTTATTCCTAAATTGGAAAAACTCATACCAGGATATTGATATCTTGGGATATAACAAAAAATTTAGAGCAACCGAGTGGCGGTTTTCCCCAGTCACTTTGCAAGCTTTGTTTCTATCCCAGTAGAAAGGAAAAGAGTATCAGGTCTATTATATCAAATAGTTGTATACTGCTATAATACTATGTTCACTAATCACGCGCTAAACTCGCTAATAGCATGAGTCAAAACGCCGCCTGATAAGTCCTGCACCTCAATCGTAAACACAGTCCATGAACAACAAAGCAGCAAGGCACCTGACTAATCAATGATCCCCGTTTCACAGCCGTGCTCAGCGCTTCATCAGCGCTAGAACCACTGAGCTATATAAACACTGGAGTGCGCTACTCGCGATATTTACGTTGTCACTAGAAACAGTTGCATTGTGGGGGATAGGCTGGACGATTTAGTGCAGGAGCTTATGGAAAAACGTCCAGTTCCAAAATATATTTGATTCGTATTGGGTTTGTAGTATTTTATACGAATGGAGCTTTGAATGAATAATCATCGTAACATTCAGGATTTGTTTCAGCCCAATATCTCGTGTTTATATCTGTGTTATCGGTGTATTTCAACATGTCGAAGATATAAGTGGTTTCGACTGTTCGTGGTAAAATAAGGTTGTCTATGTGTCATCGTATGTATTTTTTTGTGGTTATATTCCTGATGTAGATTGCTTTACTCGTTGTATCCAGCATATTTTACGTGTACAGAAATAACCAAGCTGTCAAAAGATGTATATTGCCAGTTCAGTTATCTTTCAGATATATGTATCTATAGGAAGTAAAAGCATCTACGATTGTCAGCTTGAAGTTATTATCGGAGCGTGCCTCGGAATTACCTATCCTGGATTCAAAATCTTCATACTTCAATGGAGCTGATGTGAATGCTATAACTGCCAGCTGTGAATATTGCTGATGGAGAAAATTCAGCATCATGGGACATATCAAAAGGCACTGCTGAAATCAACTGAATGCCATTGTGGTTATTCTACGTATTTATTGGTTCAGCGTATTTAAATAAATCCAAAAAAGAGAAAGTAAAGATATGTCTGCTATGTGTGGCGATGGGGTAGTGATTTCTGTAGAAGTGACTGAATGAGTTCATTGAATGAGAGAAACAAGAAATGCATGGGTCCTTATTCAGATGTAGCTAGAATTGCCCAATTCACAGTGAAATTGGGGCTATGTTGGTTGTAACAGCAATCTGTGCACTTTGGGAGTTCATAATAAATATTAATTTTATCGAA
Source organism: Botryllus schlosseri (assembly GCF_051294905.1). Lineage (NCBI taxonomy): Eukaryota > Metazoa > Chordata > Ascidiacea > Stolidobranchia > Styelidae > Botryllus > Botryllus schlosseri. The sequence goes on along the minus strand of NC_137238.1, from coordinate 7,305,738 downwards.
TCAAAACGGCACAAGATACAATCTAAACGGCGTACATGTATTTTATCATAATTACACCTATAGCTACCCATATACGTGTGTACATGAAGCTTGGCTCGTTTTGCACTTTCATGAAACCAGAAATTAGTTTGGATTCAAAACTAACTGGAGATGTGAACTGTGCTGCCTCGTCACACGAAATACCGCGCTGTACTGTCTCGTACCAAAATACTGAACTCTCGTTTTCAGAAACACCAGCTTCGGTTATGAGAAACGAATTTTTCTATTAAAATAACAACATAACAAATAAAAACAGAAATAAATTAATTGTTATCGACTTTACGTCGCCTTCGGCGTAATTAACGGTGATCTGAAAGTCAAATGTGGGATATGTTAGGGCTTAATATCTGCGAACGAGGTATAATAAACGAACCGATTCTGATCTTAGTTCCAATTTAATGGAATTTCTTCTCTTCTTACGCGGCACAGGCACAGTCACATTGAAGGCCACCCCACTACGGGTCCTACGACGACGACGTCGTTTTGGGGCACTGTTCAAGATAAATGAACTAACATATGAGAAATTGTTCACTTGAAGACACATTGATCGACATACCTTGATGTCACGACAACGTCATTATACCAAAATGCGTATAAAATAGTAAAGAAAGTGTGTTAGCCTTCCTTAGTGGAATAATACTGAAGCGTCATTGCAAATGATTGCAGTTCCTTAGAGTATTTGACTCCTCTTCCACCAGCTTGTAGCTTCATACGTTGCAAGAGCTCACTTGGTAGACCACTGAATTTTTGTGACATTACCTCCACACACGAATCGCTTATCAAATTGTTCTTCTTAAGAGATGCAATGACCTCATCCAGAGATTTCACTTTTTTTTGCAGACGGTATGTTCTCATTCTGGCTGCAACCAACCTCTTTAATTTCTGCGACCCTACGGCGTTGCTGTTGAACGACTTTTCGAGGAGACGTGTGCGCACAGTAGCTGTGGTCGTGAAGAACTACTTCAGGTTCAGCGGTTTGTGCTTCATAATGCCGTTTCTTATCTGGAACTGCAGAAGGTCTCACTCGTCGGTTGTTTGAAGCCTGAAATTTGTGAATTTTATGTTAACTAGGGCTAAAATAAAGGTAAGTAATTGGAACTCAAACTTCATAAATATATAGTCACTGTCTAGTGTCTACCGTACCTTTGGCCTCATATATTTTGGAAAATTCAGAAATCTTGTCGGCACCGCATTCGTCTTTAAACGAATTCTCCCGCCAACATGGTAAATATCACTTTCTGAAAAATGATCAGAACAGATGACCGACGATCTTGCTGGCTCCCAGTCTTTTCTTCTAATACATTCTATCCATCTTTCTTTCAGGGAATCATTGGTAGGAAAGCTGCGTTGTAGAGAACATTGTATCAGTTCACAAGTAATTCTATGATACGAAGCACACCAAATTGACCATTCTTTGTTATGAACGATGATAAAAGTAGCAGGAACATATGTGAAATTATCTTGTTTGATTTAGATATATCTGTTACTTTCTACCCCAGAAGGATAAACTATTAGGTAACCTTTTAAATCCAAAGCCAAAGGTTAACCTAAAAAAAAACATCTTACGAGACAAATCAAACGTCTCGCACGCACAAAGCTATAATGAACTCGACCACGGAATTAGCAATTTGAACTTTAGTGTGAGCATCTGGCACCAGAAATATAGAGTTATTACTCAACTATGCTGGACAAAACCGTGTGGCCCTCAATTATACCTTTCCTTTTAGTCCTACCTCCAACCTTCACGACAATTTTAAGCAAGGATTGAGTACTAAGCTAGTTATTGGCTGAACTGCCCATACAGAATACAAACAGTGATCTGGCTGGTCATGCTATTACAGGTATACTGATGAACTGACATGGTGCTGAGACTGCTGATATAGTCTGCTCTGATCATACCAACATCAATATACTTGTGACAAAATGTTCTGGTATAATGACACTTCAACATGGCCTATTCATTAATGCTGTGGCTTATCTGGACATTGATTAACTGTGATGGTCAGGAAATATTAAAAATAGAAACTGATTCTTCAAAGATAGTCTTGCTGCCCTGCATATTCTGCCATTCACTCACCGGTGCAATGTTCTTGGATGCCGACGCTTTACCAAAGACTCTTCATCGCTACTACCATCGCTATTACTTCTCATATATGACTCCGTGGATATCTTTTTCTGCCTTTTACTGCACCCATAGGCGCAACAAACGCTACCACCAAAACGAGATGTCTTCGACATGTCGAAATACACAGATAACACAGATATAAACACGAGATATTGGGCTGAAACAAATCCTGAATGTTACGATGATTATTCATTCAAAGCTCCATTCGTATAAAATACTACAAACCCAATACGAATCAAATATATTTTAAAACTGGACGTTTTTCCATAAGCGCCTGTACTAAGTCGTCCAGCCTATCCCCCACAATGCAACTGTAACATGGTGACAACGCAAATTTGCTTAGCCGGAGATGGCAGTAGTTCGGGGCTTGGCTAGAACATACGCGTCACGTCAATGAGAACACACGCCATTCCTGTCGAGTCACTGACAACGGGGGAATCCCCTAATTCCGAAGAAATTTTTAGGTGCATGAGAAAACGGCAATGTGCACACGGATGCAGGGGATGAATTACAAAAAAAAGTTGCCAGAATTTGTTTTTAAGGTATAAGGCATGGGAAACGGACTGAAAACCTAGACTTTTTGAAAGTCGGTCAATTCTGAACAACCCTATTGTACGTGCGTTCAGGTTTTGCTATTTCGAAGAAGATCTTCAAATAATCATGTGGCTCAACCACGCCATATCATGTTGACGCTATGATCCACTCAAAACATTGTTATGTCCCACTATCGAGCCATGATCAATGACCATGACCATAGATCGAAAACCTCCGAGGTATAGCTTCCGAACAATAATATGATAATGGATTGTGGCTTGCATATGCAAGCATTTGGACGTGGACTGGACAATCACCAGTATTTATCAGTGTTTTTCAATTAGTCTACGCTCTGGTTCACATTACTGTATGACGTGACATTAATATCATATGATAGCTCTGTCCCCTCGTTCCAAAGGGTCGAGCCGAAGCAAATTAACCTTCAGATGAAATCTTTCTACTACATCATTTAACATTCACGAAACTACCGCCTGTGGCTGATCGGCCTCATTCGGCGGTAACGTGTATGGTTGCATAGCGTTGTCGTCTGCCGAAAACCTGAATTTCTTTTTACGAGACTTGTAAATAACGAGCTAAATCACATGATATTCAGGGTATGCAATTTATTTTCCAGCTCTTTTTCCGCCGTTCGAGAGGTTGATTGAATATTTCAACGTGACATTATACGACAGAGGGGCTGTTGATTACTTCAAAGCGCTCACCAATCACGTTATCAACAGTCATGAGGCAGATTCGGACAGTAAGGTATGTACGACATGGATGGGCCAATGATGGTATATAGACCCATACCTGAATTTTTTTTGAAGTTCACGAAATAGGTAACATAGGAGATGAAACAGTTTTTAAGGGCAGGGGACATGACTGAGAAATAACATTTGTGTCGTCCAAGTCCATCTCATAAATTGCTATTTTCAAATTTCGTTTGTTTTGTTCATCGTTTTTTTCATTATTATCTTGTAAACAATGTAAAGTGACAATGTTGAGATAGCTGCCTTAGATAGTTGATAGAGTAGAAAGTAGCCTTAGATAGTGGAGATTGATAAAATTTCCGGCAATCGTTGTTAGTTGACCATGGAATGCAAAACTGAAGCAATATTTCATTGCGTTATATCTTGTGTTTAGTCGAAGGGGGTGGACCTTATGCAACTTATGCTGAATGGAGAAATATCTGAGGAGAAGGCGAAATCGAACGCGGTTGAAAAAGGTATACTGCCTAATTTTTCTCGATTACCGTCCCTAACAAAATATTCATCGCAATAATAATTATTTTTCGAATCTTTTCACAAATACCACCTCGCGTTTAAAATAGTGAGGGTTAAAGGAACGAGTTTCGAAATATCAAGTCAATCCGACAAGCAAATTTCAAATTTGCGAGTGCGCAAATCTATCCATCATCGCAACGTTACGTAAGAACCTAACCTTATTTAAGAAAACAAGTCATGCAGAGTGCTAGCGAAATTTTAGCCATTCATCAGTCATGGATGAATTAGATTGACTACGAAACAAATATTTATAATTGTAATAACGAATAACTTGATGTTGAATTAGCAAACATCAATACCGAAAGACAGTATAGTATGGCATATGTTCTGTTTCGGCATGACATAGTCTGTAGTTAGAATGGTGATATAGTAATATGTTAATCAAGTTAATCCAATAAAAATACATCATAACCAACTGCGACACCAATTCCTCGCTGAATATGTATACGATAGCCATGATACATACGATTCATACTATGTATTGGTACACCAGGACCTAATACTTACGTGTTGATTCACTCCAATAGTAATAATAGTATTATCGTCCACAACAGGTATGGACAGGAACGAAATTATCGGGAATTCAATGCTTATGATCCTTGCCGGGTACGAAAACACTGGAAACACCATGAGCTTCTTCGCTTACAGCCTTGCTCAGTATCCGGAAATTCAGAGAAAACTGCAAAATGAAATAGACGAAACATATCAAAAAAAAGTAATCCCTTTTTTCGTTCTTAAATGGTGGACGTTCGTAATTCTTGTTCGGTGGGGATTTTATATAGATTTACCATTTAGGGGAAATTTGACTACGACAGTGTGAGTGAAATGAAGTATCTTGATATGTGTCTCAACGAAACGTTGCGACTCTACAACCCGACTCTGAGGTATGTCTGCTGATACAACCATAGTTGAAGTCCTATAATGTGGCTCCCATCGCCTGCAGAAACGCCCGTATCTGCGACAAGCAAATCACTATCAACGGCTTCACGATCCCAAAAGGAATGCAGATCAACGTTCCGACATTCGCTCTATCGCGCGATCCGGATTATTGGGAAGAGCCGGATCTCTTCAAACCCGACAGGTGACCTGGGTTGCATTTATAACTAATGCTTATTTAAAACATGTTGTTTAAATAATAGCTGATTTATACGATATGGGATGGTTGGTACCCTCGAAATAGTCGGTTCAACAGCTATAGCACGAAGATATGGATCATTGGTACGGAATGAACGTTCCGATGATGATGACCACCTACCGTTAAAATGCTACATGACGATGTAGTCCTGGTTAAAGATATTTTTGGTCCGTATCTGATAAGGGATGGAAGCCTATTTCGTATTTACTCTATATTTTCAATCGTGAATATCAATCCACTCTGATGTCACAATTGAATAAGCGTGACGTTATGGCTTAAAACAAAACACAATTAAAAACATGTTTTAAACAAGGGCCTTGGTTTTAATCATGTTTGTTTTAAATTGCTTTTTGTTTCAAACACAACCCTACAGGTGACACATTGTTGCTGGCAAACCGCAGCCATGCGTAGATGCGTGTTTTTGGCTGACATTCATATCTGCTTGATTCAACCGTTCTTATGCGTAAAACTCAATCGAAGGAACACATTCAATTCCTAATTCGTAACAGCGCTTGGGCAAGTTCAAAATACGATGTGACGCAATCATCCATGCTAGCAGTGGGTCACCTTGAGAAGGCTACAGGAAGAACTGATCTAAATTCAAAGGTCAAACTGCGCGCCCAGGTTAAATTCGCAAACCAGGTCCGCTATAGTGAGCTAGACATGTGGTTCTGAACCGCCGGTCCGCGGACCGGTGCTGGTCCGTGGCACGGCTCCCGTCTGCCCGCCGAATATATTCGAATTTTATACCTCAACCTACAAACGCAAGAAGTTGGTCGCTTGTCCATCAATTGAAGAAATTTAACATCGAATTTTAAATTTATGTGGAAGTTACTTGTGAAAGCCACGGATACTTCGATTTGTAGAGACTCAATAGAACGGCGTATAAATATCTAATACCAGATAGACAGTATTAAATGAAGCTTCCAATATTGCATACACTTATCTTATTTGGATTCTGGGTTCACTGGTCCGCAACATTTGTATAGAGTTTTTACCGGTACACGAGGTCAAAAAGGTCGAGAACCGCTTAGCTTTACTACAGTAGCGGTCATAGACAGTAACGGACTTTACACCTGAATTGTCACAAAACACACCATGCGGAGTAGTCATTCGGCCTGACCACGCGCGACTGTTTTGAGAGGATGATATTGTATTGATGACATGTATGTAATGCATGATTCGAGTTTATGGATCTGATGGACATAAGTTTACTCCGCATGACAGATCCGGGTAATTTCAGTCACAACAATAGCCTTTAAAACTACAAAAAGGCCCACAACTTCACTTGGAACGGTAATGGCATCTATAGCTATCAATTTTCTGCTACTTTTATTGCAAGAGAGAAAGATAAAATTTCCGGGGCAAAACCAGGTACCGTAAGTTCACGTTAGAATCTAAAGCTTTAAATAGTTAGTAAATAGTAAATTAGTAGTAATAAATTAGTAAATAGGGCCAAAGAATAGCTTCGATAATAATAAAAATATCATCTAATTGATGACTTGGAAATTAAATTATATCCTTAATAGTGCACATTGTATCATCGTAACAGTGCATTGTAGCACAAGACTGCGCAGTTGAACGGCATTGAACGGCAGTATTGTCATAAAATCGCTATGGAATAGGTATGACCGAAAATAGCAAATAATAGGGATTGTAGTGTCAGCTGTGTATTTGGCATCATGTAGGCCTATTTATGGTCGCGTAAGTATCTGAAATTTCCAAGATGTCCCAATTGAGGTATAGGTCGTAACGAGAGGTATACTCAAATATGCGACTCAATTCGAAGCCTAGCCGTATTCCTGACGCGAGTCATAGCGATTCCATTGGAAAAAAACTCCGTATAATAGGATATTATAGTATAGACTTAGAGTGGGTAAGCAAGAGACCCTCATTCCACCCGGTATTTTGGGCCTGCCAAATATCTTCAGAGAGAGGCATCGGGGGCCCACGAACGACCTTGCAAAACGGAACATAAATATCGTACATGCTGTGTTAGCCGTAAAGTTATAACTTTACCATCGCGCGGGAATATATAGTATCATGAATTCGCTCCAGCAATTTTCCGATAATGTAATATCACATTAGAATGGGGACGGTATTGTCATCGTTCCGAATCTGTCTATCCTCTACCTCTGGGGTGGGCAATTATTTTTCTCCGCGGGCCAAATGAGAAACATAAATACGTTGGCGGGCCGAGAGATTTATTTTAGCTATATTTTCCAGCGTATTTTAATTTCATTTGTCAACTAAATTCCTAATAAATGCTGCTCAGTGAATGTGTTGATATTAGGTAATGAGAAAGTGACGGTTAATTAAAAATATCTATTTGCTGACATGATTCGTAACATTGTTAAACATACTGCATTTTTGCTTTCTCAAAACCGCTATCCACGTTCTTCTATTATGAATTTAAAACAGTGGTCTCAAACTTTTTCAGGCACTGTTCTTTTTATGATAGCGAGCAATTTCGAGCCCCCTTATCATGATATCACAAAATATTAAAAAGTGCAACCGGAATGCTAGTAATCCCAATAGATAGTTCGATAGTATGGAAGATTGTGGCTGTTAATGAGAGAATTGTGATATATATAAAGTCCCACAATACACAAAGCAACAACTATAAACTGGGGTATATCGCGACCCTTCTGATGCTTTCACGTCTCGCAGTTTGAGAAAAACTGCCCTGAAAAGTATATGCAATAGTACAAAGCTTATTTTTGTGGTCGCTGCCTGCCGAGCAGTGTACAACTTAAATAACCTTTATGTTAAGCGAAGCTTGCAGTTTTTCTGAACTTCACCCTCCCTTGACCGGGTGTTTTTTCGTGTTCTTGTCATAAGACCGACTTTTGTTAAAGGTTCTTAATCTCGGCGACATTCTCGGCAAAAACTGAAATGACCGGTTTACCCCTAACTTCAGTATAGTGTATTTATATAGTGTTCTAAATTCTAAACCTAAATCTTCTTTGAAGTTCAGTTTTCGGCTTTCTTTTTTGGGCATGACGGGTAATCCTTTTTGTATGCTGATAGATATGATGAGTCATATAGCAATCACAAGCACTGATTGACCTGTTTTACGAATTAGGGATTGGGAAACATATCACGTAACAAAATGAAACTGATACCGTATATTGCGTAATTTGACAATGGTAACAAGGAAGGTTTGAACTAAACTATATGGAAAGAGCGATTTCTTTTGTCTTCAATTGCTACTCATACTTTGCCACGTTGCCTTTATTTCGAATCTGGACTACGCATGCGTACGTAGGTACCTAGGCAGCGTTATCGTGGCATATTAATGAACATACTTCAAAGTAAACGAATTTCCTGTCCATTTGATAGAGCCAGTTTTAGCCATTCAAAAAGCACGTTATATGTTTTGATTTACAAGGAACCTTTCGCGGGCCGCACAGAATAGCTTCGCGGGCCGCACTTTGCCCAGGCCTGCTCTACCTACATTGAAACAACCAGACATAAATTTATGCGTATAAAGCATAGACATTTTGTCGTATCCCGAAATATCGTGACTCAGTAACGTATATACCGGAGAGTCCAGCCCGAGCTATTAACCCCTGTGGCTGAATTCGTGCTATCATGTCGTAGAATTCTTTAAGATTTGATTTGTATATAGACGAGGTTGAAATACATTGCAAGGGTACTTATACCAGTAGGTAACTTCAGACCGTGGTGCATCAGACCCTTAAGGGAGATAAGCGCCACTACAACTTTTAACCATATTAATAATACTGCAATAATAGTATATACCGGATAAAAATATATTAACTGATCGGTAACAAAAATGGTCATTCTCTGGTAAAACGCACTTTTATCGATATAATCACAGACAAATTCGAATTATTGTAGCCTTCATAAATAGCAATAAACTTTATCTTTGAATTCTTGCATACCGGGCATAGAAGTGATTCCGCCTGATCGCGACTGCTTTAAGATTACAATATTCTATTAGGCGGATGTGCAATTCCACACTATCTGACTAGCAGATTGAATGCAATTCGCACAACCAACATTTGTAACGTTTTGGTACAATGCGATGCCTCTGATAGTTTCATTAACTGCCCATCGAACAGTACTTTTCATTTTCTCGAAGTGAATGGTGCTATTTGTAGGACTCAAGGTGCTCTCGGTAGTGTCGGAAACAACAATATCAAACTTGGAACAAATGCTATCTATGTGCAACATGAAATCTTGAATATACTTTGCAGAATGGAGGACATGAGCCAGATCGATAATATGGTCTACCAGCCGTTCGGCGGAGGACCGCGAAATTGCATTGCAATGAGATTCGCGCTGATGGAAGTCAAGTTCAGCATTGCCAAACTGCTTCACCAGTTTAATCTCGAGCCTACAGAAGATACGCCGGTAAGACTTGCGGTTCATGTAATGCAGAAACTCCTCGTCTAAGTATAGTAATCATATCCATTTAGGACAGGTAACTTATAATCTAATCTAGAACTCTGATATCGGGTCTGCGCGGCCCAGAACTCACAAACAAACCCCAAGCCATGACCAAAATTAAATAATTGTAATCATGATCATTTCAATCTTGCAGAAACCCCCTTTGAAGCTCGCACTTGGACTCGCCGTTCGACCAGCGGTGGATTATAATCTTCGGGCAGTCCGGAGACATCAGACATAGGAAACATCCGGATATTTGATGTTTGATTGTTACTTTCTTGTTAAATAGACAAGAAAACAATATCACGCGCTTTAGATATCAAACGATATTTTCATTATTGACTTGGCTCATTTTGCATGTGATAAGCAGACAATATAGGCAATCTTTCAGCCTTGGCCTTGCGTCACTCTCTTAGAGTACTGCCGTAGGTAGATCTGCATCGTTCACGGAACCCTGAATTCGGGTTGCAGTTGCATGGCAGTTGTAAAATTTCATGTCGCACATGGCAATAATCGTACATGCTCAATTATCTGTGTGAAATGTAGGCGAATTAAGACTGCTTGTGGACTGACAGAAATACATCCGATAGTCGAAAGCTCTTGGCGTCAAATTGCACTTAATTGCAATAGAAATGCAGACTTAGGGACAGTCATTAGTTGGGCAAGTTTTTGCAACTTTTTTTTACAGCTTCCTAAATACTCGTAAGATATGTAGAATGCTGTTTTAAGCTATTGGAAGGAATCTTATAGTGTAACTTTTTGCAGCTTCTGCCATTTTTTTCATGCAACTTTTTCGATTTTTCATGAACGTATTTTCGGTTTTGGTGAAATACACGGCCAAATTCGACTGAAACACCGTAAATCAGCATCGAAGTGCGGGTATTTCGGGAGCTGAGCCGGTAAATTGACCTTTTTTTAGTCAACCGAGAAAAATGTGGTCTTTTAGTGCAACTTTTGTCAAAAATAAATAAATAAATGCAACTTTCCGCAGATTTGACTGCAACAAAAACTTGCCCTAGTCATTAGTCAATGGCCGCGAGAACTTGATACTAGGGTTACCATATTCTGTAATCGGGAAACGAGGACACTTTTCAAAATTTTCAAAGCCAGAATCCGGGAGAAAAATCTAGAGAAAATGGTAAAATTTTCTCACTTCGTGGTCGGCTGACTAACAAAAAAAAAGATGAACTTTCTCGACCAGCTCCCGAAACACAGTTTTTTCCTTCGCGTTTACAGGTGGTTGACTAAAAAAAGGTCAGTCTTCCGACTCGGCTCCCAAAATGCCCGCCGGAGGTTTACTCTCACTCCAATCTCACAGTATTGTAACCCTACTTGATACGCACTGACACCCTACTTGACACGCACTGAGATCGAGGAAGTTCCATTCTGGAGGCGTATGATGCACTTGCATCTGTTACACCTGGTCTCACGACGTATATAGGGTATAAATAACGTGCAATTCATATTAATATTTGTCCACGAATTTTCATGAACAACTGATTTAGAATATTATACTGGCGTATTTTCCACTCAAACTCAGCACCGAGCAGAGTCTTCGAATGCAAAAATTATCACGAGGAGGCTTAACACACCAACAAGCTAAGCTTTTTGCAAGACGTAGGTCACGCGATGGGATTGTTTACGTTTCATTATTTTGCGGGAAAGTGACGTGAGACTTTGCTATGTCAGCTGTGTCTTCATTGTAAGTGATGGGTAGGCCTACTCGGTTCTGCAATAACAGGAATAAATACTCGGTGTTGTAATCTGTGTGTATCCGGCCAAGCAGTAATCGGCCAAGACGCCTTATCGGTAGCAACGAGCTCACGTCATCCCGACAAGACAATGGGTTTGCAATAAAGGATGCTAAACCAGCGACGCGTCGATCATTTATGCCTGCTGTAAACCACGTCTTTGTTGGATTGAGGTTTTCTACTCTTCTTTCACGCATTTTCTACGTCAGGCAACGGGGAGAAGACACACAAGACGCAGTGGCGTAGCAGCCACTTGGCGGTTCTGGCTCTGCGGCAGGCTCCAAGGGGGCGGCAAAATGTGGCTGCACAGTGAGAGAGAGAGATAGAGAGTCATGGTATTCTTTTTCACCTGCACCATCGAGATGCTTCGACGACGGAGATGCGGTACGGACTTTTTTTGAAAATAAGGTCATCTAGTCTGCACCCACGTTTTTCCCTCTGTGATTGCTGAGCGCCCTGTAGCGGGGATAACCGCGGATGCCAGTTACCAGTCAATGCCGATTTTTGGGGAATTCGCAGAAAAAGGAGAATGTCAGGTAAACAATCAGATGATGACGCTGGCCTCAGTGTTGTTGAAGAAGTTAGACGATGCATGTTTCAAGCTTTGGACAGATTTAAACTTGCTGCTGAAACTAGTTTTACCGGCATAAACCATTTAAATGATATGTTTGGATTTTGGAATTCCCACGCGTTGCTGCAAAGCGAAAGTCACAATTTACTCACCAGCGCTTTTAGAAGCACTTATGACAACGAGGTGGACTTTTTGGAGTTAGCTGCGAAGATTGTCATGCCTTATACCTTCTAATCATATACTGTAAATCATAAGATTGCTAACTTTTCGTACAAACCAATGTGAGGCCTCTGGAACGGACACAAATTAAGATATGATCATATGAAGTTGTTCAACTTGACATTTTAAAAGGCTTAAAAGGCTGGTGCGGAGCAGTGAAACCACGTTTGATCGTAGTGCAACAGCGTTTGATGTTTTACAGTGGTTAGTTAATGCAAGGCTACTTGATTCGACACCATATTTATGCTCGTGTCTGAAACTTATATGGCCATTGGTGCTTCAATTCCGAGCTGTGTGAGGCGAGATTCTCAAAGCTCCAACTGATTAAGTCTTATTTACGTTCTACCATGAATGATGATCGGTTATCAGCTCCATCCATTCTGTCTATAAAATGAGACTACGTTCAAAAACTTGAATTTGAGGATGTTACCACTGATTTTGCTTTGAGGCGGCTATTGATTTTCTATTTGCACAATACAATCATTCGCTATGTCTTGTCTTTATTATTTTTGGCCTTATTAACGTTGAGATGGCGAGGCTGAGACGCGGCATATTGTTTGTATTTGTTTTTATTGACAAGATTGCTTGAACATGAATCTATGTCGAAATTTGCTGCGGTCTACTTAGGGGAGGGGGCGGCATTTTAGGCGAGAGCCAGGGGCGGCAGCACACGCTGCTACGCCAGTGACAAGACGTAGCTAACTATATTCCGAGGGGGTGCACGGAATACCAATTGTTATAAATGACTCGTTTCTGAAGCGAAACACCAAGCCCTAGTGCGAAGCATGGACCGGAGCCGGATTTTTACAATTTTGGCCGGACCGGATCGGAGCCGGATCAGTACTTTTTCTGTTACGGCCGGAGCCGGATCACTACTTTTTTGATCCGGCCAGAATCTTTATGGATAAGCATGACTTTTATACCTATATAACTACCAACCAACCACACGTAAGTAACCTCCAAGCCAGTGTGAACATAAACGAGGCATATTTATCAATTCACGGAACCTCCGTACCGTGTAGGGCAGGATTTCTAGCCGGACTTCTTCATTTTTTGGCCGGACCGGATTGGAGCCGGATCTGTACTTTTCCTGATACGGCGGGAGCCGGATCAGAGAATTGAACAACCGGATCGGAGTTGGACAAGAAAATTTGTCGATCCGCTTGTCACTACCAAGCCCCCGTGCCGAGTTATCGGCCTCGTGAATTTCTATTGCCTCTGATTCGTAACTCGCAAGTACAGGAGCTTGATATTTTGTCTCACTTGTATGGCCAATATTGAGAGCCGGCTGACGGTCAAATCGCAAGTGCCGAGTGTGTATATATAACGCTAATTAGGTCGTAAAAGAATTCATGAAAACGTCGAATTGCTTGTGACATAATCATGTAGTAATTCTGACTCCATAGCATCACCTACCGGCTCAAGGGAATGTAAGTCGTAATATCCAAAAGTTTGTACGTTTTTGTGGAAGTACAGTCAACTCCGCTTAAATCAGATACTTTGGATCCGCTCACTTTTGGCCAATTTTAGCGGGGAAATGGCTTTATCCAAATCAGGCGAAGAACTAATCTTCCGTTTGATGATCAAGCATAAAGGCAGGTGATGCGGTAGAGATAACTGTACTGTTAAGTACAGCTGCGCTATACTCCAGAAATTACAAGACTATGTCCAAATTAAGCTGATAATTTTCCGAATTACCTGGAATTTCTGGCTTGCAATGTCAATTTTTGTTCCTTTCTCGAGCATTTCGGCCAAATAAAACGGTTGTCCGGTTATCCGGTATCCGATTTAAGCGATGCTGACTGTAATTGAACGAGTGGCACTCCTCGCTGAACGGAATTGTTGCCAATGTGTCAGACGCGTTATAATTAGTGATGAGCGGATAGTGCTTTTCGAGACTCCGAATCACTCCGACAAATTTAGTGCCTGAGGAAAAGTCCCTCCGACTACGAAGAGCTCAATCCCAGACTCCGAGATACTCTGATGAATCTCGTCAAGTATCCGAAAGATAATTAACTACAGGCAATGCTCAACGAAAATGCCTTGCTAGATCACTATAGTTTGAGATAGCTCGTGGCCAATCATACCATTTTAATCATATCATTAGAATGGCAAGCATGGTACACTTGGTAACGTGTTTTACTAAATAAATGTGATAATATGGTTGGCCTTATAGTATTGTCTGCTCTCCAGTCCCAATTGCAGTGCAGATGGCTGATTTTTATGCACTTGGCAATCATTTTTGCATGTTACATGTCGTATTACAGCTTTACAAGGTGTCGACGGTCTGTGTTTTGGTTTGTAATCATAATCAACAGTGTATATTGGTCAAACCTATCCAGCAATATCGAAGACAAAAGTTACAATACTCAGAAACTCTCCGAAAAAATATCTGTAGTAAACTCCGACTCCGCTCTGACTGTCACAAAATCGGCAAAACTCCGCTCCGAATCCACTCCGACGCTCATCACTGGTTATAATGGGTCGTAAATACATCGTGTTAACACATTTTAATTTCTTGCGTGGATACACCAGAACCGCAACGGCCAACATGCGTCTCATTACTGGCAAAATGTTTGGGCCATATAATCGCCACTAATATCAATAATTAGGCGTGTATCGAAAAGTTACTAAGCTTTGTAATTTTTTTAGAATAAAAGTCTAAAAAAGCAGTATTTTCTCATCTCCATATCTCTGCAGACTGGATATGATTGCATATTCGGTAAGGCCAGCATGTTATCACTCTGAAAACAATAGAATAGAGAGCTTCTACTCCCCGATCTGGACTTGATTTCGGATTTGGATATTATTACATTTAGTTAAATTAAAAGAATCAGGTGAAAACACATCGCCAAATTATATTAATATGATGCCGAACCAGCTTGGCTTGAAATATCAAAGTTATGGAATTTCCAGAAGCATAAATACCTCCGGTGACCTATCGAGAAGAACTGCGCCTAAGCTAGTTGTGTATATTGCCTGCAAATGGTCAGTGTAAGATGCGCCTAATATCTATCTTTCAAAGAGAGTGAATAATTTAGTGAATAAGGGCTACACGGAATGCGATGATTACTGCAAGAGGACACGCAATTTAAGCATTGATTACGTGCATTCATTGATCCACATTGAGCGATTCAGTCGCAGCTCCCTACAGCCAACATCAACAGCCTGAGCGATTCGTATGACAGCTTCTGTGATTCGTCAAACTCGGGAGCTTTATGTGGATCTGAGTATTTATTTCTTTATGAGGTAATTGTAGCTTGCGATGCGTTCGTTGCTAGAGTGTATGGGAATGACGGTTTTCGATACAATCCAAGGTGTCTAGCTATACCGCTTATATCACTGTAGCTACTTTGGTATTTAGGAAGACAGCGACTTAAATCTATAACCAACCATACTTTTAATACTGTATCGATTACATGCAATACTCAACTTGGTATGTCTAGAACAGGGGTGGGCACTTATTTTCCAGAAGCGACAAATGAGAAGTAAAACGTACGTTGAGTTTCCGAGTCAAAAGGTTGAACTATACTTCCTTCGGCGTATAAATTTTATTTCTAAATTGAAATTCCGAAGATGATTCTCTCTTAGCGATGGCTGACTGCCTGTATTACAGTGTGTATTTTTTCTCATGATTCCGGGCCGAATAATATTTCTTAAACACGGCGACCTCGCTCACCACAAACTAAAAAGACGGGTTTACCTCAGGATTCAATAAACAAATACTTTGCGATACAACTTTTCTTGGAATGTCGGCTTCAGGCTATCCTTTCTTTCATGACACGCAGGTTGAGCGCTAAAATAGATGACAATGACCGCAAATCACTTGCACTGATTGACCGTGTCTACGAAATATGTGGATCACACGTAATGCAACAATGCCAATATGCAAAGGAGTGAAGTAAACATGCTACAATGCAGTATATGGAAACAGTGACTTATGAATTGTAGCAACATACGGCTTTATTTTGAATAACCCATACTATATACGTGTGCAGCTACGTAATCACAGTAGGCCTACATAGATGAAACGAACATTGAACATTGAACAAGCTTCACAATAAACGCATTTACGGTTTAGTTTATATAGCCTATGATTGCAGTTCAAAAGTACTTTTTATATTCTAAATTTCAATCATCTTTTCGCAGGCCTTCACAATGCGCCGCGGCCGCATTTGGTCCAGGGACTGTAAAATGCTCAGGTCACGTCCTTATCGATTACTCAAGTGTTTGACTGTTCGTGGGTTGGCGGTAACATAACATCCTTTTGGCTTCGAAATTATCTGATACGTTACAGAGCTGTACGCGGTGTGCTTATCAGACTTACAGAGTACGTTAAGTGACGGTGCGTCGGCAATCGTAGCCTGTAAACTTATCAGCAAAATCTCACGGTGGAGCCTCTGCAAATTAACCTAATACAGAGGATCTATATTTGTAAGGCTCTGAGTAAACAACTTATTCGTTTTAATGCTAAGTTCTATTTCGGAAATGTATGATCATGCCCATTGTCCACATCACAGCCGTGGAAGATCTGACAGCAATACTTTATTATGTATTCAGCTGAATATTTCGAAGCCGGTGTTGCAACACTGATACAACATCGCGATATCGTAATATGCTACGTGTTCAATGAGCTTGCGTAGTAATTATGAGAAAGTGATTTGATTGCTAGTCACCTTGAGCAACTCTTCGATACCGATGGGTAATATTTAACATTGATATGAACTTACAGTACGTGTGTTACTCACTCCGAAAACGACAACCGTCGTTCACGATGATATCAAATTCCAGTCAATGAGAGACCAGCGTGCACAAGATTGACAGAGCAAAGATTGCTTGACCGCATCTTCAACGATTGAGCGAGAACAATTTGAAATACGTTCGAAAGCGTTGAGTTCAGTATTATACTGTTATTAATAGCAGTAGTCCTAGGTGTCCGAGATGGCTGCTAGGTTGATGGAGGTAGATTGTCGTTTCAAGCTCATCCTATCTGTTCATGACATCGCATTGTGTCTTTCGTACCGCGTTCTACATTGTGTGAGAGGATATAAATGATGAAACCTCAGATCATAACATCGCATATTATAACTCAACCTCGAGCTTTGAATATTGCTAATGTGGTATCTCCTACAGACTTATCGGAGCAACCTAAATATTAATTAGTTCAATCATAATAATATCTACCGATCATGTGGACTCCTTTAGATCTATTTTCGCTGGAGACATGGGCGCTGCTCGGCAGTATTGTGGCGCTAGCCTGGTGAGTGGTTGCATCTTTGATGTCATTGCCAGTAGGACTATGCAAAATCAAGTGCCTGAGTGATTCGATTCTGATTCGAGAATCAGGCTTCGAGTCGAGTCGAATATTCTAGAATAACTCAATATGAAATCATGGCATCATGGAAGATGTGGGAAGTTAAAATATATGTGCGTTTTATACGATCACGAAGAATTTAATGCCACATTAAAGTGGGTAGGCACAATTGCGCAGATAGCGTTTCCACTAACGCGTATGGCTTTGGACTACATGTTTCGGATGAGCCTTTGTTTAAAACATATTTATTTTAAGCCATGACTTTACAAATATTCATTTGTGTAGTCATAGTGGATTGACATAGACTATTGAAAATATTGGATAAATATCGCTCCTTTGATGAAATAGGCTTTCAAGCCATGTTATATACGGACCAAAGATATCTTTAACCAGGACTACATCGCCATGCAGATGCAGCATTTTTACGGTTGGCTGTCATCATCATCAGAACATTCATTCCGTACCAATGATCTACATCTACGTACTATAGCTGCTGAACCGACTATTTCGAAGGTTCCAACCATCCCATATCGTATAGGCTACTTATATCGGGTATGGTATTCGTCCGTAGGCTCATACAACATGTTTCTTTTGGAAATTATTCACACAATTATGGCGTAATCATACAACTTAATAAAAACACAATTTTGTTTTTAAAAAAAAAGGTTTTTGTTTAAAACATGTTTTAAAAAAAGTATTTTAAACAACCATTTGTTTTAAATGCAACCCTACTTCCACAGCGCAAAAATACCATCGAAACTATAATTGTCGATAAATTATTTCTTAGTGGCAATGAGCGTATAATTTCAGTACTCAGAAAAATCCCTTCCCACCATACTCAACTAGAATCACTGGAATTAATACTAGATTCACATTCGAGTACTCAATCATTTTTCCCATCTGTAAGTGCGAGCCTTTACTAAAAAGTTGAGTATCGCATATGAGGCAGCGAATCGTGCACCTATTATCCCGCGAAGTGCATACCAATGTTTGGAAATGGGGAATGACACGTGGTTCGGAGATAAATTGTCGAGTGAGTTTTCTTGTCATAAAATATTCTACTTGGCGAAGCGTTTGCGTTTCTGAGAGGGTTACCGGTCTATCTCGCAGCGTGCGGACTTAGAAAAACGCACTGTTGAATACATTCTCCTGCGGATGGAAACCTTATTATCTGTGTTAAGAAATGCTATCGAATTTCAGGTATTATGTTCACCGAAAGTGGCAATATCACAAGGAACTCAATATACCTCACGATCCACCATCGCTACTCCAGCTCGGGGACTTCCGTAAACAGTTTGACAAAGACGTAAGTACTGTAGGCTACCTTGTACACTACACGAAAGTCGTGTTTCACGCCGATTTCCAACATAATGCGGGGTACAATTCAAACCACCGATACCCTTTCTAATGACAGATTTTGCATTCAAACCCTTTCCAGTTGGCGAAAACCCGGTCAGGTATACGCCAATCCTTAAGAAGTTGTTTCACCTTTACGGAGTGCGATGGGCTTTGGGTTATTTGTACCACTCCAAGAAGGCGGATATGGGTTCGCGTACATATCAAACTATATAGCGAGTTCAATTGCTGCGACAATCTATTGATTTAATATGCATACCATAGACCAGGGACGGGCAACATACGGCCCGTGACGTGATTTTGAGCGACCCGCACACAGTTTTCGGTGGTCTTAAATGATAATATGGCCGGCTGTCACAGTCTTTCGCAATTCTCCACTACTTGTTTACTACGTCAAATTATTGTGACTGTATATGTTATTCTTTCGTGCCCTTTTTCGGATACAAGTAATAGTGATTGTTTGTTATTCTTTAGTTCTTTGTTTTCTTTGTGTCCGACATGAGTTCAAAAAACCTGTACAGTGTACACAAATTTGATCGACCACAGATATCTCATTGACTTCAACAGCTATTGAAGTACATTACGTTAATAACTTCATTGAATACTTTCTTCGGTCTCTCTATGTTTCAAACATAAAGTTTCCATTAAATACGATTGATCGTTGTAACGGTGGATAAGTACGCGTTTAATATATCCATTCAGGAACCCGGCCCGCCAAGTCCTTCTTTTTCCTATATATCCGGCCCGCCGACTGAAGAAGTTGCCGCCCATGCCATAGACTCATTTGATAGTACGCGTGTGCAAGACTTCTATGTTATATTGTTTACTGTGCCATTTTTTATAATCACAAATAGAAGTGAGCAGCTGCATTGCTTGTGATAAACCTAGTGCTTTGGCAATGGAAAATGATATGAATGAACAGTGAATAATGCGCGGTGAATACGGTTTTCGCACTGTGCAATAACATTCTGACATAGCTTTTAATCAAATCATCCGATGAACTTTGTTCATAAGCGTAATCACGAGCGGAGGGATTTCATCCACGAATTCAATCTTGCCCATCTTATAGTATTGGTGATAATTTAGAATATTAGATCATGTCTCTTCGCCTCTCTACATTCTGAGCCGAAGTCGAAGAATCCACGGTGTTGATTACTAGACTACCTCATCTAGCTAGATTTAGAACGAACTAATAATTACTATCTGTCCTTGCAGACGGGGTTTGAATACGATAATCAGATGAAGAAGAAGCATGGACCAATTTGGGGGTAGGATGCTCCCATCTTCCTATAATTATTAGCTTTCATTCTTTTTCCGGGCCATGTAATGAAGACGATCGCTTATTTATTATATGAATCAGTAGAAATATCTCATCTTGTCCAAATCCAAATCCAGCTTAGAACTGATTTTGTAAAAATTTTAATTACAATTTTAACGAAATGTTAGTAGAACTAGTCATATCCTAATGTAGCCGTTCGGTCGTAGTCCTTGCTATCTGACTAAATACTTCAGGTTCGACTGGACCCAGAAACACATTGTACATCCGGCGGATATATTACAACGAAGGCAGGTACAATAAATACATCAATACTTCCAGTCCAATCCAACACAGCAACAACTCCATACAAAGACAACCCGATTCCAACTCCATACAAAGACCAAGTCCAATACACTTCCTTTTTTACAATCCCGCATGCTACCTTGCGCATGACTGGTCTTGCAACCAGATGTTCCGGAGTCAATATGGATCCGTAACCGAGCGGTTACACTAAACCAGTGGCTTTTAAAATTTACTAATATGCCTAACCCATGCGCTATAATCTTCAAGCCTTCGACATATCCTAAATTTTTGCCTTGTGACAAAAATAAAAATCCACCAACTACACATATCTAATACTTGACTATATATTGTATGGAATACTGATGCGCAAAACGAGCTGTGCATCAACAACAGTGTTAAAAAACAAAACCATTAAAGCGTGATTTTGCACAACATACAAAGATATCATAATGAATGTTTATTGTCGTATTGGCCTTGTGTAAAAGACCATAGTAGTCGACAAACACCATGATTACCACCAAATAACAACAACACTCAAATAAGCTGCTGCGTAAACGTTTTGTTGCCTGTTGAACGATATCATTATCGAACTGTCGGTATCCTATGCGGCCCATATTTAGCAGTTAACACCTAAAAGATGACACGGAAGACTGACGTGACTGCGAGATGTATTTTCTGGTTATGTAGGTTATAATGTGATGCATATATTGCCTATATCTATAGACGATGTACCTCGGTACTCACTCCATCGAAGAGACAGATGTGTATGGCAGTAGTGGTCTATATTTTAGGATTTAGAGATGGTAAATTACAACAAATGCCTTCCAATTTCAGATCTTATACATTTCTCCGACCCAGTATAACTATCCACGATCCGGATATGCTGAGGCAGATATTTATCAAAGAATTTCATACTTTCCCGGTCAGACAGGTAACAAGATTTGAACAAATTATAGCTTAACAACAGCTTTCAGTGCTCAGATAGTCGTTTGACAAAAACACACCGCCGGATATGAAATGGAAAAATTGTCGTCAAGGCAATTATACTTCAAAGTGTATCCACTACATATGCAAATTTAGGTTCCCAAAATCTTTTAACTGTAATCAGAGTGTGGTGCTAACCATCACCATATGTGCCCTTACAACTTGGGGCCACTCACAATCAAATTGTATATCTACGAAAGTGGTTTCCAATCGATCGCGACCCATTCTCGATTTGAAAATGTTCCGTTACGGACGTCTAATTTTGGTAAGGTGTACATTAAAACCTGGTCCGAGCCTATTTGAGGGGAGGGGCTGGCTACTAACGTAATGAAAGCTCCGCATCTTTGTGGTCTCAGAAAAAAGGCAAACGACCTATGGGGTCGTATCCCCAGGTGGGAGACCCCTGCGCTATGGGATTGTCTATTTGTGAAATTGGCAGCTATACCATAATACAATCTTGCATCACATATCGAGATAACATACTATACTCTAGAGACAACTCACCAAGATAAGCGGAAAAGAGCTCAATGAAGGCCTCACGGCTGTTGAGGGTAGCCAATGGAAGCGCATTCGATCTTCGCTCACTCCTACATTCTCAACTTCAAAGCTCAAACAAATGGTTTACATCATGGACAGATGTGCAAACAACGCAATTGCGTCTTTGGACCGCAAGATCAAATCCAGTGACGGGGTCTTCAACTCGAAAACGTGAGTACAAAAATTGCGCCCCAACAACGCAAAGTATAGTCATATGCGGGAGAGGATTCGATGGGACCACGATAGGGCGGCCCCGGGATGCTTAGAAACTGACGGTTCTAGCCAATTTTCGACTGTCGTTTTGCTTTGTATTGTGGACTATACAGACATATTGTAATATCATATCTGTCGTTATAAAATCAAATCCAAAGAAAGTTACAGTTTAACTAAATAGGCTAAGCCAGTGGTTCCCAACTTTTATCGACTCATCGCCCCCTTATCAAGCTCGACAGAAGTTTTCGCCTCTCATATTTTCGGAACCGAAAAAGAGGACATTTAATCGAGGAATTTTATACAGCTTAACTCTGATCGCCTATTAGTTGAATATGGACGTTCTTACATTTGCGGCTGATCTGAGTAGTGTCTGCGCTAAGCGCCTGGGAACATCAAGCCTTACGCATTTTCATAACGGTTTCCGACATTTGAGCATGCGACACAAGGAATAACGACCGTTTTTATTGCGTCACTTTTCATGTGACTCGATTACGTAAAAACTTATACTATACCTTATCCCCAATTCTAACTTCAAATCGTATGCGCAATTGTTGAATGCTCATTGCTCAAGTGTCACACGATCAGACGTCCATGTAGGCTACCCTTCGTTGTTGTGGTTGTTGTTGTTGTTGTTGTTGTTGTTGTTTATTAAACAACAAGATTTGGCGCTTTTCGCTAAGGGGCTTTTGCACCGCGGCCCGTGACATTGTATGCTTATGAAATTATGACATAATAGCAGAATGAAGTTGAAATACTCAGGTCATAAAAGGCGGTCACACGATGACACAAGCCAAATTTTAGAATAACATAATACACTCGGTTGCACGATAAAACAAATTCAACGACAATTGGAGTTATGCGAGAATCGATGAGCAAATCGGAAATACAAAATTCACTTTAAATTGGGCACATTTATCGATAGTAAATCTGCGATGAAAAATGATATTTTTGACAACTAATTAAAAATGAGCCACGGTTACGGTGTACCCTTCATTATATCTAATATAGTGATCCGTAATTAACATGTACTTGCTTTCTTCTTCCAGGATATTCTCCCGGCTCTCCCTCGATATCATTTGTTCATCAGCGTTCAGCACAGAAGTCAACTCGCAAGACGATTCCGTGAAGGAACCGGAAATCGCGAAGCAAGCGAAAAACTTGTTTTCCGGATCTTTATTCAGTCCTTTGCTCCTACTGTGCTGTGAGTATATTTTCAGGCCGCTACGCGATGTCGGAGTTTACAACACGAAATTGTCCTCGCTATACTATCCATCCAGCCAAGAACAAAGTACGCACAAGGCTTCACTATGAAAAGGGTCGCCATTGGTATTAAAAAAATTTACAGCTTCGAGGTTGTGATACACGAGTTATACCATGTCATAGATATGTCTATTTCACTCCTGAAGGATGAATATAGGCCTATATATGAATACTCAACACATCCAACGATGTATGTTGAGGAATCGCATATTTTATGTTTATCTGATGCACTCATTTAGGTATAGTTTTCATTGAATGTTTTTTAACAATGGCATAATGATGCATGGCTTAGATATGAAATCATTGACATAAGAGCCGCAGATCAGATCGGCAATTATCGGTATTTTACGCACTGCTTTCGTTCTATAGACTAACCTCCCGTATGACAGCAATCACACAGTCGCTATGATCTTTCTATTGCATGATTCAGCTGTCAGAAAACCGCTGCGTTCGGTAGTTCACCTTTAGGGATGTCAAACTGTTATGACGCGTCATCCTCCATGAAAACACTTACTTACATACCAAAACTGGCTTACACAACACCGGATTAAATCATTGCATATTCTCAGTATGTATTTAGAGGCGAATTGTTATTTCTTTTTCAGTTATCTTCCCGCCGTTTGAGAAGGTGATTGAATATTTCAACATTTCCTTATTCGGAAAAGGGTCGGTCGGATACTTCAAAGCGCTGACTAATCACGTTATCGGCGCTCGGCAGTCAGATTCAGAAATGAAGGTGTGTACGTCAAAGATGGTTACGCTACCAGCACTATCAAAGTTGCTTCAAAAATCGCGCACTGTACAATCACACGTGTCCAGTACAAAATAGCAACGGTACCGAATTATGATATATGTCAAATGGAAGATATTCAATGATTCCATGGGCATGGCTTCGGCCAAACAGCTACCTCAGGATCAAATACATGGCAGCTCGGTGCTCATCGAAGTTGACCCGTCGCTCTCTCTCGTTTTCAACGTAGAGAAAAAGGCAATAGGCGTTAAGATGTCTTGAGCTTCGAACCGTTCCACAGAGTCGCTCGGAGACAGCTAAATCCGGACCACCTGCTACCACTACTAACAAAATCTGTACAAACATTTCGCGAAATCGATACGTATTTCGATTGGCTTTAAAAAGCGGAGCCCTGTCCGTAAATAATTCTGCTTTTCAGCAATATGTAGTCGGTGCCATTTTTTCAATGTCACAAATTCCGAAGCGAGTATCTCTAAAGCAGGGTTCGGCAACCTTTTGCTAGTCACGGGCCAATTTTCGAGTGTACAAGTTTTTGGCGGGCCGGAATTTTTCCTAATACTATATTTTACGCTCACGTCGGTACATTATCCTACATTGCTGCAATATCTATCATACCAATCACAAAAAACCATGTATTTACACTTCAACAACGCTGAATAAATGTAACAATTGACGCAGCTTGCTTAGTGAAAGGTTTGATGAAGCAAGAATCAGACCATATTCTAAATGGGCGTCCGAAATACGCGATCTTAGTTTTGCTCTTCGTGAATTTCATTGTTCAAAACTATTGTTCCATGCATACGTGCTACCAAAAATCGATGTAACTTCTTTTGCATTGTTGGTCATGCGGCGATAAACACCAATTTCAAGAACGTACTACTCGTCAAAGTCATGCAGCGATATGTACGAAATTTGTCATTCAATTCAAGTGCATCGCATTTCAAAAAGGCCCTTTTGAAATTTTCAGGCAATGGTATTGGCGTCCACATTAAACGGAGTACTAAATGATCAGAATTTATTTTGTAGAGAAGGAATGTCGGAACAGCGGATGAATATTCAGTAATTAAATTTCATTGCACAATTACAAATGTAGCGTTGGTATTCGGTTTTCTCTCCTCCAGTACAGGAAAGTGAGCATAAATTCATTTGTACTGTTGACATTCTCAGAGTCGTAGATTTGTTTCGAATGCGCCTTAGCAACATCTCATGTATTCAGTTGTTTCCCCCGAAGTTGCTAATTCAATTTGTTCAGATGTGACGTTAAATGTACCAGGATAGCACGATCAGCTACCCATTTTGGATTACGAGATTTATAAGTCGGCGATATTTGTATTTTCGAGGAAAGTTGCTATTTCATTTCAGTTCATACAGTCGTGCAACCATAGCTGCTCGACTTGATGCGCGAACATGGCAGATATACAGGAGATAGCCATATTGATTCTCTGCTTATAGTAATATCTGGCTTAACTGTTGGTGATTCAGTTTGTGAGACAAAATCATATTAACAGTTTTCATCATTGTGGCCGAAACACTATTCGTGTTTGTTGTCTTGGCGCACAATGCCTTCTGGTGAATTAAACTATAGATAACTAACCTACAGAGGCTATTTATCTATTATTAAACAGTGTAAGTTTGAAATTTTGTCATTGCGTCTGAGATGTTGCAAGTGTTTTTGAAGCGGAGGAAGGACACACTTATTGTCACACCTCATCAGAATGGTAAACCCTTCAAAAAGTATGGTAGCCTACACCTTCGGTTGCGAGATCCACCCGATTGATCAGCACTGATCTAGTCTACTCCAAAGTTACTTTCAGTGACTTTGGTCTACTGTACAGACAATCTCCATCTCCTACTTTAACCGCCTTCGCTTTGTGGCGTACCAATAGACTAATATACGATGTAGGCTACTTATATCGTAGCAATGCCACATTCTTTCCAAACATTGCCGAACTGCAGATTGAAACTCATTATGAAACGGCGGGCCGCATTCTTGTGATAAGACTGATTACTAATTATTATGTTGCGGGCCGCATGCGGCCCGCGAGAGTCTAAAGAAACTTACTAAAATTATTGATAAAATGCGTACTAAAAATCGAATTAATGCAGGGACTTGTTTAAACTTCTTCTTGTATATTTCACCATGATAATTGTAAGGCAGTGGGTCTCAACCTGGAGGACGCGTGCCCCTTGGGGTCATGAAAGCATCTGAAGGGGATCGCGAAGCTGAGCTCTACTGAAATTTTTTTTCGCGCTTCGCGCGATTTACTTCCAATTCTTAATCATTGCTATGAATTTCATATTTAAAAATCTCTAATAAATAGTTGTAACCTTCCATGACACCAAACTATCCGTTAGGTTTGCTATAGAATCCTGGTTACGTTTTGTGATATGACGATAGGGGGCGCGAAATCTACACATATAGTAGAAGCGTGTTTCAAGCTAACATGGTTATGATGCTGTCAGCATTGTGTGTCCTGGAACTGAGCCCAAAGCGGAATTAGTAAATCTATGAACAGATCACTGCTCACAGATTTAAATTTCAATCCTGTTCTAAGAATCGGGACAACCGACTTTCATCTCTATAGTTTTGACAAATTGGTTATTGAGGTCGACCAGCCTATGAAATCTCGCCATTGTTTCTGGCGCGTGTACGATATCATCATATCAATGTTTGGTTTGTTTCAAATAACCATATATATTATCTCCATGTAATCACTATATATAATCAAATACCAGCAATATTACGTTTTGGTTTATGATCTCACTTTTATATAGTGCGGCCCGCGAATGGATTCAGATGTTGAATGCGGCCCGCGAGCTCAAAAGTTTGCCCACCCCTGCTCTAAAGGCATATCTTGCTCCACTCAGTAACAGGAAAGAGAGTCAGGGTCTGCCTGGCCATTGTCGGACTGCGTATTTATGATTGTTGCTACTGACGTATAGCATAACCCCCGAACTTAATCCAGAACTGGGGTCTCTTTTGAGCTGTCACCAAATAAATCATCATTTAATGCCGATCGCCGATCGGATTTTCAACATGTCGACAAGCCTTCTCGTGGCGCCACTCTAAGACGACTCAGCTCAGCGTCGACTTCATCAATTAAAAGGGCCTGCTTCTGTCTAATAAATTGACCTTTTTAATTTTATTACTATTTAATTTATTTTGTTTGTCCCTTTTGTCATAATATATTGTCGAAGACAATGTTGATATAGTCAGCCCCCCAGAAAACGTTCGTACTGTAGTAGACCATGGACTGTCAATCTGAAGTTCTTTTCTAAAGTGTTATATCCTGTATCTAGTCGAAGAGAGTGGACCTTATGCAACTAATGCTGAATGGAGAAATATCCGAAGAGAAAGCGAAGTCGAATACGGTTGAAAAGGGTAAAGTGCTTTATTTTCCTAACGAAATATTCATCGCAATAACATTTATACTTCGAAGCTTTTCACAAGAATATCCTGTACCTTCTCGCATTAAAAATAGTAAGTGTCAAATCAGCGAGACCAAAATAGTTACTCGTTAGTATTTAGACTCCCATTAAATAACCCACTACATTCAATGATAATGTCGTTCACAACAGGCATGGACAGAAACGAAATTATCGGGAACTCGATACTCATGATCCTTGCTGGGTTTGAAAATACTGGAAACACCATGAGCTTCCTCGCGTACAGCCTTGCTCAGTATCCTGAAATTCAGAGAAAACTGCAAAAAGAAATCGACGAAACATATGAAAGAAAAGTAACCATTTCATTCAGTCTTAAATAGGTGTGGGCGCAATGAAACGAGTATTCGACCCAGAATCGGGTAATAATTGTAATGATTAGAGTCGAGTGCATTGAGGAACGATTTGTTTCGCGTATAAGATTACATATGCGTTCCTTTTCACTATGGCTGTGGTTCTCAGCTTTTTTGTATTCGTGGATCCCCTTTCGACCGTCACGTAACCCCTTTGGACCCCCTAAGTTTTAGTTCAAATTTTGCTCAATTTTAGTGTAACCGTCACCTGTATTGTTCAAATATTAACCGCAGGCTTGTGATAAACAGCAACCGGATGACTTTTCTTGAAAACAACACCATATACTATTTTTGTAGAAATACAGGAAAAAGTTTTATGATTTCAAAGGGAATTCTATGGCTGCCTTTCTTAAAATACGCGGCCTTGCCTTGAAAATCCATTTCCACAAAGATAGGGGTAACGAATGTAATAATAAGGCGTGACGCTTCCGACGACATCTTTGGGTATCATTTCAATAGATGGCCCCAAAATTGAGGAACAGATTATTAATGAAGATATATCGTTCAGTCTAGTCATTTCATTTCTATCTAGGAGCTCATATTGAAGTTATTCTGGAATAGCGTTTCTGTATATCACAGAAGAATATAGATTTATGCAAACATTTTTTTCAAAAACCCCGACAAAACATCTCTAAAGAGCAATATGATTAGATCAGTAGAATATACGACAGTATTTTTGTGAGTCCTAAATTTTTAGCAGTTATGAAGCGGAACTGACTAGTGATTTATCTAATTATCAACCATTTTTCAAATTTGGCGGTTCCACGGGGCACCTGAATATGCTTCGCAGACCCCCGGTTAAGAACCACGACACTAAGGGTTAATTTCCT
Source organism: Botryllus schlosseri (assembly GCF_051294905.1). Taxonomy (NCBI): domain Eukaryota; kingdom Metazoa; phylum Chordata; class Ascidiacea; order Stolidobranchia; family Styelidae; genus Botryllus; species Botryllus schlosseri. Next base: position 7,277,062 of record NC_137238.1, on the reverse strand, counting down.
AACATGAATTATAGTTTCGATACTATTTCCCCATCTTGGAAGCCTTTGAGTATCCCTTGGTTGTATCAGATAATCCAAAACCCGTTGTATAAAGCGTTAGTGGAAACGACAGTTCAATCGTAATCAACCTACAACATTGTCGCAAAGTGCAATAAAGTAATTATGGCGGAAGAATGTCAAATTGTCTTCAGTGTATTGCATAACTTGAAATATTTTCTTTGTGGTCGCATAACGGTCTGTATTTCAACTTTCCTCAACACTCGTCATGGTATGACGTCATAAAAAGTGGTCGTCGAATACTCGGCGCGAAGCCTTATACTCTATTTGAAATCGAGTCAGTCAGTTACTCGCATTTTGCGCATCGATCCCTACTATCGAAAGCAGTAGAGAATCTTAGTCGTTATTGCCTCCTCTCGGAGGAGATTCAATACAGATTCCTTTCTCAGGGGAAATTTGACTACGACAGTGTGAGTGAAATGAAATACCTCGATATGTGTGTCAACGAAACGCTTCGTCTCTACAATCCTACTCTGAGGTATTTCCGCTGATACAACCAGAATTGTAGGGTCAAAACGTTGGTCTTACTGTCTACAGGAACGCTCGTATCTGTGACAAGCAAATCACAATCAACGGCTTCACGATACCGAAAGGAATGCAAATCAACGTCCCGTCATTCGGTCTAGCGCACGATCCAGAGTACTGGGACGAACCGGAACTCTTCAAGCCAGACAGGTGACTCATTGTTGTCGGAATACCAGGACAATGGGTTTTAGTGTATCCAAACGTTAACCGTCGCATAATCCTACTGTTTTCATGAAACTCAATCCAAAGATTATGTCCGGGCCTCCACATAAACGATGTGTACCGACATACTGGTAATGTGCATTGGGCCTGGAGGTATTGCAATTGAAAAGTAATCACGAAGAATCGGAACTAAGCACTTTGTCCACATTCCTGACCCATAAGATAATACAAAGGAATATGAAGGATATTTGTCATCGTTCCTTATTTGCGTAAGGACTCCTACGTAGGTATCTCTGAAAGCGAAAATACCTGGCTTTATAGACAGGGTTGGCATACGGTCTTCAGATATGTCCTTATTTTATTTTGAAGGGTGGTGACTAATAAAACTATATAGTCCTTATTTCTTGGATTTGACCTTATTTTTATTTGTGTGCTCATTTGTCCATATTTGCGGCATGGCTGTTTTTATTTTCGGCAATTAGGCCGTGACGACGACCAGACGAAAGCCCATATTTATTTTATTTTAGTCAACAGCTCACTTAAAGGGCGTGAACAGGTGACAACATAAATGGCCAAGAACACTGCACTTTTTTGTATCCGGTTTACTATGTTCGCGAAATGTCTGCCTGTTCTTAGTTTTAACCTTGATTATAGAGGCTAACTTCTCCAAAATTAGACTTGACACCCCATGACGTAGGGTCCTATGCTATACCGATTCATATATGTATTACTGATTGGTAACGAAACTGTTTTTTGGGAGTCGTCGGTTGATGAAATGAATCTCTCTCTCCCTGTCTCCGCACTAAAATGTACGGTGTTGAGATAATTATAGAAAATTCCGATTGTTGTAGAAGCCATCAACACTAATGAACTTCGCATCTGAATTGCTGTAAAACAGACCGATTAAATTCAATTCGTCCGACTAATATGTGCAACCTTTTAATATACACTTCGATTCTCCTGGCTAATGCACTAACTACTGATCAAACCTTGCTTTACATAGCGTTTGTGAGATTCTAGTTCATTTCGATAGTTTTCGAAACAACAATATGTACAATGTATATGTGCAAGATTACACATCTATTGTACTTTACAGGATGGAAGACATGAGCCAGATCGACACTATGGTCTACCAGCCGTTCGGCGGAGGACCGCGAAATTGCATTGCAATGAGATTCGCCCTGATGGAAGTCAAGTTCAGCATTGCTAAACTGCTTCACCAGTTTAACTTGGAACCGACAGAGGATACCCCGGTAACGATATTCAATTTGACGCAGTGCAGAAACTCTTTGTATAGATATCATCGTGTATACCTGGAGTGTCAAACTCGACCTGCGTCGCGGGCAGGATTTAAACCTTCAGGTCGTGCGCGGACCACACCAGTCGAATAATTTCAAAATGTTACCTCGAAATTCATGGCCTTGTTTTTCACTTGAATACTTTATTATCAAGCGTTATATGATATTGCTGATCAAAAGGGGTTATATTCTAGCAACACCGTTATTCGCAAACAACGGAATTGGCACCAATACGGTGATTGACCCGTTGAACACAACTTTAAACCGCTAAAACTATCTCTATATTGGCGATGTCAGTTGGAATATTTCTATGCTTCCGTTGTTGTAGTCCTAATTTGTCGTTAGCCCTGCGTATGTGTTGTGAGGAATACAAGACAATAACCGTAAACGCGAACGTTAGAATTTGGCTCATTATCATTAAATCGCGATACGGTTTATTCTCTGGAGGCCGGGGAACATTTGAGTCAGCAGTGATACTGAATTGCGACCACGGATATTTGAATTATATTTTTGTGGAATATTCTATTCTCCATGTAACCTGTAACGGTTTCGCACTAGCTTTTTTGCTTCTCTGAATAACTATTGTTTTTGATGAATTTTTTGATAAACTCTGAATTCAGAGTGCAATTTTTGCCTTCTCGTCAATGTGATCGACATGTTCCTAATGGTGAGTAGACTGAAACTACAACACCACTGTCAGAATTTTGTCATGTAGCACATGAACATGCTTGATATTTACTGTCTTGATGGAATAAGTATTTCATACTAAAAGTCTCCACATTTGTTAGAAATATGCTGGATAATACAAACATTTTTCAATCGACTAAGAATTGCTTTGCGGGCCGGATGAAATCGTCTGGCGGATCGGATGCGACCCGCGGGCCGTATGTTTGACACCCATGGTGCATGCTCTATATACCTACTGATATTCTGATTATATACTGATATTCTGATATATACTGATGTTCCAAAATCACTTTAGAAAGATTATGCCGCGTCACTGCCGATGATTGTATAGGACAGTCTACTAATTAAATAATGCATGATTTAGTCATTTTGCTATTCCCTTTCGAAAGACCTTTGGCAGCTATCTTTCAATTTGTCCAGATGGCAAAATCCACGAATGCGTTTTCAATAGCAACATAAGAAACGTTCCAGAATTTGTACATTGGGCTAATACCGTTCAATCGCGTTCAAATCAACACGATACAAGTCTTAAATGATTTATTTTGCAGCATGGAAACGCAACCTTCATATGTAACAAATGCTTATGCGTGACGATTTGTATGGGCATTTGACGTCATGTTCAATCAGAATAAATTGATTAAAATTCGCCAATTGGAGATCCCTTTCAGGAAAATATATAGGCTACTAACCTATTTTTGCGATGTCGAGTACTTATACGTAATAACGTCGTTTGGACACCCGAGAACAGCAAGAGAACCAATAACATAGATCCACTGGCCCCAGGTCATCCATATTAAAAGAGAAAGAAGCAGGTCACATACTCCCAACCATAGATCTATGGAGAATCCTGTCCCGCAAGGATGACAGAATTAATGCTCACAACTGTACCTCATTTTCCCGTCTTGCAGGAACCGCCTCTGAAGCTCGCATTTGGAGTCAGTGTTAGACCGGTAGTGGATTACAATCTTCGAGCTGTCCGGAGAAATCAGGAATAGGAAAAATATGGTTACACTACGGTTTTTCTCGGAACTATCATGCTGAATGCGCAATATATGAATATAATACCGCTTCAATATGAAAAATAATCTCTCCTGGTTAATAGTTACGTTCTATTTGTAGGTGTAGTATGTTTGAAGTAACGATGTTGAATAAAAAGAATTCTGTTACGTAAATACCGCGATTTGTTATGGAATATCTACGTTAGTCTTGCTGGAGAAACTTTTTCGCATTAGCGGGGATGCAGTCATTTGAATAGGCCTTTTGCAGGACTTCGATCACGTGACTAGATACGCATAGCAACAACAAATTGGTTAGCAAGCTACTTTCTCGCGCACCTGCTTCAGTGCTAAATATCGCATAGTGTACTGTTGATTTCTGGTTGTTAACGTTTCGGAAATTTGTTGTAGAAGTCATCAGAGATTTACCTATGCTAGATGTCAATCCTGTACAAAGCACATAGAATGATATCGTCCGAATTACGCAGAAATCCGTCGTTAACGTAGCCGTATTTCGGATACAGTATATTATCGTTTTCGGGCTGTAAACGTTCGCAAGTGTCATGGAGATGCGCAAGGATTCAAATATGTTGGATGTCTTTGATTCATGAACTATGTAAACTCCTTGCGTCAAAATGATCAACATTGTAGCCGTTATTTGGTAGTCAACTATGATTTTATGACACAAAATTCGACATTGCAGGACATTGACTGCGTGATATATATTGCAGCATTAAGTTAGGTGTGGATAGTATACTATAGTTGTATTGTAGCGGTAGTTGGTAATCATTGCAGCATTTTGATGATTGATATCGATTGCAATATATATAAGATACTGCTATTTTTAAGCCTAAGAGACAATGACTGCCAGTGCCAGTACGTTGATGTGTTATGAATTCATGCAATGTGCTACATACCATATATATATTAAATATCCTAAGCTATTGTATGACTTCTCAGTTAAACAATTCAAAATATTTAGACCTCTACACCTATATTACAAGTTATTGATCATTCTGTCATGCTGCCAAGTGCCACTACCCGAAGGAAAATGATCATCAGCTCCAATTGAGGGTGAAACAAACTGTCCCGGGGCCTGGATTACTTGATTGATTGCCTGGATTGGATTACTTCACTCTATGGCACAGTGCAAATATCTTGAGTTTCAAGACATATGGCTATACCACATGCATACGGATTAATGATCTGATGGATTATCCCAAGAGAGCCGAACATAGGCAACTAAAAAATTGATGATGCCCTCGTCAAGAATTCAGCCTGGAGCCAATTATTATCACCACATAAAATTTGGTCATGCGGTGGAAGGCAGCGTGGTTTCATGCCAACAGAAAATGTCAGCAGATGATCTGACCACTGACCAGTGGCGGCTCGTCCTATAGGGCAACTGGGGCATTGCCCCACCTAAAATTCTGTTCAATAACAATTTAACCATTTATAGACGCACAGCGCTCAATATATATCGAGATCACAGCGAAACCCACGTTCTTCTTGTGCTTTCGCTTGCAAATGCCCATACATAGCGAAGTCTCCGCGAAAATCGAATTCTCTTCTGTGTTTTCGCTTTGTGAATGCCTAGCCGGGGCTTGCCCCGGTAGCGCTCATAACAAGCTTTCACTATCTATTCTCTCAAAGCTGCGCACAATTAAGAAACGTTGCTTTACTCTCTCCTATTCGTAAAATGGCCGAGCAACCGGGGCAAATATGCTTGCTCGCCCCTAAGGTGTGATGTAACAATCGTATCTATATCTGAACTCGGATACCGTGATATGCGTTGAGTCGACCGTTGCTGGTACAGGTCGATTTTGATGGTGTTTCACACCATGATAATTCTTGAAACTTGGTATGTCATGTCGTGATGGTGGTATTTAACACTGTCCTAAGTTTCAGGGTTTCTACTCAAAGTTTAGGGTAGTAATTCCGTTTCCAAAGTCGAGTGTGTGCTGATCGGTCATGTATCGCAAACATATTTCACGCAAAGCCGGTATTGGTCTCCATTGATTTTAACGATGCTCCTTAGCTAGATCCGTCATGAACTTTTACATGGTATGTCTTGATTTTAGTATCGAACGCTGTGCCAAGTCTCAAGGTTGACACTCAATGATTAGGGCAGCAATTTCGTTATTAAGTTCGAGTATGGTAGAGATGTGCGCTGATCTGACACTTAGCCTACCTAACGCATTGCGGATTTCACGCAAAAGCCGGTGTATCTGTGTTCCATACTGAGATAGGTGATGAGATGATGATATCATGAAACAGTTTACTAACATCCTCGGTTTGCATTCAAATATTTAGTTTTATTTTATATTCTCCAATGTCAATTTCACCGTGGAATGGTGGCCTTCGGGCCATTTGCTCACAATTACAACCCCTGTCAAGCGCGATAGCTGTTTCGTTATCGATGGCGGCTAACAGCTGATCGCTTGATCAGCCGATTCCTCAGTAAATATTACGCAAAATTCGGCGTTGATCTGTTCGTATTAATTTTGACAGTGTACCATACCGAAAACGGTCATGAGGCTAGACTTCTCGATGATTTCATGTAACAGTGTACCAAGTTTTCGGCTTTCATCCACGTATTTATTCGGTAATATATTTTCCGAAGGCGATTTTGCAGCAGACATATAGACACTATAGACCGTAAGCCGTATGTGTCGTGTGACAGTCTCCAGCCTCAAGGCCAGAATCTCCCAAGCTGTACCGGGACCGAATTTCCGAGGCTGCTATCCGTAGTTCTTCAGAATGATGTTTTGGATTCAATATGACATTTCCTTGTCCAATCTATGAGATAACAATTGCGTATGTGTCCGAACTCGTTGACCTTTCCAGTTAGGCATACGCAATCTCTCGATTTATAGTCATTTCCATTTCTGCAGATAAGTAGTCAGGTGAAGTGCGAACATGAATCGTGTTGAATCTTTGCTCCGTACGCCGTTTAGCCAGCTGCCTTTAGAGCAAAAATTAGAGGTAAAGCGACTAGGTCCGTATCAGCCTAGAAATTGCCCATTGATCCAATCGTACGCCGGAGGAAAGCGCACTCGTGCCTTTTCTTCAGCGCATTTCGATAAAAATGAATGGCTTACTTATGGCGAGGATAAAAACGCCTTGTTTTGCTTTTACTGTCTTTTATTCGACAGTGCCGGTACCGGAAGCAGTGGCTCTTGTTGGAACAAAATTGGTTATCGCGATCTGAAGCATTTGTCAGAGCGTCTGAAAACGCACCAAAAATCCCAAGTGCACATGGCTAGTGCAGTTAAATATAAATTGTTTGGCAGAGTGAATGTAATGTCGCAGCTCAATGAAAGTTATCGCGTATCAGTCTGCAAGCACAATGAGCTTGTAGATAAGAATAGGCATGTTCTCTCTCGGGTGATTGATGCCATTAAATTTATTGGAGTTCATGAATTGCCCCTTCGAGGCCACGATGAGAAGGAATGCTCTCTCAATAGGGGGGTATTTTTGGATCTAATTAAATACACGGCTTCCATTGATAGCATTTTGCGCGAACATCTCGACACCGCGACAGTAGCTAAGGGTACCTCAAAGACTATTCAAAATGATGTGCTTGATTCGATATATCACATCTATCTACAGCATTTGTTTACCGAGATTGTTGACGCTGAATTTCTATCTATTCAGTCTGACGAAACAACTGACATTACGTGTTTGTCACAACTAGTCGTGATTTTTCGGTTCACGAAATTTGGTATGCCAGTCGAACGATTCCACAGCTTTGTGGCTGTTGACGATCGCACTGCTGTCGGAATTTTTTACGTATTAAAAAAAACATTACAGCCCTATTCAGTTGAGTCGAAACTTATTGCGCAAACCTACGACGGCGCAGCAGTCATGAGCGGATCGCGACATAGCGTACAAGTTTTAATGAAAGAAGTTTACCCGCATGCGCATTTTTTGCATTGCTACGCGCATCAGCTCAATCTTGTAGTGAAAAAAATGGGCTTAGAAATATCTTCTGTCAAGATATTCTTTGCAAATCTTTCAGGGTTCTCCTCCTTTTTCTCTGTTTCGCCAAAGCGATCTGATCTATTGCGCGACATATGCAAGCACCGGTTACCTAGATGCGTATCAACACGGTGGAACTTCCAATCCAGAGTTGTGCAACGAGTGTCAGAGAGTAGGGTGGAGCTTCTGGAATGCTTCTCAGTGATTGAGAGCTCTCCTGTCTGGGATGATACTTCCATACGTGAAGCGGCGGGGCTTAAACGACTCCTGGAAGACGAAGAATTTTTGTTCTTTTCGAAGCTTTTTTGTGACATTTTCATGCACGTCGATACACTGTACAGCAGTTTTCAGTCGCGTATGGCCGATGGTACTACTGCGCAATTGTGTATTGCACATTTTTGTGAGGCAATTTCGCATATCCGGTCGAATGTACACTTCGCTGGTGACACTGCGCTTTTATGTCGTGGGATAAGTGTGCAAAACCTGCTTGTTGCGGCTTACGAATGTTGCGATATACTGATGTCCCAAATCCAACATCGTCTGAATAGTGACCAGTTGGTTACTTTCGCCCTGTTAAATCCGAGAAATTTCCCTGCCTACAAAATTCATTTTCCTTCTGGACTACTGCGCAGCGTGCCTCGTTATTACCCGATGATCGACATTGCTCGGTTGGAGAGCGAGTTGACTTGTTTGTATTCTAACACATCCTTTTCGGAAATTAAAACCACTAGTGAACTTTCAAAATTCCTAGTTGAAAATTCGCTTTCGATCAACTTTGCTACAGTAACTAGCTTTCTGAATATCGCTTTGACCACCCCGATTTCATCCGCGGAATCCGAGCGCAGTTTCAGCACATTGAAACGTATCAAGACCTTTCTCAGAAACAGGATGGGCCAAGATAGGCTTAATGCGTTGCCTGTTCTCTCGATTCACAACGACGTGGTTCTGGGAATTAAAGATTTCAATAAACTCGTTATTGAACATTTTGCTAATAAGAAATCACGTCGCGCACAATACTTATACAAGACATAAATTAATGCTGGTGGGCGGACGACTGTACACATCATGTTCTTTCCGAATAATTTCAATCAAGTGAGCCCAGGTAACTCAACCATGTCTATGGCTAAAGAAAAGTGAGTGGTTTTCATCCTTATTACTCGAGGCACACTGACAGTTAATTTACCGATATATTTTGTTATGGCTATGGAAAAAAAGTGAAAAATTCATCAAGATGAAATGGAACTGAGCATGGAACGATTAAAACACCACAAGGTGTCATGCAAATGCTCTTTGTAGGTAGTTGGTCTGTGTATTTTTGGTATAGTCTTACTCGGCGCTTGCGTAATCTCTACCACGAAATCATAACGCATGCTACTAAGGATAACCTGATGATTGATTCGTGGCATGGGAACGATTCTTAGTTCGCGTACATTTTGTAAAATAATCATTTGAATAAAAAACAAAGAATAAAACATTTGTTACCGCACTTCAAGTCACGCCACCGGCAAACCTCTCGCGGCACCTACGTTAAAAATCATTGTTTACGGGAAATTCATGTGGCCATCATGAACGTTGAAAAACGCTACTGTGACGTCATATTGATAACAAGTCGCTTGCGGCCCTTGCCCCACCACCCGATATTGTCACGAGCCGCCACTGCCACTGACTAACTGTCCTGAACTTCTTTACCGATGTTGATGTCTGCTTTGAAAATGATATTTCATTTGTGTACAGCAAGACAAGCGCTCTTCCGTGGATGCTATGAATATGTCTAGACAAGTGGCTATGGAGGTAGAAGAAAATACATAGGCATAACAGTCTCGGCAGTTATTGAACTTGATAAGGTTAACATCCATTTTTCTTCAACTATTTCTTATGCTCTGGGTATCGAATGCACAAAAATTAATAAATCGATCTTCTTTGCAAGTTTATTTGTAAATTCAATGAATCAAAGAATATCATAAGTTCAGAATATTACGGAGTCAATGCGAAAGAAACAATGTTAGTCGTCTTTAGAGGATGTTTCTGAGTTGGTTGAGCCAATACACAGAGGGGGTCACCAACGAAGTACTATTTTATCTGAGTACTAGCGTCATTGTGAGTTTATGCTACTTCCACTTCTACTTGACACTTTTTAGGTAGTACTTTTTTGTCAGGTTTGGGATTTTGTCAACTAGAATGTAGCTTTGGCGCATGATTGCATCCCCTTCAAGCGTGAGGTTGAACTGGGCAAAATAGCCCCAGTACCACCGTAACTAAATTAATTTTTGAAAATTGCACTTATTTGTGGTGTCATCACCCTTTTGCGTTGATCAAGAAGATGTAACATGCAATGTTTACAGTTGTCACATGGCATCAATTTCTAAAACTAAGTGACCCTCAACCAAATCTACTTCATATAACGAATTTCTTGACCGCTTTTCAGAAATTCATTTCTACTTCCACTTGAAGTACTTTGGACATGTCCCGGAAGTAATTAGTGCTACTTGTACTGGAGTATAAATTAAGGCATTACTTCTACTCGGTTCCCAACAATGACCACGTTGACCACGTCTGGGTATAGGATGACCGATCTTGTCACTGCGTTTGAGCTGCTTTAAGAGTTATATGATAGTTACTTCCCTTAGTTCGCTAAATATCGCACATATGTGACATCATCTATTTATCAAAATCGAGTGTGATTTGCCAAATCCACTTCAATCGCAGTTGTGAAGTAGTGGTAATAAAATTGGCATTGTATAATGCAACAATAAAGTGCACTGATTTGCTTAGTCTTGACGGCAGGTTCTCCCAAAAGATACTTCCGATGTGTTCAGCGACATTTGTTTTATAGCAGGCCGCCCGCACCCAAACCAGCAGACAGTATATCCTGATCCTTGCGGGTCCCGGCTGCTTCAGCCATATCTTTCATCCAAAATCAGGCTCCACAACAGACAAATCGTACTGCTTGAACTAACAAATACTCTTACCAGAATATAAGCCAATCGCTTTACTTCAAATGCATAAATTTAAGTACATATGATCAGAGTTGAGTACCGTAATACGACTACGTTACCGATGGATTTCTGCGTAATTCTGACGATATCATTCTAAATGCTTTGTACAGGATTGACATCTAGCATAGGTGAATCTCTGATGAGTTCTACAACAAATTTCCGAAACGTTTACAACCAGAAATCAACAGTACACTATGCGATATTTAGCACTGAAGCAGGTGCGCGAGAAAGTAGCTTGCTAACCAATTTGTTGTTGCTATGCGTATCTAGTCACGTGATCGAAGTCCTGCAAAAGGCCTATTAGGATTGCTGTTAGATGCGGGTAAATAACGATCGCTGATGTAACATTGTCAAGCGGGACTGTATTTCTTCGATGTCCATTGAAATTGCAATAAGTAAATGATAATTCAGATCATGGGGCGCAGTCATAATCTTATATAGTTGCAAAATTTCCCAGGAAATTAAGCTAGATCACATATTCATCGAAATCCGAAATACCAGAGGATTGATCGGGAGAGGGCGCCTTGTACATGTCATGTCGCTTTATTATGGGACCGAATTAAGTGTTATGAATGTTACAACAGTTCAAACTGGCAGAACAACATAATGGCCACTTAAAATGGAGATCGTTTTGGGAAGGAAAGAATGATAAGCAGGAGCAAGATTTTCGTGATCCGACTGAGCACATAAATGTAACATCCCATCACTATAAATCGATCAGTGGTTTTTACCCGCCAGTGCCGGTGCGCATCAACTTTCCCACCTGTCCGCCAATAATTATTCGATTTAATTCTCAACTTCCAAATGTAAAAGGTTGAAGGCTGGTCCATCAATTAAAGAAATAGTCGACAAATTATAAATTGATTTGGAAATTTAGCACGTAATTTAGAACGCTTTGTGACGTCATGCTGGATCCTGGCGACTTATGCCCTGTCACCGGACTTTCTCAACAAAATGTGACGAAGTTCAGCAGTAAAATTTGGCGACATTGGACAGTATAACATTATCTAGCAGACACTGACGCCACATTTGTTTCAAAAGAAAACCATATTTTGGGAATCCGAAATAAAGACACATATACAAAATTTTCAGATTCAAAATATCGGAGTAAAATCAGGAAAAATTTGTAAATTTATTGATAGTTGGTAGTTGGTTGATTTAAAAAAGGTCATCACTTTAATTGCACTACCGAATTACCCACTTTTCCGTTAATGTTATGGGGTTGAAAAAAAGAGGACATTTGGACGTTTTCTAAGGACACTTACAAAAACGTAAAAAAGAGGAATATTCCTCTTAAAAGAGGACGTATGGTATCCCTACCCAAGATTCAAAATCCAGTTTGAAGTTTCAACACCACTTTACCTTGCAGAAACGTCAAGATCGCCATGGTTAATATGTATATGATCAAAAAAGACAGCTGCAAATTCATCAACAAATTCAAGCTTCAATTCGTTGTTTTGAGCTCCATACTCTTGTCGTGAATATGGTAAACGGATTGACCTTGTTGCTTAAAAGTGAACCTGTCCGCTATAGTTGAATAGGGTGAGATCCACTGCTGTAATTTACATTGGTTGGTAAGGAGCGCCATGTGATCAATGTTAATATAGTCCTCACTAGGGATGGTGTGAACCTCTGAAAGGTTCGGGTTCGTGTGAACGCGAACCTTTTTGAAAGGTTCTGTGTGAACACGAACGTGAACCTCGTGACGTCATATTGCTAATTCCAACCCTATCTTTCAATGACGTGATAGCCTATATCAGGGGTTCTCAACTTCCCATGTATAACGGGCCGCATTTAGGCAGCAAAAGACGCCGCGGGCCGCAGATCATTATTACCATGTATTTGTTGGCTACTATTAAATTTAAGCTAATGTAGCCTATTTGCTATAGTCGTATACGGGCGTTTAGTATATTGTTATGAGTTTTATGGAAATAATGGACAGCTTTCGTAAGTTCGCAGTTGCTGTTTTTTGTGAGAATATGTATCTCCCAGCGGCGCATTATGGTAACTTTTTCGTTACTGAGAGGCCAATATCACTTTGAGCTCTCAGTGATAAGAGAAGTCTGGCGTTTCAGGGTCAGTAATAGTTACTGAAGTCAGCTTTGTCAAGTCGATGTTTTTCGCTGGTCAATATTCCCTATAATTTTTCACGAGTCTGCGCGCACTCACCAACTCACTGCACGGTCTGTTGCACATCAGTGCATAACGACTAAATACAAGAAGGTCATCACCTCGGATTTTTTTGTGCGCAGCTTAGATTTTCTGTGCGCAGTGACTGTGTCAGCACTGCGCAATTGCGCACGTGCGAAGCTTAGAGGAAACCCCTCCCCACGTCTGCCTTGCCAACATTTCCTCTGGAAATATGTCCACTCTGATAAAATGCACCCAGATAACTAGCTCTGCAACGTCTGTGGAATCGATGGATTCGTCCAATGCTAGGCTAATGTGGTCTACGCGGCGACGTGCAATAAGTGATCGACTGACATTGCTGCTACTCTTTTGATCACGGTTGCATCAGACAACCGTAGCTTCGACATTTGTCATGTGATGGTATCATTGATGCTAAGTTGCGGAAACAGCGAATATTTGCACAGTATGTTATAGTTTTTTTTTTGAAATTACGCCTTCTCTAGCAGATTACCTGGGTTTAGCGATATTACAATGAGTCTGTAACGTCGTCGGCAATTTTAACAATGCCTCGAAATATGGATTGTTCGGCTTGAGACATAGCTAGCAACGTTTTTCAAGATCAGGCGATATGCATAACGCCGAAAGAAACATTCGCTATATCATTTAAAGCTTCTACACTTCGTTACGACAATTGTTCTTTGACAAATATGTCAAATCGGATTTCCATTTGTATCTGAGACAGTAAAATCATTTTTTCACGCAGTGTGTTACAAACACAGTTGTCACCGTTTAATTTCCCGTTCCTTTTTCTTGCTTCTGTTCAAACCATTCTCAGTGAGTGAAACACTCTTTAAAAGTGTACTGGGAACGCAGCGGGATTCTCTTAAACCAGAGTCCAAAGAAGAATGCCAATTAAAAAAATATATAAACTCGAGAATATCTCAAGAGACCATAACACATCAAAGAATGAGTATTCAAACGACAATAGAGACGGTACGATAAGAGAGCTATGTAGCTAAATTAATATACAAGATATTGTGTCATGTAGTAAATGCGTTCATAATGAAAGATGTCGCGGGCCGCAAGAAGAGCGTCTGCGGGCCGCATGCGGCCCGCGGGCCGCGGGTTGAGAACCCCTGGCCTATATTAATGTACAATTGTACACGATACCCAGCGAAGACTCGGGCCACATAATGTCGCATTGCTGAAGTACATATTCGCATTTTAAACGTCGCTAAATGTATCAACCGCGGTCATCAAAGGATATAATAATGTCATAAAATCAATACATTCCATCGCTTTGCCAACAATTTCGACGAGGACTTACAGGGAATATAAGCTTACGCCTTAACGGTCTTAGCCAGACCGGACAATGTGTCCGGAATCTGAGTATTGCTACATTGATATTGAGCAGAGTGTAAAACGGGTTTCTATACTCGCTACCGATATAATAAACAACAAGTTATATAGCAGTAGCCAGCACCTTAATCGCACGGATGTAGTTTCATTGATGCAGTAAAGATATGAAGTCGAGATTGACCCCGTGCACCCGCTTGATTTTTTACATCAGAAAACGATATCAATGTCATTGATTGGTTGAATAAGCATCATTCGCTGACTACGTATATATCGCTGGTGATGTTGTGTGATTGCAGGTCAAGAGAGTCACTAAATATTCACAAACGGAAAGCTGGATATTTCGAGAAATTTTTGAATACTTTGTTGCCCCGATGGCAGACGATATATATAAACGTAAGACCTTGATAGCTTTCACACCCTATTTGACGTCCACTTGTATGCAGACTTGGACAACAAGAAAATTTTCAGCCTTTCCAAATTAGATTAGGATTATATTACTGGCATTTCGCTCTAATTTAGTAAAATTAGACAACTAGAATTATCTAGTTCTCCAAGCATATACTTGGACAACTAGAAAATTTTCAGCTTTTCCAAATTAGATTAGAATTACATTACTGACATTTCGCTCTAATTTAGTGAAATTAGACAACTAGAATTATCTAGTTGTCCAAGTCTGCTTGTATGAATATAACTTTATTAGTTACACGAGCTTTCGGCAACTTTTGGTAACAAAAAAGCAAGAATCGGTAAAACTTTTAAGGTTGTCAGGGTGCATGCTCGTTTAGTGTTGATTTTTTATGCTGCCAGCGCCATGCATAGAGTGACCGGCAGTTAAAATGCAATAAATTTGAACCAAAGATCTTATAATGAAGTGCAAATTACAATTTACCAAAAAGGTTCACAGTGCAGAACCTACCAAGGTTCTGTTGTGAACGCGAACCTCTAAATTTCCGAGGTTCACACACAGAACGCGAACGTGAACTTCACGTTCACACCATCCCTAGTCCTCACCATTGTGCCAGTCACTTGAGTTGCGTGAGTCGCTGAACTATAAATATCGTCGCCGACTCAAGTGTTGTGCTTTTTTTTTTGTTTTCTGCAATTCGTGGTGTTTGTCGACGAGTATGGTCATTGGTCATTTATACCAGGCCAATTTCCTTTATTTTTATTTCGTAGCTGTCGACTTGTAGCACAGCTAACTTCTGGCTTTTATAAGACACCGCTTACACGGATGAGATGGCGAAGAGGAGCTTAAACTTCTCTAACGCTTAGATATAGGAATTCTGGAGTGGACCTCGCTCGGACTCGAACCAGAAACCCGTTGGTATTGCAGATGTCATCTTGACACTCAATCAAGTGGAAAGGAAAAAAAGGATGCAATGTATTTTTGTCCTATACACCGACTCGTGTTATTTATTCACAGGAACTGCGCATATGCATACCATGAGTATCTACATGATGTGAATATGCCGCTGGACAAGGAAGGTACAGATATAGCCTTGTACGACTTTCTAAGTCTTCAACCATCCCTCCATGCTATCCCAACGCAGGAGAGCCAAGCGGGGAAGTCATGGGCATAGGCGCCGACTTTTATTTTTATACGAGGTGGCGAAGTCTTGTGACGTCATAATTGTTCCATATCGATGACGTCATCGTCGCACTAAAACGCACTTTACTACATGCCGCTGGTTTACGTGCAGCGTTAAACTATTCGTGTGGCGTTTTAATACCGGCTGGTCATTAATATCAAACCATGCGGTCAAGTTATTAAATGGAATCTTAAAACGGTACGAGTACGATCATATGAAAATATAACTGCGCTACTAGTCCGTCCGACGGAATGCACCGAACAGAAATCAGAATTGACGTCACTGAGAATTCAAGCGCAATGCGCTGTGGTGTCATTAACGAAATACGCACTGGTCTGGCAAGTTCGCAATTAACACACAACTCTCGAACATGAGGTTTCAAGCAGACAATAATGATGATTACAAACGCGAAATCGCGCAGCCAATCAATAATTGTCTCTTGCGATTTCTAGCTTCGCGTTGATTAGCTCGCATCGCGGCAATTGTTTACAGATTAAAACAGCGATTTTGGCGGCATTGGTACATTTCCGATTTACGTTCGCGAAGCATTTTGGGAGTACATCGGTCAATTCACAAATTCAATTTGCATGTCGACGGCCGCCAACACATACTAATTGACTTACGTGTTGACGGCTGCACAAATTTCCTTCTACGGCCGCTGGTTGACTAACCCTGGACTAGAACTAATTCCACTTCCCGGTGCATGCCGCGATCTTATCAATAGAAATTCACTGTCTACCAAATGCCCAATAGTTTGATATTCGATATTGTTGTTCTCGATACGAGTACATCCAGCAATCAAGTTGATCGGAATATAGAAGGTTCCCGGTTCAAACGAATCGAATAAAATCAGAATTTGCGCCACCCAGAATCTCGTTATGCATCAATATTTGACAATGGCATGGCATCGCCTACTGCACTTTAATACCGAATGAAACACTGAAAAATGACTTTGTGCGGCAATTTCGGAGTACGAATATATCAAGTAGAAAGCAAAAAATATGGATGGTTGCAAACGAGAAAGCGTGTATTCTAATCAGAATCGTTATGAATGGGTTTTGAGTTTGACATAGTATTGAGTAGCTGTCATTGTGACAATTGTTTTCTCATTATATCGGTGTTTAAGCTGTATTGCTGCATTTCCCGATTAATCTCACTGGCAAAGCCTTCTTAGAGAAACGAATATGCGCAGAAATGAATTCCAATTTGGAGGCACACACCAACACATCCTCCAATTTCGCGCTCCGATTACGAAGACTATCACAGGAAGCTAGCTAGCTCAAGAATGGTTTTGTAAACGAATGTGGGCGTATATCATTTAGATTTTAAAAAAGCAGATCGTCTATTTGGGCGGATGGTCGGGAGAAGAGATCTAGGATGGTGTTCATGTTGACGATTTTACGCGTATGATGAGCTTGCCAAAGAGTCCGGTAGTGCAGTCAATTAGAGAGTCCCTGATCTCTGATGAACAATTAAATACGCGCGCGTATTTCGCAGCCTCGGTGACAGTTTTCGCAAATCAAAATATCCGAACTTGACGGCACCGATTTCAGGTGGTACAGACTTGTGTCGTCTTTTAGAGCTCAAACCATGATATACATCTTCTGATCGTTACGTTTAAGTATTAGCGGGAATCAATTACGTACGAGTCTCTTTGCATTCGATGTTATTCAGTTTCGCGATGTCGCTCTTTAATCAATGTAACATAAAACAATCACCAATTAGCGTAAACTCGACCGCATTGTCTCCAAACCAGCGAGAGATAGGAGCCAAAGCATGCTAGGCCCGAGACGCGATAGTTAAGCCAGCAATGGTATCTTTCGCACCAGGCCTATCGCAGATGCTCAATTGCTCATTGCTCATGTATATGCCAGCGATGATATCGTGTACGCCAGGCCGAAGACGCCAATACAGATGCGATTGCGCAGGCAATCGATAGTATAGAGTGAACCGGGCCTATTTCTGATGCGGGCTTGTTCGAGACGCGATAAACCGGGCTAGCGACAATTGCCACGCGCACGGGAATGAATGACCGCGGTCATTTCTTCTCATTAATTGACAACATGCTTCTCGCAAATCGGCCCGGCGGAACGATGATAATACAATTATTGAATTGCAACTGAATATTAGAGTTAGAATGGTCGTTTCAAAATGACATGGTTCCGCG
Organism: Botryllus schlosseri; assembly: GCF_051294905.1. Taxonomy (NCBI): domain Eukaryota; kingdom Metazoa; phylum Chordata; class Ascidiacea; order Stolidobranchia; family Styelidae; genus Botryllus; species Botryllus schlosseri. The sequence goes on along the minus strand of NC_137238.1, from coordinate 7,259,116 downwards.
ATTCAAAAGGTTTCGGTCCCCGAAAGCTCACTGGCTTCGCGCCTGGCACACGCGCGTATCGAACTCGCCGAAATCTCTAACGAGGTCGCGTCGATTCGCCTGATTAATAATTATTGGTCACAAATCACTTGGGCGTTTGAGCATTTTGTACGAGGTGGCCGCCACCTCGTAAATATGGTCACGAGGTGGCTGCGCCACCTCGTAACCTCGTAAGTCGGCGCCTATGGTCATGGGTACCAGTGTTACTATCAGGTCGTTGGTCTGACCCGGCCGGGAATCGAACCCACGACCTACCGATCAAGAAGCCGGATGCGTCACCATAACGTTATCTTCGGTGCTGTGTCAGTGATGTGTCGCGATAACAACACGTAGTCTATGTCACCGCTTGCCAATCAATGGTCCATGGCCCGTTGGTGAGTTATTTCAAGTGGGTCGAGAAGCATTTCAAAATTTGACAGTTTTCTATGTAATATTATATGTAGGGCAGTATTCTGATTCTTGTCACAGTGTTGGCCGCACAATTAAACTTGTGTTAAACGTGGGTCGCGAACTAAAAAAGGTTGAGAAGCACTGCACATGTGGTGAATTCTGTCTTATAAATAGAGTATAAAAACAAATCACAACATCTTCCGAACCGATAGCAATTGTGTCCATTGAAAGTAATTTAGAGGGCTGCTATACGTCCGGACTTCTCCGGATATGACCGGATATCAACGTTAAAATATGCATCCGGGATTTCTGTTTAAAAGTTCTCAATTATCAATGTAACCTATCGACCCACTATAGCCCAGGGGCGGGCAAAATACCGCCCGCAGGCCGGATACGGCCGACGACGGGATTTTGAGCGGCTCGCAGCAGTTTCCGGCTTACATGATAATGTGAACCACGGGTCTACATACATTTTTCACCATCAACTTTAACAAGGCAAATCTGCGTTCAAATCTAACCTACGTTCACGTGCATTCTTTACTAAGAATTTGTACGTCCATCATGCAGCCAGAGTTTAAAAAACTTGTGAAAATTTTGACGGACCACAGATGTCTCATCGACTTCAACAGCTATTGAAGCATGCTACATTACGTTAATAAATTCATTAAATACTTTTTTCTGTCTTCGTGCTATAGGTGGATAAATACGCTAATTAATGTTTCGATTCAGGAATACGGCCCGCTAAGAAATCATTTTCCCATATCCGGCCCGCCGACTGGATAAGTTGCCCACCTCTGCACTAGCGCAACCATCACCTAAATTGTGATGGATAGTCTCCGCTATATTTTATATACTTTACTGAAGTACTAAAATATGGACGGTTTAGGGTTTAACTGGGGCCTATGTTTTTAAAGACATCCTTGAATACTCATCGAAGCTTTCGTAATTTACCTCTATACATCATATAGGGGCTAGAGTTGTCATACACACAGAGGCATACTTCTAATTGAGTAGTGTTTTTGGAAATACCTCTACGTAAGTAGCATTAATAAAATTTCTCCAGATCTTGCATTTCCAAAAGGTTGCGTACCTCGAAATAGTACTTTACATTTATAAATTAGCATTATAATATGTTCATTTTGGACTCTCAGTATGCGTTAATATATGGTGTGATGGTAATCGCAGCCAGTATTCTTTTGTGGATAGAGCCTCTGCAAATGAACTTAGCTCAAAAAACCTTTACTTGGGTGGTTCCAAAGTAAGCAACATAATCATTTGAACAATACGTTGTATTCAGGAGTTGTATTCTCGATTGCTCACGTCACGAATCGATTGGCTCATGGTGCCGCCAAGCGCGAAAATGTAGGCTTGGTGCGAACCCCCGAAATGTTCAGGTTCGTGTGAACGCGAACCTTTTTGAAAGGTTTTGTGTGAACGCGAACGGGAGCCTATGATGTCATGTGACGTCATATTGGTAATTCTAATCATAAATTTCAGTGAAGTGATATACAGGGTTGTAATGACTCGAGTCTGGCTCGAGTCACGAATTTTTGTTGGCTCGACTTGACTCGAGTCATTTTATTGAAAAGGGAAAATGACTCGACTCGACTCGAGTCAATATTTGGATTGGCTCGACTTGTACTCGAGTCATTACGCATGACTCGACCCAAGTCATTGACTCGGCATATTTTTTATGACTTGAAGATGAAGAAATTTGAATCGTACTGGCTAGATCAGGGGTCACCAACCTTTTTGCAACCGAGGGCTACTTTTGCGTAATGATTGAAGCGGCGGGCTACTATTTACTCCCGCCGTTTACCCATATCACACTGAATTTCCGCTTTGATATTCATAGCACTGGGCAGGACTGGACATCGTGTTATCTGTTTCTATAGCAGTCAGTGGGAAGCCTGGCATGTGCGCTGTACTCTGGTATTTAACATGACACTGCAATTCTGAGTGAGTGTTCCGGATGTGAATTAATTAAGCGTGTTTTGTGTTTGTTTTTGATGAAGTTCATGTCTCAAAAGGCTGATTCACAACGATAAGTTGAACCATAGACGCTTGCAACCTTCATAGCTGCTGCGCAATGCGCATACACCACTGTACTTTTCCGTATCAACAATGCACCAAACGTTTGCTGTAGACTGAGGTGGGGGTCATTTTGCAGTGTTACAATTTCTATCTCCGACTGTTCAGCTTCCATAAATGACAATATTTCATTATACCGGACAGCAGCAACGATTACGGAAAGTTAGAAACATGGTATATTAAGCTGCGTTGAGTGTAACAGTTTAAACAAGCTGTGCCAAAAGATGCAATACGTAATGGGTATACATACAGATATTGAAAATCTGCTAGTACTTCACGGCTACCTGACTCCGAATAGTAATATTGTTTACTACTTTGGCATTGTCCTGGTCGTTGAGCTATCGTAACGGAACCCTCACCATTTCAAGAAGACCGTGGACGGTATTCCGTCATGTCGCCTGTATAGGCTAAGCGCCGTATCTTTTATTTCTGGTGATTCTATCACATACATCTATATATTACTAACTGTAATTGAAGATATTTTCAAGTGTTTGTATATGTAAGTTACATGTTAGTGTGTTTTAAACAAGAATAGCTGAATCAATCAATCTATATATTAAAAAGCTCACTGGTAATAATCTGACGAATATTGGTGAATGCTGCTATTTCACCTATTTTTAGAATGGGCTCGCGGGCTACTCATCTAATCCTCGCGGGCTACCTGGTGCCCGCGGGCACCGGGTTGGTGACCCCTGGGCTAGATCAACGCATATGACGAATTCTGCCGATATCGGTATTTGTCGCCACTGCTTTCGCTGCACTCGTCTGATATCAGATATGCTGCCGTAAAAACAACAGGCAATGGCACATATAGTAGCAATGCATTGTACAAAATCATCCTGTGATGAAGAGGTAATAGTTCCTCCGCAATCAAAGTAGTCGAGACTTTTCAATTACACAAGCAAACAATCGAAGCAAAGTTCAATTAGAGGCAATGAAATGACTCAGATGGTCAAGAACTTGGAAGAGACTGATAAGCTCGTGTGTAGAATTGAAGGCGATGATTCTTTGCATTATTGGGCGACCAGAAATAATGAGTATCCAATGCTCTTCAATGTGGTTCAAAAATGCTTGTCAATTCCTGTATCTAGTGCATCAGTGGAACGTGCATTCAGTCGATGTGGATTTATTCTAAGGCCATGTCGTTTTAGCATGTCTGAGGATCTCCTTTCCACTTTAGTATTTTTGAATTATTATTCATCATTGATTTGATCTGCTGCCAGTGAAAACACACAATACACTCCGTCCATTTGACGTTTTGTTAGGCATGTGCTGTGCATTGTGCACGTGAGTAATAATGAATGGCTAATGTTGTGAATGTTTGTACAATAGGGTTGTGCAAAAATAACTTATTTATTTTACTGGGTGGCTAATTGGTAAAGGTGTTATGTTGCATAAAACGAACACTGAATCTGGCTTAATTTTGAAAAGTAGAATCAATGATATGAGAGCAAAAAATTTTATATTTGAAAATAAAGGGAGTGGTTTTGGTGAGAAATTATTTCATATAAGCCGACTATTTTTTCATATCCAAAATATTCCACTCAAATAAATTCGCTTTTTTCAGTTGGAATTGAGCCAAATGTGCTATGAATCATATTTTTACACGATATAACAATATCCTGAGGTGGTCGGTAAAATTCGAAAATCTCTATTTGTAGTTAATCCAAAATTTTCTCTCATATCAGTAACGCTCCGGCGTCTATTTCGGGAGCTGAGCAGGAAAGCTGACTTTTTTTTAGTCAAATACCTGATAATTTGAAAGAAAAACTGTACGTCTACATAAACATGCATCTGTTGATTCTCTATCAGCTGGTATTTAGACGTGAATTCGTTGGTTCTATATCAGATAGGATATAGAATGAATTCGTTCGTGAATCGAATGAATTCGTTGATTCTCTATAAGCTAATTCAGGATTGAAAACGTGAGTTGAACATGACTTGGACTCGACTCGAGTCATAACGCTATGACTCGGACTTGAGCCTTTAAACGGTGACTTGGACTCGGACTCAACTCGGTGATGAATTGAAAATGACTCGACTTGACTCGAGTCAAAACCACAAAAGTAAGATTGACTCGTGACTCGGAACAATGTGACTTGGTTACAACCCTGGTGATATACAAGATAGCCTACCTATTAGCGACGACTAAAGCCGCATTATGCCACAATGCTGATGTACACGTTGACTTTTATAAATAAATGTATCAACTGGAGTAATCAAATGCTATAATATTCACATAACATCAATATTTTCCGTCTCTTCGCCAACAATTCGACGAGAACTTGCAAGGGAACATAAGGTTACGCCTCAACCGGACAATGTATTCGGCGTCTGGGTATTGCTATGCATGGATATTGAGCTGAGTGTAAAACAGGTTTCTATACTTGCTACCGATATCACCCATAAACAAGTTATACAGTAGACAACGATGTATTCTTAGTCGATATTATAGTTTGTTGATTTAGAATGAAAATGACGACTCCTTGGTAATGACTTTCAATCATGCCTTATACTTCAATTTGACATGAGTCGTCACTTGACTTGATTTGACTCGATTCACGCCCACATATCGAGTGACGTGATTTGTCTCGAGTCAAAGTGTACAGTACAATCACTCGACATGACTTGTGATTCGTTTCTAGTGAATTGGCATCAACTGTTTAACTTCGTTTTTCACCGAATGCAAGCTAACGATACGATTGGAGGTATTTATGAAGCGAGATGTTTCCCGTAGTTAAGAAACATATTAAAGATCTGGTTGAGTTACGAATTTATGACGAGGTCAAAAGAGTGTTGGATAATGCCCACAGACGGCTTCGCGCTGTCTCTTAGAAAAGATCAAGTCAATCATTTTGATTACCACTGATCTAGGCTATACAAACATTGCTTCAAAATCATTTTAACTGGTCTATATAAACTTGACATATCCACACTAGAAGGTCGACTAAATACTGTTCAGCCACTCTGCTGATGGCGCTGAATAATGCTAAGTATTGGAGCTTCGTAAGATATTTCGATCAACCAAGATCTTTAAAAGCTGTTGTAAACCACACAATACAATGTCCTATTTAATTGTTGGACATAATAGTTGTGCACCAGATCGAAATACATACACACAATACACTGTTCAGACTGCAATTATAAGAGTTCACATCAATATATATAATAATTGGTAAAGAATACCAGATCTAAGGTTCAGTAACTAATGTTTTCTAAGCATTGAGGATATGTCAGATATATCTAGAGGAAAGTCTTTATATATAAAAATAAAACGAAAGGTATATATAGCCTATATAATTACTTCAATGAGCTGATAGCAGATGACATCGATAAAATTTGGATCTTGGTATCTTTCACGATACAAATAGTTATACTTTCTATAATATTGATAATATTCATTGGTTTCACATTATGATGTTTCAACAAAATGCAGTAAGTGGAGTATATATGTGGTTGAATGTGGTGACACATCAATTGTTACACCACCATCCATCGATTGGAATAATATTGCATACATTTAAAAACCGCACGATAGCATACATATCTCTGACTCGAAAGCTTTTATTTATTCATTCAACACATCAGCCAGGATCATTCCGTCAATAGCGTCGTCAATAGTAAATCACGACCACTGTAATTAATACGTTGACGGGGGTGTTTAATGTATTTATGTATATTTCCAGACGAAATTATGACTACCCGCTATATTCGATTTATGAAATTTCGATAAAGCAATTTTCGAGGGAGCAATAAAACATCTTCTACTATGCGTTCTACTGAAATTAAGATATGCCGTTTGGGTGATGAAGGATCACAGCCGCCTCCAATGAAAATGTATCTACATTTGTAAAAGAACAAGAAACCAAGCTAACATAACATCAATCATGATATCGCCGTCAATTCGTTGAATTCTGCCACACATCACAAATCGAGAATATCAAACAAACATCGGAGCCGAGAAAGTGTGTCTGTGACAAGCCTAGTCCCAAACAATAATTAGTCCATGTCTACATGCTCGAAATTGTTGTTGATTTCCACAACTTCGTAGAATCTCTTTCCTCTCCTTATTTGGTAATGATTTTTGATTTCGATGTCTTTGTTATCTTTGTAATATTCTTGAATTAGCGAATCACAATGATTGGAGGATTCTCGCCCGTAATCTGCAGTATACGTGTCTACAAATGAAAAGTCTCATTATACTCCGACGCCATTAGCAACGACAGTGACTAATGGTTAGCCAAATTATAGACCTATCGTAAAAGAACTAATTTTTCATTAGAACAAGGACAATATGTTTCGGTCGCTGAATGTTCAAACAAACATGCAGGATTGCGATTAAAATAGGACGGCTAACATTTGGTATGCATGGCAAATACATCGCTTTATTGATATATCTGTTATATATTTTCCATCCAAACCTAAATCGCAATTTTGGATATGAATATTACCTTCTTACGTAGCCCGCGGGTGAATATTGCTAGTGCGACAAGAAACAAGTGAATCAGCTGCTTATTTGGTTATATATACTTGTAATTCGAACTCTAAAGCGTCAGCGCTTCAACAACCCCGATGAGATGAGCCTGACATGGCGATAATGTTTACCAAATTGCAAGTCATCAGTAACTGGTGGGTCGTGTTGAGATTTACTTTCTGAAATAGGGTCGCAAGGGACCATGACAAGCATGAACAATATACGCCGGTCGTCATCGATTAGAATGAGGTTGGAAGCCACTGCACTCGAAGTTACATACCGATATGATTATGCAAATCTTATCCAGTTGGAGTTTTTCAATGTCAATGAGTATCCGACTTCATGAAACGTTTTCGTTGATTTTTAACCGAATTTATTTTTTAATTCACAGTCAATTTATATTTCCAAATATGACCGTTACGTAATTACCATAGCTTCAATACTGCAACACTATGGTCCTAAATCAAAAGTACCAATCGATATAAACAGTAAATCTGGTCGAACTATATTCATCAAAAGTCCCTCAAGATGAATTTCAGATTTTGTCCAAACTTTTTGCTTAGAAATGAACAATGAACACTTATAACTAAGGCGATTATTTTTAACCCAAAGAACGGAACATTCTGAACTAAAAATGGAAATTCTGCCATTTTTGACACTGAAAAACTAAATTTTGCCCTCATGTTTTTACATTTGGCATTATTGCTCTTACTTTCGAAATGTTTGTACTATTCTAGATTGCTGGTTAGAATAACCCGTTCATACAAAGTAGCTGGGCAAGAATAGACAAAAAAACGTTCAGCAGCAGCAATTGTTGACAGCATTAAAGTTCAGTGCATACTGCAGGATTGCAGGGTTGTAATGACTCGAGTCATGACTCGACTCCAGTCAGACTCGAGTCGCGATTCTTTGGTGACTCGGCTTGACTCGAGTCATTTTCCGAAAAATGAAGACTCGACTCGAGTCAAATTGTGTATTTACTCGACTTGTACTCGAAATATTGCGCGTGCGCATGACTCGGACCAATTCATATGAGTCGAGACTTGTCTACCAAGACGCAGGCATTTCATTGCACATTCAAAAACTACTAAAGTATAATCCCACTATTATTATTTCGTATCAATACTGATACTTGAAAATGCTACCAGAAACTATTAAAAGTGAGGAAGATGAGTATATTATGAATGCTAAGCATTCGATATCACAGACCAGAGTTGTGATAAGTGGGTTTCACATGACATTAACTCAGAACGGAACAGTCAACACAATGACTCAGACTCGACACTGATCTTCGTGAACTGGACTAGGACTTGACTCGGTTATGAATTGAAAATGACTCGACTTCACTCGAGTCAAAACTATAAAAGTGAGATTGACTTGTGACTAGAACCCTTGTGACTTGGTTACGACCCTGTTTGAGTGCTAGTTACTCACGTGTTGCTTCGTGCCGATAATTTTAGACCGCAACTAAAACCTGAGTTTTGTTAACATCTAGCGGTCGATCATTACATTGATAACCGCTGTGCTATAACCAAGAACAAATATCCGCCACGCTGTCACGTTTCTCATTCTGACTTAAGCTTTTTGAGTGAGCTTGTAAAAACTTCGGATCAAGCAGAACTTTCACTTGTTTTTGAGTGTGTCGATTATAATGTCATGTTAGCTTATTTATTTCGTCGGATGATTTATTATTTACAATGAGTAGACAATGTGCCATCTACAAAAGTGTAGACGTATAAAGTAGGCTACAGGGTGTAAAATGTCAAATAATAAGTTCACCGACAGTTACCTCTGTGACACCAACGAAACGCAGTGTGCGAAAATATTTCGACTTTCTACTACACAATTTTGACGAGTTGTGAATTAACCCTACAATTTTGACAAAACTGACTTCATTTCCATTGTCAAAAAATAATCGACCTACCTATAACTTATTACTAATTTCTACCTTGAAATGTAATAAAGGTCAAACCTCCGAATCACTGCGCCGAACCGCGTCTTTCAGTCTCAGAATCCCTTCATGGTCGATTTTCCAATTGCAAATATACAGTTGTAAAGCAAATGTCATCAAGTCGCAGAGAGCTGATACATCATCGTGATTAGCGACAGAATATGTCTCAGCAATTGTGAGGTCTCGAAGCTGGAACACACAAGCATTTACATTGAAAGTTCCGGAATCTGCATTACTTCATAATTTATGTGCAATCTTGGTATATAAAACATTTCTTTGTTGTAAGGTAAATTTGACGTTGTATTATTGATAATTGTAATTGTACTGATTAGGCGAAACAGGACTATAAAATTATAAGTTGGAGGTGGTACGTACAGTTGTACCGACATTTCCAAGATATCTACAGTCAGCAACTATGTCTTGAATATATTTGCTTTATTGTTTATTGAACAATCTCTGGTGCTTATTGCCTATTCGGATCATTTGCACCACGATAATGAATGTTGTAATATTTATCATATTCATGCTTTAGGTACGATTTATAGACGACGTTCAGTCACGCATCCATTCATCACTCCCCCCTCTCAATCATTTTGACTATTATTATTATTATTATTATTATTACACACAACAACAGTGGCGCTTATCGCCTGTGAAGGCCTTGTGCGCCACGACAGTGCATTTAGTACAGTTCAGTATATTTGCTTTCGGTCTTTTGCACTTCTTTTCATGCTCGCGCACTCCCACACTTTCATACATTTATTCTTGCTTTCCTTGCGTTCACTTCGGGTCTCTGCTGCCTTCTTTGGAGCTCGGCTCACTCTGCCTCTGGGCTTTTTATCAATGCACTGCGTTAGCAGCGGGATCGGCGATGAGTAGCCCAGATAAACCTCCGACACATAGAAACATGGTAGAGTTCATTTTGACTACTGATGTAGCCTATACGGCCGCATTCCAGGGCATAGTCGTAATGAACTATGGCTGAACGCCAAAACCCATGTTAAAGTGGCCATGGACATTTCCGGTGAACTCCGGACTAAGCTAACTATTCATATAGGCTTACTATACGCAGCAGAGTCGCGAGTGGTGACTGGCCAAGTTATGGGAGTGCTCATAGTCGCGCGAAGCGTGAAAATATTTTCAGTTTCACTAATGAATTTCGTCAATAATCTTAGTAGTTTTATATATCACTATCAAACTGTTATCCTTTATTAGCCCATGTGATCAGATTCACTGATAAAGTTGATGAAGAGAGTGTTTTCTAAAATTTAAGGCAAGTTATAAATCATGATGCGTCTTCGGGTGGGCCAATTGTTATTAGTCACTTTGTGCCGTTATTTCTTGACCTCCCATCAGGATTGTGGGTATAGTTAGGAGCACACGATTGCGAGTTTGTATTTCAACATGGGGCGCATTATTTTCCTCTGCTGTTCGAATATGTACTGTGGGCGCTGATTGGAAGGGCGCCACTATGTATTAAAATTCAAAAATTAGGACACATTGAATCGCGCGCAGCGCGAAGAAAATTTCAAGATAAGTTAAAATCTCTCAGGAAATCGGAAGTCAATTCGTAAATTCAAATTGCATTCGACGGCCGCCAGCACATGCTTATTGAATTACGTGTCCATGTCCACGGCCGCACAAATTTCCTTCAACGACCGCAGGTTGGTCACCCCTGACCTATAGATATAGTGTATTTCGCTCTTTATGTTGTGTGATTGTGGGCCAAGCCCGCAGCAGAGAGTCACTAAATATTCACAAACGGAAAGCTAGATATTTCGAGCAAACTTCTGTAACGAAGCAAGTAAAATTTTTGAGATTGTCAAGGTGCATGTTCTTTTAGTATTGATTTTTTTTCTTCAAATTGTGCCAGCGCCCTGCATAGAGTGGCCCGCAGTTGAAATGCGATAAATTTCAACCAACGATGTTATAATGAAGTGAAAATTGTAATACATGAAAAAGGTTCATAGTGCAGAACCTACCAAGGTTCGTTTGTGAACTTGAACCTATGAATTTCTGACGCGCACACACAGAACGCGAACTTGAACCTCACGTTCACACCATCCCTAATATGCAGTACGGTCAGCGATGAGGAGTCCAAATAAGCCTCTGACACATACAAACATGGCAGAGCCGACACACCAATCAGCAGCCATAGGTGTCGTGCCAGTGTATTGCTTAGCACACTGCGCCAGTCGCTTTAATTGAGCAGCTCTCTGTTATATTGTGCCAGGGTTATAATAACCCGGGTGACGATTTGATTAGTCGACCTGGCTCGAGTCAATTTGTGTCAAGTTATATGACTCGAGACTATAAGAATAACCAAGACAGACAGTCTATTATAACTTTGACAAAATTAGTGAAGTCCCCACATTACTGGCATTCCGTCGATCATCCCTGATATACGTGGAAAATGGGGCCAGAAACTGTTGAGACTTGATAAAATTGCTCTATTTTGAATTCGGGCCATTGTATATCACTCGATCAGATTTGAAAAATGTAGATTGAATAGGATTGAACTAAAAAGTGAATAACGTTGAGCAAAATGAAAAAATGACCCTAGTTTAGATATATTCGTAATGTATCAATCCCATTGTGTGTAATGATTGACATACCCCGTCAAAGTATAAAAGACTGGTCAAAATGAAAATGTAGCAGCTGTGTTCAATACGGCCCCTAATACATTTCTCTTAGTGATGATCGTGTCGTTAACTTTCTATCTTGTGTCTGTCGTTGTCTGCTTCGCCGTACTTCAGTATAGAATCGTTGATCATCGACTACGGAAGTTATTGTTGTTGTTGTATGTGGGTTTGGCGTCTATGGGGCTTTGACCACAATAGTCTTGTGCACCAGACAACTTCGAAAATTATATATCCGAGCAATCAGATTGATCGGGTGACTAATACGAATTCAATAACAAGCTGGATTGTGTATGGACTGAATATTATTGGGCCTGTACTGTCGTGTCGACATGGTTCAGTCTGGTCGTTGTCTTCTTGCCGACCGCGTATACTTCATTAATTTGGTGTATCATCATCAGTTATTTAAAATTATAAACTGAACCGGCTGTCACAGTAATGGTCTTTTTTTTTTGGGGGGGGGGGGCAACTTTGGCACCTATGTTGGTGGTCCACTTGACGTTTTTATGCACATAAGAGCGTGGCATAAACAAGCAATTGATGACACTTACTAGGACTTGACTCTCCCGGCAGCCCGCTCCGAAACATTGTAGATCCTGCTTTGACAAATTACAGTCATTTAACTGCATGCTCTGGCAATTCGTGACTTTCAAAACCTCTGTAACCTCACAATATGCATCCGGCGGCATGTCAGGATCTGATATGAACAACTGAGCAAGCTGCATGATAAAATATTTCACAATTACAATGTTGCAATCTTCATTTTATCTTTTCGTGACCAAAAACACCGTTCCATATACGATATTTTGAGTATGGAATGAGAATATAGTAAGTATGGCGTTGCAATAGAAATGGAGAATACAGATCAACGCCAGAAGTTAAAATACAAACATTTTTTATTCCGCTCGGTGAAGATTAATCTATTTGTCTGACTTTCCGCAGGACACAGTATAGTTTGATATCGGCTTGGCCATATTCTGTACTTACCTCACTACTTCTATACATACTTACGAATAGATAGAGTAGCCACATTATTCCATACCGTATATGTTACATTTCCCATACTTCCTAGGTTTCCCATATTTTGAATACAATTTTGCTTTCGATGGTTCGAAATTGTCAAGTATTTACATTCGAATTGTTTTGGCTGAAATTAGCCATTCAACGGTCGCGAAGCATCAATATTAACAGTAATGTTCCATTTTCTGCTGGGTGATAGGAGTGCAATTCTGAGCGCGCACTCAATTAACGAATTCATCAGTGCTATATGTTTCCGAAATCGTACTGCGGTGTGCATACGGTATCGAAATTCACTCGCGACTTCCTTTCTTTTTTTGCTCCGCTCTTTCGCTAGCGAGGTTTGTTTTTGTTTTGTGGTATTCATGGTGTTTGTCGACTACTATGGTCATTTGCACCAGGTCGATATATTTTGTTCCGTAACACCCGACTTCTAGCACGGCCCACGTCTAGGCTTTTCGTAAGACACTGCTTAGGCAGATGAGAAGGCGAGGAGGAGCCTAGATAAACCCCCAACAGCGCTAGCGAGGTCGTTAGCGAGGTCGCTAGTGGAGTCGCTTCCGACGCGTTTCACTCGCTACTTCCCTTGTCGCACGACTGAATACATCACAGCCGAGAAAAAAAAATCATTGTGAAATATGGATCAGTTGTTCCGAGACCTTCGCCGTGTACATGGACCTAAGTAGATAATACATTTCAGCATATAGAACTGTACGGTGTTCGTAATAGCAAAAACGAATCTTATAATATTCAAATAGGTGCAAATCTCGGCTCTAGCACCATTTTACCGCTCCTTACCAGCGACATTTGTTGTACTGTTTAGTGAGGCAGGCATATATTGCTATCAATTTTATTAAACTCTCTGCTCACGCAATCAGATCGCTGAGTCTGGTGTCTTGGAAAATGTAAGGCTCGTAAATAATTATTAATCCTATTCGGCGGACCCGTTGGTATAACGACTTCGTTATGTGTTATTATTTCGTGGCCTCCTGTCTGCTATGTCAAAAGATATTTAAATAGCCCAAACGTATTAAAGTAAAAGATGCACACAGTTTCCAATTGGCATTTCTTCACTATAGCAAATTCAACATATTTGTATATTTATCGAAGTTTTCGACGCCGACGCTGAAATACCCATTTCTATAAGTCATGCGTATTTTTTCTTGGGGGAAGGATATCCAATAATCAGGATATCTGGTAACGTCAAATTGCGCCAAGCACAAAAAAATTTTGAAAGAGTTGTATAAGTTTTTAAATATTACTCTAATTTATATTAAGGTACGATATAATTTTAGGGATTCTTCGAGCTCGCCCCGAAGAGATTCCAAAATGCCATGAAAAAACTATCAATGATATAACCAACATATGTATGTTATGAAGGGATCAAGGCTACCACTGGATATTTTATCACGCCGTTCTTCCGATTTGATCATCGTGGTGACTTCATCCATCGAGCATGTGTTGTGTCCCGCAAATCTCTCCTAAACTGACCACCTAGCCAATACAGTAGGCGCTATTAACTGCTGAAATATGTGTTCATTTATTGAATACAAATGCCATTACCACTGCCTGTAAAAGTATTGCCTCTACAATTAGCTGTTATCAATGCCTTGAACCACTGTTCCCTCTAGGCCGCGCTTTGCTTTTAAAGTCAACGCGCACAGAAAAACGTGTCGTTACGCACTGTTGTCCAAGGGACCGCGCAGTGAGCTGGTGAGTGATAATTGAAAGGGGACATTACCTTGGACTGTGTATATATAGCATTTAGTTCTTGTTTTCAACTTCTACCGTATGATCCGGTTGGATAACATTGTATGGCAGAATATATTTTCGAATGATGTCAAAATAAGTCAAGTGTGCTAGCCCATCGCTAAAGCCGTAGCGGTGCAGTTTCTCGCACGAGAAAAACGTGCTCAAATAACCGATTCCACCCCATCATTATGTAACACTCGTCTTGGTGAAAAAGAGACATTTCCACGAGTGGCGTCACGAGTGAACATTGCGTCCGTGTGGCCACCGCTTAAGGGCGTTTCGTTACAGCGCACCTGAATTTGTTGGTTCCGACATCCGCGCCATAATCCACGCAACTTCGTTTTGTTGAGACAACATCTAGACAGCTGCAACGTCTGGCAATGTACCAGCTTCAGAACATCAGCAAGGAGCTGGTATTCATCTTCGTTCATCCATTCGTCAAATATTACCAGTGTCTGTAACTAAAAGGACAAAAAGTTGAACATACCTATGTACCCAGGTAGTGATACGCTAACTAAATAAAACTCTTCACGCCTAGTACATGGATGTGACTTGATAGCAAATCTCTGGCAGAAGTCAGTGATCACAAAGGGTGATTTTTTATTCTTAAAAACGGAATATTTTGACCTTAAAAATCTTCATTTTTTCAAAAAGTTTGAGCTCACGTAAGCAAATTTAGTGTTTTCGCGCAAATGGGTAGAATGGTAGTAGCCTCCTTATCTTCATTTTTGCTTGGAAAGTGTCTGTCATTACTACGTAGCTTGCCTAGAATAGAGAAAGAACGTTTAACAACAGCAGTTATTGGCTGGAAACACTGAATTGGCACATCTTGTTGCTTCATTCTGACAATGTTGTCTATATCACAAGTTTTCATCGTGCGCTTCTTGATATAAGAACCATGCAATGCCTGCATAGTCTTGCTTGAGTTGGGATATTCCGGTACGGTGAGCATAACACGATATCAACCTATTTGATTCATTTGACCGTTTATGATCCACAATGAGCAGACAATGGGCCGTCTACAACGGTGGGCCTATGAAGTAGGCTATAAGCTGTAAAATGTCAAATGATAAGTTCACCGACAGTGTAAAATATACGATACAAAGGAAATGCAGGCTGCAAAGACTTTTTGACTTTGTACAAAATTTTGAATTTTTTTTTGACCGAACGCTGCAATTTCAACTTATTTTGACATGTATAAAAATAGCCCTCGTGATCACTGATCTGCCGTCTTCCCGGTTTCTCGCGCGAACAAATCTATTATTAGCGATGAGGTTGGATATGCGTTAGTTTCGTTTCACTATCCGGCCCAGTTGTAGGCTACTTATGTCCTATGATGGAAGTATATGCGAAGGATACATTCACTAGGGATGATGCCAACTTCTGAAAGATTCTGTTTGAAAGCGATCATCATCTTTTTTTTCTCCCTCTCTCTCCCTCTTCGGTGTGAATCCAACTAAATCATTCAACAATCAATCAATGATCGATGTTTTACCGGGAAACTAAATTATCAACAATTTTTTCAGAAAAGCCTATTTGACTTACATCTACGCTCATGCGCCGCTTATGAACAAATGCGCACCAATCCACACCGAATCTCAAAATCACCAGCTTCGCGATATCATATTAGACATCCATAGCTAATTAAATCGCTGGTATCGTCATGACTCATGATATGTAAGTTAGGATTTCTATATCGGTATGTTGTTGTTTGCCAACTTCCACACCTTGTTTGTATAGTTAGTAGACGAATTGTGGTGTATTTGAGGTTGGGTTTGAAATGGGATCGTTCAGAATTTTTTTAAATATGAAAGATGTCGCATTGTGGTTAATATTTAAGGATTTGAGAATGGGACAGAAGAAAGGTGATATATGCATAAAAATCGCTGTTTCAACTTAATCAGCGACATGGTTTCAGAAATATCCCGAGTCATACGTTATGCCGCACTTGTATATTTTGAATGCGGCATCCGCGCAATATTCCATCCAATTTACTCCTGGTGAGACGGCATCCTTGCAGCACTAATTCATCGCAGTCGGACTCCTTCATGATGTGAGTTAGCATTTCATATCCATCTTCCTCCATAAACTCGTCTATGATAGTGATGTTTGGCAGCTGAAACGATAGAATAATCCTTATCAATTAGTAGTACCTAACATAATGTCAGTTATTAGGGATCACCTGCACGATGGCCGTATATTTCGAATATGACCACGAATGGTTCTTAATTTGGTACTTTACCTTCGTTCAACAGAAACTGTAATTCATGGAATGGGATGTTATATTTCTTGATAATGTGCAACGACAAATCTGTTATATGTTATGCTGTCAGTTGGAGTTGGAAGATGGTCTACACGTCTACAGTAATGGAATTATGCCAGCAATAATTTAAGATTAAAAAGGAATGGGGAACGGGTATATTATGCAAGCAAGGACCGATCAGTGGCATCAGCTGTTATCAAGATGGGTGTATATGTGTTAATAATCCGATTCAAACACAGGCATCTTTAATTCTCAGGATAAAACCGGATTGTCACTACCAGTGTTGGGATGACTCGAGTCAGACTCGAGTCAAATTTTTCGTATGACTTGACTTGACTCGAGTTACTTTGCAAAAATGACTTGACTTGACTTGACTCGGGCTTCAGAAATGCGGATTGACTCGTGACTCGGAGCTAAATTCACGAGTCAATTTCAAGTCCTCAATAAGTAAACGGTCTCGACCAAATCCCTGTATCATGTGTATATTCGGATCATTGGCGATACGCCGGTGACACTTGTGAGAGCAACTAGTCATTCAATTACTGTACGTTTCACTGGTCCTCCATTGTTACATCACAAATATATTGGCCGCAAACGAAATGATCACAGCTTACGTTGCCGTATAGTAGTAAGTAGATTAATAGCAACGTATCCCTGTTTCTTAAATGGTTCAGTGCTTACATTGCGCAGTGGTCACCTTTACCAACCATCTTGTATGATTTAAATAGAATGAATATAGTTCATGCATTAATTCTCACGGATGTAAAGCTGGGTAGTGTATTGTACCACATCAATTTGTTTGAACTTCTCGAGGCTTCGTATTCGAATCTCTATTTTGGCTGATAATAACATTAATAACATAGTGTAGCATGTAACTATACAGTTACTCACGTATTTTCTTACTACTTTGTTCTACGTGTGCGTGTGCGATACAATGCAATTTTACATGTCTATTGAACATTATATTCTTTATTTTATTCAAGATAAATGGCTAATTAATCGTCTTTCTCACAGCTGGCAAAATGTTATGACTTTGAATCATCACTCTTACTTCGAAAATTCAATTTGACTTGAATTGTGACTTGACTCGTGACTTGACTTGACTTGACTCGACTTGAATCGTGTCACCTCCAAAAATCGAGTTACTTGACTTGACTTGAGTCACCTTCGAAAATCGATTGACTTGACTTGACTCGAGTCAAAATCTGCAATGACTCGAGATGACTCGTGACTCGAAGGTAGTGACTTGATCCCAACACTGCTTAATACACGCGGTTACATATCGTCCAAACTGTGACCCAGTCAACGTTACCTTGGTATCGTGATTTTGACAGCCGTGCAATAATCCTTGCAACTTTATCTTTGTGAGGCCGTTTTGTTGTATCGCTAACTCCTTGCATTCTGAGAGGTTCGCAATGTGAGCGATTACTTCGTACCCATCTTCATTCATCGACTCGTCAATGACGCTAAGTATATTCAGCTAAAATGGTCGGATCGTTGTTTTAGTATTCAAGCATTTTTTTCGATTCACGCCGCGTTCCAGCTCGATGTAGATTGAGGTCGTTAATCGCGACAAACACCCAATTGATCTCTAGATCAGAGGTCTCAAACTCAAATGAGCTCGTGGGCCCATTTCCTTGTTTTTGATGACGCCGCGGGCCGCAGCATCATAAATAGGGATATTAAATGTATATTTTCCAAGTATGCCCTTTTTGAAGGGACCCTGCAGACATGTATTCCACAAACATCGTGGAAATGTAATTTACTATTCTATTATTCACGCTTGACACGGAAAAGGTCACATTTTCAAATGTTTGAATAAAATTGTTTTTGTGCCGGGCATAATGGGAAATGAATTATTTGATATCACTTGGGATCGTCCACCTGATCGAGCTTATTTACTAGCCTTATACTATCAGAGTTATTCCGCCTGTTTCACACTCAAAGCTCAATTGTATGCGTACTTATTTAGTTACTCATGTGTTCTTAAAACGAATCATTTCGTTGAGCAATCAATTTTATACTTGTTATGACAGGGGTTCCTAAAGTATGGGTCGCGAAGGGTATGAATTCGGGTCGCGACGGCACAAAGCGATTGCTGAATTTCATGAGAATGAAAATGTGCCGACCTTGGTATTACACAAATTGATTTGATGTTATATTAAGATTTGTCTGACAATACTTTCTCTGAAAAGGTCTAACTTACGCTGATTATACTCGGGCAGGGTAGAGGGAAGGAAAGAGCAAGGCCATATCTGCAAACACCAGATAATTTTAATTTGTATACGCATAATTTACAGAATATTCCTAGCATTGCTTAACGTCGACGAAGAGCATTGGGCTGCTTTAGTCTATCGGGGTGTGTAACGGTATTTCGAGGTCGCCTTTACCCCCGCGCCGAGACACATAAAACATATAGTTTTGGCCTACATAGCAGCTACGGCCAAAATGCGGTGCGAAAAACGCAGGATAAATGCGGTAAAACCTTGACCCAAAATGACCGTTGTTGATTGGCCAAAACATTCAGTATTTGAAATCGCGTGCGTCACGCATATTTCTTAAGAAAAGCATTGAATACAGCTGGTTGTCTGCACCTTCTCTAATTCACACATGCCCGTGAAGACGTAGAATACTGACATTAAAAATGAATTCATGTCGATGCATGAGGCTTGGATCGAGAGATCAGACAGACAGCACGATCCGTGAAAACAATCGTATAGGACAATTTCTCTTCCAAATCGTCGAACGTGGTTGTGGTGCGATGGTCTTGAAACTTCATCATCGTGGCTGTATATGAGTTTGAATGTGTGCTCAGGTGATGACTTGCGCTCGTTAAATGTCGCTGAATAATTAGTCTTTTGGTTGTTTGATTGATTGATTGTATATCTGGTTAGTTAGAGAACTCTGTGTTGGTGACGAATTTCGATTGAATACACCTTGTACGACATTGGTGCACCCTGCACATAGGAGGCAATTAATTTACAGATTTTACCCACCAATTTTCGATAGTGCATAGCCCCATGTTCACTCTTACCGTCCCTGTCTTCCCCCAGCGTCCCTCAATCACCCAATTTGTAAATATCGCGCACTTTGGAGACCACTGCGCTGTAGTATCGAATACCAATGCTATTTTCAAGTATTTCTAAGTATTTCCACTATTAAAATTGTCAAAAAAGCTATTTTCTAGCTTTGTACCACTTATTAGTTGTAAAACTAGATATAGATATCGGAGATAAATACCCGAATTCCATGTTTCCTCCAAGTGCGCGTAACAAGTCGATCATCATCCTTGGTGAGATTACAGTGATACATAAGCAGTTCGTCGCAATGAAATAGCGGTAAATGTTTCAGATACTCTGCCAGATTGCTTTCCGTCAAAGATGTATCGTGAATAGCCACAGTTTGGACCTGAGAAAGTGTTAGACCGGTCAAATTTTTGATTAGGATAGTGAATGGAAACCATCACTTGACTATGAAATCTTACCAAGGAAATAAATTGCAGCAGTGTAAAGTATACGTTTCTTTTCAAAAACATATTAGGGAAAAATGAAAATTGGCAACAATGGAAACCAAATTATGTTACAGCGTTTAGATAAACATGGTGCTAAATTTTGCTGTGAAATTCCGCATGTTCCGACAAAAAGCAAGTCAAGCAAACGAAGTGATGCGCGCATGGCGGGTACTTGCGGACTTTGAATCTAGCATGGTGTACACATTGCTGTGCATGTGCAAATGCAAATGTGAATGCAGTGCAGGCACTACAAGATTGTATTGTATATATTACTTGTAAAATATTCCTAATGAAAATGAATACTACCTAAATATTCCACTATATTCAATCATCTTATTGCCTTGATCAAACTAAAAAAGAAAAGAGATTGCTTGTTCATTGAACTGGCTGTCCCAGCTGATCACAATATAATGCAAAAATAATCAGAAAAACAGTCGAAATACGCAGACCTCAAAATGGAATGCGAGAAAATGTGGCGATGCAAAATAAACATTGTACCGATAGTCATTGGCGCTACAAGGGTCCTAAGCAAAAAAACTCATGAGACATATCCAAAAGATTCCGGGTAACTTTCGATTCGACATGATCCAAAAGATCACGTTAAAAAACACTTCAGCATAAATTCTGTGATTCGATCCTTCATTTTCAACCATCTCTACCTCTGCTCTGCTCTGCTCTGTAACCCTTGCTAATTCTTCATCTACCTACTGCAATGCTGTAATCTGACTTCTCCATGTATTACATAGGAATAACAATTTGACTGTATTACTGATATTTTAAAAATTTACTCCATATTGCCATTTTCATTTGGGGGCAGGTTGCTTCCCGGATTATGTTTGTATTTACCAGTTCTACTGTGAATATAAAGAATGTGATAATATTAATAATAAAGCCGATGGTCTCATGCAAAATCAGAGTGGCGTAGTGTTATAGACCTATCACAATTGATTTTGATCGGCCAACACATCCAAATCACGAGTGTTATTGTTATAAAAAAGTTTCAAGTCCCCATCAACCGCGCCGTTAATAACATTTAACTTCCTAGAGAGAATTTGTCAAGCATATCTATGTAACAGCTCGATGCATGTTTCATTTAGTATTTTGACAAAGTGGATGGTAATTGTGCACGGTGTCTTCGTAAATTGCTGTCGCGTGTTTTGTTTGTTTGTCTTGAGGTATTCATGGTGTATATCGACTACTATGATCATTTACACCAGGCCAATTTCGTAATCATCGACTCATCATGGGTTCTCAATATTTTCATTTACTTCCCAAGACGACAGGTGAGGCACTTCCTCACCTGCCTCATTGGACCGCACGTCACTGCTATGAACCAGAGGTGATGGAAGTGATCAACGTTTCTACTGAAGTAAAACAAGTAACGCCTCACATTTCTATTCAATTACAAGTAAATGTTGTAATTCTAAAGACCTGCCAAAACTTCTTCAAGTGGAGGAAGAAAACGATAGGTCCAAGAAGTACTTAAGCCAGCGTGTTCAAGTATGTTTAGTCGGCGGATGGGGTCGCATACTCTAAGCAGTTACTAGGAGGTGGCTACATACAAAATAACATTATGTGTCAATGAGACTTGCCATTGGTCGAATATTCAAAGTATTTTCAGTTACCGTTATTCAAAGGCTATTTCACGCAGTTCTGATGGCAATTCAACTCGTGACAGTGGTGCAATTTCATGCCTAAACTACTTGCTACTTGTCGAAAAAGAAATTGCAAAGTAACTAGAGTATCCAAATATCTGTTCGGCCAGAAAAAGGAAGTAGTCAGAAAAACATTTGAATGAGTAATGTAAGCAGGCAAAATCTACTTGAGTACCCAAAAAGTAATTTTAATCGACACATATATATCATCTCAAAAACGTTTCGTGATAGGACAAAAATTATGACAAATTCGGATTCAGCGACCCCAAATTAGGTAAATGTGACCAAAGGAAATCCTGGCGCAAAAGTAGCGCAGACCAGTGTAATCGAGCAACTGTGGGGTTCGTAAGTAGAAGGCAAAGGGTTCACTGTTCTGTTCATATAGGTCAGAACTGACTCGCCTGCTGTGACTATATAGTCAGTAAATACTTGAAATGTAACATTTGACATTATGTATCTGTATCGCGACGTAAACTAGGCAATCTCATGACATCAGCGTTCTCTAACTATTTACGTGCGCTATGTTGTTATTACCTTGAATATCCTGGCATATGAGCGAATGTGGACGAAGTGTTCAATGACTGGAGGCTCCAAATAGAAATGATCGCAGTATACTACTTGAAGAGGTGATAGCCGTTCTGTCATCTTAGCTAGCAAAATATGACCGTTCAATGGGCCAGGTTGATTCATTATGATATTATCAACTTTCTGGTTGATCTGCTGAATCGTCTCATCTCCGCATTCGTTCAATATCATGATGGTCTCCATATTTCGTATGGTGGCATTTTCGATCAAGCTATGAAGGTGTTCCATTAAAATCTTCCGACACTCCAGGATAGATGTTTTTCTATCTGTTAAAAATATTTCGCGATCATTTTATTACTACTATTTGACTGATATCATGTCAGCATATCATTATCAGTAGGGCTGTGGGAAAAACGATTCGAGTAGTGGAATCCGTGTCTATTATTGCTTTTACAACAGTGCAACTGTTATTCGGTACTGAAATTTCGCTTTACGCTTCCTGCCGCTATGAATTATCTTTTCAAAGAGAATGGTCGGTCCCATAATTCCACCACATACGTTCACACAACATATGGCAAAAGTCTACATACAATATTTCCTTGTAGCAGCGTTGTCACGATGTGCTATGTTATAGTTATGGTAGACTCGACTTTTATTCTGATCAAGATGAGCTGATTATAACGTATTTTAAGATACGTATATCGTCCATCGATAATTACCGTATCAGTATGACGTCATAATGATTGATACTCTAACACAGTGGTTCTTAACCTTTTTTCTTCCAGCGCCCTCTTTCAAAAATTATCGTGCTCCAGCGCCCCCCAACTTCATATTGTAAGGAATGTAATAAAGACAATGAGTAAGAGGGGGGGGCCGTAACAGCACTTCGTCAACCCCCCTAAAAACGATTGCCTTGCGCACCCATAGCGTGATAAACCGAACTTCTGAGAGCTTCGCCCCCACGAACCCCATATCGTGATTTTGATGGACAGCAAAGTTTGTGTGGCCTGATCGCCCTAGGTACCAAAATTTTCCATAATGCATGAATGAATAGGTGGTAATTACATATATAAGTCGCTATAAACTTTTTATCCTCTCAGCCCACGTAATCAGATTTACCAGTAGCACTGAGTGAGCTGTGGTATAGGAAAATAAAGGGCACGTAATTAATAATTAAACATAATCGGGCGTGCCCGCAGGTACAATTATTCGTTACCAGGGCCGTAACAGCACTTCGTCACCCCCCCCCAAACAAAAAACGTTGGTCCTGGGCCCCTATCGGGTGATAAACCAAACTTCCGGGGGACTTCACTCCCAGAACCCAATAGGCTGACCGCTATTTGCTGATAGCCTATTAGGTATCTACATTGGGTGTCGATTTACTGAGGCAGGTATTCTCGCAAAAAATTTCACTAATTAATGATTGTATTGGTCAATATCATCGGGAATTGCATGTAAATTGAGATAAATTTTTATCCTCTCTCTGCTCACGTAAACACATTTACCGGTAGAGCTGAGTGAGGTGCAATGTTCCCGCTAAGCTGCGAACGTGCGCAGTGCTGACACGGTCTCTGCGCACAGAAAATCTACGTTGCGCACAACAAATCCGGAGTTATTACCTTCTTCTAGTCGTTACGTACTGTAATCCAAGGGTCAGCGCAGTGAGTTGTTGAGTGTGCGCCGACTCATCAAAACTTAAAGCGAACATTGTGAGGTTTCTTGGAAACTGTAGGGCCCGTTACTAATAATTAAACATATTCGGGCGGGCGAACCCGTTGGTATGACTTCGTTGCATGATGTTATTTCGTGACCCCTGTCTCCAATATCAAAAAATATAGAATCGCTCAGCGGGGATATCGCCGAACAGGAATATATCCCTGTCGCCCAATCGTAATAAACTAAAAGACGCACACGATTTCAAATTGGTATTTCTTCACTGACATTTAATTTTTCCCTGCCATATGGAATTCGTCTTTTGGGGTTCAGATAGCCAAGACAGGAACATTCGGTGTCAGTCATTTAGGCGCCCATGGACAATTAAACCTATATGTATTTGAAGGCTATATGTAAGGAAGTTTTCGGTGTTAATTTGCTCTGAATACTAATTAAGGATATGTCCTATCACCACACCATCTACTGCGAAGCCATTTTTCTCCAGCGCCCCCCATACCGCCCCCTGAGCCAAGCGCCCCCATATCGCCCCCTGAGCGTTTCCGCCCCCTGAGCGTTTCCGCCCACTTCAAGATCGCCAGCGCCCCCTGGGGGGCGCTGTGGGCAAGGTTAAGAACCACTGCTCTAACATGACCTTGATTCAAAGGTAAATACTTGACTCGGAATCGAACCACCCACGTACCTGAATTCTACCACCTTTACTTGTTAGTCAACTTGAAAGTGTACGTACGCACGTCTGTATGCTATTTGATATGGCCTTTTCTGTTATTTCTAATCAAATCAGTTACAAATAAGCCTATTTGATAGGTCGATTCTGCCTTAACAATGCCGAGAAATTAAATAATTCAAAACCCCAATACCTATGAGACGATACTCCTTAGATTTCCGCGATTGTAAGACACTGAATATTCGTAATGCAGGCTAATTGTAATTGTAATCATCAATACTTTAGTTGGGTAGGCGCAGGACGAAACCGCACTTCGTCTTTGGTGTCGGGCCCCCATAAGCCAACCGTATGTGGGGGTTCGCCCCCAGACCCCTTCACGAGGGGCTTTTTAAAAACTACTACAAAAGCGGAAATTGGTGTAGACGCGCACGTGGTCGCGCGAAGCGCGAAACTCAGGATTGAAGTTTTTTTAATACTGTTAATTGCATATATTGCTATTAATTTTCCATTCTCTCTCAGTCCACATGATCATATTACTTGTAAAGTAGAGGAAGTTGGGACTTCTGATAACAAGTGCAGGACTATTCCGCGCCAATGGATGGTCCTGGGTACAAGCAAACCTCGGTAACGATAGCAGCAACGTTGTAATTTGGAAAATGGTATTTGTTATCTTCGTGCATTTAAGTTGGCATCACCAATGATCTGCCTCGAGTCATTTCAATCTTGTTTTTGAATAACTGATCGCACCGCGATCTCCTGTGTTAATGATTCTGTCATTTAAGATATATTGCATTCGGATCGGACGTCGCCGTATATGCTTGCTGTTTTCTGCTCTAAAACGACATAGAACGTTAAAGTTTCTTGTCTTTTTGCGGGGATGATTTCATACTCTAGTATAGTGTGACAGATCATAGATAATGAACCTACTATGGATTTGCAATACGTGTCTCACGATTGCGTACCAAGATGCAGCTACCCTTTGCCGGACTTTATTGCCACCCGGACATCCTGTTTAGGGTATGTTCACACTGTGTTTCGCCAATCGGACATCATGTTTGTGGTAGATTCGCACTGTGCTGCGATCAATAAGACAGTAAGTCTCCTTCCGGGAAAAGTACAAGTAACCTGTAGGGATATGTGTAAGCAGTACAGTAGATTCACACACGGTGCTTGCGGCCGGGTAATCTGAATTTTGCGTGAGGCATTATTTCATGTGGCAGTACCTGACTATACTTCGTTTGGATTTGGATGGAGCTCGTTCCAAAATACCTATTTACGTCACTATGGTCTTTATTGAGTTTCTCAAACTAAGAACGGAGTTTGAGGAGTTCATAATTGTTATTACTGCGCACAAAGACGCCAGCTTCCCATGTATGCCGTTGGCCGAAGGCGCTGTCCATTTATTTAGTAAACAACACGTCAAATTGAGAGGTGAGGTCGATCAACATTTCCAAATCGAAATTTAGGGTCGCGACCATAAAAAGTTTGAGAGGCATTGATGGCTAGGTAAATGTTGTAGAGAGGTTTTTTTTCCATATAATTTCCCGCATATAAGGATCAAATGCTCTTAAATGTTAGCGCTAGGTAATAGAAAACTCATACTTGCTAGGTATTTCTCCATTGGTTTGGTAACTTCATCATTCAAAATCAATCCAAACAACAATTGTCTTGTCAGCTGCATTCTAATGTCGTTCAGTTGGTTTGTAACGAATTCCTTGATTCCATCACCAGTAAGGTTCAGGACGTGCATTGCGCAGCAAAATTCCTATGAAAGCATTATGTTTTTTATGTGTGAAGTATGCCTATTTTATGCATTGTTGGTCAGTAAGAAGAATGTCTAATTTTTCGGAGTGGTTCGGCAAGTTGTGGCTACTTTCACAACTTAGTCAATTGGCTGTTTCAGACTACTTCCACTTTTACTCTACAGCAGTGTTGTCATACATACGGCCAGCGGGCTGCATCCGGCCCGCCAGACGGTTCATCCGACCGAAAGTAGGTTTAAGATATGTCTGTTTCAACTTTACGAGTGAAATTGTGATATCCACTTGGTGTGACAGCCTTTGTGATACGGTAACTGAAGAGATTTTCGAAAGAAATTACACTTATTCGCATTATGCCACTGGTCATTATGCACCAGTCGGGAAAATGCCAGCAGAAATTTCAACCCACAGATTACATTATACATGATTAGCGCTATTTAAATGTTCAGCGTTTTACTTGTATACAATGATGAGCAGGCCACAGTTTATGGGACAGGCATATCCCGCAGTGTCAGAAAAGGTGTGGAGAATCTCCCACTCTTCCCATCCATCACCTAAAGTTGTGAGTGAGGTGTTCAATGCATGTGCACTGTGCAGGATGAAAAACCAATTTTGTGCCCAACTTCCGTTGAACATAATTTACGCGTGTGCATTTCCGAAACTATATCAAGTACAAATTACTCGTGGAGAAGAGTTGAGCTCATTCTGCGCAGAAAGATATCTTTGAAAGTGTAAATATGACATTTTTTACCCTAAAAAACTTAATTTTGACGAAAATTTGACCTCATGTGTGCAAATTAGATGTTTTCGCGCATAATCTTAGAATTGTACTACTTATCTTCCTTTCTGGTTGAAACTGTCTGTCGTTACGAAGAAGTTTCGCCTCAAATTTTTTTAACTTGAAAACTGACAAGTTTTTACACGAAAAAAATATTTTCTAACGAAATCTGGACCCCTGAAGAATTCCAGTAGTTACATCACGCATTATTGGAGGAATAATTAAAATTTGTTGTAGTACAACGGTACAACATTGTCAAAATTTTGACTTGGTTTGAAATGTCGAAAAAAGTCGCCCTAGTTATCAGGTTGATCGACTACTATCAGATAAGGCTTGCCATACGTCCTCTTTTAAGAGGATTTGTCCTCTTTTTCGACTTTTTTGAAAGTGTCCTCGGAGGACGCCCTTTTGTCCTCTTTTTTGAGATTTTGTCCTCTTTTTTGAAAATTTAGGTCAGATTTAGAGGAAATTGCGAGTGATATGCCGCAAATTAGGACAGAAGTGACGCTCCGGCGGGTATTTCGGAGTGAAAAACGGTGAATGTAGCTCTGAGCGAAAATATGACCTTTTTTTTAGTCATCCACCTGGCAATGTGGAGAGAAAAACGGTATTTTGAGTTCTGAGCAGAAGTGATGACCTTTTTTTTCTTAGTCAACCGATCACAAAGTGGGAAAAATTCACCGTTTTTTGAGAATTCTACTGCAGTTTTGCAAGTTGCAAATTTCTGAAAAAGTGTCCTCTTTTTGGATTTCCAAAATATGGTAAGCCTAGATATAACAAATGCAAACACTGTTGGCAAGGTAGACAACAAATAGAAGTATTAGATATTGCTAGATGAAGTCACAGGCCATAATAAATTATACGGGTTTTACACATTCAACTGATTAAGCGTGAGTTGAAATAATTCAACATTAATTGATTTCAAAGTGAATGATTTTAATATTTGGGATTTGTCCGAACAAATAATACACATACCAACCTGCATAGTTTGGTGTGAGAACTCGGCAAATTTGTCGAAAGGCGAGGGTGTATCGCGACTATCTTCGAGATTGGCTCCGGTAGACAGGAATTTATTCAAATCATTAGCATCGACCTTGTGTTTAATCAAATAACTTTCCGGGAAAACGAATATATTATCCCGCATTGCGTTGTAAGCGAGCCTTGTGATGTCATCATAATGTTTTACGGATGAAGGATCAAGATATGCTCGAAAAACTGCAGCCACAAGACCGGAAAGGTTATCGGGTAGGGTAGAGGGATCTTTCTGATATAGGGTCGTCATGTAATTGAAAAACATGGGATTGCGACACAAACTCAGTATTTCGGGTGGAGCATTTCTCAGTGCATTGAGAAACTTATCGCCATCAATTGAATTTGAGACTGCTATCTCTCTCAAGGTTTCATCATCTAGTCCCCTCAAGCCTACTACTTTATCGGACTTTTGATCAGCTTCAATATACCAATATATGTTCCACCGCGTTGTAGTGAGAACGCGGGCATCGGGCCATATGTTTTTGGACATAATGTTGGCAATAATATCATTTGCTTTTGCGGGTGTGGTTGCAGTGACTATAGGATATTTTTCACGACCGAATTCTTCCAAGCATTGATCGAGACCGTCAATTACTATCAACATTTTTGCTGAATTAATTGATAACCATTCTTGACCAGCCTCCTCTTCCTGTATACTTAGTTTGGTATCAGGGCCCCGAGTCATCTGCTCCGTGAATAGAAGATTAAAGGCAGTTGTCATACTCCGATTTTGAAGAGTAGCAGCTGGAACGAAATGAACGAGTTGGATATTGTTGAGTGTCTTGACATTTCCCTCTTCTACAGCCAAGCAGTACATCTTTGAAAGTGTTGTCTTTCCTGCTCCAGCTTCTCCAAGAATCGTGACATGATTGGAACATTTGTCTTGTTCGGCATCGTGAATTTGATCGAGGCTGATTTTTTCAATGTCACGGCCGAGTCGATTTGCAGATTCCGAAATTCCTGCACCGGTGCCCTTCATATCTACCACCATTATGGTAGGATGACCGGAAAAACGTTTACTGCCACCTATTTTACTTCTCAGGTGTAGCTTGGTTTTTGCCAGAAATCTGTTCTCTGAAAGCATAATTATAAATGGTGTAGCCTATGGAATGATGTTCCATACCCAGTCAAACAATACAGACCAAATACAAACTAATATTTTAAATATTTCGATAGTTTTCAAATTCGCGAGATGTCCAGCCTGTGTCACAAGAACCATCATTAAGTTTCAGAGATCTACACTAATCTACGTTTCAACAACGTACACTTTCGACCGATGTCTCCCAAGTTTATATTTTATGCGTCTTTGTCAATTTATTCCGTGATGACATTTAGTGAAGCACGTGTCCTTTCCGTTAAAAATGTTATTTATGCTTCTCGTCGCATATACCTATAGAATGGATCAGGGATGGGCAACTTCTCCAGTCGGTAGGTTGGTTATGGGAAAATGAAGCACTTGGCGGGCCGGGTACCTGGACAGATATAATAATCGCGTCTTTATCCACCTATACTACGAATAAATCGTATTTGATGTGGACTTTAAGTATAAGCAGGGAGACGAAAATAGTATTTAATGAATTTATAACCGTAATTTACTTCAATAGTTTTAGAAGTCTCTGAAGACATATGTGATCGATCAAAGTTATCAAGCAAGTTCTGTGAACTCTGGCTGCGTGTCGGGCGTAGAATGCGTGTGTTTGTTCATTCATTTAATACATACAACAGTGGTGTTTATTAAGGTAATGTACACCACGACAATGATATTTAAATGTTCAGGATCTTTGCTTTCGTACTCGTTCCGAACGACTTCCACACTTGCGCGCTCCTAACTCTCTCTCTCTCTTTCATGCATCCAGACTTAATTGTTCTTTACTGCCGACTTCTTCCTGACGCGGCTCACCACCTTACTGGGCTTTTAAAGACACTGCTAGGGCAGTAGGGTTAGCGATAATGAGCCCAGGTAGACCTCCGACTCATAGAAGTTCGTTCGAATCGGGATTCGAACTACTGCCATTGGTGTCGTGACGCTGGTGCTTAACCAACTGTGCCACTCGCTTCCCAAGAATGCATGTGACTGTCAGTGAGATTGGAACGCAGCTTCGTCTTGTTTATGTTCACGGTCGAAAATTTTCGGTGGCAAATGTAGGCATATCTAAACTAGGGTCAACATACGTCCTCTTTTAAGTGGATTTGTCCTCTTTTTTACTTTTTTGAAAGTGTCCTCGGAGGACGTCCAAATGTCCTCTTTTTGAGATTTTGTCCTCTTTTTCGAGAATTTTGGTCAAATATTAGCCAAGGTTGAATTGAGATACAGTAAATCAGTACTTAAGTAACGCTCCGGTGGCTATTTCTAGAGCCGAGCCGGAATGTAGACCTTTTTTATCAGTCAACCGACCGCGAAATGCAAAAAAATGCCATTTTTTCAGTATTTTCCTATGAGATTTCCAAGTCTGAAAATTTTGATAAAGTGTCCTCTTTTCAGATTTCCAAAATATGACAACCCTAATGTAGACCCGCGGGCCAGAAACCGGAAACTGTCTGCGGGCCGTTCAAAATGCCGCCGCGGGCCTGATCCCACTTCTGGAATAGATTAATTCTCAAAGTATAAGAAGTGCTACATAATGGTTATGGAAATTTGATTTTTCATTTGCCAATATTTTACACATGTTGATGCAGCACTGGATGTTAATTCTCCATAACCTGGCGTATGCCAATGCTTTTCGATGGAATGGGGCGTGAAGAAATTTCGGTTAGGTAATGGACTGTTGGACACCAAAGAAGATAGAGTGATAACCGCCGAGGGCACTAATGTATATCGAAGTATTCCATATGAAAATGCGGGACCTGGTTAAACGTTTTCATTTCCTGTCAGCACCGTAACTGCCGCACCCAAACCCCCCCCCAATTGGGGGGGGGGGCGAGCTCGAAGGAGGCCCAAAATTATTTCGTGAATTAGCAGAAATTATAGAGTATTTTTTCGAAATTTATGTTAGTTTTTAAAAAATTTTCGCGCTCGGCGCGAATTCAAGTAGCCATTTGTCTTTATTATTGGGTATTGGGCCATGACCGCGCCACGACCCACCAAGACATACAATCAGGGGGCGATTTGGCGGTCTAGGGGGGCGAAAATAACGAAGGGGCGATAGGGGGCGAAAACGGACGAAGGGGGCGATAGGGAGCGAAAACAACGATGGGGGCGATGGCGCGTTAAAACGGCTATATTGGAGTCGGGACCGTAACTACCGCACCGCAAACTCCCCAATAGTGGGTGGGGGCTCGAAATCGAAGGAAGTCCAAAATTAATTCGTGAATTAACAGGAATGATAGAGTAATTTTTTAGAAATTCAAGTGACTTTTTCAAAAATTTGCTCTGGGCGCGATTTATTATTTTCATGAATCTTGATGTTTGGGTCCCCGTCACCCAACAAAAATACGCATGATTTATGGAAATGGGAGAGTTAGGCGTCGGCCATTACTGCTCCACAACGCACCAAGACATATGAAGTTAGAGGCCAAGTAATATGCGACTCCCAGAGGTGTGACAGAACGATCAGCAACGAGAAGACCTTGGCCGAAAAGGAATGCCCTTGTGCTGACCGAAAACTTCGATATATCAACATATATGTTTAATTGTCCATAGGTGCCTCAATGGCTGGCGTCGAATGTTCTTTTCCTAGCGACCATAACCCTACAGGACAAATGCCATCCCGCAAGGAAAAATTATTTGCCAGTAAAGAAATACCAATATGAAATCATGTGCGTCTTTTTGTTTGGTACGTTTTGACGATTTCCATATCTTCTGACATAGCAGATATATAGGAGGTCACGAAATAGCATCATGTAACGAAGTCATATCAACGGGTCCGCCCGCCGAAGTTGTTTAATTATTATTTGCGGGCCGTCTCGTTTTTAAGACACTTCACTCGGCTCTACTGGTGGATCTAATTACGTGAGTAGAGAAGACAATAAATTGATAGCATAATATATATGCGATCGCCGATCTGATTAACCGATTTTATCATAAATTATCAAAAAATTTCGCGCTTCGCGCTGCCTCACAATACACCACACAGACGATTTCGTTACAAACGCGAACAACGTGATAGGGGGGGGGGGTCATTTTACACCCTATGGGAGCCCAAGACCCACGTTTTTGGGGGCCTGACGAGGTACTGTTTCGTTCCTGCCAATGCGTATACGCCCGAAGATGTTCAATTTTTATTGAGTCGTCCTATACCTCTTCAAACACACCTGACTCAGCTCTACTGGCAAATCTGATTACGTGAGCAGAGAGAAGATAAATATTGATAACAATATATATGCAATTCCCGATCATACTGACCGATTCAATCATGAATTCTAGAATTTTCCCGCGCTTCGCGCGCTTAGTCGATGAAAGCTGATTCACTAAACAAACTCCCAACAATATGATAGATGGTGGTAAACAGGGTATCGCCGGTGGGGGTCTGGGCCCCCAGAAGTTCGGCCTATAACCCTATGGGGGCCCAAGACCAAAGTTTTGCAGGGGGGGGGCTGACGAAGTGCTGTTACGGCCCTGTTTGCTGTTTAAGATAGGGATATTTACTTTGTCTGATAACGTAAGTCTGTTTCTAAATGTAGACCTCTTTAGGCCGTCACATGTGGTTATGATCAGCACACAGACAAACTCACTAATACACATACCTCATACACACACTAACGCCGAGGCATGCAGTCTAGACATGAAGTCGTGTCATTGATTACATGCAATAACATCACTATAAGCGCATGCCACGCGATTATTCATAGAACTCTGCTTTCTATAAAACATCGAATGGTTTATTAGTATTCTCGATATTGGTAGCATCCGGCGGCAAACATGTTTAAATGGGAAGATCGAAGGTTACCGTTCTAGTGAATTTTATTAAAATCAAAATTTGTGTCATTTAGCTACAAACCTTGCATTACTCTCCCACAGATCATGTTACGTTCTTGTGAGCCGTGCACGTTACATTGTGATGCAAAACTAGTGACACTGCGCAACAAATCGGCAGTAGCCTACTTATGCAATAGTTAATACGACACCGATGATTAGACGCACTATTCGTCAATGAGAGCTTGTGGTCACTAATTCGTCACGTATCGCCAACACAGGTCGCTCTGACTACAGTATAGACGACTAATCTACGTAAGTCCGTTAGTTATGTTCCTGCATTTCCTGATCAGTGTTCGCAAAATCATATTTGGGAATGATATTTACAGAGCATGGTGTGGATTAGGCCTATACCTGGCATACCCGCACTCGACGCATATCGATATAGGTACCTCTAGTTCCATGTCCCAGTAAATCAATTATTACTTTCAATATATCCTCTTAACTTACCTGCATCCACATTAAAATAGTCATTTATTGTTGGTTGATATCCAGGATTTCCAAAATTCTGCCCATGATGATGGTGTACTGTAAAATGAGTATGCGTTTTCTGTGAGAAATTAGCTCATATTCCTAGCAAACAAATTTCCTGAAAGCACAACGTGATATTTGTCAAAACTGATCAATGGGTCATCATTCTAACCATTTCCATTTGATTGACATTGATGATGTTTTTTCGCTGCAGCGTAAACCGGTGTTAGATGGAATCCGGATCCGAACAGTTTTGATGAATCCACCTGAGTAGCCTCTTTTCGTCAGGTGATTGGCGAAAGTAAATGTTTCGTATATAGTAGGCTTACCATATTTTGGAAATCAAAAAAGAGGACACTTTTTCAGAAATTCGCAACTTGCAAAACCGGAGTAAAATTCTCAAAAACCGGTTAATTTTTCCCATTTTGTGATCGGTTGACTAAAAAAAATGTCATCACTTCTGCTCAGAGCTCCAAATAACGTTTTTTACTCCACATTGCCAGGTGGATGACTAAAAAAAAGGTCATCTTTTCGCTCATAGCTAAAATCACCGTTTTTCACTCCGAAATAGCAGCCGGAGCTTAATTTCTGTGCTAATATGCGGCATAACACTCGCAATTTGCTCTAAATCTGCCTAAATTTTCAAAAAAGAGGACAAAATCTCAAAAAAGAGGACAAAAGGGCGTCCTCCGAGGACACTTTCAAAAAAGTCAAAAAAGAGGACAAATCCTCTTAAAAGAGGACGTATGGTAAGTCTAGTATATACACCTGCTCAGTGGTGTGCGTTAAAGTTCATGTTTGGTGAGGCACTGGCCCTTTAGAATCAGATTCACAGACATCTATGCACGGAATGGTTACATCTGACTCAGGTAAGAACTTTTTTAAACACATTATCACTCTCCATACGCAGGCAAGAAGGTACTATACATATCCACAATTGACCAGAGGTGGTCAAAGTAGTCAAGAAAGCTATTCAAGTAGAAGTAGAAGCAGCGACGAGAAAATCTACTCAAGTACGCGTAGAAGTACTTCATCCATAGGCAACCCGAAACTACTTGAAGTAGAAGTAGAATTGACTTTAATTCTACTCAAGTAAGTCAGTAGTTGTGAAAACGATCCTAATTTGTTCACATGGATTGTCAAAAGATGCACACTGCACATTGAGCTATGCGAAAGGTGCCGAGCTCGATTCATATTGATAAATACCAGGAGGTATCCAACTTTCGACAGCATAGGCATTCGTCCACATCATTGGATGAAAATGATAGTATTGATATGGAAATGCGATACTAATTGTCTGCAATACGGAGAAATTGTATAGGATACGATGTAAATACTTTGCGCGATTAGTAATCCTTATTAAAAAGTATGGTGGACCTTGAAAATGCCATATTGTGTAGCTTTATATCGGGAAATTACAGGCATTATTAGACTTGCTTTTATCCTTCAACATGTATTTTATCCAGACAAAAGAACTGATATTAATTAGAACTCAAAGTATATGATACTTGGAATTGAAAGTGAAATATAAATACTAATTCCTAAAGCGGAACATGTATTTGAAGTTATTATTATTATTTTTTAATAAAAGCATGTCATGGTGCTTATAACAGCGTGGTCTTATGCACCACGTGACAACAAATTCCATCACTAACACAAGCTAACTTGCAAATTCAGTACATGATACTCTCAGTCGGAAGTCAACTGTAAATAATTACATACGGCATCCCGATGATATGTATTTGAAGTCTTTAATCCAGAAAGTTTCAAATGTGGTATGCTAAAACAGCTCTAAAACTAAAAAAAAGTCACAGTCCACTTTTACAGATTAGGACCCGCCATGGACATGCTAGATTAAGATATGATAACTGAATGCTAGATTGCGAAACATCACTTTGAAACGTTGTGATGAGTCATATATACTGCGATGAAATATTTCATATGGGCGACGGGCGACGGGCGACAATGCGGTGTGAACGGAATCACGCCAACCCGCTACCTAAATTATATTCCACGATACTTTCGTGAAATCATACCGCCTACTCCGTATCCAGTGCGCGCACACCGGGTCGAATATTCTGGGATTTACTCAACGTTTATGAAAATTTATTGTTAATACTCCGTGAAAACAGTCCCGAAATTCCTCAGGCTCAGGCTGAACTACTTCTACTTGACAAACCGAAAATAGCGGGAAGTAAGTAAGTAGATCAAAAAATATAACGAAGTAGAAGTGGAATGAATCAGATCTACTTGAGTAAGTACCAGAAGTAGAGGAAAACTACTTGAATACTTCGAAAAAGTAGAAGTACTTCGTTACTGACCACCTCTGCAATAGACGATATAGGTATATGGACACTGATACAGGAGACAATTATTCACTCGCCTTCTTCTTCGCCACTATGAGGAACGCCGTTATGAGGCATTCCATTTTACACTATAGAGTCGTAGTGGGACCATGTTAGACCCTATGAATATATGTAATTATTAGCTTAAATACCTCTATTGTAGGGACCCAGCTGTATTGCGTAATTTTTTTAGTTGAATTTTTTTAATTATCACATAACACATGGTATAAATACGAAAGCAATACAATAATATTTATCACTAATTACAAGTCCTATTTAAATCGCAATCAAATTAGAACAACATAAATGTACGAGCATATCGGTAAACCTGACATTAAATAAAGTACTGATTACTATTCTGATTTTAGGGACCGATCTTATCAAGTCTGTATGCTAAGTGAGGACATGACAATATATGAGACCCGCAGAAATAACTTTATGTTTTCGGACCATCATGTTCACTATATTAATGTAGGTCTACATGTTACGTAAAGAAGTTAAGGAAAATATTTTGAAGAATATGGAAATCAGAAAATCAATATAGAACATGTTGCAAAAGATTTCAGTCGTACCAAGTTGGCAAGTTTATGTCAGCTATATTCCAACGACATCCATGACAGGGGGGAGGTTCCGCGTTTGTACATAAATACACATAGGCTACTGGTTTGTGCAATTGAGTGGACCGGACGTCAATACAAGTGGTTTATGATATTGCTGTGATCTACTTCGATATCTGCTTATTCATTCTCTTTGTCGTCATCTTATACAGACTTTCGTACATCGTACTCTTACCGGTTATTGTAATATTCGTTTGGACTCCCGCAACAACGTTCACGGTGGTATTCTCAAAGTTCTGAGACACTTGATCAGCTTCAGCCAGTGTAGCGATTCCTGTCATAAATCAAATGGACTAAATTGAGGACTTTCCAGGATCGAGGGATTGTTGCGAACATACGGATCGTGACGTACCGTTACCAGGAAATATTTACGGCGCCAGTGAGGACCCTACTAATCAAAAATTATAGAATGCAAATATATTATTACTACAATCGAATGCTTCACAACTACCAAATGCCTTTATGAATTTATCAATTGCAATGCAATTCTGATTAATCGGTACCCTTTACTGAGTATTGGAAATGAATCTTCGTCCCATTACCTAAGGAGTTAGTGTTGGTAAGGCGTCAGTGTATTGACTACATTGGATTGGTATTCTGTATGATGATTTATGATATTTGAGCCAATACACCAAATATGGCTCAATTTAGTTCGAAAGTATATTGTATTGAAGAGTTTTATAGGGGTCTAATTCCAATTCATGTACATTGAAAACGGGAAAAATTACTTCAAAGATACGGAGAATTTTGGAAAGAATAATATTGAAAAGTAAACAGAATCGACGAATCAATAGAGAACAGCATCATTTCGGTATACTATAGCATAAAGTAACAGCAACAAATTCTTCAAAAGATAGAAGCTCACCAAACTATAATGAGAGCGAGTGCTCTAGCGTGCGGGTTGCCAAATCGGAGCACAGGACAGTGGCATCCTTAGGGTCGTATATGGTGAGGACACAAGAAAATCTCATGGCTCGCTGCAATTGGTCCACGCCGAACTTTCCATTTGGCCAAAGGCAATTCTATGTTAATTTTGATCGACTTGCCGAGCGCGTAAATTGATAAAATTTGTATCAATCGAAAGCTACCGCGGTACTGATTGGGAAAATATAAATTATGTGCTGCTCGTGGTCCAGAAAGCCCCCGAAAGCAGCATCCAATGTCGCATTGTAACGGAGTTTGGTATTGTGACGTACCCATGCCGTCTGGGAGCAGGTGAGGATAAGCGCAAACCGCAAGCGTATTGTCCATTGTTGCACAAGCGATTGAGAATTCACATTCTCACTCTCTTGCGGACTTGCTTCTCAACTGCGCTGTATTATTCCAAATGGTATTGTTGCGTCACAATACCGAATTCTGTTACAATGCAACATTTCAGGCTTATATTGGGGGTTCCAGAATTTTTTAGTCAACCCCATATATTTTCCAGCAAAAATAGCAAAATGGGATGTTTTCAGTCTTGATAAACTAACTTTAACTTTCCTGATTTGGTAAAAGTGTCCTCCTTTCCCGATACCAAAATATGGTAAGCCTCTAGCGACACGAACTCCTTCTGTTGACATGGTTTTGGTTGATGTATTTTGACAAAAGTCGACTCCAAGGCACACGAATGAAATTGTGAACGGCCCCGCCCAACGAGTTGAAATCGGACTATACATGAATTAGAGGTAAATCGCGCACTGCGCGAGATCTTATTTCAGTTGACCGTATCTTCACGCCACCTTCAGATGCTGTCACGTCCCCTAAGGGGTGCGCGCCCCCCAGTTTGAGAACCACTGACTTACATTGCTGGATATGAAGACTCACCAGCAATAATTGGTTCCAGTGATGGGTTTTCATTTCCACCACGTAAATCTTGACCTCCTTCAGCCATTGAAAGTGCTGTCTAATTTCTATTACCGTAGTATTCGATTGACAAACATCAAATGGTTGACTATAATACGGGACAATTCTCGTTAGTATGAGTCGAAATATTTTAAGGTAAAGAAAAGTTGCAAATTTGTAGTATAGTAGCCATCAATTGTAACGATTGAACCGGAGTACAGTGAAAGACGATTTTACGGAATATACTCAAGTCATACGCTTTTACCACTACAATTTATATTGTCAGCGAGAATTATAGCTTCCTTGAAATCAGCGAACCACCATCCAAAACGTATACCAGAATGTTGCTTAACACGCGTGTCATCGAAGTCGACATTCAAGTCAAATAACGATTGACTCGCAGACTTGTTATAAAATCTCATATTGAATGTCACTGAAATATGCGACTTGATCTGAGGCATAATATTCGATTTGAAAGCGAATCACTCGGTTTTCACGACTTTGACCAGCACCACCTATACGATGACATGTTCACTAATATCATTGGGTTTTTATAAAGCAGAACATAATGATGCGGATTGAGCAGCGACGAGAAACCGGAATAAATAGGTTGCTGAGTTTTGAGTTCTGGAGTCGACCACGATGAGACTTGTAACTGTGTCCAATTGGCGACGAAACACACCGATTCAGTGCTCGATGTCTCCATGTTTTTAGCTCCTTTCAAGGACATGAACATATAAGCTACTCGCGATATATCCTCATTCCTCATATGTGTCAGACATGAGCATTGAGCAACTACAAAAGTGACTAAGACAAGGCGAGTGCTTATGTTCGGTTCTTACGACCAGCGAATTCAAAAATGAGCGAGCTGTTGTCTGACGATCCTCTTATTTTCTGTGTCCACAAGACGTAAATACTAGAATAAATATTGGTAAAGGGCGTCGTATTACCAGACCAATATCTGCGTGCAGTGACGGATAGCCAGCTGCTTCCAATCTAGCTTTGGTAGAAATCTGTAGTGCCTGGGTTGTAACCAAGTCACAAGGCTCCGAGTCACAAGTCAATCTCACTTTTATATTTTTGACTCGAGTCAAGTCGAGTCATCTTCAATTCCCATGACTGCTCAGTTTCCAGTCAAAGTCTTTCTAAACCCACTTTTTAAACTATGTTTGGTGATATTGAATGGTTCGCATTTATAATATATCAATTTTCCTCACTTTTAGCAATTTCTGGTCGCATTTTCAAGCACCAGTACCAACAAACGAAATCCCAATAGTGTGTTGGCTTCGAAATTACAATGAAAATGTCGGTCTTGGCCGTCTGAATCTCGAGTCAATGACTTGCTTCGAGCCATGCGCAATGACTCGAGTCCAAGTCGAGTCAATACACAGATTGACTCGAGTCGAGTCGAGTCATATCCGTATTTTGAGAAAATGACTCGAGTCGAGTCGAATCATCGGAAAATCGTGACTCGAGTCTGACTCGAGTCGAGTCATGACTCGAGTCATTACAATCCTGTGTAGTGCTTTGGGGCTAAAAGGCATTGCGAGACTGTGTGGACTGATTACTTCCACAATAGTCCCCCTCTGTTCTATCTGGGTCTTTCGCATACAACACTTCACTATGCGTCCATATGGCGAACGTTGCACTGATATAGACTGCCTATATAACTCCAGAACCCAACGGTCAAGCTCGTAACCGACATCATTCCAATGAGGCGACAATTTCGTGACCCATGACTGAGGTAATATCTTCAGTCAAGCTAAAGAGGATTACGCAACCAATTACTCGAGACGTAGTGAGAGTACCGGCGTTCATCTACAAACTGTAACGAGGCATAGTACGAAGGTTTTATTGTTTGAATTGAAATGTTGTTCAAACAAACCTCCGCGTTTAGTCTTAACTCTATAATAATATTAATTAGACTAACATGATTCATAGTAGCCTAACACATATGTGAAACACATGTTGGTAAAAAGAGCATGTTTTACAGCATCAACATTCGATTACGTTCCACTATCTTTTTTGTTTGTTTTGTTTTGGGTTGTTCATGGTGTTTGTCGACTACTGTGGTCATTTACACCAGGCCGATATTCTTGTTAACTTCCGTAGCTGCCGACTTATAACACGGTCCACCTCTAGGCTTTGTAAGACACCGCTGACGCGGATGAGGTAAACCTCCAACACTTAGATATCGGAATTTGGAAGTCGGCCACGGTCGGACTCGAACCCGCATCTATTGGTGTTGGATTATACCACTGCGCTATCTCGCCACACCTTCACCTCCACTATCTTTCGAACAGACCCTATAGTCCAGTGGTTCACAAGCTTTTTCAGACACCTTGATGATAGTGAATATTGTTGCCCGCTCGTTTTCGTGATATCCAAAAAAATACTAATCATGAGAAACTAGGATTCTTGTAACCCCAACACATAGTTTGATGGCATGTAATGTTATTCATGTTGAAAGATTTCTAGCTTATTAAATTTGGACTCTATACAGAGCACTAATTATGAGCTGGAGGTCAATCGCGCAAGGCGCGAACAACTTTTCATTTAATATTTTGTCAAAAGTCATCATATGTAATGTTAGCACAGTGGTTCCCAACCTTTTTGACCTCGCGGCACACTTTGAAAATGAAAAAGAATTCGCGGCACACTAGCACAGTGGTTCTGTACTCTTTTGGGTTACGGCAAAAACAAACTACCAGAATACGTATAGCAGCAACCACAGTCTTATATAGGTTGTCACTAGTCACCGACGAAGTACTTCTGCCTTTTCGGTGAACTCAAGTAAGCTTTTCGCGGCTTCAAAGATGAAATCAAGTTTTCTTTTATCTCTGCGGATATTTCACAAACACGTCTACGAATGGTATAATTTGACATGGGGATCCTTTTCAATTGTTTTTTTTTTACAATTTTATTGCAGGCAGGAATAAGGACTATCTCTCAATCCGTGTGAGGTTTTGAATTATCAACAATTACCTCTGTTACCACATAACTTGCATGCTGAGATCTCGTTCAAAATTCTGGCTGAGGTTAATTTCAAAACTCGTTGTCGATGTAATTAACCGTCGCATGGAAGAGTCCAATCGCGATCGTTACTAACAAATACAGACGCGTATAGAGGTGGTAGCCAAACGCGTTTCCATGCAGATCGTGTAATAGCTTCTGTGAGGATAGCAATACCCAGAGGTGGTCAAAGTAGTCAAGAAAGCTACTCAAGTAGAAGTAGAAGTAGCGACGAAAAAATCTACTCAAGTACAAGTAGAAGTACTTCTTTCCTAAGCAACCTAAAACTACTTGAAGTAGAAGTAGAATTGACTGACTTCAAAAGTACTCAAGTAAGTAAGTAGTTGTGAAAACGATTCTGATTGGATGGATTATTAAAATGTGCAAATTGAGCTATGTGATAGGTGACGAGATTGATTCATATTGATGCATACCCGCATGTATCCAATTTTCGATAGCATAAGCATTCGTCCGCATCATGGGATGAAAATGATAGTATTAATAAGGAAACGCGATACTAATCATCTGTTTTCTGGAACATCACTATTAGAAAATAGCATGGTATAGCGCCATCCCCATATTAAAAGGCCTGTAGTTTAGTCGAAGAGCAATACGGAGAAGTTGTATAGGATACGGTGTAAACACTTTGCGCTATTAGTAAACGTTAATAAAAAATATGGTGGACCGTAAAAATGCCATTGTAGCTTTATTTCCAGAAATTAAAGGCACTACTGCACTTGCTTTTATACTTCAACATGTATGTTATCCGGACAAAAGAACTGATAATAATTATAACTCAAAGTATATCATACTTGGAATTGAAAGTATAAATACTACTTCTAAATGCAGAATATGTGTTTCATGTTTTTAGTCCAGAAAGTTTCAAAGGTGGTATGCTAAAACAGCTCTAAAACTAAAAAAGAAAGTCAAATTCCACTCTTCCAGATCAGGACACACCATGGACATATATGCTAGATTACGATATGACAAGAAAATGCTAGATTGCGAAACATCAGTTTCAAACGTTATGATGAGCCATATATACTTTGAATAATTATTTCATATGGGCGATGGGCGACAATGTGGTGTGAACGGAACCACTACAACCTACCACCTAAATTATATTCACCGATACTTTCGTGAAATCATACTGGCCACTTCGAATCAACTGCGCGCGAAGCGCGACGAAAATTCTGTGCTTTACTTAACTTATGAAAATTAAATGTTAATACTCCGTGAAAACAGCTCCGAAATTCCTCAGGCTGTCTTCCTGATTGGAAGATTGAACTACTTCTACTTGACAAACTGAAAATAGCGAAAAGTAAGTAAGTAGATCACCAAATTTTGAGAAGTAGAAGTAGAAGTAGCGAAAATCAGATCTACTTGAGTAAGTACCAGAAGTAGAGGAAAACTACTTGAGTACTTCGAAAAAGTAGAAGTACTTCGTTACTGACCACCTCAGGCAATACCTCAGTCAAGAGTCTTACTGGCAGCCAGCTGCTGTTCAATTGCAGTTCCAACAAACCGGGATGATAAACCTCAGGACTGGTGAAATTTGATAACTGATATAATTTGATCAACATTACTTCTCAATTCTCAAATTAGTCGCCTGCAACATTACGTTGCGACCTGAGCGTACATGTTACCTGCAATGCTGGCACGCTACCCAACAATCGCAATGTGAATGGCTATGTCGGCAATTCTAATTTGTAAACGTGAACCTCACTTCCAAATGAGTATACATTTCTCGATGGTGGGATGCCTTCCTAGGTGTTGGAGGTTTATATTGGATCCTACTCGTCCACGGATCTGCAAAAGCAGTATCCTACAAAAAGTGGATAGTGCTAAAGTTGGCATCTCAGGAATCAAATTATGTTATATCGGCATGGTATAGAATTATCATCGATAACGAAGACATGGCAAGAATACGACTACAAATAGAAACAGAAGAAGGTCATCAACTACGTCACGTCCCTGTTCTGCCTCCGGTTCTGATGGGGTGACAAGGCAGGCCACCTTCGGCCACACCGCAACATCACGGTCCAATAGCCCGAGTCTAGTTATCTATCTATCACCGTCATCAATGCTACTATATGTAGGCAAACTAGGGTATCCCACTCATTGGCGGTGGAGGCACCAGTTTCATTCATGGCAGTGCAGTAGCAAGTTACGAAGCGTCGCAGATTTATGAGATTCTCCGACCCTATACGTTGCTGTGCTCAGAGCGTCTTTACAATAAAACGCCAGAAAAGACCCAATCCATGACCTGATGGGGATGCCTGATTGAGATAACGTTACTATGGCCGTCGCGACATCCTTCTATCCGTTCACTGCATCGGATTGTACATCGCGTGTCTTGATATAGTAAATTCAATAGAAACTCCAACAATGACACACTCAATGGATTTTTGTTATACTTCGACCCAGTTTAGCGCATTTGCTCGCGGCACACCGGAGCAGTCCAATTGGCACACTGGTGTGCCGCGGCACACCGGTTGGGAACCACTGTGTTAGCAGTTAGCATGACATTTTAGCGTGTTTAGTGTCTAATACTCTCTATATTATACTCGAGTTGAGCAAGGCTGAAACGTCGGCTATCTGACCAAACGTGCGGGCCGCAGCTATGCTATTAAAACTTGGCATTTCTTCACGGGACAAGCCATTTTCCTGTACGGGTCGCAGCTTTTCGACAAGAAAATATTTCAATTGATTTCTTTTGGGGTGCCATAA
This sequence comes from Botryllus schlosseri, assembly GCF_051294905.1. Lineage (NCBI taxonomy): Eukaryota > Metazoa > Chordata > Ascidiacea > Stolidobranchia > Styelidae > Botryllus > Botryllus schlosseri. The sequence goes on along the minus strand of NC_137238.1, from coordinate 7,214,990 downwards.
AACGCGCTTCGTGAGAGTGTCATTCTACATAATGAGTCATTTCTAAGTAAACTCGTAATGGCTACTTTCAACGGTGTAAGCCACTCTTAAATCTTTATTTATTATGTTCAAAATATAGGTACACATAGCTTGTGACAGGACCGTATAATTAAATATCTTATTCCTTCGTAATTGTGTACCTTTCAACGCAATTATGCACGAATGCTTGACAGAAAACCCTAATAGCATCAGCCTTCAGCCATACACATTCAGCAGTTACTATTGACGCAGATACATGTTCTGATCGTCGCAAGGTTCGGTATTGGTCAAAATCTAGCAACGATGTATCGATGTTACGACCTAAATATAACATTTAACATCGTAATATAATTAGGATCATTGCCGTCGTTGAAACTTTGGATTTTCAGCACAAATTGAACTGATTCTCTTCTCCGTTCAAGAAAAATTATTTCGCTCATTTCACACCCATTCAGATGCATGCCCCCCGCTTGAGAACCTTTTGCTATAGTCGAAAGTGTGTGAAAGCCGAACACGGGAAATAAAAACGTTGCTAGTAAATGACGGGAGGGGCTACGATTTGTCAAAAGCAGGGTTACCATACGTCCTCCTTTAGGAAATTGGTAATAAGGACGTCGAATCGGGTCATGGAGTGGAATGAGAGCGATGGCCTTTTTTTGTCAACACAACAAAATTTCCAGTAAATATTACAAAATAAACTGTTCTCAATTTCCGTAAACTAAATTTTGTGATTTAGTAGAAGTGTCCTCCTTTTTAGATTCCAAACTATGGTAATCTTAGCTACAGTATATTGGATGAATTGTGTCAGAAATACGTGTGCACCAAGTTATCAACTTCATGTTGTAAAACTAATCTTGGCACTCTCTAAAGCGGCGTCATTACTTCTTTAAACGCTATTATGGGTTGCAGCATTTGCTAAATTATTGAGTCAAACCAACGACTTGAAATAATTAATTGACAAGCAGTAGACCTTATGTTCTAATTTGTATAGACTGCAATCGCTCCAGCTGACTGAAAACTCATTTCCTAAGATGCACAATATTTGGAAGTAGTATACGGCGTCGCGAGCGGAGTCGTAAGTTTCACATCAATGATCTGAGTAAAATCTTGTAGTCAACAACAGCAACACCAGGTGTACATTTCCCATTGTAATATAAATCATTGACCATTTGTCCATGTGATGAGAGCCGGATCCCGTAATTCACGCAAGCAGATGTCATGGCGCCACTTGCCGGATGCTTCTGACAGTAGGCAACTAGGAATTATTAAACAGAACGTAACAATGCGGTAGGATATATACAAGCGAGACGAGCTGGGGTTGAGTTTGATAAATTTACATAAAGAATATGGTCGTATATGAATAGTTGAAATTGAAAATTCTTGTTTTTACGAAGCACCAAATTAGCAGGTAGGCCTACGAAATGCAGTGTTAAATCATACGCTATTTCAGGACAAAAAAAAATCGAAAATAAATATAAAGTATCATATTATTGGGCAATATGTTATACTGGAAAATTTTCTTCACGCTTTATGCGATTCGTTTGAAGTGAATTCTTTCCTTCGGTTTGGGTACAATCGTCTCCTACAAAATGATAGTAGGCTCATAATAAAAAATAAAACATAAGTTACAGAAATGAGTGTTCGCAATTATGACTCCCTTTTGTTATGGCCACTGAACCACAGGAACTTGGTCGAAACCTTCGCTGTTGATATCTATAGTCGCTGAAATGCCGCCTGTCCGTGAAATCCTCAGACGTTGTACTAAAAACCCTACCTTCAAAGCGGCCTAGTGCAGTTCTATTTCGAGTTCGATCCGTACGAGAAACATTTCATGACTGCTTAAGAGTAGCGAGGTTAAAAAACACTGTCCCAAATATTTGATTTCGTGCAACTTGCCGTTGAAATTTGAGTCATTATTCGTATAAGCGCAGGAATGTTGGCAGTTTATCAAATGGATTAGGGCAGTGGTTCCCAACCTTTTTCGACTCATCGCCCCCTTTTCAAACTCAACACCGATCATCGCCCCGCAAATATTGGGAACCGAAGAATGGGCATACAGACTAAGATGACTAAGAAAAAAGGTCAACTTTTCGGTTCGACCTCGAAATTACATTTTTCCAGCTAGATTTTGGTGACTTGACTAACAAAAAAGGTTATTTCTCCGACTTGATTCCAAAAGGAATGTAACAGCACTTTGTCAGCCCCCCCCCAATACGCTGGTCTTGTCCCCATCTCCATAGGGAGATAAAGCAAACTTCTGCACCCCTCAGATCAACCTCCCCCTCGATACCTCTTTACCGCTACTTCTCAACACAAATTGTTGGACTCTTTGAGGTAGTCGGCTTAATTCGCGCGGAGCGCGAAAAATTTCAATTGTTCGTGATTGAATCGGTCAATATGATCCGGAGTTGCATATATATTGCTGTCAATTTTTATCCTCTCTCTGCTCATATATTCAAATTTACCGGTAAAACTGAGTGAGGTGTCTTAGAAAATGCAGGGCCCGTAAATAATAAGTGACAATATTCGGGAGGACCCCTGGGTATAATGAGTTCGTTACGTAATGACATTTCGTGGCCTGTCTGCTATGTCAAAAGATATTCAAATCGCCCATACGTACTAAACTAAACGACGCACACGATTTCAAATTGGTATTTCTGCACTGGCAATTATTGTTTCTCTGCAAGATGGCCTTTTTGTGCGGTTCTCATTGCCAGGACAGGAACATTTGGCGCCAGCCATTTAGGCACCTATGGAAAATTAAATATATATGTATATCGTATGTATATCGAAGTCGGTCAGCATAAAGGCAGTCCTTTTCCGCCAAGGTTTTCTCGTTCTGGCACACTTTTCGGAGCTGCATGTTACATGGCCTGAAACTTCATATGTCTTGGTGCATCATGATGGGTTAATAGCTGACGCCGAGATGCCCATTTCTATAACTCATGCGTATAATTTCTTGGAGGAAGGGTATCCAATAAGCAAGGAATATGTGACCACGAAATGGGGCGTAGCGCGAAAATTTCTTGAAAAAGTTGCCTAAACTTCCAAAATACATAATGTTAATTCACGAAAAAATTGTGGGTCCCCTTCGAGCTCGGGCCCCCATCCCAATTGGAGGTTTGGGTGTGGCAGTAACGGTCATGGACGCCAATATAGCAATTTCAACGCGCCATCGCCCCCCTAACGCCCCCTTCGTCCGTTTTCGCCCCCTATCGCCCCTTGGCTATTTTCGCCCCCCTGAACCGACGAATCGTCCCCTGGGGTGCGATATCGCCCACGTTGGGAACCACTGGATTAGGGTCTTCAATATCAAATCTTCCCATTTCTAAAAACCTTTGATGGGTATGCAAGATCAAAATTCACAGCACAATAGATCATCTCTATGCATTCAATACCAGTAGGATTGTATATAAAACAAATGATTGTCTTAAACAGCGTTTTAAACGAAGGCCTTTTAAAACAATTGTGTGTTTTTAGTTGTATAATTATGCCATAATTGTGTATATACTTTGCTGAAACATGTTGCATGAGCCTACGGAAGACGATTACCATCCGATATAGCCGTCGTATACGATATGGGATGGTTGGAAGCCTAGAAATAGTCGGTTCAACAGCTATGCTTCGTAGATATAGATCATTGATACCGAAGGGATGTTTTCATGGTGCAAACAACCTCAAGCTTGATAACCTCTATCTATGACTAAAGCACTCAAACGGCTTTTGCCACACTAGGAATATTAGGTTCTCTCATAATTTCGATTGAAATAACTCGTTATACAATAAATGATTATTATTTTATTTTGAATTGTAGTTTTTGCGATAACAGGGGTATCCACAAGACAATTAATACAAGGGGCCGTAAATCGCGCGCATCGCTAAGAAAAATGTATAGTAGCACAGTACAAGATATTGTTATGCCAATTTCGGACAGAATTTTCAGCTTCCTTCAAGCCCTAAAAAATTTCGGACATTTGGGTATATTTCCGCACTTCTTCCAGGACGCAACTTAAACATTGAAATTCCGGACATGTCCGGGAAATCCCAAACCCTAGACGTAATATTACATTTACCAGTCGTATACTGGCGTTTAGTACATTTTTCTATAATCTAAAGCAGGGGTGGGCAAACTTTTGAGCTCGCGGGCCGCATTCAACATCTGAATCCATTCGCGGGCCGCACTATATATAAAATTGGTATCATAAACCAAAACGCAATATTGCTGGTATTTGATTATATAGTGAGGACATGGAGATAATATATATGCTTATTTGAAACAAACAAAACATTGCTATGATGATATCGTACACGCGCCAGAAACAATGGCGAGATTTCATAGGCTGGTCGACCTCAACAACCAATTTGTCAAAACTATACAGATGAAAGTCTGTTGTCCCGATTCTTAGAGAAGGATTGAAATTTAAATCTGTGAGCAGTGGTCAGTTCATAGATTTACTAATTCCGCTTTGGGTTCAGTTCCAGGACACATAGTGCTGACAGCATCATAACCATGTTAGCTTCGAACACGCTTCTACTATTTGTGTAGATTTCGCGCCCCCTTATCGTCATATAACAAAACGCAACCAGGATGCTATAGCAAACCTAACGGATTGTTTGGTAGCATGGGAGGTTACGACTGTTGATGAGAGATTTTGCAATATGAAATTCATACTAAATACAGAGCTTTAATTAGGAATTGGAGAGAAATCGCGCGAAGCGCGAAAAAAGTTTCAGTTGAGCTCAGCTTCGCGATCCCCTTCCGATGCTTTAATGACTCCAAGGGGCACGCATGCCCCAGGTTGAGACCCACTTCCTTAGAATTATCATGGTGAAATATACTAAGAAAAAGTTTAATCAAGTCCCTGCATTAATTCGATTTTTAGTACGCATTTTATCAATATTTTTAATAAGTTTCTTTAGGCTCTCGCGGGCCGTAGTTTGCCCACCCCTGATCTAAAGCAATAGTGGACAGGGTTCGGAAATTTGCAATTGCTTTTTTGTGTGAGAATATGTATCTCCCAACGGCGCAAATAAATCCATTCATGGAGCCATGTCTGCATATGCCATGTCTGCATAAGCACAAGAAAACGGAACTCTATGTTTCATTCCATGAACGAGCAAGTATATAAAATTACGGTAACTTTCTCGTTACAGAGGCCATAATCACTTTGAGCTCTCAGTGATATGAGAAGAAGTTTGGCGTTTCGGGGTCATTTATGAGCACACCAACCAACAACCCTTCGTTCCTTCAATGGCTGGAACCCTGCATCAATAGTTATATAAGTCTGCTTTGTCAAGTTGATGATTTTCGCTGGTCCCCACCCCACATTTTCCTTGTCAGCATTTCCTCTGCAAATATGTCCACTCTGATAAAATGCATCTAGATCAGTGGTTCCCAACCTTTTTCGACTCATCGCCCTCTTTTCAAACTCCACACCGATCATCGCCCCCCAAATATTGGGAACTGAAAAATGGGCATACAGACTGAAATCACCGGTGAGTTTACTAGGAAAACAGGTCAACTTTTCGGCTCGACTTAGAAATTACACTTTCCCAGCTAAATTTGGTTGAGTTGACTAACAAAAAAGTTGATTTCTCCGACTTGATTCCAAAAAGACCGTAACAGCACTTCGTCAGACCCTCCCTATACGTTGGTCTTGACCCCCCTCCATAGGGCAATAAGGAAAACTTCTGAACCCCTCAGACTCAACTCCCACGATACCTCTTTACCGCTACTTCTCAGAACAAATTGTTGGACTCTTTAGTTAGACGGCTTAATTCGCGCGAAGCGCGAAAAAATTCTATCATTCATGATTGAGTCGGTCAATATGATCGGGAATTGCATATATATTGCTGTCAATTTCTTATTCTCTCTCTGCTCATGTAGGCCTATTCAGATTTCCGGTAAAGCTGAGTCAGGTGTCTTGGAAATTGTAGGGCCCATAGGTAATAATTGAACATATTCGGGCGGACCCGTGGGCAATGTTAACTCGAACCTGCGCAGTGCTGACACGGTCTCTGCGCAAAGATAATCAAGTTGCACACAAAAAATCCGAAGTGATGAACTTTTTTAGTCGTTACGCACTGTTGTACAAGGGTCTACGCAGTGAGTTGGTGAGTGTGCGCAGACTCGTCAAAATATGGAGGGAACATTGCCCGTGGGTATAATGACTTCGCTACGTAATGACATTTCGTGGCCTATCTGCGATGTCAAAAGATATTCAAATCGCCCATGCGTACTAAACTAAAAGACGCACACGATGGTATTTCTGCACTGGCAATTAATTTTTCTTTGCGAAATGGCATTTTTTGTGGGGTTCTGATTGCCAGGACAGGAACATTTGGCGCCAGCCATTTAGGCGCCTATGAACAATTAAATATATATGTATATCGTATGTATATCGAACTCGGTCAGCATAAAGGCAGTCCTTTTCCGCCAAGGTTTTCTCGTTCTAGCACACTTCTCGGAGTCGCATGTTACATGGCCTGAAACTTCATATGTCTTGGTGCGCCATGGTGTGATACTGGCTGACGCCGAGATGCCCATTTCTATAACTCATGCGTATTATTTCTTGGAGGAAGGGTATCCAATAAGCTAGAAACACGTGACCACGAAATGGCGCGCAGGGCGAAAATTTTCCAAATTTATACTCTATAATTAATGGTAATTCACGAAAAAATTGTGGGCCCCCTTTGAGCTCGGACCCCCATCCCAATTGGGGGTTTGGGTGTGGCAGCTACGGTCATGGACGCCATCACACCCATTTCAACGTGCCATCGCCCCCTATCGCCCCCTTCTTCCGTTTTCGCCCCCCTATCGCCCCCTTGGCTCTTTTCGCCCCCTGTACCGACAAATCGCCCCCCGGGGGGCGATATCGCCCACGTTGGGAACCACTGATCTAGATGATTAGCTATGCAATGCCTGTGGAGTCGGTGGAGTCGTCCAAGGCTAGAATAAAGTAGTCTACGCGGCAATAACAATCTAAACTCGATCATATCAAGAAACCAGAAGATAGCATATAGTGGTATAATCCACGGCTACAAAACTATTGTGTTGTGGGTTTGAGTTCGACTGCTAAATTCCTACCTAAGTTTTGGAGGTTTATTCAGGTCCCCCCTCGCCATTTCATCCGCGTATGAGGTGTGTCACAAAAAAACCTAGCAGTGGGCCGTGCTAGAAGACCGCAAATACGGAATCATAAATACGGAATATCGGCCTGGTGTAGATGACCATAGCAGTCGATAAACACCATGAATACCACAAACAACAACAGAACATATCGAAGAATTAATATTCAAACGAAACAGTGACGTTGCGATAGGAGAGCTTAAGTAGCTAAATTAATATGTAAAAATACTATGCCAGGAGTAATTGCGTTCATAATGAAAGATGTCGCGGGCCGCAAAATAAACGTCTGAGAGCAGCAAGTCGAGGACCCCAGTCCTGGCATACCATTTCACTCTAAGTTCGCATTTGTACCGCGAAGCCTGGATTTCAAATACATGGCTATTTTACGCGGACCAGTTTGGCACCTTGGAGTCATGACCATCAGAGGTTTTGGCCAACAAGCGGTGATGTTTTTAGGTCAAGACTTATCGCGTTAGACCTTTTGGCAAGGCACTTCACATGTTGGCCAAAACCTTGTGTATCTTGGTAAGTCCTTGGGCAAAACATGGCTCGCGCAGAAATGCCGGTACCTGATTGCGAATAGTTTATTGAGATGAGGTGTATCAATATGAAAATCAAGAAATCTAGTGAAACTAAATCGCGCGAATAAAAAAGTCGAATTTTACGTTACATAGATCTGCCGATGGATATTTTACTTTTTATGGGTTTGCAATCTAATTTGGGATCCCTCATAAGTGGGGAGTTTCGAATGAGGCTGCTACCGCCTTCATTACCGGCCGCACATACATAGGCTCCTCCTCGCCACCTCATCCACGTCAACGGTGTCTTACAAAAGCGTAGAGTTGGCCGTGCTATAAGTCGGCAGTTAAGGAAAATACAAAGAATATCGGCCTGGTATAAATGACCATAGTAGTCGACAAACACCATGAATACCCCAAAACAAACAAACAAACCGGTCGCACACACCATAAAATATTTATCATAACAATTCCAAAACGTTGCTGACACTTTTAGCTCACAGCCTTACCTATCTGGGCATGAGAGGACACAATTTTTAATATAAATTACAAAAATATGCACCCGCAAGAAGCTCGCTTGGGATAGGGACTATAAATGTCATAATTATGTCGGGAAAGAAACTGCTTAATCAATATGCCCAATATATAGATTGGAACTCTTATTCACGGATTCAAGCACTTTCTGATTACTATCGTGAATAGTAATTCTTGGCGTGGGCATCATCAGTCTTGTAATCAATGCTTGATTAATCAACCACTTTGCCGTAAATCCAGGATTTAGTTGCGCGGCTCTTTAGCCAATTTCCAAAGATTCTGAGTGGCCTTTTACGTACCCAATTTCAAGAACAGCTGGTCTATATAAAACTGACACCCTCACAATAAAAAGAGACTGAATACGTTCTGTGCTCAAATACTATACTTATGGAGCGGTCCACCGTTGACCGTTTCGGCTTCGTAAGATAAGTCGGTCATCCAATATTTAGTATAATAGTTGCGAACCGGTTTCAAATACGTAAATACAATACAATTTCTTCATTACAATTATTACAGAAAATATTCATCAAATGACTCCAGAATAGAAAGATCCATTGTCTTTGAGGCACCCACGTGAAGTCACAAATAACTGAATAAGAGCTTTTATAATTACAAATACACGAAATCGAAAATTTTCATATCAACACTAATGCATATTATTTAGAAATCGGTGACATTTTTTAACTGGGAAATTAGCAGCACTCTCTGAAAGACCATTTGATAGAGAATATACTAGACTAGAATTACCTCTTAATATGCTTTGAATTTTAAAAATCGATTGATGCATTTTTTGTTGCGCCAAAGTGCTTTGTTTTTAGGGTCAAAATACGTATTGCCACTTATATCTATGGCAATGCCATTTCCTTGGCGTTATGTGCACCCAAACGTCGGTCCTGCTGTGTTCTGGGGTGGAATTTACGGTCGGCGCCGAAATGCAGGTGTCTGATAGTCCTGTCCCAGCCGTATTTACTCCCTGGCCCTTTTCGCCCTACGGCCTAAAACCACCATTATTTCATAATTGCGAAAAAAATTGGTTCAATTAACATGTTGTCGAGATATTTCAAAATGTTTGCTGATGAAATTATAGCTACCCGATGTAACTCATTTTTGTGATTTCAATAAAGTACATTTCGTGACAGTATTAACACCACTTCTCAGAAGCACTACTATAGGTTTGCTCCGATCAGGATTTGGCGTTTAGCATAGTACGGATCAGTTACGGACCTCAGTGACGTTTCTAAAATCATATAACTACAACTAAATCTAACATGAATTATGTTATCACAGCCACCTCTTTGAATTCTGCCACTCACCATAAATCAAGAACTTTGAAGATACAAAAAACTGAGGCGAGAACGTGCGTCTGAAAAAACGCTCATCCAAAAAAGTAAGAGTTCGAGAAATACACTAATTTCCATAGCTTCCTACATTCGTTGGTCTCCTTATTTGGTAAATATTCTTGATATCGCAGTATTTGTAGTCTTTATAATCCTTTTCACTTTCGGAACCCGTTGAACCGCTAACACTCATCCGGAAGCAGAAGAAAGCATATCTAAAAGTAGTAGATAATCGGATCGTACTTCTGTGAAAACCCCGGTATTCGATTTGTAACAGTTCAATAATTACATGGTGTCGTCACACTTGATTTGTTACACTCGCGCTTCCTTGGTCGAGTCGCAGGGAATATTCGCTGAAGTTCTGCGGTCGGCACGTTGTTTTGATTGGGGGTCGTGCATACGAGTTAGGGTTGTTAGTGCAATCGTGTTTAGCACAACAAAGAACGTAGTCATTTGAGGATGAATAAAATCTTATCCCACAACGATACCAACTTTACACCCCTCAGCGACTCCAACGGTATGTATTTATGTGAATTTCATATTATTATGAAAGCTAATCGACCACAAGATACTGTTACGTGTCATCTTTTTTGATAGAGTTGTTCGTATTGTAACAGGATGATCGGGGAGCTATGGCCTTTTACACTAGCTCTAAAAGGGTAGGGGAATTCGTTAGTGATACACCCGCCAGACGCTGGGGTATTCGATAAATTCACTCTGTTTTACAACGGAACCGATGATCACACTGACGGGCTCTCATCGCTTGTCGTACGAGTGCTTGTAATTTCGGTGTGATGTGCGCAAATCAACTGTGATCACTCGAGTGTGACTCTATCGAATTCAGTCCTATCAGCTGCTTGAGAAAACTCGTATATTCAGTCAGGTTGACGGCAATGCGATATTTTTGATGCCCCCATTGATACTAATGGAGGTTCCGGTACGTCCTCCCTCTCTAGGAAAATATCCTCCGTACAAATGTTGTGTTAATTTATCCTCCGTTTCAGCTTAAAATACCCAAAAGACGATGAGTAACGCGAAATGAGCACCTACGAGAGATGGGTAGGGTCTATCCAGGAAATTGATGAACAGTGCCGGGTAGGTTCGAGGGGTGTAGGATATGAGATCCAACAAAATGACTATCAGTTTTAGGTAGTTTTGAGCAGTTCTAAGGCAGTGGGGGACATGGAAATGATATCCTGAACTAGCAATGCCTTATATAGTGGGGTTTTGTAGAACTCCAAACTGCAACAGCTGCATAAATCCATGTTATATATCCCTTTAACTAGGTTAGGTAAAATCGTGACGCTCAGATTATAGGGGAATCCCCTATTTTCAGCTGCCATTCTTCCAGCTCAATGTGCACAGGACTGCACACGGATGCAGGGGACGAGTTACAAAAAAAGTAGCCCGAATATGTTTTTAAGGTATAAGGCATGGGAATCGGACTGAAAACCTGGACTTTTTGAAAGTCGGTCAATTCTGAACAACGCTAATACGAATTGTGTGCTAGTGTACAGTACATAGGCGTAATTGGCCGCATTGAAGATTGGCCTTGGGTTATGGAATTGAACTGAGTGATATATCGTACAGCGCTGGACTTGTGTGTAACGTGCTAGCAACCGTCCGTCGCCAGGAGAGGTTCCGGAACCCGAACACTCTTTACGACGTCCCCGCTAAGCAGTTATCGCCGAATCGGGGACGCTACAAATTTGGCGAGCACGCCAGGACCTTTTCCTAAAGTGACGGTTCGGTTGGAACGGCATGGATTGGAAGACTGCCATGACGGAACAGTGGCGTAGGGATGTTCTACAGAAGCTGTCGGACAAGGTACAAGCGTGCATTAACGGATACAATGAAAGGATGCAGCGAGGGGACCAAGGGGTCGGCGTCACCGCTGGGATTGACCGTGTGCATGACAGCCCAACAGGACTTCTTTCGGCTAGAACGAGCATTTCAAAGCGGAAATCGGAAGGCAAGGAGTCAGGCTTTCCTGAGACTAAGCAATAGAGTAGTGGCCGCCTTGACGAGGATGTGAGTGGGAGAGCGGACACCCACTGGAATGGCACTGCTGCGGTTACGGCTGCTTTGACGACACAAGCGCTATTGGCCGCGGAAGGCAAGGAGTCAGGCTTGCCTTGGAGTGAGCAACAGCGTAGCGGCTGTCTTTATGACGCTGTGAGTGGGAGGGTAGACACCATAGGCGCCGACTTTTATTTTTTTACGAGGTGGCGAAGTCTTGTGACGTCATAATTGCTCCATATCGATGACGTCATTGTCGCACGAAAACGTAATTTACTACATGTCGCTGGTGTACGTGCAGAACTGAACCATTCACGTGACATTTAAGTATCGGCCTTGCACTCATTAATATTAAGCTATGCAGTCGAGTTATTAAATGGAATCTTAAAATGGTAAGATCATTATTTTGAAATGTAACTGCGGCCTGCGCTACCAGTCCGTCAGACTGAATCTGCAGTCGCATCAATGTTATTCACGCGCAATGTCCAGTGTGACTAACGGAATACACTACGCACTGGCCAGCAGTGTTGCCAACTCCGGGTGGAAGAAAATCGCTAAAACTGGTGTTAAAAATCGCTAGATGTCGCTAAATATTGAGTAAAAAGCGCTATAAAATAGCGCTAAATCTGCATTAATTGGTAAAGGTGTTAAATTGAACCATAATATCAATACATTATTCTCAGCTATATTTCGCTCGTCTGGGGCCAAAGTCACCTATCATATTTCTAGTTCATAATACGTCAGACTAATCTCTAAAGGGGACAAAACGTGCAGTGCATTTCAATAAAGCAGATCGATTTGCGCAACGATCGTTCTGCGTGATCACTGACCACTGTGACCAGGTTTGCAGGCATAACCGCTCACTATATAAGCGTGCCTTGCTCGATGTGTCCGTGAATACGTAATGCGATGAACCGTGAAAATGCGCTTGACTTCTCTAAACTGTGTTGGAGTTTTTGAATATAACATGCGACTTGACACACGCGTACACGACATGCGACTGGACGCGACACAACACGACTTGAACCTGGTTTGCCAGCCACTATAAGTAGAGACCTTGAGAAAATAATCCGAGGACCAGCCCGGAGTTTAAAATTTAACAATACTGGTCTTAAACGAAAGCTAGTGTCACACTGATTCCGACTATACGAATTAAATTCTTGCCAAGACAATGGAGCGACCTCAAAACAGCCCGCAATGTCTGAAAATCGGCATTGATCCGAACAATCGCTGGACGAAATTTGTCATTATGGTCATTGCAATGATATATATACATCATTGTTCATTGTGTTGCGGCGGTGCCATTGTTGGAGTAATGCCGGTTTTCAGACTTTGAGGGCTGTTTCGGGGTGTTTCCATTGTCCTGATCAGATTTTAATTTGTATTCTCGAAATCACTGCGACACTAGCTTTCGATCAAGACCAATTATATTGAATTTCAGCGCCCAGGTCGTCAGATATAGCACTGCCGATTATGCTACTTTTAGATTACTCAGCAAGAAGAGATGCTGTTTGCCCATGCGTAACCGCCGAGAGTTGCGTATCTATAATCTATCCGTAGGTTAGTAATCAATAATATATGTCATCGGAGACCGCACTCTGGTGGCCGATATAGCCAATGCCGTCGTCGGCCAGAACTGATCTTTATCAGTTATTTTCGGTAAAAAGCGCTAAATAATCGCTAAATACTTTTAAAAAATCGCTAGATTTATCGCTAGGCGCCAGATCCATATTTTTTGGCGCTAAACCGGATGAAAAATCACTAGATCTAGCGCGAAAATCGCTAAATTGGCAACACTGACTGGCCTTGCAAGTAACACACAACAACTCTCGATTACGTCAAGCAGACAATAATGATGATTACAAACGCGAAATCGCGCAGCCAATCAGTAATTGTCTCTTGCGGTTTCTTGCTTCGCGTTGACCAACTCGCGTCGCGGCAATTGTTTGATGATTAAAACATTGGTGCATTTCCCGATTCAAGTTCGCGAAGCGTTTCGGGAGTACATCGGTCAATTCGTAGATTCAATTTGCATGTCGACAGCCGCCAACGAATACTAATTGAATTACGTGTTGACGGCCGCACAAGTTTAGTTCTGCGGCCGCGTGTTGGCCACCCTTGGGCTAGAATTAATTCCACTTCCGGACGCATGCCGCGATCTTATCAATAGAAATCCACTGTCTATCTAATGCCTAATAGTTTGATATTCAATAATGTTGTTCTCGATACGAGTACATCCAGCAATCAAGTTTATCGGAATGTAGAAGGTTCCCTGTTCAAACGAATCGAATAAAATCAGAATTTGTGCCACCCATAATCTTGTGATGCATCACGATAATAATGAAAGGAACCATGAAAAATGACTTTGTGCGACAATTTCGGAGTACGAATGTATCAAGCAGATAACAAGAAATATAGATGATGGCAAATGAGAAAGCGTGTAATCTAAACAGTATCGCCACGAATCGGCTTTGAGTGTGACACCGTATTGAGTAGTTTTCGTCGCGACAATTGTTTTCTCATTATATCGGTGTTTAAGCTGTATTGCTGCATTTCCCGATTATTGTCACGGGCAAAGCCTTGTAACAGAAACTAATCTGCGCAGAAATGAATTCCAATTTGCAGGCACACACCAACACACCCTCCAATTTCGCGCTCCGATTACCTATCACGAAGCTAGCTAGCTCATGAATGGTTTTGTAAACGAATATGGGTGCACATAATTTCGATTTCAGAAAACCAGAAGGTATATTTGCGCGCCTGTTCGGCAGAGGAGATCTAGGATGGTGCTTCTCAGAACACGCTAGTCGCGTAGCCGGTCGAAAGATTAGGGGGATTTGGATTTTTTTCAAATTTACCGATATAGCATCAATTCCATTCGGGCCAAGTACATGTGTAAATGGCGATCATATAATCTCTTCGTATCGACGATTTTAGGCGTATGATAAGCTTACCAAAGAGTCCGGGAGTGCTGTCCTGTCAATTAGCGAGTCAGTGATCTCTGGTGAACAATTAAATACGCGCGCGTATTACGCAGTCTCGGCTACACTTTTCTCAAATTAAATGTCCGAACTTGATTGCACCGATTTCAAACCTTTGTCGTATTTTAGAACTCGAGACATGATACACATCTTCTGGTCGTTACGTTCAAGTATTAGCGGGAATCGATTTCGCACGTTAAAGTCAGTTTGCAGCGATTTGATGTTATTCAGTTTCGCGATGTCGCTTTTTAATCAATATGACAATCACTAATTAACGTAAACTCGACCGCATTGTCTCGAAACCAGCGAGAGATAGGAACCAAAGCATGCTAGGCCCGAGACGTGATAGTTAGGCCATAGGCCAGCAATGATATCTTTCACTCCAAGCCTATTGCAGATGCTGTTGTGTAGGCGAGCGATGATATCGTATACACCAGGCCGAAGCCGCCAATGCATATTCGATTGCACAGTTAAGCGATGATATAGTGTGAATTGGGCCTACTGCAGATGCGATTGTTGAAGCCTGCGTCACCAGGCTTCATCGAGATGCGATAAATCAGGCTAGCGACGATTGGCATGCGCACGGGAATTAATGACCTAATTTTGCGACCATCTCAGCAGCGGGAGCTCATCACAGATTCTTCTCGCTAATTCACAACAGGTTTCTCGCAAATCCGCCGCGCGGAACACTGTTACACAATTGAATTGCAACTGAATGTTGGAGTTAGAATGATTATTTCAAAATGACGGGGTTTCGCGTTTCAAATAGGGAAGTTTGACTTCCGAATCCCCCGTCGCCACGCGCCTGGCACACGCGCGTATCGATATCGAAGACGATTCTAACGAGGTCGCATCGATTCGCCTTATTACTAATTACTGGTAACAAATCACTTGGGCGTTTTAGCATTTTGTACGAGGTGGCCGCCACCTCGTAAATATGGTCACGAGGTGGCTGCGCCACCTCGTAACCTCGTAAGTCGGCGCCTATGGTAGACACCCACAGGGATGTCACTGTTGCTGTTGGGGCTGCTTTGACGACATGTGTGCTATTGGTCGCGGAAGGCAAGGAGTCAGGCTTGCCATTGACTGAGCAACAGAGTAGTGGCTGCTGTGACGATGACGTGGGTGGGAGAGCGGACACCTACTGGAACGGCACTGCTGCTGATGGAGTTGCTTCGACGACATGCGCGATACTGGTCGCAGAAGGCAAGGAGCCTGTGGCTGTCGTGATGAGGAAATCGAGAAAACGAACACTTGTCGTGAGAGCACTGCTGCACCTGGGATTGATTCGACGGTGCGGAAGGTCTTGATCATTGAAAGCAACGATTCGTATTTACCTGAGACCGAACAGCAGGAGAATAATGCGTCTGCCGACGTTTTCTTCACTAAGCCTGAGAAAGGTGTTGCGCAGACTGCACGTGAGAGTTCAGATGCTCGGATATGTTGGTGCGAGCTGTGGAAATCCTTAGTCCCATTCGCGACCAACGGAAGGACTTTGATTTAGTGTTTGAGGCTGACCATTCGAGGAACGAGACAGACGACGACGAAGCAGCGAATCGGTGCAGTGACGTGAAGGAGTTTTGGAAATCGGATGTGCGGGGATGAAGAATTTGGGAACGGACATATAGTAGTTTACTATTTTCTTTCGATTGAGTGGAACGAAGGGCTATACATTTGGATACTAGGCCTAATACTGTATGTGATTTGATGAGCTAGCGATGACAACTGTCACTTTGTAGGGTTGGTTAGTTGAGTAGATTTAGTTGTGTGATTGAGATTTTTCGGTAGGGAAAATCCAATCAAGAAAGGTGAGGGTAGTGTGAAAACCCCGGTATTCGATTTGTAACAGTTCAATAATTAAATTGTGTCGTCACACTTGAATTGTTACACTCGCGCTTCCTTGGTAGGGTCGCAGGGAATGATTGCCGAAGTTCTGCGGTCGACACGTGGCTTTGGTTGGGGGTCGTGCATACGATAGGGTTACCATACGCCCTCTTTTAAGAGGATTTGTCCTCTTTTTTGATATTTTTGAAAGTGTCCTCGGAGGACGCCCTTTTGTCCTCTTTTTTTTGAGATTTTGTCCTCGTTTTTGAAAATGAAGGTCTCATCTAGAGCAAAATGCAAGTGATATGCCGAAATTAGCACAGAAGTGACGCTCCGGCGGGTATTTTGGAGTGCAAAACGATGATTTGAGCTCTGAGCGATAAGTTGACCTTTTTTTAGTCAACCGATCACAAAGTGGGGAAAATTCACCGATTTTTGAGAATTCTTCTCCGGTTTTTCAAGTCTCAAATTTCTGAAAAATGTCCTCTTTTTAGGCGCACAATTTTTTCGTGAATTTACATTAATTATAGAGTATTATTTTGGAAATTTAGGCAACTTTTCAAAAGGAAATCGCGCTGCGCGTCATTTCGTGGTCACATATTTCTTGCTTATTGGATACCCTTCCTCCAAGAAATAATACACATGAGTTATAGAAATGGGCATCTCGGCGTTAGCCATTATATCACACCATGACGCACCAAGACATATGAAGTTTCAGGCCGTGTAACATGTGACTCCGAGAAGTGCGCCAGAACGAGAAAACGTTAGCGGAAAAGGACTGCCTTTCTGCTGACCGACTTCGATATACATACGATATACATATATATTTAATTGTCCATAGGCGCCTAAATGGCTGGCGCCAAATGCTCCTGTCCTGGCAATCTGAACCCCACAAAAATGCCATATCGCAAAGAAAAAAAAGTGTCCAGTGCAGAAATGCCAATCTGAACTCGTGCGTGTCTTTTAGGTTAGTACGTATTGGCGATTTGAATATCTTTTGACATAACAGACAGGCCACGAAATGTCATTACGTAACGAAGTCATTATACCTACGGTCCGCCCGAATATGTTCAATTATTATTTACGGGCCTTACATTTTCCAAGACACCTTACTCAGCTTTACCGGTAAATCTGTATGCATGAGCAGAGAGAGGATAAAAAATTAGCAGCAATATATATGCAATTCCCGATCATATTGATCGATTCAATCCTGAAGGATAAAATTTTTTCGCGCTTCGCACGAATTAAGCCAAACAACTAAAGGGGTCCAACAATTTTTGCTGAGAAGTATCGCTAAAGAGGTATCGGGGGAGTTGTGGCTGAGGGCTGCAGAAGTTGGCTTTATCGCTCTATGGATGGGGGTCAAGACCAACGTATTGGGGGGCGGGGCTGACGAAGTGCTGTTACGGTCCTTTGGGAATCAAGTCGGGGAAATCACCTTTTTTGTTAGTTAACTCACCAAAATTGGGCTGACAAAGTGTAATTTCGAGGTCAAGCCGAAAAGTTGACCTTTTTTCTTAGTCAACTCGCCGGTGATTTCAGTCTGTATGCCCATTTTTCGGTTCCCAATATTTGGGGGGCGATTATCGGTGTGGAGTTTGAAAAGGGGGCGATAAGTCGAAAAAGGTTGGGAACCACTGCTCTAAATAGTTATAAAACATCTTCGGGCGTACCCGTTGATATAATGACTTTGTTACATGATGCTATTTCGTGACCCCCTATCCACTATGTCAAAAGATATTAAAATCGCCAAAACGTACTAAAGTCAAAGACGTACACATTTCTAATTGGTATTTCTTAACTGGAAAATAATGTTCCCTCGATATGGCTTTTGTCTTGTTGTGGGACTCGGATCGCCAGGACAGGAACATTCGGCGCCAGTCATTTAGGCGCCCATGGACATGGACAATTACACATATATTTGTATATCGAAGTTTTCGGTCAGCACCGGGGCTGTCTTTTTCGCCCCAGGTTTTCTCGCTGCTGATCGTTCTGGCGCACTTCTTGGATTCGCATGTTACATAGCCTTCAACTTCATATGTCTAGACGCGTCATTGTGCGGTAATGGCCGACGCCCAACTGCCATTTCCATAAATCATGCCTAATTTTTTGTTGGGAAAGGGTACCCAATAATCAGATATCTTACAATAATAAAACGCGCGTAGCGCGAAAAAAAATCCTGAAATATTTCAAATAATATACCATGATTTATGTTAATTCTCGAAATAACTTTGGACCCCCTTCGAGCACGGCCCCTCCAATTGGGGGGTTTGGGGTGCGAAAGTTACGGTCCTGAGTAAATCTCACGCAATGTTCATGCGACGCGAAGAAGACTATCATTCGTTAGTTTCTCGCAGATTAACTTCGAGCTAGCCCATTGTTATTTATAACTTTGTTAAACCAGGTTATTTCGCCATTCCCAGAAAATAATGCGCTATTGAAATGATATCAGTATCGCTCACATGTACGAGGCCATACTAAAAAATATCCTCCGTAAGGCGCAGGTCATTGTGAACTCTAATTTGCTCACGGAGCGCGATAGTTACCTTTGCGGGGCGCACTTGTACCTCGGTTTTATACTTCAGTGATAACACTATTTGGCCCTGGCAATGTTCCATCTTAATTTTCACGAATCTGCGCGCCTGCGTGGTCCATTGGACAACAGTGCGCAACAAATATAAAAAAACATCATTTCTGATTTTTTGTGCGCAACGTAGATTTTCTGTGCGCAGAGACCGTTTTAGCACTGCGCATTTGCGCACGCGCGCAGCTTAGAGGGAACATTGATGGTAACCCTAATACACAGTGGAAACAAACAATATAAATATCACAATGCTAGTTGACATTTCAATCAATTTTCTCCACTTATCTGTCGCACGCCTGGTCAATGGCCATATGTAATGGTACTCTTAGTGGCAGTGGTGGATGGAAATGTTCTATTCTATATCAATTTTTTGGTAGATTTCAAACACATTCATTGTAAAGTTTCGACTCGGGAGGGCTTGTTCACCTCATATCCAGTATTGTTGGTCTGTTCGAATAGTGTGTAAAGCCACACAAGATTTTGCTATACTAGTTCTGAGTATAATTCGTGGCAGCATCTGGTATAATTAACAATGTTATAATGCAAGAGGCTATGCTCACGTAGACGTGGTGTACAGGCGAGTCTATTTCATTTTTACCACGGGAGTAGCGCGATATTCCCAGCAAAATGTCGAAAATAATCAGTAACCCCTGAATTCCGCACAGAACTACTGCTCGACATAATCATGGACTTCAGGTGAAAGCGGATTAATCAAACCTTTGAATCCTTAAGCTGAAGCGTGTCGTTCAGTCTCCGAATCCCTTCAGCGTCGAATTTCCAGCCAATACGTAATATTCTAACAGCATATCTCATCAAGTCGCAGAGGGCTGATACATCATCGTAAGTAGCGGTAGAATCTTGCTCACTAATCATAAGAACGTCAAGCTGAAATAAACAGGCATTCATATTTAAATACAGTTACTGAATCAGATATAGTTCGATTAATATCTTTGCTAAATGATTATCCTCCGCCTATCGTTAAACTGACCACTGGTCGCATGCTACTGAAAGATTTTAGAGAAGAGAAACGTTACGGAACTATAGGAATACCGCAGTCCAAAGTTTAGTTGCATCTTCCTTTGGATTGATAAAGAGTCAAACAGGTTTGGAAAGCAAATCCAATCATCAGTGAGCCATTGTTTCTCACGAGGGAAACTCTGGGCAATATTTGTGACAAAATCTGCGATCTATATAGGCTACAACGCAAAACGATAAAACAAATAAAATGAGCATAATACATGAATACGCGTGTCGATGTAATAGTCTGTAAAAAGGTCACACATATGCAGCAAAGAATTCGCCAGCTTGCACGGCGAAATAGTCGAAAAACAAATAACGATGCTTTTCCAACTCAACTATCGCAGACTATTGACACATTGCGTGAATATGATCAATTTACTGCTTGCAATTCGGCTATTGGAAAATATCTTCATCCAATCCAGGATGTAGCGAATTCTGTAGCTGCATTTACTGTCGCGCCTTGAAAATGCACTGCATCGGTTGAATATGAAGGAGTGCCGAAAATTCATTTTCACAAATACAAGTGTTGGCGAAGGTAATAATTTCAGCAACTCTTCAGACGACACCTTTGCGTATATGATATATATGGCACAAAAATTATTAAACAGATCATAAAAAGTCAAGTCCAGTCATTTCTATCGAGCAGTTCATTTTGAAGTTATTTTGGAATTGCGGTTATGTATATCACAGGAGAAAATAGATTTTTGCAAACAATTTTTATCGAAAACTCCCACAAAAATCTCTAAACAGCAATATATTTGTATCAGTTGGCCATTGCCAAGTGGGCAATTAAGAGTTTGAACAGTATAATATTTCATCTCAAATGGCCATTCTGTTTATGTGAGTTGTGAGTCCTGAAGAAAAACCACCTCTGGATTTCTGTAAATAAAAAAAATGCAAATTAGTTTTTTTTTCTAAAATATTTTGCAAATTCGGAGGTTTGGTTTTGGACCCGGTTGAAAACTACTAACCTATACATTTCGTGGTTCACCACTGATGAAAATCAGTCTAAAAGCATTTCGTGAATAATAATATTATGAAGGTACTGTTTCGTATAATTCCCAAGTCCTGTATCAGAATTGGTTTGTTTAAACAATACAACGGCCTCGGTCGGACTCGAATCACAATCCACTGATGTTGCTGCGACAGAACGTACCACTACGTTTTGGTAGACTTCTTAAACTTGTATATTATCTTCGTACGATCTCATATCAATTAATTTTGGAAATCGATCAGCCATAGAACAGGGGTCTGGGTCAAGTTTGGAGGCCAAGTCTGGTCGACTACCAAATGGGTGGGTAGGGGGGGAGGCAATACGAATGTACGGATGCGCTGTTTCAGCCCTGACTACAGCCAATGATACGATGAAACTTCCGATTTGGCAAGACCTCTGGCTGACCGCAATGCCCTCAACGGAGGATGAATGCGAACCTAATCAACGACATAGCCTCTAAAATATTTTGAATCATCGTCATCGCACCAGTAATTTTTAATTGCGGCATCCACGCAATAATCCACGCAATTTGCTGCTGGTGAGTGAGGATTGTTGAAACTCCAATTCACTGCAACCCGACAGCTTCGCGACCGTAATTAGCTCTTCATATGAAGAAATGAAATGAAATGATGGAATTATGTAATGATAATGGTGTTACTGTTGTTTGTGGTTTCCATGATGTTCTTCGACTACTATGGTCATTTACATCAGAACAATTTTCTTCAGTTTTTATTCCTTAGCTGCCGACTCGTAGCACGGCGTACGTCTGGGCTTTTATAAGACACTGCTTACACGGATAAGATGACCTCGAGCAGGGGCCGGCAACCTTAGATATGCAGCGTGCCAAAATATCGAAAAATTGTAAAATATTACCAACTGGCGTGCCAACTAGCCTATATTAAATTCGTCATATTCAGCGTTCCAAACAAGGAATCACACCAACCACCTATCTGCAGCTGGCAAAGGCACGGGCTACGTCAGTGATTCCCACGGTATTGGTCGTTACCGCACTAGACCTACCGCCTAATGTAGGCTACGTAATATGTCCAATATGTGCATCATTTAAATTAAGTCGAGTAATGATCGAATTTCTGTGGTTGCCTTGATCGTTCCAAAGTCTACTGTGTTCGGTACCATAGCCAGTAAGTCACAGGCCCATCAAAGATGCTATGATGAGATGGCATGATGATAAAAACGTGCCAACCCTTGTATCATGCAAGTCGGTTGATGTCACAAGTAAGTTGGTCAGACACTAGATTTGTCTGCAAAGCTCCAAAGATCGCGGTGTAGCGGCAATAGTTATTGTCGTTGCTCCAGTTATATTGGAACCGCTTACACGTATCAGACGAAACTATAACAATATAGCCCATTGTGAGACCAACACAATTCCAAATTCGCATTTCGACAGGGTAGTCATTATTTTCCTCTATGGGTCTCATTTGAGGCGTGCGGCTCTTGCTGCGGGAGCTGAACTATTCGCGCCGGTCATTTCGGCGCCTGGACAGTGGTCATATCAATGTCGAACGTTTTGGCCAACATGCATCAGTTATTATAGTTCAATGTTTTATCGCCACAAATCATTTTGACCACGCACACAGCGCACAAGTCGCATGTTGCCGAAACGCGTGTCTCCTACCATGAAAAAGCCCAGCATCAAAATTCTGGTCATATAAAGTATCCGCGGTGCAACAGGCTGTACAGTGCATACTAGGAGTGTTCATAAATGACTCTTTTTCTCAAACCGTACTGGCTACTCGATAAAATTGTTATGTTACCTAATTTAGGCCTGCACACCAAATTTGGTTCAATTCCGACCAGTGCAAGCGAAGTTATTGCCGTCGAAAAATTTGGATTTGAACAAAATAGTATTTACAGCAAGCACCACTATAATAAATAACTAAAGAATTGGTCCCCGTAAATACTATTTTATTGATAATCCAAATTTTGAATATAATAAATAGAAACTTTCTGCGGCTACTGGCTGGAATTGAACCAAATTTGGTGTGTAGGCTTAAATTAGGTAACCCAACAATTTTATCGAGTAGCCAGTACGATTGGAGAGAAGAAGTCATTTTTGAAAACCCCCTGCACACTCCCAGCGGGGCCTACATGCTCATAGCCCGCTCCTAGACTAAAGCATCCAGATAGTTTCATACGACATTAGGTTGCAGTATATATAGTTTTGTGGTATTCGCACAATAGGTGTTTAGGTTACTGTAAATCGTTCTAAGCACGCAAAAAGGTCGTGTTCGTCAAATCAGTGGCGTGCCAAGAAAAATCATTTCGCGTGCCACAAATGGCACGCGTACCGGGGTTTGCCGACACCTGACCTAGAGCATAGAGCCTAGAAGCCTAGATAAGTCCATTATTTGGGGTTATCAGAAAAATGGCTAAGGATGTCTCGAATGTTGCATTTTCTCATTTCTTAACGACATAGCTAATTAATCGAAAGTGATGATAAGTTTGTTGATATCGTGCAATGAAATACCTAGTATACTGTGGGAAATTATTCGGTGGAATTCAAAGAAGGGATGCAGTAATGTATTAATTCCAGTTGCAATTCCCAATTAAATGAAATGAGGCACAGACATATTTTGGAATCACGGGGGTGTCAGCGGCGTATCCCCAAGCGATAAAGATGAATTACGACATGTAAAGTTGCATATCAAGTGATTCAAGTACAGGCAATGTGAGGATAGTGAGGAGATTGTGAATTGAAACCGGAAATTGATTGTTGATTGATTACTTAGCTTCCAGACTGTGAGAAAGTTCACATCACAACGTACCTGGATACAGTGATTGCGGCAACCGCTCAATAACCCTTGCAACTTTCTTGGCGTGAGACAGCATTTCATTAGATGCAAATCCTTGCATTTCGAGAGCTTCGCAATGTGAGCGAGTACTTGGTACCCCTCTTCATCCATCAATTCGTCTTGGACGCTAAGTGTATCCAGCTGTAATGGTCGTACAGGAGTCTTAGTGTTGAAGCCAAGTTGCCGTAATTCATGCTGCATATGAGTCCAATTGCCATAGTGATTTTGTGCTGAGTTACAATATCTCATAGTATTCATTCTCTCTCATTAAAAAATGAAGTGCAACGATAATTCTCAACATGTACTTGAATCTGAAATTAATAATCTCTGGTTATCATTATTTGTTGAAGACACAGCGCATGTGTAACCGATTATTTATTCGTGTTTTTCAGTCTGATTTGTTAGGTATAACGAGGTGGAATCCAAGTTGGTAACAATTAAAAGTCGTATTGAAACATTGTAGTTTTCCAGCAATGATACTTTAACGAATGATTGATGTACAGTATTGTAGTATACGCGATTAGTCGACATGAAATGGCATTGCCGTATGTTTTCATAGTTATCAGCCACATAGGCTAACGCTATTGTGGTCATTTTTGTGCGCATTATTTAGCACCCATGTTGGCAGCTTACTTGTAGTTATTTAGTGAAAGAGAACCCACATAAAGTGGAAAATTTCTCCCACTTACTGTAACATGATATTCCTTGCATCCCTTAGCAAAATCTTCAAGTTTGTGCTTGGACAAGGTACAGTTTCCAAACTGTACACTCCGGCATTTTGTGTCTTTCAAAACCTTCGCAATGTCACAATACGCTCCCGAATGCATGGCAGGATCTGATATGAATACTTTACCAAGCTGTATGACAAAATGTTTTAGTATTAAAATGTTGCAATTTTTTTAAATATTTAATGCATTGCCTACGGAGATTCGAATATCATATTTTGCATATGTAATCAGTTAATAGTGATGACCAGGGCAAGCTTTTGCAACTTTTGCAACTTTTCTTTACAGCTTCCAGCAGCTTCCTAAATACTCAGACGTACTTTGAAATACTCTAAACTGTTTAGCGAAATCTTATATTGCAACGTTTTGCAATTTTCTCCATTTTTTTCATACAACTTTTGGCAAAATTTTTCGATTTTTCATGCAACTTTTTGCCACTTTTAACTAACTTGTTACTGGAAATATCTGACACCATATGTAAATAGATCGCTTGATTATTTCACTGTCGTTCAACTTTGAGGTATTTTTGATTTGTCATACATTCAGGCTAGACTGCTGAAGATTATCTTTTCACTTGGTCAATTATTTCAGGCTATTGATTTTGTCGAAGTCACCAACACTGAGTTTTGATGCAGTGACTCGCATACGGAACGATTAGAGTATCTCATAGTCTAATAAATTCGAGGAACTTGTCCATGAATGCAATTTTTTAGTGCAAATATTGTGAAATTTAAATGCAACTTTTTAGTGCAACATTTGTGAAAAGTAAATGCAACTTTCCACGGATTTGACTGCAACGAAACTTGCTCTAGTGATGACTATATATATCATTTGATAAGTTGAAATAACTAGTGAAAATATGATCCATACCCGAAACAAATGCAGTGTCATTTAATGGTGAACATTTATATCAAAAGGGCGATGCGAATACTGTAATTCCTCCAGAGGGGGTCAAAGTAGTCAAGAAATCTACTCAAGTAGAAGTAGAAGTAGCGACGAAAAAATCTACTCAAGCACGAGTAGAAGTACTTCTTCCATAACTAACCTAAAATACTTGAAGTAGAAGTATAATTGACTGACTTTAAATCTACACAAGTAAGTAGGTAGTTGTGAAAACGAACGTAATTCGTTCGCATGGATTGTCAAAAGGTGCAAATTGAGCTATGCGAAAGGTGGCGAGCTCGATTCATATTGATACATACCAAGAGTTATCCAATTTTCGACAGCATAAGCATTCGTCCGCTTCATGGGATGAAAATGATAGTATTGATATGGAAATGTGATAATAATCCTCTGTGCACTCGAAGAACACTTTTTAATAAATATCATGGTATGTTGCACTCCCCCATAGTATAAGGCCAGTAGTTTAGTCCAAGAGCAATACGGCGAAGAGCTATAGGATACGGTGTAAACACTTAACGCGATTAGTAAACGTTGAAAAATTGTTGGATCGTAAAAATCCCATATTGCGTAGCTTCATTTATTAATATATTATATACTTCAACATGTATGTCATCCAGACAAAAGAACTGGCATTAATTGGAACTCAAAGTATATGATACTGGGAATTGAAAGTGATTTATAAATACCACTTCTAAAATAGGAAAATGTGTTTGATGTCTTCAGTCGAGAAACTGTTAAATGTGGTATGCTAAAACAGCTCTAAAACTAAAAAAAAGTCAGAGTCCACCCTTCCAGATAAGGACACGCCATGGCCTGCTACATTACGATATGATAAGTATATGCTAGATTGGAAAATATCAGTTTCCAACGGCATGATGATCCAAATATACTGTGATGAAATATTTCATATGGGCGACAATGGTGTGTGAACGAAACCCCGCCAACCCGTTACCTAAATTATATACGCCGATACTTTCGTGAAATCATACTGGTTACTCCGTATCAACTTAGGGCGAAGCGCGACGAAAATTCTGGGATTTACGAAACAATTATGAAAAATAAATAAATAAATTATATGTTGATACTCCGTGAAAACAGCCCTGATATTCCCCAGGCTATCTTCCTGATTGCATGATTGAACTACTTCTACTTGACAGACTGAAAATAGCGAAAAGTAAGTAAGTAGATCACAAAATATTACGACGTAGAAGTAGAAGTAGCGAAAATCAGATCTACTCAAGTAAGTACCAAAAGTAGAGGATAACTACTTGAGTACTTCGATAAAATAGATGTACTTCGTTACTACCCATCTCTGAATTCCTCTGAAGGAAGATTACCCTAATCGTCGGAAAATGTATCGAGATTGGGAGAAACTGTACCGAAGATAGCAAATTATCACTGCTTCTCTGGGAATAAATTGATAAGTTGTCGGCGGCTGCGTTTCAACAACAACCCTGCTTGACTTTGCCATTCTTTTCCAATCAGATATTTATCCAGTTATTTTCATATTTAACTGAATTGCATCACCGTGAGATCCAACTTATCATAATATTTTGTGCAGGGAAAGATGGAAGTGCAATTTCGAGCACAAAATCAAAGAACGAATTGGCCGATTCCATGTTCATCGAAATCTTGTGTTATGTTATGGCGCACCTGGATTTTTTTATTCTTGCAACCACGCGACAATCCACGCAACTTCGTCATGGTGAGACAGCAGGTGACGAGATGCAACTCTTTGCATCGTACCTGCTTCAGAACGAGGGTAAGCTGCTCGTATTCACATTCTTCCATCGATTCGTCATATATTATCAGTGTGTGTAACTAAAATGATCAAATATTGAATGTATCGGTAATCATGTACTGGCGAATGGCCGAATGCGTGGATGCGGGTGAAAGTCCATGTACGTTGGCCCGTTTCCAGTTTCCAGCTATGGACACCTTGTCATATTGATGACTTGCATTCATAGTCGCTGTATGCGACATGAAATAATGGCAACCCTCGACATCGTCGTCGATTCAGCAGTTATAACATACAGGTGATACATTAATTGAGCAGCATGAATGTTCTGACGATGATGACCGCAGGCCGTTAAAATGCAACTTGGTGATGTAGTCTTGGTCAAAGATATTGAGCGGAACGGTTAAGCCAGGGAGAGGTAAACTTTTACGGTAAACGAGTCATGTTAGCCCTCTGTTTTCATTTGTAATTCTAAAGGAGTCCCATAACCATGTTGATCAACTGTGACGTCAACGTTGAAGAACCCTGACGTCATGGTGGCTTAAATACCACTTCGAATTTGTCGGGTGCGTTATGGTTTATGTGTTGTTAGTCATGCACATGAGGGCGAAGGTATGCCAATCCTTATTCCAACTTAATTACGGACGCTGTTTTTGAAATCTTTGAATCATACGCCATAGCTTACCTGGATCTCTTGCTTACGGCATCCACGCAATAATCCACGCAATTTTGCCTTGGTGAGACAGCATTTCTGAAGCACTAACTCGCTGCAACCCGAGACCCTCAGGATGTGAGTTAGCTCTTCGTATCCATCTTCCTGCATCGATTCATCTATTATAGTGATGTTTGGCAACTGAAATATTTGAAATATGTATTGTTTTCTGCGGTAAATAAAAAAAAGGTCCGTGATTTTGGATTGTCTGCTCGATGGCCAAATTTCGCAGTTGATCGTAAATGCGTTCTAATTTGCAATTTTCCTTCCGGTTCAGAAAGGATTAATTCATTGAAAGGGACAATATATTTGTTGATAGTGTCTGATATTAAATCTTATCCGGTCAGTTGATGTTGGAATATGGACTTCAGTATTACTATATAATTCCAGTAAGAATTTCGAGCAAATGGAAATGAGATGCAGTTACATTTTGCATCCAGGGACGCAACACTGGTATATAATAAACCGTTAAGATGGATGGCAAACTATGGAGATGCAGATAAGCCGATCCAAAAACAGGCTCTGAATAACAACCCGCAGTTGGTATTGATGACTGACTCAAAGTCCTAAATGTGACGTCAGAACGCACCTCGGTGCCGTGATTGCCGCAGCCGCGCAATAATCCTTGCAACTTTGTCTTCGTGAGGCAGCTCTTTTGTATTTGCAACTCCTTGCATTTCGTGAGCTTCGCAATGTGAGCGAATACTTCGTACCCATCTTCATTCATCGATTCGTCAGTGACGCTAAGTATATCTAGCTGAAATGGTCGTGTCCGTGTTTTAGGTCCATGCCAGGTTTTCTCGATTTGATTTTCCTTCGAGTTCGACGTAGGAGAACATTTATGAATTCAATAGCGACAAACACACAATCGGCTAATCAGAAATATAATTTTGCCTGGCTTAAGTTGCAATCTCGCTTACCATTCATTTCCTCTCGTTGAAAATCAAGTAGCAATCCGTACTCTGTACTGAACTGAATAATCCATAATTGTAGACGACTAAATCAATGCGTTTGTCTTTTTCGTATATTTCAGTGGTTCCCAACGTGGGCAATATCGCCCCCCACGGGGCGATTTGGCAGCCTAGGGGGGCGAAAATGACGAAGGGGGCGATATGGGGGCGAAAGTGGACAAAGGGGGCGACAGGGGCGAAAATAGCGACGGGGGCGATGACGCGTTAAAACGGCTATATTGGAGTCAAGTCGGAGAATTGACCTTTTTTTTAGTCAACACGCCGATGATTACAGATTGTATACCGATTTTTCGGTTCACAAAATCTGGGGGGCGATGATCGGCATCGAGCTTGAAAAAGGGGGCGATGAGTCGAAAAAGGTTGGGAACCACCGGTCTATTTTGTTCGGTCGGTCATGCTGTTCACAAGTCTTGACGTTTCTATGATACTGACAGGTTTCATGTTTCTACTGGTTAATGGCATGTCGGTTTCCTTCATGATAGAAGTCCGATCAATCAGTTGGTGGTCATTCAGACGTTTCGAGAACGCAACTCAAATACCGTTCTTCACATTTAACCGGTTCAAATTCACTTTCAACCTCCGAAAACATTGGTCTTGGCCCTAATAGCTCGATCAACCGTATCTCTTTGGACGAATAATTACCCTTGCGGGTAATTTCTTTACTATTCTCTATACGTCCGATTTACAGAAGGTAAACGCGATTCACGAACGTGCTGAAATAGCTAACGAAAAACGCAAAACTTGGTAATTTGTTTTATCAGCTTGGTATGCACCAGCCATGCAGTATTACAAAACCCGGTGCACAGTTATTTTCTTGTGGCTTGAGCGCTAAGTTATTTGGAATTAAGAAATTAATTTTGCAATATTCGATAATTATTATTTTGTTTAAACATTGTTGTTATTTCGTGAACTCAGCCTATGAATATCGTTACTCGTAACGCCGCAAGATATTGGAATCGATCACAAATATACCAGACTACACGAATGGTAAAACTCATTTCCAATTTACATTTCAACACGGGCTTAAGCTTAATGCAATTGATATGCCATTGCATGTCATTAATTCTGAAGAAAAAAGGATATTCAATTTGACATGTGGCTGGCTCTTTCCATCACCAAACCAGAAGTTAAGACATTGTCAGTGAAAAACAAGCTCAGCTATCACATTATACCTGAATATGTATTTACTAATTATTTTACTATCATGTTTATTGCGTGTTATACTTGTACCAATTTTTCATTCGAACTGCTGGTAGCTGTATCAATCAGTTCTATTTCTTCAAATAGATTATCCTATTTTTTGTAAAAATAGGGGGACATTGATTACTAATTTTTTAAAAGGAGCCACGTCGTAAAAATGTTGGGAACCAGTGCTCTATATGCAATGAATGAAAAAAGTGTTGGAAAAAGGTTACAATGCATGTCGTCATGATGAATAGGAAGCATTTTTGTTAAGAAGAGCGAATGTTGTTGCTGTTGTTGTTGTTGTTGTTGTTGTTGTTGTTGTTGTTATTGTTGTTGTTGTTGTTGTTTAATAAACAGCAAGATATGACGCTGATCGTCGGACGGCCTCATGCACCACGGTCAAAGACATAATAAACGACACGAAGAGGTCGTATGAAATAACGACGGATATGAGAATGGAGTAAAAACGATCACAAAACGGAATAGCCTAAGACACTGAAGATAAAAATAGCGGTTACACGATAAAAAATCAACTACGAATGTCACTCCAAACTCACATTGACTCCGGACACTCACTATATGATTAATGATTACCCAACGCGTCAAGCGATACGTTTGTTCGATTGTGCAAATATACCCACTGTGATAGCTGTTTTCAAAGCGAATTTGAAGTTCTGTACCACATATTAGTAATAAAATAAATATAGATGTCTCAGATGCATACCTGAATGCCAAATCGCTTCAAAACGTTGGCAATTATTTCATCATTCTCCTTGGTAAGATGACATTGATACATAAGCAGCTCGTTGCTACGAAAGAGCCGGAAAAGGATCAGATAACAGGATAGGTTTTGTTTCGTCATAGATGTATCTGCGATAGCCACAGTTCTAACCTGTAAACACGATACGGTGCGAGAAATAGATTATTAGGATAACAACATAAGCATATACTCATGCATACACTGAAATTGACAGTCAACAACAACTGGTCGTAAACCCGTTGCCAGTCTATGAAACAAGGGGTGTCACGAGAAAGGTAATACAAATATTACAGTCCTAACTCATGATATGCAAATTCAAGGCATTTGACACTCGTAAATGTACATGTAGCATAAATGTATTTTCTACAACGTTACCTTGAATATCTCGACATGGGAGTGAATGTCTCTGAAGTGTCCAATCACGGGAGGCTCCATATAGAAATGATCGCAATATACTTCTTGAAGAGGTGATAGTCTTTTTATCATTGCGGCTAGCAAAATATGACCGTTCAACGGGCCGGGTTGATTGATTGTGATGCTATGAACGTTCTCTTTGATCTCATGAATCGTTTCATCTCCGCATTCGCTCAAGAGAAAAACGGTCTCAATATCTCGTATGATGCCGTTTTCTATCATTCCACGAAGGTTGTTCATTAATATTCCCCGGCACTCTTGGATCGATGTTGTTCTATCTGTTAAAGTTATATTATAACGACAATATTAGAGAAATTGTGATTTATACATTATAATGAGGATGAGTCAAATATGAGTCGAGTTTTGTCATTGATGATTCTGGTATTGCCAGCCAATTTGTTACGATTAGTGAATTTATACGCTTCTAACGACTTTGAGTCAAGTTCTAAGGATAATTCTCCTTTCGATATATTAACACCACAGCCATTGGCACAGCCGGGTGGTGGGATTGGCGGGGGGATGGGAGGGGGGGGGGGGCAAAGGGGCGACCGCCCCAATCCCAATTTGTGTCATCGAACTGCA
The DNA here is from genome assembly GCF_051294905.1 of Botryllus schlosseri. Taxonomy (NCBI): domain Eukaryota; kingdom Metazoa; phylum Chordata; class Ascidiacea; order Stolidobranchia; family Styelidae; genus Botryllus; species Botryllus schlosseri. The sequence continues at coordinate 7,183,229 of NC_137238.1, read as the reverse complement.
TTCAGCTCCTTTCCCCAAATACTTTTTCTGGCTACGTCCTTGACCACGGCATCGGAAATTTGTTGCGAAGTGATATTTATTGTGTATATTAGACATGTTCTTGGACACGAAATGTTTTGATATAATGATGGTGTGCGTTTCATTATATTATTGGTAGACTCAGACGTAATCTTAATGAATAATAACGGGACAGTCGACTCGATTCGAAGTTTTATACTCGACCACAGTATTTCACCCAGGTACTCGACGTGCACAGTCCTACTTACGGGATGTCCAACCCTGTTCCTATTCACGGTCGCATTTCGATTACGTATGAAGCTGACGGGCGCATTCCAGCGAATAGCCGTAATAGATCAACTGGACGCCAAATACCCATATTAAACTGTTAATGTCATTCCAGGCGAGATCTGGACTAATCTACACTTCTTCAAATCGGCTTACTATACGCACCGAAATCGCGAGTGGCCAGGTAATGAATAGTCACTGCGATGCGGCATGATATCGCGAAGCATGAAAAACTTTTCAGTTTCATTAATTAATTTCTTCATTAATATCAGTAGTTTCACATATCCGTATTAATCATTTATCTTTCCCATTCCATGTGATTAGATTAACCGGTATAGTTCGTAGAGGGAGTGTTTTTGAAAAGCTAGGGCAAGTTATAAATGTTGATGCTTCTTTGGGCTGTCCAATTGTTATTTTTATTCATGTCATTAGTTGCATGCTGTTATTTCTTGACATTTCATCAGGATTGTCCGTATTATAGTCACTAGTGGAAGAAAAGTGTTGGAGTTACCCAAACGTATACCAGAAACAAATTTCATTCATGAGGAGTACACGATTAGCATATTTCAATATGCGGCGCATCATTTCCTCGGTTTTTCGCATCTGTACTGTAAGCTCAGATTGAAAGGGCGGTATTACAGTATTAGCTCGAAAAATGAAGTGGCAGTGAATCGCGCGTAGCACGAAGAAAATATCAAGACTAATTACAATTAACTCGGAAATTCGTGAGTCAAATTGAATTTGCATGTCGATGGCATTCAGGTTGGCCACCCTTGGTCTTCTTTAACCTTCTCACTTGGTTGTACATTACTTTAATACGCCCTTTGTATGTCACTGTTTCTAAAACGTCAAGTTACAAATAGGCCTGATTGCTAGGTCGATTATGTCTTATCGATGCTACGAAATGAGAAAATTCGTGAGCTTAGAGGACGCTTCAAACGTCGAGCGCTGGAAATTCAGACCGGTCGATCATGACGCAACGTGGCAATTTTTTTGCCCAATGCGTCAAGCGGCAGAGTAAATATTTATTCAACTTTTTCGGTGCTTTGCCTGCATCACATAACATTTTTCGAATTCAAGATTTTTTTGAGGTTTGTCCACGTTGTGTTTGGAATACATTGTGACTCGGATGTTATGTCTGATGTGAGTTAGGACAGTTTGGCCAGTCAGACGTCATGCTTGGAGTGTGTTCACTTTTCAGGCTGTGTTGTCACTAGATCATCATGTCTGGAGTGTGTTCAGACTGCGTTGTCACTAGGATATCATGTATCGGATTGTTTCGCCAGTCGGAGATCCTATCTGCGGTATTTTAGGACAGTGTTGTCCCATGGAAAATCTCTCTGGAGTATGTCTGAAGTGTATTCAGTTGGCTTTGTCACTTCAAAATCATGTCTAGCGTATGTCTGGAGTGTTAACACTGCGTTGCCACTCAAATACCATATCTCAGTGTATGTCTGCCGTGTGTTCAGACTGCGTTTTCACTAGGAAATCATGTCTATTGTACGACCCAGGGGTGTTCAGACTACGTCGTCACCCGGGGTTAATATCTGGGGCAAGCTTAAAATGTTCGTTCTGTTTTGTTACCAGAACATCATGCCTGGGGTGTGTGGGATGTGTTTCCGGACTGCGGTAGCAGTGGGCCATCATGCGTGAAGTATTTCTGGGGCGTTTTGGTTATATGCTGTCGATCACACTCATGCCAGACATACCCGGACAGGGTCTCTGATGGACAACACAATATTAATACATCCCAACCAGAGTTGGATCAATTACATTATTTCAGTTTAATTACAATTACAATTACAATTACTTTCATGAATGTTTCAATTACATTACAATTACAATTACTCCATGCTAAAAATATCAAATTACAATTACAATTACAATTACTCCTTGCATGCACCAATTACATTACAATTACAATTACAATTGCTGCTGTTGAACATGTAATTGGATAATCATAAATTCAACCGTGCTCCTTGACAACCGTAGCGTCGTATTTAAGAACAATTCAAGTCTGGTTCAGATTGTGTAGTAATAAATGCGTTTATGTGCGTACATAGTATGCTATATAAGATGACATTGTGAAGTAATATAAGCGTGTTTTGTATGCTAGGTAATTATGGCTCACGTACTTGGAAATGTAAAATGTTATTTACCTAATTTCCTATGGGTTAGGATTAAGGATAGGGTGCCGTATGTCGTTGAAAAAGTATTATAATATATGCATGTATTGGATTTGCGTATATAGTACATAATTGAAGAAATAATATTATTTTTATCGAGGGACGTAGGAATTAGGATGAGGAGTAAAAACAAAACCGTGCTTTGTCAGATAAGACGTTGTATAATATCCAGTGGTCTGGTTAGTTAGCCAGACGAAGTAACGATGCATCATCGTGATCTGAAATCGTAATGTAGATTATATATATCGACTTTTCAATTAGATAAAATAAAATGAAAAGGGCAAAAGAAAACAGGAAACAAAAAACATCAAGATAATCAGTTTTAGGCTCGTATTAAGCGTCTCCAACGTAGGCGGTCGTGGGCGTCTTCAAGCGACAGCCCGCGTTGCGCTAGGTCAGTCTCCATTGTCGAGCGCCATGTTTTCCGATTCCAGCCACCTCTGCGCCATGGCTCCGTCGGAATGTGATTGATGAGGGCGGCGGCTGGTTGCTCGTCTTGATGCCGCACTAGATGGCCGATTAGACGGAAGCGTCGTTCAGCTGTCAGTAGACGGCATGGGACCGTTCCTGTGAGCTCTCGCAATGCATTCGTGGATATATACTCCGGATGGTGAATGCCGAGTGCATAGCGGAGGAGTGCGTCATAGTTAGCGTTGAGATGTAGATTGCCAACCCACGGATAGATGCGCAAGATGTGAGTCACGGATGAATGCACCGACAAGCGTACTGCAGAGTCGGCTAAAACCTGCAAACTTTGTAGTCCTAGAGCTGGCGATCCACGCATCCAAATTTGATGCATCTGGTCTTTATCGTAAGCTATTGATGTACTAATTCCGAATATACAAAATTAAATCTCTTCAGGGCAATGTAACTGCTCCAAAATAGCCGTTTAAGGCCGACTGTTCTGAAAAGTGGGAGCGCTGCAGCAGCATGACCACAACAATTACCAATTACGCCCAGTGATTGTTCAGAACAATGCCGATTTCCAGACTTTCACGACTATTTTGGGATGGTACCATTGCCTGGAAATATACTTTTATTGTGGAATCAGTGCGACACTAGCTTTCGATTAGGACCATACATATCAAATATCGACTCTTGGATCGCCAGCTATGGGACTATCAATTCTGCTGCTTTTAGCCGGCTCAGCAGTTCACTTCTCGGCGTATTCAATCGTGAGCCACGTGTTGCGAATCCATCCGTTGGTTAGTAATCTAAAAATTGTATACAATGGCAGCCGAGGCCAGTACAGCGGTAAAAATGAAAAAAAAATTCGCCCAAAAGGGCGCAGTCAAGGGCTTCCGCGAATGGATCCACCAAATTCCTTGTCGACATTTAAAGAGAATGCATTATAAGTCAATTATTTTATGTTGTGCTTGTCAGGTCTCAATAGCAATTTAATGTAATTGAAATTTTAATTGAGCACAATTTTTGTGAAATTACAATTACAATTACAATTACACAAAATAAAAATGCTTCAATTACAATTACATTACAATTACATTGAAAAATGTAATTAATTACATTCAATTACAATAACAAATTACAATTGATCCAACTCTGATCCCAACATGATGTCCTAGTAGCAGTCCTGTACGAACACACATGCACCAGATAATAGATAATCAAATACTCCTACCTGCAATGTAGTTCTTAATCGATTTAGTAGTTTTTTCATTCAAAATCAGCCCGTACAACAGTTGTCTTGTCATATGCATACTGCTGTCGTTCAAAAATTCAGTAACGAAATCCTCAATTTCATCCACGGTAAGATTGACTACGTGGAGTGCGCAGCAAAATTCCTGGAAATGAAACCATCTCTTCTGAAGGTAGATTGTGCATATTATTTGCAAAGGAGACGACGCACTCCAGCGGCTTTTCGTCATCATCATCATTGGTTTATTAGCAATTTTATCAGTTCAATACGGTCCGTGGACATATGAGCATGCGACATTACAGCATGCGAGACTTCGGCATGCGACAATTTGGCATGCGACACATGAGCATGTGGGTTAAATTACGGGTTAGGGGTTGGTTAGGGTTGGATTTATGGTTGGGTTAGGGTTAGGCCTTAGGTTAGGTTAGGCTAGGTTAGGTTAGGTTAGGCTATGTTTCGGGTTAGGGTACGTTTTTGGGTTATACAGTCACATGCTGAAGTGACGCATGCTGATGTGTTCCATGCTGAACTGTCGTTTTCCATTGTGTCGCATGCTCATATGTCGGGCAACCGTTCAATACACCACAAAAATGCGAAACAATGAAAGATGAAGGTGTCGAAGCGACTTGGTGTAGTCTATGAAATTAGACACCCACCTTGGCCTAGGCGATGTAAAGAGGAGGATTGTACACTGAATGAAAAGTAAAGAAGATAATATAGAAAAAAGCAAGCAACAAAAATGGGGTGGCATGTCATGGAAGGCGAGATCGATAAGTCAGTTGTGAACCGGTAATTTTGAGGATGGACTAGTATATTCAATTTAGGGATGGTGTGAACCTCTAAAAGGTTCAGGTTCGTGTGAACGCGAACCTTTTTGAAAGGTTCTGTGTGAACGCGAACGTGAACCTCATGACGTCACGTGACGTCATATTGCTAATTCCAACCCTATCTTTCAATGAAGTGATAGCCTATATTAATGTACACGATACCTAGCGACGACTCGGGCCACATAATGCCACAATGCTGAAGTACATATTGGCGTTTTGAACGTCGCTAAATGTATCAACTGAGGCAGTCAAATGATATAATACTCCCATAATACCACCCGTCGCTTTGCCAACAATTTCGACGAGGAGTTGCAGGGGAATATATAAGCTTGCGCCTTAAAACGGTCTTGGCCAGAGCGGACAATGTATTCGGCGTCTGAGTATTGCTACATTGTGATGGGGCAGAGTTAAAACAGGTTTCTATACTTGCTACCGATATTAGGCTACCCCACAAGTTATACAGCTGTAGCCAACACCTCAATCGCACGTATTTGGTTGATACAGTAAACATATGAAGTCACGATTGACCCCGTACGCCTGCGAGATTTGTTACATCAAGAACGATATCCATCTCTTGATTGGTTGAATAAGCATCATTCGCTGACTGCATGTAGTGCAGGGATATCTAAAAGTTTTAGATATCCCTGCATGTAGTGTATGTCGCTCGTGATGTTGTGTAATTGCGGGTCAAGCTCACAGCAGAGAGTCACTAAATATCCACAAATACGGAAAGCTGGATATTTCGAGCGAACTTTTGTAACAAAGCCAGTAAAATCTTTGAGATTGTCAAGGTGCATGCTCGTTTTGTGTTGATTTTTTTTATGCTGCCAGTGCCATGCATAGAGTTGCCCGCAGTTGAAATGCAATAAATTCGAACCAAAGATGTCATATTGACGTGAAAATTGTAATATATGAAAAAGGTTCACAGTGCAGAACCTACCAAGGTTCTGTTGTGAACGCGAACCTCTAAATTTCCGAGGTTCACACACAGAACGCGAACGTGAACCTCACGTTCACACCATCCCTATTATTCATTCAGTAGTCGTTGCTTGCATTTTGACTTGAATGGGGACATGCTATGCTCGACGACTGTCGCATAGCAGGCGGGATATTGTTCAACACATCAGGTCCGGCATATTTGATGGAGCGATGATCTTTTCAGTCGATCATATGATATTTGGACGACGTGTACGCGCGTGTGTTGTATTTGTGCGTTTTTGATTCCGAGGTAAAAAAGTCATTGAAATATTCGGGGCAACGACCGCAGTGGAACTGACACATCAACTTGACGATTTCTAGTTTCCGCATATCATCTATGTTTAGGACACCGGATCTCTTCAGCAGCGACTTGTTGGATGGGCAACCAGGCCCCTGTGGGGCTCTGGCTATGATACGGAGTACCTTATGTTGCAGTTTTTGCAGTGGCTCGAGTGCAGTTTCATTGGCAGCCCCCTCCCCACCAAAGAATGCCATATTGTAACTTCGATTGGATTAAGGATTTAAAGAGAAGAACCCAGGCTGCACGAAGCGTCCAAGGCTGTAGAACAGGCCGCACTTCGGTGATAATTTAGTGTCTAGGGACTGAATATGACTTTTCCAGGACATGTCCGAGTCCAGACTTTTTCCAGACTATTTCCTCTTCTACTTTGAAGGATGTCAGCGAAAACTGCTTACTTTTCCATATTGCAGCAAACAATATGTTCGTATTGCCAAAGTTATTCCACTCGAAGCATTTCCACTGGCTCTCAGCAGGAGCGAACGCCAGTAAATAAGGTTAACCAATTCCGAAATATAGAAAGAATTTTGTCGTAGGGTCACAGAGTCGAACCTACAAATGTTCTTATGCGAACGCGAACTTCTGGTTTATCGCGGTCCGCATGCGAACGCAGACGTGAACTCATCGTTCCTTACTGTATCATACCAATACACGTGTTCCAATCAGATAAAGCGTAAATATAGAAATGCTGCAATATCGAATCATTCAAAATAAGATATTCCAAAATTTCGTTATTGCCCATTTTAGAATCAAGGAAAACAGGAAATCACCACTAACCTGCATTGTTTGATGTGAGAACTGGTAAAATTTGTCGAAAGAATTGGGTGTATCCTGATCATCTTCGAGAGTAGCCCCAGTAGACAGGAAGTTGGTCAGAACATTGGGATTAATATTAAGTTTCCTCAAATAACTGTGCGGAAAAACAAATTTATTCTCCCGCATTGCATTGTAAGCGAGTCTTGTGATGCTATCGTAATGGTCGTCGTCGAATGGACCAAGACATACTCGGACAAAAGCCGACATGATACCAGAGCGATTATCAGGTATTTTAGAGTAATCATTGCTGAATAGTTTCGTAGTGTAAGTAAAAAACATGGGATTGCGATACAAATTCAGTGATTGGGGTGACGCATCTTTCAGTGCGTCGAGTATAATATCGCCGTCAAGAGTATTGGAGAATGCTGCCTCTTTTAAGTTTTTGTCATCAAATCCCCTCAAGCCCACTACTTTGTCAGGCCTTTGATCAGATTTTAAATCCCAATATGTGGTATACCGAGATGTAGTGAGAACGCGGGCATCACGCCATATATTTTTGGACATTATGTTGGCAATAATATCATTCGCTTTTGCTTTTCTGGTCGTACTGACTCTAGGGTATTCCTTACAAAGGAATTTTTCCTGGCATTGATCGAGACCATCAATAACTATCAATATATTGGCCGAATTATTTTTTAACCATTTCTGACCAGCCTCCTGTTCATCGAGACTTAGTTCGGTTTCGGAGTCATGATCCATTTGCTCCGTGAAAAGAAGATTGAAGGCAGTGATCTTGCTCCCTTGTTGCAGCTTTGTGGCTTGAACGAAGTGAACGAGTTGGATATTGTTAAGTGTCTCAACTTTTCCCTCATCGACATCTAAGCAATATATTTTTGAAAGTGTTGTCTTTCCCGCTCCAGCCTCTCCAAGGATCGTTACGTGATTGGGACATATCTCATGCTCGGCAACGTGGATCTGATCGAGTCGGATCTGTTCAACGTCACGACCGAATTGATTAGTACCTTTCATATCTAAGACCATCATGGTAGGACGGGCGGGAAACATTTGACGGATATCTACTTCATTTCGCAGATGTGGCTTGGTCTTTATCCGAAATCCTCTCCCTGGAAGAATAATTATAAATCATTATGTAATGATGTTTTATCATGTAAAACAACAAGGAGGACTGTAGCGTACGCTCACGCTAACCCATGATTACTTGATTGATTGCCATCAATGTATGATCATGATGCGGTATCGGTCTTATACTTCCGTACTGCTTTTAGGCAGTCGTATTTTAGGACTCCTTCTACTAGAATCTTCTTTTATTTTATTTGTTTTAGGCACAAGAAATATACAAACGTCTTAACATGATCGGACCTAATAACACCGCGCGTTATAGGACGAAAGAGGGACAGTCCTTTTTTTACTTCAATATAGCTTTCAATTTCGAGAACTCGCCAGTTCACATTAGAACACGAGTTCCCAACCTAGGAATCTTTGCCTATTCTCTAAACGTCGGGAAGATGACAATTAAATATTAATGGCTATTGTAGGAATTAACCGGGAGGATATCGGCGGCGTATTTATGAAAGTTCCAATTCATTTTGCAAAATATGATAAAAAACGACATTTAGGGAATGCAAGCCAGGCAAACAGGGCATCAGATCAGTTAAGGCGTTATGGTGAAACGCGACCTACTATATCGCAAGGTTGGTGCCTGACCACCATTATGAGGATTAAAGTGTCGTGTTCATAGAAATCAATTGGACGGAAATTTTCCTTCCAGGACACTACAAGTGACCGGAAGTGCTATGTGTATGCATGCATGCACGCACACACTAGTGTGGAGCGGATCGACAATTTCTCTGGTCCTATACCCCGGTCCTGTTTTTCAAAGCTCCGTCGGACTCCAGTCCGACTCACAGGCCGGATTTTAGAAATGACCGTGATCCGGTCCGGAAAACTCCGATAATAATCATCTTATCTCAGGAGGGTACTGAATATTGATTGAAACACTGCAAACAGGATATGAAAAACTCAAAGATCCAACCTTATACCCTTATCTGAATGAATTATGCCAACTTGGACTTAACAGGTTGTTTGCCTCCATGAACGTTTCACTGTGATATATTACTTCGAGGGTGAAAGATGGTAAGGCTGTCATATCCTTAGTAAAAAGTATGCATCCGGCTTCGATCCGACTCCAGCCGTATCAGAAAAAGGACTGCTCCGGCTCCAAATCAGCCTCGGTCAAAAATGGGGAGAATCCGGCCGGCTATCCAATCCGGCTCCCGTCCATGCTCCTCCCTAGCACATACGCTCGGCGCGGCCGAATAAATTATAATTCGTGATCTGTATTTCTTGTGACGCAGAATATCACATAGCACTTGAACCTGGCTACTTCAAATAGATATAGATAGGAATTATAGCAGTAAACCTATATATGTTGTTATAGTCATGATAGACGGAGATTAACGCGTTTATAATCCAGTGTTGGGATGACTCGAGTCATGACTTGACTCGAGTCAGACTCGGGTCAACTTTTTCGCATGACTTGACTTGACTCGAGTCACTTTGCAAAAATGACTTGACTTGACTTGACTCGGTGCTTCAGAAATGTGGATTGACTCGTGACTCGGAGCAAAATTTACGAGTCAATTTCAAGTCATCTAGTAAACGGTGTCGATTAAGTCGCTGCATCTTTTTGATGTTCGGATTGTTCGCGATACGCCGGTGTGTCAATTGTGAGAGCAATCAGTCATTCACTGATTGTACTTTTCACTGATCCTTCATTGCTACATCGCAAAAAAATGGATCGAAAACGAAATTATCACAGATGACGTTTAAGTACTAGCTGTAGAATAATCTAATAGCAACGTATCTCTGTTTGTTAGACGACTCTTGTATGATTTGAATCGAACGAATATAGTTTATGCGTTTGAAATCTCACGGATGTGTGGATGGGCAGTGTATTGTACCATATCAATTTGTTTCAACTTCTCGGCGATTCGTATTCGAACCACTATTTTGGCTCACGTATTTTATTTGCAGCTCTCAGCGTGCCAGAGCGATACAACGCTTTTTTGCACGTATATTTAACTTAATACTCGTTATTTGATTCAAGGTATATCACCAATCAATCTGTCATTCGCACAGCTAGCAAAATGTATGGACTTTGAATCATTACTCATACTTCGAAAATTCAATTTGACTTGAATTGTGACTTGACTCGTGACTTGACTTGACTTGACTCGACTTGATTCGAGTCACCTCCAAAAAACGAGTGACTTGACTTGACTCGAGTCACCTTGGAAAATCGATTGACTTGACTTGACTCGAGTCAAAATGTGCAATGACTCAAGATGACTCGTGACTCGAAGATAGTGACTTGATCCCAACACTGTTATAATCGCTAATACTGCACACATAGTCGCCAGATTCTCGCATATGCCCTCAGTAGGTTTGAGCGAAAATTCGTACCATTATTTTAGTAATATGCACATCTAAATAGAGGTGGGTCGCGGAACATTTTCAAAGCAAAATTTAGGGTCGCCCCAATAAAAGGTGGGGAGTCCCTGCAATAGAAGAATCATCATAACCACCCGAGTCCGAGTTACCTATTTCTTTTCGCAGATGTAGCTTGGTCTTTGCCATAAATCCTTTCTCTGAAAGCATCATGATAATGCATTTATCTGATTAAGAATTGTCAAGTAAAACACTACTGAAGTCGATTAATGACGGACCATCATTTCAATATTGTGATAGTCATTAATTTTGCGAGATCTCCAGTCAAGGTCACAACGACCACTATGTTCCACAGAAGGACATTTATCTATTCTTCAACAAGGTAGACTCTCGACCGCGGGCTCTGAAGTCTTTATCTTCTATGCTCTTGTCGATTCATAGCATGGTAATAAGACGCCCGAGTCCTTTGCAGTATGATCTTTATCTATGCTTCTCATCACCTATAACTATAGTACAGATCATATTTCAAGGCAAATTATTTCCAAAAAGTACAACGCGTGTGTCATTAATATTGACTTATCATGATCATGAAAATTTGATTGTTTAGTTGTCCACATTTAGAATGCATGTTGAATAAAATAATATCTTAATATTGGAATAAACCCGATATTTTCAGCTGACACTAGTCAGGGGTAATCGTCAGCCTCAGCATGTAAAGTGCAGTGTGGCCTACGTCAGGGCAGTGCATATTGAATTGATTAATGGAAACCCTGGATATCAGTGGTTCTTAACCGGGAGTCACATTTGCTCTTCGTTTCGATTTCGATATAAGGGTATTTCAAGGATAATGAGACGACGATGCGCCAAATAGAATAGTTTAGGGACCATGTTTGTCTATCCAGTTATTGCATAGTACAATGGACCTCGTTGTGCGAGTCGTGATGATTGGCCTATTTCTGACGAGGTGCGCGTGTCAATCGATAGTTCTCTGGGCCGGTACATCTGCTTAGCAAATTAGCACCACCGCATACACTCACACATAGGTCGACACATGTATATTACGGAGTGAGACAGATTTCATGAGCTAAGTAAGAAGCTCGCATATAGGCGTCGAATCGTACTGTATCGGTGTAAGTAGTATTGCGACGACACAACCTCCGTTTCACCCCACAGATCTACAGATAAACTATTGTACGACTTTATACCAATAATGTGGTGTTTTGACACCCGCATTCTGCTTAATAATATCGAGGCAAACAGTCGCATTTATATCCGTGAAATGGTGCGACTATTCAACAGCATTGTGAGCAATATAAGCCCACGACGTCACCCTATCAATAAGAATAAATATTTCTACCAAATACTAGTGTTTCGATAACGGTGGGACCGTTCACAGGTCTCGTCAAAGGAAGCGGATAAATTCAGAATATCTGCCTTTGAGGCACCAGAGTTGCATCCCTATATTAAAATGACCATGATGCAATTATATAATCCGTTCACTTCACGATGCGCTGTGTGAGTAACGAGTTGACTAAATGTTGACAAGTGCCATTGCGCGACAATTACGGATGATGTTCTAACAATGCAAACATCTAATCAGCAATTCGTCGCGTACGCCATCACCCATCACGTTGTTCTGTGATGTCGTATCGAGTAGTTCGCAGCGTGGCAATTGGTTGATTGCTTACCCAAAGCATTATTGGAGTAACGATAACGAGCAGGAATTAATTTCAATTCACAAGCATACACAAACACACATTGTCCCTTGTGTAATTTCGCGCTCTCATCAAAAACACTATCACGAATATCCCTCAGACATTATTGGGAACTTGGGAATAGGGTTTGAGATGCTAGGCAGCCCAGACAATTTAATTTAGAGAACGAGTGTGTGTATTAGCCATAGTGTTCCCTAGGCGCGCGTGTCATAATAGACGATTAACCATTTTTTGTTATCCTAACTGGTCTCTTTGCCTGATTAGATGATTACTAGGGCAACTCTTCTGCACTAAAATCGTGAAAAATTTGCATTCATTGTTAACAAAATTTACAGTAAAAGTTGCATATATGCGCAAGTTTTTTTCAATGATTAGGATATGAGATACTCAAAGTTTCCATAGTATAACGCAATTGTTTTATATTTGTTAAGTGTCATTTCGTTCCGTTTCTTTCTTCGCTATTCAATCGATCCTGCATACATGTTCTGTTCTTTGGGGTTGAAACCTACATGAGAGTATTTCGCTGTCAGCTCCTGCAGAGCTGTCGAATTTTGGACTTTCCCAGTTGCAGGGCGGACTGGCGAGACCGCCGGAATTTACGTTTCTTGTCGCTAACCAGCAAGAAAATATCACCGTGCTGAAATAACTTTTCGCAAAAATCAAAACAGCAAAGTGTTAATCCACCATTCCCCTAACACCCAAAAACCCTTATCCACGCAGTTTAACTATTTAATCTATAATCAACAAAACTTGACCTCGAAAGACTAGATACAAAGTGATTCCGTTTGTGCGGGCTTGGCCAAAAGATAAGTCATATTACTTGTTCCAATTTTTTTCGGGCACTGTCGTGCTTGCCCGCGGATGTTATGTTGAATTTCAGGCTTGCACTCCAACTGTAGCGCCATGAATAACATTGAGATAACCTTATCTACAATAGGGTTACCATATTTTGGAATCGGGAAAGGAGGACACTTTTAACGAATCAGAAAAAGGTGGTTGATAAAATCTGAAATCACCGATTTTGCTATTTGTGATAAAAAAAATTTGTGCGTTGACTGAAAAAAGGTCATCACTTAAAAATTGGTCGTTGCTCTCGATCGAACCACGAATTTCTTAATTAGCGCCATTTATGCCCCCTTTCACTCGAATCTATCGATTATCTTAGTGGTGAAAGCTGTAAAAGACGACGAATTGTAAGAAAGAAGGACATTTACGCGTCCTCGGAGGACATGTTCAAAAACCAGATAAAGGAGGGCAATCCTCCTATTAGAGGACGTATGGTAACCCGCACCTATCACATAGATCTTCGTTATGCTAATCTAAGGTGATAGAACCATAAACTAAAAATAGTTTTATAGCATTCATTTTAATCATTCCTTTACACTTTGCTCATTACTTGATAAAAGTTTCAGAAAAATACGATACCTTGATAAAATAGCTACAACTTTCCATTTATTTTTACAGCTTACCTGCATCCACATTTAAATGTTCATTAGTTGATTTATAGCCAGGACTTTCAGAATGATGTACATGATGGTGGTGTTCTGTAAAATAGATATTTTTTTATGAGAAAGTATAGCTCATGTTCCTGTTATATATCACATGTGATAGCTTAATGGGATATCTGTTGAAATTGTACCAGGAATAATATTCTGACCATTATTTCCACGTGGTTGTAATTTATAATGTTGTTTCATTTGCATTTCTGAATTGTCTCCCGAATTTTTGAAAGAATATTATTTCTTTGAGAGATTCATTTGATCTTAAAATTTTCGTCACGCTGAGCGCGATTCAATGCGACGTCATTTTTCGGTTTTAATACGGTAGCGCGGTTTGTGATATCAGCCCCAGAGTACAGATACGAACAGCGGAGGAAAATGATACACCCCATATGGAAATACCAAATTGGAATCGTGTGGTCCTCACGAAAGAAATTTGTTAATAGTATTCCAATATCTTACCACAATACCGACAAGAAATAACAGTATGCAACAAAGTGACTAATATCAATTGGCCCACCCGAATATGAATCATCATTTATAACTTCCCCTAATTTTTCGACCACACTTCCTTCATTAACAATACCGGTGAATCTGATCACATGGGCTGAGGAAGGATAAATATTTGATAGTATTGTGTAACTACAAATATTATTTACGGAAGTCATTCGTGAATCTGAAAAATTTTTCGCGCTTGGCGCGATCATTGTCGGGGATCCAGATGTATTCCATATTTTTTCTAGTTGAGTCAGTTTAATATTGTATTCTTTAATCACGGAACACATGGTATAAATACGTAAGCAATACAATAATAAATACCACTAATTACAAGTCTTATAAAATTTAGAGTCAAACGATACCAACATAAATGCAAGAGCATAACAGTAAACTTGGAAATAAATAATATACTGATTACTATATTGATTTTCCGAATCGATCTTATCTGGCCAATATGATAACTGCGCAGATTGCAATACATGCGACTTTGAGATATCACATATGTTATCGCGCCACCACGTAAACTACTTCAATGTATACGATGTACATTGTACATGTTGCGCTAAGAAGTGAAGTAAAGTCATTTGAAGACTATGTAAACGGGAAAACCAATAAAGAACGTAGCTCACAAGATTTCAGTCGTAGCTTGTTCTTGACAGCTATTTTCCAAAAACATCCGCGACAATGGTAGTTGTCGCATTCATGCATAAATGTATATAGGCCTACTTGTGTGAGAAATTGAGTGAACTGGACAACACCTGCGATCTCCCTCGATATCATTATGCTCTATACACTTTTGCAGATGTTACTCTTACCATTGATTGTAATATTTGTTTGGTCACCCGCAATAACGTTCACGGTGGTATTCTCGAAGTTCTGAGACACTTGATCAGCTTCCGCCAGTGTAGCGATTCCTGTCAAAATTCAAATGGACTAAATTGACGATTTTCCAGGATCATGAGATTATTGCGAATATACAGATCGCGACGCAGTTTCATCAGGAAGTTTTCACGGCTCCGCAGTAAGTATTTTACTTATCCAAAACTATTGAATGTAAATAAGCCATGTTAACAATCAGATGCTTCACAAGGACCTAATGCTTATGGTGAATTTATCATTTGTGATGCCATTCTGAATAATCGGCACACTATACTGAATATCGGAATTGAATTTTCATCCCATGAAGTAAAGAGTTGGTCTTATTACGTATCAATAGTGTTATGGCCACATTCATCATTTCACATCTGATTGATATTCTGAATGATGATTTATGATCTTTTAGCTGCCAACTCCTAATATGGTCAGATTTCATCCGATTGAATATTGCATTGAAGAGTTTTAAAAAGATTCCAATTCCTAATGAATGCCTGAATGGCTGGAATCCAGAAGAAAAAGTTATTTTTGAACAGCCCTAATGTGCATTGAAAACGGGAAAAATTACTTCAAAGATACGAGAATTTTTTGAAAGAATAAGATTTAAAACTTAAAAGAGTCGACGAATCAATAACGAACGCCATCATTTCGGTATACAGTAGCATAAAGTAACAGCAACAGTTTCAATTATAGATGCTCACCAATCTACAATATTTACAATAAATGAGAGTGACTGCTCGGGCGCGCGGGTTCCGGCATCGGAACACAAGACCACGACACGCGTCAACATTTAGCTGAAGTTTTGGGCTGGAGGGCTTTGAGAGCGGAACTGTTTCGCCTCGATATAGCTGATGCAAACACTATTTCCCCCACGGCGGAATCTTGTCAGCAATTTTCGTTGATGGTGACGAGTATTTGCGCAAGACTATACCTTGGGCTCAAAGTCTAAAACCACTATTATTTTCCGTTATCCCATGCAACTTGTGGGTATGAAGACTCACCAGCAATAATTGGTTCGAGTGATGGGTTTTCGTTCCGACCACGTAAATCTTGTCCTCCTTCAGCCATTGAAACCGTAGTATAATGTCTACTACATTAGTATATTCATATTCGTGAGCTGCTCAATGCGTGTGTAAGCGGAAGCGACATTTATGTAAAATAGCGATTGACTCGCTAAATCGGTAATAAATCTCTTATAGAATGTGACTCAAATACCTGTGACCTAAAGCCTAATATTCGAAATGAAATTGAATCACTCAACTACTCGACTTCGACATACACTATTCATCACACGACTGGCCCACTTACGTCATAGGGTTTTTGTAATGCACAAGTAATGCGGATTGGGTTGGGTAGCGATAAAAAACCAAAATAAATACCGAGGAAGGAACATGAGGCGGATTGGACTTGTGAGCTATTGGTGTTGTGGCGGTGGAACATATCGCTTCGCTGATCGACATCTCTATAATACTTGCAAAGACATGAACCTTGACCATAAACGCTTCTCGCGGAGTATAGTTGTATGTGTTGTAGGCATTATCAACTGCAAAAGTTACCAAAACTATGCGAGTGCTTATGTTTAGTCTTTGCCATCAGTGGAGTCAAGAATGGGCGAGCCATTGTCTTACGAGTCATTTTACTTCGTTTTTCAACATCGCGTAATTATTGTAATGTATATTAGTAGAGAACGTGGTAATACCATACAGAGATCTGCATACAGCGACGATCTATCTTTAGTAAAGAGCTGCAAGACGGGGCATTTAGAGATGTTAACCTGTACTAATCTGTTCTATCTTGAACTATGGCATACATCATTATACGTCGATAGGGCGAACACTGGTCTGAATTCCACTGCTTATTGCTTGAGTACGCGACGGTCAGCTCGTAAACGTGTTCCCAGAAACCTCATTCGAAAAAAGCGACAATTTATGAACCCGTGATTATAGTTGCATCTCTCGTCAAACTGAAGATAATTACGCAACTAATCGTTTGCTACACAGTGGCGGGACCGATGTTTGTCGATAAACTGTAGCGTGGCACTGTGCGTAGGTGTTATTGTTTGAGTTGCAAGGTAATCAAACAAACAAACAAATGGATTGTTCTGTATTAATATCAATGAGATTACCATCATTCGTATAGTAACACATATGTTTGCACGTTTGCAAAATATGAGATGTAAGTATCGACAGAAATCACGTCCTGAAAGCATCGTATATAAATTTCTGAAAACTCTCATTCTCGCAAATAATAGAAGACGACTCTCGTCCTATTCCGAAAACCAAAATAGATGAGGAGCAAGTTTGTCAGTAACGTATAGCCTCAGCGTTGCAATACATCCACATATCTTACGAACAGACGCTATATTTGAAAGTGTGTAAAAGCCGGCCACGGGAAATAAAACAGTTGGCAGGAAACGACGGGAAGAGCTACGATTTGTCTAACCCACGTATTGGATGAATTTTGTCGGAAATACTTGCGTACCAAGGTATTAAATTATTAACATAAAATTAACCTTGGCACTCAGTAAACCAGCTTCATCACATCATTAAACACTATGGGTTGCAGCGTTTACCAAATTATTTTGTTTCAAACCAACGACATGAAATAAATAATTGACCTGTAGTAGAGCTTGTCTCAATTTGTGGAGATTGCAATCGTTCTTGAGCAGCAGATCAGCTCGATGAAAACCCATTTCGAAGATGCACACCATATTGAATTAACACTGGGTCGAGATAGCACATACTTTCTCTGTGTGCCGTAGGCTTCGCATTAATGATTTAGTAAATATCTTCAAGCCAGGAATAGCATTACAAGATGTACATTTCCCATTAGAATATACATGATTGACAGTTTTCACGTTATGAGGGCCTGAGCCCGTTTTTCACGCAAGCTGATGTCATGGCGCCACTTGCCGGATACTTCTGATAGATGGCATGAATAATTCTTGAAAATGAGAAAAATTGATACGGAAAAAATCTGACGTGATATTGAAATTCAGAGCAAAGAATTGGATGCAGCAACCTTAAATTAGCCTAAATTAATCATAAAAATTTTGACGCAAATTTTTCTTTATGAAATTTGTAGATCAGTGTAATATATCATAGTTGAAAGGGCCATACAAAAGAAGTAACATTGTATTAAAGGAATAAAAATAGAACAGAATCTCACCGTCATCAATTTCATTTTATTTTGAACTCTGAGCTGTGCACGATACCTTGAAACGCTTTTTGGGGCTAGCAAGATACGTTACTAGATGAAAGACCATCTCCACGTAAAGCTTGATCTTGTGAAGAAGCCCTAAACTAGTGGTTCTCAAACCTTTTTAGACATGTCCCGCTTTATGGTATTAAAAATTGTCGTCCCCCCTTATTGTCACATCAAAAATGCACCCATAAAGCTAGCAATCCGAACGGATAGTTTAATGGCATGGCTGGTTATAAATGTTGATGAGAGAATTCTCTAATATGAATTCGGGACTGTACACCAAGCAATAACTATGAGTATGAACTCGGGGTAAACCACGCGTAGCGCAAAAAATTTTTCAGTTGACTGCAGCTCCGCGCCCCCTTCAGATACTTTCACGTCCCCACAAGAGGACGCGCCCCAGAGTTTCAGAACCACTGCCGTAAGCCGTTTTCTAAGCTTTTTTCCGAAATCTCAAATCAAGTCGCGGGCCGCAAAATATGACCTCGTGGGCCGCGTGTTGGTGACCTCTGGTGTAGAGGTAAACCAGGGATCCTCAACCTTCATTTTGCCATGGCCATTTTGGGGTTTGAAAATGTTCTGTGGTCCACCTCTTATGCTAAAGTCATAGTCCCGTTAAATGCGTGGTAATCACCGGTGCCGATATGCACATTTCTCAAAAACATGTGCATTTTTATGTGTAACTCCTAATAATATATGAATCTAGACAGCTGAGAACATGAAATCGCTCCAAGCGCGATGAAAATTTTTAATGGAATAAATCTCCTCATAGCAACGAGCAGCGAAATAGTTTCGGGCCCCTACGAGCTCCCCCAATGGGGGGGGGGGGGGGGTTGGGGTGCGGAAGTTAAGACCCTTGTAGATCGTATAACTCTGGTGTACATCATGGCCACCCGCTGTTCAAGTCATGTCGCGAAACCCAATGATCTAATCCCGCATCCATTGTGTGATTAGGGTTGTAGTTCCACTCTTCTGGGGAATAATATAATCATTCTGGGTCCGCTACAAACAATTTTTGGTGACTGGGATTCTACAGAAAAGTGGTGGAATAATATTTGAATGCAGGTGTCGCAAACTCAAAACGTGTCGCGGGCTTCTTTTCAAAATTCGTCGAGGCCGCGGGCCGCATGACTTTAAAGTTGATATAAAAATAGGCAACGCAGTTCAACAGTTGTACTGTACATATACGTGCCCTGCATTTTCGAAGTCATTACACCGCCACCACCACCACTCTAGCGTCAACTCCAATCACGTGGGCGGGGAGGGGATAAACCTTTTAATAGTAATATAGAGATGAACCAATATTATCGACAGAGTTCATTTATGATGTTTAACAATTTATCGCACCTGGTGCAACTAGAAACCAGATGCCAAAAATCCACTCCTGTATACAATCGATAGGCAGGTCATTGCTGGTGTGACGTGATACAGAACGACAATTTGTTTATACGTCAATTTAAACCCCACTAGTGGGCGCTAAAGATTGTTCAGAATTTGAGTCACGAAAATAGGGCAATCCTAGTCTAACCTGCGACTGCGATATAGAATTAGTCATGACTCTTGACTCAAGAGGCATCCAAATGCGAACACGACACCCTTTGTGGTGACACACTGATCAGTACATTGCTCAGCTCTGCGATTATTGGAAACATGATGATTTTCGTACTACAAGGTGATATGGGAGTGATGGTCTAACTGACACACTGTCCAGCTAGAACGTCCTCGACATTTCCGGAAGAAGTGAAAGTAGCTTTCAAATCATACCGATTTGATTAGAGATTTTCAGGTCGAAAAACCATCGCCCTTTTGCCTTGTCGTCCTAATTACTCTGTCATGTAGGCTAATATGTATCCACCCTATCGTCAAATTAGTGTGTTTCCTGATCCGTAAACAACAAAATCGTCCCCACAAATCTTGAACATGAATAAATAAAGACATAAGCAGGACTGAGCATAATCAGGGTATAAACGTAATCCAATCTGCGTTATTAGTGACATGCAAGCATATAGCGACAGGCACGCACCAATCTTTGTACTAGGCCTACTTACGTCGTGAATCCAGAGGAAGAGATTGACTCGTGGCTGTCACACACGGAAATTACCGCAGCCATGATACATAAACTGTAGTGCGGAGCGGACAAATTCTCTGGTCTGACTCCGGCCAAAAATGTCCGGCCAGAAATCCGGCCCCACACGGTATTGGGACTCCGTGAATTTATAAATAATCCTCGTTTATTTCCGTACTGGCTTGGCGGTTACTTGCGCGTGGTGGGTTGGTAGGTATTTAGTTATAAAAGTCATGCTTATCCATGAAGATTCTTGCCGTAACAGAAAAAGTAGTGATCCGGCTCCGGCAGAAATTTAAAAAAATCCGGCCGGGTATCCAATCATGCTCCGCACTAATACACTGGCGTAAAATTTTGCTGAAAATATAGTCAAGATTAGTCAATCATATAGATCAGTCGACATCGAAACAAATAGCGACGAGCGACGAGGACCATGGTTGCTGAGTCACTCACCCCTAAAGAGTCACATTTACAATGATAGAAATCCAAAATGCAGGTGTTTCAGTTGGCGCCTTGTTTTCTATCACATTAGCACTTTTCACGCGCAGGCTACGGGACAAGTTACTATACAATTCATGTATATTCAAAATTGAAGTTAGATATATGGACGGAATATTCATAACAGCAACATCAGTAAGGGAGTGTATGTTATGTATAACGATGTATATTATATAGCATCGACATACCAGGTCGGTAGCGAAGTGCTTATATTTTGTCGGAATACGCAAGTAAGCTTTGTTCATGTTCACTTGCACTACTGACTCAAGTGGTGATGCTACGCACCTCGTATTTTGAAAAGTGTAAAGTAGTTCTGCGGTAAATCTGCATCACTTTTATGAGTTGAATAGGTGTAATTTGCGTGGAAATATGCGCAATATTACAGTAACGAAATATAAAGTAGTATATTGCATTCATTTGTAGTGTCAATAGTGATTTTGCGTTCCTCGCAAAGATGCATCTTGTGATTTCGATAGTACCGATGATATACCTTTGATTAACTGCTAAAGCCAAAGTAAATTTTGTTTTTGAAACTAATAATGCCTGGATACCTTGCATGTCTTCCGATTTCTACTGCCTTTTGACGTAGTCCTGTCATGGAAATTGCTGCATTGTCTACGCCAGTGGTTCCCAACCTGTGGTACGCGAAGGTCTTCCAGGTGGTACGCGAGTAGGTTCTGTGTTTTTTCGACCGAAGGGAGTTATTGGTTAAGGTGGGGTTGAACACAAAGATTGTTCTCCAATAAACTTCAGGCTTAGTATGGCCTCCTCGTACTCGATTCTAGCTTCTCACGCTCTTCCCCAGCTGCTAATGTTCCCTTCTACGGGAGTGCGAGCAAGGATTTTCATCTCTGACGACCATCAAGTCGAAGAAACGAAACCGACTTGTTGCACCCATGCATGAATTTCGATGCGCTGTGACCAAACATATGTCACACATCAACCAGCTAGTGCACTGGTTCTCAAACTGAAGGGCGTGAAAGCATCTGAAAGGGGGCGCGAAGCTACGGCCAACCTAATTTTTTTTTTGCGCTTTGCACGATTTACCTCAAATTCTTTGTTTTTGCTCTGTGTATAGTCCTAATTTCATATTTTAGAATTCTCTTATCAACTGTTATCACCTTCCATGCCGTCAAGTTATTCAATGGGATTGCTAGCATTCTGGTTGCGTTTTGTGATATGACGATAAGGGGCGCGCGACATTTTTCACTATCATAAACGGGGGGCGTGTCTAAAAACGTTTGAGAACCGCTGAGCTAGTGGAAAATAAGCAAGTAAAGCCATCGCATTGAAACAATTGACGTTTGTTGTTTGCTGTTATTTCATTATATTGTTCTTCTTGTGACTGGTGGTGAAAAAACAATTCCATGAATCCCATTAACCCTGGCCGATAATGTCTAGTTTAATAGTAGACGCCTCGCATAGGTCAAATTCGTGATTGTGACGTCATAAACGACGGAAACATTTTTGACCGCCTTCAGCACGCGTAACTTATGTAGGTGGTACGCAGTGGTGGCTTTTGGGGTAGGCGAGGTAGGCGGTCGACTAGGGCCCCCCTGGTTGATTTACGCGCTTTCGAGGCCCCCCCTTCCTCGGTTTACGCGCTTTTTCCAACTATTTCTCCGGTTTACGCGCTTTTTTTCAAGTATTACCATTTTCTGAATAACCGCGGAATCCTTGTATCCATAAAGAATATGGTATTGTACCGTAAAGACAGGTCAATCATCAAACCTCATTTTTTAGTAATCATTTTACGAATAACCACAAAAATCCATGCGCCAATTTAGAATATGGTACCGTAAGCAGTAGTCGATCATTAAATTTCTGCGCTAGTTGCAAGAGCTCACTTTGATTTGATGATCTCTATCTATTTTGCCATTAGCTAAAGGCCCCCCCTCCTACATTTACGCAAATGTTATCATTTTGCAAATAACTGAAAATACATGTACCCTAGTACCCATTGCAGCTATTCCGCTGTGATCACTCGCCCATGATATTTCACTATGTCTCGGATAAGAAACTACTTCTTATTGTGATTACTCGAGACTTCTATATAAGTGTATGTAACACGTGTTAGAGGATTACCTTTTACTATGATTATGAGACTCTATACGCAAACTACTGTACAACGTTCTGAATAAACCATTGTATTGAGTATATATCTGTTACGAAGAACTTCACCAAAGGAACAGCTTCTCGAGTTGAGTATTCAAGTATAGCCGAAATCCCAAGATATTTGGTTAGCTATACGCTTCTAATACAGATCACCAGAGACAATAAGCTCTAAATCCTGCACCATGTAGAATGTAATACCGCACACAGAAGTCAATCATTAAATTACTGCACCTGCTAAAAGCTTACTTTGATTTTATGAGGGGGGGCCCCTTCTTCATTTACGCGATTTTTGGTTATCATTTTACGAATAACCGTAAAAATACATGTACCCATGTAGCATATGGTACCGTAAACAGTAGTCGATCATTGAATTTCTGCATCCGCTTAAAGAGCTTACTTCGATTTTATGAGCCCCCCCCCTAAATTTATGTGAATTTTAGTTATCATTTTGCGAATAACCGTGAAAATACATGTAGGCCTACCCATGTAGAATATTGTCTTGTAAACGGTGTTCGATAATTGAATTTCTGTGCTTGTTAAAAGAGCCTACTTCGATTTTATGTTAATGAGGTCATATTGTAACATGGAATGAATTATTATTGAGTATATATTTCCTAGTGGCAGCAATGTATATTTCAGTGCATCAAAATTTTCCAGTAAAAGTTTGTGAGATTCTACTTGCTAGCTCTTGATGCCAGCTTTCATATGATACCGTATGCTAATTGATAATGAACCGTGTCCACACTGAGCCTTTATATCCAAAATATCAAAGGAAATAGTCATTTGAAAGCCAATGAAAGCATAGGCTATTATAGCCTATATATTGTTGTTTACTGAGCCATTCTCTTGTTGTGAATTGGGCCTTTTCTGAATGGAAATCCATTCTCAGGGTTGTCATGATGGTAAATTTGTTCATTTCTTGTCTGCGGATTAGCCGCGTATTTTCAAAGCTTTACCACGCTCAATGTGCACCCGGTACAGTCAGTCAGAAAGTGTTTATGGTGTTGTCAGAAAGTGTTTTTTTATCACAGGTGGATGTCTTTTAATTGGTGGTGTACTATAGATAGATATGCAATACATCTTGCATGCAGGACAGTTTCTAGCGGCCTGATGCCTGATATTTTATGCCTCAAAAATCTATGTCGATACTTGAAAGGTTTGAATGGCTATCATTGAGAAAGGTGTACGAAAGGCTACATATATTCAATTTGTTGTGAGGTTGATAATTTAATGTGATGTCACAGAAAAAGACCAAAATGTGACCAAACAATTAGCAATGGAATCAATTTCAGCAGGGCAGAGTAAAGAATTAAATGATCACAAGTCAAGTTTGATCACAAGTCAAGTTTTTGCAACTTTTTTTACAGCTTCTGGCAGCTTCCTAAATACTCGGAAGTTATGTAGTATGGTCTTTTAAGCTGTTTCGCGGAATCTTATATTGCGACTTTTCTTCATTTTTTCAAGCAACTTTTTGCAGCTTTTCGATTTTTCATGCAACTCACTTTTTACTGGAAATATTTGGTACTTTATGTAAATAGATCTCTTGATTATCATCACTGTCGTTTAAATTTGAGGTCATTTCTCAGTTGACATACATTCAGGCTAGACCGCCGTAAATTATATTAGCCTACTACTGGGTCAATTTTTTCAGGCTATTGATTTTGTTGAAGGCGCCAACACTGAGTTTTGCGACAGTGCCTTGGATACGCATCGATTCGAGTATCTCATACCTTAATAATGTCAAGAAACTTATCCATAAATGTACTTTTTTAGTGTAACTTTAGTGAAAAATAAATGAAAAATAAATGCAACTTT
This sequence comes from Botryllus schlosseri, assembly GCF_051294905.1. NCBI lineage: Eukaryota > Metazoa > Chordata > Ascidiacea > Stolidobranchia > Styelidae > Botryllus > Botryllus schlosseri. The sequence continues at coordinate 7,158,492 of NC_137238.1, read as the reverse complement.
TTACTTCAACTTTTATGAAAAATATGTGCAACTTTCCGCGGATTTGACTGCAACCAAAATTTGCCCTAAGATCAGGTGTTGCATAAGACAATTTTGACCATTACACTCTGGAAATGGGCTACCAGTTCAATATAAATGTGACTCGGTAAACAGCATATTTAGTAAGGCGCACTCGTCAGTTGACAACCGTACCTTTCATTAGCTACGATGAATTCGGTATCACTCAGTTATATGTTATGTTGTAATTGGTAGCATCAGTATCTCCTAATTGCTGCAGTCAAGTATCTGTTACAATGCCGCGAGTACATGCTAAATGTAAGTCAGGATCTCAGAAAAGGAAGTGGTTCAGATTTGGAAAGAAAGTGACAATGCAAATTTTGAACTGCGACATGAATATTTAACCATCTATTTCAGCTCAGGAATGTTCTGCACAAATTGAGGATGATGCTGTTTTTCCACCAACTATATTGCCTTGTAGACTTGAATGATGTAACAGTGCTTTCAAATACGTATATTGTATTTGGTTGTAGTGGTCTTTTGTCTATGCTAGTTGTGGCGTTTTAGGTTTAATCCAACCAGGCAAGTTCTTACAGACAAAAATTTTTTTTCTATAACTTACAATTTTTTCATTAGTGCGTGTTGTTTCGTGTGTGTAACTGTTTATTTACAAATTGCGCTGCTACTCTAGTACCGTATGTCCGTATACTTCAAGGTTTGTTGTTGTTGTCATTGTTACAATGCGAATATCATGGTTTGTGATTTTGATTGTTGCGTCATACTTTGCCGTTTTGATTTTGCTTTTAAATCTATTTAAATCCCTTAGGTGTGCAGTTAACTCTTGAAGAGAGGCACCCAAAAATTATCCGAGTTCAATAAATATTATATTACAATGGATGTTGTATTGAAAGCTATATTCTTACAGATCATGGAACTAGCTCTTCACAGGTGATACCAGTACTGATGTGTTCCTGTGGTATTACTGGTGTTGTACCACATTGCCGCACATTTTGCTTTTATGCCTTATCATGCAACAAAATCTTCTTTGTAGCAAAAAGATAGGCCCAATCCAGCACCTGGCTGAAACCTTGACGTGGTGTGCTGGCTTATTACTAATGTCAGCCGACAGCTTTCTGGATTTATGTGGTATATTTGGCGTGCAGTTGCCTTGTTCTACTAGTATGTCATGCTACATCCCATAATTCTTCTACATAGGTGGGTCTGGGCACGCACTGTAGTTCACTTGAGTGACTTGTTTTCGAATATGCCAAGTCGTTTATTGTACTGTGGCATGACATTATAATTATTTTATATGCTGAAAGTTTCAACATGATGTACAGACAAAGCACTACCGGAACAGTGTATATGTGGTGTAGAACAATAAAAGTATCGTTAAGCGCTAGTGAGGGGGGTCTGGGGGGCGTAGCCCCCCAGAAGTTGCGATAATATAGATAAGGAGGGCCCCCCCGGAAGTTTCGCCTGGGGCCCCCCCAATCGTAAGGCCACCACTGGCGCATCGCTATTTTTAGCTGTGTCATGCAGTTGCTTGTGGTAAGGGAGTAAGTTGCTATTGAACAGGATATTACCGTTCTGAATTTTATTATTCTTACAGATAATTGAGGTTTATAATAAAAAAATACATGCTTCCTGAATATAAGAAGCTAGCAATTTTGTTCGCGATCAAATTTACGATAGATTCCATCCATCAAATCATATCAACACCAAATATTGATCATCACCTGACAATAATCTCATCAGATTTGGGATTACAAGGAAACCGTTTTGGAAGGATTCTGATGCATCCAAGGTGTGCACCGGTCAAAGAATTTACAGTCTGAACTGAACAGTGTTCAGTCAACACATGCACATAGTCCCCATAATAATGAACTGCTCAAGGACCACAGCGGGGACATTGGATATTTCCAACTTTATAGGGCAGGGAAGTATTGGGAAACTGACGTACGGTGCTGATGCACGGTGGATTGAAAATTTCAGGATGACAAAAGAAACTTTCACTAGCATCTTGTTTATGATGATACGAAGCCAGGTACGTTGTATTGTTTCGGCACATTCACACTTCAACATGCCACTTCTTTCGTAGCTACAGTCCTGGTATTTTTTGTTACAGATTTGAGTATAAACGTTGCCAAGACCAAGTGAGAAAATATGTGTCCTGTTCAATTCTATTAGACAATTATTGTTATCTCTGACTATAACGAAGAGAAACATGCAATGTGTATGGTGTTTCAAGCTGTCTAAGCAATCTATTATCGTCTCCCCGTTATATTTGTGTAAGATGATGTGACTGTACGTGAGCCAATCCCCGCAGAGAGAACTGCAATGGGTATCTATGCCTTGGCGTCGTCAGCCGAATACCGAACCATTGCACATACCCTTGGCGTCAGCAAATCTTCTGTATGCAATTGTGTCAAACGGTAAGCCTGCATACACAATTGAATGATAGGATTATCACAACTTTAATTTCTGTTTGGTTTTTGTACAGCCATTACAAAGCGGTTGCACCTATTTATTTCTTGGCCAAGTTTGGGGGAAGCTAAAGAAAATGCAGCGTGTACAATTGGTGAGGAGATCACATGCGACAGCGGAGAAAGAGGTCGACTTTTGTTGTTGTATTCCTGTTGTGCCCTTGTGGCAATTTATGTTTTTATCTTCGTAATAAACTTCGCATAAGCTAACGCGGCCCATGACGGATGCGGGGTATGATGGAGTGGACGATATCACAACCTGCATCAAGCAAGCAAATTTGGATAACGTTTCAATAGAAATCAAGGATTTGACTGTCGTAATTTCAATGTTTCTTGCCGGCGACGCATTTGCTGTTTATGAACAATTACCTGGGGCTAAAAAGAGTGAATCTCGCGTCGATGATAGTGACAATGATCACCGATCAGGTATTGAAATTGTCTGTTGTTTGGGGGTTGCTGAAGCGTGTGTCTGGTCAGACAAGGACGACACTAAAGGGGAATAAGTTGAAATTGATCGTTAACTATCATGGGTTAGATTGGACTGCTGTAAGCCCCGTTGCTACTTCGTATGATAAACCCAGGAGAGTGCGATGTTTTCTGTGTAGTGGAACGCATTTTGGAAAGTTCTGTGAATCATTTGAATGTTCCAGTTGTGCTGAGAGCAGACGCATTACTCGATACTTCCAGAATGTGTTGACCGGCGGAAGGGAAGCTGTGACTTTGAAGGGATGAAGAAAGATGGAGAGAAGAGATGAGAGACGCGAAGAGATGGAGAGAAGAGATGAGAGACGCGAAGAGATGGAGAGAAGAGATGAGAGACGAAGAGAAGAGATTAGAGACGATGATGAATGGTGATGAAGAGTGACATTCATCATGGGGGAATTTGCCTTCGTGTAGCTCATGTTTACTGATGCCTCGTCCGCTGAGTATTTCGCGTGAGATTGATTGATGGATTGCTTACGTGTTGATTGGAGTTTAGGCGGATAGACGAGTACAATTGGTGAGGAGATCACATGCGACAGCGGAGAGAGAGGTCGACTTTTGTTGTTGTATTCCTGTTGTGCCCTTGTGGCAATTTATGTTTTTATCTTCGTAATAAACTTCGCATAAACCCAGGCAAGGATATCAAAAAGAACTGAAAATAAATTGAAGCGGCGCAATAGTTCAACTTCAAATTTGTTATTCAACTGGTCGGCCCACACCACATGAACATTTTCTGAGCATACAGAATTGTACCCATCCATCTCGCATGATGTGCTGCACCAGGTTTGTGATGGCGTATATCTTCACCTGCACCGAGAAGAGCAAGGGCATTATTCACACATTGCCTGTAGTCGTCGCGTGTGAAAAAATCTTTCTTGGTCAGCAGCACCCTGAACTTTTCAACTATCATTGTTGCGCGTTACTCAAACAGGGAGGAATAATCAGAGTCTTGAATTGCTGTCAAGACTGTTCCAGTTCCTTTCAAGGGGGGAAAACCATGTATTCTCTGGTCCAGTTGTGGCCTATCCAAATAAACATTTCCAAACGTGTTTCACTACTAGCTCATACACATGATGCCGACAAGCATGGTAGAACACCTCCCTTCCTAGAAGGCCTTCAAGCATCTTTGCTATTTGCTGCCCCCGTCTTCCAGCTGTAGTGACAAAAACCAAACCTGCTACAGCATCTTGTATGTTCCACCTTTCAATTAGGTTGAAGGTGGCTTCAGCTTGTGTCTGACCTGCAGCATTTTGTATGTTTTGAATGTCAAGTAGCTTTCCTTCTGAGTATTGAGGATTACAAGATAGAACAATATCGATTTCCCAATTTATCCTCTGAGCTTTCCATTCCAATGAATGGCAACATGCTGTAGTTTCTTTTCTTGAAATTTTTCTGAAATATCCATGGAAATTTCAAGACGATTTGTTACCCTGGCTCTCTTCGTTGACGATCTTGACAGAGTGAACATTGCTTTATCCCCGCCACAAGCCGTGATAAATGATCCCATCAGCATCGTTGCCTCGTTGTCTGTTACTTGCAATCGATCTTAAAGCTTGGGGGACACATGAGTATTTTTCATAATACTTTTTAGGTGCCATCAGCTTAATTAATGGCTGTCGACTGTCAAGGTACCAAGACCAGCATCATAGTCAGAACTTGAACTCAAAACCAGCATCCGTTATTGCAGATTAAGAAGATGCTTAAACAACATAGTCATTACTCGAGTCTCTGGTGTAATGTTTTCAACAGCATGATCCACAATGGATGCTGTTTTCTTTTCGGCGTCTATAGCAAGAATCTTGTCCCTTCCCAACATTATATATTTCAGGTTGCATGTTGCATCTTTTCTTTAAAATAATTTTGGAGCCATAGTGCTGCATTACGAAAGGGAGTTGAAATGACAAGACAGATAGGGGTAAAATGCATCTTTACATCATGCATATAGGGTAGGATTGAAAAAAATTTATGCAAATAAAATGTTGGAATAATGGGTAAAAATAACGAACTGGTTAGGGTTTGCTGATACGATAGCTCGGATGGTGTTAATGGTTGCGCGTAGCTGTAACTCGAAGCTGCTGCTGCTGGCAAGTAGAATTATAGTGATCTTTTGAATTTGTAAATGTTAAGTTAACCGTAGTTGTTGACGACCGAATAATATCGTTTGTGAAGTCATGTTGCATTGCTTGATGTGTTGGAAGAATATGTCTCATAGTAATTAGTGTATGTGATGCCTGTTGGTTGAGTTTGTGGCACATGGAAGTAAGCGTGATGGAAAATTCCTTTCTTTGATCTATAGTTGATAGATAACTAACCCACGGATAGATGCGCGACACGTGATTCACGGTGGAGTGATGCTACAGTCGACAGATTTGCTATGAAGCGATAACGCAATAGCTAATCCCATAGATGACGACCCTGACGCTCAAATTAAATAATCTTATTAGAAAGCTACAGTCGCGCTGATTCTGATAATATACACTGCAAAAATTATTGTTGTAAATTTACGACAATAAGCCTGGTGATTTCCAATACAGGCTTACAACAATAAGCTTGCAAACTCATTACAAGCTAATAACCAGAAGCCTGTAAGCTCACTACAGCCATAAGCCTGTAAGCTCACTACAGCCATAACCCTGTAAGCTCACTACAGCCATAACCCTGTATGCTCACTACAACCATGAGCTTGTAACTCTCTCTCTTTCTCATACCTATAATCTTGCACCTGATACTGGCAGTACTCGACAGTACAACTGACATGATGCACGGTGGTCATAATTGTTCACAAATCAATAGAAAGATCAGGCTTTTTTTTATACAGCACATGAATATGAAGCAGAAGCAACACATGCAGCAGTCAGCACAGCATAATAACACAGTATGGAACAATAACAAAAGTGTCACGACTTGGCCATCAGAGACCTATGTTAATAAGATTGAAGAGGTCAAAGTAAAGGCAAGATCACATTATTCAGCATTGGAACTTGGGTGAAACCTAATGTCATAATTTATTGCTCAGGGGCAGCAATTGCCACGTGCTGATACTTCTCGTAGTATAGTAAATGAACGGAAGGTACTCAAGTACTCTGTTGGCCAGATAGAAACTTATTCCACTTCTATTTGTACTTTACAGAAGTAGCAGAGTAAAAATTTTATTCCACTTCTATTTGTACTTTACAGAAGTAGCAGAGTAAAAATTAAGTTCAGAGCAGTTCAAAATGTGATTAAGCACTCCAAAAAAGCTAAATTTTCTTGATAACCGATCATTCTTTACATCAATGTCCATTAGTGGTAAAATCAGTCGAATCACTTTCTATATCACATTTCATCACAAATTGAAGTGACTGCAGATGGTACACGCAGTCCCTTGATTCTGCCAATGCAGATGGCTAAGAAATGCAAGGTGTTATTCACACTGCGCTCGAATTGGATATTAAATACCCAATGCAGGGATAGAATGATAGCCAAAGCATATGCAAAATCTACAATGTCATTAATCTTAAGCCCATCAAAGTGTACCGTCCATGTCTTTTTCCCAGTGTCCAAATGTATGATTGGGTTTGGTGATTCCGAATCATCCTGAAAAGAAAGGTACATCTGTATATTGAAAGGCAATGAGAGTAGTACGACTACGAGAGTAATTTTTTGGCAAACAAGTGTAGTTGGTCCAACAATGACGAGTACAGCACTTACTAACACACTGGTTCTTAGCCGGTATGCCGCGTCACACTAGTGTGCCATTTATGTCTCGCAAGGGTGCTTCAAGAGATTTCTTCTACATTCGGAAATTATGCACGAAATACTTCCAGTCTTTATACAGCAAATGATCATTAATCTAAATCGGATTCGATGTGACGTTAATAGACAAATCAAAATTGCTGCCATGCCCAATGTTCCCTCTAAGCTGCGCACAAAAAATTCGAAGTAATAACCTTTTTTTTTCGTGGTTACGTACTGTTGTCCAAGTAACCGCGCAGTGAGTGCGCGCTGACTCGTAAAAATTAGAGGGAACATTGGTCCCGCCAACAATCAATACCCCGCTCGAATTCGCTTTACTCGGCATATCCTCATCGTCTTCCTAATCACCAGCGAGAAATGAACCCACTTGGAAGTGACGGTCCCGTTCAAAACTTTGACGAAAATAGCCATCCACATTGCGATTGTTAGGTAGCGTATCAGTACTGCAGTTAAAATGTAGGCTCGAAGTGCAACGTAACGTTATATTACAGGTGCCGAATATGAGAATTGAGAAGTATAGTTGATCAAATTATATCAGCTAAAAAATTTCCCCGTCGCTGAGGTTATTATCCCAGTTTGTTGGAACTATAGTTGAGCTGCAGGTGGCTGCCAATAGAACTACTGCAGTGGTTCTCAACCGGTGTGCCGTGAGAGATTTCTTCTAAATATTGAAATTATGTGCAAAATAATTCTAGGATATAGCAAATGATCAGTACTACATCAGATTCGATTTGAAGTTTGTACATATGACAAAACGAAATTGCTGTCATGCCATCGCGTGCTTGAAAGGCTGAATTCAGCAGACTGTGTGACAATGCAGTATTCTGGCAGTTTACAGATGCGTCAAAAAATGTTGCGAACCACTGTGCTAGTGTGCCGCAAACTATTTTCAATTTTCAAAGGGTGCCGCGAGGTCATAAAGGTTGAGAAACAATGAACTACAATATTGAGGTATTGCTATCCTCACACGTATTACACGATCTGCGAGGAAATGCGTTAGGCATCCATGTATAAGCCTCCATATTTGGCCTCTTCAAAGCGATGGTTAATTACATTGACAATGCGGTAGTGGGCAGAGCTTATTGTCCAACTAATATATCGAACGCCTGGCTTATAATGATCGCAGCAAGTTTATCTTCATAGTAATGCAATGCAGGTATGTATTTGGCACGAACCTGATCTATAACCAACAATTTGTCGTATGACTCTTTGAACATTGCAGGTATACCGACCATCCAATTCATTTTCACAGAATCTGAAAAATATTCTTATTTTGAGACATCATGTCAGGGGTGTTTACAGATTGCGTCGTCACTCAGACATCATCATGTATGGGGCATGTCTGGGGTGAGTTTGCAATGCGCTGACACTAAGACATCGTGTCTGGGGCATGTCTGGGGTGAGTTTGCAATGCGCTGACACTAAGACATCGTGTCTGGGGCATGTCTGTGGTGTGCTATAACTGTGTTGTCACTCGGAAATCATGTCTGAGGCATGTCTGGGACGTGTTCGTTATTCTCTGTCGACACTCAGAGATCATGGCTGGGCCATGTCCGGGGTGTGTTCGGACTGCGTTGACGCTCTGACATCATGTCTGAGGCATGTCTGGAGTAGGTTCCGACTTCGTTGCCAATCGAACATAATATCAGGGGTGTTTTAGGACTGCTTTTGACACTCAGACATAATGTCTGGGGTGAATTTGAACTGCGTTGACACTCGGACATCATGTCAGAGGCATATCTGGAGTAAGTTCGAACTGCGTATTCTATCGGACATCATGTCTGGGATATGTCGGGGGCATGTTGGGGGGTGTTCGGACTGCGTTGACAGTCGGACATCATGTCTTGGCATGCCTGGGTATGTTATCGTGTCACTCGGAAATCATATCTGGGTTATATGTGGGGTGAATTCAGTCTGTGTTACCGCACGAATACTATGCATATGGGACATGTCTGGGGTGTGTTCGGACTGCGTTGACGCACTCGGACATCATGTCTGAGGCATGTATGGAGTAGGTTCAGACTGCATTTCAACTCCGACATCGTGTCTGGGCATATCGAATGTGTGTTCGAACTGCGTTGTCACCCGAAAATCATGTCTGGGATATGTGTGGCGTGAGTGCTGCGGTCTTCGTTTGAGACACGAACATCATGTATGGCAAAAATCTGGGGTGTGTTCGGACTGTGTTGACACATGACATCATGTTTAGTAAATGTTTGGAGTATGTTCGGACAGGGTTGCAGATCGAACATCATGCCGGGTGAGTTTGGACTTCGTTTCAACTCAAACGTCATGTCTGGGGCATGTCTTGGGCATATCCGGGGGTGTTCGACCTGCGTTGCCAGTCTGACATCATGTATGAGGTATGTCTGGAGTATATACGTTCAAACTTCGTTGTACATTATTGGACATCATTTCTGAAGCATGTTAATTTACAAGCACGACAGCTTGTTATTTGCCTGCATTTGGCGTTTACAACCTCTACAAGCGTGCAGTCCGCCATTACAAGCTGATTACAGGGTACTTTACAACAATAATTTTTACAGTGTACATTAGGTTTTCATCAAGACATTTAGTGACTGTCGACTGGTTGCCCACATTTGGCGCTAGTGAGCTGATGAGGCCTTGGCAACGGGACGCCGAATCACTTTACCACTATTTAGTACGGGTTATTTCGCTCTTTAATTGGCTATAGTGTCGCTGAAATCTCGCAGATATGGTTTTTTATTGCTGTGTGCGAATGTGCAAAAACCGAAAAGGTGGCCGTAAGTTCCCGAAGGATCATGAACTCCGCAAGAAGTGGTAAATCGCCATAAAACGTGAAGGGTCACTCAGGAAGCTCTGGACCCCGAGTGAAAACTCACGGGTCTGTGAAAGTCATTTCAAAACAGAAGATTACGTACCAAACTGTAAATTGCCTGTTCCGTTGACATACATCCTACTGTTTTCTAAGATTATTTTATAAACAGGTCTCCGTTCCTACTGTTTTCTAAGATTATTTTATAAACAGGTCTCCGAAAAACCGCTGTTCCTTCCGTCTTCCCTTACCGAAGCAAACAACATGGTAGACATACCAGGAACAGTGGAGAAATATGCAGGGCGTCCGATTCGTCTCCGATTACAACGTCAATTCTTGTTAAGGATGATGCCGTGCCGTAGGCTCAATTTACAGTTGAAGTAAAATCGGCAGATTTTGATGACGGTCCGATGACGATTCATGACCGTAGTGATTCGATGACAGAAACGCATCCGACTATTTCTTCCAATGCTCAAATTCCGATCCAAATTTCAAATGGGGCTACCGATATAGGCCGCATATTTGCAGAGGGCCATTTAATGAAATATTACACGGGGTTTTATAATTATGATCATTTCATGCTATTATTTAATATTTTAGGGCCGTCGTGTCATTTCCTCAATTTCAAATCTCGACTTGGACCACAAAACGAATTATTAGCGACTTTAATGAAACTTCGCCAGGCCAGACGCCGAATAGTCGTGTCCTTGCAGACTGAGACTAGCGGGCGGTATACAATAGACCCGCAATACTCAAGTAATAATATTATTGAATAATATTATTGACCTTGTTTATTTATAAACTTGGAAAATTTTACCCGCTTGGCGTGGCTAGTGGACCGCGCACTCGTTCGCCAATCGCATGTGCCCCTTTAGCCGAAAAGGTTGGCCATTCCTGGTCTATATAGATTATTAATCCACCCATAGGTTAGTTATCTATAGTAATCTAGAGTCTGACAGTCGTCAGTCACATCCGATGTAGCAACGAAGACATATAGGTGCCGCCATGACGGCTTGTGACGTCATACTGAATACTTGTCAATTGTCGACAACATCATAGTTGCACTAGAACGCACTTTACTCTATGCCAGTGGTTCTCGACCTTTTTTCAGACACGCCCCCATTTTTAATAGTGAAAAATTTCGCGCCCCCCTTCTCTTCATATCACAAAATCCAACTGGGATGCTAGCAACCCCAACAGATTGTTGATTAGAGAATAAAAATATATGAAATTGGGTCTATATAGAGAGAAACACGCATGTATTGGAGGTAAATCGCGCGGAGCGCGAAACGTTTTTTCAGGTGACTGCTTCGTGCCCCCCTTAAGATGTTTCACGCCCCCCAGGTTGAGAACCCCTGCAGTGTATGCCATTGCTGTGCACAGCATTAAAATTCAGGCCTGCTGTTCAATTATGATAAATCAGCAGATGTGGTTGTTGCATATATAATAGCATCTTATGAAAAAGGTCGGAGCCGGAGCTACTCCTCAAATAACGGGCTCCAGCTCCGGCAGAATTTTATGTAGAGCTCCAGCTCCGGTGAAAATGCACGGCTCCGGGGCTCCGGCTCCAAAGCCCTGGGATTAAGTAGTGTCCTGAGAAACTTATGTCCGCAATGGTATGAGTTGCTCACTGAGATCGAGCCCCAAGTTGTCGGATCCACGAACACATGCCCAACCAAACCTACTGTCATTTCAGAAACAGCGACATCTTCTACTGAACATAATGACGAACGGCCACCTAAAAGAATTGCAACCGAAAATTCTTCGCCAAACCTAGACCCTACTAGCCCTAAAAAGAGAATATACCCAGAATACCGATACGTAACACGGGCGGTACGAAAAAACTCAGAATCATGATAATTCAGGTGTACCTTGTACTTCTCTGATAATTCAGATGTACCTTGTACTTCTCAGAAACTCTACAAAAAGCTTTTCCCGCCTCAACTGGAGAAGTTGGTCACGGACCTGATTCCCGAACTCAGCGAAAGGGCTACAACTTCGACGAATCCAGACCAAAGGTCTGCACTCCCTTTCGTTGGAATGGAGGAGAAAGATCGCTCCCAGACCATGAATCCTATCGCTCCCAGACCATGAATCCTCCGGAATCGACGGATATTCCGGATCAAGACTTGGAATTCAGTCCTGAATCTTACTAAAATTCGGGCCCCGAAAAACACGAACTATAAAGAACATTTTGCCGCGGAATGAGTGACAATCGTGAGAGATTGAATGCAGAACGCCCGGTTAGTAAAACATCATGCCCCGCGCTTGACGTAACGTTGTAATATTGATTTTGGGGACAAGCTGCGAATTTTATGTATATTGTGTGATTTTTTACATTGAATCAATTAAGGGTGAAAATTGAAGTTTGTCAATTTCTGTGCGTATCTTTTGTTGGAAAGTAAATTGCACCTATCATGAACGGTATAAATTTATGTATGCCAGATGTAACAAGTACGGTTTTATCCCGAAGTCTCTGTAAATTTCCACGATGGTCAGTCGAGGGCAGCAGTATGCAAGGCAAGACTATAGCAACTCTAATCATCTCGTTACAAAGCTTTCACAAATCACTCGAGACAATATGCGCAAACAATATGACGACTAGTGAATTTTAATGCAGAAGTGTTAGGCATCAACTGGTTTAAATTCGAGTTGAATGCGTCATTTCGACACTTTATTGGTTGCGAATAGTATATGGCATATTAGCCTCCTTTGGGATTTTGCTTTTGCACAAAAACTTAGTTATGGAAAGACAAGACACTAAAAAATAGCAGGTCATTAGCACTGCGTGATAAGAACAATGTGCTTGCTCCCGTTCGTAGGAAAGATTAAGCTGAACCAATCGAGAGATAAATGTGGTTGCTACATTAAACTATTTGGAAGTTAGATGTTCAGAAACATGCATTTTCTTATAAAATCATGGAATAAAAAATCGGGGTAGGTCAGATTTAAAATATTGCTTGAAATTTGTCCTGACATGGATGTGGATCTGCGGCGTTCATTTTAACCTATTATTGAAGTTGAGCGGATCACAGTTTGTGAACGGTCAAATTTATACGTCATGAGCTTAACCAAAAAGTGTTTGCTCGATTTATTATAGACTCAGGCATTAATCTCCATCATGATTAGTACTGAGCGGTTCACAAGCCAGTGTGTCTGTTGAAGGAATTTCGCTTTAGGACTAGAAAACAACAATTATTATGGTCATATCCTCACTAAAAAAAATAACCGACGTAGAAACATGAATGAATGCGTCTCAGATTATCTTGGATATTGAAGATATCGATATGGCATACGCAAGGTACCTTGACTCCCTAGGAGCAGATAGTAGAGGGAACGAATAAAACGACATGACCGAACCAGATACAAGTTACGGCGCTAACATGGCCGGTACAGGCGCCTCTTACGACAGCGGAAGCGACGTGGGCGACTCAGGCATGATTCGTTGGAGTGAAGATGATACGACCTATTGGGAAGGAAGTGATGAATCTCAAGAGGGCTCGGTTAGTTCAGACGCCTCTTACGACAGCGGAGGCAACGTCATTAACGTGGGCGACTCAGACATGAGTCGTTGGAGTGAAGGTGATACGACCGATTGGGACGGAAGTGATGAATCTTGAGTAGATACGGCTGGTTCACACGACAGATCTGAATATGAGAGTGAAGAAGTATCTGGCGAAAGGGAAGTCATAATTCTGTCACCTGACGAACTTTAAGTTTGAAGGTGAACTCTGAATCAGTTGCTTACGCCACCAATTGGTAATGAGACCTTCTTGTTGTCATACCCGGGGTATACCTGAGGGGAAAGGTGTAATAAGTTTGTATTGCGTCCCGTGAAATCAAGCTATGGCTGACCAGAGGGTATATTGAAATCATTTGGTAACGGACCCTTGTCAAACGAACTATGGGAGGACAGAAAATCATGGGTCCATTATAATAACCAATAACATTCACGTCAATGTTGTCAATACCGTTTTATTTCATGCTGTGACTGAACTGATGTGTTGTGACTGAACTAAGAACTTGTAAGGGATAACACGTTCATGCGGCAATATTGTTGTTTTAAGCTCGGAATAACAATAACTCACGAAATAGATGGGTAGGTTAGAATTCCTAATCTTGTGGACCGGCATCTGTTTTGCCATCGATCATAACTTAATAGAGCAAACGAAGTGCACGTCGCACGACAGACGGGACTACATCTATCCGGAGTGTATGCAAGGGAGCAATTTAATACTATGGTGTGATCACTCGAGCTATATACTGAAATTCCCAATCCTGATCATATTTATCAAGCAAGATCATGTCGGAATTCATTGCAACTAATCGTCACCCACTCACCCAAGATCAATGAGAGAAATATGACAGTATAGAAGAACAGCACTTTGGTTGGAACAGAATCGAGGTGCTCCGTGGAGGTGTTTTCCGTAATAATATCAAGTTCAAAAAGGTAGACTTGAGGCGAAATTACATATGGCAGAGGGGAAGCGAGTGGCGCACGACATCGATGGTTGATGGTTCGAGTCTCGGTTCTGCCATGTTTTTATGTGTCGGAGGTTTATCTGGGCTCCTCATCACCGATCCCGCTGTAACACAGCGCGCATTGAAAAGCTCAGACGAAGAGAGAGCCGAGAGGTAGCAAATGAGCCGAAAAAAGACTAGACTAGGAAGACCTAATGCCAATATGAAATTTACTGTGCGGGCACAAATAACCACGATGTTGAAAGCGATAATTACATGCGTTAAGAAAACAAACATATCGCAGATTTGCAAGAGCTGGAGACCCTGTACCTCAGCAGCAATTTATCGAAGCACCGGTGTTTACAAGAACTGTCGCTAGGTAACAATTTCATAAAGAAGCTGAAAATGGGACATTCATGCATCTTCGTCGTCTTAAAGTACTGGACTTACCGGAAGCAGATGAGGATATCCCCTAGGATCCCATTGAAAAAAATCGAAGGAGTAAATAGCCCACCATACCACCAGGCCACATACTCGACGCAAATGAACATCATAGGTGCTAGTTTTGCCTCCCTCTTCCTAACTGCTCTGATTATCGTGAATTTCGAAAACTGATGAGCTTAAGGGGAGAAAGTACACCTACGTTACGTAAAATTACAAATTGCTATATTGTACAATATATGTATGGTCTAGCGTTCCAAAAATTTGGTGTGTGAGTCCAATATACCATGCTTTTTGGTAAGTCCAATATACCATGCTCCATATTCTAAGTAAATTTTGGTTTCTTAAAATTAATTCCTTGGGCCCAAATTGGGAGGAGATTTTCGAGTCGAACATTTCACACGACGGAAAACCTGTCTCCTCACGGAATGTTTAGAAATGCCAGATAATGAATGATTAGGTATCCTTATCCCCTAGGCACCTGGTAGAATGCTTGGAGTTTCCAATTATAAAATCACCTGAAAGTGGATTTGACACTGTAACGTTCGCGCAGATTCTTTGAGGCCAAATTGGTATGAATAGCATCGAATACGTCGACGTCGGATAATCAACACCCTAAGGTAGGCTACACTGTCTCGGCGTCGCGCGAGTCTTAGATCACTCGCAAATGACGTACTGTATATTTCGTTACATTCGTTTCGGGGCATAAGAATCCACAAATATCTTCATATCTGAAAATAGCGAGACATAGGATGTTTGAAAGCTGTGTGGTGGGCGGCGCGATAACAGCGTCCGCTGTGGCATCATTTCATGGATACGCGTGATCCTCATACCCGTTATATAAACTATCGCATATTTGGCCTTAATTGTCATAGCCAGCTGTAGTTTGCTGTCAATTTCTGGGTTGGCTAAAGCAGCTATATTGATCACTACCACACCGCTCGCGATTGCACTTGAAATCCGTGAAGCAATTTCTCGTAGACTGTCGTACCAGCATCACCCACAAAGGTTGCGTCTGCGGATTGATGTTGCCAATATTATGCTGAATAACAGCCTATAGACAGTATAATTGGGAATACACACAAAATTATACCCACCTAGGCGCTCTGTGTGTTTTGGGGAAAAGGAGAGCTGTCGTACATAGAGGTAAATCTACCTGGAAGAATTCCTACCTGGAACAATTGTCAATTCGGCACGGCAGCTTTTTTCCGGTGCCAACTTGCAACTGTAAACGGTCGTGGAACTGTTTGACCTGTATTCATACGAAATGGCCACATATAAGAACCTCTGGCGAGACTGCGGGATGGCTTCTCAGGCATCTTGCAACTAGAGGAGTTATTTCCAGAGCTTTTATTCTAATTATTCCCTAGACAACCATTTGCAGCTTGGCGGCCCTGGAATAATAGTGGAAATCGATGAATTAGCATTTGTGAGAAGGAAAAACAATGTGGGAAGACTAGTCAAGACGCAGTGGGTGTTTGGAAGCGTCGACGTTAGGTCAAAAGAGGGCTTCCTGGTAAAAGCTGACATGCGAATGCTGGTACCCTTTACCCATGTTACATACAGCTATATATATTCTGACTGGTACAAATTGGTACCCTTTACCCATGTTACATACAGCTATATATTCTGACTGGTACAAATGATTTCATATTTATGGGCACTGGGCAGCTTACAATACGGTTGGCAACTTGGAGTACCAGCATCTCACGGTAAATCACCGGCTCCACCTCGTGGAACCCGTCACCCACGCAACGACAACCACGTGGAATCAATGTGGGCCCGCGCAAAACAGCGAAATAAGCGCAATTGCGATACGTGACGAACCGTTCTCGAGAGTTGTTTAATTGAATCTATGTGTCGTCATGATGAATTCGGGGACGATCCGTTCGAACATTTATTAAGTGGTGTACGTAAAAGCCTGTTAAATATCCTATCTTTTATCCAGGTACATGCCCTTCATTTACTTGCTGCAGGCCAAGGTGTGGGTCTCATGTCGTTTCGGCACCCTCCTATCTTTTCATTATATCGCAATATTTGCCTGTGGTCGTGGTGTACTGATTTGATATCGCAATATTTGGTTGTGGTGTACTGATTTGATATATTTATGACAGTGTTTCGAAATCGTATATTAAAATTTCAAGGACGGTGGTACAAACAAGGGGAGGAGTTGGAAGTCCGGTCGGTGTTTTCGGGCTTTAGGGGTACATAGGAGTCGTGGAAAGTAAATGCCATTGCACTGCGAAGAAAAATAACAGCCACAACGATGTTATGGTCTCACAATTATTTCCAATTCTTTTTACTAGTTGTACTAGTTGATGACCATTACCCCCGAGTAAGTGTTGTCAGCTGCAAATATTCGAACTCATTTCAAACTGTGGAAATGTAGGGATAGCGGGGACAAATGTAACTAGGGGAAAATTACTGGAATGATGCATTCAACATTAGGACTTCTGCGAGCAAGCCGTAGTAAAGTATTCATGCGCACATCGATATCTACGCGGAGCCGACGCTAGAGCCCAGAAAGGCACGTATTGTGACACAAAGCCCCGCCTGTCCACAACAATATCCGATCTGAATATGTTTTCCTGTCCAAAGCGCCTACGATGTTCCCCTTCGCACGACGTTTACGAATTACTAGAATATAACAATATCACGTACATGCAGATTTCGAATGCAGAAAAAGAACAACTGTCTTGATACGTATTGTTCGTTGCATGAAAGCAAAGATGCTCATCTACATACGATGTATTCAAACTAACTTTGAGTGTAGCGTATATAGTGTTGTAGGTAAGCGAAATGAAAAGTATTGTTAAAAAAGGTATACGCATATGTTCACCGATTTCAGTTGGCACCGATCATCACTGATTTTCGCTTTAATGTGCCACGCGTCTATGCTTTCTATTTATCAAGAATTGAGAAGGGGAGTATATATACGCCCCCGACTCACAAAAAAAAAACCTTTTTGGGCCCTCCAGGAACAAATTGCAAACTGTAGTGGGCTGTCTTGTTGGTGGTCTTTTTCATTTACACGCTCAGCGCAAGTTTCGGATTTTTCACGTTTTACAGTGAGTATCACGGTAACGGCTGAAGTATAGCGTGGCATTTTTCGACAAAATCATGTTTCATCACTGACAACGTCAACAAATCCGAACTGGTGTTGAGGTACATACAGCGAAGCTATATAACTACGGAACATCAGGCATCATGGTGCTCATATGCGTGACACTGTCAACGACGCCTTTGCTTCATTATCCGGTAAGATAAATGCACAAGATTAGGACGAAACCTGTTCACTGGTATCGCTGGTTGAACTTTGTAACTGAATTAGGCGGACTCCTGCGGTTCGTTGATATAATCGCTGAATCCTGCGGTTCGTTGATATAATGGCTAAAGTTTTGATATCCAACCACTAGTTGCTGTCATATGTCGTTAAAATTGTTCCGTTTTAGTTTACCCCACCCGCATTTCGTCGGTTTCCAAGCACCGTCTCTCGGTGATAGCATATGTCGTTAAAATTGTTCCGTTTTAGTTTACCCCACCCGCATTTCGTCGGTTTCCAAGCACCGTCTCTCGGTGGCAGCTTGTAATTTCAGTCAAAAAGAACATGCTCACATACATATACATAGTAGCTACGCACCCGTATTTGTTAACAGCATCCGACTTGATAATTCTTCAAACTTGGCACCACGAAGCCACATTTTCATGTTACGAAACACCGTCAGAATAGACTTATACCAGCACCAGCAAAGGTCGACGGTAACATAGTTCATGGGGGTTATTACATGCTCTCCGTAAGAACAAAAATCTTCGGTATTCTGAAAATCGCCGAACATTTTTTATGATCGTTATTCCATGCGATCTTGTCACGAACACGAAGAAAAAAAATCTTCGGGAAGCTGCGAACAGTCAATACCATTCGTGGTCGTACGATTGCATTCGGAAGACTTATTTCGGCATCATGGCTGCCCGTTATTCATTTCTGTAAATGAGCGCACATCACATCACACACACATCACATCATACACATCACATCACACTTTGGAAGAGATCAAGAACGGGAACATTTTGACTTGAACGAGTGGAGCGAGAATGAAGTCGTCACAGAATTTCGAATGAGCAAAGATGAAATCGATTATTTGTGTTCAGAACCTGGATTAAGGAATAGTATGGAACCAGTAGGTTATCGTTAGGCAGACCTAACTTTACAACACAAAGTTTTGATATCTCCGAAAACGCTTCGTTCAGGGAGCTTTCAGAATTGCAGCAAAGATTTCTTGAACGTATCGCAGCCAACTGTGAGCAAAGTGTTAGGCGCATTTTGCGATTCAATGCTTTCGATGGCTCTAAATTATATTTATATGCCAAGAAATAACTCGGAAGTCACTGCCGCAAAACGATGTTTTATCAAGTAGCGGGTTTTCATGGCGTAATCGGCTGCGTCGATGGATCTTATATCCCCATAATTGCTCCGCATGATGACGAGTGTGCTTATGTCAATAGAAGAAGATTTCACTCTACTATTAATATCCAGGGAATCTGTGATGCAAACCTTTTATTCACCGATGTTCTGGCAAAACGGCCTGGATCAAACCATGACTCTTTCATACTTCAAAATTCAAGGATTTTTGACGATTTCGAAAGAGGCAAATTCGGAGATTCTTGGCTTCTCGGGGATAGTGGTTACCCGTTAAAGAACTGACTGCTTTAAAGAACTGACTGATGACTCCTATAATCGGCGGAAACGCGGAGGCAGAGAAAAAATACAATAGGTTACACCGCAAAACTCGTTGCTTGATAGAAAGAGCATTTGGTGTGCTGAAAAGTGGGTGGAGGATATTAGACCACACGGGAGGAAGTATGTGTTACTCACTCTCCTGCGAAAGCTGCAAAGATTAGTGACATGCTGCTTGCTTCACAACATCTGTCGCAGGAATGGAACGCCACTGCCCAACTGTAATCCGGATATAATTTGCCCCTGGGATGTTCAAGACGACGTAACTCTCACTGCAACTCCTACAGCATTGAGGAAAAGGCAGAAAATTTTGGAACTACTGTAAAAACTTTGATATTTATTTACTCTCACCCATCGAAAGTATAATATATTTACTCTCACCCATCGAAAGTATAATAAACAGGCTGTTGTAATTCTTCCCTGGCTGCTAGGACGTTTGAGGGTTCATGGTACGCGATCTCGTTGTGTCTTTTGAACTCGAGTAGGAAATTTGACAGAATCGTATTAGTTGCACGGAGTTCCTCGTGGATTTTCTTTACCATCTTTAATCTCGAGCTCAGCCTTCGTAATTTCTTCCCCTTGTTACTCTCATCGGCTTAGTTTGCTCTCATCGGCTTAGTTTGACTCTATCGGATGACGAGCGACCGTCATCGGTAGGAGTGGTTCTTTTTATAGTCTTGGGATCACTGGCATCAATGACGTACAGCTATTCAAATTTACTGGAGGAACAACGCTCCCCAACTTAGTCTAATACGTTGAAGCCATTGACCAGTGGGCGTAGGCATTACGTTGAAGCCATTGACCAGTGGGCGTAACAACCAGAACCAATGTACAAGCGTCTCGGGAAGGAGAAATACAAGCGTCTCGGGAAGGAGAAACATTCTCGAAATACAGCAGAGACTACTTGCTGGTACCCGTGCGCTCCACATCCACATCCGGCTGGTCTTCATTGCCTGATGAGACAGAGGCCGGGCGACGAGAGAATCAGTTCGTATGGATAATGGCGTCCTCGGAAGCAAAATACGTTGAAAATGTTAACCTACCAGCGCTTGTCTTGTGTTATTGTATTCGCTTGTCTCGTGTTATATTATCTTATTCTATTACTGTAACTGTAGAATTAACGTGGTCACTACTAGTTACTGTAACTGTAGAATTGACCAGGTGATTACCAGTGAACTCGACCTCGGAGAACCCGACCCTCGATGAACTCGGCCCTCGGGAAATTTTGTATTCACGTATCGAGTAAGCGGGGGAGATATATGGAATGAATGAAATAACCTGACTAGCCTCGTCTCCGTCAGCTTGTACTGCGTTACTTATACTTCAACCTACAGTGACATTGCCTTCAACAGCCTGCTCTGACCAGCTTCATACAATCAATTGAATCAGGTAAATATCACATCAAATATAATTGAATAAAAACGGGAAAAGCACATCTAATATAAACAATACGACAAAATCACATCTAGCTAGGTGCATAATTGGAGGAGGCGGTGGCTATATAATCAAGATGATTGAAACCTAATAACAGAAAGCAGGTTCATCCGAATTACTCACAAGCAAATCAGGTCGACATTCCGAACATTGGAAGTCTTCCTCCGCCATTCTGAAGTACTCTTCGTGCGACATAACAGCCTGTGGACCACAATCAATGTGGCACCACATGCTGCACGCATCGCATTTCAATGCAGCTTGATTTTCTTACACAGCTTTTTTACATATAACACACAGATCCATTTTTTCGAAAGTCGAACGTCCGCCCCTCGCCAAGTCAATTCAACAATGAGCCGACCATGCGTGATCGATATGCGAACGTCGCGTTCTTTCCCGCGCTTGGCGCTTGCGCAATCCGTGATCTGATCACGCCGTGACTGCGTGATCTACGCATGCCCTGATCTCCTTACAAGATCGACAAATCAGTTGATAAAAACATTATTAGTTTAATAATTCATATTAATACTTGTTAATACACTAATTACAAAATTCACCGAGGGCCGAGTTTGTAAGGCCGGGTAGGCCGGGTTCTCCGAGGTCTGAGTTCACTGGCGACCGACCAGGTCACTACTAGTTGAATCCTGGAATATCCTTGATATTTTGAATGAACGAGTGCTGGCTTATTTCTCTACGATTACCAGAGTTCGACCTGATATCAATCACGCGAGTAGCAGTATATATATATTTCGGTTATAAGACTTAAAAAGCTTGCGTTGCTACACTTACAGTATTGCGGATAGTTGAAACGATGTTAATACATTGAGTGGGTATGAAGTAGAAATGAAGACTATTGGCCTATAGTAGTCGACCATGAATACCCCAAAACAAACAAAGACGATCTGATCTGCCCAGGTCAATATGACAGGGAATTCCATGAGATAACAACCTACGTATGTGTATGAACTGGTTGACTCTCCAGTTCGCTGTTCGTCTAGTCAAGTGCGAACAAGAAACATGTTGATAGTTAATCTGTGTTTGTATTTTTACTTGTCGCTTGCGTAATCTCTACCACGGAATCTTTACTCATGCGTCTAAGGGTGCCCTGATGATTCTTGGTTTTTGTAAAACACATTTGTTACTACAACATACAATTCGAGTCACGGCTTGCCTACAAATATCTCACTGTACCTAGGTTAAAAATCACGGTTGCCGAGTAATTAGTGACACCATTATCAAGTTACAGTGTAACGTCATGTTCGCTTGCTGCCCTTGCCCCAACACCAGATATCAACACGAGCCGTCACTGCTGATATGTCATATCAATAAAATAGTATTGGAAATATTAGACATCAAAAACAAGAGGCGCTGGAAAGTCCAAGCGGGCCAAGTCGTCATGTCCAGTCCAGGTGAGGTTGTGGTCGACAAATGAGTTTTGCCCTCGGTTGAAATGGCTCTAATAGCAATATTTCGTTGACTTGACTCGTGTTTCATGGCATATTCGATCGCATCATCTTATTTTGTGATTTGTGGAAACGATTTTTATAGAATAGCTTGCCCAATTTCAGGGTAGCTGAATTTTGTTTTGATTCAAACCATTTTCAACCCACTGACGCTGAAAATTTTTCATAACTGACCAGAAGAAGTTGGGCATGGCCGCTATGTACGCTAGCCTGCAGTAGGGTTTATCGAAAATCATAATTGTTCTCCAATTCTTCCCCCCTGGCCTATATCGTCTGCTATATCGGCCGTGGATTTTCTCCTGTGTGCTGCCTACGCTTTGTGCAAGAAGATATTGCCTCTGAAATTTACAGACGTGTCGTAAGAAAATTTACAGACGTGTCGTAAGATCTAAATCATATTTTTCGTCTTTGATAATTCAATACACGTGTCGTAAGATCTAACTCATATTTTTCGTCTTTGATAATTCAATACACGTGTCGTAAGATCTAACTCATATTTTTCGTCTTTGATAATTCAATACAGACTCCACTTCTTTTGATGAACGCTGATAACCATGGGGTCCTCATCTAAGCATATCCGGCATAGATGAACACCAGAAATACATGTTGGTTTAATGTTGTGACACAGTCACTGTCACATCTTGAAGGAGATTTTTTCAATGTTTTTCAAACCAAGCAATAAATATGCTGATGATTTTTTATGACCTGTCGGTTAACGAAGCATGTGATTGTTGCAATTTCGTCTACGGCGATCAGTTGGATCCTGAGAGTTTCTGTCATGTCCTTACGCAACAACTACATTGGCATCTTTTAATTGTGTACCATTCGTTAGCGTCGAACGTTAATCTCAATGCTGCAGCTGCGGCAATTCAATCTAGAACCAAAATAATCGAAGAATCGATCTGATGCTCCCTGTACCCAGTTCTCGCACAAGCATCCAAACTTGTTAGCACTATTTCAAAAATGAAAGCACTATTTCAAAAATGAAATCTATAATTACAGACATTGTGCAGCGTCTGCTACTGCGCTAAAAACTTGTTCAACATGAGTTCAACGTCGATATCGAATATTTTGATTATTTCGTTTGCAAGACAATAACTGTTTTCACCTATCAAAGGTTGAAAGGTACTTCTACTACCCATTGCTACCATAAAATTCTATCGGGAAACGTGGGTGGGCTATCTCTATGAGACTAGCTATCACAGATGAGGGTATTTAAAATTTCTTGATCATGTCTAAATCCACATCTTGTATGTTTATACATAACCAATCCTAATCCGATTCCAACAGTGAGTTGTTCTCAAGTTTGGATTCAGCCGTGCGTCTCTATCAAAAGATTCAGCCGTTCGTCACTATCAAAGGATTCAGCCGTGCGTCACTATCAAAATCATTTTACCGTTGGGCACTGCCATAGTCACATTCACCCATAGCAGTACAGTAAACACCTTCCTTGACCACCGATCAGAGAAAAAGAATGCCGCCATCAGGTCGTCACTCCTTGAAAATCTGTGAGTCCAGATCAAAACCCATCACGAAAACATCTAAAATACGAATCACATCCAAATCTGGCAAAATGACAAAAATCCCTTTTCATCTTTGTTAGGCATCATGTTATGAATCGACGTGCAGCTATGCATTGTATATGCGAAGAGACAGGTATGTTATCATCCACACAATGTAACAACGTTAAACATCTATTGCGGTTGCCGACTTGCCGTATGTGTGCCTGTACTGTACAGATATAAATTCACAATACTGCGCACTTTGTGCAGTGTATACTGTGCACTCTGTGCAGTGTAATAATAAGTTGAGCATAAAACTGTGCAGTGTTAAGTTTAAGTTTGGCATAAAACAATTGTAGCATAAAACTGTGCAGTGTAATAAGTTTAAGTTTGGCATAAAACAATTGTAAAGTTACGCGAGCGATCAAATTGTTGCTACGTCATGCTGATACAATTTGGTGAGAGATGGTAGGTGAACTGCTGGCTTCCGATTGGTTGTTGAATTATTAAAAAGTTCGGGTGTGGAAAAAAATTGGAAGCTCTGACGTTGTTCAACAGATTTTGCTCGGTTTTGGATTATGGATTGGCTTTGACCAGTCGAGGGATGCATTATAATGGTGTTTTCCATTAGCGCATACTTGCTGAGCCATTTGCGAGGATATATCACCGTTCCTGTCGGTCGTACTGCTGAAAATGGTACTCGCAATGCCATTAGCACGACATACATCAGCTGCAAAGTGAGCACGACATACACCAGCTGCAGAGTGCATTTATATCGTCAACATGCTCCTGTGCAGACCAGCGTATCTGTCCTGCCACTGCTTTGCAGAAAGTTGATCCGACTAGAGATATGCTCCAGAAGATGAAATGAGCATAGTCACCCGGTAAAGTACCATAAAGGCGCAATATCGTAAAAGAACTCACGATTCTGCTCTCATCATTGACAGAACGAAGCCGACATTCAGTACACGGAAAGAAGACATAATCAAGGGCATGCATGTCAACAACGGATGTGTTGAAACGATATCCCCTGGTTCTGGATGCACGCTGGGTAAGATATTTATACATCATGGAAGAATTGAAGATATTGTGCCACACTGCTGGGTGCATTCAAAATTGTGCCACACTGCTGGGTGCATTCAATACCTTTGGAGAGTGGACAGGCCTAATAATTGTCGAAAAAAAGTCTCCAGCTCTGCCCAACAATGTCTAACCAGATTAAGAAATATACCACTGTACCAGGCTCCTTTGGAAAAAGCTCCTCTGTAAGTTATTTGAATACCAATACCTGTGTAAGTTATTTGAATGCCATTATGTCTGTATTTACTTCTTTGCAAACAGCAGTCGATGTCCGGTCCATCTACTTCGTGAATGTCGGCGCAATGCGGGTACGAACTTAGGGGAGATCATGCTTGGTCAACCCAAGATGTAAAAATCCCGATATCAGTTGCTAGGGTCATTTTATCCAAATGACGTCATGGTCGTAAGGTCGCTAAGGTAACAGCGTAGGTTTCGCTTGTTGTCCGCAAAACCGAAAATATAGAATATTCCGCGAATAATGATAATCGAAGAAATGGCTGCTTTGATTAAGGAACCTGAAATTTTGCAATAATGTGTAGCGATTCCTCGAAGACGTCTTAGGAATGTGAAGAATCCGATTGAAGAATACGATGAGAGAGAATTTATCAAGATTTAATAAAAACGTAGGCATTGAAATATTCCGAATCAAATATTGATTTGATTCGAAACGCGAATAAATTCGACCCACCTACAAGTATTCTTTAAAAACAGAATATACCGGATTCAATCGACAGAATATACCGGATTCAATCGAAAAGTCGAGAAGCTGCGCACCGCCAGCAGTCAAACCGGAGGTTGTCCAGCAACATCAAGATTCAATTGATTCGGTGGACAACTGCGACTCAAAGATCAATTGCGAAATAATGATGAAATACCAAACGCGAAGGGTCGGGTTTCTCGAACAAAATTGCCAATGGGTGGTAATGAAGGATTTGGTATTAGGGGAATACACGGGAATAAACGAAATACGGCGCCTTCTGCAGAATCAAACTAAAATTTATAGTAGAAGATGGGCCGCGAAGGAGTGAAGTGGAACTCAAACTACCGCCGGACGGTCCCTGCGTCATCGAAAATATTAGATGACTTCATATATGATCGAAATACCAGAAGCGCACTAGTGCAAAACGCTCAAAGGAGCATTGGGGTGCAAGCCCCAGCTGATGTCACAAATGCAGCACAACCAATAGCAACCACAGCAGCAAGACCTGCAACTGAATTGAGACGCAGTCCTCGAGTATGCAGAGCCCCAGACAGGTTTCAGCCGTGATGAACTGTATCGAACAATGAAAATTTGACAATAAGACCGTGACACCGTTAGAATCGGCCACGGCACTTTCTCTTATCAGTGACTGCGTTAGAATCGGCCACGGCACTTTCTTTTATCAGTGACTGCTTCATTCCTGTATTTTCGTTAGGGATCTTTGTTATTGGAAGTTTGTAGGTCTGTGTTAGGTTTTGTAGGTCTGTGTTTGTAGGTCTGTGTTAGGTTTTGTAGGACCTAACTCTAAATTTAGTAAATAGAAATTCGAACGTGATCATTTCAAATAACAAAATATTACTATTTCAATACCATAATCAAGCCTACTTAGATCACAGACTTACAAACTTGTATGTTGCTACTGTGCTCATCATAACAAGTTACTACAATGCTGTTGAATTTTAACATTTGCTTAGTAGTATAGGGCAATATATTAATTAAACATGTAATGGCAAAGACCGATTTTGCAGCTTTGTTCCGATTTGCTGAAGCCGGAGTGGATAATTCTTTTACATAGCTCAAGCGGCTGTAAGATGTCCGGTAATCCATAATGCATCTTCACGAGTTACAGAAATTACTGAATCTGGTCTTGATCGAAAGCTACTGTTGCATTGATTTCAAAAAATATAAATCAAACTATAGGCTTACCATATTTTGAATATGCAAAAAGAGGACACTTTTTCAGAAATTTGCAAGATACAAAACCGGAGTGGAATTCCCAAATACAGGTGAATTTTTCCCACTTTGCGGTCGGTTGACTAAAAAAAAAAAAAAAGGTCTTCATTTCGCTCAGAGCTGAAATCACCGATTTTCATCCGAATTACCCGCCGGAGCTTCACTTCTGCGCTATTTTGCGGCATATCACTCGCAATTTCATCTATATCTGACCTCAATTTTCAAAAAAGAGGACAAAATCTCAAAAAAGAGGACAAAAGGGCGTCCTCCGAGGACACTTTCAAAAAAGTCAAAAAAGAGGACAAATCCTCTTAAAAGAGGACGTATGGTAAGCCTATCAAACTATGATTATTATTATTATTGGACTCAATTCAACAGTAGTTTTCAACTCTATCTCTTAATGCTACAAAATAACAATATTCATTCTGAGACATGAAATTAAATTAATGTAATGTATAAGCATTGAAATTATCATGATCATTTACTTGTTATATTGTGACAACTGGATTTTTGTGTACAATTTAATGAACAAAATAGTTAGTTCATTGTGATTGAAATTGTCATTGTCACATCTTGAACACATTTAATTTTCATTATTCGGGATCATGTCAAGAGTGCGGTATCTCCAGTATGAGAATACTTTCTATATATACGTGGGAAAAGGTTTACACAGAACTGAAATAAGCTAGTGTCAAAGTCATGAGTGATTTTATCGTTGACGGGAATGGCTTGAGAGCAAACCTTGTCATCCCAAAAGCAAACCTTGTCATCCCTAAGTCTGGACAACATCGTCTCGAAAAACCGATTCGGCGGCTGAAGAAGATGCCAATATCAGATACTTTGACCGCACGTGGTGTGCGACGTTGCCAAAAACCATTCGGTGTCCTTCCCATGAGCAGCTATAAGCGTACGATCAGACCACCATAACGTCTGAATTTGTAAAAACTAAATTTTTTAAAATGCAACAAAATCAGTTTAAACAACTCTGTACTGCAAATTTCAAAAACCATGAGCACATCACCGAGGACGTTCCTCTCCCTATTTCAAGACGCCCTGTGAAAGAATTATCCGAGCAAAGGGCAAGGCAGGCCTCCAGAGCCGATCGAAGGTCTAATTTCTGGTGAAAAATTTGTAAGCTCAGTGACGTAACAATTCCAACTGAATATCTTTTTGGAAGAAATATCGTAGTTTATCGCTCATAATATAGTCAACGTTACCGCGTAAAGGTCTCTTGCTACGCATCTACTGCAATAAAGCGACGTCTTATCCGGGAACATGCAAAGTGAAGTCGCTGCAGAGATCAAGTAAGTCTTCATTCGTTTTATCACTATAATTTTCATCAATTTTATTCGATTATTGAAGGGATCCTATTACTATTCGATCCCAGAAACGTATCAGACTAAACAGATGTCATATTTGCCATATACGGACTGAAGGTCATCGTACTAGCCATTTTCGGAATGTGCATAAGTGGTCAGTCGACAGAATTAAAGAGTAAGATTGTCGTTGGCGTATTCATAACAATTAGAAGCAAATAAATATTACATATCGCAGGTCTGCTCGCTACGGATCCCAAGCAACAAATTCAGCAATGCCGCCCATGGTCTTGGCGTGTTCTCTGTTCGAGATCAATAGCCACGGCTTATATAGCAACGCAATCGAGGATTAAGCATTTACACAGAATACGTGACGACTACCTACTTGATAAATTTTCAAAAGTTGACCTTCGAAGCTGAAGGTCAAGTAACTCTGAGAGTAAATGTGTCACTTTGGTTACTGAAATACTGCTGATTCGTTTATTAGAGCTACTCTCCAGGTACAATAGGTATCGCGAAGTGCAATCGCTTGACGAATCAAACACAAAAATGGTGATTAGCAAACTGAAATCGGTATTCAAGAAGTTTCTGGCTGACGAGCCACAACAATTCGAGTAACATACATTGGTAACGACGATGGAAGACTGTCCGCAAGCACTAGGGATTTCTGGAATATGCACGTCTACAACATCCGGCGATATTGGAAAAATTGGTGTCATCAGACCACCAACTAAAGAGTCCTACAAATCATTGCCACGTATTCAAGAGCAACAAATATGACAAAAAAGTGCCAGAATCAGAAGCGTTTGTCTCTGGAAATGAATACCATTAATAAAAATTGGTCGAATATCAAAAGATTCGTACTATGATCTCATAGTTTGAAGTTTAATAAGCGTGTTTTTTTTAGCATGATCAACACCGAAACCTTTGAAAAAGTCCTAAATCAAGCGATAATGGACGGAAACGTGCACGACTGCTTGGTAGCGACAATTATTCAGACTGCACTCGCTAGTGGCACCAGAGAACTAGACTCTCATATTTCCGTGGCGTAACTGGATATGAGCTTGGACAGCCCCCCCCCCCCATCCCTTCCGTTGATTCTAGTTATACAAGTGAGCCACAAAGTCGCCCTTCGAATCAGGGTTTGTTAGTAATGGGTCAACAAGATTATAACCGATTCAAACAGGTAGTGGGTACGAATACATGAACGTGTAATGGAGCGGTCTCTAAACCTCTTTTCGCATTCAGATTTGCAAGCAAACAAATCCGGACTTCGATTGGTCCCGAGAGGGGGTCGCGTTGCGAAATTCCAATGGCAAGCCATTCCGAAATCTATCAGTTGGTGTCATCGAATATCTTAGTCGCCACGACGTCCGTCTTAGGTACCAGCATCTGCGTAAAATAGTCGCGACGATGGCGAGTTCGCTAGATGACAAGGGACAATATCATGTCTCAATGTCATCATCGCATACTATGAAGGTAGCGAGTCGACACTATGACGGAATAGGCAGAACTAAGAGGGCAGCTGCTGGGGCGATTCTGTGCAAAAAATACTTGGGACGGCAATGTCCAGTAAACACGACGACCTATATTCTGATTTAGCCGCGTCAAATGTTCATCCAAATGAAGGTATTTATAGTCCTATAAAATTAATTAAAACAAAGCATCGCGACGGTCGCAACCCGGTGTTGACGCGATGTGATTTCTGCCCAGTGCTCTGAATGTCATAGTGAAGCAATTCAACCAAACACGGGTAAACGGCGGGAGTAACTATGACTGTCTTGGTCACGCTGTGAATCCTGGTGACCTGTGTAAGCCGGACCCGAACGCAGATGTTAGGGCCATGTGCCCCCTAGCGCCGTGAGGTCCTAGGAACCAGATGTTAGGGCCGCAGTGCCCCCTTAGTGCCGCGAGGTGCTAGGAACGGGCTCTCCTCTCTGCCTACTCGTCTCCTGGAGGCGCCCGTGTTGTCCTGCCAAGACCGATGGTCCGAACGCCTGTAGGACCAGAGGCTTCTGGTGTCCCCCAACCTGCTCATTCCTGACGGCCGGCCCATTCACTGCGAAATGTCCGCAAGGGATGGGATCCCGGCCCTCCGTTGCAGGTGGTCTATTGTGGGTGGCTAACTCCGTCGATTGTCTACTTGTTATCCCGTCTCTCACCGAATGCTCTCTCTCTTTTACAGCGCTCTAGTTTAGTTGGAATCTGTGTTTGAGAGTTTATTCAAGACAAGAAAGCGAATTTCAGCAAAAGTGAAGTGCAGTACTGCGAGAAAGATAGCAAGATGTCCGATAAAGATCCAGGGAGCTGTACCACAGGGATTGGATCTCGGGAAGGATACCCGTGCGTGCGGTTCCTGTGACCGTTCATTCGGCGCGCCCCAAGGCAGAGGGCAACACCGCAAACGGAGCCGCCCGGTGGCGTTTGCGGCAGAAGCGGTGCTGAAGTTGGAATCCGAGGCGGCTAATTGATCGGCAACAGGTCCTGTGTGTCACCCCAACTCGGCGGGAAGATGTGCGGCCGAGGGACTTCATCCCCAAGGGCTACTTCAGCAAGGGCCCGCAAATTCGGGTGAACTCTGTGCGGCCAATGGAGTACGTCACGCAGGCCCCCCCCTTGAGGAAGGGGCGACTGTACCGGGGACATCGGGAGCGGCAAATGGGCCCGAACACCCCGGGGTAGGCAGTGCGGCCGAGAGACTAGCAGACCCCGATCCCCAGACTAGCAGGATCCCTGCGTCCACGAGTGCCGGGCGGCCAATGGACCGGATACTCAAGACCCCGCGGCCGGGGCGACAGAAGTCTCGTTGGAACGGGCGATGGGGGATGAAGAACCCCAAAGCCGGTTTAGTTCGGCCGAAGCTCTAGATGATTGGGATGAACGACTACGCGAAACCCTCTCCACGCTGGAGCCTCGGGATCCCTTGGAACCCGAGGACACTGGTGAGGAAGCCGTCCTGGATCAGTTAATTGCTGGACGTACCTCGGGGGCGACCCTTGCAGCCGCACTGGACACGCACGCAGGGGGTCTACTGGACCGCCTCGGGACCAGCACGCCCTCGAACAAGCCCCCTAGCAAGGGCACCGGTTCGGAAATATCCCTCCGTAGAGACAAGTACGCAGTCGTACAAAGGTTGTACGCAAAATCCAGGAAGTCTTGTGCGAGTTTGGTCCTGGGGTGGTTGGCGGAGTGCGGGGGTCTTATAATCAGAATGCTCACTCACATAAAATCGCGCGTAGCGCGAAGACTATTTTCCAGTTGAATGAATTGGCCATGAAAATATTCCACAGCATATACACACAGGCTTATTCCACAATGCACCTCGACTGCCACAGCATATATAGGCCTAATTCCACAATGCACCTCGACTGCCTAATCGCGTCGAGCAAGTGCGACGGTGAAGATATCGTGCCATGTAACGGGTTAAGCAGCCGCGGCAGCTGATCTTGTAGAAATTTCAATAAATTGCAGCTCCATTACGGTGGCTTTCTGAAGGAAATAATGGCCGCGTCCAAAAATATTTGTTCGTTTTTACCTTCAATTCGGGACCACATCATTTTAAGAGCGCTGTGCTCCTTCAAATTGATATGCGTAGTCTTCAGTGCAATCATATCATTTATCGAAATCTGAAAAAGCACTACGAAGAAAACTACTCTGATTGGGACATATTCGCGTTACATCGATTGATACGACGCTAAATACTCCGAGAGTCACGGAGGACACGGTTAGACGTCGCCGACACGCTCAATGGCGTCACAATGAGAACGAGGCGTTAATCGACCATTCAGCTCGGGCGCTCCTATTGCTCGGAATAGTGGAAATTTCGAACTTCGAGGTCGATTTTTGGGGGGTTCCAGTTCCCTGACCTGATTTCATTTACATTTTCGGAATCAGTGTTAAAATATCTTTCGGTTGAGACCGGTTTAAATAAATTTTGCGCTCTGTTCGCCAGCTATAAGATTACGCTGTATCGATGCGAATCTTCTGTTTTATAGACAAAGTACGTCGTTATCGTCGGCGGAGACGCCAACTGAGGACACGAAGTGAGTTAATATTCAGCTTATCAGTCGACAATTAATAATTCAATCTAATAATAAAAGGGTTCGTACGCCGAAGAGAGTGCGGGAAGAAACCTGTTTTGTGTGCGATTTTTTTTACAAATGGTCAGCGCGCGAGACACTTGAGAACGGTACACAACTGGAGTAAAATTAGAGTGAGATTGCTGTTATGTATTGATGGCCTTTTTACCGTGAAATAATTGTGTCGTGTTGTTCAAGGTCTAATCGCTTTGCGCGAGAAGAACGGAGGAAATGAGTGACCGAGTCGCGCAGAAAATCCGGTTGATGCACTTGCGCTCGGATTAAGGTTAGCCCACAAGTCTAAAAATTATAACTACCTCCATCTAATTCGATTTACACCTCAAGACACCGTTTCGCCGGTGGTGGAAGACGCCGCCGTACAACACGCTGACCCGGTCCATCAAGAAATTATCGGGAACGAACCGAGCGGCGAGGAAGAAATTATTTCCGAATCGGATGAGTGCCCAAGTTTCGATTGAACTATCATCGCGATAATGTTACAACAAGGTGTTACAATCTTTCCCGTGACATACATGAGTTTGCCTGTGACGTACATGCGTTTGTGAATTTTTCATATCTAATCATATTTAAAGGCAATGACACCAAAAATCCAGTGGAAACCGTTTGCATACGGCAGCGGGGAGGCAAATCAACCCTTTCGATCGACCAAATCACCGCAATCTTGTCCGACGAGCGTTTGAAAGCTTTTTTCCGCCCGCTGAAAAGCTGCGTTGTGAAAGATCACATGATGGTGTGTTATCTGACGTTAGATCAGATGAGAACCAAACTACGCTTCATCAAACAAATTTTATAGGAAACAGCATCGATATTTGATATTGTGTTCGATATCTTTCTATATTTTCGCTGGTAATAAATGTTGTTACCCGCAAATGTTGCAGAGTTGTCTTATGGGATAGGTGAGCGAGCCTTTATCATATGCTTGGCAACGTGCGATTGCTAGGCGCCGTGCGATTTCATGTGTTACGCCTAGTTTGACTTTGGGTTTTGACACAACTCAAAGTCAGACTCAGAGCTTTTAATGAAGTGTCGTAGGCGTAGCCAAGCGTCGCCGTATCCTTTATCCGGGTCTGGCCGGAGCCGTGCTCGTCCTATCCGGCTAATTCTGGTTTATTCGGATTCATCTTGTCGCCCCGGTCACGGAGATAGGTCTACCGTGAATCCCCCCCCCCCCTACGAGCAGAGTTATACCCTTAACACCTCATTCCGGAAAGTATTTCCGTATGATCTGACGTCATAAAGTCCCATAAGGATAACATGGGAACAGTTGCCGCGCGAGTGACACGTGCTTCTTGTCCAGGGGTTCGCGATCGGGATTATGGCTCGCGTATCATACCGTCCGTTATTATTGACAGGCACGTAGCGGTAAAATATCGACTGCGTCTTCAAAGTGAGGAAGCCAGATTATATCTTTTCACTTCGTGCCAGTCACGATGGATACAGTGCCGGAAACATCGACAGCGGTTATAACGCCTTACGTTCATGAAATGGTAATACTGGTGAATCGACTTATAGCAGCATTCCGTCGGGACTCGCCATGGTTGGCGCTGCACGAGGAGCTAAAGACTTTCAACGCTAATCCAACCGCTCCCAACCTTACACGCATGGTCTTGTGAACGTGAACCTCTAAATTTCTGAGGTTCACACACATAACGCGAACGTGAACCTCACGTTCACACCATCTCTAGTTCCACCCATCCCATATCGATATACGTCGGCTAAATCTGCTGGTAATTGTCCGTAGGCTCATAAAACATCAATTCTGGCATGATTTTACAACTTGAAAAAAAAAAATTCTGTTTTTCTTCAATAAACTTTTTTTTAAAATACAGTTTAAAACAAAGTGTTTTAAAACGCGGTTTGTTTTAAATAAAACCATTTGTACTATTCACGTTTAACACGGAAAAATCACTTTTTCAAATATTTGAATAAAATTGTGGGAACAGTTTTTGGCGCTTGTCTCCGTTCGTACCAGTCCGATCGGGCCGAACGAGGTACGGACGTCTGCGTCCTGGTCACGTGGACAGCAGATTTGACCGGGTCGGGTCACGTGTTGGGGCTAGATACGTTCAGCACGCGTGGATGGATTGGAGGCGGTCTGACGTATGCGGGGCCAAAAGTTTGCCAACAAATTATACCTTAGGTAAATTGGTGGATTCTAAAATTTTCCATAGCCGTGTAACGGTGTCAACGCAATGCAGCGTTGCCGTTTTTGATATATTTTTTCAGTTCTAACAATGTTTAATTTGTTTTCAGTAACGCATGTCGGGTGTCCAGACATCAATAAAAGAAGAAGAAATTGAAGGCGATGCAATTATTATCAACTGTATACGGAGACTTTCCTACTCAAATTCGAAATGAGCAATATTGTCTATCACAGGGTTCCTCAGTTTTCAACCTTTTTTGACATGGCCCACTAGTCGAGAACCATTGGTCAATCACCAATCGCCTAATCAACACATTAACGGCAGATCATTGATTCAAATTATAACGGCAGATGATTGATTCAAATTATAACGGGAGATGATTGATTCAAATTAGAGTACTGAAATCATTATGCCCCTACTTACAAGTAGCCGTCTCCAAAAATCCAATAGCGTCTTACGTGACTGTCACTCAGCACTGCCCCTTCAAATCGCAGCTCTCAATTTTTGGACCGCTGCTCACCGGCCTTGATAACGATGAGTTTTTTCAGATGGCCATCAACAGCTGACCCCGGAACTGAATTTCAAGCATCCGAAGATACTGCCGAAATTCGATCTGATGGGCACCATTAAAAAATATCGATTGGGATGCCGCCCATGGGTGCTAAAATTAATGTTACCGAGTTGGCAGAAATCGGCTTTAGTCATGGATATCGTAGTGCCCAATAAATGGGTTATCGTGCTGTTTGATTTGTTCAAATTTTGATGTGTTTAGCTTTTCAGGTGCTAAAATTTGCTGTTTTATCCTGTAGCGCTTGTGCAATTCTTTGTACTCTTGAGACATTTGTTTGCTTGCTTTTAATGTTCCTAGCAAAGGTAGATTATATGAAGCACATTTGCTGCATCACAGTTGAAACATCACATGAGTTACATGAGTCACATGGCCGTTTGAACGAAAATATTCTGTTGAAACTCATTTTGATCGACTGTAAACAACACTCGAGCACTTTGATATGAGAGTACCTCGCTACTTAGTAAGTAACACTAAAAATAGATCAGCACCACTCGCGGCCTCACAAGCTGATTGCCACTATAAAAAATGCCAGCACCTTTGCGACCCCCAGCGAAAAGGCAAACACTTCCAAGCCCAAGATGAGTTGTCATCGTAGCTACTAAATTATAAGAAATTATTATGGGTGTGTTTTTCCCAGCTTGCTGTCAGGGTCTCTTGGTGTTCGCGGTAGTGGTTCAACTTGTTGTATCGTGGTAGTGGTTCAGCTTGTTGTAGACTTGTTTAGTGTTGTTGTTTTTTCAATCTTCTTTCCGTGTTGATTTTTTGATAAGCTCTACCTAATCCGTCACATCTCTTCCATTTTGCTAATTCTTTGTACTTTATGGAGTTGCTAGTATAGGGTTACCATATTTCAGCAACCCAAATTCCGGACACTCTTTAGCGCTCACTGGTGGATTTCAAAATGAGTTATTACGTCACAGTAGTAAAGCTTTGCTCATAGACCAGAGTTGGTCACGATCCGGTTCAGGAGTATGTGGCTATTTGTGTTTTATAATCGGGACCGAAAGCACATGTTTTCAGCCTCCTCCCACCCAAATAAACAATGATTTTGAGCCCACACTATAGGGTAATCGATGCAACTTCTGGGGGGTTGGGGGGGTGGGTGATTGCTGTATAAATTTGGTTTCTATATGCATCTGATCGTTGAATTATTTGAATGAATTCTGTCAATAATACTGGTCGTTACATATATTACTATATAGATACTACTCTCCGCCCACATGATCAGAGTTAGCGGTAGAGCTGGTGCAGGATAATGAGTTCGAAAATACAAGGAGCGTAATTGCACATCGTTAAGTCATGTTCATGTCCTACCGATAAGATTGTTTATCAGCCTTATGCCGGTGCGCGCGACGGAGCTTTATAAACACCCCACATCAATTGGTTTCGAACCTTTTATGGTCGTGACTCCATCTCCAATTTGAAAATGTTCCGTGGCCCAGATCAAAATCTGACGAGCTGATTACTAAAAGAAGTCAGCACCTTTGCTCAGACTTACTCACGGGCTAATTTGTAAGTTGATTACGCTCAACATATTCGAAAACACCACAATAAAGGCAAACGATTGGAACCACTATCTTTGAATGAAGCATTTAAACCGCCTTAACGACGATCTCTAGAAATATACCGTTCTCCTATAACTGCGATTACAATTAGGCTTATTCCAATAAATATGCAAATATTTATGACAAATATAATGCATCAGCATAAATATTCCCAAAAATATTGTTTTTATGCTGATTTACGTCCAGTCTTCAAAATTCCGGACATTTGGCATATTTTAGAAATTCCTCCCGGACGCTAGTTTGAACAGTGAAATTCCGGACATGTCCGGGAAATTCCGGACGTATGGCAACCCTATGCT
Organism: Botryllus schlosseri; assembly: GCF_051294905.1. Classification (NCBI taxonomy): domain Eukaryota; kingdom Metazoa; phylum Chordata; class Ascidiacea; order Stolidobranchia; family Styelidae; genus Botryllus; species Botryllus schlosseri. The sequence goes on along the minus strand of NC_137238.1, from coordinate 7,121,953 downwards.
AGTATAAGTATCTAAAGTACATACTTTAGAGTTGTTTTTGTATAATTGATGTGTGAGGACTCCAGGTTTTTTAAAACAAGTTATTTTTCCCCAGCCACGACAGGTGCCTTCCTCTATAGTTCAACATTTTCTTGACTTAGTCAATTTTGTCTTTTGAAGCGGCCTGTTACAAAAAGCCCACCTGTCCCACAATATCTTAAATTGGAAAACGCGAACAGGCTGAATGCGTGATACTTGCAGACAGGTTAGTGTTGTTTATGTGTTTCAGAGACCTCTCGAAACTCGGAAAAAATATCCGAAGAGACTATACGCAACACAGGCCTTTAGAGTGGTGTTCAAAGTTTTTTTCGCCTGCGATCCATTATGAAGCTAAATTTGTTAGTAATTTTAAACCCTGATAGGTTTCTATCAGGGTTTAAACTACTGTCAGTGAATCCATCAAATTACACCAATGTAAATTGTTAAGCAGACGGTTGATGTTCGGTCCTGATGAATTGAGCTTAATTTGATTAGCATGAAATTATAGTTTTTAAATAACCTAATCTCTGTGCATTCTGCACCGATCCATGATATCAGACATCCAATAATAATATATTGGTGTGCAGCGCCTCAGAACTACACTACCGGTAATAATGATACAACACAACAGAGTTTTTGAGCTATACACAACCGGTACGCGACTATGCCGCTACTGTTACCAGCGACATAAAAATAGCAATATTACATATAGCCTTCACTGCAGTATGAGGAAAATTCTTCAAATAATACACCTGAAAATACTACGCAATGGCGACCTCGACTAGAGATCTGAAGTTCCGACGCTACCACGACTGAGCACTAGGGCTGTTCAAAAATAACTTTTTTTCCTGAATCTTGCTCGTTACCTGATAAAATCGTCAGGTTGCCTTGAAAAACGACGCACACCAAATTTGAATTCATTCCAACCAATTTTCGCGGCTTTCGTAGAGTTTGAAAATTTTGAATTTGCCTGAAAATGCAAAAAAAAAAATTTTTCAAATTTTTCTGACAACCCCATGAAATTGTTGGGCTGTCTTCAAAAACGATGCAAAACAAATTTGACTCAATTCCAAGCCGTAGAAGCGGAGTTATGCCAGTTTTTCTTTCATAATTCTTGGATTATCCACCTGTCTACTAGATTTTGAACATTTTTAATATGAAAATCACGCAACTTACCATTTATTGGTCGAAAATATAGCGTGGAAGGGGAGGTAAGGCATTGGTGAGGCACGGCCGGGAATAGCATAGCGCAATTCATCGTAAGTATCATAGAAGCAATTCATCGTAAGTATCATAGAATTTATAATAACTGATAACTAGGACAAGTTTTGTTGCAGTAAATCCGTGGAAAGTTGCATTCATTTTTTCACCAAAGTTGCGCACTAAAAGACCACATTTTGCTCGGTTGACGAAAAAAAGGTCAATTTTCCGGTCAAGCTCCCGTAAAAGCGTTACTTCGGTACTGATTTACGGTGTTTCAGTCGAATTTGGCCGTGTATTCTGCCAGAATCGCAAATACTTGAAAAAGTTGGATAATATTGCAAAAAAGGAAAATGTTGCATGAAAAAATAGACAAAAGTTGCACTATAAGATTCCTTCAGAAGATTCCTTCATACAGCTCAACACGGCATTCTACATATCTTACGAGTATTTAGGAAGCTGCCGGAAGCTGTAAAAAAAGTTGCAAAAACTTGCCTTACGGATAACACTGGTCAACACATAGTTTTAGGCATACAAAGGGAGCGGGGGTTTGGTTTGGTGGTTCTGAAGGACGCTAATTCCGAAAATGAACTTAAGTTTTTTCTCAGATTGGCTCTTGTTTTGGAGATAAGTTTTTTCTCAGATTGGCTCTTGTTTTGGAGATAAGTTTTTTCTCAGATTGGCTCTTGTTTTGGAGATAACCTATGGGGACGACATGAGGGTTCGTCATAGTCAATAGTTATCTATTTAGGTGCAGTGAAAAAAATTAGTTACTATGATTTTCTTCTTGCCAAGTGAAATATTCAATGGTAAATACAGTAATTTTTTGACTTTTTTTAGGGGTATAAGATCCAATCTCTAATCACGAATACGATATTCGAAATCAGCAACCTCGATAACTCCAGAAACGGCTCTTAACCCGAAGTCGCGATTAAATTAATTCGTATCGCATATTTCATTCCATGAATTCATGCGGAATAAAATATTAAAAATAAAATTGAATGTAATAGCCACACCGATTCCGATTCGATTTCTTGAAGTATTCGGCAGTAACACAACGTTGTGTCACACGCCTACATTTGAACAGCAACTACAAAGCTACGTTGTCAATCAATACCATGGATCACTATGGCGTTGTTTCTAATTGTGAATTTCACTTCCACGAAGTTCATTTCTCGCCTTAGATCAGTAAGGCAATGTGTATTTGAAAACTGCATTGTCATACAGGCGTCGCCTCGTCTGCTATTCTCATTGAGCAAACAACGCATCGTGCAATCCGCGCAGGCGTGACAGTAACTTACTTAGATTCGAGGATTTTGAAACGGGGTCCGAGCCCATAACCCACAATACGACACTGTATTCACCTCTCAAAGACATGTTTATACAGCCACAAGAAGAATTATACTGGTCGTCCTGAAGATTTAATAACAAGTTGCTGCAACATTGATAAATTATGCACAAAAATTAAGATTTTTTTACCAAACTTAGAATTTTCGCAAAGAGTCATACTTTATGCCGAAAAGAGCCATATATTGCTCGCGAGCCATAGGTTCCCGGCCACTGATGTATATATACGCCTTACGAATACTTGGTTTCAGAAAAATATTTTACGTGTTCTCAGGTCCTATGTTACGTCTTTTCAGGTCCACGAACAAAATGCAAACTTTAGCGGGATGTGTTTCGTTGGTCTTTTTTGATTGAACTCTCAGCGCAAGTTTCGGAGTTTTCACGTTTTGCAGTGAGTATCACGGTGCGGCTGGAATAGCTTGGCATTTTTCGACAAAATCATGCCTGGTGTTGAGGTACAGCGAAGCCCTACCTACGGACCATCTGATTGTATGATCAGGAATCATCATGCTCTTGGGCGTGACAGTGTCAACACCTCATTTGCTTCATTAGGCGGTACCATATATGCACTGATGCCATAGCGGTGCGGGAATGCACAAGATTAGGGCGAAACTGGTATCGAGAAGCCTTCGTTTTCGCGAATGGGCAATCTCACGGACAAGATGGGCTATCCGATCAACCAGTCTGATGGGTAGAAGCTCCCATCAGTGGCCGCAGACTGTCGACGTTCGTCACCTCCGCTCGCCGTTGGCCGCACGAGCCGTCGTGCGGCCAACACAACGGTAGCTGAAGGCGTTTAAATAGGCAATGGTGCTACTGTCAAGCCCCATAGCTATGCACCAATAAGGTGACCAACAACTGTAACAGAAATAAAAAAAATCTTTGTGGTATTGGCTATGGGCATAGATGTAAAACCCCAAATTCGGCAGTACTGGTCCAATATTATTTTACATAAAAATGCTTTTTTCCCAGGTGTCTTGTCCAGAAATCGATTTTCCGGCATCATGTCTTTTCTGCATTGCAATGACAATGCCCATTACATTTCCAGTGGCAATTAAGGGCATGATCCTTTATTCAAACTGAGGCCAATAATAAAACGTTTTGAAATATTCAAAACCAAATTTGTCATTAGGAAGGAACTCAGTTTGGATGAAGGGACATGCCCTTTTGAAGGCCGTATAGTTTTCAAGGTGGCCGTGTAGTTTTCCAAGGTGTATAATCCTTCAAAGCCAAAAAATTGGGGTATAAAACTATTCCAGTTGTGCGAGTCACGAAGTGGATACTGTCTGAAATTTTCCATAGCGACTGGCAAATTATCGCACGACTATGGTCCAGGGAGAACTGCACAACTCGTCCTCGATATGGTTGATGAATATTCCGGCAAAGGCTAAGAGTTATACACCGATCGTTATCACACCAGTGTGGCGCTGTGCGACGTATTGTACACGCGTGACATCATCGGCGTTGGCACTAGGACTCCCACCTATGATCAAAGAAAACTTGGTAAATAAAGGGGACACCAAAAGTGCTAGCCGTGGTCACTTCCTAGTCATGAAATGGAGAGACAAGAAGGAAGTGCTACTTTTATCGTCAAAACACAACAATGACATGATTCAGGTGAAAATAAGAAGTGCGGGAGGTGCCAAAGAAAAATCGAAGAGGAAGTGCGTGGACGATTATAACCAGTTTATGAACGGAGTCGTTCGTTCAGATCAAAGGATGTCCTATTATAGCTTCGAGCGTCGATGTAAAAAATGGTGGAAGAAACTTTTCTTTCACCTGGCCAGTTTGGCAACTACTGCATGACGGCGGCCGTTGAACAACTCGCAGCCGTCCCGGTCGGGTAAAACACTCGCAGCCGTCCTGGTAGGCTAAAAAACGCAGCCGTCCTGGTCGGCAGAAAAACTCTCTGCGCGAAACAATCTAACAATGCAACAATTGTCATAACCACCGAGGAGCCATGTTAATTCGCGATACTGGTCGCCGGCGGAGAGCTACGCGAGGCGAAAGGTGGAGAGCTACGCGAGACGCGGAACTTCCTCGTGTTATATTTTGCCGGCGCATTTGTCCTTCGTAACAGAAAGCGGCCCATGTCCAGCGCAACGTGCGAGGCAATTCTTGACCGACTCGTTGCGACCTAGACGCGGATTTCGAATGCAGAAAAAGTATAACTGTCAGAAGATATGTATTGTTCGTTGCATGAAAGCAAAGATGCTTTATCTACACACAGACGATATTTTCAAACTACCTACCTTTTAATGTAGCGTATAGTGTTGTAAGTAAGCGAAATGTATTGTTAGAGGGATACGCATATGTTCACCGATTTCAGATGGCACCGATCATCACCGAGCTTTTTCGTGACTGTCTATCGGAAGGTCTCATGTTGGCGGAAAAATGCTTCCCGTTGGGGAATAGATTGTCGGATAGTACCGATAATCAAAACAATCCGAGACAAGAGTAATTTTAGTTCGGCGCAATGTAAACCTAGACGCGACAAAACTCTCCCCCGAAAGATATGAGCACAAGTGCAAAATTATCGATTCCGCTCTGCATGAGGCTTATGCAAAAAGATTGAACGAATCTCATCATCTCAAACAGCCTGACAAAAATTTATCGGACCAGAAGGAATAAAAGAGGAAAGGTATAAAACCATCTTGTGTAACTAAATCGGTCGGTTGCGAAGTCTCATGTCGTGTTTACATGTATGGATCTATCAACTAGCCGCACAACGGCAACGTAGCCCTGGTCACTGGGCGTCCATCTCTATCCGTATATCATTACATGTATTGTCGCTCGTTATCGCGTATATGTAACAATAACTTTCATGTTAATCATCCTCATTAATGTTCCTTGTCCAGCGGCATATGCACATCATGCACTCATGATATGCATATGCGCAGATCGTGTGTGAGTGTATCATGAGTCGGTGTATATGCCGCAAAAACATCAAGGACAAAAATTAACTACGTCCTTTCCTATCTTGACCGATTCAAAATGAAAGTTGGTTAAGTAGAACAGCAACTTACGACCCAATTAAGATAACTAACATGCAGTACAGCAACATACAACTGAATGAAGACAGCTGACACGTAGAATAGAAACACCGACATACAAATGAAGGTAGCTGACCCGCAGTACAGCAACAGCAACGTACTACTGAATGAAGACAGCAGCTGACACGTAGAACAGCAACACCAGCATACCACTGAAAGAAGATTGCTGACACGCAGTACAGCAACGTACTACTGAATGATGACAGCAGCTGACACGTAGAACAGTAACACCAACATACAAATGAAAACCCACAGTTCTGCAATATGCAACTGAATGAACATCGCTGGCCCGAAGAACAGCAACACCAACATCCAACTGAATGAAGATCGCTGACAGGAAGAACAGAAACAACAACATACAACTGGATGAAAATCGCTGACAAGAAGCGCAAAGTACTGCAAGAGCAACATACAGTAGTATACAACCGAAAGAAGATGGCTGACACATTGCTGTGAGATTACTTCGCGTTTGCCAATAATTACCCGTGGTCCTTGGTTTCTTCATGTTAGTAATTCGTGCTTGCCGTGTAGTAAATGTCGTAACTTGTACTGTATCGGCTTACTTTGCTTCGGTATAGTATCAAGAAGTAGTTGAAAAAAAACAACAACAGAACGTTTCTAGCGGCGAGAATGGGATCGTTATGGAGATTTTGAAGACGATCTGAGCTATTAACATCTCCGAGAAGAGGTTTCAGTGCGACAAAGTTTTTATTCTCAAGAAGTATTAGGGTTAGGGTTAAATTTTGTGTCTCACATTCGGCCGGCTTACTAAGTACTCACTCTGATTCGCCATCCCAACAGGAATAACTGCCTTTTTTTACCAGGACTTTTACCGTGTCACTCACATGACGTCATTTCATAGCTGAATGATTTCATATCCGTTTTTGGGCTTTACGATTCATAATTTAAATTGTTTTTCGGCTTTACGATTTATAATTTAAATTACTTGAAAACTATTAGGTAATTTCAATTTTCATTATTTTATTCATATTCCTAACCACATTATGTACGAAATAAGGCAAAGCCATTTTGAAGATGCAGTTGATCCTTTAAAGCAAGTTGAATGTCCGACTCACTCCACTCCATCTTCTCAATTAATCCTTAGACCTAGCTTGACAATACAAACCGACGAATTTTAATTGCTACGGAGCCTCATTATGTCGTCATACTACAGCCGGGATAAGGGGTTATGATATAACAATGAACTGAGTTCAGCTTACACCGCAGCGTGCGGGGAGCTGGTGATTCGAGCGGGAAAACATTGAAGGACGCTTGTTTGTGGACACTGGTCATAGCACAGCACAAAACGAGCATAGGATTGACATAAGCGCTCGTGCGTAACGCCGCGGGTAGCAAAGTTGTTACGAAGAAGTTTCTAGGCACAACTATGAACGCAAACAATGGTAAATTGGAAGTCCTCAAAATATTCAAGGATCTGCTCCGATCATTTAATGGAGAAATACATCGACAGAAGTCGATACAAATGTAAATTAATGCCAAATGCTGTGCCAACAAGGTTCACGAAATTTCCTTCTTATTGGAATACGGTAATTATGTCCTGCATTTGGTCACCATGATATAAAATGTCTACTCGATTATAATTTTTCAACTTTCCCAGGGTTCTGCCTGTACACAAAGGAGAACTCTAAGGAGGCCTATATCATGTAAGCCAACAATAACTCAGTCAAAAAGTCAGCTGAAGAAAATGATTCAACATGATCATTGTCATTCATACAGTAAACCAATTTCACCGGTAAAGCTCCAGAAACTTGTCAATACGGCGAAGGCACGTACTGATATATTGAAGAGAACGCTGAAGAAGTCGAGACAGAAGAACTACCGGGTGGGAGCAAAATTGAATTTGATGGTGGTACATGTCTTAAAAACGTTGAAGGCGAAAAATGTGATTAGAGGGTCAGGTGGAGAGTTATTGGAACAAAGATTTTCTGGAATACCGAATGAGTTATTTCCGCGTGTGAAGCGACCGCCTGGCGGATAAAGGAATTAAATACACCCAAGAGCTCAAAGCTTTCGCCATGACTTTCCAAGAAAAGCCTGCAATATTGTCCGGAAGTTGTTGAATCTTGCCCTTCCGCACCCCAGTATTATCACACATTGGTAGACAGGACTCCCGGCAGAACCAGAATGCACGGCTATTGCTTTCGAAGCCATAAAGGAAAAAGTACTCGCATCTCCTAATCCACTGGTCTGTACTCTGATGCTAGACGAAATGGCTGTAAGAAAACATACTCAATTTGATGGGAAGAAATTCTGCGGTTGTGTTGATCTGGGAACAGATTATACAGATGACTCTGCTCCACAGGTCAAAGATGTACTAGTTTTTATGCCAGTATGTGTGAATAAATGGATCATGGAAGATTCCATTTGGGTACTTTTTGAACGCAGGACTAAACGGCTCAAAGCGGGCGAATAAGATCACACAAATTATAGCGGCATTGTTGAGCTTCATATTTGTATTCAAAAATGATGGATCCCTTGTGACAGAAGTAATTTGTTCGCCACTTGCATAAGCCCCTTTGCTTTCCCTCGATGAAAACAAGGCTAGTAGGCTACAGCGCTTTCCATCACAATAAAGCGGTAATGCTTAAGGCGTTTTTGTGAATCAGCTGTCGTTTGTGCGTCACGTATTTCCGACCTCAACACGCCCTAAATCATTATCTGACAACCTACCCACAATGCCCTTCCAGAATCGTCGCCGGTACCCGACTACCTGCTCACCTAATCAGCATCCTGCTGCTGTCGTGATCATTGAAGCAGTTAATCGAGAGCCGTGGTTTCGTGATTACTAGTCTTTTCGCCGTTCTATGGCACGTCCATTCTGCAGCAACATTCAAACGTTGTGCACGAAATCTTGCTTTCCTGCGAGCTTCTTTTAGGCTCATTGTTTTTTTAATAATCTATAGAATAACCCAGCGGAGCATTTTAAAGATTTTTCTAATTATGGACAACCCCATACGGCCGTAAACCAAACTTTACGCTGATTGGTCGAGAGACAATGGCCCATGGATACGGCGCAGCGACGGAAGACGCTGCCTTTACCTGGGCCTAGTTAGCACTACGATGCATTACTATAGCCGTATAGGACTGTATAAAAACAACAAGATTACAGTTAAATGTTTATTTTTTCATCAATAATATAATTATAGGAAAGGAAATAAAATATTTAGTAACATATACTATACTATAATGCCGAAATACTGCTGTGGTTATAAATGCAGTGCCACCAATGGCAATGAACTGGGTAAGAACAGATCTTACCATTCTTTTCCTTACAACGCAAAGCACAGGAAGGTTCGGGAATGCAGAGTAAGAAGGCAGGACTATTTGTGGCATACATTTGGGCCTGAATTTGATGCCAGTAAGAGTGATTTACTTGTAATTATCCAGTAGCAGTCAAATAAAATCTGTTTTTCTGTGATTTCTGCCCAAGTTCAAATTTCATGAACTCATCGACTGTGATGTTACGATATTTCTAGGGGCACTTTACCTCAAGCACACCAACTGCAGATGAGGTATGCTCAACTAGAATCCCTCTATCAGGTGAAGCACCCAGGCATCCACATGGAAAATTAAGATCAAGACCAATATTTGCTACATTCACATGAGTGATGCTACATATGGTAGTCTTGAATAGCCCTTTCTTCGTGCGATAACACCCACAATATTGAATCCCTGTTCCTACTGTACTGTCCTTGAAGTGATTTGAAAAGAGATGGTGGATATGGAGTACCTGCTTCCTGGTCCCCCCCCAAAGCAGTCCAAAACCCTACCAAAAATGCTACTTATTGTGAGTCGATGAGCCCTATGTATTTACCCCATTCTGCACATTCTCGCTGTTCTGATGTCCTGTGGGCAAGGTAGCTAATCTGCATACGACTAACGTTGTTGGCTTCTAACCCCAAGATTCAGGTGATGGCTTTGAAGATGCCATTTCAAGGCTACACGATGGGAATTCTATATCAGGATCAACAGATGACAATGTAGGATTTGCATGTGCAGCATCCACAACATTGGAGGAAGACAGTTGACACGGCATGGAGTTCAGGGTCCGCCTTTTCGCAATGTACGTATTTTCTGCTTCACCACGGAGATTGTGAATGGGAATCGCACCTCTCTTGAGACGTGATTTTCTAAACTGTATTGGTGTATCTAAGATGCACTAGCAGCAAAATCTTCCTTGCAAAAGTGGTAGGACCAAATTTTCATTTTACACAACATTGGTGCTTTTAGCCTGCTGAATGATCTATAATAAATATATTAATAGCACCAGTCTAGCAGTTGCAGATTACAGTTCACAAAGCATAATTTCTCGCCCCTCTCTCCAAGGAGTGAACTTCTGTGGTCTTCATAAATGATGCATGTAGTACTAAACACATTGAGTGGTCTTTCACTTGGTACCATAGTTAGTGGCAGAGCAAGAATTGGAAATCTTTCTTTATTTCGGTTCCACCACTCCGCTGCAGGGGATCTTTCCTTCAATGGTTCCACCAAATATTGATATTCTTCTGGCAGTGCACCTGGAGCCTTCAGCACATCTTTAACAAATAGTTGAAGAGAACATTGTTCACGTCCGCTACTGCTCCACCCATTCCCTTGGGCCTTGACCATGACCAGCATTTCAGCAATCAATTGATCAATATTTGACGCTCTTTTATCAGCATCGGCCCATGTCATCATGGAATCAAATATTTTCGTATGAATTGTTGGCTCTGCTCCACTTTTGCTTGATTTTCTTGCACTCTAGTCTCGCATATTCCCCATCATGGTGGCCGCTCAGGCCTCAGTCAGATGACTTCATATATTACTGGTATTTTTTGCTTTGTTGCCTTGGCTTGTGAGCTTCTTACACAGACACCACCAGCACTATTTACAGAAAATTGTTTCGACGCTACACTTTTCTCCATCATCAGAGGGTCAGTCCAGCATTAATGAAGTTCTCATTTTTCTAATCGTATCGATAGAAATCTTCTGCAGACAACTATCCATCCAGCTGCTTTCTGTCTTCGGTATTCTATCATTGCAGGGGGATTCCCACGAAGTCACTGGGGCATAACGGTGAAAGTATATTTCTCACATAGGGCTACTGGCCTGCATGCACTATGCCGCTTGGCCATTTATTTTTATAATTTACCGACATGCAGTGAAGACCTCACATCTTCTCTGGCTCCCTACCACCTTGTTGTAACGTCACGAAAATGGCCGATATTTTTTTACCTCCAATGGCCGATACCGATATTTCTTTCCAAGTGTGATATCGACTCGATATTATCGGCGAGCCGATAATCGGTCGGGCTCTAGTGTTAACAGCTTCTTGCCGAGACCTGGTGGATTGTATGATGCGTGAATGGAAAAGAATGTCTGTTTAGAATAGATAGCCAGTCTAACCTTTTGCAAGATGCCTCTTGTCATATGTATGTTTTATTTCTGGATGCGTTTCTCTGATATGCTTTCAAATCTGTGGGTGCCGGTTAGTTACAATTTCCACGACAACTGTTCTTCTTGTACACCAGCCATGCAGTGAATTTAACAACAGCCCTGCAGTCAATAAATCCTTTCTCCATTTTGGTACTACCCGCTACTTTATTAGACCGTAAAATAATACAATTATGAATCAGAGGAGAGATACAAGTTTCCAGAACACATTTTTCACTTTAACTAGCTTTCCACACAAAATTTTCCTGCTTTAGTGCATTTCCCGATATTACGTTCGCGAAGCAATCTTGAAGTACGTCGGTATTCATGGAGATCCATCATGGTGTAAACACCATACTTTGAACGATGTCGAGGACTCTCAGCCCTTCGATCTACCGATAATGTTACCCTGCTTGATTTTTAACATGCTCAAACTCCTGTCGGCTTTTGGCTACAAATACTTCATTAACCGTTGGCACCAAATTTTGGTATTTGAATTAGGTTCTTGACAATATCATTTTTACACCAAGGGCGAGGCCAGAAAAATATATGGGAGCGGGGGGGGGGGCAACAATTCGATGACGCAGATGATCCCCCATTTTAACGACAAGGAAAAAATAGGCGAAAAAACGATGGTTTAGACCTGATTTAGGCCTTTATTTGATGATTAACTAGGGCGATCGTTATACATATACTTTTCTTTTTCGCCTAAAAACGCTGCACACAAATTTTTGCTCACAATTTTGTCAAGTAGCCAGTAAAATCAAAACTAAGTTAGGTTTGTACACTCCTAACGTAGCCTACATAGCCGAAAGATGGCCTAACCTGATTGGAACTTTGCATTCATTCGGGTGCGCATTTTCACGCCAGCATTCTTTATTATAGCGAGTAGGGTCGCGCCACGCATGCTCATTGCAAAAATGAATGGGGGCGACCCACGCCCTCCCATCACTTCTGGGCTCCTGTGGCAAAACGGACTTTACTATGACATGGGTGACAAGACAAACGTGGCTGATGGTCACCTGTAAATTAGAGTCAATCTCGGCTCATAATAATACGTTTGAGCATACTTCCAGTAAGAAAACTGATTATACATGCTGTACAAAAAATTTGAAATTCGCCTAAAAAGCTATGAATATCACATTTGTCGCAAACACAACCTGGATTAAGGCCCCAAGGTGCAGCTCGAATCATAAAATTATTTTAACTTTAATTATCCCAACTTTTTTTTATTGCAGAATCCTAGAGTATGAAACTAGGTATTTTAAAAATGCTTAGGCGGATGGCTTTCGAAAACGAAGGTCAGGGATTAACCGTACCGGTATTTCTGAAGAAAAGAGGCAGAATCTATTTGGTATCAAAATTCGAAATTCGTGATATACATTACCGGGACCTCTTCCTGAACCCGAAATTCAGGTCCATGACGACAGCTCCTGATCGGAAACAACACGATGTGAAGCAAGCTAAATCCTATATCAAAAAACTGTTTCCTTCGTCCAGTCCAACAATTCCTCATACCGTTGATGAGCACTCATATGCGACTCGATCAGGATTTGCACCAACAAGCAAGTGTCGAAGATGATTTCCTGGAATTTCAGGATAGCGAGGCGAAACCCGAGGAAGATGAAGTGAATCGGTACTTGGAATCAAATTTGGAGACCTTTCGAGGGTCTCAAATTCAGGATGATGCTTGGGAATTCAGTGTGTTAAAATTTTGGTGCAATCCAACCATACACGATATGTTTTCAACATTAAGCCGGTTGGTAATACGCAATGATATATATACAATGATTGAAAACTACCGCGAGCTCTGCGTTTCTGCGTGTTCCTGGTTACGCTTCATCGCATACACAGTTGTGCTGTAAACAAAGGCTTCCTCAGCAATACTTCCTTGAGGAACTAGCGATGATATATAATTCATTGGGTATATTTATCAGCGGCGATTAGCGTTAACGTGTTGAATAGCCGTAAAAGCGCATTTCTTTCTCGCGTCTGGGATTTTTTTTCTGATTATGCTAGCGGACCGCTGCCATATAAACGTTGATTCACGTGCACGTACTACGTACAGTCGTACACCTAGTTCACAAGATAAATTTCGCGCGTCATGCGCGTATCACAAATCCAATTCACACATTGACGACTCGCAATTATACGCAATCCCCGGTGGACTGTCTTTGTCGACACCCACGATTATCCAATTAGTATGCAACGACTATCCACCGATTCTTTCCCTGGCCACTGGATGGACTAAGTCTAGATGTCCGACTCATGTTCAACGACTATTCAAGGTGTCGCAATCTGGACACTAGCTATATATAAATGCTACCCTTACCATGCCACATGTTAGAGGCACAAATACACTCACACAGAATTGATTTTCAGGTAAAAAGCTTGTATATTATTAAATTGTTGACAATGAAAAAAGAACAGCAACGAATCAAAATGAATCAATCAAATTGAAGTGATACAATAAAGCAGCAATGAACTGACAAATAATAGCTAGCAGTCAAACAAGAGACTGTAAATCAAGTTCAAATCAATCAGTTAGTCTAAAATAAGATGACTACAGAGTACGTACACTGCAAGAATTACAGAATAATATCAAAATGGGCAAGAGCTTCTTGGAGGTACAGAACTTCAATATACAGTGGAATAATTTCATATTGAAATGAACCCGAATATTTCCGGCTGACACTCGCCAGGGCTAATTGTCAGCGACTAGTATAGAATTGGAAAGAAAATTGTATATCAATAATCGTATCACAAAATATGACGTCACCAGCATAAAACGTCGATTAGCAGAGAGCGCTCAATGCACTATATTTAGATGGTACACGAACACAAAATGCTCCCCTAGCTAGACTAATCACCTCAAGCTCGATGCTGAGCAGTCAATGGCCATAAATTCCGCATCTACTGGATGATCAAATTTGGGCCAAAAATAATGATGTCGTCGGAAGGGGCCGTAGATGGCACAATTTATGGCCTTCTACTCTTATCAAAATACACCAGCCAAAGCTGTGTCAACAAAAGGATGTTCTGCACCATAAAAATAGTACATTGAGCGATCTCTCCTATTCAAAATTTCATGCTGGTGACGTCATATCTTGTGATAAGATTGTTGATATACAATCTTCCCAATTCTCTACTAGTTGATGAGGAATACCCTAATGAGTGTCAGCCAAAAATATTTTGTTTCATTTCAATAATAAATATACTATTCAATTGTATTGTTCTGTACCTCCAAGAAGCCCCTGTCGATTTTTATGGTATTCTGTAATTGTTGCACTGTGCATTCTTTGTAGTCATCTTCTCAGAGACTAATTAATTGATGCGAACTTGATTTAAAGCCACTTGTTTGACTGCTTGCTATTTCAGTTCACCACTGCTTTAATGTATCACTTCAACTTGATTGATTCTTTAACTCAAAATGTCTTCACACAGTAGAACTTGCGACGAGTTGGTACGCCTTTAGCTAGCATCGTCATCAATGTCAGGGTAAGGCTGTGACAAGATATGCACTTGTTCTGTATTCCCGTCCTGAAATATTTCATAAAATCATTAAAAGCGAACATGACATAATCAGTCAAAATACCAGCAATTCCGGAAACCTGTGCAATACACATTTCAAATACTGACAACTACATTATATGCAAAGGCACAAAATGTATGACGATTAAACAACAATGGACACCACCAACACAGAATATTCAGCATATCAGTAGCATACAAATATGAGATCACAAATCGAGTCGTAGTGATCTACTCGCACTCAATGACTATTTCCTAAGTAGCACCAGAAGCCTGTGTAGCTATAAAACCTGCGGATGGATGCACAACACGCGACTCATATGCTGATAGCCGTACTGCTGAGCCGGCTAAAAGCAACACAATTATTGATAGTCCTATTGCTGGTGATCGCAGCGTCCAAATTTAAAATGTATGGGCTTAGTCGAAAAAGCCAGTGTCACATTGATTCATAAATACAAATTAAAATATGGCAAGGGCAACAAAACCAACCATTATTAGTCATCAAAGTATGAAAATTAGCATTGTTCAGAACAATCGGTCAACGCAATTGCCCATTGTGTTGCGGCGCTCCTACTTTTCGGAACAATAGGCATTGACAGCTATTTGAAAAGATTTTATTGCCCTGGCGAGATTTTAATTTGTATTCACGGCACAAGCAAATCTAACGGCTCAGTGAAATTGGTCTACGTCACACTTTCCATTTGGTCAAAGGCAATTTGACGGCCATTTTTGACTGGCTTGTGCAGCAATAAATTTGATGAAAGGGTATTAATTGAAATCTACCACTGCACTGCTGGCAAAAATATAAATTTTATTGTGCTCGTGGTCCCGGAATCTCAAAATCAGCCTCGAATGGTGCATTGTAGCACAGTTTAGTATTGTGACACAACCATGTCATGCCGTCTGGGAGCAGGTGAGAAGCAGAGCAAACTTATTGGCTATTGTTGCGCAACCGATTGAGCGTTAACACTCTCACTCACTCACTCTCGCGCACTTGCTTGGGAAGTGACGTAGACCAATTTCACTGAGCCGTGAGATTTGCTTATGCTTGTGTCTACACCATATAGGACATTATGATTAAACAATTTATAGATTACAAACATGTTCAACTTACGATATACGACCTTGTACAAACTCAGTGTGCACAGAGTTTTCTTCTTCCCACTTCTGCCCTTCAGACTGAATTTGCACCAAACGTTGTCGGTTGCAACTCTGTGAAGTATTTTTTTTACAGACTCATTCAGAGTAGACCCCCCGAGTGGATTCATGGCTGATACCTGAAAAATTATTAAAAGTTGACACATCCTCATGAAGGTGCCATAAAAAATCTATGCGACAAGGTTCATCTGCATCATAATACCAAGGGTATTTTTTTTATGACAATGAAATGTGAAATTATTACTGGGACGCACAAGGATACGATGAATATCAAGCGATCACAAGATGCGATATTATACTTACATCATATAAGAAAAGTCTGAATTACATCCTATTCATTTACCATTCCCCTCTGTTTTGCGATGGTATCCAGCTCATCCGCGACGAAGCATTCTAGTTTTACAGCATCCTCAAATGGTGTTGGGATGATGTCTTCAATAAGCGTTACGCTTGTTCTGTGGTCGTCATTAGATACTTGGGACCGGTTGGCAGACTGCAGTATCTGTGTGAGTAGTTTTTCGTTCCTCTTCAGTCGAGCGGTGATGGAATCCAGTCGAGTTACGATGGAGCCGACGTCCATATTTGACGAACTGGTGTCTACGTCTTCAATCAAAGTAGAGCTCAATGGGGTATCTGCACAAATGAATATATTACATCAGATTACAAAACTATACTTTAAACAATCTTGCTAATCAAGCGGCTCATAACATTTTTTGGCTATTTACATTCCTAATACTCCAGAGAGAACTGTGACATATTCTGTCACATGTCTTAGTGGCCCTCAGTTTGAGAAATTTTGCACTAATCGATTAAATATACTATACTCACTATTTCCAGTAGGCCATTCCAAGACTGAACTTGGGTGACTTGCTGTAGGAAGGGTTACTTGATGCGAGAAAGTATCTGAACAGATGGATAACAGTCATAACATCATTCTGCTCTATATATTTAAGCTCAGAGGAATCAATTTCTAACCTGGATTTGGTGATGCGTCAGTATTCATGACTTCACATGCAGATGTTTTGCTGAACCTTTGGCAAAATCCTCTTCATTGGGACATGCACGCTTTCGTACATGACCAGAGCTTGAATCTGAGCTTGAATCGGAATCGTATCTGGTGGATTTTCGAATACGTCGTTTTCTCACTGTATCTGTTGACGAGCTGTCCAAGTTACTGGTGTCGCATGCCTTCTTTGCTTTGCCCACGGCACACTCCCATTGATCTGAATGTATAAAAAAAAATTACTTGTGATACATATTTTGTTAACTATGATATCCCATACTCGCCTGTTTCGTATATCACCCTTATTTCATGCTGAGGCCAAGAAGCATCAGGCGGACATCCCTTAATGACTTTATTGCGAATATTGTTCTTCGGCCAATAACAAATCAGTTTTCCCTGAGATTATTAGATCATGAAATTGTGATAAAATATGAGTGAATGAAATGCAGCTTACTCCACATTCTTTTATCCAATTTGAAGGTACGACATCAGTGATATCAGGTTCTTCAGTAAAAACCACAATACAATATTTAAGATAGGTTTTGGTCATGATGAAAGCACTGAAACAAAAGATATAAAAATATGAACATGAACATTCATCATACAGAATCATCAGTATAATTATCAAAAATATTTAAATTCATGCAAGATGGCCATAAAGATCATTTTGTCATTCGAGAACTCCAACAACATGGCTCTACATGCCAACTCAGTAGATGAGATTGGATGTATTTCTCCCAACGAAGGTTTGGTTACATAGGCACCGATCAGATTCGAGGAACACGGTGATTGGAATAATGGATTGATTGACTGATACACACGACAGATCAGGCTTGAAGGGGAATGATTGGAAGGCAGGATTTCCAGAATTTCACAACATGATCCATTCTTAAGTATATAAGAATTGTTTGGTCTTTTTGATGACAACTTTCTTGCAGGAAGATTCTTGCCAACAGCAGGTACAGACTCTTTATGGCGCTTAATTACTTGGGAGAGAGGGTTTTTACCAGACCTGACTTTTCTCAACATCTTTTGCATATAATTTTCAAATCGAAAGGCTGAGCAATTGTCCAGCCTTTTAAATTTAACAGCATCTTTAGGTAAGTGCAGCAAAATATGAATATTATAAACAGCAAATGCTTCGCCGTAAAGATCCACACTCTTTCTAATAAACGACCTAAGAAGTCCTTGAGAAAATTCCGCTAGCTGCTGACTAATATTAGTAGACACCAGAATGCAAATGGCCGCATTCAAAGTTAAAAAATGATTGTATGCATCTTCAGATAAAACGTCCTCAAGAACAATTTTACCAGTGTACAAAAGGAATTGACGGAATTCAGTGGCCTTCCAGCGATCAACTTCCAGTAGGGTTCTGGGTTTTCGAACAAAAACATCAGGAATGTTTTTTTTTCAAATCTAACAATCGGTTGCTAATAATACGGATATGATTGCCCGAAAGGATGGCGTTTCTGGAGGCGCCCTTTCTATCAGGGTCTTTTTCACCTCTCATCCAGCGCAATAGCAATCGCTCCATCACGCGAAGACAAACGCAATGCATGTAATCTATAGTGAACACAGACACCATATCAACGGGTAAATCACAAAATGGGGAGTACCCATGATGATGATGCGGATCAGTCTGCTGACGAAACGTTTGATCTGTTCTAAGTGGAATTGACTCGGTAGCCGAGAAAGTCATTCGGCGATGAACATATTTTCCACGAATTACACATCTATCACAGCTTGAATAACCACTATGAAGTTTAATACCTTTCACTAAAGCCTTCGCGGGCGCATCACAAATAACGCATGCTAAATTTACTGAGAATAGCTTGCCATCAATATCGATACCTGAGCTCAAAATAACTTTCAATTCATTAACAGTTTCTTGCAAGAAATCAAGGTTTTGAGGCTTAGATGTGCCACTCGTTACAGCTATGGGAAATACTATTTCTGGTTTCAAATTGATCACACAACCCAGTATAGGCCAGAGGTTTGTTTTCGAACTTTTGAAAAGGGGCAAGCCATCAATATTCAAAGCTAATGAAATCTCGTTCGTATTTTCCAAGATGTCTTTAGGGTAGCATTTCAATACCTTTTTCAACTCAGGTGATATACCAAGATAGTAATAGAGCATTGATGATACATGTTTCAATGGTATCTGTCGCACAGTTTGCTGCAGCGATCTTGCAGTCTTAGGTAATTCATGACCAAAGTCTCGAAGTAACCGTAACAATATATCAGTTGACGATTGCGTGATATTTTGTGACGATGCGAATTCTGCTAAACGAGACTTGAACGGTAGCTTTGTTTCATCATCATAGGGAAAAATGCTGGTTGAAGGAATATCATCATTAGGTACCGGTACTGGCGATGGCGATAGTCTGGTGAACTAGCTACACGAGTTATAATCAGCAAAATGACTTCCCTTGTCAAGTTCAAAGCATTCTTCCATATTAAATCCAGCTTCATATGACTCGTCACTTGATGATTCACTTGATTCAGTAATGTTGACCAGCAATTCTGACGAGCTCTCGGGAACTGCAATCTGACTGCTCTCGCGTTCAAGAACAGCAATCTTGGCCGAACTGCTATTGGGTTCAAGAACAGCAATCTTGGCCGAACTGTTCTCGCCATCATCCAATCTTGCTTTAGCTCGAGATCGTTTTCTTCTTACCCATTCTCGTTGATGTATTTTTCTTTCAATTTCTCTAATATACATAACTATATTAGGGCTGGGTAGAATTGAATATCGTGATTACACGCTAAACTATATGCTGTACATGAACATCTAGTTTTTATACGCAATTCCCGCTTCGGTTGCAATTCCAGCTTAAAGCATTTATCATACAACCTGCGACCCTACCTACCAAAGATGAGCGGATTTGGAATTTCTATGTCCTAATCCAATCCGAATCCGAAGCTTCAAATCCAAAACCTAATCCATAACTTTTTCATATTCAAGTCCATGTCCAATCCTAATCCGATTTCAACTTGAAATTCAGAAAAAATGCTTATTTATGCAATGGAGGGATTGGAAAATTTTCTTTCACAACCAACGATTCTCTTGATTTAAGATAACTTAGCATAGGGCTGCACCTCTCATGTTCATTTGCACGAAGTGTACCATAGTGTAGTGTACTATAAATACATCAATAACTGGTCTGAGTAAAGTTTGTCGCCATTCGCCGTACGACATATTAGTCTCCCAGAAAATCGATAAATCCTGTCCAAATCCTAATCCGTTCAGAAAAAATCTCAAATCCTAATCCTAATCCATGCTCATCTCTGCTGCTGAGATGCTACGGCCAGACCTGTTGAACATCGCATTTACATTTTTTTTCCTCGCGCCCGAACTTTTTAGTAATCCAACAACCAATCAGAACCCTGCAGTCCGCCAATCATCTCTCACCAAATTGTATCAATATGACATAACAGCACTAGCGTTCAAAATTTTTTCCCAGCACCCGAAATTTTTAGTAATTCAACAACCAATCAGAAGCCAGCAGTCCGCCAATCATCTCTCACCAAACTGTATCAATATGACGTAACAACACGAGCGTTTAGAATTTTTTCCCCAGCACCCGAACTTTTTAGTAATTCAACAACCAATCAGAAGCCAGCAGTCCGCCAATCATCTCTCACTAAAGTCTATCAGTATGACGTAACAAGAATACCCAATAATCATGATCGCGATTTGACATTTGATATGATTTGAATTGACATATTACATATAGCTCGCGAAACTTCATCTGCATTGTACAGGCACACATACGGCAACTGCAATGGATGTTTAACTATAGATTACTAACCTACGGATAGATACGCAGGTCCCGTCGTTACGCTCCGGCAAGCAGTTACACTTGTTGCTGAGCAATCTAAAAGCGGCATATTTGGTGGTGTTATAACTTGCGACCCGAGGAGTGAAATTTAATGAAACTGGTCTTAATTGAGAGCTACTGTCGCACTGATTCTGAGAATAAAAATTAAAATCTTGTCGGGGAAAGGGAACCACGTCAAAACATCCCCTGAAATATGAAAATCGGCATTGTTCTGAACAATCGCTTGATGCAATTGCAATTGTTACGTTAATCGTGTTGCGGTGGTGCCATTGTTGGAACAATGCCGATTTTCGGATTTTGAGGGCTGTTTTGAGGTGGTTCCATATCCCCGTCAAGATTTTAATTTGTATTTTTGGAATCAGTGCGGCAGTAGCTCTCGATTAAGACCAGTTTCATTAAATTTCAGCCCTCGGGTCGCGAACTATAACACCGCCAATTATGCTGCTTTTAGATTGCTCAGCAACAAGTGTAACTGCTTGCCGGAGCGTAACGACGGGACCTGCGTATCTATCCGTAGGTTAGTGATCTATAGTTAAACGTTACATTTTACGCATAACTTGGCCTTCTCATCGCATATACAATACATAGCTGTACGTCGATCGTAATATGATACCTAACGAAGATGAATAGGCTTGATTGCGTAATTTGCGAACCTGCAAACTTTTTTACGTTTTTCAACCAATCATTTCGGACACGCGAATCATGTAATTTGCAAACCCGAACGTTCTTTCAGTTTTCCAACCAATCATGACGGACACTTGCTTCACGTGATCTGCGAACCCGAACGTCTTCGATTTTCAATTAATCATGGCGGATACTTGAATCGCATAAGCTGTGAACTGAAATTTTTTTGTTTTTTAATAATTTCCTGATTTATTCTAGAATTCCATAAAATGCAAACCGTAAAAGAAACCTTCAGAACCACCTTGAAGGGCTTCTTTGTGGTTCTGATATGGCTGGGTAGGCTATATGTGCATTAGGGTGGTTCAAAAATAACCTTTTTTCCTGAATCTTGCAGGTTACTTGATTAAATCGTTAGGTTGCCTTAAAAAACGACGCACACCAAATTTGAATTCATTCCAACCAATATTCGCGGATTTCGTAGAGTTTGAATATTTTGAATTTGCCTGAAAATGCAAAAAAAAATTTTTTTCAAATTTTTCTGCCAACCCCATGAAATTGTTGCGCTGTCTTCGAAAACGATGCAAAACAAATTTGACTCAATTCGAAGCCGTAGAAGTGGAGTTATTTCAGTTTTTCTTTGATAATTCTGGGATTATCCTTGATTGGTGGATCATCTCAGAATTATCATCAAAAAACTTGAATAACTCCGCTTCTGCAGCTTGGAATTGAGTCAAATTTGTTTTCCATCGTTTTTGAAGACAGCGCAACAATTTCATAAGGTTGGAAGGAAAATTTGAAAAAAAATTTTTTTGCATTTTTAGGCAAATTCAAAATTTTCAAACTCTACGAAATCCGCGAATATTGGTTGGAATGAATTCAAATTTGGTGTGCGTCGTTTTTTAAGGCAACCTAACGATTTAATCAAGTAACCTGCAAGATTCAGGAAAAAAGGTTATTTTTGAACCACCCTAATGTGCATGTTACAAGCGCTTGAAGTTGAAAGATTGAGTTTTGAACAGAAAAAAATGGAACTATCCTCACACTGTTAGAATATGATGTCCATTGGAATTTTGATTTGGACTTTCAGTGGACTCTTCCTAATGTCGGTGTGTTATGTTCGATTTTCATACGAACTATACTATTGAAACATTGTGACACGCTGAACTATGTGCACTATGATCGTAGGAAGTACAGAGATTGACTTTTTAGCTGAAAGCAAAGTGAAACTATCCACAGACGGTCATTTTATGACATCCATGGGGCATTTGATTTGGATATTCAGTGGACTCTCCTTAATGCTTGTCCATATGTATATCCATGGATATCCGAGTCGTACATGTCCCACCATGGGTATCCCAGCATATGCCCCCGACTATCCAATCGGGACACCGGACACTCGTACCCTGCTTGGATATCCCACGACTATTAGGTGTTTGCTGGGTACTCACCCAACAAAAACACAACTTGGTTTTTGCCAGTGATATCTAGATATCCCTGGGTTTTGAAGGTTTTTGAAAATAGCACCCACATATTCAATGGTGATTTTGCGGTAGTCACTAAGTTTCACCCTGCAATTTCAAAAGTGAATATTTCCAACTGACTCCGAGCGAACAACCAAATCTAATTTTAGAACTTTTTAAAAGTACTCCACGGATTTATATTTTCGCTACTTCTATTTGAACCTGAGTAGATCATTGTAGCAATACTTCCACTACTTCAGTACCAACGCTGCATACATTACCCACCTCTGAAAAAAGTAACCTATCCATGATCATTCCACAAAATCTCGATGCCTTACAATACAGAATTGAATTTTCAGGATTCCATCATGTCATGTAAAGAAATGAGGAATGATAAAGATAAAACAAGATACATACACTTCACAGATGGAACATTTGCGAATACATAATTTAATCCTCAAATCCCTAATTCGTGTGTATATGACCGAAATAATGATGCATGCATTTGAAAAAAGTAACATTAATATGCAACTGTAAAGAACTAGATCGATGAAAAAATAACCATGTGGACAACAAAAACTGTTTATGCGTGATTTTTTTAGGCAATAACAGTGCTAGATGTCAATTTTTGTCACCTTCAAAATTGCAGCAGTACACTCGCTTTCGTTGGCTCAAAAATGGCCAATTACGACTCGAATGATGCTATATGCACTCTTGATGAAATCTGCCTTGTTTAGATGTTTGTCCATCTGTGCTTGCTCTTGCCCGAATCATTGGTAGGATGGGGAACATCCTTTTTCTGTAATTTTATATGATATCAAGGTGTCACCAAATTCATTAATATCTGTAGTGCAGAATATGGATTCGGTCATTTGACCGTACCTGTTCAGGGTTATTAAATGCAATATGGCTTCAAGTCGGCGCTGTATCTGAACTTGGTTGATGTGTTCATAATGTCGAACCACTTGTAAATACCGGCAAACCATGCAGAAGCTTCTATAGCCTCACCTCTCCTCGCTCGCATAATGAGCGCAACACTATTAGACAGAAGCTGAGCAGCAAAAATATCCCGCATCTTTGCCAAGCTTTGCATACGAAAATGTGCATCCGTCAATTTGCAGCATCTCAATTCCGTCGGTTCAAACAGCCGTAAAATGCCGCCATCGAATAAATTTACCATCCTTGTTGAGAAGTTTCGTACCACCAGTGCGGCTGGCGTAGAGGTTGTTGCGTACGGTTTTTAACAAATGGGGAGGGTCGAAAATCAAAAATATCTCATGCTGGGGGTTGAATATATTTCTGCATTTGTAAGGATACTCTAAGTTCAAGTTATTCAGCTCTTGGAACATCTTGCGATTTGCACTGAGTCCATCAGCAATAAATTCAGCAACCCGAAATCCACAATCCTTCAAGATGCCGACTTATTTTCAGAATATACTCGAAAGTTGAAATGAAGCCACCGACTGTGTTGCATAGTATGCCAAGGGTTTGGAAACAGACGTCACCAGGCCACTGGCATAAACTTGAAGAGCGTGTGTAGCTGGTTCATCATCATCTACAGGTCTCGACTCCCCAAGGAAAACGTTGTACTGAATACAATATTCTCTTTCACTGAAAATGCAGAAATCAGAAGTAGTTAGACACATGAAACATCACAGTGAACAGCATTGCAGAAATATTCACGATGAAGTCTTCGACACTGCTATAAAGTCATGAGAACACAATCTGGCCAATTTACAGGCAAATTTAAGGTTGGAATTGCTCCAACTTTCAAATTGATCGATTTGTGTCCTGTCCGCAAGAGCAAATGCATTAGAAATCGAAACGAAACTCGTTTTGTCAGTTTTACCAGTCATCACCATAGGAGTCAAAATATATAGTCAAGGTAGTCCACCACTGTGTAGTGCTTATGCAATGATGAAGAGCCCAGTATAGAATCATTTCCTCACCTTTCAACAAATCAGATGACGCGAATGAAGTTCGCAAATCTTTAAATCGTCTTTTTTGTACAATTGATCCAGCCACGGATCTTGATGCATGCTCCTGATAAATTTCTCAAGGTTTTCCGCCCATTCACAGGCCTATTTGGCTCCATTGCAAAAACGTTTTGCTGGAACTTTAAACAAATGCGCATTGGCAGAGCACACCCTGGTATGCAACACTATCTCCCCATTCTGACGCAACCAACAATTCATCAATCAACTATTAGTGAGAAAAAAGAGTTATATCTATTATAGTAGCCTTCAATAAAATTGCTTTCTGTTAAATCGGTCTCATCGAATTTTCAGGTTGGCCACCCACCAGAAATAAGATTACTCACACAAGCATCTTAATCAGTTTCGCTTTCAAGATATCAGATGGCGTAATTGATGCTTACAAGTGTTCGAATCTCAATCTGTCTTAATTTTCCAAGCTTTTTTACGCTCATCCACAGATGCAAAAACCTAAGCAGCTAGTCAGTACCTGAACATTGCGCATTGGCGGGAGTTTGATTAGACCTTAGTATGCAGTACTGTATCACTATGCTCGCAAAACCTATTAACAATCAACCAACAAACGAAAAAACAGTGAAATATATGCCAGCAACAGTGATGGCAGTACTGCACCACGGTCAACAATACTCAATGAAGTGTACGCAGTCAACCTTATCCGCGCACACGCTGATTTCGGCGGGAGTAAACCTTACAGCGTTAGGGGGCGTGGCAGTTTCCAATCATTGTATATATATATCATTGGTAATACGTGTTTTGTGCATTCCGGCGCCGAGTGTCTCGAGTGAGCGTGCATTCATCTATTGTGGTAATACTCTCAGCAAAATGCGAATGAAACTGTCTGCATCCACCGAAGAATCACTGATGATTGTGAAGTCCTGCAGTGACAATTAGATATTTTACTTTTTGATATTTATTTGTTCAACACTGTTGAAATGATGTATGTGATTTCTTTGCCTTTTCAATTATAACTGTGAGTTATCATTGCTGTGCTAATAATGTCAATGATTGTCATTGATGTGAGTTTTCTTTGATATTAGTTCATTTAGTTGCAAATCTTCGTTTATGAACCTGCTCCAAGTTCATGTACTTGCCAGTCTAATTTTAGTTTCATTCACATTCCTTTATTCCACAGATGCAACTGGTGATGTTCTAGTGCATGTAACTGAAATGTATAATTTTGATTCTTCGACAACTGTAATCAATACGGATAGTTGGACAAGATTCTCCGGAGTCGGACGGATACTTAAACTGTCGGACGGACTTGGATTCTCAAATCGCGAACGACAAGAATTCAAATCACTTGTTTACGATTTGATCAAGACATTTGCAGTTTCACACGATTTGATCAAGACCTTTGCAAGTTCACAAGGAAGAGATACTTGGATTTCCCCTACTTGACTCCTCTCGAATTTGGCAGATTTGGGAGAGAGAGGCAAGTATCTGGTTTGCGTTACTGTTCCTGATTATTTGTGCAGAAGGCGGGGCATATTACCAATCTATCGATGTGCAAGAGGCCCCACTTTGAGTCTACTTGCACTTGAACAGGTTTATTCCAGGTCAGTGTGCCAATGCCCCTTTCCAGGCATATCTTCTGCAAGGGCTCTACAGGTGGAATGAAGATCGAGCTGCATATGCAACTACAGCAGGTTCCAAGCTACGCAGTTACAGTATCTCCAATGCCGTTTATTCCTCGGGTATGGAGACCTTTGGTGCGGAACTGTGTCCGCCTCCGGTAGCGACTGGCAAGTGTACCGGTGAGCTCATCGGTGTAGAGACCCCTACAATCAGATTGGAAAGCCTCTGCTTTCATTGCAGGATGCAGATAATGAAAGAAGAGGGGAGATATTTTTCCACGCGAAGATAATTGGACTTGAATTGCCTAGCGCGCAAGTCAGTCAATTACTACAAAGTACAGAGTACTCACTCGGATAATAACTGGAGCGACAGAGAAACTTGTCAGCCGAAATCATCAAGTTAGCTTTACTACTAGGCCTACTCCATTCTCGCGTTCAGCGGCGACAAAGGGCATGTATTTCAACGACAGCAAGCCACCTAACGATCGGGAATGTGAATGTCAATTGTAGACCATTTCTCGTCGGTAATCGCGAAGACAATGTGGATTTGAGAACGGCATTGTCGTACTGGTGTCATATGTCCGCGTCTCGCTGGTCTAACAACGCGCCGTGCAATCCTTGTGATTTCAAGGCGAGCAGGTGCAGCGAATGCGCTGGTGATGTTGATTGCCGACAACTTCGTCTTTGCAATTACATATCGTGTCGATTAATTAGAGTAGATTTTCCTAAAATGCGTCTATCGATTTTACAGTGAGAGAGGGAAATCGAGGGAAGAAAGTTGAGAACGTCAGGAACTGCCATAGCTGAAATGTAGCTAGCAAGCGCAGAATGCGTTCGAAATTAGCGAAATGTAATGTCTTTTTCATCCTTCCGACTCATTTGGCGCATAACTCCGATGTTTTGTAGGGGTTCAATACCCCATTAGTAACATTATGGCGCCCCATCATACGAAAAAATCGACTATGTTGACCTCATAAATCAAAACTATATGAGGCTATATATTTGACATAAATTTCTGAGATATTGAAAAGAGGTTCCGACCCCCTCAAACTCCTGGATACGCCACTGTTTGAGTATAGTCGAGTCAATTTCAATTCCCTACCGACACGAGTCCAAGTCAATTTTACTTCATTAGTTATGATTTGAGTCTAGTCATTTTCAATTCCCTCGCTGTGAAACTCTTGGGTGATATGGCCTAATACTCGATTATTGGTCCAGTGCTAATATATATATAGTAAGGCGGATGACTTGGTCCTTAGTCATGCGATTTGGGTCAGCATGCTTACATATGCTAGGTCTGTTTGGTTTGAATTACCATTTCGATTTCATATTTTATGTCCTGTGTATTGCTCCCGATGAAGGAAGCAATTATATTCGACTCAACTATGTTTCGTCTCTGTCTGATCTGAGAAGGCTCAAGTGCATTTGAGCACCTTATCAATAAGGTGATTTTTTTGACCAAGCACTAAAGGGCCATCATTATGTTCATTGTGCTGCGTCGCTGTCAATGTCTTTTTTAAGCATGAGATTTGGCTATAGATTACTAACTAACCTACGGATAGATATTAGATATGCAACTGCTGGCGGTTACGCTTGGACAAGCAGTGTCTCGTATTGCTGAGCAATCTAAAAGTAGCGTAATTGGTAGTGATGTAACTGGCGACCACAGCGCTGAAATTTAATATAATTGGTCTTAATCGAAAGCTAGTGTCGCACTGATTCCGAAAATACCGATTAAAATCTTGTCAGAGCATATGAACCACCCCTAAACAGCCCGCAAAGTCTGAAAATCGGCATTGTTCCAACAATGGCAGCGCCGCGACACAATTAACATAGCAATGGTCAATTTCGTCAAGCGATTGTTCGGAACAATGCCGATTTTCAGATTTTGTGAGCTGTTTTTAGCTGGTTCCATTGCCCTGACAAAATTTTAATTTGTATTGTCGGAATCAGTACGACACTAGCTTTCGATTAAGGCCAGTTTTATTAATTTTCGGCGCTCTAATCGCCAGTCTTAGCGCTACCAATTATGCTGTTTTTAGATTGCTCTGCAATAAGTGTAACTGCTTGCCCGAGCGTAGCGACTGGTTTTGCGGGAGTTCGTATCCATCCGTAGGTTAGTAATCTATAATTTGACTGGCTCTTTGCGAAATTTTTATTTTTGTGCTCAATTCATCAACATTGCAGCAACTTGTTATTAAATTATTCTCGTGGCAGTTTGAAAATGTCCTTAACGAGGTTAATACAGTGACGTATCCAAGGTTTTACGGGTTCTGGCCCCCTTTTCAAAATCCTCAAATTTAATAACTTGCTGTCTGGCCGACGACCAATATCACTCGCAAATTCGATGTACCCTGTACGTAGTCATGAATTGCACGATGCATTCATTGATCAGAAATCAATGCAGTTTCCAAATATACATTGTCTTTCTGATCTCTGGCAGAAAATAAACTGCCATGAAAGTGACATTCACAATTACAAATTCAAATTACAAAAACGCCATAAATGCTGCTTTCCCCGCAGCTTATTCTGCTTTAGACTAAACAGCAGAAAACTGGTACTGCTGTTTACTGCTAAAATGACGCCCGCAGCGATAAGTTGGTACAGCCGAAACTACTACACCACTCACTGCCCTAGCTAAGCTATTGCACCACTTCGAAGTCAAATCAAGTGGTGCGTATGCCACGGCAGTTCCTTTCAATCATGATGTCATAAAATCTCGACGCAAAATCATAATTTTAGAATATTATGCAACACAGATACCAGAGGGAAATGATTGAAGTTCTGTAGTTGTTGAAAATAAGACAAAATAAGGACGCAAGTCGAAAATAAGGACATTTCTTGGAAATAAGGACAGTTGAGTTTTCTAAGACTGGGCCCTTCAAAATAAGGACAAATCTTAGAAATAAGGACGGTATGGCAACCCTGGATATAACGAAGCAGCAATATCGCTGTGGTTGGGCAGTCTTGACTGTTATTTTAAACCGCTACTATGCATCACATACGTATGGTTACTTTCGTTTGGGCTAGCAGCTGACTGCGAACGAAGTAGTGCAACTCTTAAATGAAGCTCCTAGTACATGTACTGGGTGCTCTATTCAGCCAATCCGAGGACTCTAAGCTCTGAAAGCTCCGGCTCGAAGGATAACCTATGGTATTCAAACTTCAGTACGTCATATTAAAGCTGTATTCTCTGAAATTAACCTTAACGAATGGATTACACAGATTATCTGTGGACCCTTGGTTATCAAAGCTCCGGCCTTTCAGCTTTCCAACGATAACCCGCTGTTATTCAAACTTCCAGCAAGTCATAGTTTACAGTTGTATTCTCCAGAATGGTTGCCAGTGAACTCAACACTTGGTGAACTCGACACCTGGTGAAATCGGCGCTTGTATTGTGACGCAACAATGCCGTCCGTCGGTGTTGGTCTACTCGGTACATGTATTGCTAATTTGACGGATATAGGGAATGATTGATTGATATATGCGATGGACATGGACAATGGACAGGGTTGTCCATAATTTGGAAAATCTCAAAATTTATGCGTATCCATGTCTCATTCTATAGATTATAGTTTAAAAACGTCAATGAACCTGCAATAAGCTCACAGGAAAGTCGTTAACATTTGTCTAAATGCGTTTGAAAGTAGCTGCCGTAGAGTGGGCGTGTCAGCGACCATATAACGGCATGCAGACTAGTAATCACGAAATCACGGAGTTTGATTGCCTAATCTGCTATGCTTCAATGATCACGACGTTGGCGGCTTGTTGATCGGCTGATCAAGGAGTCGGCTAACGGCGGTAATACTGTAAGCGCATTGTAGGTTGGTCCACAAATAATGATTTAGGATTAATTCAGAACATGTTTAATTACGAAATACATGATCAACATAATTACGAAATACATGATGAACAAAGAACAGCTGCTTCACAATATCTTTAAATATATGACTGGGTGGCTAATTGTGAAGGTAACCGTTGTAGCCTGTATGCCTTGATTTCATTGATGGAAAGCACAAAAACACGCGAAGAAATATTGAAAAGGCGCTTATGCAGGTGGCAAACGAATTTCTAGTTTCAGAAGGGAAGTACCATAATTGAATACAAATATAAAGCTTGGCATTGACACTACTTTGTCTGATCTTATTAGGCTGCTGTCGCGGTATATAATTGAAGTCTTGAATGCTGTAAGGGCTGGATGAATCAGTCATTTAGTCTTGGCATTTGTCAGATTCTTGCAGCATAATGAATTATACCCGCAAGTGCTGCCAAAGTCCTCAGTGATGCCGCGCAAAGAGGTCTAAAGATAAGCACAGAGTACGTTGGCAGGACCGGCAAAAATACAGTCTGCTTGCATTGCTAAGCATGTCCTTAATGAATCTTAGTTCATTACCGGCTGCATCACGACGAATGCTTGAATAAAACCAGACATGGTCATAAAAAGGATGAATAAAACCAGACATGTACATAAAAAGGATGTATGGAAGCGAAGCGGTGTGGTAGTTACACTGTTCTTCAGAAATCCAATGTAAGCTACCTGGTCGGCACATATATCTTCTGAGCATACAGGATTGTGTCCAGAATCCATCTTGCATGGCATGCTGCACCAGTTTGGCGATGTCTAATATGCCTTTGCGGGGCCACTTGGCGTAATCTCAGGCATATCAGATAGGCATATCAGATAGGTATCTATACTTAGTTCTATAAGTTCGCAATCATTCGCTGTCTCACCTCTGTCATGCCTGCAAGAGCCTATTGTTGCTAAACCTATCGGTACCTAGTTTTAACACAAAAACATTCAATGACCAGGTGTCTCATTTTATTATCAAATCACCAACGTACAATGCGCTTACAGAATCATTGCCGTTAGCGAACTTCTTGAACTAGTAGAAGCACATAATCAGCAAGCCGCTGTGGTCGTGATCATTCAAGCATAGCTGATTAACCAATCAAGAGACGTGATTTTGTGATTACTAGTCTTCTCGCCGTTCAATGATCGATAACACGCCCACTCTACGGCAGCAACTTTCTAACGCATTTAGATAAATGTTAACGACTTTCCTATGAGCTTATTGCCGGTTCATTGACGTTATTCATCAATAATCTACAGAATGAGACATGGATACGCATCCTTTTTGAGATTTTCCAAATTATGGACAACCCTAATGGACATATGCGTTGAGATTGAAGTGCATGGGGCCGCCACCGGTAATCGATCTTTACAACCAGGTAAGTCGAATAGTGCTAATTAATTCGATGTGAGCGATCAGATTTTAACTAATTTTGTTTTCAGGAATATGATGATCTCATTCTCGTACGAACAGGTGGCACACCTCTCAGATGGCAAGATCAAGAAAAGACGCCGCAAGGAGTGTCGCTTGATTGATGGCCAATTATACCAACTCTGGAGGGAATTTAGAAAAGGAAGTAAGACCCCTCGCCGGTTGTTGAAAGAGATTGCGAGGATTAATGGTCCTGCTTCCGTCTAATAAACCTCATTTTGTATTTGCTACTGTTCGGTTTATTAGAGATTTTATAATAACTAATTTGTATTCGCAAATTATATCTATTTTTTATTTATTAGTTTATTAGTTATAGATAAGTTCGGTTGTTGAAAGAGATCGCGAAGATTAACGGTCTTGCTTCCGTCTGATAATCCTCATTTTGTATTTGCTACTATCTATTTTTATTCATGAGTTTATTAATTCGACTGTTCGGTTTATTAGAGATTTTATAATAACTAATTCGTATTCGCAAATTATATCTATTTTTTATTTATTAGTTTATTAGTTATAATAAGTTCGGTTGTTGAAAGAGATTGCGAAGATTAACGGTCTTGCTTCCGTCTGATAATCCTCATTTTGTATTTGCTACTTATATATCTATTTTTATTCATGAGTTTATTAGAGATTATATAATAACTAATTTGTATTCGCAACTTGTATCTATTTTTTAATTATTGATAAGTTCTACTGTTATGTTTATTAGAGATTTTATAAGTTCAATGCAATACAACAATACTGATTTTGTATGAGCTGATTGATTACTTATAGGAAGGTGTGATGTGATTTTGTCACAGGTAGCTGGTCAGAAGCAGGTTGAAGGGTGACATTAGGGAAACTTCCTGCTAAAAAAATATAGTTAAAGGGCGATATTTAATTTATAAGGAGCAGGTTGAAGGGTGACATAAGGGAAACGTCCTGCTAACAAAATATAGTTAAAGGGTGATATTTAATTTATAATATCCGTTTCCTTGAAGGCAAAAAATGATTATTTTGGCCTTCATAAGTTTCGATGTGTTCATGTGAAACATATATTGGTGTCATGGGGAACACTGTTTTGTCATAAACTTAAACAATAGAGATCGCACAGCATCTACTCTACGGTCAAACGAAGTGCCGAGTTCATCAAGTGCCGAGTTCACCAAGTGCCGAGTTGAAGGTACCTAGTTCACCAGGTGCCGAGTTCACTGGCAACCCTCCAGAATGAACTTCGACGAATGTGAAGATCTGATTAAAATTCTGGAAATACTCGAAGAGCGAAACCACCACCACCACACCCTACAAAATTATTTGAAATATGTTCACAATCCATTAGAAAATTATATATTCACAATCCATTAGAAAATTGTACATTACAGACAAGAAGTTTTACAAGCGCTATCGGTTTTGAAAAGATTGCGCTATCGATATTTTCAGGGTGATCAAACATGAACAGTCATTATCCGTCCGACCCTAATGCTTGCCCCCACTGCTCCAATTCCTTGTGGCGCTACGTTTTTTGCAGGTCACGTACAGCAACCGGATGTAGACTTGATTGGTGTGTCGGGCAGCACAAGGCGCAGCATTCACAGGGTAGCCTACGCCATCGCCACTCAAAAGCCTTCCTTCATCCAGTATTCCTAGGTTGATGCTCAAAAGATCAAGGAAGACTTCTATAAAATATATCTCACTTCAGGACTGTAATGTAATGTTATACATTTAATTGAAGATGTGGACGAAGCCAGCGACGACTCGTTGAAGGAAACTACTGAGCAACGAAATGAAATAATGGTTGTTACTGTCGATTATGAAGTTGACTGTTTGAATATTCTGCACAGTACTCTCAATCACTTGGGTGTTACACTGCAACACGGCGATCAGAGCGAAATTCTGCGAGAACTAACGAACTTGACTGCTCTTTCTAGCAAGACTGCCATGATGATTGTTGTGACCAGTAAGTTTGGAACGCCTGAACTACCAGAAGTTACTGCCAAGCGAATTATGAAGAGTGTCATACGACAGATCATTGATGCTAGCTTCCCTACTTCATCAGACTCTTAAGATAATTCAAGCCAACAGTATGAAATTCAGACTGGAGTAGTTCAGTACTTGGCGGGCAGCTTAATGAAATGGGGTATCAGGAAACTAAAAGGGGAGCGTAATGCTTGATGCCGAAGTCGGACAGATCGCTCTGTCGACCTACATCCTCTATGCGAAGGTCGCAACAGTGGGAGCCTTGTTCAACCACGTAACGGTTACACTGCTATGCTTTTGCGCACTGAAGTTGTAGTTTCAAAATATCTGGGTCACTGGCATATATTTGCTACGCGCAGATAATCTCATCTGTCAATCCTTTTAAATTCTTTCCTGAAGCAGATCCTATCCTACTACAGATATTACTGAAAAGATATATTAACCTTCGGTTGCGTATTCATTGCCGTGAAAAGTTGATCTCCACCCCTAAAAACAAACAACCACAATCCTGCAGTTTGAATTTTTATGGATTTTACTTTGAATTTTTATGGATTTCCGGCAAAGTAAAATCCATAAAAATTCAAAGTAAATGATGCAAGCATTGTTTCCATTTCACTTTACTGCTGCATATAAAAGAACACTTGAGCTTGAAGCCTCTCTTTTGAAACAGTTGTGACTACTGCCTGGGAACTCAACTTGCTGCCTTCCAATTTTTCCAATCTACGTAATTTACGAATTTGTGAGTCTTCTTGCTTCACTTTGAGCTTCATACATTGACAACAAGGAGAACCAGTTGAAGATGCTGCAGCACAGTCTTTGCTGTAAAACCTGAAATTCATTGACAATACTCATAAGTAATCGATAGCTGCAGACACATTTGTTCAAACTTCAAAGAATTTGTCTTACCAGAACTTCGTTTTCTGCCATCTTTTGCACCAAGGTCCATCATCCAACACTTGATCATTGCCAGGACTAGGTATGACATTAGACAAAATATTCAAATGATGGTTGATTGAATGTTCCATAATGCTGATATTTTGAGAAATATCAGGCGCATAAATGCCATCAATTGCTACACTGGCAATGAATTCACCATCAACATGATTGAGTAAAAAACCGACCGGAGGAATTGGGTGGTTACACTGGTCGACATGGTTTTTCTTTTCTGGATGAGATAGTGATATATAACATAATTTGCCCACGTTGATCACGAATATGAAGTCGTTTTTTTCCATCACGTCAAGATTTTTTATAATTTGTGATTTAAAATTTGGCATTTCATCACTAATAACAGCCGGTTCTGTGAAGTTTATGTATGCTGTTGTGTCATAGTCAGGCCGTGTTATTTTTGGCATTTCAGGAGCCGGATGCCAAAACTGCCAAAAATAAAAATTTGAAAATGCCAAAAATAGGCAATTTTTGGCATATGCCAAAAATAAAACGGCCTGCCAAATAGTGTATTTCGTTCATGGTGTTGTGTTAACAGGACCGCGTTACAAGCGAGAAGAGCGTTTGTGAAAGGCAGGTTTCTTAATCTTGGTCCAGCCCACACCCATTAGGGGTGAAAGCATGGTGTCATAAATGGTGTGGGCACAGCGAGATTGAACGGCTGACTGCATTTGGTTTACGTCATACTTTCCATTTGTCCAAAGGCAATTTTACGACCATTTTTGACTGGCTGCATTTGGTTTACGTCATACTTTCCATTTGTCCAAAGGCAATTTTACGACCATTTTTGACCGGCTTGTCGAGCGCTAAATTTGATAAAACGGGTATCAATGAGAAGCTGCCGCAGTACTGATTATTAAAATATAAATTATATTCTGCTCATGGAACTGGAACCCCCAAAATCAACCACGATTTTTGCATTGTGATCGAGTTGAACATTGTGACGCAACAAACTGTCTGGCTATTTCTGAGCTGAATAGTCTCGTTTTGCCAGACAGTCTTGTTGCGTCAATGTTCTTAAACAAGCCAACCTTCCCAGGACTCTTCCATGCGAGTTTGTAATATTAAAGCCACCTGAAGTGAATATATCAGTAGACTGAAGGAGAAATGATAGTCGGGCTACTAAATAAAATTTGTTGAGAGACAACACAGGAAACTCCTGGAAAAGGATCGGGAAGACAATTCTTTCCGCGACGAGATCGATAGCACTGGCGAAGTGATCTCTTTTCATGATGCATGGAAGCCGGTTCGGCCCTCCAAAGATTTTTAAGCTCTGAAAACCTTTTGTGGATGAATGGCAACATTCTTTCCCTCAACGGCTACTGTTGAAGCCGATATTCCCAGATTCTCTGGGCGAGAAATTCAAGTCTATTCAACAGCTGTAACAATCAGCTGTTGAGCGTGTTTGTTAGGCTTTTCTTTCTTCATTTTTGCTTATTGGCACCGATTCCGATGAATACTGCACATTTTGTGGTTTCGTTTGATATTATTAACCTATTATTAACCTTCTTCCTATTGTTTGTTGGCACTGATTATAAGTGGATGCTGCACATTTTGTGGTGTCTTTTGATAAACTAGCCCAAATAAAGCGTTTTTGTGACTAATTCGAGGCTGAAACTATCTATTTAGAGGACGATGCCAAAACTGCCAAAAATAAAAATCGAAAAATGCCAAAAATAAGTTATTTTCGGCAGTTTTGGCATATGCCAAAAATAACACGGCCTGATCATAGTTATTATTCTATTATTCAGCATTGTGACGACATAAAAATGTGGTTATGGATAAGCCAAGCACAAACCAGGGCATGTACAATAACGGTTTTGTTTAAAAACAAAAATCAATTTAAAACACACATGTTTAAAACATGGCCCTTGTTTGGCCCTTGTTTAAAACATGCTTGTTATTTTTTTTTTATTTTTTTTTTTATTTTCTACCCATGATATCCTAATGATGACGAATACCTTCTAAAATGACGATACAGTGATTACTGCGACTGCACGGCATGGAATGCTCGAAGAAAATTCTTGTATTCAACGATTATTTTATTTGAATACTTTATTGAAGAGTGGCTAACACGGCACAATGAACAGCATAGAGCAGCAACTGCTTTACTTTTACATCATCGTCAATATTGTCCATAAATAAGTCCTGCATCCTGCATCATGGACGGAGTTATGAAATCGTCCCCGCCCTTCAAGTCGACTGAATATACCATT
Source organism: Botryllus schlosseri (assembly GCF_051294905.1). Taxonomy (NCBI): domain Eukaryota; kingdom Metazoa; phylum Chordata; class Ascidiacea; order Stolidobranchia; family Styelidae; genus Botryllus; species Botryllus schlosseri. The sequence goes on along the minus strand of NC_137238.1, from coordinate 7,085,317 downwards.
TACACGACTCAAAAGAGTCGTAGGGTATGTATCATCATCGTCAGTTTCGCTGGGTACATCCTCGGCTTCGCTGATTTCATCGATAACCTTTTCAGATTCTTCTTCCTCGGCATGTATTCTATTAAACTTCCTTAATAAGTCTTTCGATTTCTGACAGTCAGACTTTCCAAGCGAATGGTGACTTTTAATCTTCAGAATCATTTCTCGACTTCCGCAACTTGGCCTATTTCTTGACTTGGTAACGGTGGCAGCTGCTGCTGACTAGAGTCGTTCACACGAGGCCACATGAGGTGAGCATGATAGTAAGGTCTTGGCTGGCATAGAAATGTCCGGTGCATCCTCATCCTCATGTACGTCACTCCAAAAGATCATGGGATTTGCTGTACCGAGAGACAGAATTTTTGGAAATGTTCATTTTCCAAAAACTCCCATGGAACATTACCGCTTATCAGTGCAAGAAACAAGTGCTCGTAAGCAGAATTAGTAGCAGCCTTATTAAAAGCACCCCTGTAAAACTGATGCAATACTGTTTGACTGCTGCTGCTGCTCCCGACACTGGAGCTGCGTTCACTTTCACTTGCACTTCACGTTCAATTGCACTGGACGAGCGAATTTGCATTTGCTGCTAATAGGGGTCCTGTTACACTCATGAGTATGTTTCATCATCCGCGAAATTTGTCCTTCAACTTCCTTGGCACAATAATTACACTTAGCCTTCTTTCGTACCTGTACACTCGAAGAGCTTGTACAAACTTCTTAATATAAACTGCACAGAGAGCATGCTTCTTTCGTCCGCTCCGCATAGCATGTACTGGTTGCAGCGAAACAGTATCCAGTATATTCACACAACAGAGAAACACAGCCAGACCTGCTCATTTGTGTTCGTTAAATGTTAGTCGTCGGACCATTGTCAAGTCTCAAGAGCGTGACAATATCGCTTTTAATTTCACTATTATGAAACAATGGAAGTCGGCGACGAACATGTTTACGCCGACCGAAGTATTTATTCGGCCTATATCTATCGGTCTACCTCATATGCAGAATTTTTATGGAGTAGGGCCATCATCATCAAAACATCCAATCGGTTCAAGTGATATATAGCCTGCATCTTATAGGCCTAATTGCTGAAGCGGTGACGATGTCGAGGGTTCCATTCCTACCATATTGTATGCATCGACTTTTCGTGTGCAAATCGTCCGAGGGTTCATGCTATATGATTTTCGAAAATATCAAGACAGGTTACGATATAATTATATAACTTTTGAAAAAAAAACACAATTTTGTTTTTTTCTAAATAGCATTTGTTTAAAACAGTGGTTCCCAACCTGTGGTACGCGTACCACTAGTGGTACGCGAAGGTCTTCCAGGTGGTACGCGGGTAAATTCTGTTTTTTTTTTTCGACCGAAGGAAGTTATTAGTTCAGGTGGGTTTGATTTTGAATTTTTTGAAGTCTTTTGACCAGTGGTGAAAAAAATAATTCCATGCATCTCATCAACCCGGGCTGATAATGCCTAGTTTAATAGAATTAGGTATTAGTAGGGCTATTTTTTTACAAAATTGAGCTTTAAGTCAAAAAATTGTCAAAATTGTTTACAAAGTCAAAAGATTTTTGACCCCTTCATTTCGTTTGTATCGTAGATTTGATATTTTAAAGCTTGAAGCCTACTTTATAGGCCTACCGTTGTAGGCGGTCCATTGTCTGCTCATCGTGGATCATAAATTGTCAAACGAAACAAATAGGTTGACAATTTACATGGTGTTATTCTCAACGTACCGTAATATCCTAATTGAACCAAGACTGCTTGGGCATTGCGTGGATATTTAATCAAGAAGCGCATGATGAATAATTGTGATGTATGACAACATTGTCAGAATGAAGCACCATGCATGGTGGGTCACCAGCAGTGTACGCACAGTTTGAGTGCTGTCAACCAACAACTACTGCTGTTAAACGGTAGGCTATTTCTCCATTCTTGGCAAGCTACTTAGTAAAGACAGACAATTTCTACCTGAGAATGTAAGAAAGTATCTTTCGTTGTACTACAACAAATTTTAATTAACTCCTCCATAATACGTGGTGTAACTACTAGGCCAGATATCGTTAAAATAAAGTTTTTTCATGTCAAAATTGTCATGCCTTCGGCAGCTCATCACTGTGAATCTATTCGGATCACGCTTCTGGATCTGATCTTTGTCTGAACAATTCTTAGCTTGGTTAACCAACTCGACCAATTGATATAGTTTAACATCTAATCTGATAACTACACTCTTCTGTTCTCTGTACGCTGACTTCTAATGCATCCCTTACTATGTCACTTTCAGTTGAATTTTTTCAATTTATTTCATTTTTGAATACCATCTCCAGACACACAACTTTTGCCACTATTTATTCAACCTTTACAAGCTCAGCCGATAACTCTTACACGCAACCTATGTCATCGCACCACCACCCAAGTCTTTCTCATACTACAGATGATTCACAGCAACGATCAAGAACTTTATTTGGATCAAGAAACCTACACAACCCGTTTCGTACCTAAAGACGGCGCTTGTTTTTTCCACGCCATAATCGACCAATTAGAGTCCAGGCAAATTACCAGTCTTTACACTTCGAAATATATTAGATACCACGCATGCAACGAAATTACAACAAATTGGAACAACATCAAAGAATTCGTAGAAAAAAACGAAAGAGAGGAATACTTGAAGAAGATCAGACAAGAGGATTTCTACGCCGACCACTTTTTGATCCAAGCAACTTCCGATACACTGAAACTAAACATAAAAATTTATCAAATTACGGATTCTTATATTCAAAATTACACATTTGGCAACTATACCGATGCACCAACCCTTACCCTAGCCCTCCAAAATCTTCACTTCTGGAGCTTACACCTATCCGATACCCTGCGCCATAGCACCACCCCCACCCTTACCCGCAATTGCAATACTGTAACTACCCCACTTCTCACCAGTCAACCTGACCGATCAATCCCAAACCCTCCCGCTTCCACACTTACCAACTACTGGAGTGATGACAACCCAGAACTTTTCCATCTTCTTCCCTCTGACTCTACGAATTTCGATAAAAAAACTTTAAAAAAATTACTCCACTCTATACATACTCACCTACTCCATTTCTTCTCACTACTTCTCGCCTTTTCCAATTCTAACATTACTATCACCCACCAACACAATTCCCAACACAATTCCTTCGAAATCACCGACCCATCCCATTTTCATTCCATTACTACCCTAACTAATAACCTGAATTTGGCTCGAGAAAAAATTGACACAATAAAAAATTTTAAATATAAGAATTCGAAATTGACCAACACCATCACTAAAATCATCAACCTATATTATCGAGACATACATGACCTCCTCATCACCACACAACATAATTTGATTAATAAGAATACCACTGACGAATTTAATAAGCCTAAAACCCCATTTCACAATTTCACAACACACACTCTGGATTCCACTTGGTCAGATATTTTAGGTTTAGGCCCCTCCTTTATACCCACCCAACAATTCCGATCCCCAAGAAAATTCAAAAATGAGGTTACACATTCAGTACTTAGCTTGCTTTTAAAAACGAACCCCCATAGAGACCAAATTCAAAAACCCAAACCCTCCCTGAAACCCACTCCGCTTCCACTTCCTAAAATATTCAATTCGGTCTTATCAAAAGCACATTCACTTTATACTTCAGGTAGTGTTAGGAACGCCATACTAAATACCTTAGATAACTTGGAAAATTTTAGAGAATCTAAATTAAACAACCAAATTAAACCCACCTTTTCGAATTATCAACTAAAACATATTAGAGAAATCACAAATAGGAAAGACTTAATTATTAACATTTCGGATAAAAATTTAGGTTTCTGCATGAATTCGACCAATTGGTATATCAACGAATCCATTAGGCAATTAGAACAAGACATTTACTCACCCATCAACTTGAATTTGGAAATTATATTAGATAGGGCACTCTACGATAGGAAAGCCATTACCGAGAAACATGAAGAAACCCTAGGACCATTAAACGTTGCTTTTTTAGAACTTAGAACCATAGAAAACTGCCACGTCCCCTTATTCAATCTACTCCCAAAACCCCACAAACTAGGACTAGGACCTTTTAACGCTAAACATGAACCAAAACTTAAAGGCAGACCTATTATTTCGGCTCATTCTTGGATTACAGTAGAACCCGGTAAACTTTTAGGCAATATCCTGACAGAGTGGAAGAATGAATACATCGAACACTTCGAGAGCATAGGCATTACACCCACACTAACAAAAAACAGCCATAACATCGCCACCGCTCTCGATAATACAATTTTTACCAGTGCACCTTTCAACATCCAAATTATTACCTTCGATTTTGAATCTTTATATACTAACATAAGAAATGAGGACGTCATGTATGCCTTGAACCAACTTAAAAATACCCTCACCATCCCGAACCGTATCTTCAACCTTGCTATCGATCTCTTCACTTTCTGTCAAAAACTCTGCTACTTCTCCCCTGCTGATAACCTGTTCATTCAAAAAGATGGATTAGCTATGGGAAGTTATTACTCCGCCCAATCCGCAGACCTTACCCTCGCCATATTTGAAGAAGAATTGATATCCGAAATTTCCACGACCTGGCCCATCCAATTCTTCCGTAGATACCTAGATGACGGACTTATTATATCCAACCTCCATCCTTCACACCTCCCCTATTTCACCCGTTACATCTCCCAAATTTACCCCAGCCATTTCAAGATCACCTTTAATTGCAACCCCATCCACAACCCTTTCCTTGACCTCACCCTTCGTTTCGACCATAGAACCCTTACCAAGGGATTGATCGGTTACAATACTTTCTTCAAACCCGCCTCCCTTTACACTTATATCCCTTTCGACTCAAACCATCCCTCCCACACCTACACCGGAATTATTGCCACTGAACTAACCCGTTATCAAAGAACCAATTCGAACCCCCACTATCTCCAAAACACCATTTACCGATTTAAAAAACGACTTACTAGATTAGGATACCCCGACCGACTTATTAGATTAGGACACAAAATCACCAATAGAAATACCCAGAAGAAATCCACCCCTACCAATTCGACCTTCATCACTTACCCTTTCTCCAAAACCTTTGACCATAGGAAACACATCCGGCGCATCACCCATCCCACCTACCCTTTTCCTTTCCGCATCGGTTTCAAATCTAGGAGAAAACTAAAGCAATTAGTGACCAATAACAAACTGATACATCGTAAAATGAAGATTTCGAAAGAAAAAGTTATCAAAAAAAAAGAAATTTGAAACACCTTGGAAAAAGAATTGAATTTGGACGACTATATTTATTACCTTGTTAATTCTATATTATATCTTACCCCTTATACATCTGTTTTTCTTTACATTTAGATATTATAGCTATTACTATTTACAATATTATTGTTACTCTTTCTGTTTAATGTATGTTTGTATACACAGAGTCAACTCTTTCTTGTTAATATACACCGTTTACAGATGGAAAGTCCACTATAAACACAGTTTTTATGAAGTTTTTGATTTTCTCAATCACTTCAAACTTGATACACATAACCAATTCACCTTCTACTACAGGACAAGAAAAGATTCCACACCATCTTCTTCCTGCACTTTCCCCACACACATACACAGATATCTGTCTTCTTCTTCCACAGATCTCTTTGCCAGCACCCCTGGTTTTACTCTTTCTTTATATGTCCTGTAATTTAAATAACAATTGAGCTCACACTGATACACTATACACCAACACTAACTCATAACCGCATGACATACCCAGCCTTCATTTCACAACCCTAACCTACCACAGAGTATAATATCCTTAACATAACTCTAACCCACTATCTCATCATACCAACCACAGACCATAGCCCTAATACAAAACCCTATATTACATCTATATTTTGTATAGATAAAAACAAATTAACTTACATATCACCATTGATAAAGATACATCGCTGTAGAGCTCGATCAAAGAAAGGAATTTCCCATCAGACTGCTTCCATGTGCCACAAACTCAACCAACCAAGCATAACATACGCTAATTACTATGAGCCATATTCTATAACACAAATAACAATGCACTATGACGTCACAACCATATTATTCGGTCGTCAACAACTACGGTAAACATAAGATTTACAAATTCAAAAAATCACTATACTTCTACTTGTCATCGCCTGCAGCTTCGAATTACAGCTACGCTCAACCATTATCGCCATCCCAACCATCATATCAACAAATCCAAGGTTCGTTATTATTACCCATTACAAAAATAATTGATCATTAAATGACTTTAAGTTATTATATTTTATTTTCATTAATTTCTGTTATACTCACCTTATATGCATGATGTAAATATGCGCTTTACTTCTATCTATCTTATCATTTTATATCCTTTTCGTAATACAGCACTATGGATATTACTCCCAAATTATATAAAAAGACGCAACTGCTCCTTCGGGTGTAAGCATTACCGGTTATTTGCGACAGAAAAGGAGAGGCTAAGGCCCTACCTACATCTTTATACCCCTGACGACGTAAGGTGCTATGGTAGAGTTGCTTTGGAACGAGTCAATATCCATTTTACTATATTCATTCCCTCTGCTTATATTATGTTTTCACGAATTTATATCTGTTTTGTTTTATTTTTATACATATAAATATATCAGTTTACAACGAACAGCACTTTCATACTCAAATTCTGTACCACATGGAACCTATATATCTTTTTGTTGAATATCTACTTCGTCATATATCTATACTACAACTCCTTCTCTTAATTGCATCTTACCTTTTATCCACTACTTTTCCAGATTTTATGTTACATTATATCTACCCAAAATACCAATCTTTGGATTTTTGTCGGTAGGGTTAAGCCCGCCTATGACAGCTTACGGAGGAAGATCCTTTAGCTAAAACACCAAATGTCTTGTTTATCGCTATATATTTAACGACATATCTACAATTAAAACTCCAACAAGAACTTTGGTGGATCCATCGCGCTTTCTCTATACTGCGCCCTTGCGGGCGCAGCTCATAGTTTTTGTCGCTATGCTGCCTTCGGCAGCTCATCACATGGAAAGTTTTGGGCACTTCTTCGATGGAAGTCAGAGATCGAAAAGTGTTCACCATGATCACCAATGAATGTTTTCCATGAACACGAATAAAAATTTATAAACGTCAAAATAAATTGTTCTTGTTGTGCCTTTGGAGAGACGTATATTATGGTGGGGGAACTGGAGATTGGAAGTGGGTTAGGGTCAAAGTTGGGGCTAGGGTAACCTAAGAATAGGGTTGGGAGAGGTGGGGTATTAGGGTTGGGGAGGGGGTTAGGGACAAAGTTGGGGTAGGGTATCCCAAGATTAGGGTTGGGGAAAAGGGGGATTAGGGTCAAAGTTGGGGTTTGGGTACCCAAAGATTAGGGTTGGAAGAGGTGGGGTATTAGGGTTGGGAGTTAGCAGGATATTAGGATTGGGTAGGGGGATTGGAGGTGGGTAGCAGGATATTAGGATTGGGTAGGGGGATTGGAGGTGGGTTAGGGTCAAAGTTGGGGCAGGGTATCCCAAGATTAGGGTTTGGAAAAGGGATATATAGGGGCTGTGGCAGAGGGGATGTTAGGGTTGGGGAAAGGGAGATTGGAGGTGGGTTAAACCCCGGTTAGAGGTAATCCAACCCTAACTTGGAACCTAACCCCCCTACAACCCTAATATCCCCCCTCCCTAACCCTAATCTTGGTATATCCTACCCCATTTCCCCCAACCCTAACCCTATTATCCCCCCAACCCTAATCTTGGGATACACTACCCCACCTCCAATCTCCCTCTCCCCCAACCCTAATATCCCCCTCCCCAACCCTACTATCCCCCTTCCATAACCCTACCCTAACCCTAATATCCTCCCTCCCGCGACCCTAATAGACCCCTAACCCCTACCCTAATATCTCCCTCCCCAACCCTAATATCCCACTTCCCTAACCCTAATATCCCCCCTCCCCAACCCTAACCCTAATATCCTCCCTCCCGCAACCCTAATATCCCCTAACCCCGACCGTAATATCCCTCTAACCCAACCCTAATTTCCCCCTCTCACAACCCTAATATCCCCCTCCAGCAACCCTGATGTCCCCCTCCCCTACCTTAATACTCCAACCCTAATCTAGGGATACCCAAAACCCAACTTTGACCCTAACCCTGACCCAACTCCAAACGCAAAAACAATATATTTTGACGTTTATAAATTTTTATTCATGTACATGGAAAACATTCATTGGTGATCATGGTGAACACTTTTCGATCTCTGACTGCCATCGAAGAAGTGCCAAGTTTTGTGTTGATTTCAAAGTACTAAATATGCCACTGGGTCAACAATGTGGATTTACAAAGTACCCTTGTTTTATGTGTGAATGGGACAGCCGAGACAGAAGAAATCATTGGATTAAACGTGAGTGGCCGGTGAGGGAATATCTTAGACCTGGCTATATAAATGTTTTACAGCCTGCTCTCATCGACAGATCTAATGTTATACTTCCCCCATTACATATAAAACTGGGTATCATGAAACAGTTTGTAAAAGCTCTCAACAAAGAAGGGTGCATGCTTTTAATACATTCGGGAAAAGTTTCCTCACTTGAGTGCCGAGAAGGTTAAAGAGGGTGTATTTGTTGGACCTCACCAAAGACATTCAATTTCTTATTACCATACCAAAGACATTCAATTTCTTATTACCATGACGGATGTGAAAAAAAAGCATGGTTCTCCTTCACAGAAGTTGTATCTAAATTTCTGGGGAATACTAAAGATCCGGATTACCGAAATATTGTGGCAAACATGGTGGTTTCTTATCAAGCACTTAGATGTCTGACGACTTTGAAAGTCCATTTTCTACACGCACATTTGGAAGTTTCCTCAAAACTTGGGTGACATGAGTGAGGAGCATGGTGAACGTTTCATCAGGATATCAAGACTATGGAAACCCGGTATCAAGCAGGGCTTTGGAGCAGCTGTAAATTTGCATTGCTCCAGCTCCGGAGCGGAGACCGATCACCAAAGGAAATATCCGCGATTGTTTGGCAGCGACGATAATCGGCATCGGAATGGCGTGAGGGACACGACTGTCGTATTGCAGGAGAGTTACCGCGCGAGAGCTAAGTCGTCCGCTCGCTTCGGTCGACACTACGAGTTTAGTGGTTCAAGTCGACCAGAACAAATCCCGCTCGCAGCAGGGCCTGTTCGTTATGGGCCAACGCGACTACGAGCGATTCAAGAAAGTAAGCGTACGGCCTGTTGTCCATTCAGATTTGCCAGCAAAGCAACCCGAGTTTCGATTGCGCACAGGACAAAGTCGCACTTAGAAACTCAAACGGCGAGCCGTACAAAAATCTTTCGCTGCTCGTTATCGAATATCTCCTTCGCAATGACGTGGCACTGACGTACAAGCACCTACGTAAAATCGTCGCGACTTTTGGCGAGCTCGGTTGACAAGGTTGTTCAAAATCAGGTATCGATCTCCTCTTCGCAAAGCACGGAAGTGGCTTGTCAACATTGCGATGGGATCAGGAGAGCTCGAAAGGCGGTCGCTGGATCGATTATTCGCAAAAAATTACTCGCGACGGCCATGTCCACCAGCCAACTCGAGAGCATATATTCGGATTTGGCCGAGGCAAAACGCGGATCAACTCCAAGGTGTGTGCAGTCGACTAAAATTAATACGCAATCGATTCGAAACCGGTTACGCATCAAGATTCGTATGAATCAACGACCGGTATTCCGAAGACAGGACGACGAGCTTCCGTCGAGCGATCGGAGCACGGCAAGAGAATCTACAACGGCAACGAACAGTGCTCTCGGCATTATTTGTAATGAAGGTGAATAAAAGAATAAAGTGATATCTTCAATCTCAAACGCGCAGACGATGAAGTTGAAGGTCTTGCGAACACCATTTGCAAACGTCAGAGAGGTGTCAAGTCCCGTTTACCAAAGCAGCAAGTCAGAAGACTGCTTAACGACGGTCGTCTGCTGAGCAAAATTGTACACGGCTACAACGAGTGTTGCATGAGTTTTCAGCAGATGCGCGAAGAAATGAGATTTATCAAAAATTGTCTGATTAGAAATAAATACGGGTAAACGAAGCTGCTGTTTGTTTTATCGTTACGTGGCCAAGGACGTTTTCACTTTGAAGATAAGTGTGCACATTATTTCTACCCCTAAATCCAGCATCAGTAAGGGAAAGAATGTATTTGCTCCGCATTACGTATTGGCCATCGCTACTATACAATTCATACAACACAGTCGGTTTCCGAAAGCGATAGCGCGTTTCACTGTGCTGCGATTGTCCGATTGTTGACGAATAGTGCGAATCTGCCTCACCTGGCTATTTTTCTTTGCGCTGGCATTCATTGTACGTAATAAAACCGAATTTGACATTCCTGGATGATTCTGAACTGTTAACGATGAATTGCATTGTCGGAGGTGAGGCGAATTGCATTGTCGGAGGTGAGGCAAGTACTGTGATGGAAGAAACTGAATATACTAGTTCAGATGTTTCTACTGCTTCTTAAAAAAATACAGAGCACAGCTTACTTTCTGAAGAAGATTTGGGTGATGCAACTCAGCAAAGTACTTTACTGGATTTCGCGGATTTCGCTGTCGCTTGATTGATCTCCAGTGCATTTCTGAAGTGAGTTGGATTTCAAGTGTACTAAGTGTGGCACTAAACATCAATGTCTACGTCCCAGATGAAGAAACGTTCGCATGAAGTAAATGTGCGTGCAACATTTTCGATGGTGGCATTGTTATGTCTTGGCAGAGAAGCATTTTCAAGAATCAGCTGTATTTTTTGAATGCCTCCTCCATCTACCGGGGTGAAATACGCCCTCACCATTCTAGCCCTCAGATTTAAAATTACCAACTACTATGCACGGAGCAGCATGGATCCATGGTATCACCATTTCGCGATATCGACCATGGCTCTAATATCTGAAAGGCCATAGATATTATTTTCATGCAAGTGGATGACTGCGTCGGTTTACAACTAACCCGGGATGACCGCTTCGTTTTATGGTAGCCTTTCTTAAATCCAGCGTACATGCCATATGTGGCGTTCTCCTGCAAGCACATTGGTCTGCACCCAAATCAGAAAAATAAATTAGGAAAACAAAGTGAATTTCAACGTCTACGTGACCAACTACATTTACTTTGACTTAATCCAAAAACTCCACTCAAATTGTAAGGCCACAGAGGTGACTTTCGGTCGCTGCCCAAGCAATAATGAGTTTCCCTTATTTAAAACCTGAGCGAATGAAACATGATGAAACGTGATGGGTTTATTTAGAAATCACAACAGATAAAACAAAGATTTAAAACACTGAATCTCGTCGAATGGCGATGATTGGGCGAAGATCCGAGGATGAAGATTCTCGCTAAATTAAGCAGAAATTACATTGTCTATAATAGTGAAATAAATTGATTACCACCCGATTTGAAATGCGACAATATATTCAAATACTAGACACATTATTCACATATCAAGTCTTGACTCCTGGCACAGTGCGGAAGGGGTCAACATCCCAGGATGAAGATTCTCGTCAAATTGTAACATGATGTATAGTGGGATAAAGAATCAGTTGCCCAATTTCAAAACAAACAATATTTTCAAGTACCCCACACACTATTCCCATACCAAATATTGACTCTTGGCACAGTGCGGAAGGGGTCAACATCCTAGGATGAAGATTCTCGTCAAATTGTAACATGATGTATAGTGGGATAAAGAATCGGTTGCCCAATTTCAAATCAAACAATATATACAAGTACCCCACACACTATTCCCATACCAAATATTGACTCTTGGCACAGTGCGGAAGGGGTCAACATCCTAGGATGAAGATTCTCGTCAAATTGTAACATGATGTATAGTGGGATAAAGAATCGGTTGCCCAATTTCAAATCAAACAATATATACAAGTACCCCACACACTATTCCCATACCAAATATTGACTCTTGGCACAGTGCGGAAGGGGTCAACATCCTAGGATGAAGATTCTCGTCAAATTGTAACATGATGTATAGTGGGATAAAGAATCGGTTGCCCAATTTCAAATCAAACAATATATACAAGTACCCCACACACTATTCCCATACCAAATATTGACTCTTGGCACAGTGCGGAAGGGGTCAACATCCTAGGATGAAGATTCTCGTCAAATTGTAACATGATGTATAGTGGGATAAAGAATCGGTTGCCCAATTTCAAATCAAACAATATATACAAGTACCCCACACACTATTTCCATACCAAATATTGACTCTTGGCACAGTGCGGAAGGGGTCAACATCCTAGGATGAAGATTCTCGTCAAATTGTAACATGATGTATAGTGGGATAAAGAATCGGTTGCCCAATTTCAAATCAAACAATATATACAAGTACCCCACACACTATTCCCATACCAAATATTGACTCTTGGCACAGTGCGGAAGGGGTCAACATCCTAGGATGAAGATTCTCGTCAAATTGTAACATGATGTATAGTGGGATAAAGAATCGGTTGCCCAATTTCAAATCAAACAATATATACAAGTACCCCACACACTATTCCCATACCAAATATTGACTCTTGGCACAGTGCGGAAGGGGTCAACATCCCAGGATGAAGATTCTCGTCAAATTGTTTGACTTAAATTTTCCTACAATTGAAAGTTAAAACAGCCCGGGAATTCCCATGTTTCTCTTTCTAATTGGAGGGTTACGCTACTTCTACTTGACAAACTGAAAATATTACGAAGTAGAAGTAGCCCCATACACTATTCACATACCAAGTCTTGACTCCTGGTACAAAGCGGAAGGGACAAGATCTGAAGATGAAGAAAGAAGAAAGAAGAAACAACATTGCTGACCTAAAGGTAAATCCTGGGTGTACCAGATCCGAACTACAATGAGCCGATGGCAAGCTATCACAAAGGCAGGTTTATGCGTCAGTACAGGTTGACGCACGGGTTAATGAGCAATATGGGACGATGTTAACTCAAGTATAATACTGTACACCGCTAGATTGTGATGTCATAAGCAAATATTTCTCCTATTCATTTAGCCGTCGGCAATGGACCAATGGTTCCTTTGGGTGTTGGAAAGGATACAGTTAACAAACATGTGTTCAGCTAGCGATTTGTCTTTTAGTGATTCTTGAGGAGACCGCCGCGATAGCTCAGACTTCTTCCATGTTGATTATTAGGCCCATTATCGACTTGGTTGTTTTATGTGAACAGGGGTGTACGAGTTTTGAGCAGACGTTAAAAGGGTGTACCAAGTCGAAAAAGGTTGAAGAGCACTGAACTAGGCTACGTACAGTGGGGTAGCGAACGGAGTGGATTTTTAGGGTCGAATCCCCTCTCATTTCAAACTTTAAACAATGTCGTTGGTTAGTTGCTAATTTTTAAAGGCCATTGTTTTGCGAGTTTTTAAAAGTTGGCAGTTCTATTTATTTTGATTTCCAGCTTCCGTCATTGGGGCATCAAATGTTTTGACGAAAAGTTTAGCTATATAGTGATGATATGAAATTATCCATGTTCAACGTCGGCAATTTTGCTGACGCAATGCTTGCGTTCGGCGTGAGTGACGTCAAAGCACCCGGGTTCTGGAGTTTCATCGTTGAGCACCTCTTTGGATATCGTAAATTCTCCTATGTAAAGAAGCGAAATTTAATAAGGTCAGGAAGGACGTTTTGGAAGAAGTGCGAAACTGAGATTTTGGCGAGGTTAAACGAGATTGACTCGCAATCAAGTATTGTCGAGTCAAGTAGTGACGTTGATTGCACTGGCCCGAGTAATGTTGGGAAGGAGGATATCAGATATATACCCGATGCTGACAGAACTTCTGCCACGCTGATGGATATTGCGGTTGTATCACCCACTGAAACTGTAGGCACCGATGAAAATGCTGCTGGTAATAGTACTACGGATAGTTATTTGCAACCGTCTCATTTGAGCATCTACGATACGACTGACCCTTCAGAGCATGATGCACATATATTGACTAACGAACTGAATTTTACCTGTAATTCAGCTGCGGCCGAACCAAACTCGCTGACGTGTGAAGGTGATGGAGCAACCACATGTTCGAAAAATACCCGCTATGTTGTTACATCAGCTACTGATCGAGGAAGTCCGCCGCTAGCGTTGGGTGTTCATGACCTAGAAATTCCTTCTGAACCACAGTCAAATCCACACCCGGCGACTGTCCATCCGTTCGAAGAGAGGCCGGTCTGGATTGGCCAAAATCTGCCAGACCAAAGCTCCTTCGATATCTCCCAGGACGACTGGAAATCGATCTCTGATTCCGTCGTTGGCTGGACAATAACATTGAATACTTGGCCCGATATTGTGCGGGCTGGGTTGAAGGGGTCTAATCCTTTTTGTAGTTATGCTTTTAAACGGCATAATTTCAATGGACTTGACTCCAACCACGTCTTGGTGTGCTACGGCAAATGCACGTTTGAATCATGTGGTGGAAAAATTAAAATTGTATGCTACCAGTCAAATCCGCGCAAATGTATGGTTTCCTTTACTGGAGATATCATACATGTTGGTATCAAGTCAACGAGGCTCGCCCGGAAGCGAAGATTAGAGTTCAGAAAGCTTTTAAGAGATGGAAAACCACGCGCAACGTCTTTGCTTTTTCTTGGAAAAATACCCGAAGATGTTTATCAAGCTGGAAACCGTGATGGTTCGCCATCCCAAAGTGTCCTCAAAAAAGTTAGTCAGGAAGCGAATAAAATTGACGTTCCCGATGCTGACCAGTGGACCGCTCTAGATATGATTCGCCAGGAACAGGAAGCTCGGGACAAGGACAAAAAAATCCCTGGCACGCTCCAGGATTTTTCACGCAAGGCCGGTTTCATATATCTTTGGTCAGAAGAATCTCTGCGCATCTTCCATAAACTTGGGGCGATAGATGCCATGTATCTTGACTGTACAGGTAGCATCATGAGGGGCATGGACAAAACATATTACATATACGAGATCGTCGCTCGCCACCCAGTACCAAGAAAGGCCCCCATCGCAGTTGCGTCGTTCGTCAGTTGTCAACACGATACTATCAGCGTCGCTTCATTTCTACTTCAATTCCGACGCGACGAGAAGGCACTATACGGACCCAAACTTTCAGTGAAGCTCTTTGTCTGCGATGGCAGCATGGTTCTCATAAAATCAATTTTGATGATTTACATGGAAGAGCTGCTACATCATTATCTCGAAAGATGCTACCGCGTGGTTGTTGGTAAGGCGAAACCGAATGACTTGAAGAAGCCTTTCATCAGGTTATGTGCCAGTCACATAATGAAAAATTTCAAGTTCTTGTGTAAAAAAAATCCCCAACGATTTTCGGAGATGATGTATATCTTTGGGTTAATGGTGATTTCATGTGATTGGGAATCCATTCGTTCTCAAATTTATCACGTGATGATTTTGTTAAACACTCGCGACCAAAGTTTGGCACAGGCTTCTCTTTCGTTTTTTAATGACAATATATCGGTGGAAAGATCGGAGATAACTTTGCTGTTGCCAGAAAGCTTTTCTGAAGAGGAGGAAGAAGTCTATGAGTTTGGTACAGATTATTCATTTGTTCAAGATTTCAAAACAATTATTTCATCGGCTCTGAAATTAGTGAGTGACACGCCATGTAAGGGAACAAATGTTTTTTTTTGCCCTGAAATATTCGCTCACTTCGAGAAATATATTTTACCCAAAATCCCTCTCTTCACGGGTCTTCTATCCGGCGATTTGTCTCGTTTCGGAATTAACGATGAGTACACCAGCTATGCTGCCTTTTATAAAGGCTTACAGGCATCGAAATTCCAAAACTTAACAAAGGAATGTCGGACAAGTGGACCGATGGAGAAATCCAATCAGGAGTTGAAGGCTACTCGTTTGAGAGGTCGGAAATGCTCTCGTCTCGACGAATTCGCGATAATTTATGACGATCTGGATATTGCGCTTCACAGAGAATTTCAGGACAACTGTATTTTAACTCTGGGCAAAAAACGCAATGTGCGCAAATCAGCTCCTTCATCCACCGCATGTGACTACAAAGAGGAAGTGGAAGTGTGGCAGAGGTCCGACCCCAATAGGCCACCAATCAATTCGCTCGGCAAATATTTCCAACCACCCGGTAAAGATCTGCGTGGGGTTGGCAAGGTTAAATCTGTTGGTGTATCATCGCATAAAAGGCAATGTCGCATTCCACTGAAGAGTCGTTTCGAATGTGGATGGAACGCAGCTCCACGGCTGGATGGTGTGCCGACATCCTGTCAGGGCATTCTTGTTTCCAGTTCGAGATGGCTGAACAGTGACATCATCGATCACTTCATGTGGATGCTACATTGCAAATATCCGGAAATTGATGGCCTCTCGTGTTGCAGCCTTTATCAATCCAGCAGCAGGCCTGCATACACACCTCGATCAAAATTTGTTCAAATAATAAATATTAACAGGAATCATTGGATAACCGTTTCAAATGTATTTTCGTCCCGAGCGAACGAGGTGTATATATATGATTCGGCACTCAACAGATCTGCGTATACACCCCCTGCTACCCAATGTTCGATCGCGAAGCTTTGTGGACCCGATTCCCGGGATATAATCGTATCTTTCCCGCAAGTTCAGCAGCAGTGTAATACAAGCGACTGTGGTGTTTTCGCAATCGCATTCGCGATCTCCCTTTGTCATGGCGTGCAGCCAGAATGCGTAGAATACCCGAGCGGCACTGATCTTCGACGATCATGTCTTTCAATGATGAGGAATCAGCAGATTCGGCATTTAGAAATCTCTACAACTGAAACTTTATCAGAGGTGCCGATAGCATTTCGCATAAAAACGTATTGCAGCTGCCTCCTGCCATTCGACGGGGACAATCAAGAAGATATGGTGGAATGCAGTCAGTGCAAGCGGTGGTTTCATGTGAATTGCTCCGTGGTTCCTATCACAAATGATGTCGTCGAAAACGAATGCATGCCATGGTACTGCGCCGAATGCGAAGACTGAGATTTGTTTGCTCCTGTTTGTTCCTGATGTTGACCCCTTCCGCACTGTGCCAAGAGTCAATATTTGGTATGGGAATAGTGTGTGGGGTACTTGTATATATTGTTTGATTTGAAATTGGGCAACCGATTCTTTATCCCACTATACATCATGTTACAATTTGACGAGAATCTTCATCCTAGGATGTTGACCCCTTCCGCACTGTGCCAAGAGTCAATATTTGGTATGGGAATAGTGTGTGGGGTACTTGTATATATTGTTTGATTTGAAATTGGGCAACCGATTCTTTACCCCACTATACATCATGTTACAATTTGACGAGAATCTTCATCCTAGGATGTTGACCCCTTCCGCACTGTGCCAAGAGTCAATATTTGGTATGGGAATAGTGTGTGGGGTACTTGTATATATTGTTTGATTTGAAATTGGGCAACCGATTCTTTATCCCACTATACATCATGTTACAATTTGACGAGAATCTTCATCCTAGGATGTTGACCCCTTCCGCACTGTGCCAAGAGTCAATATTTGGTATGGGAATAGTGTGTGGGGTACTTGTATATATTGTTTGATTTGAAATTGGGCAACCGATTCTTTATCCCACTATACATCATGTTACAATTTGACGAGAATCTTCATCCTAGGATGTTGACCCCTTCCGCACTGTGCCAAGAGTCAATATTTGGTATGGGAATAGTGTGTGGGGTACTTGTATATATTGTTTGATTTGAAATTGGGCAACTGATTCTTTATCCCACTATACATCATGTTACAATTTGACGAGAATCTTCATCCTAGGATGTTGACCCCTTCCGCACTGTGCCAAGAGTCAATATTTGGTATGGGAATAGTGTGTGGGGTACTTGTGTATATTGTTTGATTTGAAATTGGGCAACCGATTCTTTATCCCACTATACATCATGTTACAATTTGACGAGAATCTTCATCCTAGGATGTTGACCCCTTCCGCACTGTGCCAAGAGTCAATATTTGGTATGGGAATAGTGTGTGGGGTACTTGTATATATTGTTTGATTTGAAATTGGGCAACCGATTCTTTATCCCACTATACATCATGTTACAATTTGACGAGAATCTTCATCCTAGGATGTTGACCCTTTCCGCACTGTGCCAAGAGTCAATATTTGGTATGGGAATAGTGTGTGGGGTACTTGTATATATTGTTTGATTTGAAATTGGGCAACCGATTCTTTATCCCACTATACATCATGTTACAATTTGACGAGAATCTTCATCCTAGGATGTTGACCCCTTCCGCACTGTGCCAAGAGTCAATATTTGGTATGGGAATAGTGTGTGGGGTACTTGTATATATTGTTTGATTTGAAATTGGGCAACCGATTCTTTATCCCACTATACATCATGTTACAATTTGACGAGAATCTTCATCCTAGGATGTTGACCCCTTCCGCACTGTGCCAAGAGTCAATATTTGGTATGGGAATAGTGTGTGGGGTACTTGTATATATTGTTTGATTTGAAATTGGGCAACCGATTCTTTACCCCACTATACATCATGTTACAATTTGACGAGAATCTTCATCCTAGGATGTTGACCCCTTCCGCACTGTGCCAAGAGTCAATATTTGGTATGGGAATAGTGTGTGGGGTACTTGTATATATTGTTTGATTTGAAATTGGGCAACCGATTCTTTATCCCACTATACATCATGTTACAATTTGACGAGAATCTTCATCCTAGGATGTTGACCCCTTCCGCACTGTGCCAAGAGTCAATATTTGGTATGGGAATAGTGTGTGGGGTACTTGTATATATTGTTTGATTTGAAATTGGGCAACCGATTCTTTATCCCACTATACATCATGTTACAATTTGACGAGAATCTTCATCCTAGGATGTTGACCCCTTCCGCACTGTGCCAAGAGTCAATATTTGGTATGGGAATAGTGTGTGGGGTACTTGTATATATTGTTTGATTTGAAATTGGGCAACCGATTCTTTATCCCACTATACATCATGTTACAATTTGACGAGAATCTTCATCCTAGGATGTTGACCCCTTCCGCACTGTGCCAAGAGTCAATATTTGGTATGGGAATAGTGTGTGGGGTACTTGTATATATTGTTTGATTTGAAATTGGGCAACCGATTCTTTATCCCACTATACATCATGTTACAATTTGACGAGAATCTTCATCCTAGGATGTTGACCCCTTCCGCACTGTGCCAAGAGTCAATATTTGGTATGGGAATAGTGTGTGGGGTACTTGTGTATATTGTTTGATTTGAAATTGGGCAACCGATTCTTTATCCCACTATACATCATGTTACAATTTGACGAGAATCTTCATCCTAGGATGTTGACCCCTTCCGCACTGTGCCAAGAGTCAATATTTGGTATGGGAATAGTGTGTGGGGTACTTGTATATATTGTTTGATTTGAAATTGGGCAACCGATTCTTTATCCCACTATACATCATGTTACAATTTGACGAGAATCTTCATCCTAGGATGTTGACCCCTTCCGCACTGTGCCAAGAGTCAATATTTGATATGGGAATAGTGTGTGGGGTACTTGTATATATTGTTTGATTTGAAATTGGGCAACCGATTCTTTATCCCACTATACATCATGTTACAATTTGACGAGAATCTTCATCCTAGGATGTTGACCCCTTCCGCACTGTGCCAAGAGTCAATATTTGGTATGGGAATAGTGTGTGGGGTACTTGTATATATTGTTTGATTTGAAATTGGGCAACCGATTCTTTATCCCACTATACATCATGTTACAATTTGACGAGAATCTTCATCCTAGGATGTTGACCCCTTCCGCACTGTGCCAAGAGTCAATATTTGGTATGGGAATAGTGTGTGGGGTACTTGTATATATTGTTTGATTTGAAATTGGGCAACCGATTCTTTACCCCACTATACATCATGTTACAATTTGACGAGAATCTTCATCCTAGGATGTTGACCCCTTCCGCACTGTGCCAAGAGTCAATATTTGGTATGGGAATAGTGTGTGGGGTACTTGTATATATTGTTTGATTTGAAATTGGGCAACCGATTCTTTACCCCACTATACATCATGTTACAATTTGACGAGAATCTTCATCCTAGGATGTTGACCCCTTCCGCACAGTGCCAAGAGTCAATATTTGGTATGGGAATAGTGTGTGGGGTACTTGTATATATTGTTTGATTTGAAATTGGGCAACCGATTCTTTACCCCACTATACATCATGTTACAATTTGACGAGAATCTTCATCCTAGGATGTTGACCCCTTCCGCACTGTGCCAAGAGTCAATATTTGGTATGGGAATAGTGTGTGGGGTACTTGAAAATATTGTTTGATTTGAAATTGGGCAACCGATTCTTTATCCCACTATACATCATGTTACAATTTGACGGGAATCTTCATCCTAGGATGTTGACCCCTTCCGCACTGTGCCAAGAGTCAATATTTGGTATGGGAATAGTGTGTGGGGTACTTGTATATATTGTTTGATTTGAAATTGGGCAACCGATTCTTTATCCCACTATACATCATGTTACAATTTGACGAGAATCTTCATCCTAGGATGTTGACCCCTTCCGCACTGTGCCAAGAGTCAATATTTGGTATGGGAATAGTGTGTGGGGTACTTGAAAATATTGTTTGTTTTGAAATTGGGCAACTGATTCTTTATCCCACTATACATCATGTTACAATTTGACGAGAATCTTCATCCTGGGATGTTGACCCCTTCCGCACTGTGCCAGGAGTCAAGACTTGATATGTGAATAATGTGTCTAGTATTTGAATATATTGTCGCATTTCAAATCGGGTGGTAATCAATTTATTTCACTATTATAGACAATGTAATTTCTGCTTAATTTAGCGAGAATCTTCATCCTCGGATCTTCGCCCAATCATCGCCATTCGACGAGATTCAGTGTTTTAAATCTTTGTTTTATCTGTTGTGATTTCTAAATAAACCCATCACGTTTCATCATGTTTCATTCGCTCAGGTTTTAAATAAGGGAAACTCATTATTGCTTGGGCAGCGACCGAAAGTCACCTCTGTGGCCTTACAATTTGAGTGGAGATTTTGGATTAAGTCAAAGTAAATGTAGTTGGTCACGTAGACGTTGAAATTCACTTTGTTTTCCTAATTTATTTTTCTGATTTGGGTGCAGACCAATGTGCTTGCAGGAGAACGCCACATATGGCATGTACGCTGGATTTAAGAAAGGCTACCATAAAACGAAGCGGTCATCCCGGGTTAGTTGTAAACCGACGCAGTCATCCACTTGCATGAAAATAATATCTATGGCCTTTCAGATATTAGAGCCATGGTCGATATCGCGAAATGGTGATACCATGGATCCATGCTGCTTCGTGCATAGTAGTTGGTAATTTTAAATCTGAGGGCTAGAATGGTGAGGGCGTATTTCACCCCGGTCCTCCATCAGTCCAAAGTAGTTGGGAGAAGCACAACACGAACATCTCAAGTCCTTGTGAAAGTGCTTGTGATGAACAGTACATAGCTGCTGGCAAAAAGTTGCGAGGCGTCTTGCAGTTGGATTATCATTCCATAACTGATGATACTATCATATATCGATGTTTTGGTCTCATATGATGGAACATGGCACCATGGAGGTTTCAAATCGTCTCATGGTGTCGGTGTCATGTCTGTTGACACTGGACAAATGCTGTCGTTATGTTCCACAGCAGTGGCGGCTCGTCCTATAGGGCAACTGGGGCATTGCCCCACCTAAAATTCTGTTCAATAACAATTATTTACCATTTATAGATGCACAACAATCAATATATACCGAAATCACAGTGAAAGCCGCATTATTCTTGTGCTTTCGCTTGTAAATGCCCAATTGCCCATGCCTAGCGAAGTCTCTGCGAAAATCCGAATTCTCTTCTGTGTTTTCGCTTTGTGAATGCCTAGCCGGGGCTTGCCCCGGTAGCGCTCATAACAAGCGTTCACTGTCTATTCTCTCAAAGCCGCGCACAATAAAGAAACGGTGACTTACTCTCTCCTATTCATAAAATTACCGAGCAAGTGGGGCAACCTGCCTGGTTGCCCTTAAGGTGTGATGTATCAATCGTGTCTATATCTGAACTCGGTTATCGTCATATGCGTTGAGTCGACCTTTGTTGGTATAGGTCGATTTTGACGATGCTTCGCTCCATGATAATTCTTGAAACTTGGTATGTTATGTCGTGAAGGTCGTATTTAACACTGCTTCAAGTTTCAAGGTTGTTACTTAAAGTGTAGGGTAGTAATTTCGTTTCCAAAGTTGACTGCGTGCTGATCCGTCAGGTATCGGAGACAGATTTTACTCAAAAGCGGGTATTGGTCTCCATTGATTTTGACGATGTTCCAAACCGAGATCGGTCATGACATTTGGCATAGTTGGTCGTAGTGTTAGTATCGATCGCCGTACCAAGTTTAAAGTTTATCACTGAACTATGTGGGTGGTAATTTCGTTTCCTAAGTCGAGTGAGAGCTAACACGCCATTTATCACTAACATATTTTACGCAATACCGGTACTGGTCTGTGTCGATTTTAACAATGCTCCAACCTATATCCGTCTTGAGCTTTAGGACGGTATATCTTGATTTCAGTATCGAACGCTGTGCCAAGTTCCGAGGTTGACACTCAATGATTAGGGCATTAATTTCATTATCGAGGTCGAGTATGGTAGGCCTAACGCTGACTACCGCATTGCGGATTTCACGCAAAAGCCGGCTTTGGTCTGTGCTAATTATAACTGTGTTTCATACTGAGATAGGTGATGAGATGATGATCTCATGAAACAGTTTACTAAGATTCTCGGTTTGCATTCAAATATTTACTGTCTTGAGCTTTTGGACGGTATATCTTGATTTCAGTATCGAACGCTGTGCCAAGTCCCGAGGTTGACACTCAATGATTAGGGCATTAATTTCATTATCGAGGTCGAGTATGGTAGGCCTAACGCTGACTACCGCATTGCGGATTTCACGCAAAAGCCGGCTTTGGTCTGTGCTAATTATAACTGTGTTTCATACTGAGATAGGTGATGAGATGATGATCTCATGAAACAGTTTACTAAGATTCTCGGTTTGCATTCAAATATTTACTTTATTTTATATTCTCCAATGTCAATTTCACCGTGAAATTGTAGCCTTCAAGCCATTTGCTGACAACCCGATGATGTCAAGCGCGTTAGCTAGTTCGTTTTCGATGACGGCTAACAGCCGATCAATTGATCAGCCTATTCCTCAATATATTTTACGCAAAATTCAGTGTTTTTAGGCAAGACTCGGCTCTTATCAGCCTGGAAATTGTCCATTGATCTAATCGTACACGGGAGGAAAGCGCACTCTTACCTTATCCCAACATATTGCGATAAAAAATGAAAGGCTGACGTATAAGCGAGGATACGGACGCCATGTTATACACTTTCACACTGCTGGTGCCAGGGGACAGTGTCTCTAGTTCGACCGAAATTGGGTATCGTATCGTGATCTGAAGCATGTGGTTTACTAAAAACGCTGTCTCGATATTACCCGATAGTCGACATTGCTCGGCTCGAGTTGACTTGTTTATATTCTAATACATCTTTTTCCGAAGTAGTTACCACTAGTGAACTTTTAAAATTCCTATAGTTGAAAAATCGCTTTTTATCAACTTTGCTGCAGTAATTAGACTCGATGCGTTTGATGTGTTCCGATTCTCAACGCTCTCATTCTGGGTATTCCAGATTTCAATGAACTCGTCATTGAACATTTTGCAACTATGAAATCACACCGCGCGCAATAGGCCTGCTGATACAAACGATAAAATATGCAGGTATGAACAACTGTACTTGATATTTTCTTTCGAATAATTTGAAATACGTAGGTCTTGTTTACCATACTTAATGTATATACCCCATACAAACTGTGAGTGACCACCACGAAGTCACATTTTCACGTCGGAATACACTATTGTGACGTCATTTAGACAATTAAAATCGCGTACACCCCTTGCCCCACCACCCGATATTATCACGAGCCGCCACTGTTCCACAGAATGACGGCCGTGGAAGAAAAAAAAGTTCCCTCGCCGTAGGTCGATGTTCTGACTCTTTGAACTGACAAGAGTTTTTGCGACTGAGAACGTAGCGTCCTCCGGGATTATAGATTGTCACTAGCTCACGAAGATACGCTGGGGCACTTCCCTCCATGCATTTGAAGACGTACAGAAGAAACTTGTATTCACACCTAAATTTTACGAGTAACCAATGAAGGGATCTAAGGAGCGGCGTTACGTGATCACGCTTCCTTTACCGAGTTACGATCACGCTTCCTTTACCGAGTTACCAGACGAGCAGCGATGTTTTAGATCTTCTGTAGCTTGTCGATTCAAATTTGGTTTACCTCGTAAAGCTGAGCATTTCCATGCATCCTCAGATACGTAATTCCTGATTCGACTGGTCTTGCGGATATATATGAAACAGATCTTTGATGTTTAGTCGATATGTTTTTTTATTGATGTCGAAGTGAATAATACGTATGTTACGTACACAGGTCTTAGCCTGGATGGTGTCTGGTCTGAATCTGATGGTGAATTGATTTTGGTCGATGGGGCGTCTGGTTGGAGTAAAATGATGAGTTCAGTTTTCTCTTTGTTTAACTTGAGACGATTTCGTGTCATCCAGAGCTCAAGATCGATAAGACATCGCTGTAACTTGGATGACACACTCTCTCAATTATTGCTAATGCCACTATGGACGATATTTTATTATACTAATTCATACGTCATCATAAATCCCAGTTTTCGCAGATATAATTAAGTACAAATGTTATTTGAGCGCCATGGTAGATGCTTTAGATATACTTCACAAGAATTGTCTCAAACAGTACAGGGTACTAGGGATGGTGTGAACCTCTGAAAGGTTCGGTTTCGTGTGAACGCGAACCTTTTTGAAAGGTTCTGTGTGAACACGAACGTGAACCTCGTGACGTCATATTGCTAATTCCAACCCTATCTTTCAATGAAGTGATAGCCTATATTAATGTACACGATACCTAGCGAAGACTCGGGCCACATAATGTCACATTGCTGAAGTACATATTGGCGTTTTAAACGTCGCTAAATGTATCAACCGCGGTTTTGAAGGCATATAATAATCTCATAAAATCAATACATTCCGTCGCTTTGCCAACAATTTCGACGAGGACTTACCAGGGAATATAAGCTTACGCCTTAACGGTCTTTGACAGACCTGACAATGTGTTCGGAGTCTGAGTATTGCTACATTGATATTGAGCAGAGTATAAAACGGGTTTCTATACTCGCTACCGATACCATAAACAATAAGTTATATAGCAGTAGCCAGCACCTTAATCGCACGGATTTGGTTTTAATGATACAGTAAGGATATGAAGTCAAGATTGACCCCGTACGCCCGCTCGATTGTTTACATCAGAAAACGATATCAATGTCATTGATTGGTTGAATAAGCATCATTCGCTGACAACGTATATCGCTCATGATGTTGTGTGATTGCGGGTCAAGCTCACAGCAGAGAGTCACTAAATATTCACAAACGGAAAGCTGGATATTTCGAGAAATTTTTTGCAACAAAAAAGCAAGTAAAACTTTTAATGTTGTCAAGGTGCGTGCTTGTTTAGTGTTGATTTTTTATGCTGCCAGCGCCATGCATAGAGTGACCCGCAGTTGAATTGCAATATATTTTAACCAAAGATCTTATAGTGAAGTCCAAATTACAATTTCCCAAAAAGGTTCACAGTGCAGAACCTACCAAGGTCCGCGAACGTGAACCTCGCGTTCACACCATCCCTACAGGGTACTACATAAGCACTTTCATGGACTGCATCGGTAATTGCCACTATGAAAAGGGGCATTGGCATTGCCGTTTGTGTCGAGTGGTGGTTAAATACGACTCACACCAGAAAAATCATTATCTAAAGGCCCATCGTCGCAGAACAATTGCATTGAAGATTACGAATGTCTAGTGTCTAGACCATGTGAAGGCCAGGGATCTGAAAAGACCTCATTACCACTGCCCCATATGGAGCCGAACAATATCCTATAATTCAGTGGTTCTCAACCGGGGGTCCACGGACCCCTGGGGGTCCGTGAAGCATTTTCAGGGGGTCCGCGAGGCCTCTAAATTTGTAAAATGAATGACAACTTAATTTTTATTTATTGTTTTGATTAGGAACAGCATGAGGCAGTTTCGCTTCATAATTGCTTGAACTTTAGGACTCACATCATTAAAATGGCCGTCTCAGATGAAATATCCGACTGTGCAAACTCATTTTAATTGTCAAATTGCCAATAGCCTGCTAATGCAAACATAGTGCAACAGCGTTTGATGTTTTACAGTGTAATAATGCAAAGCTACTTGATTCGTCACCATATTTATGCTCGTGTCTGAAACTTTATCTGACCATTGGTGTTTCAATTGCGAGCTGTGTGAGGATCGAGCTTCTCAAAGCTCAATTGATCAAGTCTTATTTACGTTCTACCATGAATGATGATCAACTCAATGCATTCTGTCTATATAAAGAGACTACGTTCAAAAACTTGAATTTGAGGATATTATCGCTGATTTTGCTTTGCTTTTGCTTACATTCGTTCGCTATTTCGTGTCTTTATTATTTTTGGCCTTATTAACGTTGAGACGGCGAGGCCGAGCGACGCGGCATATTATTTGTAATTATTTTCATTGACAAGATTGTTTGAACATGAATATATGTCGAAATTTGTTACGGTCTACATAGGGGGCGGGGGAGAGTTGTATAGCGTTCCGTAGGATTACCAAGTCACCGTTCCAAGTCGCAAGTCCTTCAGTTACGAAATCATTTTACACGGTCATCCATCTGATTAGTAACATCACCGAGTTCCATATTAAATAGAATTGTGTTTCCCATGTAAATTTAAGTGTGCCCGCTGTATTTTGGATTGCAGCCATGGCAGAGATGAGCATGGATTAGGATTAGGATTTAAAAAAAAACAGGATTTGTGAAATTTTGTCGGATTTGGTTTGGATTAGGATTAGATTTACCTATTTTCTGGGAGATTGATATGTCGTGTGGCGAATGGCGACAAACTTTATTCAGATCAGTTATTAATGTACTTATGGTTGCTAAGTTCTCTTGAATCAAGGGAATCGTTGGTTGTGAAAGAAAATTTATCAATTCCTCCCTTGCAAAAATAACCATTTTTCCGAATTTCCAGTTAGGATTGGACATGGACTTAAATATGAAAAAGTTATGGATTAGGACATAGAAATTCCAAATCCTCTCATCTCTGAGCCATGGCTAATTTAAGCAATTACTGGTAGTGCTCTTGTAAAAAGATCTGTTGACAATATCTAATCTGCTTAAAATCATTCCACCATCTGTTTCAATTTGACGAACAATCAAGGTAATATGTTTCTTTATATCATGTCATATTTGCATACTGTACAACAGAGTTGGATCATTTGTAATTTGTAATTGTAATTGAAGCATTTTTATTTTGTGTAATTGTAATTGTAATTACACAAAAATTTTGCTCAATTACAATTTCAATTACATTAAATTGCTATTGAGACCTGACAAGCACAACATAAAATAATCGACTTATAATGCATTCTCTTTAAATGTCGACAAGGAATTTGGTGGATCCATTCGCGGAAGCCCTTGACTGCGCCCCTGCGGGAGAAGTTTTTTTTATTTTTACCGCTATGCTGGCCTCGGCTGCCATTGTATACAATTTTTAGATTACTAACCAACGGATGGATTCGCAACACGTGACTCACGATTGAATACGCCGAGAAGCGAACTGCTGAGCCGGCTAAAAGCAGCAGAATTGATAGTCCCATAGCTGGCGATCCAAGCGTCGAAATTTGATATGTATGGTCCTAATCGAAAGCTAGTGTCGTACTGATTCTGCAATAAAAGTATATTTCCAGGCAATGGTACCATCCCAAAATAGTCGTGAAAGTCTGGGAATCGGCATTGTTCTGAACAATCGCTGGGCGTAATTGGTAATTGTTGTGGTCATGCTGCTGCAGCGCTCTCACTTTTCAGAACAGTCGGCCTTAAACGGCTATTTTGGAGCAGTTACATTGCCCTGACGAGATTTTATTTTGTATTTTCGGAATTAGTACATCAATAGCTTACGATAAAGACCAGATGCATCAAATTTGGACACATGGATCGCCAGCTTTAGGACTACAAAGTTTGCTGCTTTAGCCGGCTCTGCAGTACGTTTGTCGGTGCATTCATCCGTGACTCACATCTTGCGCATCTATCCGTGGGTTGGCCATCTACAATATGATTTCAGATCACGATGCTGCATCGTTACTTCGTCTGGCTAACTAACCAGACCACTGGATATTATATAACGTTTTATCTGACAAAGCACGGTTTTGTTTTTACTCCTCATCCTAATTCCTACGTCCCTCGACAAAAATACTATTATTTCTTTAATTATATACTATATACGCAAATCCAACACGTGCATATATTATAATACTTTTTCAACGACATACTGCACCCTATCCTTAATCCTAACCCATAGGAAATTAGGTAAATAACATTTTACATTTCCAATTACGTGAGCCATAATTACCGAGCATACAAAACACGCTTATATTACGTCACAATGACATCTTACATAACATAGGCCTACTATGTACCCACATAAACGCATTTATTACTACACAATCTGAACTAGACTTGAATTGTTGTTAAATACGACGCTACGGTTGTCAAGAAGCACGGTTGAATTTATGATTATTCAATTACATGTTCAACAGCAGCAATTGTAATTGTAATTGTAATGTAATTGAAGCATGCAAGGAGTAATTGTAATTGTAATTGTAATTTGATATTTTTAGCACGGAGTAATTTTAATTGTAATGTAATTGAAACATGCATGAAAGTAATCGTAATTGTAATTGAACTGAAATAATGTAATTGATCCAACTCTGCTGTACAAGCCTATAATGGTTTCGGTATTACGTTGTTGCGTATTTAACACTTTGATTATAACATTTAAATTCACTTAGAAATCAGGTACATTCTGTACACAGTTTTTGTTTCTCGATGTGGCTAATGTTACGTTGTTTGGTGGTGATGTTGGACTTTGTAGGCCATGACATAATTTTCTAGTGACATCATTAATTTAAATATACATTGCCATTGCTATGTGCACAGTGCAAGTTATGTCAATGTGAACAGAAATGTTTATTTATAATGAATATATCAATATATTTCTTTTCAGAATTATGCCAATCTCATTCGAATATGGAATAAACAAACTAAAATTTATAGTAGAAGATGGGCCGCGAATTGCCGACTCAAACTAGCGCCGGACGGTCTTGCGTCATC
This sequence comes from Botryllus schlosseri, assembly GCF_051294905.1. NCBI lineage: Eukaryota > Metazoa > Chordata > Ascidiacea > Stolidobranchia > Styelidae > Botryllus > Botryllus schlosseri. Next base: position 7,055,865 of record NC_137238.1, on the reverse strand, counting down.
GAAAATATTAAACGGCTTCATTTATAATCGATACATCAGAAGCGCACTAGTGCTAAACGCTCAAGAGTATTGGGGTGCAAGCGCCAGCTGTTACAAATGCAGCGCAACCAATAGCAACTACAGCAGCAAGACCTGCAACGCCTGGATCGAGGTCAGCCCTCGAGTATGCAGATCCCCAGACATGTTTCAGCCGGTCCGTGGACATATGAGCATGCGACATTACAGCATGCGAGACTTCGGCATGCGACAATTTGGCATGCGACACATGAGCATGTGGGTTAAATTACGGGTTAGGGGTTGGTTAGGGTTGGATTTATGGTTGGGTTAGGGTTAGGCTTTAGGCTAGGTTAGGTTAGGTTAGGCTATGTTTCGGGTTAGGGTAAGTTTTTGGGTTATACAGTCACATGCTGAAGTGACGCGTGCTGGTGTGTTCCATGCTGAACTGTCGTTTTCCATTGTGTCGCATGCTCATATGTCGGGCAACCGTTTCAGCCATGATGAACTGTATCGAACAATGAAAATTTGTCAAGAAGACCACGACACCGTTAGAATCGGCCACGGCACTTTTTTTTATCAGTGACTGCTTCATTTCTGTATTTTCGTTAGGGATCTTTGTTATTGGAAGTTTGTGAGGGATCTTTGTTATTGGAAGTTCGTGATAACTTACAAGTTAAGTTAATTCTAAATTTAGTAAATAGAAATCTGAATGTTCGTGCTCTTCCTGGACCTCAGGAAGGCGTTCGATTCGGTTAAGCACGATAGCATTCTTTGGGCAGCAACACGGATGGGGGGTTCCGGAACCTCTTGTGGAGTACATAAGCAGCTGCTACCAACGAGCAGCGACCGACCTGTACGGGGAGCGCGTTGTCGTTACACGCGGTGCGCGGCAGGGCGACCCCCTCTCACCAGTGTTGTTCAACGCGGTGATCGACGAGGCCCTGTGTAGTCTCGAGCCTTTTGGTCCCACCGCAGAGGGTCACTTGGTCAGCGCCACGAGGTTTGCGGATGACGTTGCGCTGGTGGCTAAGTCCGAGCTGGACATGCGGTTGAAGTTGGAGAAATTCTTCGGTACCCTTGCCCCGACCGCCGGGCTTGAAGCGAACGCGGCTTAATGCAGGTCTCTTTCCATCCGCGAAACGTAGGCGGAGTTGCGTAGATGCGGTTGCTGCGTTTCGGATTTCTGGAGAGCTGGTCGCTGCGCTGGGTCCGGACGAGGTTTTCCGTTACCTTGGTCTGCGCGAGATATCATATGCCCCCTAAAGCCCCAACAGCGGCTGTACTTCCTACGTAACCATTAGATTCCCAAGTTGGTCCACGGTGGGTCTATCGGCAGGCTCACGCACGGGATGCTGGCAACCTATGATATATCGAAATACGTGGGCGTGTGAGGAAATTGCTCCGTCTTCCGAAGGACACGCCGCTGGCCTTCATTCACGCCGATGTATCATATGGTGGACTCGGAGTGCCCTCCCTGGCGTACAGACTGGTCCTGTTTCAAGAGTACGGCTTACCCGGATGCACGACTCCAGCGAATCGTTGGCGAGTGCGCTTGGTCATGGTCAAGTCATGGACGGTACGTGGCAAGGGTACTTGCGAGACCTAAGGTTCAAGGGATTGGAGTCGATTACTTAGATGTCGAAAAGTCTGAAGTACGCCGAGTGGCTCCACCGGTCGGGAGGGGCCTGGCGGAAGCTGACGAGGTTCCCGCGGTGCACCGATGGGTAACGGACGGCACGAAGTTGCTCAGCGGTCGCGGGTTCATCGAGGCGATTAAGATCCGAGGTAATTTGGCAAAATCCCGAGCAAGAGGCGCCATTGGAGGAAATGACGTGGACCCAGGGTGCTCGGCTCTCGGATGCAGGTCTCGTGAACGACGGGAGACGCTGTCTCATATTAGCCAGACCTGTCCCGGGAGTTAACACCTTCGGATAAAGCGGCATAACGCGGTCCTAAAGATATTGTTTGAAACGATGAAGAGGTACGGGTTTCGGACGGTTACGGAACGCCACATCCGCCTGCCCAGCGGACTACATATACCTGACCTCGTCTGCTGGAAGGAAGGAGGCCGTGAAGCGTGGATAGTCGACGTCCAGGTCGTTTCGGACTTTGGCATCACTTCTCTCGGTGCCGCGCAATAGAGAAAGGCTGCCAAGTACGACAGGCCGGATACGCAACACTTTCACGCACTTCGAACACCAAGGGTAACAAAAATGTCAATAAGAAAAACTTGGCTGAAGGCAATGGAAATCTTCTCGTAGGCGCACTCGCGGTAGTGAAGGCTAAAATACCGCTGGAAATCAAATTGCTGCGTTCTAAGCCGTCGGCGCGTCCGTAGGAAAACGTGGACACGGTAGAAAGCAGTTTCATGGTATGGTGAAGGTGAAGGCCTTTTACGGATTTATAAAAATTCGAACTAAGCAAACTGCTCGCTGAAATTCTACCGTCAAAGGGACTGCCTCGTCATTTCGCAACGGCATCTGATAAACCAACGCCAACCAGAACAAGTAATCAAGCTTCACTTATTTTGACGGTAATCAATGGAAAAAATAATTCATTCCATTGGCCGCACCGTCCGTTTACGCGGCGGGTTCCGCGGGAGACCTTACCGGTGGCACAGCATCTGATCTTGCAAATCAAGTAGTTAGCGTATTGCTGGATAACATGAAGCTCGACCAAGCAATTCTGTCGAGGCTGGTCTCCCATCAGGCGGACCGCCAGTAAGTAGCCTACGCGCGATCTTCTGGATTTCTCGGAACCCTTCGTGAAGCTCAAGCAAGCTACGCATTGTAGTTACCTCCCGGAAAAGCATGACAAGTTCTTCGTCGTCGTATGGGATATAGCGCACTGGCTAGATCTTTGTTTTGTTGGGTTGCGCAACAAATCGAATAACCATTTGGAAACATTTATTTCTCGGTGTATTCGATTTCCCACCATGTTTGCGATAGGGCGGGGTTACGCCGAATATGAAGGAGTCGCCAATACTGCAGCCACCCGCAAAGGTCGTACCGTCGTTTTTAACGAGCCGCTTCACTGTAGTTCGTTTCTTCAAATCAGAAAGATTTACGACAGCTATACGAAGCATTGCTGAAAACTTACACTGCCCATCGCGATGATGAAGGGGACGACGTGATGATGAAGGGGACGATTGTGATCAAACTATATATCGGATCCGACGTCGAGACTTCGCCATAGAGGTATGTCGCATTCTCAATTGCATAACCCCCGTAATGGGCGTTATGGTTAGTGAGCAATCGCTTGATAACAATGTATGGGACATCGTACGCGGCTCTGGTACAGTTTCAAACGTATGTTGTCAGAAGAAATGCAGCAACTGACAGATTTACGTGTCCGCCCGATTCGGAACTCCGAGCGTTGCATTGCTATGGTATGGTCGTTGCATTGCTACGGTATGGTCAAGAAATATCCCGGCAAATGTGTGTTCGAGAATATACCGTTACTTGAACGGTGGGTGACTCCGTCTCAAACCCTCACGTCGGCGAGATCTTCGAAATATTGCATTGAAGACCTTTGTCACCTCAATGAGCATCTTTTATCAGCAATTGATAAGCGTTCAAAAATTTAAGTTTTTTAAGTCAAAATCCTCCATTTTTTGAGTGAAAAATCGCCATAGCTATTACACCCACGTAGGTCAAATACGTGATTATGGCGTCATAAATGGTGGAAACATTTGTGACCGCCTGCGGCGCGCGTAACTTATGTAGGTGGTACGCGAGCACTGCATAAACCTCGAAGTGGTACGTGGGTGGAAAAAGGTTGGGAAACACTGCCTTAGGGGCACAAACCCATTTTGCCCCACTTGCTCGGTAATTTTATGAATAGGAGAGATTAAACCACCGTTTTATATTGTGCGCGGCTTTGAGAGAATAGGCAGTGTGAAAGCTTGTTATGAGCGCTACCGGGGCATGCCCGGGCTAGGCATTCGCAAAGCGAAAACACATAAGAGAATTCGATTTTCGCAGAGACTTCGCTATATAACGGCATTTACAAGCGAAAGGACAGGAAGAATACGATTTTCGCTGTGATTTCGGTATATATAGATTGCTGTGCGTCTATAAATGGTAAACAATTATTATTGAACAGAATTTTATTTGGGACAATGCCCCCAGTTGCCCGATAGGGCGAGCCGCCACTGGTAGTCGTAGTATTATATCGTATTCGGTAGTTGTAGATGAAGTAGAGCGATGAAGCTAGTCTGTAATCCCTGCTAATTTTGCACAGGTACGCCGATACGTCCACCCACGTACCAATGAAATTGGTACGGATGCGCTATTCCGTTCACAGGCTAACGGAGGCCACTGGCACCATCGCCATAACCTCGTTGAAAAGCAACGTGGTTGTCATGCGCCAGATGAGTGCTACCGGATTGCCGGCCTTGTCGTGGATCTTCCACTACGCGAGGAAATTTAAGATTTATTTCCGCGACACGGTTTAACTTATGCGCAGTGCGCACACGGTCGTTAGGTCATACGGACGTGATATACAACATCCCAGACCGCGGTGTTGATCCCAGACCGCGGTGTTGACGAACTTCCAATCAATGTATTTCAGAAACAATTGGAGGTTGCCCAATGTATTTCAGAAACAATTGGAGGTTGCCCAACATCAAGATCCAATCGATTCGGTGGACAACTGCGACATCGATTCGATGGACAACTGTAACATAACGATTTCTGCTACGAAAACATAATCGATTATTGATTTGATTGGAAACCGGATAATCTGGACACACCCATCATAATTGATCATCAAAAACAATCGGAGGTTGCCCAACATCAAGATTCAATCGATTCGGTGGACGACTCTGACTCAACAAAATTAATAGCGATGTTGATCAGATAAATGATGATGAAATACGAAGTGCAGGAGGGTTCGGTTCATCGAAAAACTTGCTCATGGGTGGTAACGAGTTGGTATTCGGGGAATACATGGGGATCAGCGAAGTGCTGCACCTTCTGCAGAACTGTCGATCATCGATCAACAGTATCCCAATTAGCAGGAAACGTAACGTCTACTTTCTAGTAGACAACACGATAAACATAGAAAGAAAAAAAACGAACATTCTACGCGTATTTTGGGACGATATGGGAGCATGGCATAAGACGATGCGAGCATACTACCTCTATCTCAAGTCGGAGGAAAATAAACCCTTACCTACACCCCTAAAATAAAAGACGGAGCTTATGGTATTCGAAGAAAGGTCCAAGAAACTAACTCTGTAGGATACCAGGAGCTTTCTCCTTGACCAATGCCTCAAAATATTATTAAAATTGGAAGGCACTACGCTACCCCAAAAGAGAACAAACTAGAAAAAAGAATAACATGAATTGAGGACGATTTTGCGCTCCCTGTAGCTCTTGTGGAATACAAAGGCGAACCACAAGAATGCAGTATTCCACAACTCACGTAAACAGTCGTGGAAATGAGCATATATATATATTCGAACTAATCCAAATGTCATGGATGAAATAAAAAAGACTACGTTCCCGCCAAAAGACTTTGCACCAATTTACAAACAGAAGCGTCAGACATCACCAACATGCCACGAAACCACCACCAAATACACCAAACGAAATACAGGAAAAACGATGGACATCAGCAGCATGATATCAAGATTCCGGCCAAGGGAGGGTTTGCCGACGAAATGCTTCAAGTCACGCACAGACGTCCAATTTCGTAAAAAATCATTCATTCTAATGACAATCCTCCAAACATAATTTTGTATAGCAACGAACAAATTTTGGATATCAAAAATCAATGCTTAACGGGCAAGTCAGTTGTCGGATTTGATAAGACATTCCATTTAGGAAACGTATATGCGACTGCTGCAGTACTTAAAAGTATGAATCATATCAGTGTAGATACCAACGAACACCCAATATTTAAAGGTCTGTTGTATTTGCACCACAGATCGGACATTGGAACTTATAAGGACATTTTTAATCAGCTCGCATCTGCCCTCGGATCTGACTTCACCAAACCAACTGTTGGCACCGATGACGAAACAGCACTTCACACGGCCATAGAGAGTTCGTTCCGCAAATGCACGCATGTACTTTGCCTGAAACATTTGAAAGACAATCTCATCGAAATGCTGCAAAATGAGATCGGAACCAACAAGAAATTCAGAAAGAGTTTTTTTAGTCAATGATGGATGTTTTAATCTCGATAGTATTACAGATGCAGAGTTCGAGCAACGCGAACAACAAATTATTGCGCGGTGCACTTCTGAATGCCCTGATTTGATTCACTACCTCAGGACTAGAATGTTCAAATTGCTGAAAAACAAAGTTTGGAAAGTTGGCAAATATCTCATGAAAATCAATTTTGGACGAATAATAACAACGAAAGTATTATTAACCGCGTACTAAAAAGACTAACCTACTGAAATCTTGAAAAAATTTAAAAATTTCGAAACCAATCGATTCACTGCATACGGCAGTTTCTGCGCAATATATAGATGCTCAGCGAAGCATAGCTAACACTGGGCCTTATTGCATGATCATGATCATGGCTGCAATAAATTTCTCATTCCGAAGTGGGATTATACCACGAGTCATACGCAGCTGGAAGATTTTCTCAAATATACTCCTCAATCAAATATGCAGTGTTAAAAAGACTTCAGTTTCAAGCAATTAGCTCATCACCAAAACACCTGCAAAACACAGTGGGAGTATCCACGATCTGCGATCAAGCAAAAAATAAAGAACAAATTTTCATGATATGGGTGTTCCACATATCGTTGCAGCGGGATCAAAGTCGCTTATGTCCAGTTTGTAAATTTAGAATGTATTTTTTTCTCAACTGCAGCAGCTCCTGATTGCAAATCTCTCATTCTCGCCCACCACTCGTGCCTGCTCTTATAGCAGACTTTGGCGCCTTTTCAGTCAGATTTCAAAATTTTATTGGACGCCCTCGTGCATTTCCTTCCGTAGAAGGTGGGAAGGTGGTAATAAAGTAACTTATGTCCATATGGAACATTCAGAAAAATTAACTTGATGTTTTCATCGAAAAAATTTACCGTAGCAGTGTTTTATTAATTACTGTTGCTTTTCCCACCTTCTTCAGTAAAACACTACTACTGTAAACACGGCATGTAGGCTACAGCAGTTTCCTTCACAATAAAGCGGTCATGCTGTAAAGGTTTTTGTGAAGCAGCTGATGTTTGTTCATCATGTATTTCGTACCTCGTTCATCATGTATTTCGTACCTCAACGTGTCCTGAATCAATCTTAAATCATCACCTGCCAACCTACCAAGAATGCGCATTCACAATCCCCGCCGGTAGCAGACTCCTTGAACACTTTATCAGCAGGCTGCTGTTGTCGTCATCATTGAAGCATACCGGTAGCCGATTACCCAATCAAGAGCCGTGGTTATTTGATCACTAGTTTTCTCGCCGTTCTATGGTCGGTGGCACGCCTATTCGTGAGCAGCTACTTTCAAACGCTTCGCCCGAAATCTTAACGGCTTCCCTGTATACTTCTGTCAGGCTCATTGTTGTTTTTTATCAATATTCTACAGAATGAGACACAATCACGGGGTATTTTTAAGATTCTCCAAATTTTGGGCAACCGTAATGCGTACTTAACATCTACCCCACACAATTCCAGATACGTGACTGCGACCTCTGGTCCGAGTAAATCTAGCGATTATTATTTAGGTCCGAGTAAATCTAGCGATTATTATTTATAAGCATTAAGCAATTACAATATGATTAAAGGTGATCTGTGATATATATGGTCTGCGGGTTGTGAACGTCAATGTAGCTATATCACACAAGTATGTTTTTTCTGGCGATTCCGTCACCCTGACTGACTTGAATACGTAACAAAATTGGGAATAAGGACATAAAATATAATAGTTGATCATTTAAACAGAAAGAGAAATGACGAATGAACGCAATGACTACTGTGAGGCGAAGAAGTTATAGGTGAAAATGATGAAACGATGGGAAAATGACTCCGGGGATTCACGCGACTGTGTGATGATGTTCGATCAAGATATGCCGTCAACTTGGTCATTATTGTTGTGTTGTTGATATGTAAATAGGTCGGTGTAAATATATTTGCAGCGATGCCAGGACGTGGTCCGGTAAATGTTGAGGGCTGACTAGACTTATTCAGAAGAAATTGATTGTATTTCGACTTGAATGCGGACACGCTCGACGACTGTCGGATAGCCGACAAGATGCTGTTCCACAATTGGGGCCCGGCATACTTGACAAATCAATGCGTTTTCTTGTATTCCGTCCTGATCATATGGTAGTTTCGACCAAGAAGAATGGCATCTAGATGAATATATATACACAAATTATATGGGATCATCAACATGACAAAATAATAACGACCGGACAAAATAATAACGACCGAATTTCTGAGAACATTCTTTCCTTGGCAACGATAAACCTTGCTCGCCTCTTCTTGATCGTACCAGACTGTCTGATTTCAACAAAATTATATAGATCCTGTTTTTCGGGATTAGGATGAGACGCAGTTTCAAGAATGTCAATTCTTTCATCACCTAGTTCCGAAGCCTCAACTTCAGCACAGGCTAATTCATATTCGTGAGCATTTTTTTGGCGCGCCAATTTGCGTTCGACCTGTATACGCTCATCTTCCAGAGACTCCCTTTCTACTTGCTGCTTCAACTTCAAACGAGCCTTTTCTCTCAAAGCTATGGCTTTAATACGCCTCGAACGTTCACTGTCGATGCTCTTGATAGAATGTGAGGTACCTGATCGAATAGATGAACAACCGGATTATTGGTGATGTCAAAGAGGCCTTGTTACACCCGTTACAACATTCCTGAAGTTTGTAATGGAATTCTTGATAATACCGAAGCTCTCTTTCATAATCCTTGTTGTGGGTTACTCTGACAATATCATCCTGCATTCCCATAGTATACAGTCGTTGGAGCGTACGTTTAAGAAATATGTTATAGTCCAATTCCTTACGGTACATTTGCAGGGTGTCATCGGGATTTAACATATTTTCTTCAATTAATCGATATTGTTCTAATTCCTTCATTGCAACAGGTTCCTTCATCACCATTAGTTCTAGCCCTTCGAGTGCCGCTGAAACCTCAGTTGCAAACTATGCCTTTCAGTCGACGTGAATACTACAAGAATTAGGCGCAAATCAAGCAAATAGTTCTACCAACAATTGATGACTACCGGTACTGAGAGTTCTACCAACAATTGATGATTACCGGTACTGAGAGAAATCATTTTGCAGATACTATAACTAATGAGAAGTTCTCAATCACAACTGAGTGGTGTTGTTAACTTAAATTATAACGTACGTTTTGGTCGTTGCCTAGCTCAAACGATAGTTCGTTATATTTACTTGATTAGAGTTTTGGCTGTAAGCTGTAACAATTTAGGCTTGTCGAGTAGCCTAACTCGAATTGAGACTGCTGCCTCACTTTCTTTGCTTCCTATAATCCGAGCCTACCCCTGAGACCCGGTCAAATGTAACTCAAACAATTACAGAATAGGATAGCAATTCACTACATAGAAAGATCACGTCAACGCCGAGGCAATGGTCACAATAGCGGTTAACAAAAGTAAACTCTCTAGGCTCTAAACTTGCAATCGAAATCAGTAAAATACAATCACCTGAATGATGGCGGAAACTTACAATACTTAGGCTAAAGGCTTAGCCTCAATACTTAGGCTAAAGGCTTAGCCTAACTTCAATCACTGATCCAATGATATTACAAGCAACAAAGCGACTAAACTTCAACAAGTGGCTATCAAGACACGAGGGGAAAATCCAACCAGAGAGGGCTACTGAGCTGTGAGGCTCACAATCACTTGACCATTTCTCGTGTTACAAAATTAACGCTGATACGTATCCTAACCTAAAGCCTAACCCTAACCCAAACATAAATCCAACTTTAACCCGTAATTTAACCCGCATGCTTATGTGTCGCATGCTGTAATGTCGCATGCTCATTAGGGCTGTTCAAAAGTAACTTTTTTCCGGTTTCAAGCCATTCACTTATTAAATTGTCAAGTTACCCTAAAAAACGCTGCACACGAAATTTGGTTCAATTGTAACAAGTATATTACTCCGCAGATCCAATTGCAATTTTTATGGAAATTTTTAATTTATTAGGGAGAATTGAAAAAAAAAAATCAAATTTTTCTGCCAACCCCATGAAATTGTTGAGCTGTCTTCTAAGACAATGAATGCAAAACAAATTTGACTCAATTCCGACCTGTAGAAGCGGACTTATGTGAGTTTTTCGTTGATAATTGTCGGATTATCCACCGATCAAAGATAATCCGACGACTCACCAAGTGCTGCATGTGAGTTTTTCGTTGATAATTCTCGGATTATCCACCGATCAAGGATAATCCGACGACTCATCACGTGCTGTAGAATTCATGCTCGCAAAAGCGCTCAAGCTAGGCGTAGCCAGAATTGATGCGTTTCAAGAATTCAGCCCCGATATCGATTCCTCAGTTTTAAAAAAGTAGTTGCTAAACTGTTCTATTTTGTCACGTTATTGCATTCTTACGGCCCGCGGCCTATTTGCAGTTGGCCACCCCTACCGTGTCTACATACATCCCTGATGGAAGCTTATTACATTTTCACAAATTGCAGCAGCTGCTTGAGTAAATGTTATCGCATCACAATGCACTTTGTTACGCGAAATTTTGAGCGACACGTTTGTCATATAATACAAAGCACTTTACAGTCAACTATCCGAATTGCTCTTATTAGCACGATTTCAGTTCGAGGTGAAAGCTTTTTCCTCAGAGAAACTGAAATGAGCATTCACCATTCGTTCCATTATTTTCGGATGACGTGTTTTTTATACTGGTATCAAGAAAACACCAATACAAAATCGCGGAGGGAAAGTGTACAAAGCATAACACCCCATCTTTTGGGATCTGCAAAAATGCTTCCAGGCAGTACCCAAGCCCAAAGAATGTAGAAGGACAAGAAGTGCGAGGTCATTGTTGCGTTACGCAGCGGCATCCATTTTGGTCTCAAAAGACCACAAAGACAGCCTGAACCTATGCGTGCGGCTGTAGTTTTCGGTCATATTGGCAGTGATATTTATGGGATTACGCTCGCAACTGGGATATTGGGCATAGAAAGCAAGGTGAATTTATGTATTTTCGTTGCCTGCTGGTCGTTTGGATTGCAATGATGGCGTGTATAACTGTATATGTTGATGAAAAACAAATCACCGGCGAATCCCGGTAGGCGTACAATCCTACATTGCTTCTTCATGATTTGGCGAATTAATCCCTTTATTTAGAATCTCAACCAAAAGGCTTCTTGTGAGAATTGTATCCTGTTGAAGCAGGAGATGGAGCTAGTAAGATTCAATATTGCCGATAGGAACTTTCCGCATAGATACTGTAACAGCATAGACCACCCACTACGATATAAAGTCACCCATCTTACAATTTGCAGCTACAAGGCCGGTGTCGGGAGAAAGATGAAGAAATTGCGCGTTATTATTATTATTATTAAAAGTTTAGAGTCACCCTTATCACCTGTTCAGGTTTTGTGTGCCACGGAATACAGTGCAAACAAATTCAGGGAGAAAGATGGAGAAATTGCGCCGTTGAAATCGCTGGTAATGCGAAATTCTTGTGGAATTAATTGTAGCATTTTGACGATACAAATACACAATGAGAACCATACAAGATACCCAAATGTGAATAATAGCGGAATTGTACAATTTATGATCGTTTTGGTAGTTGCATGTAAGCTCGGATAACACGGGACAGATGGAGGAGAATAGGAAGTTTTGTTAACAAGGATCAGATTCAAGCTTTGAAAAGAGAAGGACAGGCCTCTGGATGCTGATGGTCCGGTGATACAATTATGTCAGCACTGAAAATCAGGTTTTTATCTGGAAAGAATGGGTAGTTTTTGAGCTCCAACAGTGTTTCTATATCGAATGTAAACATTCGATAGTGTAGATATCTGAGTAAATGCTCTGATACCACGAACATTTTTCTGAATTTTTTAATATATTCTCGGGTTAAGGCTCGTTCCAGTTTCTTAGTGATGATTAATTGGTGTATAAATTAATCAGTCATAGTCGGACTTTATAAATAAGGATTGAAATTATCCAAAAAATAAATTTTAATAGAACCGGCATGCGCGTCTGTAGGCAAATCGAAGGCAGATCGCTGCAGCTTTTGAGACCAAAATGGCGGACGCCATACGTAACAATGAAATGACGACACAATGACCTCGCACTTCTTGTCCTTCCACATTCTTTGCCCAAGCCCAGGCAATCACTAATTCCATTTTAATGGATTTAATTGTTCAGGGGGGATGCCTGAGGCATGAATAGTTGATTCGTTTGATACGATTTCTCGACACTATACCGTTCCCCATATCGTAAGAAATTTGTTGGCCTTCTTGTGAAAAACCCGAATGAAATCAAGTGAAATAAATATCTAAAGAAAACTTGCACAATGTGAAATCGTAAAGTACTGTTGACAGGTCTGATACAAGTACGCATTCCTCTGACATGTGCTAATTTAAGAATCTAATTCACTGAATTCAAAGTCAACTGGCATGTGAAAGGTTGTGCTAATTGAAGAATCTAATTCACTGAATTCAAAGTCAACTGACATGTGAAAGGTTATCAAAAAAATAAAAGTATGTTGTTGTTTTGAGTTCATAAGCACGAGAATGGCAAATAAATGTCCGTACAAAGACCGGCAAATGTCTCTTGGCTGGTTTGGCAGTACTCGAGAGTATTGAAACATTTCACAAATTTGATCAGGATTACATAACCAACATTCCATCCTATGAGTTCAATCATAAACCTGGAATTGAATGTCAAGGCGTGTGAAGTGGTTTAATCATGAAACTAGAATCATGTAAATCATGTATTCCCCGAAGAACAGCTGTCTAGCGTCTTGGCGAATAGAGGGAACTTGAAATGAAACGACACCAGTCACCACTGACAGTTTCATCCCGAGTTGAAAATATACATATCCACCGGATCTCAGGAAAAAAGTTCCTAGCTAGATGTCAAACTCAGCAATGCATCTTTCGGGCCATTGTGCAATAATTGCAGAATATGTTAAATAGGGTATCGTTCAAGATTGATCGAACATCGTTAAAGCCAAGATATCAGCAATATTTCTGTTATCACACTCGTAGCGTACGAACCTGGTAATGTACGCTCCACAAAGTTGCTACCAGTAGCACTAGTTATGATTTGGAATGTGTGAAAATGCACTTAACTGCCGGTCTACAACTAACAAACTGAATAAAGTGAATTTAATACTAGATTGAAAATAAAGTTCTGTTCTGCAGCCCCCAGTATCCTCTAAAGGCCGTATCAGACGAGGCGATGTCGGCCGATAATTTCTCTACTATCATGTGAGAGATCGTTGCACTTGGTTAGTTTCGAAAGGCGTTGACCCGTTGCATTTAAACCTGCTCGGGGATGATTGACATCTGCGAATAGGTTTTTTGTTGTTGTACAGTTCAGGTGCACTGTACAATGTACTGTACATACTACCGTATTATGATCAGTGATGGGCGAATAGTGATTTATGAGAATCCAAATCCATCCGACAGCTCAAAGCTCTGAGGAGCAATCCTTCCGAATACGAACAATCTCATCCAAATACCCATGCAAATCCGAAAAATCTTGTCCGTAATCCAGAAAATCCGAACAAAATAAATATTCCGAAGAATCCCAATTGTGCAGCGGAGCTAGATACATTTAGGGCCTAGAGTTGGCTGGTTTATATTTCCTTGGACCGTTGACAGAACAAATTTAGAGTGCTACCAGTCCTATAACAAGGGGTACATTGTCCGTTTTGTTTGTCGAGCTGACGATTTTCTTTTCTTTCGACTTGAAGTTAAAAGTCACGTCTGGTCAAAATTATCCAGAAACAAAGTAACAACTAGCCGAAAATATTCGAAACTAATTCTGCAATATGGTTATGATGCCTGTCCAATGTGTTCATGCTGCAATGTCTTGTCGAATGAAACCTTCCCGGAACCATGGTAGTATGGTATTTGTAAGGGTAGGTCAAAAAAGTTGAAAGTAGCACGAGTTTTGACTGCCATGATAGCTGCAGAAGAATGTGTGCGTGCTTGTGCTACTCGAAGGTGGAGGGTGCATCCGATTTTGCAACGCCGGCCTATACTGGATAAGTGAAGCAGCACAATAATTTAGTACTACATCACAGTAATTCGTTTCGCAATGCCTCGCCAGAAGGTCCGTACGCCAAACGGCTTGAGCAAAAGTGACGCTATTCAAGCCTCAACACTGGTTTATATATGGATACGCATGAGCGCATCTCCCACTTCTCTCATCGCCGGCGATGTCGCCGAGTTAATTGACACTGTCAATTAGAATCGGCGGCGATTCGGCCGATGGCAGCGATGATAAAACAAACACTAAAGGCCGTATCAGACGAGGCGATGCCGGCCGATAATTTCTCTACTATCATGTGAGAGATCGTTGCACTTGATTAGTTTCAGAAGGCGTTGACCCGTTGCATTTAAACCTGCTCGGGGATGATTGACATCTGCGAATCGGTTTTTTGTTGTTGTACAGGTCAGGTACACTGTACTTGTACATGTACAATGTACTACCGTATTATGATCAGTGATGGGCGGATAGTGATTTCTGAGAATCCGAATCCATCCGACAGCTCAAAGCTCTGAGGAGCAATCCTTCCGAATACGAACAGTCTCATCCAAATACCCATGCAACTCTGAAAAATCTTGTCCATATTCCAGAAAATCCGAACAGAATAAATATTCCGAAGAATCCCAATTGTGCAGCGGAGCCACATACATTTAGGGCCTAGAGTTGGCTGGTTTATATTTGCTTGGACCTTTGACAGAACAACTTTAAGTGCTACCAGTCCTATAACAAGGGGTACACTGTCCGTTTTGGTTGTCGAGCTGACGATTTTTTCTTTCGACTTGAAGTTAAAAGTCACGTCTGGTCAAAATTATCCAGAAATAAAGTAACAACTAGCCGAAAATATTCGAAACTAATTCTGCAATATGGTTATGATGCCTGTACATTTGTACAATGTGTTCATGTTGCAATGTCTTGTCGAATGAAACCTTCTCGGAACCATGGTAGTATGGTATTACCATGGTAGTATGGTATTTGTAAGGGTAGGTCAAAAAAGTTGCAAGTAGCACGAGTTTTGACTGCCATGATAGCTGTAGAAGAATGTGTGCGTGCTGGTGCTACTCGAAGGTGGTGGGTGCATCCGATTTTGCAACGCCGGCCTATACTGGATAAGTGGAGCAGCTCAATCATTTAGTACTACATCGCAGTAATTTGTTTCGCAATGCCTCGCCAGAAGGTCCGTCCGCCAAACGGCTTGAGCAAAAGTGACCAGAGATGCCACTGGAATATTTCGGAAAAACCCAGATGTGGAGGCGAAATAAACCCAGAAAAACCCAGATCCTATATTTCACTCAAAAGACACGACTGTAGCTGTGAAAGTGGAGCCTGATAGTCGTCGAATATACTCATACAGTCATTGAAGCCTTTGATATTGAATTTACAACAGTTCATAATACACATTTTGCTTGGTTATCACTGCGAATCGCACAAAAAACATGTTGTTTTCCTCTCAACACATCGCAATGAAACAATTGGGGCGCAGCGTGAATACTTAATAGTGTACCGGTGCTAATTATATCATCGCGCTGCGAAAGTTCAATGCAATGCCATCCATTCCCTATTTCTAAGGATGATTTCATGCATTTTCAGCGACCTAAACAGATTGAAAGTAGCTTTCGATTGATTAATCCTACGACAATCACTTTTATTTGGAATAATCACTGACCAATGTATAGTGGAAATAAATAACTGCCAAATCATGAAATTCAGGGTTAGGGTTAGGGACTTGGCCCGGACTTAGGGTTAGGGTTCGAATGTGCCGATAACCAATGCCTCTGATTAACTTGCTATAGGGGTGTCCAACTAACTAGCTCTCTCTCTCTCTCTCTCTCTCTCTAAGTATCCCTTTTGGAACTATAAATATATTCAGAAAGCAATAGGATTATATTAGTTGGATCATCACCTGGTCTGTTCATGTGCTTGTGCATACCATACAGTTACATGATATTTATCGATACATGGCAAATTGTTCACCAAGTGCCGAGTTCGCTACTGGCAATCGTCCTATATGAACATGACTTTCTGCGACCTGGAAGTTACCATTCAATGAAGCTCTATCGCATCAAGCCTAAGCCTCTCATTTTAGTAGTGAAATAGATTCTCAACACTCCGTCGTTACAATAACAGCAAAATCCATCGACAATGGCGAACTGAAGTGCGTGCATTTTACGATATTGCAACCATACTAATCTAATAATTAATTTTCGAGCGTAAAACTGATCTGGCAAACTGGAGGTTGAAAAAAAACCAGATTTCAAGGATAAAAACCCAGAAACCCAGGTGATGCTCAAAAAAACCAGATCTGGGTGGAAAAACCCAGGAGTGGCATCTCTGAAAGTGACGCTATTCAAGTATAGAAATTAAACATGGAACGGCAACGACCGATTTTGCAGCTTCGTTCCGCTTCGCCGAGGCTGGAGTAGAGAATTGTTTTGCGTAAGCGACTGTAGGATTTCTGGCAATCCAAAAGCTATCTTCCCGAGCGCAGAAATTTCTGAATCTGGTCTTGATCGAAAGCTACTGTTGCACCGATTCCGAAAATATAAACTGAAATATTGATCAGGCACTGATCCACCTAGAATCTGTCCTCCAAGTCTGAAATATCGGCATTGTTGAGAACAATCGGGTAACCGCAACACAATGACCCGTTACGACTCTCCGATTGTTCGAACAATGCCGATATTTCAGACTTGGAGGACGGATTCTAAGTGGATCAGTGCCTGATCATTATTTTAATTTATATTTTCGGAATCGGTGCAACAGTAGCTTTCGATCAAGACCAGATTTAATAATTTCTGCGCTCGGAAAGATAGCTTTTGGATTGCCAGAAATCCTACAGTCGCTTACGCAAAACAATTCTCTACTCCAGCCTCGGCGAAGCGGAACGAAGCTGCAAAATCGGTCGTTGCCGTTCCATGTTTAATTTCTATAATTCAAGTCTCGACACTGGTTTATATATGGATACGCATGAGCGCATCTTCTACTTCTCTCGTCGCCGGCGATGTCGCCGAGTTAATTGACACTGTCAATTAAAATCGCCGGCAGCGATGATAAAACAAACACTAACGCCCCGCCGACATCGCCTCGTCTGATATAGGCTTAACGCTTCGCCGACATCGCCTCGTCTGATACGGCCTTAAATGTGGCCCGTTGCCGTTATATGTGAAGTTGAGACACCCTGCCGTATTGATTTCATTGAAGCTATTTTCCATTCGAGTATCACCGACTGTCCGTCTGGAGTGTCAGCTTCTGGTGCATTAGATGTAGAAGTGTGTCCATTACAATTGTCTTGTTTTTATTCAGATTGTGATAATGGCGAACGTATCTGATTGACCGTTGTCTTTTGTTCCATAAAACGATCAACAATCACGACTTACGTAAAATGCACGTGAATGACAACCATGCCACAAATTCCTCGCACGACTGGTCGAAGCATATTGTTCCAATTAATAGCAAGCTGGCTGAGAAGTCAAGAAAGGAACGCGCCACAGCAAAATCTACTTCGCCGACTATCGGTCAAGTACAAAATTGAAAAAGACTGAACAAGATCCCAAGCCAAGTGTCCAAACCGGGATGCAAACAATGGAACCAATGAATTTATTTAATATTACAACTGGTCCGGCTGCTACAAACGTGAATAATAGACCTATAGATTCGGGAACAAATATGGCATGGCAGGAGATCCTGGTCAAAATCAATAAAATCGATTGCGCTGTGTGAACCAATAAGCATGAAAACGACGTGTAGCGCATCTTCAATGAAATCGATCGTTACATCTAATTGAGTAACAAAACCCTGGGCATCTTATTGACTCAGATCCACTGATCAGAATATCAGTCACGAACATTGCGGCTGTCCAAATGGCCAATTCCAGTGCCACCATATATGGATGCGGTTCTTCTTTGGTTATGCAAAACATAACACGCCATAGTGTTGCATGTAAAAGAATATCTGAATCATGGCCAAATCAAGGACAAGGTATTAATGGCATCCAGCTTCATAACGCGAATTTAATGATATTTCAGCATCTACCGACCGTGACGTCATCAATGATGGCATCCTGTTTTTTTTCCTAAAGGGATGGATTGGCCAAGTTGAATAGACCTACGGGATTTGGTTTGCATTATCTGAAGAACCTGCTGCTGTAAGTACCATACTTAATGTTGGTACAATATCATGTTTTATGTTGTAATGGCTCGCTGCACAATTTTTGTTGTGGAACTCTATTCATTCATTCATTTACTGACCATCCTTTTTTCAAATCTGAACGCAGCCTATTACGTAATCCTATGAGAGGCTCCAGAGTACCCAGAGGATTACATAAGTTAACAGTATTTTGTTGTGTAATGTCGAGATGAAATATCTCTCAAGCCTTCGCAACATTCATCCTGTTATTATTGTTGAAAGTTCAGTGGTGAGGAAGGTTGATCATACTTGATCCTCTTTGCCAAGATTTGAAATCGCTGTGACTTTACATACTGGTCTTACAAGTTCAGGGGCGGCCTAGTCACCACCTAGCTGAAGACAAAATGGATCGCAGAGGGCAATGTCGGAACGAACGGGAATAAAAACGAATAAAGATCCAAGGGGGAATTCCTACCAACAGTTAGACCTACCACTGAATGTACGAAACCGCGTTGTCTGTTTACGTGGGAGCGACTTTTCAGTCAACAACAGGAATCTCATGATAATTTGGAGGGGCTGATGGGGTCTTGAGCCGTCACTCAGCGCAGAAGGCGTATCTCTAAAGGCCGAATGTCTAACGATTATATCGTATATTCGCGCAGAGGCCCCGCGCGAGAGGTTTGAGACTTAGACTTCTACGTTGAAGCCAGTAGACAGTGGGCGTAACAATCAGAACCAATGAATGCACCAGCGACTCGGTAAGGAGACACTATTCTCGGGTACCGTGCGCTACACATCCACATAAGAGGTGTTCGTGTTCATTGCTCGATGAGACAGAGGCCGGGGAACGAGAGAATCTAGTCAACAAACACACCTTGCTATCACATGATACTCAGGTGTCGGTGTGACTCCACCATATCACCACATGATACTCAGGTGTCGGTGTGACTCCACCATATCACAACTTGACTGCAGGACATATACATTAAAAGAGATACATGTTGAGAATTATACTGCATAGTACGCTGCTACAAGTTTAGTCGTTTTGTTATATATATAATGCATCTGTCTGATAAACTGTGTGTACCTGTTATTGAAATATGCTCATCACCATATCACAACTTGACTGCAGGACATATACATTAAAAGAGATACATGTTGAGAATTATACTGCATAGTACGCTGCTACAAGTTTAGTCGTTTTGTTATATATATAATGCATCTGTCTGATAAACTGTGTGTACCTGTTATTGAAATATGCTCATCACCATATCACAACTTGACTGCAGGACATATACATTAAAAGAGATACATGTTGAGAATTATACTGCATAGTACGCTGCTACAAGTTTAGTCGTTTTGTTATATATATAATGCATCTGTCTGATAAACTGTGTGTACCTGTTATTGAAATATGCTTCATGAGTATAGACCAGGGGTTCTCAAAGGATGGGCCATGGCCCACTGGTGGACCACAGGAGCACTTGAGGTGGGCCACAGAGCTATTTGGAATATTGTAGAACTAGTGAAAATTTGGGTATATTTGTTCATTCCAAAATATTATTCAAAAATATATATTCATACTATCACGTTATACGTGGGCTACCTTTAGTTTTTCATCCGGCTCTGATAGATCGTAATGGCACGTATGGAGTCAAAATCTACAAGTCGAAAATGGGAGGGGAAACGAAGGCTTTTATCCCCCGGCTACAACCTACGGCTAACGGCAACGAAAATGTACTTGAAGTTAGTGCTGAAGTGACCAGTATTCGAGCAGGGTCGTATGCCGTTGAAAGGGGTGTCCATTAAACTCGGACAGAAGTGTATTTGATGTAGATTTACGGTACCTTGGCAGGTCGTATTGTTGTAATATAAAAATAGCCATAATCGCAATTTATTAACAATTCAACTTCCTATCGAAGTATACGGCACCACCGCAACGAATCGTAATGAATTGAGGATTTAGAGTAGTACGTACATTAATGTTTGGAGTCGGTTTAAAATTTCTGGCATTGAAATCATTGTACATAATGTAAGAGTCACATGAAATGATTGTACCATCGGATTGAATGTTCAGACATCGCAACTTCATTAGATACAGGACATCTTACGCAACTTCAGTAGATACAGGACATCTTATATGTACATTGCACAGCATAAACATTGAAATATATTTGAAATATATTCTTTCTCCACATCTGTGCAGTATCCCTTTCACCAAAGAATTGTTTGAAGCTGGCCCAGCCCCAATCCGCACCATTGTGGAAGTAAAACCGCAATCACACAGTGGATTAAATTATTATGTTTCGCGACGTGAGCGGAACAGCGGCCATATTAATATACACAAGAGATATACGATCTACCAGGACCGTAACTGCCGCACCTAAAACTCCCAATTGGGAGCTCAAAGTTACCCAAATCTTTTTGGTCGTTTGTTTGTTGGAGGAGTTTATTCAACCTGAGAATTTTCGTCGCGCTTAGCGCGATCTCATTACTTTGAAGGTCTGCATTTGTAATGATCAGTTAGAGACAAATGCGCAGATTTTAGAGAAATAGGCATATCGATGCCAACGATGACCACGCCCTGAACGGGACTATGACTCTAGGATAGGAGGTGGGCCATAGAACATTTTCAAACCGGAAAATAGGCCACGGCCAAAAAAACTCTGGTGTAGACTGTAGAGCAGTGGTTCCCAACCTTTCTCGACCCCTTTTCAAGGTCAACACCGATCATCGCCCCCCAAATTTAGTGTGCCAAAAATGGACATACAAACTGTAATCACTAATGTAATGACTAAAAAAAAAAGTGAAATTTTCGGCTCGACGTCTAATTTGGCACACTTTTTAAACTAAGTTTCCATGGTTGACTAAAAAAAGGTCAGCCGTTTTCACGCGTCATCGCCCCCTTTGTCCACCCCCCCTGTCGCCCCCGTTGGGAACCACTGCTATAGAGTATATTGGTGGATGAGACAGCACAGAATTAGGAGTTAGGGCTGGCGGTCATCCACCGTGATGGGGCACCCACATGGTACCCTATATAATACAACATACATAGCCGCCAAATCCGCATGGTACCCAGTTGGATCACACAAAGTATAGTGCCATTGTTAAGCTTTATATATTTGTATTCACTGATGGTGGATCCGTACTGAAACGTGGAATTCGCTCAACACTTGCATAAGTGCCTTAGCTTTCTCTCGATGAAAACACGACATGTAGGCTTCAGCAGTCTCCTTCACAATGAAGCAGTCATGCTGTAAAAGCTTCTGAGAAGCAGGTGTTGTTTGTTCATCATGTATTTCGTACCTCAACATGTCCTGAATTAATCTTAAATCATCACCTGCCAAACTACTAACAATGAGCACTCAGAATCCCCGCCGGTAGCAGACTTCTTGAACACCTGATCCGCAAGCTGCTGCTGTCGTGGTCATTGGAGCATAGCCGATTAGCCAATCAAGAGCCGTGGTTAGTTGATTACTAGTCTTCTCGCCGTTCTATGGTCAGTGGCACGCCCATTCTTGAGCAGCTACTTTCAAACGCTTTGACCGAAATCTCAACGGCTTTCATGTAAGCTTCTTTCAGCGGCTTTCCTGTAAGCTTCTTTCAGGCTAATTGTTGTTTTTTATCAATAATCTATAGAATGAGACACAATCACGGATACTTTTTGAGATTTTCCAAATTTTGGACAACCCTAGTGTCCATATTAACGACATTGAAAGTCCGTAATGATAGGACGGCATCTACATGCTCGTATAATGTCTGAAAGTCCGAAGTTGTAGACTCGAAATTGCATTCTTTCCTTAGCAATGGGCCATATATTGACATTTTATGATTAAATGGTAACCAAGCATCTTATGTTGGTGCTAATTAGTACATTCCGTCTGACAAAGATTCCGGATTGGAAATCTACATTCATGAAGCTGCCTCAAAAATGGTTACTGAAATATAATCACATTCGTGATATGTGATTCGCATATCGCGACATTTAATCTTAGGATATGACGTCGAGACTTTTGATTTTTTTGTCATTTGCTTTCCAATATCTCTTGCATTTCATCATTGTTTCAGAATTACCCGTCCACAAGCAAAACTCCGCATCCAACTAGCGGAAACACTTTTTGATCACTGGCACTGTTCATACTTTTTTCAATGTGCGGGGGCGGCTATTTAACCATTCTATTTCAATGACATGCACCATCCGAGAGTACCGTCATAAAAGTAAGTAACAAGTACGTGTTATATAGGCCTAGTTTTGCGTAAACGGAAACTTTAAAGTATAAATAGAATGATAACCACAAGTGAAAGTAGGCAATACCCAATGAGATATCCGAAGAAGTAGAATTACCTCTCGTAATTTGCAACAATGCTATTCGTGCCAGTGTCACGAATAGAACCAGCCATTTTCCTTGGTAGAAATACTGGAGTCAAGGAGTCATATTGCTCAGAGATGCCACTGAGATATTTTGGAAAAACCCAGATCCTCTGTTTCACTCAAATTTCTATGATATAGCTGTAAAACAGTGACTGAGAGTCATCAATCACTGTTATACGGACATAGAAGAAGTTTTAGCCCTTGATATTGAAATCCCAACGGTTCATTTCCATACTATAATATGCATGTTGCTCAGTTAAATGAGCAAATCCATCGAAATATGATGTTTTCCTCTCGACACATTGCTACCAGGCATTCGGTATGGGGGTCAATACGTAGTGTATTTATTATATATTCGTAATGTTAGTAACAATGCTAATCCCCATCTATCGTGAGGATGATTGTAGGGTAGTTCTAGCTTCTAGATCTAGTGACTGTGAGCTGACCAGATAGATTGAA
The DNA here is from genome assembly GCF_051294905.1 of Botryllus schlosseri. Taxonomy (NCBI): domain Eukaryota; kingdom Metazoa; phylum Chordata; class Ascidiacea; order Stolidobranchia; family Styelidae; genus Botryllus; species Botryllus schlosseri. Next base: position 7,032,734 of record NC_137238.1, on the reverse strand, counting down.
AATAGCTTTCGATTCATTAAACCTGGGACAAACACTTTTATCTGGGATGTTTAGTCGAAAAAGAAACTGCCAAATCATGAAATTAAGAGTACATTTGCGTTTAACAAACCCCTCTCACTCTGAATAATTTGCCCGGCTGCCCAAAATGTCTCTGTTCGAGTGTCCCTGTTGAAAGTGAATATACTCTGATGCCAACATGGTAAATTAGTTAGATCATCAATTGGTCTTTCCATGTGCATAAATTGCATACTTTACAGCAGTTACATACTATTTACTGACACACAACGAATTTGTTGCAGCGCTACCGGTAGCATTCAAGTCCTAAATCAGAATTGCCCTGTGAACATGACTTTCTGCGACCTAGTAGTCAGTATTCAATGAAGCTCTATCGCATCACGCCAAGACCTCTCATTTTAATAGTAAATGGGTCTCTTTGGACCCTGCCGTTTCAATCACAGTGGAATCCGTCGACATTAGAAGATCTTACTAATCTAATAATCCATTTTGCGCCGTAAAATTGACCTGGCAAACATGATGAAAAAAAAACAGATTTCAATCACAAAAACCCAGAAATCCAGGTGATGCTCGAAAAACCCAGATCTGGGTGGAAAAACCCAGGAATGGCATCTCTGATATTGCTAGCAGCAACGCCCTACCGTTTGTACGAGTTAGTAATGTAAGGCTTCGATCGGAAAGAAATTCAAGAAAGCCTTTGAAGGAAGGCTTACGAAAGCCTTTAAATAAAGGCTTACGAAAAGAAAAGAACAAAGCAAAGCGCAAGGACGAGAAAAAAGAAATCAGTAAGAATAGGATTTGCATCAGGACAGAACTGCTGCATCTTCACTGACAAAAGACGATACAAAAGTCAAGCGGCGCTGTAGCCCAGCCTCCGGCACCACGCAGATTGAAGGGTTTCGGTTATCAAAACATCATAGATTATTAAAATGATTTCGTCGCTTTAACGCACAAGTTTCTGGGCAACGTAGCCGTATTTCGGATACAGTATATTATCGGTTGTGGGTTGTAAACGTTTCAATAATACTGTTATGGAAATGCGAGAGAATTGAAATGTGTTGGGTATCTTTCCTTTCCAGAACTATGCGCATGCGGCCCGCCACGCCGTTCTGTGCGGCCCGCGAGAGTCTCAAGAAACATTTCAAAAATTTTGATAAAATGCGTACTAAAAATCGAATTGATGCAGGGACTTGACTAACTTTTTCTTACTATATTTCACCATGATAATTCTGAGACAGTGGTTTTCAGACCCCCTTGGAGGCGTGAAAGCATCTGAACGAGGGCGCGAAGTTGAGCTCAACTGGTAAAAATTTTCGCGCTCCGCGCGATTTACATCCTGTTCATAGGTATTGATATGATGAAGTAGGCTACATAGTAGAAGCGTGTTTGAAGCTATAACATGGTTATGATGCTGTCAGCATTGTGTGTCCTGGAACTGAGCCGAAAGTTGAATTACTAAATCTGTGAACAGATCGCTGCTCACAGATTTACACTTGAATCCTGTTCTAGGAATCGGGCCAACCGACTTTCATCTCTATAGTTTTGACAAATTGATTATTGAGGTCCGCCAGCCTATGAAATCTCGCCACTATATGTTTCTGACGCGTGTACGATATCATCAAAGCAATATTTGGATTGTTTTAAATAAGCACATATATTGCCTCCATGTCCTCACTATATTGCGTTTTGGTTTATAATCCAAATTTTATATAGTGAGGCCCGCGAATGAATTGAGATGTTGAATGCGGCCCGCGAGCACAAAAGTTTGCCCACCCCTGATGTAGACGCTCCTTAAAAGCGGCACCCACACTGTCCTACTATGCAACTCTTATTCATTACCAGATCTATCAAGACTTCGTAGTCATTGGCAGCGGGCTTTGGGGCAGGGGCGAATTTTTATCGCCCCTGGATGTACCAAAACGGAGCGGCATGTTAGCGTCGGTTATCTGATGCGCATAACTAGCATACACAGGATTTTAACGCCTATGCAGTCTGTACTAATGTTTTGAATCGGATCGGCAAATTACGGCTTGTCAAACAAAATCGTCCACCAAACAACATCGTCCACCAGCAAAATCGTCCACTTCTTTACTAAGAGAATGCAGCCCGCTGTTTCTTTACTGAGTTTCAAACTGCAGTGTCATAAAAATGTGATATTGTATGTGGAGTGAACTCAATAGACCGGATCAGTGCTCTTCACCCAGGTTTATCTCGTACGACAGTTTGGTGCTATAATTTTGGAAGGTTGCATCACACATCCCGTGTGATGCACTTTAGCCACACCCGAAAAGAAATTTGGAATCCTGAATTTGTATGTACGGCGATCTTGTTCAGCGCATTTTCTCGCGTTACACCTGTGCTCTCCAATCGCCATACTGGTTGAGAGCCACTAGCAAATAGAGTAATATACAAGCAAATGCACAATATACATGATTAGAGATCGAGGATGAGACACGCAACAGCAGGAACGGAACGGTCCGTAGGCCATGCACTTTACAAAACTTACGCAGGCTGGTGCATGATAGTTCGCAAGATAGCACATTGTATCAAGTATATAACATTCAACAGATTCATGATGTTTGCACGTAAAAATAGGTACGAGCGGGTGGCCAGAAACGCGCCAGAGCGCATACAACCAGGTAGTATATAATAAGAGATGGAAGACATAGACACACTGAGCCAACGGCTGTTACCATATTCTCGCAAACCGCAATACATTCATGTTCAGCAAACGCGACGATCCGCTATTACCAGTCAGAAGACTCGAGCTGTCTAGCGAACACGTCCTACCGCCAATACGTCCTGGAAGCGAATGCACGAGACGAGAGCCAATTGTTAGAAGACTCTCACAATGAACCGTAGGTGTATACTCCGATTTTCCGTAATCAACAAAATAACAACGATGAAGTCTCGTATCTCAGCAACGCATACTGAAAATGTGGTATGCAGTGTTACCGATGGCGCATTTGGGAGCCAAATTTCTGAATTTTGGCTCATTTTCATTTTATTTGGCACCGATTTCCAGTTTGTCACGTTGGAACTATTTAGGCACTTTCCTAATGGTTGCTTCAAAGACACTTCTACATCATGAAGACACGCGATAGCAATTATTATAGCGATTCTACCGTGTAATTTTGTTCTCAGGGGTATTCTGAGAGCTCGAAATCTTTGCTTCATCACTCCGAAACATTGCTCTATCCTTGCGCGAGTGATTATGTGGGCACGCTTGGTTAGCATCTCCCGTTCTGTTGAGGGGTTTAATGTGGGAGTAAGAAGCACTCAATAGAGCAGCGGTTCTCAACCGGGGGTCCGCGGACCCCTAGGGGTCCGCGAAGCAATTTCAGGGGGTCCGCGAGACCTCTAAATTTTTTAAATAGTTGAAAACCTAATTATTATTTTATTTATTATTTTGAGAAAGCATGTGGCAGTTTTGCACCACAACTGGTAAAACCTCATGACTCATATCATCATAATAATCGTCTGACATGAACTATCGTATCGGTTTTTTCAATAACCGCCTGATACGAACATATTGCTGTTTAGAGACGTTTTGTTGGGGTTTGAGGAAAAAATAAAAATATGGAGATAGTAACGTCAATCAGGGTGACTTCGTCATGTCTGCGAAACCTTCTCTATTTGAAGTTGTCAATCTCATCAAATTAGTAAACAGTCGTTTCAAATAAAAATTTCCGAAGTATTTCCCTAATTTGTCCCCATGCAGGGATTGAAACCACTCCACGAAATCCATTTTATCCTGTGATATACTTAATTGAACACTTGAACAGCTTCTTGGAGGTACAGAACTTCAATATACAATTGAATGGTATATTCATATTGAAATGGACCCGAAGATTTTCGGCTGACACTCGTCATAAATCGGACAATTATATTATTGATATACCTGCTCTTAAAGCTCAGCTATCACATTTGGCGCATTCTTATTGCGGATGCCCTATCGACAAGGTTGATTTTTTTTATGAACAAGGAGTGTTTCGTTGCTATCAAGCATTACGCTCCGACCCTGAAATTCATACAACCAGTAATATTGGCATGCAGCCTTGTCTTGTTAATGTTCAATTGCTCATGGTCGAAAATGTTTTCTCCTAAATATATATGTAAACCCGAACAGAACAAGTCGTTTCATGACAGTCTTTCTCAGGTTGGAAAACTTGGATCCATTCTTTGGCGCATAAAATTTGTTTATACTTTTAGATTAGGGTTTCACTTTGACGGTAGAAACTCTCTGCGCACCGATCAAAATGCCGTCGCGGGCCGAATCCGGCCCGCGGTCCGTATGTTGCCTGTCCATGCGCTAGATACTGGACGTGATATGTTCATAAAATATATGTTTCTTCATTTTGGTGCCCTAAATGTTGCGATCACACCAAAAGTATCGTCGGAAGCGTTATGCGTTAATATTGCATTAGCATCCATCTATCTTTGCGGAAATGGTTTTCGGCACTCCTCATTCATATCAAAACGAAGACGCGGATTTTCAAGACACGACCACGTACTTTAAGAAATACAGCAGCAAAATTAGCTTTGGAATAATAAAGGTCTACTAATTTCTACATAAATAGTATGATGGTATTTTCAAGAAAAATCATAATTTTGCTGTTTATCACAAGCCTACAGTTCATATTTGTACAAGGCAGATGAAGGTTGCACCATAATGGAGCTAAAATTGAACTAAAACTTGAGGGGGTCCGCGAGGGTCCGTCACAGTCAAAAGGGGTCCGCGAAGCAAAAAAGGTTGAGAACCACTGCAATAGAGGGTAACCGTTGTCTCCCAACAGAAATCCTTCAATGTTACCGTCTTCAAAATTGTCAGCCATTCCGGAATTTCGGTATATCCTGGAATCGTGGCACGAGCCCGGCCAACGCACAACAATATTTGTTATTTTTCGCTCCGCACTACAAACGACTTCAACATTCAAGGACATGAATCATTTTCTATTACGGAACGTCTCCGCGTTATCTCCACCGAGGGAGACAATGGGGATGTGGGTACAGTCAATAGCTCTAACAACCCCAGGAAATATTTCAATTTCATAGAATTGTGATTTAATCTTCGCGGTGTCGTGCATGGATTTCATAAAAACTGATTCGAGGTTTTGCTATAACCTTCGCCACACGCTGAACGCTCCTACGTGCCGCATGCCTAGATAAGCCGGCAACGTCCATATCGGACAGTTGAGAATGTCCGGTTGCGAAAAAGCGCAATGCAATGGTTAATAGCAGCAATGGGTGTAGCTAGGGTTGCCGTACGTCCGGAATTTCCCGGACATGTCTGGAATTTCACTGTTCAAACTAGCGTCCGAGAGGAATTTCTAAAATATGCCGAATGTCCGGAATTTTGAGGACTTGACGTACGCTCATAAGTCATAACTCTTTCCTAAATCAGCATAAAAACAATATTTTGGGGGAATATTTATGCCGATGCATGATATTGTTCTTCGCGCTGCGCGCGATTTACTATCACATTTATTAATTTTAATATGGAGACTACCACCCTCGCAAAAGCTGCAATAGAATATAAATAAAAACAACCTTCATTTACTGGAATAAGCCTAATTGTAATCGCAATTATAGGACAACGGTACATTCCTGGAGATCGTTAAATCCGTTTAAATGCTTGATTCAAAGACAGTGGTTCCAAACGAGGGGTTTGCGAATATGTTGAATGTATTCAGCTTTCAAAATAGCCCGTGAGTAAGTCTGGGCAAAAGTGCTGATTTCTTCTAGTAATCTGCTCGTCAAATTTTGATCTGGGCCGCGGAACATTTTCAAATTGTAGATAGAGTCGCGACGATAAAAGGTTTGAAAACCACTGGATGTTGGGTGTTTATAAAGCTCCGTGGTGCGCACCGGCATAAGGCTGATAAACAATCTTATCGGTAGGACACGAACATGACTTAACCAGGTGCAATTACGTTCCCTGTATTTTCGAACTCACCATCTCTAACGCTAACTCTGATCATGTGGGCGGAGAGCAGTAGCTATATAGTAATATATGGAATGACCAATATTACTGACAGAATTCATTCAAATAATGTAACGACCAGATGCATATATAAACCAGATTCATATAGCAAGACCCCCCCCCCAGAAGTTGAATCGATTACCCTATAGAGTGGGCTGAAAATCATTGTACATTTAGGCAAGAGGAGGCTGTAAACATGTGGTTTCGGTCCGGGTTACACAACACACAGAAATACACTCCTGAACCGGATCGTGACCAGCACATCTGGTCTCTGAGCAAATCTTTGCTAGTATGACGTCATAACTCATTTTGAAATCCACTAGTGGGCGCTCGTGGGCGCTCGTGTGCACTGAAATCCACAAATGCGCCTGTCATTGATGCCACTGCTTGATTAGGCAATTTTGTGGTTTTCATATATGCCAGGGGTCGGCAACCTTTTGCTAGTCGCGGGACACATTTCGGGTGTATAACCTTTTGGCGGGCCGGATTTTTTCTTAGTACTATATTTTACGCTCACTTCGGTATATTATCCTACATTGCTGCAATCTCAATCATACCAATCCGAAGACACATGTATTTACACTTAAACGACAGAGAATAATTGTGACAATTGACGCAGCTTGCTTTGTGAAAGGTTTACAACTTCCGGTAACAAGTCGGATGAAACAAGAATCAGACCCTATTCAAACTGGACGTCCGAAATACGTGATCTAAGCTTGCTCTTCGTGAATTTCAAAACTATTGTTCGCATGCGTACGTGCTTCCAAAAATCGATGCAATTTCTTTTGCATTGCTAGTCAAGCTGGGATAAAGACCAATTTCAAGAACGTAAGCTGGGATAAAGACCAATTTCAAGAACGTAATCTTTGTCAAAGTTATGCAGCGATATGCTCTTTGTATGAAATTTGTCATTCAATTCAACTGCATCGCATTTCAGAAAGGCCCATTTGAAATTTTCAGGCAATGGTGTTGTGTTGGCTTCCACATTAAACAGAGTAGGCTACTGAATAGTCAGAATTCATTTTGTAGAGAAGGAATGTCGGAAAAGCGGGTGAATATTCAGTAGCTAAATTCCGTATCACAGTTACAAATGTAGTGTTGGTACTAGGTTTTCTCTCCTCCAGTATAGGAAAGTGAGCATAATATTCTTTGTACATTTCCATAGTCACAGATTTGTTTTGAATGCGCCTCAATATCTCATGTATGTAGCTGTTTTACCCCTGAAGCTGCAAGTTCAATTTGTTCAGATGTGACGTTAAATGTATCTGGAAAGCAAGATGAGATACCCATTTACGATTACAAGATTATGAGTCGGCGATATTTGTATTTTCGAGGAAAGTTGCTATTTCATTTCTCAGTTCATACACTCGTGTAAGCATAGCTGCTCGACTCAATGAGCGAACATGACAGATATAGGCCTACATGACATCGCCATATTGATTCTCTGCTTCTAGTAATATCTGGCGTAACTGATTCAGTTGATGAGACAAAAATCATATTAACAGTTTTCACCATTGTGGCCAAACACTATTCAGGTTTTTTGTCTTGGCACACAATGCCTTCTGGAAAACCAAACTATAGACAGGCTAACTAACATACGGAGGCTAGTTATCTATAATTGAATATTTTCAGATTCCGTCATTGCGTCTGAGATGCTTCAAGCGTTTCTGAAGCAAAGGAAGAACACCTTTATTGTCACACCCCGTTAGAGTGATCAACCCTTTAAAAATGCATGGAACACCTTCGGTTGCGAGATACACCCGATTGATAAGCACTGATCCAGTCTAGTCTATCTCCATCTCCTACTTCAACCACCTTCGTTTAATGGCGTAACAATCGACTAATACGATGTAGGCTACTATTATATCGTAGCAATGGCGCATTTTTTTCATGCAGCGCTGCACTGCAGATCAAAACTCATTATGAAGCGGCGGGCCGTATTCTTGTGATAACTAATTATTATGTCGCGGGCCGGACGATTTCGCTTGGCGGGCCGGATCCGGCCCGCGGGCCGTAGGTTGCCGGCCCTTGATATATGCAATCACCTTACTCTGCACTTGAGATGTGGAGTTCGGAGACGTCTGCGTGTCATGCTGACATGAAGCTGAGTGCTGATGCAGTCTCGATGTACCGCTTGTAGCACGGTCATGTTTATAAATGGTTTTGCACTTTCTACACTGAGTATAACCTTGATAGCTCTTGGTTGCGCTATCACATCCAGTAAAAGTTCCAAGCTGAACTTTGGTGATTTTTATCAGAGCTGTGTGCATCTACCTGTTCAAGGCTTCCGTCTCTCAATCCCTTGGTTATCTTACTCGTATTTCCCAATGGCATTCTGCTAGTAAAATCACACCCTGAGTATTAATATAGACAGACTGATTACGGTATACCAGTGTTGCCAACCTCGCGGAGGTGCGGGCCTGTAAGACTTGAGATCTTAAGTCTAGCCATCACAGATTCATATAGGCACGCACCATATTTCTTCTTTTCTTGCTTCGGTTATTATGCTTCATCATGCACTTTGAAATAAAATCAGGAAGGACTCGAAGCGCAAGAAAATTTGAAATCACTGGCCGACGCATGTCGGACGAAGGAGAAGCGAACGCCCACTATTACGTTTGCGGCTGGGTTATCGCTAAAGAAATCACGCGTTCAGAGTGCGAGACTTGCCGCTCGCATTTTTCCGTACAGGAGCCGGTTCTCCGATCATCTAACATTTCTTCAAATTTAACAGTCATACGGTCCTACACGAAAGATGGAAATTTATCAATAGCAACTGAGGATGAATATTAAACCCACCCGACCCCGACAATGCTCCGTTTTTCCGAGTTATCGAAACAATTTTTCGCAATAACATATATGTCGCAGGGTTCGAAAACTTACCCGACCATTTATATTTGAAAAACTTCCGAAACAGAACGATATCCCACCGTGTCATGCTGCTGCCCCCATTACTAGAATGGCGCACCGATATGTTCAACTAAGACTGCATGCATATGCAAGAAATGTATCGGGGAAATCAAATGCACACAGTCATGCAGGTAAATTGGCCACACGCTCAAATATTAAGTGAAACAACATATACCTTGAACACCATATAAATTATCGCTTTTCTACTGTCTAGGAGCTGATTTTTTTCAACTACTACTGAGAATACTTCTTCGGTTACTATTTCTACCATGGATTTCTATATCTAGTAATGTTATATTTATTGTTCCTTTATTCCTACTGTTCCTTTGTGAGTGTTTTTGAAATATCTGCCATACGACATTACATATCTATATATATAATTTTTATGTAGCATATATATTATATTATTATTACATTATTATTATTGTATTATTTTTGCTCCATTCCTACCGTTCTTTTGTTATTGTTGTTGAAATGGTTGTCAATATATTCGACACTAAATCTATCGATTATATATATAGACACATACTTGTTACTTATATTATATTATTATTATTAAACAGTTGGTTCGTGGTACCGAACTTGAAGATAGCTTTCAATACAGCATCCATTGCAGTGAAATATTATTCAACTCGAAGACTTTTCGGGTGACTCTTTTCAAGAGTTAACGGCACACTGAAGGGATTTAAGCAGAATGAAAAGCAAAACCAGAAAGGCAAAGTATGACGAAACAATCAGAAATTACATACCATGAAGTCCGCAATGTAACAATGGCAACAATAACAAACTTTGAACCATAGTGTCCTATTGGGCTCGAAAGTCACGTGACTTCTGGTTCGCTGGGGCCAAACAACTATCTTAGATAGCCGCTGCCTGTGTTAATTTGCGATATTGGTCTGTTTTTAAATCGTATTTCCTGTCTCAGTGAGGTTGTTTGAAGTACAGTTCTGGGTTTTATGTTATCTTCTATGACTTAGATAACTAGGTAGGATTATGTTGTTTTGCAGCCGCGCAAAATGCCAGGGTATAACGTGCCAATTTGTTATAATGGATGAGAAAACAATCCGGAGTAGTCTTTCCATCGACTTCTGAATTGCCAGAAAACGACAGGAAAGTGACTGAAATTAATAAAGCTAGTGAGAATGATAAATATAATTAACATTTGAACTATGTTGACTTGTTTGTTTGGTGGTATCAAATGTCATACCGGTATCTCGTGTGCCCCAAGACAGCGTAATCGAGTCAGCTTCAATAGCAAATGATTTAAGATAAGCCACAATTATTAGATTTTTTTAAAAGTGTTTATATAGTGAAAGTGGCCTAAGAATGGATGCATCAACTGCAGGCATCGGTTAGCTTTTAAGATATCTGTGCCATTTATTGAAAAAGATAATCAAGAATTTCGGTCAGCCAAATTTAAATTTAACCATGCCAATCAGAAGGAAGTTATTGACTGTTTCAAGGATTGTGCTGAGAAGACTGCTATTGCCGGACAAGGACAAGAGTACCGTACTTTCGACTTGTTTTTTTTTTATGATGCAGCGATTTACAATTTGGTATCATTCTAACTGGAATGTAACTAGGTCTTGCTGTTACTCATGACACTACTTCCTATAATTTAGTACTGGCACTGTTGCCAATGTTTTTCTAAATTTTGGTCAAGTTTCTATACATCAGTGTTGTTCAAAAATACCTTTTTTTTCCAAATTTCACTGGCTCATGAACAAAATTGTTAGGTGGCTTGAAAAAAGGTTGCACACTAGATTTGGCTCAATTCCAACATGCAGAAGTGAAGCTATCAGATTTTTAAAAAAATTGAATTTATTGAAAAAATAAAATAATTTTATTAAATTTTACTGGCTATGCCGTGAAATTGTTGAGTTTTCAAAAAATGTATAGCAAATTTGGCTAGTTGAGCCAAATTAAAAATTTTCTACTTTTGTAGCTTTTGCATTACTCTATACAAAATTTACACAAATTTCCTGAACAAAAATCAGAGGGTAATTCATAACTATTTTATTCTCTTTATAGATACTTTTAGATGTTTAACAAATCAATGCAAACATTGATGCTAGCCTCACTAATCTGTACCTGATTGCTGTGCTAGTGAAGTTGCACTGTGCGCTATATGTAAACCATATCCGGGGCATCTCTGATCCCGGCATCTTGTATGATGCAATTGGTATCTCTGCCAAAAACTGCTCTCCAGAAGACACCATCTCCTTTATCGCAAGAACGAGAAGCACACGCACGCTATTTACCCCTTGAACTGTGAGAAAATGCAGCTCAACTGTCTATGGAATGACGTCACCGTAGGGAGGTGGAGCGACACACTTCAAGACGCTACCGGCCTTAAAGGTCAACTGCATCTCAAAAATGACTTTACCTTATTTCGTACATTATGTGGTTAGGAATATGAATAAAATAATGAAAATTGAAAATACCTTATAGTTTTCAAGTAATTTAAATTATAAATCGAAAAGTCAAAAAACGGAAAAGAAACCATTCAGCCATGAAATGACGTCATGTAACTGACACAGCAGAAGTCTTGATACCTGGTTTGCATAAGGTTATCCCTGTTGCTGTGGATTTGAGTGTTTCAGTGTGATCATGAAAGCTGTTAAGAAGATGAGGAATGGAGGTAGACGTTATGTCGCGTATGGCTGCTACAATACGCAATATGCGGTACTCAAAGTGTCCTTACATCGCTTTCACAAGCCATATGCCGTCAGCCGACCGGACGCCTATAGCTGAACAGTGCGGAAGACCAAAATTGCGCACAGAATCATATTCATGCGCGGATCACTTCCAACCATCTTGCTTCAATGAAGTATCCGAGATACACAAGCTAGTTGACTACCGAACACAGGCAACTATCGCATGTACTCCCGTCCACACTTTATTTTCACGGAGGAATACCGGTACTCCTCTAAAGCTACGTACTGTCCGAAATCGGTAAGTGAAAATGTATTGAGTCAGCTAGTACTATAAGACTGTAACTAACCGTTTCTATTAGTATTGACTGTGGTAGTAACGAAAGTAGTTATTGTTTGCACTCAAGTATACATGTAGAATTAAGTACGGTACCGTATATGCCTTCAAAAACTTCTGAAGTGGAAGTATTCTAAAATTAAGCCACTTCACTCATTGAATGAAGTAGTGGCATTAGTTACTGAAAAGGGAGTATGTAACCAGCTGACTGCATGACCTGATGGTTACATCGCTGACCTCCTTTTATGCCAATATGGAATAGGTGTCTCGTGCACACCAAAGATTCCACTGACTGCACACAGGTGTGACGCCGAAAACCGCCTTGGCACACCAAAGATATTGCGCTAAACGTACCGGGATTCCAACCTGGCTTTTATGGACTCCGTGGATAATTGAAAAGGACGCGACTCGAGCCAAAACTATAGAAGTGAGATGACTTGTGACTCGAAAATTTGCCACTTGGCTACAACCCTGATAAAATCATAGACTGATGAAACTGTAGCCTATGAGTCAGGAAGCCTACTTATCATGTAAGCAGCAAAAGCAACACGATAATACCGATGATCCATTACTATATCGTAATCTATGTCCCTCTCAAGATGTTGGCAGCTCAGCGGAGATGAGAAAGTACCAGTATCACCATAACTGTCGTTAAGTACTCTGTTAACTGTTCAAAACAACCCTTATAAGATTTCACCATATTCACAAGCCATACGCATCATTGTAGGATGAAGTTTGCAATCCTTTATTTAATGATACTTGAGAAGGAATACTGCCTTCAATCTGACTGTGTTATAACACCTTGTGATATTTTTTTGCCTTCTCTAGATTACTGCAATGAAGAAGTCAATGCACTCGTCAAAACACGACCAGGAACGGCAGAGTTCATCAATTTTATTTGAGTAGCGGCATCGTCAAAATTAGCTCGGATGATGATATTGCTGGACACAAAACCCGATGTTTCTCTTCCTGATACAGTAGCAGTGTTGATGGATTAGTTTGTTGCATTTACTATTTTCAATAAAACTATTTTCATGCGCAATGAATTATTTCAAAATTGAAATCCTTTGAAACTACTGGATGTGACTTTTGATCGGATGGCAGTAACGACATGCGCAGGCAGGATTTTCCGTGTTGTTTTCTGCAGAATCCCCATAGCAATCGGACGAGATTCCTGTGCAGTGTTTCTCAGCTTCCTGAAAAGTGTAGTGTAAGGAAATTACTTGGCAACGGACTCGCCGTTTCATCTTAATGAGGCTCATTCACTCATGCATCAAACTAGATGTTATAATTCTGTGGCCATAATCCTGTTCATATCTATAGTAAGACATCTTCAATGCATCACCATCCCAACAAGCTGATTGAAATCATGGTAATGCTGTGATTCACTCTTATTCTGTCAGCACAAACTCTCCTTGATAGTTGTCATTTAAGCTGGCAACCTCCATATTAACACCTGTGACTGATTGTAGCAAGATTCCTAATTGAAACGAAGTAATCCACCAAATTATACATAGGCCGCTACCATACTGCATTTCATTTAGCTTTTACGCTGATCACACTACAGATTACCAACCGACCCATCATACGAAGCTGATAGGGGTTCCACTGATGTGGGATCGAGCGAATCACCACCTGAAGCGCGTCCGCATTTCATACTTACATTCAAGTACTCAGATTCAGGTTTAACACCATACAAGCGAGTCCTTCGCCATACAACTAACTCAAATATTCGCCCAGCGTCTTGGCGAACACACAATCACACATATCCCCTGTGGTGAGAATAGAGATGTCATGTACTTGACGTCACAATGCACATTCTGCTTTTTCTGTAAACATGCCAATATTGGGACTTTCAGTCAAAATTACGGCAATTTCCGATTGAGTAGAAACACGGAAAGTCGGTAGTTTAGGTATAAAATAAAGTTCTGAACATGATTCCGCAAAGTTGTCTATAGAGATGCAGTTGACCTTTAAAAGTCGGGACCACATATACTTCCTGAACTTGTAGAAATCCACCCAAAACGCTGGGAAGGAACTGACATTGTTGTCGACATATGGTACATCAATGCCACCAGTAGGTCATTTATGTGAGACCAGCCTCGTAACCATACGGACCCAACAAACCTGGTATCGCTTACCGTCGTTCTCAGGGCCAGAGCACCGTAAATTTACACAACCGCCGTTCAGGATCTTGGCTTGTCAATGGAAGATACTTACGTCGACGCGATGCAGAAACGCAATAACTACACATTGCCATGGAGTACTCACAGTTACACTGCTTGCTGTTATTCTCGTCAATTTCGATATACCAACACAGTCCTATCAATTGTATTGCTTATGGCTGCCCATTTTCAAGCCAACTCTGTGTGTTTAAGTAAGTCGTCAGTTTAAGACTACCTCCACAGTAGCAGTGCATAGCTTAAGTCAAAACTGCATCCGTTTATGGCAAGTTGGCAACATTAATCAGGAATACCTAATCTGTGACCAATACCTACATTCTATTTGTTTCATTCTAGGTATAAAAGGAAATACATTCTCAAGTTGTGAATTTGTCGAATTTATTGGCCAGTTATTGATTTCGTCAGCACTCTTAGAATTTTGTAAAATCAAGCGAGAGTATGCAACTATGCAAGATTAGGAAAGTATTGTTGTGGAAATATTATTATATCAGAATTAGGTAGTTCTTCTATTCAGAATCTTGAGGGAATCGTCGGGTCCAAAACGAAGAAATGGCATAAGTTTTGAGTATGCAATGCACAAGCTGCCCCGCACTTGTCAAAGTACTTGTGATGCTGGGCAAGTACTATAGTATCACCGACTCATTTCAAAATGAAGACTTTCTTCTAAACGCTCAAGTCTATTAATGATCTTGTCCTAAAACTACTTTAAAAAATATAACACTCCGGCAAGTATGCAATATTACATAGTACTCTGAAAAGGTGGAAATACTATCTTCTTTACTTTCATTCAGTGTGCATGCCTCCTCTTTACATCGCCTAGGTCAAGATGGGTGTCTGATTCCATAGACTACTCCAAGTCGCTTCGACATCTTCCTGTCTTTTCATTGTATCGCATTTTGTGGTGTATTGAACTGATAAAATTGCTAATAAACCAATGATGATGATGATGATCGTCTGTTTGCACCACAACATAAATGCTTTAAAGTTCAAGGGTCTCTTTGCTTTTTGATAAGCTTTTTCTTTCTTTCTTCTCTTGCTTGCTTCCATACGTCCTCGTAAGTGGTGCCGATTTTTGAGCCTCATCGGCTTTACTTAGCCATCTGGGCTTGATTACATGACGCTGCTCATGTAGTTAGGTAAGCAGTGGGGAGTCCAGATAAGCCTCCGACCCACTTGCGTCAAGTGGGATTCGAACTCAATTCCAACGCTTCCCCAATCTTTCAGGTAATTTTGCAGTTACCAACCTCTACGTCATAAACTTTCATTATACTCATGGCTGAACTGAATATTTCCCAATTCTCTGCCATCACCACCATACATTGCTGATATTGGATGGTCGTTGTCTAAATCATTTTGACTTCTTTTGACCAGATTCGGATTATTTTTGAAGAACTCGCAAATCGTAAAAGTAGCTTAACCAAATCCATCTGAAATCAAATTTAACACGGTACGGTAATGTTACAATATTAATAATCTCCGATGTTGACTGATCACTGTCTACGTGTCGATAAGTATACACTTGAAGCATAATAATGCTGCAGCCATACGATGAATAGTTAGTAGGTCCAGATGAAAGTACTAAACCTTGGAATTACTTGTTTGACATAGGCTATCTTAAACTGCTCTATACTCCATCATGTTAATTGAATACTATACATTGTCATCTATCTGCACGAAAAAAATCAATCCTGTAACACAAACACATAATGTGACAGCAAAGACCAGCGCAGTAGCAGAAATTGCGACATACAAATGCATTACTGTCGCAGAGAAGATGATACCAGAAACGCGCTTGGCCCCAGACGGTGGTTGCTATGCTGAAAAGTCACGTGACTTTCGAGCCCAATACGGCCGGTATGGTAGTGAGCCATTGATGCATGACGCCCGTGGATACTGAGGAAGCGGCTTGCCTGGTAACCAATGTTTGCATCGTTTTTGCTCGTTAGCCTATCCTGGTTCAAGTTTGTTAACGTAATTTCTCTTTGCGATAAATTCTAGCATATCCATCTGGCGTAAATATTATATTACAAATCTCAAAGGATCAATATCGGTGTGTGTTTATAAGTTTGCTGCAGTTCACAAGGATGCCGCATTACTGTGGCGTGTATAAGTGCACCGCCAACTCTACCTCTGTAAACGACACTGGAATAGGCAGGAGCTTCCACAAATTTCCGCGGGATGGAAAACTGAGGAAAGCGTGGCTGGATAGAATCAGAAGACAGAATTTGGCACTTCTTCGATAGTAGGTAGACATCGAGAAGTGTTCACCATGATCACCACCAATTCATGCTCTCCGTGAACATATCGAAATTTATAATGTTTCACGTTGTAAACAACTGTGTTCCCTATTTTGTACTATTTTCTCCTCACCCAGATATATTACATAACTTATACGATAATCTCTGGCGTATATCTTGCCGATTGTACCTTTGGCGTGGGGTTGTGAACATTCATTCATTCATTCATTACATTCAGCACCCTTTAGCATCTGCTTAAAAGATACATCATTTCCAATTGCCAAGACAGAAAGTATCGAATATTCCCTTCGCGCACGGGGTATGATGGGTTCTAGTTCATTACAAGACTGCTCCAAATATAATCGAGTGATTAAAATGAAGGCTATTGAATCAATAGGTTACGTCAATTCACGCGAAATCATCATTACAAACGACGGAAAAACATAAGCGGGTGGAATCAATGCTGCAGGCTCGTGTCGCTATAGGACATACTTTGCGATATGTGATGCTGGAACGAACTGATGATAATCAGTATGTTGATACTTCATCCTATCGTAAACACGAAAAGATTGCGATTGAATGACAAAATAGGAAGGTATTGAAGCGATATTTTGTAGTCGTTGAAACCGGGCAGTCGGACACCCCCTTCCTATAGCCAAAGGATGGTGTTATTTAGTAGTTGAAACCGGGCAGTCGGTCACCCCCCTTCCTATAGCCAAAAGATGGTGTAAAGAGGCATATAATAAATTGAGACTTGAATGTGGACATTCTTGACGACTGTCGGGATTGCCTCCGAGGCTTTTAGCGATGTCTTTTCTAAACTTATCTCCACGGCGTATTTCAATATCGAATATATTTGACATATCGAAAGTCTTGAATCGAGAGGTGAAGTCAATACACGCATTCATGGAAGAACACGAGCATACGGAATTATAGATAACTATGTCCTGGCGAATGGGACTCTGGAATGGTCATTGCCAATCTAATAATTTGGATTTTCTCGACGGCAAATTGAAAGTTGAAAAGTATCGGGATAGACGTACTTTGAACGACCAGTAGGCAAAACTATTCTTTCAAACTACGTATTGGTAAATATACTACTACACAAATTGTGAAGCAGACACAGTACAAATACAGTTGATTCCATACAGCATTCACAATCAATCCTAATGAGTATTGTATGAGACACGATAAAGGTGCGGTATGTATTTTCTTGACAAGTTGATTCTGCTTGTGTGTACTAACTTTTTAACTTCTTAGGATGATGCAGAACACACTAACATCGTACTGCTGCATCATTATTGGTGTTTGACTCATTTTCACCCGTAGGAAGGGTGTGGAGGAACGATTTGGTACCCGAGTGATGCTGTATCGTAGAACCTTAGCTAACGTATTACTTGAAACTGACATGGTGCTGCCGGCGGTGATTACCAAGTTGAAAAAGTGTCCCTTTACTCTTTTTGAGTTGGTAGCCCCTGCTATGATATCAATATACCGCTATCTGTCACTGTATGCACATTGCACATGTCTGTCTGAGGAGCACTCGTGACGGTACAATTCACGCATTGTTTTGTTTACCCCCATATGTATAAAACGAATGAAATATAATAAATGTAGCAAAACCAACGAAAAAAAACAATGTAAATCATGGTTGTAAAATAGGTATAAATTCAAACAGGATAACAAGTGCGAATCTGATTTATCAAATTCTCAAATGGATCGTCGCCGAATTTGAGGCGCCACATGAATTCAAATAAGTACGTATCCAGGAGAGTACGATGAGTCCCGCTTATTTCTCTGTTTTGCCCGAGCCCACATTGATTCCAGATGGTTTGTCGTTGCGTGGGTGACGGGGTCCACAAAGTTTTATCGGTGGTTTACTGTGAGATCCTGCGGTAACCCAAATTGCCCACCGTATTGTACGCTGCCCAGAGATCTGATATGACAGTCGTTCCGGGCAAGATATAATGTTGTATGATGGGCAAAAGAGTACCAGCATCTCTACTTCTACCAGGAATCCCTCTTTCGATTCAACGTCGATGCCCCCGAACACCCACTGCGTCTTGACTCGTCTTCCAACATTATGCTTTCTGCGGACAAAGGCCGACTCGTCGATTTCAACGACTCTTCCAGGGCCGCCTAAATGAAGTGGATTGTCCACGAAATATTCAGCGTATATGTCTCGGACGTAGTTGCGATAGTTACAGATGGTCTCATCCCTAGAGATCCCGCACTCCCGTCTAACATTTTTGTACGACGCCATTTCGTACGAGTATAAATACAGCAATTCGACGGTGGTTTGAAGTTCAAATCTGGTTCCCTCGAAAAAACTGTTTTTCACAATTTTCAATGGCGTTTTGCAGTCACGGTCGCGGCATTGCCAACGGAATCTGACTTTTGTGTCCCTCTCGTATTCTGCCATATCGCCATTGCATTTGGGGCATCACATTTGTTTCGCAAGCAGCCCGTGCTGTCGGCACCAAGCAATTGCGCTTGCCTTGTCGATTGTCGCCAAGCTCAGCTCCCTCAAATTTACTTCAGAAAGACTCGGATATACGTTCGCCCCCGCCATCATTAACTCAATGTTACTCGGTCAGGGCGGCATAGTTTTTAAATACGTACGGTGAACATTGTGACGTATTTTGTTTTCGATCGGTGGATGAAGCCACATACGCAGTCAACTAGGGGGCAACGCTGCAGTGAAGATTAGTGACAGAAAAACACACCGATGAACTCTCGTTGGTATCCTTTCAATGACATCTCTAACCCGTAGTAATAGGTGATCAAATGACGAAGTTCTTTCACTTCAACTTCTAGTAGATTTTATCGACACACACTAGCCTACTGGTCGCATTTTCTCCCTACTTCTACTTGAACAGATTTCGAGTAAAAATAGGCCTAGATTACTGACTTTTTACCAAGTTAGAAGTCGCTACTTGTACTACTCGAGTAGCAACGTTACTCTTATCACCGCTACCCATAGTTCAATGTCTTCTCTGTCGTCAGGACTCAGGCTAAATTCTAATGGATAATAATTATGAATCATCCAGATTTTATGTTTTCAATGACAAGGTAACGGCCAAAAGCAAATATAGTCACTGGATAATCCTGATGCATATGCGTGTAGCGTAGCTACATATGTTCGTGATGTGAGGAATCAAGTTTGGAAAAGATCCATATCAAAATTTAACCAAACAGATCATGCTGTTTCGACTTCTATATGTTCATTTACACTAGGCCGATATTTAGTATTACGATACCTGGGATGCAGACTTATACACGGTACCCACCACGCAGATTACGTAGCGAGGAGGAGCATCGATAAACCTCTAACATTTAGAGGGATTTAAGAGTCCACCTCCGTTGAACTCGAACAACCGTGGAACGTATTAGGGTATAATTATTTATAACAGGGGTCCTTAAATTATGGGTCGCAACGCAAACATATAGGTCGCTAAGGGAATAAATTATGATTGCGATCGCATTAGCGCGATCTTTAAACATTTATGTGGTACTTGTCGAATATCGTCGAATAATGTACTATGTATATTTTGTATATTTTCAACGTCACTGTGTTGGGTACCATATAGCCGTATATTTTCAACGTCACTGTGTTGGGTACCATATAGCCAATGATCCAGACACGCTGAAAGTGGTTACGACAGGGGCGGGCAACATACGGCCCGCGGACAGTTTTCTGTCTTACATAATAGTGTGGCCCGCGGTCACAGTCTTCTGAGATTCCCCACTACTTGCTTTCCTTGCATACGTCAAATTCGCTTACGCGTAAATTCGTCGAAGCGAGAAGACTTATTGCATTATCGGCATTTACGATGTACTCAACCCTAATGTCATTTGTAGTAATCATGGTGTTTGTCGAGTACTGTGGTAATTTAAACCTGGCCGATGTTTCCTATTTTTGATTCCGTAACCGTCGACTTGTATCACGGTCATGGCACACTTCCAGGCTTCTGTAAGACACCGCTTATGCCAGGGGTCGACAACTCAAAACGAGTCGGGGGCCACTTTCAAATTTCGCGGAGGCTGCGGGCCGAATGAATTCATTATCGAGATAAAATAGGCCACATAGTTGAACCACCACGCTATCTCGTCACCTACTGAACTTTAATGAATTGATATCTTGGTAAATTTGGGGTACCGGGCTTATCGAACGCCTTGAAATCTTAATTAAGAATAGCACCGCGTGTTGATTGATCAGAGAGAAGCAGACGTGGTGGTGCCTGTATGACAATGCTGTTCTCAAATCCACATTGTCCTCGTCAGTATTGGCGAGAAATGGCTTTGAAGTTACATTGCTGTCGTTAAAATAGATTCATTAAATACGATTTATTCCTTGTATATGTGGATAAATGGGCGAATAATGTATCGATTCAGCAATCCGGCCCGCCAAGTTCCTAATTTTCCTATATCCGGCTCGCCGACTGGAGAAGTTGCCGGCCCCTGGGTTACGACAGTACGGATTATTAATCATGAAAACAAGCGACTAATACACGAGCAGGGTAGAGCGAGGGAAGGACCGGGGCATAAATGCCCATTTGCCCATATAAACTACGTTTTCTACGCCTGACTTCAGCAGCTATTGATGTGCATTACGTTAAATAATTCACTGAATACTGTTTTTGGTCTCTACGCTTTCAACTTGAAGTTCAAATTACACACGATTTATTCATTGTATAGGTGGATAAATACGCGAATAGTAGGCTATTATGATTGAGGAATCCGTCCCGCAAAGTACTTCATTTCCCCATATCGGCCCACGACCGCCATATGTGATAGGTTTTCAGATGAACGTATAGTCAGAATAATAACTCGTGTATTATACGTCAGACCCGGTGTCATAGGTTCACGGCATTGCATAAATGGTGGAGTATTGCGAAATCGAGAGTCACGTATGCCGAGTCAACCGGAGGTCAACGCAGCTGCAATGGGTTGTCCGGCGTTCCGACATTTCTATACCTATAACACATTCAATATTATATTTATATTGTTATTTTTCTGCTCTATATTCGAAGGTATTGACCATGAGCGTAATAACCCACTTATCAGGAGTATACCCGAATCCTGGATTGGGCTACATTGCTGAACCCCAAATGCTGTGATATCAGATCAATCTCTATTATTATCAATCTGTTAAATTCACAATATTCATAGTAGCTGCAAAATTATACCGTGATAGCTTCTATGAGAACATTATATATTTTTTCCGCTCACATTGCGTCTATATCTTATAATTAATATATATCAAGTACAACAACATTTCTATTAAAATAGTTCTAACTGTGATGATTTTTCATGCCAGGCCTAAATTGATACAAGAGTAAATCACATTTTTATGATGTGTGTTGAATGTCAGTCTGCTGCATCAGCTCACTTTTAATAGCACAACTTCATCCCGTCAACTAAGGCCTACTCGGAAAGACATGGAAGAGCCTTATTGATGCTGCGGCCCGCGGCGTCGTCAAAAACTGGAAATTGGCCCGCGACCACAGTTGAGTTTGAGACCTCTGGTTTAGAAAGTACAAGTTTCAATGTTTTTGGTAAATACTTCAAATGTGCGATTTTAGGTGGATCCATTCTAAATGCTGAAGAAGATTCTCTCCAGCTTCGAAGGGAATTTTTGAATGTCAATTGCGATTGGAAAAAAGTTGTCTTTCTTTTCAACTACCTCTACGGACATCGGCATTCCAAGATAATTCAAAAGATATTACCCTGTCGGAAATACTTGATCTGTTCACTTCCTTGACTGATATCAAACTGGTGAGTGTGGTTATTATATCATGGAACCATATTGTAATCACTTTATAGTTCTTATACCACTGTTGCTTTGGCTCGAGTCAACTTTTTGTCGTGGCTTGACTTGTCTCGAGTCAATGAGCTAATAAATGACTTGACTCAAGCGCTTCATAAATGTGTATTGACTCGTGATTCTGAGAATTTCCGAGTCAATTTCAAGTCCTCAAATAAACTCTTACGTATATGTTATTGGCAATTGCACGTGTGTGTGAGCAATACAACACCTTCTTGCATGCATATTAGAAAAATCAGACAACTAGGACTGTTTAGTTGCAATTCTGCTATAGAGATAATGCTAACATGCACAAATAAAAGTCTGCCTTTTTCTCTCTGCGATTGCAAACTCATTCATTGATTTTAGTCTTTGATGTGAGCGTAACGCATTTGTTGCGTAATAGATTGTGGCAGCCAAAGCCACGGCCTACCATATCTGCTTACATATTTGATACATATGTTGAACTGCAACATCAATCCCACTGTAGTTATTCATATCTGCGCGACTACTCGTGATTTCGATCCGTCGAGTAAGACGTCATGGCGACATGGTTTGTCCATAACTCACTGTAAATATACCATGGAAAGTTCAACGCATTTGGTGTCAAGATAGTTCATTATAACTATGCACTGAAATGCAGCCGTGGGCTACATAGGAAATCGAAACGCGGTCGACCGGTCGTGAATAGCTAAAAAGGCTGGCCGCTCCTCGTCTAATGTTATCAACCATTTCTATCAGTGTTTGTGATGAATTTGCTTTTCATCTCAGGTCAGAGAAGAGTTCAAGAAGATAATTGCACCAACCACCATTGAAGACATGAAAAGCAGTTATCAATATATGATAAATATATTGGATGTAATATTTCAGGTAAATTTGGGCTTGCAAATTTAGTGTGCTCCACAATTAGTAAGAATTATTTTACTATTTCATTTCATCAGTCCACTGAAGGTGACAAGGATGAGCTCACCAAACTGCTGAAACTACAGCCGGAGCTTACCGATGCAAGAATTAACCGTCGGCAAAAAAGCGGTTCAACTGCTTTACTATAGTCCAACAGGTACATAATAATACATAATTGCCACTTCCATTGATACCTGATAGGAATATGTTTAGGCAGGAAAGGCTAACCTATTAACTGATGTATATTATGGATGTCCTTACCTAATGACTTCAGATTTTTTTCAGATTTTTTTGGAAGCGATAACAAAAATTCGTATTTAAGTACTTGAATATATGTCTGTGTTTCAGGCTCACGACATAGAGACCAGGAGTCAGAAGCATGACCCTCCACATCTAGTTGTCGCAAGACATCAGGATGGGTCCATTCAAGGCTGGATCCTAGCTGTTGGGGAATCCGTCCCTTGTGGTAACGATGGCGCAACGGTGTTCGATATTTTAATCGATATGATGGCATGTTATTATGCCTGGGATGTGTCATACCCAAAGGAATTTCAATTCCTGGCATTTATTCAGAGAGCTGTTATTGGAGACAAAAACACCCATGTGTCTGAAAAACTGAATAATTTCTTCAGAAAATTCGAACACATGCTGTAAGGTCATAATAAGCCTCTTTATTTGACCCAAGGTTATTTTTGTGCAAGTTGTTAAACAGTAGTTCATCCTTTGCTTCTATTTCGTTGGTATACATAAATCCATTAGCTTTGTCGACACTGGACAGTGGACATACATGTGGATTGATAGTGCGTGACACATGTTGGTTGAATTTAGTGTCTGTGGAAAATTGAATAATGCCTTCAACAATTTTGAGCACATAGGTGAAGGGCCTAATAGGCTAAGTAATTTGACTTGGTTATTGCTGTGCAAGTTGTGGAACAGTAGTTCATACTCTAGTTTTATCCTAGGACACTATCTTGTTTTTATTTGCAATATTGCGTTCATATTTATCAGTCCATTGAATCCGTGGGCATGAACATGTGGCTGGATAGCGTGTGACTCTTTCAGCATATGGGTTGAATTTAGTGTTACTGGATAATTTAATAATTTCTTCAAAAATTTTGAGCACATACTGTAAAGGCGTGATAGGCCCACTAATTTGACTTGAATATGACTGTACCAGTTGTTCAACAGTAGTTCAAACTCTACCTTAGTATATTGGCACACTGACTGTCTTGTTTTCCTTGACAATATTTTGTTATTATACTCCATTCCATTAGATCCTTTGACATTAGCATGCGACTTTGAAGCGTGACACTTCAGCATATGGATGGAATTTTGCAGTACACAGGGGCTATATTTACGGGTCCATTTCAGAAGTGTTTTTACGTTGTAAAGTCGTATGCTCAAGTTACTCAAACTAAGTATGTCGCATGCTCATATTGTTCTTGAAGCACATAATTTATCACTGTGCCGATGATTCTTTATTTTTACTAGCAGCAGTCTTGTTTCATTGCGCAGTGCATTGCTTTTACATTTCAATGATGGTTTCGTTTTATCACTTATGATGTCATATTGACATTGAATATAATGATGTCATTGTGAACTAAATTGATTTTTATGCGGCGTTACAAGCGACAGGGTGTGGGCCGAGTACGCCAGATTATTTAGTAAGAAAAAGCTGCAGAGAGATAGGATTCCTGTCGGCCAGATTATTTAGTAGTTTTTCGTGTCCCTTACGTGGGCGATATCGTGGAGAACGCCTATATCAGACAACACAGCGTTTGACAACACAGTATCTGACAACGCCAAGCAACAACACGAACACCTTTTCAGATGCTATTTTTTTTACACGCAACGCGTTCTCTTTGATGTTGTCACGAACGGAAAAAAATTTAGAGTTTAAAGAGAATTACGACACTCGGAATCGCATTGGAGTCTGAATGTTCTCGCGGTAGGCCTAAACCGTCATGAAATTTCAACGCGCCCTGGCAAATTGTGAATTGGTGTATGGAATCAACATGATCTGTAGTGTGTATACTTCACAATATTTTGAAAGAGTAGTTTTACCTACTGGTAGTTCAGAAACGTCTAGCCCGATACTTATAAACTTTCAATTAGCCGACGAGAAAATCAAAATTATTAGGTTGGCAATTAACATTCTAAAGTCCCGTTCACCGCAACTATATCGTGTAACATGCAATAGACATTAGAATTGACCATAGCGGTAGCCCAATTACGTTTCATAGCACCGAAATATATTATGGACATATACTATGGATAAATTTGATTATATCATTATGCATTATTGGGTTGGCGAGTGCGAGACCAACGCCGCCTCCAAATTTTCTGATGACATTCGCAATGAATTCCGATAAAAATCATCATTCTTCGAAGGGTATATCGCCTTGCCTCAGTTGGTCGTAGTTTCACGTGCTGTCAGAAAGTTCGGTCCACGATCACATTATTATCGTCAATCTCTATCCTAGCGACGCAAGCCTATATAATCTCGATTCCATTATAGATAACTAGCCTACGGTAGGTTGGTTATCTATAATTCCAATTTCCATATGCTCGTGTTTTTCCATGAATGCGTGTATTGACTTCACCCGTCGATTCAAGACTTTCTATCGATATGTCGAATATATTCGATATTGAAATACGCCGTGGAAATAAGTTTTGGAAAGACATCGCTAAAAGCCTCGAAGGCAATCCCGACAGTCGTCAAGAACGTCCATATTCAAGTCTCAATTTGTTATATGCCTCTTTACATCATCTTTTGGTTATAGGAAGGGGGGTGTCCGACTGCCCGGTTTCAACGACTACTGAATATCGTTTCAATACCTTCCTATTTTGTCATTCAATCAATTCATATCAACATACTGATTATCATCAGTTCGTTCCCGCATCACATATCGCAAAGTATGTCCTAGCGACACGAGCCTGCAGCATTGATTCCACCCGCTTATGTTTTTCCGTCGTTTGTAATGATGATTTCGCGTGAATTGACGTAACCTATTGATTCAATAGCCTTCATTTTGATCACTCGATTATATTTGGAGCAGTCTTGTATTGAACTAGAACCCATCATACCCCGTGCGCGAAGGGAATATTCGATACTTCCTGTCTTGGCAATTGGAAATGATGTATCTTTGAAACAGATGCTAAAGGGTGCTGAATGTAATGAATGAATGTTCACAACCCCACGCCAAAGGTACAATCGGCAAGATCTAATTGTATAAGTTGCGTAATATATCTGGGTGAGGAGAAAATAGCACAAAATAGGGAACACAGTTGTTTACAACGTGAAACATTATAAATTTCGATATGTTCATGGAGAGCATGAATTGGTGGTGATCATGGTGAACACTTCTCGATGTCTACCTACTATTGAAGAAGTGCCCAGAATTTCATACCAACAGAAGCCTCACTTGTCTGCTCATTTCACTTCAGCCTAGAGGATTTTGCTAAGTCAAAGAAAATGAGATTGATACGAACTGCTATTCCGAGCCACAATTTGAGGGGTGAAGCGCATGACACCAGGCAAACGACGAGGACAAGTGCCACTTCTGTTCTGGCCAGCAACAATTTAGCCCTGTCAGCACAACGAATGCCTGGGCCGTCAACCGGTACTAAAAGGAAGCTATTTCCTCTCAAAAAAGTGCACAAGGAAAATAATCACGTTTCCGATTCTTCGGAGCCATCACCCATATCCCAGAAGCTGAACAACACTGCATCCGAAATTGCCCAATTAATTACCGAAAAACTTTTTAGATATGCAAATCTGTCGGACTCCGTAATCACCAGTTACACAGGACTATCGGGCACCAATTTTATAATCATTAGGGATATAATTGATAAATTCCAGCCCTTCTCTTATTGGTCTGGAGACCGAGTTACAAAAGTTTCCAGTGAGGATCAACTGCTTCTGTTCCTGATGAAGCTTAAACTGGATATGCCTCATTTTGATGTTGCAATACGATTTCATGTGAGCCGTACCACCGCCATTAACATTTTTCGGACATATCTTCAAGCAGCCCATGAAATATTTTTTGTGGGCTGCATGTATACCATACCATATTTGGAGAAAAATCAATGTTCAATAATAGACACTTACGTGACCTTTGACACGAACCAATCAGGTTGCAGCAGGATGTAAACAAAGAACAAGGCCGGGCAAGCTTACTATGAGCTCTTATGGAAAAAGGTTGAAAAATGAAAGATTTAAGCAAAATTACGTTGAATTGGGGATGACTGGCCTTAATGAATAGTAATAGCGTAGAGCTAGTATGTAGTTGCAGCTTTTAGTCTAGGATGAACATGAATGGTGGCAGGTACGCATCAGCGTGCTGTGTCCAAATGCATGGATTTTTGACAACTTTTCGGATTAAGCGACAATTGTTGTATACTATGTACTATAGGATTGTGGTAATGCATATTTTGACGATTTCATAGGCTCCAGGTCTCGAACGAAATTTTCAAGCATATCATATGTTCAGAAATATATGCTATAAAATACAGCTGTTGCCACATCACAATTTTGGCGTATTGATTATGAAACTTGAAAGCTATGGAGATTTTATCGAATTTCTGGATTTGAGTGGAACAGCATCTTCTTCTAACACCGCGGAGAAAGCTACGAAGTATTTCATGGAGCGCTACGTACACGACTTAGGGACAAAGATTGAGGAGACAATCCACTCTTTTTAGAAGCAATATTCTAGCCAATGTTATCACAACTTGCGGAAAAGTGAGATATCACACTCAATGGAAATACACGTTCTCAGAAAATCCATTATTGATTCGTCTTGCACTTCTAAGACAGGGTAAGTAGGAAAAAGACATTTTTTCAGAGACTCCTGCAATAGATATTGTAACCATGACTTATTTTCACATTAGGTTCTGATATATGCTTTCATGCATATGCATAGATTAAGACAATCCAGCACCTGAAGCTACAAGGACTACATTGAAAAGCAATCTCTCGACCGTACTCGCAACCGACCAACTCCTATCTCAAGGTAGATTTTGGTGTATCTGGTGTCTTCAGTTCTATAACATTCCACCAAACACAAATAATCCTGGAGAATTGTTCATTCAACAAATTGGGCATCTAAATGAGCTTCAATGCACACCACTGGAATATAGTATGAATAGACATGCACTGTTGGTACACATTGACCATGGCACCGCGCAATTACGATTCGTAGCATGCTATTAGGCATTACGATATTCACAAAGGAACTGAATTTGCACAATTGCCGAATATGTTGCGTCATTCATATATAATTTTCAATCTTGAATTAGAGTAAGTAATTAGTCTATATTTGGTTAGTTGATACACAATGCTGCATAGTATGACACCAGACAAAATTTTATACTCCTTGATTCTTCCGATCAGCTGTTCAATATGAATACGCTGTCTCGTCATCTTTCTTGTTGTGGAACAGTCTGGCTCAGGCATTTGACGGTGTGCCAAATCATGTGCAGGAATATTTAAATCTAGATTCCATTTCTTGATTTCAGACTCAATGGTGAATCCCTTTTCTGGCTACTCCAAGTTGTTTCGACACCTTCCTATCTTTTCATTTCATCGCAGTCTTGTGATGTTTTGAAACGCTGAAAATATTAATAAACCTGATTGATTGATGATAGCATTTCCTGGTTCACCATAGCTGAACTCCATCATTTTCTCACATTTCTTGTCGAATCCACATATTTCACTAATATTTTGATCTGAAATTGTCCCTGTGAACAGTTCCTGCACTAAAGTAAGTTCACCACAATCCATCAATCCTTTCCGAGTTGTATGTGATTTATTGACAGTCAATATTCATTCTAGTTTTGAGAAATGAATGAATGCAAATGATGCATTTTTAAGAACCACATATCTACATGGCCAAATTGAAATTTAATGAAGCAGTTACATATGGTTGACCCAATGGTTTAATACTATATACTATAAATTTGACGTCAGTAGGATAAGTCGGGCAATTCACAAAGAATTTGATGTAGTCCAGCATAAAATTTCATCTTTTGACATTGTGATGCTCCTCTGAGAACTGAACTTCACCAGCAATAATTGTCCGTCAATTTGTAATTTTCCTGGACGAGTTTCCTGTTTAGTGCTTCTACTTCCAGAAATTTGATATTCTTGTGTTTTATCCATCGACTTCCTCTTTCTGCAGCTTCATAAAAGATATCCATCAAGCCTGCACAAAATATATAATATGTTTATTTTACAGAGCAACACTGCTGTGCAAGCACCTATCAAGGCGTACTCGTTCACCTCTACCAATTTCAACTATTCATCTCTCAACAATTTCAATCCATTACACACCATCAAGCAACAAAACTGGAGTGGAATAAAACGAGACACACACCAAGTCGATTGTGGCATCAAGTGTGACTGCATTTCAGATTGGACTAAATTATGTCACAATTTAATATTTTTGGTACAATAATATAGATATGTTATTTTATTAATAAAATGAGAATTTAGATGACTACAAGGAAGTCCACATGCCTTCATCCAGATTTTACATTCTTCCATGCATGTTATTGGCTCTGAGAAAGGTACAAGCGCACACCAGGAACGGTCTGGGTAGCCATCTCCGAGTTACAAAGGCTATTAGCACAGTGTTTATCCGGCATTTGTCCTGATTGATTCAATACATGAGCTAGGACAAAAAATGAAGATTTCAGCTGGGAACGGATCATGCTGCCTAACATACATCATATTAATATGATCATTGAATATGCAGACAAGTGTCCAGTGTAACAGTAATTTGCTAGATAATGATGCAGACTGTAGACTACTATATACGATTCCATAAATATAACGCCAAGCCCACATAATGAATACCCCATATATCCTGACTCAAGATTAATCTAATACATGCTATTCGGTACGACAATTCTATAGTATACGACCAAGGACTAAGGATAATACAGCAATAGTTGCTTCATCCGAAAAGTTGTCAGAAATCTATTCGTTTGGACATACCATGCTGATGAGTGCTTGCCACCATTCATGTTTATTGTAGGTTAGAACACTGCAAATACATACTAGCTCCACGTTATTACCATTCACCAAAGCCAGCTATTCCCAATTCAACGTAACTTTGCTTAAAACCTTCATTTTTCAACCCTTTTCCATAAGCGCTCATAGTAAGCTTGCCCGGCCTTGTTCTTTGTTTACATCCTGCTGCAACCTGATTGGTTCGTGTCAAAGGTCACGTAAGTGTCTATTGCCGAGCGATCATTGATTGCACAGAAATTCGAATAGAAAGCCCAAGGCAAGATCTCAATGCAGCTGCATCAACATACAGCAATTACAAGCATGCTTCAACGGTGAAATATCTTATTGCAGTTGCACCAAATGGTGCAATTACTTTTGTGCCGGATGGATACCCAAGAAGCATATCGGACAAGGAAATAACTGCTAAATCTGGACTCATTACTCATTTACAAGTAGCCTATAACTTATAACGGATATTATGATCCATCATAAGCTCATCATATTTTATTGCAGGCTGGTGATCTCCTACTAGCTGATAAAGGCTTTCTCATATACGACCTCCTGCCTTGTGGCATTTACCTGAATTTGCCGTCATTCTTGAGTACCCGAAAGCAGCTCACAAAAGAGGAGGCAGCATTCACGCGGTGAATTGCTAGAAGCAGGATACACGTGGAACGTGGGATCGAAAGGATGAGAAACTATAAAATATTGCACTGTATCCCGCACCGATGAGACCATACATCGACAAAATTGTCCAAGTATGCGCATCATTAGTTAACTTCCAATCCCCCACTATTGCAGGTGTCTTTGACTCGTACTGTGCTTTTTAATATGTCTTTATTTCAAATTTCTCGTCGTTGATTCAATTCTCATTTAGTTCGCTCGCTGCTGGTTTAAGTTTCAGTAATAAACACCAAGTTTCAATATTCCCATGTTGTTTCCGTTGCTAAACTTAATTGCAGACATAGGTATAATAAGAAAAACTCCAACAACAAATCAACTAAAAAAAAGTTTATTATGATATGAATTAAGACAACTCTACTGAGGCAAGGTGCAGCTGGGTCATCTGGTCACGATGACCGTGCTTGAGCTGCTATGTCGATCTGCCGAGTCGTTCACGAATAGTCGCTTTAATAATACATTGACGTAAAAATCTGTCAACTTGGGAATGTTTGATCTTGCCCAGCTGGCGTCTTTCTCCACTCGAACTATCCAAAAATCCTTGCAGGTCCAGACCACAAAATGTGCAATCCGTGCATTATTTGCGTATTTTGTGCCTGCACCTGATGCCAGTAATGGTGTGATCTGCATAACTCACATTCTGATGTTAGATAAAAACCCTTTTTGCTGTACTTTCCTGAAAGTTCTTTTCTGACCATTTCGTCAACTGTGAAATTTCTATAACTCCATGGACAGTTTACTTCTACGACAACGTCAACACAGCCATTTTCGGTCAGAACCACTCCACCAGGACTGCTGCCCATAAAACCATAAGGAAATAATACTAACCCAATTTTTTTGACCGCTTTTTCTGTAGCTTCGGAATATCTATGTATTGCTGTACTCTCATGTACCTGTCCCCACAGGATGGCATCTTTAGCAACGTTGTACTCTCCTTGCAGCGTCTTGAAAAGAGAAGGTGGGTATGAATCAATATCTAAATAATGCCGGTCATAACTGTGTATCACCCTTCCGAAATTACTGCTCGTTAACCGTAGTGACCTGAACTTGCCCCTAATTGGACACTCTCGTTGTGCTGCAGTCACAGTTTCCAACCATTTTATTTGTCCGGCATTAACTTTACATTTTTCCAAAAACTCTCTGGTATCGTTCATGTAGATTGGAATCAAGTCTTCTATGTGTGGTGGTTTGAAACCACTATCATGAGATGGTTCCGGTTCTGGCCCAACAATCCATGTCATTGGACAATCACTGGATGCAGCTTTCAGACGCACAAACAGATACATTTTGTCGGTCGAATTAACTGGCCGTGAGATCGCTTGGAAAGGTTTGGTATCTGGAAATATCTGGGAAATTGGTTTCATTTCAGAAAATGATGATTTGGGCTTTGAAATCCAGGAATTAGGTAAATTAGTCTTTGAAACTCCTTTGCGGTTTGCGTATATGGCTGTTGCTACCATATGACTGCAAAACTCCGTCCCATTCGGACAGGCACATTTTGCATCTAAAATATTCCCACAGCCGTCAACAAGAACCTCAACATTGTAACTCCTATCCTTCATTGACGCCCTGACAATTCCATGGACTGTATTGGGCTCGAAAGTCACGTGACTTGTGGTTCGTTGGGGCCAAACAACTATCTTAGATAGCCGCTCCCTGTGTTAATTTGCGATATTGGTATGTTTTCAAACCGTATTTTCTGTCTCAGTGAGGTTGTTTGAAGTACAGTTCTGGGTTTTATGTTATCTTCTATGACTTATTAGCTAGTTTCAGGACTTTTAGACACTAACTAGGTAGGTTTATGTTGTTTTGCAGCCGCGCAAAATGCCAGGGTATAACGTGCCAATTTGTTATAATGGATGAGAAAACAATTCGGAGTAGTCTTTCCATCGACTTCTGAATTGCCAGAAAACGACTGGAAAGTGACTGAAATTAATAAAGCTAGTGGGAATGATAAATATAAATAACATTTGATCTATGTTGTCTTGTTTGTTTGGTGGTATCAAATGTCATAGCCTACCGGTATTTTGTGTGCCCCAAAGACAGCGTAATCGAGTCAGCTTCAATAGCAAATGATTTTAAGATAACCCACAATTATTAGATTTTTATTAAAGTGTTTATATAGTGAAATTGGCCTAATAATAGATGCATCAACTGCAGGCATTGGTTAGCTATTTGTCTGTGCCATTTATCGAAAAAGATAATCAAGAATTTCGGTCAGCCAAATTTAGGTTTAACCATGCCAATCAGAAGGAAGTTATTGATTGTTTCAAGGATAGTGCTGAGAAGACTGCTATTGCCAGACAAGGACAAGAGTACCGTACTTTCGACTTGGTTTTTGTGATGATGCAGCGATTTACAATTTGGTATCATTCTAACTGCCGTAACTGGAATGTAAATATTCTTTTTAAGGAAGACCAGGTCTTGCTGTTACTCATAATACTACTTCGTATAATTTAGTACTGGCACTGTTGCCAATGTTTTTTCTAAATTTTGGTCAAGTTTCTATACATCAGTGTTGTTCAAAAACAACTTTTTTTCCAAATTTCACTGTCTCATGAACAAAATTGTTAGGTTGGCTTGAAAAAAGGTTGCACGCTAGATTTGGCTCAATTTCAACATGCAGAAGTCAAGCTATCAGATTTTACAAAAAAAATTAATTTATTGAAAAAATAAAATATTTTATGAAATTTTACTGGCTATTGGGCTCGAAAGTCACGTGACTTGTGGTTCGCTGGGGCCAAACCACTATCTTAGATAGGCGCTGCCCGTGTTAATGTCCGATATTGGTCTGTTTTCAATTCGTATTTTCTGTCTTAGTAAGGTTGTTTGTAGTACAGTTGGAGGTTTTATGGAATCATCGTAGTATAACTAGCGAGTTTCAGGGTTTTTAGATGGTTACTAGAATATTTTATGTTATTTTACAGTCGCTCAAAATGCCACAGTGTTGCGTGCCACAATGTCGTAATAGAAGAGAAACCAATCCAGAGTTGTCTTTCTATCGACTTCCGAAATGCAAGAAAGCCGTGGGAAAGTGGCTGAAATTGATAAGGCAAGGAGTGGATGATGAATTGTATTTAAATTATTAAAGGCTCTGCTTTTTGTATGCCAAGACCGTGTAATCAATGGCAATTATTTTGAGATGAACCACTTTAATTAGATTTTTGTAATGTATTTTAGGAGAGAGAAA
The DNA here is from genome assembly GCF_051294905.1 of Botryllus schlosseri. Classification (NCBI taxonomy): domain Eukaryota; kingdom Metazoa; phylum Chordata; class Ascidiacea; order Stolidobranchia; family Styelidae; genus Botryllus; species Botryllus schlosseri. Next base: position 6,998,820 of record NC_137238.1, on the reverse strand, counting down.
GACAAATACAAGAATATGCAGCTGGCATTTTCCAATGGGCAAGGTGGCAGGACCTACTAGATTTGAGTGGAACGAAGGCAAGAGAATAGACTGCAGTAGCCCTGAGAAAAGAATGAGGATATCCACCCCCCCCAAAAAACATTCAGATTTGTTGACCACAAATAGTGAATGTGCTACATCTACAGGGATACATGCAGAAAATGATGATGTGGAAGAAATGAAAAAACAAATAGCTATTTTCAGGAAACGTGTGTTAGCTCTTGAGAAAGAAAAAGATGAATTACGTTCAGACAATATAAAGTTGAAACAGGCCAATCACAAGCAATTCATCGACAGTTTTAAAGATAGTGCAGAGAAGATAGCTATGTATACTTCGTTACCGGACAAAAAAACTTTCGTCATTGTTGTTGCAATGATACAGCGGTTTACGGTTAAGTATCATTCCAACTGGAATGTTAAAATCCTCTCAATCGAAGACCAAGTGTTGCTAACTCTGATGAAATTAAGACTCAACTTGCCAAATCTAGATTTGGCTGTTCGCTTCAATGTTAGTACAGGCACTGTTACCAACGTTTTTCTAAGTTTGATTGAGGTCATGCATGCCATTTTCCACACAGGTATGATGGTCAAAAAGTTTCCGTCATTGCTCAAATGCCAGATGAGTGCTCCAGAGTGTTTCCGTAGTTTTCCTAACTGCAGAGTAATTTTAGATTGTACTGAAGTACGAACAGCCAAACCAGATGATCTTGGCAAAAATTGTCAAACGTTTAGCCACTACAAAAAAGGTAACACACTGAAAGCATTAGTTGGAGTCGCACCTAATGGAACGATTACGTTTGTGTCAGAACTTTATGCAGGCTCCACGTCAGATAAGGCCATTACAAAAGACTGTGGAATCCTTGACTTATTGAAACCTGGGGACTTAATTTTAGCTGACAAGGGGTTTGCAATTCACAGCATACTTCCTCCAGGAGTTACTGTGAACCATCCATCATTTTTAAGCAATCCTCAATTCACTCCTCAGGAAGTATCAGCCAACAAAGAGTTATCGCGAGCCCGTATTCATGTTGAAAGGGCGATACAGCGAATTAAAGTTTTTCGTATCTTGGAGTTCATTCCACACCATTATCGACACCTATCCAGCAAGATATTTCAGTGTGCTTCATGCTTGGCAAATCTGCAGACCCCAATCATCCAAAATGCTTATAAATAATTATTTTATTTATAGTATGTACCAGGGAATCACCAAGCCCGCCATCCGTCGTTTGGCTCGTCGTGGCGGAGTGAAGCGTATCTCAGGACTCATATACGAAGAGACCAGAGGTGTGCTGAAGGTATTCCTCGAAAACGTCATTAGAGACGCCATCACTTTGGAGGTGGAGGTGTTGACGACACACGCCAGCATTCATTTCTTCTTGGCTGAGGTCTTTTTGGCAGCCTTCTTGACATTTGCCGATTTCTTGGCCACGTCTTTCTCGACGGGAGTCTTCTTCGCTTAGGGCTTTTTGGCCGCAGTTTTTTTGGTCGATTCCTTGCCGACTCTCAGAGTTCAAGCGATAGCAGGAGAGGTAAAAAGGTATTCCTATAAAAGTCTCTCAAGAGAATTAAATTGTTCTCCCAATCACTTTTCTTAGGTATTCTATCGACCAACAGTTCTGTTGGTGTCCAAACCACAAAATGGCATAACTCCGCGTTTGCCAAGTGTAAGCCGCCCTGCACCAGGTCATTAGGGTTGTTCAGAATTGATCGACTTTCAAAATGTCGTGGTTTTCAGTCCGATTCCCATGTCTTATACCATAAAAACATATTCTAGGTACTTTTTTTTCGTAATTCATCCCTTGCATCCGTGTGCACATTGAGCTGGAAGAATATCGGCTAAAAATAGGGGATTCCCCTAAAATTTGAGTGTCGCTATTCGGACTAGGCTAGTAAAACGTCATATATAAGCTGGTTTTATGTAGCTATTGCGGTTGGAGTGCTACATAACCTCACTAGAGCAAGTATTGTCAGGTCAGGACACCATTTTCATGTCCCACACTGCCTTAGAACTCCTCAAAACTGCCTAAGACTGATAGTCATTTTGTTGGATCACCTATCGTACACTCCTCAACCCTACCCGAGATTGTTCATCAATTCCCGGGATCACCACGTGCAAGAATACAACTGTAAATGTATCATTCACTCACAGCCATATTATAAACATCACATTGTTCAAAGGAAACGAAACAAAAAGGCAAAGAAACAGATCAACTTGGCAAATACTACTTAAATCAGGTTCGGATGAAATGGTTGCTTTAGAGAAATCGGCATATCTGTTCTCGTTATCTTCCACGGCTTGTAAGAGGCTCGCTCGCTGTTCTTTGTCATCTGTTTTGAAAGCATCAAAGTCGGTATTCAATTCCACCAAACGCTCTGCTGCGCCGTTAACTATTTCAACGCTACTCACAAATTCTTGAGCAGTCACGAAATGCGAATCAGTATGCCATTCCGAAACTGGAAGACTAAACCAATCATGCTCGACATGTATAGCATTGAAGAGAAACCATGATTCCGATTCAATTAAAGCAACCATACTCATTGACTCAGAGACGGAGTCAGAGATTAGACTCAGAGGTATAGCCTACCTCTGCGAAATTGTTCAAGGATTGGCATTTGCAGCAATTTAGCAGCCATCGCTTCCTTCACTTTGTCAGGAATCTTTGGTTTAGCCGAGAACATTGTTGATACCACCGTTTCCTCGGTGAGATGCCAATGATGTTCTCGCATCTATTTATATGCCACATCAGCAACTGTGAAATCGCACAATGAAAAGTCTGTCATGCCATGAAGGAATTTGAGATCAATATACTGTGCGTCACATGCATTACCAGTTTTCAACCAAGCTGGGACATAAAACAGGGCAACTTTCTAATGAACTCTTCAGAATAGCCCATTTGCTCTCTCCACATGAACATTTTTGACAGTACAGCACTTGACTCATCCATCCAGTGCTATTAGTAGCACCAGGCTTGCGAAAACGATTATCAATATATTGGGAAGCTACAATCGCCAAGGTGCCTGTTGCACATTCTCTGTAGTCATTTATTATCAAGACTTCTTTCTGCTTTCCATTATATGGCTTCATCAGTGGAATTATTTCTTGCTTAGCTTCATCAGCTTTGATCGCCAACCAGCTGCATTCATCAAACTGAAGTGTTTTAGAGCTTCTTAATTGATCAATATATTTGCACTTCTTCGAAGGTATTAAAATCTGTGTTTTCAGGGCCTGTGGTCGCAGATCCAAACACACTTCACTTCCAGACCTCCCCGGATGACTAGTTCATAAATATGATGGCGACAAGCAGAAATAGAAAGTAGAAAACTTTCCTGTTTATCAATTCTTCAAGTAACAGAACCGCACCTTTATTTTTTCCATTGTTTGAGGGTGTTGTGTCAAACACAATAGCTCTGACATTATTTGTTAAATTATAAAGTTCCAGCAGTTCAAATGACAGATCAGCCTGTGCTTTTCCTGTAGCACTCTCCAGAGTTCGATTGCCAAGAAGTTTGCCTTTCTCAAATGCGTTGGAATACGCAGACTATGCCAGCACTGCCAAGGCCTCGAATTTCCCTCCGAAACGACTTCTAGTGAGCTTTGCATCCCAGTGCAATGCAATGTGCCAAGTGGATCTGTTTCTTTGCCTTTTTGTTTCGTTTCCTTTGAACAATGTGATGTTTATAATGTGGCTGTGAGTGAATGATACATTTACAGTCGTATTCTTACACGTGGTGATCCCGGCAATTGATGAACAATCTCGGGTAGGGTTGAGGAGTGTAGGATAGGTGATCCAACAAAATGACTATCAGTCTTAGGCAGTTTTGAGGAAATATAAGGCAGTGTGGGACATGAAAATGGTGTCCTGAACTGACAATACTTTCTATAGTGAGGTTATGTAGCACTCCAACCGCAATAGCTACATAAAACCAGCTTATATATGACGTTTTACTAGCCTAGTCCGAATAGCGACACTCAAATTTTAGGGGAATCCCCTATTTTTAGCCGATATTCTTCCAGCTCAATGTGCACACGGATGCAAGGGATGAATTACGAAAAAAAGTACCTAGAATATGTTTTTATGGTATAAGGCATGGGAATCGAACTGAAAACCACGACATTTTGAAAGTCGATCAATTCTGAACAACCCTACTGGTCATAGTACTCGTGATTTTTATCGAGTACTAAATGATCCCCAGCTATTTTCAAAAAGAAGTCCTTTTTTGTCATGGCCAAATCCTTATACCAAATCCTTATACCTTATACCTTGTCCTTGATTTGGCCAGATTTGAGAAATTCTTTTACCAGCGCTTTCAATTTGCTTTCTCGGCTTTATCCACTGGCATTCAATATCGGTGCGTGTTATATTTTTGCATAGCCAAAGAAGAACTGCAGCCATATGGTGACACTGGAATTGGCCATTTGGACAGCCGCAATGTGCGCGACAAATCTTCTGATCAGTAATGTGGATCTGAGACAAAACCATGTCATAAGAGAGAGAGAGATACGGTATGGTATTCTTATTCGCCTGCATCATCGAGATGCTTTGACGACGGAGATGCGATACGGCCTTTATAGTAAGGTCATCTAGTCTGCACCCCTGGTTTTTTTCTCCTCCATGCTATCCGTGATTGCCGAGCGCCTAGCAGGATAGCTGCGGATACCAGATTTAGAGTCTTTGTTCTGACCCACGACCTACCGATCGAGAAGCCAGACCCACAACCATTACACTATCTCGCTCGCTATGAGTCAATAAGATGCCAGAGGTGTTGTTACTCAAGTACGAGAAATGCTGTAAATTTCCACTGAATTTCAAGTAGAGGTAATCTTTCACAAAACTTTCTGGTAATTTAGCTGTTACCAACCTCAATGTCGTACACTTTCTGCTCGTAGCTGGACTGAATACGGCCCACCGCTCTACCGTCACCACCATACTTCGCTGATACTAAATGATCGCTGTCTAAAGCATTTTGACCTCTTCTAACCAGATTCGGGTCAGTTTTAAAGAAATCACATATCGTGAAAGTAGTTACCAAATCCATCTGAAAGGAAATACATTGTATCACTTACACGGTAATGTCAGTGTCAGTGTTACTGTTGCTAAATGTCTATTCCTAACGAACTACCGTCTCTCTATACGTTACCCATGCTATGCGGAAGGTTTATTGGCAATTTTATCAGTTCAGTCTAATCCTAACGAACTACCGTCTCTATATACGTTACGCTCCATTTGTAAGTAAATAAATTCTTCTTGCAGCTTGCACTTTCGTTACACGAACACCAGAATTGATGAGAAACTCCGAGCAGTGGCACAAATTGCGAATTGGAAACGCGTTCAGAGAATACCAAACCAAGCGCTTGGCCCCAAACGGCGGTTGTTATGAAAAAAAGTCACGTGACTTTCGAGCCCAATGGCCACGCATTGTAACTTGAACTACAAATCCTGACTTATACTTTAATTAGCCCTTGCAGAAAGCATTTTTTGCCTAATCGAAATATTTCATCATGCCATAGATAGACACGACCTCGACCAAATTTCCGGTGGCCATGTTTTAACAGCAATCAAACTTACTATAATTACACGCTATATATCTCCTAGCGATAAAAGAATGTTACAGTTACGCAATATAGATATTGCCGAATTCGTAGCAAAGAGAAATATACGCTAGCATACTTGAACTTGGACAATCACAAAATGTTGTCAATAGCGGTTACCAGGCAAGCCGCTTCCTCAGTATCCACGGGCGTCATGCATCAACGGCTCACTACCTTACCGGCCGTATATGGTGTCGACACAGGCAAATCGCACGCCTCAGTGAAATTGTATCACGTCACAATTTCCATTTGGCTCCAGGCAATTTGACGGTCAGGTTTGAACAGGTGCTGAAGTGATGTGCGATGGTCAGGTTCGAAATCAATTTCTTTAATAAGGACCATTGTATCGATTTACCGTACTGCCATAACAAATACAGAATTACGAGCGATAATGTAACTATAGAAAGTGACTATGGAACGGAAACTCCCGTTTTCCCATTGTTAGGTCACGCATGACTGAATCTAGCGGATTTGGACAACCGAACAATCGTAACGAATGTAGGAGATGTGATGTTCTCCAGTTTCGAGACAATTTCGGTTAGATGAGAGCGGTAGCCGCGGCATTTAGGCGCAGAAAGCCAACTGCAACACATCGAGTCGTTGTTTATTCATGCCTTGTGAATAGGGTCAGTGGTTTTGCAACCAATACTTATGGACATAGAACAGTATTCATCGGAAATCTGGAGTTTCTAAACGATGAAGAGAGGCAGTTTGTGTTATTGTGTGATAAAATCTGGCCGAAATGTGCAATTGGCAATTTACATGTACCATTTACTGGATTTTTTCGCAGGAACAGCGATATAGTATCATTCGTTTAGCCTGTAAAGTCTTACTTGTTATAGAAATCACTGTGTGGCCGCAAGAACTGCAATACGAAGTATTGTACCGGTACTCCATATCACCATCACAAGACCCGTAGTCGCTCGCTCCCAAAGAAAAGAATGTTGGTCACCATGTATGCCACATTTCGGTCTTCTGGAAGGTTCAAAATGACTCGTTTAAACGATTTGCAAGCAATATTCACCTGGGATTGATGTCATATCACGACGGCAACTCTGATCTCACACACCTAAATGCAGAGGAAAAACCAATATCCTAATCAGGCCTGTGAAGAGTGGCAGATGACTAGTGATATCAGACTTTAAATTCGTCCACCTTACGCTAATGCTGTTATATTACTTGATTTGATCATTCAATTTTCAAATCACATCGTCTTGACTTTGCTCTTCTAAGTAACATTATTATCATTTTGTATTTCAAAGATTAGGTGTTGCAAACATGGCTCCATCAAATTGTTGTGTTCCTGAGTGCAACTTTCGAAAGCCATCTAAAAATCGAATTGGTCTTTTTACTGTGCTTCGCCCTGAATTTGCAGCCAGTGAGGAAGAAAAACACCACAGAGAAATGCTGCACAAGTTTGTGTACTCAGTTAGGGGTGAGACAAAGAAAATCATTGCAGACAAGCTTTGTAGAGAAATGTGAGTCTGATAGAATGGTTACCAGAAGGGGTTATTGTTCAGTAGTTGTTTTCCTTCATGTAGGATGGCAATCTGCGAGCAACATTTCAGTCAAAGTGACATTATAATCAAAAAGTCCAGGAAAATGCTTAGGATCGGAGCGGTGCCAACTGAAAATCTCCCGAAAAATTTGACTAGTGTGTTCAGGAGTCCACATCGCAACCCCCCTAGCAAGAGGAAACAATTACCTCCAAAACAGGTTTACAGAACCTTTGAAAAACTTCACAAGGCAGCAATGAAGATACAAGTAGAGTCAGGTGGTGTCCCTAGGATATACATATAATGTGCAAGGGTCAGATCATGTCAGGTGATCCAGAAAAATTTCAAAATGTACCTTCACCATCTCAGATTGTCATAAAAATTGATATGGTTACAGAGCCGTGTTTTCTGATTTCAGAAAACCAAATTTCATCAAAAAAGGTCATCTTGAACCGAAGATATGACCGTCCAAAAATTGCTGTTTTTGTGATCACTCAAGCGGAAAAAATGTCAGAAATTTATACATGTTATTTGAATTTGCTACAATTCGGTCAAATTAGGGTTGTTGAAGGTAACACTTTCACACTTGTTCATTTATGTCCTGCTTGACACTTTTTCGCCTTCTTTGACACCTGGGGTTGCATAGCCTGAACTTTGACCTCGCTTTTTTGTTCATGCATTTGAAAATCATTCATGCGTGACTTCATTTTCGATTGCAAATATCTCTTGGTGACCAGGTGATGTCATCAAGTGTGAGGTATCATTGGAAAGCTCTTGACAAGAGCTTTTAAAAACAAAAATAACATTAGTGACTTTTGAATCGTAACATACCATAAGAGCGCCATGAAGCTAACTTGCAAATTTATTCAAAATCCTCCCCCTTTTTAACAAGAGCAAACTCTGAAAAGCAACTCATTCCACCTTAATTCTATATACAGTACCGTGCCAAGTGCTTTATACATAATGTAGTCAGTATAACTCAAACAGATAATTGCTGACATAAATTATGCTGACAATAATTTGAGATATTTTTGAAAATTTGAGAAAATTTTGCTACACAGTTTGAGGTGACCACACAATACTTCCAAAACACATCACAACTGACACGATAAGATGCGATGTTTTATGTACTCTACACAATACATTCGGGTAACAATCAGCACTAAACAATGAAAGGAACAATGACAATCAATATCAAGGTCCTGCGGGTTCTTTAGTTTTCATACTATTAGATAATAACTATTTGCTCATATCAGATAATATTTATCTTTGATGATATTTCTTCAAAACTTGCATGACTTTCAGTGCTGATTCCTTTGTCATTTGGTATTGTCCCCGATTATTGAATAAACAAGGAACGTCAACTGTGCACAAAATGTGCTGGAACGGTGTCCAGCAAGAATCTTTATTTTGGGGCCACTGAAAAAACTGTGATGGGCCTTTTGGGTGCATGAATTCAACTAAGGCATCGTTGTTTTGCTTGTCAATTTCTGTGACCATGCCAATGTACCAGTTTTCATCATAAACGCAGCATACAAATTTGTTTTTGACAATTTCAGTTTGAAGTACATGTTCTTGGTTTGAGTCTTCATCTAATTTAACTTCCAATACATACTGTTTGTCTTGGCTGACACGTTTTGCTCCCAGTTTGGTTGATGACAAAGTCCTAAAATTATGGAATGGAGTACCTTTGACTGTGGTGGCGAGCTGAAATCGATGTTCCGAAAAAGCTTTCGTAGCATCCAATTCGTCTTTTAGCAAATTAAAATTTTTTATTTTTTGGAGATTTTTCACGCAATAGGACATCATTTCTTCAACGTTCAAAATCTGACCATTCAGTGGGCGTCTCAGACTTTCCATTGCTGTAGCTCGTTTTACAGTGCCACCAATGCCATCACATGGCGATTTACTATGGCTCGTGGCAAAAAAGGACCACGTAGCATCCACCTTGAAGTCAGCTTTGTGCTTGCACAAATTGTAAAATGATTTTCTGTTTTTGTACTGGGCAGCGCAACCATCGCTAAAATATTCCACATTGTCCAAGTTGTGAATTGTACTTTTGAGAACTTCAATTGTTTTTTGCTGAATCAGATACACCATTACTGCATCGTGCAACAACTCTTCCGATAAAAAGCATAGATTTAAATGCAAAATATCGTTGCTTGCAGACTTGTAGTAGCAAACTACCGGGTGCACAGTGCAGCATTGGTGAGTCCAATGATACCCTTGCGCTTCATCTTGAATGTGGAAAGAATAATTTTCCACAAAAGCCATTAATACAAGAGCTGTTTGCTGATCCATATCTTGTTTTCGTTTTTTCAAATATAAAGACTGTGAATGCGAAATGTGATGATGTGGTGCTAAATCTGTAAGCTTTTTTAATATCAACTGAATAAATTCAGTTATGGTTAAGTTTTGGGTTATTAGATCAGCTCGGTCAACTGACACCCACTGTTTGAACGAAATAAGTCCATCCACATCCTCAGATTTAATACCGTACAACCTGTTGTGAAAGTAAAATTGTAATAATATTTTGAAATCAACAATTTTTCCAACATTATTTTACACAATTTTTTTCCAATGTGATGATAAGAAGTCACTAATTTTATTATTCATTTTAAAAGTCCTTTTAAAGAGCTTTCCAATGATACCTTACACTTGATGATATCACCTAGTCACCATGAGATATCTGCAATTGAAAATGAAGTCACGCGTGAGTGATTTTCAAAGACATGAACAAAATCACGAGGTTAGAGGTCAGACTATGCAACTCTAAGTGTCCAAGAAATCGAAAAAGTATCAAGCAGGATATAAATGAACAAGTGTGTAAGTGTCACTCTCAACAACCTTAATTTGCCCGAAATATAGCAAAATTAAACTTCATGTATAAATTTCTGATATTTTTTCCGCTTGAGCGATCACAAAAATAGCAATTTTTGGACGGTCATATCTTCGGTTCAAGATGACCTTTTTTCATGAAATTTGGTTTTCTGAAATCAGAAAACACAGCTCTGTAAGCATGCCTATTTTCATGACAATCCAAGATGGTGGAAATATGGCCTGTATCACCTGACATGATCTGACCCGCAAGTGAATGGCTAACATTTGATCATTTAGAATATTGGGTGTTTTACGAAAAAAAGGGCAGGTTGATTGGACGGTATGAAGATGATGAAGACTCTGGTCTGGCACCAAGATTGAGGTGAATTTGTTAGTCATTGGTGTAATAGTGTGTCAGGTAGCGAAAAAATTAATAAGTGTCCGTGTAAGTAGCTTGAAATAGATTGAAAAATGACTGCAATTATGAAGTATTATTTGTTCAGGATAAGCATTGACCTGCAATCAGGGAACAACCAACTTCACTGCTTTGGCTGGGCAGTGGATTTGAAACAATTTTTTGAGATGGATATGTGTTACATAGAACTACATGATGTCATCAGTAGGTTGCGAAAATTCACTGAAGTAACTGTGATAATGATGTTGAAATACGACATATTTAGAGCAATTGGAGAAACTAAATGTATGTTCTGGAGTCGGGTCAGAATTTCAGGACACCAAATCTCACCCTGTAGTCGAAAGAATGGGTAGTCACGAACTAAAAGTGTCTGTGATTCATCGCTGCGCGACATGCCGTATTTTAGGTACAAATTTGCATTGGACAGGTCAGTGTAACTGAGCTCTGTGACCTTGATTACCCACATTCTAGTTGATTCGCTGGAGATTTGTGATGGTTGCTCAGCATACATCAAGGCGAATAACCAAAATAGCTTGGACGAAACGGTAGAGGTGGATGAGCAGGTACATTTGACGGTTCAGGTATTTATTGCAGACCACACACATAACTGGCAGCAACATGCAACTAATAAGGTTAATTTATAGGCGATAGTTGATACTGAAAAAGGCAACATGAATGAGTTCTTGCATCAATTATTTCTTGATGACATGATCAATTCCCAGAGGTCAGGTAATGGTCGCCGCTATCATCCTGACATTCTGAGATGGTGCATTGAGTTGTACTCGAGATCCCCAGCAGCCTATGCACACATTAGAAGCAGCAATGTTCTCCAATTGCCGAGCAACCGCACCATTCGCTCCTACAGGTAGATAAAAAAGCAGATCATCATATTATATAGAGAATTGCATACTTCTATTGTTCACAGAAACTGTATCCCACCTAGTCCAGGCATAAATAAATTGGCACTGGAGCAAATTGCAGTCAGAAAAGAAGAGGGGGAAAACATGACCGGCTTTATATGTTTGGACGAGATGAAAAGTAAAGCTTAGTAACAGTATTAATTGGCCAAGAATTGTAGATATATTAATAATATATGACAAATATTCAATGAACAGTTAAAGAGAATCTTGTCTTGCGAGAAGGTGTCTTGCGAGAAGGCAAACTGGTGGGGCTCGTTGATCCTATGTCAGTGACGGAAGAAAATAAAAGGAATGAGCTAGCCAGTAACATTTTAGGTAAGGATTTATGGCTTGTATAGCATTAATAAAAACATGGGGGCCAATATAAATATATATTTTATTTAAAAGTATTTTACGGAAGGACCGTAACCAGAAAGGTTTCTGTGCCAATAGCATGGTACGCCACACGGTCTATGACAGCAGGACGACTTGCCTCATTGGTTTGGAAGAACATCATAGCATGTGAAAAGGCCGGTCTACAAGTTCATGCTTTGATATGTGATGGACATCCAACCAACAGAAAGATGTTTCGCATCATTAGTCAAGGTTACAAAATCACTATGCGAAGCAATCTTATGGCACATAATCCGCTAGCTGTTCATCGACCGATTGCCTTGCTGTCAGACCCCCCTCATTTGCTGAAGGTAATTTAGGTAAAATTTACTCTACACATAGTGTTTAATTGTTGCTTTTCATGGTTAAGACTGCTCGTAATTCCTTATATAATTCACGAAAGAATGGTTCAAAGGAAATGATAGATGTTCAAGGTCGTCCGATTGTCTGGACGGATATTTCAGATCTGTACAAGCGCGAATCTCATTCAATGCTGAGTGAAAGCTTGTTGAAAAAAGTACACGTTGAACTGACGCCATATAGCAAGGTAACTGTGACATTATCGATCAGTGTCAGTAAATTATCATTTCTGCTTGTCAAACAGATGAATGTTGGTTTGGCTCGTGCTGTTTTAAATGAGCGGGTTGGTAAAGTGTTGAGTAAGGTACCAAGAGCAGAGGGCACGGCGGATTACATACTTAATTTCGCCAAGTATGTCCTATAAACTTATGACATATGATATGTAGTATACCTGATATTTCATCTTTGTAGATGGTTTTCAATTGTAGACTGCTCTTCAAAAAATCCAATCAAAAATCTGGATGATGAACGCATCTCTTGGCTTGAGACATTTGCTGACAGCCTTGCGCAGTGGCATGTAAGTGGGATGCAACAGATTGCATGAAAGTTCACTTATATAATTGTATGTTCAGGATAGTCTTTCAGGAGACTGCAAGAAACTGGTAGCAATGCCAACCCTTGAAGGGCTTTGCTTCACATCACGTAATTTTGCGTGCCTTTGTAGGCGTTTGCTTGATGGAAAGTATTCAAATTATGTCGGACTTCATTCATTCTCACAGGATGTATTGGAGGCCTTTTTCGGAAATGTGGTGAGAATATATTGTAAGCTCCGTTCTCTCCTATCTTTTAGAATTCTTATATCCAATAAACAGCGACAACATGGGGCGCGTTGTTCCAATCCAGACATCAATCAAGCTGCCTATGCCATCCAACACCTAACTGTAAGAAAAGGAATCAAGAAATTGAAAGGCGGCAACACAACATTTGGTGATAAAAATGCATGGACGGAATTGAATGAGGAACCCCTGCAAAAACGCATGAAAAATTGATTGGAATTGCATCAAATAAATACACAGATTGCATTTCTGCTACTCTACTCTCACCTAGTCAGAGTTCACGCATCAAGTATCTAATTATGTCACTTAACTATGACCTGTTAATGAATTGGTTTATTTTTTCAAATCAGTTCTGAGACTACGAGAGCCGCTGCCTGCTGTGGTACTAGATTTGAATTTTCTCAGCCTATCAATCAATTTCCTTGAGAAACTATATGTCAGTGTCTTTATGTAGAGCAGAGTCATTACAAATACTACCTCTTTCACGCTTTCAGAGGGAAACGGGCCGGAGTCAGCAAGGTAATCGACAAAATTGTAAAAAAATCTAGATGAAGAAATACACTTTTTCAAGTGCTCTACATTGATTTCCGCAGCAGGCTTGGAAAACTCCTTACTAGCCTCTGGGTAAGTCCATGTCAAATCAACCGCACCCGTCACCACTAGGTGTCAGATTGCAATGAAAATGGAGGGGTAAATCTGGTATCCAGTTCTGACTGCAGCAAACTTAATTTTGTCAAAATTGGTCCATCCATCACAAAGTTATCGCATTTTAAAAAATGGCCATTCTGTGCTCACCCAACCATGAAGTTCTATTACTTTTACATTACCTGTTACAGTAACGTTTATAAAACAGCATAGTCAAGTACTTGAGAGTGGATTATGGTGTCTAATGATAGAATAGAAGAAACTCTTGCTATTGAAGGGAAAATTGTCACATAATCAAATGGGGTCAGGGGTTAAAACCCACCTCATAAACTGACACTTTTCAAAATCGTTCATGCGTAACATGAACTTCAATTATATCTAGCGTAATTCTGTCTACACGAAAATTGGAAAGTAACATGTCATATGAAAGCTTGTTTGTAGAGGAAACTGGCTGATATGTTTTGTTAACTAATATTTGACGGATAGTACCTCTAACTTAACTTGACATAAATACTTCTGAATCCATGGGGTAATTCAATTTGAGATTAATCAAAACAGAGATTGGGTATCTCTTGAGTTTCAGATTTTGCTGAAATTTGGCTTAAAACACCATGAAGTATATCTAAGTAAATATCAATTTATTTTAAATGAATTACATAAGTAGTTTTCAAGGTATTGCATGATAAAGAACAAGCTTTTTATGCTCATCCAACCGCGAAATTCAAGTAATTTTTCTGGCTGATTTGTAATTTTCTGTAAATGAGCTATTTTGACAATCAGAGAGTTGTTCAATTTGTTATGGTGTATAAATTGATCTATTCTATCATGCAGGACAAAAATTACTGATTTTTGGCTGACATCCCAAAATGTAACTCATTAAACCCAGAAACCACTGAACCGTAACAACAATATTTCAGCGGTCTCTCTCTCGTTTCTGTCTGTTTCAAAATTTTTGTAAATGGTGTCATATGAAAGCTGTTAGAACAAAGAATTTCCAGAAAATGAGTAACATGCTGGAGTTTGTCTCAAGGTAACACAGCAACTAGAATATCAAACATCATTTTTAGGAAAATCACTACATTTTCATGACCTGAAATATACCCTGTTTTTCAAAACTTTGTAAGTGAATATTAGATAAAAACTTATGTTGTAAGGAATCTATGTTACAACAGCTTTCATTTTCCACCCTTCATAACTTTTTTCAAGTAGACAGAAATGAGAGGGAGACTCCTGAAATATTGTCATGCTTGAGTGATTTCCAGAGGTAACATCTTTTAACTTGAAATAAATTCTGGGCCGTGCACCAAAAATCACTAATTTCGCACTTGAATGATAGAATAGATCAATTTAAACAACATAACAAGTGAACAACACTTTAAGGTCAAAGTAGCTCATTCACAGACAATTCCAAATATACTTAAAAACAGCCCTTCAATTTCACGGTTGAATGGGCATGAAAAGCCTGTTTTTCATCATGCGATAACTTTGAAACTACTGAAGTAATTCCTTTCAAATAAATTGCGATTTAGTGAGCTATACTTCGTGATGTTTTGAGCCAAATTTCAGCAAAATCTGACACTATGTGGTGACGAAATCCATTTTTTTGGTTGATCTGACATGGAATTACCCCTCTACAAATATGTTTTGAAAGAAAGATTGTACTTCCATAGACGGATAAATGAGTTTGAATTTCTCCAGCAGTGGTATCAAAGTGAACTGTGGAGAGTCTGATTCCAAGTTCGATATAATGTCATGAAGTTGAGGTGATCTGAGAAAACGGGTTTTCACACGCCGCAAAACAAAACCTCCAATAAACTCGATGATATCTGCCTCTCTTGCTGAAATGCTGGCATGTGCAACTTGGTCGACAGGCCTCGATGCAACAATACTATCAATTATTTCTAGCAAATGTAATGCAGCATCTGCAATTTCGGGAACCGGCTCAGAAAAACACTTGAAAATTCTGCTACCCTCCATCAAATCAGAATACTACTCCATAATGGCCTCCAAATTTCCAGTTGTTTTAAATCTTTCCTGCCAGTCTGTAATCAATGTAGCTCCATAGTGTGATAAAAGTGACAAATCAATACTGTGAGAATCGGGTTCCGATGCTGTCAATGATAAATCCCTGAACTTCTGATATTCTTCAGCGGAATAATCTATATCCAAACTATCAGTCTTAATTTCAACTAAAATTGTCTCAGGCACACTCAACATCGCATCCGTTGTTGACATCCTTTTGTAGTCAAGATTACACTTTCTGCTATCAGATAAAAGCTTTGACTTACCCTGGCTGTTATAGTGATATGAATTTTTAAATAAAATAATATACGAAAATATCAAGTACAATAATAATGTCGATCGGAAACTCCAGAGTTGCAACAAAAACTGTCCTCTGTCGATAAGTATTGGTTACAAAAACACTGATCCCATTCACAGGACATATATAAACCACGACCCCTTGGCTGTCTCCATCTCATTACCGTCCGTACCCTTTACACCTGCCCGAAATTACCTCGGAACTGGAATAACTCACGCCTCCAACGTTCGTTGCGATTGCTCGGTTGTCCGAATCCGCTAGATTCAGTCATGCGTGACCTAACAATGGGAAAACGGGAGTTTCCGTTCCATAGTCACTTTCTATAATGTAACAATAATTTCAATAATGGATGATGGTGTTGCCGCAAAGAGGGAACCAAATTTCTCTCTACAATAAAAAAAAGTTGCTGTTGGATTTAATAGCAGAAAATCCGGTGATTGAAAATAAAATAATATTCCACCAAAGCGAAGGATAGAGAGTGGGAGAGACTCGCGGAAAAGTTTAATTCCAGCGACCTTGGGACGATTAGGAGCCAAAAATGTTCAAGAAAACGTTGGATGAATATGAAGGATAGGGCTTATTACTCCATCACGTAATCAACTCGAACAATGAACATATATTGTGGGTTTACCTGTATTCATTACATCATAACGAATTTGTGTCACTTCAGTTATCCAATATTGTCTTATGTGTGTTACGTTGCATTTTTGTTGGTAATATACACTGTGCTGGAATCCACATACCGACGACTAATTTTGTTGTCTATTGATTACCGACGACTGATTTCGTGTCAATTGATTAAGGCGAAAGGTATATGTCAATCCTTTGTCAGACTTGGTTTATGGAACACAAGTCAGGTAGGAAACTTGAGAATCACCTAGTTGAATTAGTAGTAAAATGATTTCACGAGTCCAAGCTAGGGGGATTCAGAAACCACCCTAAACTTGAGACATACCAAGGATATTTTTTACAGTGTAGGTTCATAATCGTGCACTGATCCGTGTAAGTGGTGTCGTAAGCAGACAATATGTGGTTCGTGCTCAAGAAGGCAGCGAATGCATCAACTCAACATGGACAAATAGCGGCCTGGTGTAACTGACATTTTAGTATACAAAAACAGGGAATGACACAAACGACCACGATGACAACATGAGCCTTTAGCTGCGATGCCCTACAAGTTTATAGTTATTGTACTATAATATAACGGGCCTTTACGTGGTGTCTGTTGACATAATGGCTGTATTACATCGGACTGCTGCATATGAATTCGCATTCCAGAATATCAAAAAGCGACGACGCTGACAGGAATTTTTTGGGCAACGCCGGTATGCTGGCGTCACTGAAGCAGATGTTTCATGGCTCATGTTCTGCTAAAACTGATGGTGCTCAACAGTCCAACGGCGCCACCATCGTGGTTATCACCAGTAATGACCCGGACCCGTTCGCTATACTCGTTGCTAATGGTGAACTGAGGGAAGCGTGGGACAGGCGATTTCTGGTTTTAGACTTGTTCTTCGCACTAACAAGCGCCCAATACTGAGCGCAACGTGCGAGGGAATTCTCGACCGGCTCGTCGCCGATATCGTCGACACAGGCCTTCCTGACGGCGGAGAAGAATGCTTCACACATCAGTTCCGAACGGCACAAGGATATTACAATTGTTTAACAACACCATGGACGAAGAGACTCTGCGGATGATGAGCGATCGATGGTTGGACGAACCAATACCGTCTATCGTGCCGTCCACCGTTCGTAGGTCACCCGCAAACAGGGTGTGTTAATGTTATTATATATTATTATATATCTAACACATTATTGCTCTTCAATGCACTGATGTCAATGGATACCATATATGGATACCGTATATGTCGATACACTATCATCAGGGTACATCGTACAGCTATGATAAATGAAGTGTAGGCTGTGGCAGTCACTAGTCATTTTTGTGCGCCCCTTTCGGCACAAGCATATAAGAACAGATTCAAACAAAAATCAAATTGGCAAGTATGACGTAACAATTCAATGACAAAAACGAACGCTGGGCAAAATCAGCTGTACTGGAGGTCATTAAAAAATGGGAAGAAATATAATTATATACATACTACACAACCGATTACACAGGCAAACAGCGTTCCTTTTTCATATTGAATTGTTATGTCATACTTTGCCAATTTGGTTTTCGTTCAACTCTGTTACTGTGCCGGTAACTCTTTATAAGGAGCCACAATAAATCTTCGAGTTGATAATTTATTTATTGCAATGGATATAGTTTTGGAAGCTATACTCAAGTTCAGTACCACCAGCCATATATTCAAGTATTATGATTCAACGAAAAACTGTGTCATTTTCCTTGCAGTAGATCAATTTACAAAAGATGTCCTAATATGATTCCACGAAAAACTGTCATTTTACTTGAAGTGGTTCAACGGTTCAACTTTTTTTAAATTTCTGTTAACTGCTCTATTGTGATAAAGAAATGTGTCATTTAATTTAAAGGCAGTGGATCAATTTTCTTTTGCAATTTACAAAAACTGTCCTATTATGATTTCACGAGAAACTGCGTCATTTTACTCGCAGTAGTTCTATTTTCTTTTGCAATTTCCGTTAACTGTGATCTCATGATAAAGAAATGTGCCAATTAATTTAAAGGCAGTGGATCGATTGTTTTGCAATTTATGAAAACTGTCCTAATATGATTTCACGAAAAACGGTGTCATTTAACTTGCAGTGATTCAATTTTATTTTTCAATTTCCATTCAATTTTATTTTTCAATTTCCATTAACTGTTTTATCATAGCAATTTACAACGTAGCTGACACGGAGATTGGGGTTAGAGAGCCGTCTATGTTTGACCGACAGCGCTCCTAGTGACACGGTATCATACACGCGTAACAAGCAGCCTCTCCAGCTGTATTATTACGTCTCCGTTGGCTCTGGTATAGGTTAAGACGTAGGTAGGTTCCCCTCGAAGGCCTGTAGTTCTGGAAGTTTAGAGTTTATTGTACGTTATTATGGATGCATCTATCTTATGATATTTCTCAGTAACTCGCTCAGAACTACGCTGGTTAATGTTGTGTAGCCCAATAGATCCAGATCACAAGAGAAGCAGAGGTGGTCGATACTGCTGCCTTCCATTTGCAGCAGCTCTAGTACACGCAACAACAGGTTGTACATGATTCCGACCATAACAGGAATGCCGACAAAAGATTGGGCTGAAAAGTTCCACAGGCATGTGTTGTGGTTTATTGAACCATGCAGTAAAGATTAGTAATGTCAGTAGGAACTAGAAAGGTACGGTATTTATGTTGTGCTAGGATGTTTTTGTATTATGCAATAACAAAGTGAGTTTGTTATATTTCATTTACAGATAATCTTCAAATTCCGGTACGACGTGGGTTTCAAGAAGAAAGTGCTAGACGGATGACTTACATATGTTCCAGACATTTCAATAAGTCTGATATTCAATAAACTAGTTCTCAAAGTTGTATTAAATTTGGATCCATCTCGACATTAAATTTACCACTAAAATCTCACATATCACGGATCACATCTGCGTACGACAAAGTCAGATTTTATCTTTGTGATCGCTGTATAATGGTTTTGGTAAATGTAATATTATGTACAGAGAAACGCTTGGTATACTCTGTGACGAGCTTCGAGACCATATCGAAAAGCAGCCAGCAAATTATACGAACTCAATTTCTCCTTCTTGCCGAGTAGCTGCGTCGCTCTTTGGGGTCTAGCCAACGGAGCCAATCGTTTATAGATCCAGGTAAACTTCAGATGTATAGATCCAGGTAAACTTCAGATGTATTTTGAGAAAGCAACTGTCACAAGTTGATTTTAATGGAATTAATTGCTAGAGCCAAGTAATATTTTCTATATTCGTCATGGCGGAATGTCAGTATATGAAGCCAGTTTTTGGATAGCATACCACTACAAAAAAGTCGGACAAATTTTGTCTTGAATCAGGAAAAAATATGTTAGAAAAAGAAGTTTGAAAGATAAATTGATCTTACCAACAAGGCTACTTTTTGTCTCAAAGTAAAACCCAAATTGATGGAAAATAGTAGGCCTAGCAGCAATGTTCCCTCTCACCAACTCACTGCGCAGACCCTTGGACAACAGTGCGTAACGGCTAAAAATAAGGTCATCACTTAGGATTTTTTGTGCGCAACTTAGATTTTCTGTGCGCAGATACCGTGTCAGCACGTGCGCAGCTTGGAGGGAACATTGCCTAGCTGTGCTGTAGGGGCATCCTTTTCAGCAGGCTAAATACGTCTTTAAAATGAGACTCACAGCAACATTTGTACCAAACATGTATTTCCTGCACTATGTTTTATCAGAATCACTATGTTTTATCAGAATGACTTCATGATTGGGAGCCTGGTGACGCAGCCTATCCCTTTTAGCCTTGTCCCTTTCTCTGAAACACAACTAATTTTAAATATGTAATATAAATTTCCTTTCTGCAGCCCAATTTACAATTGATATTTCAGAAACTTTGCAAAGCACACATGAAGGTTAAAAGATTTTGGTCGACTTGAGGCGCCGTGGTCGTCTTTGCTCAGAAACTGCATTTCGCTAGGGCCAGAATGATACCGAAGATGGCAATGGCACATTCGATAGTGCAATGAAGACAAGACCTGGTGGTGATCATTGATCAAGTATCGCAGGCCCAGACGTCGGAAATGACCTATATTACTTTATAAACAATGCTCTTGCTTAACCAGATTTGTTTGTGCTCAGTTTCATTTTATTCATGAAAGAAACTTATTATTCAAAAAAGTGTAAATTAATGCACAGTTCCACTTTCTTCATCAGTATCCTCCACCAAGACCTGCAAAAAGATCAGATTTAAGTTACACTTGCCTAACGTTGCATAGCAAAGGAATGACTTGGTAGTAACTGTACTAAGACAAAGGAAGGCGAAAACCAAATTATGGCTTGGATGATGTGTGATGGTGTTTACCAGTCCATTCGTACAATTTCGATTTTGGTTAGTAATTCGGAGCTAAAGGCATTCTCTGCTGTGTTGCTAGTTGCCACTACCAAAGCAGATGTTACTATATCCAAGTTTCAGTAGGTGTATATATGACGGTGACTAACCTACGCACAAACTCACGCTTGCCTGTAACAAATTTGACGAGGGTTGAGATCAGCTACCAAATTAGTGTTCAAGTACAGAAGTTTTAGTGTTGAAGTACAGAAGTTTTCAGGTACCTCACCCAATTGGTAACTGCATCATTTGGAGATTCAATCAGATTTAATAATATTTTCATCGTATGAAAACACCGCAAAACGGCGATACAATGAAAAGATAGGAAGATGTCGAAATAAATTGGAGTAGTCTTTTCCTAAGGCCCTAAGGTGCAACTGGAATGAAACAATTTTTCAAATTTTTTTTATTGCAGAATCTTAAAGTATGAAACTATAGAATGTAAACATGGAATGGCAGCGACCGATTTTGCAGCTTCGTTCCGCTTCACTGAAGCTTTACTCAGATTTATTTTACGGCAGCTACTGTAGGATTTATGGCAATCCAAAAGTTGTCTTCCAGAGCTCAGAACTTACTGAATCTGGTCTTGATCGAAAGCTACCTCGCACACGAATAATTCTTGATAATTTCGTAGTATGCGGCTTTGATCATACTAGTTTGTACGTCAGCACTTCTGAAGATCAGCTGATATTTAGGCAATGGAACCCATCTCCAATACAACAGAGAATTCGAAGATCGCGCACCCAATCTAAGCGTGATAATTAAACCCCGACTCGCACTTTATTGATACTGACGCCCATTTTCTCATTTTAATTTGGGGTCGGTGAGATTTACCGTTGCCTGATCAGTGATCCAATTTTATGATATAAGCCAGCTTGGACCCGGTGCAGTACCAGTCTGATCCGGCCCGGGCCATACAGGTATTACATGACCTTGATCTAACACTCGCACCCGTTCCCTTTAACGTAGATATAGACCGCCCGTTTTTTTGTGTACAACGCAAGCTTCATAACATTTAATCCACAAATACGATACTGTCTAACATCATATCAATAGCGCAATCCTTAGTGGGAATAGCGAAATAACATGGCTTATCAAAGTTATAAATAACAACGGGCTAGCTCGAATTTAACTGCGGGAAACTAATGTATAGTCGTCTCCGCGTGGCATGAATATAGTGTAAGATTTAATGTACAATTACATGCCGCGAATGTTCGAAATCAGCCCTCATCGGGCGAATCTGATCACGTATGGTGATATCGGGTAATATGCAGAATATGCAAGTACAAGCACCAATATTGTTGAAAAGATCCATCCCTTTGCAAACGCTGATCGGGGAATGCAGCGCTGTACGGCGTTGCATTAGATCAGCTTCTAAGCAGCACAAATTCGTGATTTTATTTGATTCGTTTGAACGGGTATCCTCTGTCGATAAGGTCACACGCTGATCTTGTTCTTGCTTCACTTAGACTTGAATATTCGTATCATTATATCTGACTGTATGTCTTGATAGTGATGAGTACATTGCCGGTATTAAGACGTCACATCAGTGTTTTACCGCGATAGGCCTATATCAGTCGCATGTTTCGGTTCCAAGTGCACTCTCGTGCATGTAAGTTGATCTGTCTTGTGTAGTAATCCGTAATATGTCACCATATCGTCGCAGTGGAATCAAAGTTACATGTGTCCATATATTTCAATATTGTTTTGGCATATCAGATAGAAGATCACGAAATAGCACGATGTAAGGAAGTCATTTTGCCAACGGGTATGCCCGAGGATATTTAATTATATTTAGGGGCCCTACCTTTTCCAACTCATCTCACTCGATCAGCTTTACCTGTAAATGTGATTACGTGAGTATAGACAGGATTAAAATTGATAGCAATATACGCAATTCCTGATGATATTGGCTGTTTTGATCCTAAGTTATAGAAATTTTTCGGCGCTTCGCGCGTTTAGTTGGAACGCCCACTAAACGAAGACCAGACATAGGTGATTAGTAGCGGTGAAAAGCGTGTAGCCTGAGGTGAGTCTGGCTGGCAAAGTCCCCCAGAAGTTCTGTTTATCACTCTCTGGGGGCTGGTTGCGCACTGCTGTCCAAGGGCCGGCGCAGTGAGTTGGCGTATTTGCGCAGGCTCGTGAAAGATTTTAGGGAACATTGGTGACGAGCCTTTGGCCGGCTAGGTATTTTATTATAATCGCATCTCTTTGGTGTCGAGTTTACCATATGGCAACGGTTATGAAATTCGACTCCTTATAACTTCCTGAATTTGCCTCGCACGTCAACAATCTTTTAACGGATATTCATTCTATCGGGCCAGATTTAAAAATGTTGCCGCAGTTCGCTGATTATATCCGCGGCGTCTAGTTCATATTTCGACTCATTCAAAATGGCCGACGAATTATTCTTCTGTCAATTTATGGTTGTTTCTAGCATTTATCCTTGTTACACGTACACCACATTAATACCCTCAAGTTCACAGATTACTCTACACTACAATTCTACCTTTTTCTTTACTCTTACTCGTCAAATTTTGGTGGTGTTAAATTCATTTGTTCCATATAAGTTCAAATAAACTTCAATAAAGTATATGCTTCGTCATATTACACTTCTTTTACAACCATTCTCTCGAATTTCATACAGTGTTCACCGTGTAACAGAGGGTACTAGATACACTTGAACCGATTTTCCTTTCCATCATTCTATATTAAAGGTGGCGATATATCCATAATTAGCCCTGCTGGTTATATTGCATGGCAGTTGGAGTGTAGCCTAATTGGCGAATGGCTCCAAAGCTAACAAAGAAAGCACTACATCCTGGCCACAAGCATGAACCTGGCACTGGCTATCTTTGATGAAAAAACCATAGCAGCTTGCTCCAAATACCTTCCAGATAAGGCGGATACCTCAAAGTCATACATATGTGGTGGAGTGTTGTAAACAACAAGCAGAGGTACTCCCCCAATTGTCTTGGTAATGCTGTCATTCTTGGGTAACGCTGTCATTTTATGGACTGCACCGAGTGTAGCTTATCCCTCACGACTGATGAAATTGAAGAGGAATATGATGAATATTTCAGTTTGGTGGATACGGGACGGTTGACTGTACCTGCCGTTCAAGTGCCCCATTTTGTATTTGATTCCTTCGCAGTTCTAGATTCGGCTACTCAGTTCATATCTAACTGTTGCACTGTTCCTCTGCGCCGTGCAGCATTACGTGTGTTGAAAGTTGTGTCAGGTAAATACCGAATTGGTTGCAATGCACGTAGTGAAAATTGTACAAATGTCGCGTTCAAGAAAATTGTGAACATTTTTTACAATAATCAGCAAAAATTTGCGAATTCCTCACTCAGGGAAGACTCAGTTCGCCAATTTAAAGAGAGGCAAATGCAAAAGAAGTGATTGTCCTGTAAGGCTGTGATTTTTGTTTACTAAGGCTCTAATTCAAGAGTTTCTGCACCCATTTTTCTTTGATTATGCAAATTTCGTTCCTAATGTTTTTGTTATATATTGCTGCAATAGACCGTTTTTACATACATTCTGCACCGGTGTGTTAGTAGAGTACCAGAGACAGGTAGCATTATGACAATATCGCATCTTTTGACCAATTGAGTGCACAGCTGGTAAGGGTTGGAAAGTAGACTTTAGGCCTCTTAATTTTCAGGTCAATAGGCAGACTGTAAGGCCGTGTTTTTAGTAGGCCATGGTTGAACATGACTTCAATGCTGTGACTTGGACGCGAGTCATAACACCATGACTCGGACTTGACCCTTGAAACGGTGACTTGGACTCGGTGATGAATTGAAAATGACTCGACTTGACTCGAGTCAAAACCACAAAAGTAAGATTGACTCGTGACTCGGAACCATGTGACTTGGTTACAACCCTGGTGTATAGATCCAGACGTAAATTGCACAAACCTAATCCCAACACGAACTACTCAATATCGCGGTGAAATATTACTTGATCATGGCCACAATCTAATGCGACAAGTGCCGTTTTGCCGTAAGCGGATCAGCGATATAAGCCAAGTTCAACTTGATACCTCCGCTCCGCATCAGTGTCGTAACAAACAAGGTAATTTGCCGAATTATTTCGTCATTACTCATGTACTCAATACCTTCTTGGACTTAAACGTCACTAAACTCGCGATGTCACTGAATAGCTCAGAGGCCGCCTGAGTGATTGTTTCGAATCCAATGCTTGTTTACCAAAAATCGGATTATTGAGGAGATTTCACATTTGTTTGTATATAGATAAAGTGATACGGTACATCGGGAATAGAATGGTATCAAAATTATCAAAGCTGCACCGGGCTTATCCGCTCTTACCTGACTACGAACGCAGTAGTAAACAGAAGAAGGTTCCAACGCCATCGTAAATCCACGCATGTGGTAAAGACGTCGGCTATGAATCGCTTTGGTTTGCCTTGTACGTTAGCGTGGCTGACATTGCAGTGGCCCATCTTTTTGATGAACCTGTGATCATACCGGTCATAGTTTTAATGAGCTGTGCAGATCAAGAACACAGCATCCAAAGTCCGGTGAGGTCGCAAGGAGGTCAAATCATTTTTATTACAATTCTCACGCGCCTAACACTCAGTGGTGGAAACGATAAAGACTAAGACTTCAGGCAACACTGATACATCGCGTTGATAATATCTTTCGTGATCAACTTCTGCGGAGAATTAATGTTAAACCGGCATAGCAGCCGTTTGAGTATTTGAGTATGTGTCACTGGATTAATGTGGGTCGACCTATGACGTGTCGATGAGATCGTAGATGCGATACGAGATGGCTATCTATTAACAGTTTCCGCGTATGACGCTAAATGACTGCACGTGCGGTATAAGGCGGTGCGCTATTCAATCCATTTACCTCGATTTCTTGCGTCTGTGCATATGCATTGACCGGTGTGACACAGCGTCGTCAAATTCTTTGCCGACGTACTGCAGGAAAACCTTGTCTTCCATGTTGTTGTTTTGAAAGCTGCTCGTGCTCATGTTGGTACCTTTCGTGGAATTACTGCGCAAAAATACAGACGCATTATTAAATCCAGCAGAGACGCGCAAGCGCGCTTTCCAGTATAGGAATAAATGCGTTGGAAGAGATTGACTCTTGCCGGCTTAACTCTAAAAGCTAATGACGCCGATTTGTCAAGGTCATGCTGTTGCGAACCCGGGAAAATATTCGAGGAAGTAATTCCACTGACGCACTTACCTAATGTATCATTCTAACGCATCATCTCAGCTATTTTAATTTGAGAACGAGGGGCCAGTGAGTGATGAAGCAGTTTTTTGTGCAAACTCCACAGCTTGAGGTAATAAAAAGTTATATAACTAAAAGTATCCGGATCTAAGTTCAGCTTTGTCGAGTACCAAAACACTTTCATCTCATACTCGCAATAATCCTTCCGTAATCACCGTGACAAAGTTCCGTAACACTGCGATTGCCTTGTTTTTTGTTTCAGTTCACCATGACCTCATTTGCAGGATAGAAAATGGCTTCACGTCGATTTATAACTATAGGTTGTCCTATTGAGAAAAGCTTATTTAATATCGGTGCCGCGATAGCGCCGCGCTATTGCACTACGATTGTAGTAGCGTGACTGACGGTCTGTCTAATATACGAGACGTGACCAGTGACCACCAAGCACCGAGGCACCTGCGATGTCGTCACACCCTAGTGGCGCCATAGAGCTACCACTACAACGATCGTGATAATTTTTTTTTTCTTTTGAAGCTCAGTAGTTGCCAATAGACATGCCATTATCCTCTTGGGATCAGGCTAGTTTGGTTCTCGGTTCGCTCGCATATACACCTGTTTTCTGCAGGTTGTTGTCTGGTCTGACAGTTTTCATCATTGCTTCCCCATAACATACACATATATATATACATACACATACTACATATATACATATACACACATACATGCGCACATACCCATACTTACATAAATATAATGGTCTCTTTATGGTTTCATGGGCCCGCCACATACACATATGCACGGAGGGGAGGATGCTGAGCATTTACGCTAGTACAGTCCGGAGTCTATCTAAAATCATTGGAAGTTGGCCTTTTAGGCGGAGTCTGGATCTTGCCGTGTTCAGGACACGTTTGGTTGTGGAATTTATGTACTCGGTTGTGTCGCTTTCCATTTCATTTTCCACTTCCAAGATGATTCGATTTTGTATTACTTTTTCTTTGTATATGGTCAAGAGGAGTTTCGTGGCGAGGTTGTTCTTGTCCCAGTTCTTTTCTGCAAGGAGCGTTCCGCTTAGGGATGTCTTAGCTCCCGTCGCTTGTCTCAGGGTTGCTTCTAGTCGATCAAGTATCCTACGAGCACTTGGGCATGTGTATAGGATATGGTCTAGTGTCTCTTTTTTACATCCACATTGTCTGCACGATGTTATAGCAAGTTTCCCAGTTTTGTGTCCTAGTATATTCTTTTGTTTTCTCTTCCAGCCGAATAGGTATCCGTCGCAGGCAATACGGTAAGTTGTTACTCTTTCTTTGTTTTTGATCAGGCCGAATGTGTATCTGTTTTTCATTGCAAGCGATTTCCAGTTGATTTCATTGTTTCCTTGTTGGTCTGTATTCACATGTATATTTTTGATTTCATTGTATATACATTACATTGTATATTTCATTGTATATCCTTTAGTGACGCTGTTTGCCAGTCTTCCTGTTCCCAATTTAGCTTTTCGGCAATGCTTGTATTCTTTTTCCATTGGTTTGATAGTAGTGTGCGGTGTGGCATGCTATTTGTAAAGAGTGGGTCGTTCCATTTTCTGATCGTGGGCCTAAGCTCGTATAGGGCGTAGAAGTGCCAATACTCCGTTGGATGTTCTATTCTCGACAGTTTTGATATTTTTTCCAGTTCACATGCCTTGGCCTGGCTTTGGGGGTGTAGGATGTTCATTCCGCCTTCTTCTGGTTTTCGTATGAGCGTTGTTCTTCTGATTATCTCTATTTTTTCAGGATGCCAGAGATATCTGAATATCGTTCTCATGAGGCGTGCTGTGAATTCTGGCGTGGGAGGTATGGTCCTTGCATGTAGGGTTATAATTGAGGAGGCGAAAGAGTTTATTACGTTCTTTTTTCCCATCCACGTGAGCTGACGGTGGGAGTTGCTCATTAGCTTTCCTTCGATTTTCTTTATGACGCCCTCCCATGTTTCGTTTACCTGATCGTGTCCAAATTGCTGTCCTAGTATCTTGATGCTTTTAACGAAGTTTCCTTTGAATTTTTGTTCTCTGATGTGGTCTAACGTGTTCCCGATGCACAGGATCTGAGTTTTTTCTTTGTTTATTTTTTGCCCTGTGGCTTTTTCGAGGTAGTCAAATTCTTCGTACGCTCTCTCGATCGACTCCAGCTTTGTCGTGATGATGGTGAGGTCATCGGCGTATTGCTGTGTCTTCATATTGTGTTTGCCAATTTTACATCCTGTTATTTTTTTGTTTCCCAGAATTTTGATCATCAGGGGTTCCGCTGTCAGGGTGTAGAGATACATCGATAGTGGACATCCTTGTCTCAGCCCTCTTTTGATGGGGATTTTGTCTGTGATGAATCCGTTTATCCCGATGCAGCTTGTGGCATTGTCATATAGCTTTTTTTATCAATTTTATTGTTTTGGTTCCGAAATTGAATTTTTCCAATATTTGGAATATATAGGGGTGGGGGACACGGTCAAAGGCCTTTTCCTGGTCAAAGTTTGCTATGATGATTGGCTGTTTCTTTTCTTTCTGGTATTCCATTACCGATTTTATATTTCGTAGTAGATCTGACATTTGCCTCGATGGGACAGCGCATTTTTGTTGGGGGGATATTAGATGGTCAATATTTTCTTTCATTCTGTTCGTTACGATTTTCATCATGATCTTATAGTCGACATTTGTGAGGGAGATAGGTCTCCAATTCTTCAGCATCTCGGGATCTCCCTTTTTGAATATGAGGTTCACTGTTGAGTCCGTCCATGTATTGGGCGTGCTGTTTAGGAGTAGAGCGTTGTTGTATAGTTGAACTAGTTCATCCTTAATAAGGTAATAGAAGGTGGAGTAGAACTCTGACGATAGGCCGTCTGGCCCGGGGGACTTTGTCTTATTTTGTTGCTCGATTGCATATTTTATTTCCTCTTCTAGGATTGGCAGGTCTTGTTGCTCGTGCTGTTCTTTACTTAGTTTTTTCTCTAGGAGTTCCACTAGGTTTTTTTTGCATCTTGGCATTTGTGTTTTCATTCATTTGCCAAAGTTCTTGGTAGAAGGAGTAGACTTCTTGTATTATCTCTTCTTTGTTTTCTGTTATGGTCCCGGATCGTTTTTGTACTCGGGCGATTGATTTCCGTTGTTGCTTTGTTTTTAGTTTTTCAAAGAATTCGCGGTTTGGCTTTTCGTCCTCCTCTAGCTCTTCCTTGTATAGCAGTTTCATTTGGTGGTGTAGTTTGTCTTTTTCAATTTTCTTTAAGTTTTTTAGGATGGTTTTTCTCTCATTCGAGGGCAGGTTCTTTGAGGCGAGTTGTTGATGGAGTGTTTTCTCTTTTTCTTTTTGTTTTCGTTTTTCCTCTATCCCGAAGGAGATGGCAGTCTTTTTTATTTTTGTTTTAAAATCATCCCACCACTGTGCGTGGTTGGGGTATTCTACTTTCCTTAGCGCGGCTTCTTCATATTTTGATTCCAGTGTTTTCCTGAAGTGTTTATTTGTGTAGTGGGTTGTATTATTTTTCCAGTAGCCGCCGCCCCATTTCTCTGGGTCTTTTGGCTTTACGATGATTCTGAGGTAGTAGTTGTGGTCTGATATTCCGTTTATATGATGGTTGACTGATGTTCTCGAGTGGGCTATTTCTTGAGTAGCATAGACCCTGTCTATTCTCCTTGAGTTGAGATTGTTTGTATTTGTATACAATCTTGTAAATGGATTGCGCCATCTGTATAGGTCTATAATGTTTTCCTGCATTGTATATTCCTTCCAGATTTTTGCTGCTTCAGACAGTTTTAAGGCGTGATGTTTTTCGCTATCTTCTTTGGCCGTAATCATATTAAAGTCCCCCGCTATGATCATGTTTCCATGGTATTGTTGGAGGTTATGCGTTACTTCTTTGTAGAAGGTCTTTTTTTCTTTGTTATTGGTTGGCGCATATATATTTACTATGGTTAGTCTGACCTCGTCGTTGGCGCTAAGGCTTAGGGTCTGGACCCTGTCCGGCACAATGATTTGGTGGTCAAGGGTATAGTCTTTCACTTTCTCTTTTTTTTATGAGGATAGTGGTTCCCTTGTAGTAGTGTTTTTCTCCGGCCTTGTGTGGTTCTGAATTGAAGTTTTTGTAGTATAGGAGACCGTTATTATCAGCCCATAGTCTAAATTTCCTTTCATGTAGGCGGTGGACTTCTTGGACGCAGTATACGTCCGATTTTGAGCTCGTCACGAAGTGTCTAAATTCGTCCCAGCGTCTCTGTATACCGTTTACATTTATGGAGATTAGGTTACATCCAAGAACTCCCGTTTGTTGATTTGTTTCTTCTGGAGATTGGGTGGGGGGTAGGCCTTCCATTTTAAAAGAGGGGGGTTGTGCGTTGCTTTCTTCTTTTATTTCGCATGTTTTGATTTTTTTTTTTCTCATCTACTTTTTTTGTATTTTTTTGTTATTGTCGTTTTTTCCTTCCTCGGGGCTGCTTTGGTAGGCTCTCTTTGGTCTTGGGCTATTTGGGGTTTTTTGTTCTAGTGGGGTGGGGATGCATTCTATATGCTTGAAGATCTGGACTTGGAGGGGTTCTGGTATCGCCATAGGTACGCTTGATACTCCTTTCCCTCTATTTCTGTTTCTTGGGGGGATTAAGGGGGGTTCCAAGGGGTCAGATGGATCAGGATCATCCACTTCTGTGTGGGTTTTGTTCTCTGCTGAACCCTCTGAGGTCGGGTTTTCCAGATCGGAAGGGGGGTTTTCTTCAGATATCTCAAACATATCTGTTTCGGCGCTTTTTTTGTCGGCAGAACTTTCTGTAAGTTCTGGTAGGATGTTATTTTCATTGTTTTCTGTTTCTTGTTGTGTTTGTTCGGAGTTGCTTTCATCATGTTCCTCTGTATTTTCATTATTTTCTCCCATGGGGGGTGTGTTTTGTTGTTTGTTTTCTTCGTTTCTTTCGATCGTCTTTGTTTGTTTCACCTCGTTGGGTGTGGGGAATTCCGTTAATAGGTCTGGGCAGTTGGCCCTACGGTGTCCGGTTTGCTTACATTCAATGCAGACTGTCTGGTTTGTGCAGTTTCGTCCTGTGTGGCCTTTTTGTAAACAGCGGAAACACTCTGGCTCGTATTCTCCTGGTGGGAAGAATACTTTGCATGAGAGTCCTCTGATATTGAAGAAGGGAGGGAGGTTTCCAGGCTTGTATTTTTGGATTAGGACTCGTCTGTATCCATTATGGATTGTTGTTCCGCGGTGCATTATCTTTATTATTTTTGTGACCTTTCCACATCCGGTTCTTTCTACCATTTCTACGATTTCCCGATCTGTGGCTTCGGTAGGGATGGCCCGGATATTGATTGCTTGGTATGGCTCCTGAGCGTTTTTGAATTTGATTATTCCGTTCGGTGTTCTAATACCGTTTCGAGTCACATCGATGAATTCTTTTTTTATGTTTTGCGTGCTTTCCATGTCGAATATAGTAATGTTATAGGTTTTCAGTCCGATTTGATAGATGGATTCAATATAGTCTGTTAGGTTTTTTATGGGGGCGAAATTTAATATAGCGGAGTAGACATCTGTGATTAACAATCCGTCTGGGATTGTTACGTCCAGGGACCTTGGACGGTGGGTGTACCGGTTTGAGGTTGCCATTTCCCGTGCGGGTGTTTAGTCCGCAGGTCGGCGGTCAGTCGGCAGTAGCTAGCAGCCTTTTCCTCCTTTCCCTCGTCCAGACATAATAAATAGAAACTTTCTTCTCCTGTAGCAATGCGGCTACTGGTTGGAACAATGATATATATACAATGATTGGAAACTGCCACGCCCCTCAACGGTATAAGATAGGTTCCCGGCGAAATCAGTCCGTCGCGGGATATGCTTGAGTAGAGGTACGGGATTGCGTATGTCGACTGTGGTGGAGTGCTGCAATCGACCTTGCTGGCGTACTAATTCACTGATTTTCCCCAATTGGTTTGGTTTTTGTTGGTTTCTTGAGCATAGTGAGGCAGTGCTGCATACTAGGATGTGTTTTAACTTTTAACAAAGCACATTTATCAAAGTACCGACTAGCTGCGAGGCATTTTAGCATCGGTTGCAACCATGCATGTACGACAAAGCCTAAAAGATTAATAGATACTGTGGGTGAGCGTCAATATAGATTTGCAGAACCTAGAAGGAAGGATTGTTAAAAAAGGATTTAAAAATTTTCTAGCAGCATTTACGTCACCTGATTTTTTAAAAGAGAAGGGTTGATTACGATATTTGTGTGAGCAACTATAGGTTGTTTTAAATAGTATATATTGTAATATTGTGGGGCCGAGTTCACTGGCAACCATAGTATCGATAGTGATTGTACCTTCATAATATAGATTCGGCGTCCTAAACATAGAAGATATGCGGAAACTAGAAATCGCCAAGTTTATGTATCAGTTTCACTGCGGTCGTTGCCCCGAATATTTCAATGACTTCTTTACCTCTGAATCAAAAGCGCACAAGTACAACACACGCGCGTCCACGTCGTCCAAATATCATATGATCGACCGAAAAGATCATCGCTCCATCAAATATGCCGGACCTGATGTGTGGAACAGTATCCCGCCGGCCATCCGACAGTCGACGAGCATGTCCACATTCAAGTCGAAATACAAGCAATTACTACTAAATAAATACAGTCCATCCTCAAGATTACCGGACCACGACTGACCTATCGATCTCGCTTCCCATGACATGCCGCCCTATTTCTTGTCGGATTCTTCTTCTATACTATCTTCTTTACTTTCATTCAGTGTGCATGCCTCCTCTTTACATCGCCTAGGCCAGTGGTTCCCAACGTGGGCGATATCGCCCCCCAGGGGGCGATTGGGCGATCTAGGGGGGCGAAAATGACGAAGGGGGCGACAGGGGGGCGAAAATGGACAAAGGGGGCGACGGGGGGCGAAAATAGCGAAGGGGGCGATAGGGGGGCGATGACGCGTAAAACGGTTGACCTTTTTTTTTTTTTTTTTTTTTTTTTTTTTTTTTAGTCATCCACCTAGCAATGCGGAGCGAAAAAACGTTATTTTCAGCTCTGAGCGGAGAAAGATGACCTTTTTTTTTTTTTTTTTTTTAGTCAACCCGCCGGTGATTACAGTCTGTATGCCCAATTATCGGTGCACAAAATTTGGGGGGCGATGATCGGTGTTGACCTTGAAAAGGGGGCGATGGGTCGAAAAAGGTTGGGAACCACTGGCCTAGGCCAAGGTGGGTGTCAGATTCCATAGACTACTCCTTGTCGCTTCGACATCTTCCTGTCTTTCCATTGTATCGCATTTTGTGGTGTATTGAACTGATAAAATTGCTAATAAACCAATGATGATGATGATGAACTAACCTAGGGCTGCCATACGTCCGGAATTTCCCGGACATGTCCGGAATTTCACTGTTAAAGCTGCGTCCGGGAGGAATTTCTAAAATATGCCTAAATGTCCGGAATTTTGAAGTAAGCTCATTATTTTTGGCTAAATCAACAGAAACAATGTTATTTTTGAACAGATTAATGCTACATGAAATATTTCTTCGCGCTGCGCGCGATTTAGTAACACATACATTGGTTTTAATATGGATACTACCACCCTCGCAAAAACTGCGATCAAAAATAAATAAAGATAACATTCAGTTACAGAAATCAGTCTAATTGTAATCGCAGTTACAAGATAACGGTATACTCATAGAGTCGGTTTATGCCGCTTGGACATGACTTAACAATGTACAAGATAGCGACAAGATAGCGTTAACCGACAAGATATCGTAATGGTGAAGCGTCCGGCTTCTTGATCGGTAGGTCGGTCTCCGGCCGGGTCAGACCAAAGACCTGATTAGTAAAATTGATATCAATGACTTCTCCGCTTGGCCCATTGGGATAGCATGGAGGGGTGGTGCAGGACTTAGAAAGCCGTGTACAAGGCTATATCTGCACCTTCCTTGTCCAGCGGCATATGCACATCATTCACTCATGGTATGCATATGCACAGAGCGTATGTAGGTTATGTATATTGTATATATCACGAGTCGGTGTATATGCCGCAAAATATCAACTCTGACTTTGTATAGTAATATAAGGAAGAACAAATTATTGACATAATTCATTCAAATAATTTAACGATGTTGCATCGATTACCCTACAGTCGGCTCAAGATCAGTGTTTATTTGAGCGGGAGGCAGCTGAAAAAATGTGGCTTCGGCCCTGGTTACAACTTAAAACTACACAACCACATACCAGTGTTGGGATGACTCGAGTCACCTTTTTCGTATAACTTGACTTGACTCGAGTCACTTTGCTAGAATGACTTGACTTGACTTGACTAGGCGTATCAGAAATGTGGATTGACTCGTGACTCGAAGCAAAATTCACGAGTCAATTTTGAGTCATAAAGCAATCGATATCGATAAAAATCACTGTGCCTTGCATGTGGTCGGATTGTTCGCGAAACGCTGTTGTAACCTGTGAGAGCGACCAATCATTCATTGATCGTGTCTTTTACTGAGCCTCCATTGTTCTCAACGCGGGATCTCGTGGAGATGTGCTTCTTATTATATCGCTTTTCCTGTGTTGATGTTGGATTCATTAATGGCGTCATTAAATATGGGAGGCAGGCATAGCCGTTGTCACCGAGGATCCCGTCAATCACGCCTTCCTCGAAATCACCCTTGATTGCACTGTTGTTGAATATGCGCGAGTCGTGAGTGGAGCCGGGCCACCTTGCAACTATGTTCAAGATTTTGCGATCACTGTCACATATAACTTGTACGTTAATCGACATGTATCCTTTCCTGTTACGGAATATTTCGGCCTCGCTACCTACTGGTGACATGATAGGTATGTGAGTGCAATCGATTGCCCCCACTACTCCAGGAAAACCAGCAATTTTGTAGAAGCCTTCCTTGATCTTTTGAACATCAGCATAATAATGCTGGATGAAGGAAGGCTTCTGAGTGGCGATGGCGTAGGCTACTCTGTGAATGCTGCGCCTTGCTGTGCTGCGTGACACACCCATCAAGTCTGCATCCGATTGCTGTATGTGGCCTTCAGCAAAAAAACGTAACGCCATAAGGAATTGGAGCAGTGGGGGCAGGCATTGCGGTCGGACAGATAATGACTGTTCATGTTTGATAATCCTGAAAATATCGATAGCGGAATCTTTGGAAAAGCGATAGCGCTTGTAAAACTTCTTGTCTGTATATATTTCTAATGGATTGTGAACATCTTTCAAATAATTTTGTGGAGTGTGGTGGTGGTTTCGCTCTTCGAGTATTTCCAGAATTTCAATTGGATCTTCACATTCGTTTAAGTTCATTTTGCAGAATACAGGTGTACGGTACACTATTACTTGCTGAAAGTTTTAATAACAGGGTATCGTTAAAAAGTTAGATTGCAGGAGCTTTGATAACCTAGGGTCCACGGATAATATGGATAGTACATGCGACCAGTTGAATGTGAGAGAATATAGCTGCAATATGAGGTAGGCCTACTGCACTGGAAGTGCATATAAAGCCGGCACTGTGAGAGCCTAGGGTCCTTGGATTGGTACATGTACCAGGAGTTTCGTTGAGAGTTGCACTACGTTCGCCGACAGCTGCTAGCGAAACGTATGCTATGCATACTAGCGGTTCCAATTAACAGTCAACACTGCCCAAGCACAGCGATATTGCCGATTCGTTATATCTGTGTGTAGCCCACCATACGCTTTGGTCGCGATTTTCGGACGACAGCCTCCTGTTGTCATGACGAAACCAATCACGCATATCAGATTCGGAGTAAATAAAATCTGGCAACACGATTCTCGAAAATGACGTCTGAAAATCGATACTCAACTAAGTGACATGAATTGACGCGCACTTAAGTTTGAGTATCGATCAGCACTTAATTGAGTAGAGAATCGCACTTAAGTGCTGATTTGTTAAGGAGAGGAATTGGCCTCGGCCCTCAATATACGAATACGGATCTCCAAAATCTGGAATCCGCCCCTGTTCTAAACCAGAGCCATATTGAACGGTTATTTTCCATTTTACCTCTGAAGAGCCATATGCATGTCACTCAACTACTTCCGTCACAGTTGAAAAATCGTGACGTGGTAGCGCGAATTCGACGTCACTACATTCGAATCGTCGTTTGCGCCGTATTTTTTCAGTGAAAACTCGTACTAATCATGCTGGTTGCCTTATTCGTTGCTCGTGTACTAATCTATTGTGATCTTCGTACAAGTTTGAACGCTGCGACGTGGGTGTCGCCATTCGACTACTAAAACCATACCCAGGCAAGACTGATCCTTCGAAGGGCCGTCTCCATTCTTCGGCGATCGCGTGCTACGCTACAGTGATCGGGTACAAGTCGGTTTTCGCAAAATATT
This sequence comes from Botryllus schlosseri, assembly GCF_051294905.1. Taxonomy (NCBI): domain Eukaryota; kingdom Metazoa; phylum Chordata; class Ascidiacea; order Stolidobranchia; family Styelidae; genus Botryllus; species Botryllus schlosseri. The sequence goes on along the minus strand of NC_137238.1, from coordinate 6,962,509 downwards.
GAATCTAGCTCTCTGTGTGACGTAACAATGCCACTGGAAAATTTATCGGCCTTATTTTCGTAGCGGCGCGCATTTAGGGTGTCTTCATACTGAGTTTCGGTAACATTCTATCCGGTAAACATTTAGCGAAATCACTCAATACGAACGTAACAACCCCTCTGGTGTGAACGTAATATTCTCCGTAAATATTTTCGAAATATGTGCAATATGAACGCAGGTGGCGCCGTACTCATTTCACCAAACTGTCAATTATTTCATGCTTTTCGAAAATTCGCCGGTCATATTGACTTACGGTACCGGTACTGCTGGTGTCTTTCAAGGACGACAGGTGATGTAAGCTGTGATCATGACACTTGATGTTAGTCATTTTTAATTTGGTTACTCATGAAATTATTTTATTTATACAACAAAATCGCTAGCAATGATAATGTTCAGCAGTGGTGCATGAGAGGGGGATTCATTCGCATCAAAAAGATTTTGAATTCTTCGCGAATTGATTTATTGAGCTTCGTGATAGTTTTCAAATAATATTATACACCTTTCCCTCACCATTTTGAAACTACAATACGTTACAAGAAACCACTCCGCAGTATACAATAAGTATATATTTACAATAACCGGTGTATGGAATCAGATCTTTACTGGGATTAGTAGTGCCGACACCCTACATCAAGCCATCTCTTCCAAAGACAGACAGTTTGTTCTACCTTTATCCATCCTTTCCAAAAGGCAGTATATTATATCGACTTGGCGCTACGACACTACCCCGAATCGCAACCTCGTAGCTGTAAAGGCCTCTGCACACTGAGCTCGCGACCCGATAAAACGAGAGAATCGCGCCTGTCTGCGACTGGACCATGCAGACCGGAGTCGCCGGCAACTCGCAACATGCCGTCTGCGACAGGGTTGCGCCAAAGAATGTCCTTCTACATTCTTTGGGTTGCGCAACTCCGCGACAAAGTTGATAATTTTCAACTTTATCGCGAGTTGCGCGCGACTGGTCAGCAGTTACTGATCGTTAGCTCTATGTCACCGCAATAGTTTGTCCGGGTATTGCGTGTTTTGGCATCTATAATTGTTTCCTTATTGAGTTTAGACTGATTTGAGGCCATTTTAGAACTTGAAGCTTAATTGCAAGAACGCATTCTACTGTAAGCACTTAGCAGTACCGGTACTTGGTAATTATCAAAGGCAAACCAGTACCGGCAGTACCGATACCGCGAAACTCTCAGTATGTCTACAGGTGGATTTAGTAGATATACCTTGTCTGATTCATTTTAACCTGTTCAGTGTACATTGGTTTGAAACTGGGTAAGCAGGTACATATAATCGTGGTACGTCATGGGTTCACTGATGTATATTTCAGATACCGGTACATCTCGGTACACGACGTCTGAAAACCTTTTTGTTGACTAGGTAGCAGCAGTGTAATTCTTGATGTTAGATTTCGTCTATTCTCCTCTTTATCAGACTTCGGTACCAAATGCAGCGGCTAATATTATAGAAGTCAGAAATGGACTATGCATCATTAAGGAGAATGAATCAACCAGACCCACGGATCGATTTCAATGCTTGATGGCGAAGATTGAAAAGGAAAGAATCCCAGAGTTATATTTGAATATTGTTAAGACTTAATTCATTTAAATAAAATTATAATGCATTTGAATGTTGTTCTTTATCATATCGAGAAATTAATGTATGGGTGCTTGACACTGTTGACAGTTGATGCAGTCACTGAGGCAATGGAATACAGAAAGGCTTGGTGTGTGTAGCATAGTAGGCTACAGCTAGAACTCCAGAAATTTGGATCGGCAACCGGAAATAGCGCGTTCAACTGGGTCACCCAGATTATGCGTTTTCAGCATTGAAATATGATATTGGTTCGTTAATAGAAAAGTGTGTGCGTCATCTTATTCATTGACAAACCCATGTATACCCATCGAAATATTCATTATGCGATCTATCGGGAGCTGTGCAATGTGTATCCATTTCGATACTTCGGACAGAACGCGCAAGAGTTGTAGTTGCCGCTTGTGGGCACTGCCGAGACCAGTGTGAATTGCTTCGCGACTTACGACTCGCGATGTTGCGTCGCGAGGTCAGTGTGCAGAGGCCTTAAAGCCCTATGCACACTGGAGTTGGCGACGCAGTTGTGCAACAATAGGAGAGAATCGCAGAAATTCGATGCACACCGGAGTCGCGATTTTGGCGGTCGCCGACGAAATTCTTTCTCTAATTTACGTCGGCGTACCGGTAGAACATGCGCTACTTTATCGGCGACATCGTGGCAGGTAGGTCCTCGAGGGATTTTCTGAGCTACCACTTTGCGTGATAAAATAGCAGGATCTTATTCATTTTAGTGATGAATATGAATAGAAGAAAGGCAGCTATTTCAGTTAGAGCAATTTGTGCTTACTATCTTTGTCAGGAGCTATGTCCCTCTGCAGAAAGGTGAGTGAAATGTGCCATGGGCGTGCTCCGTTCACGGCATATGCCTATTTGAAAGAAGTCAAATGCACACATAGCCAGTTTATGTTTCTTTAGATCATATTGGGTACATGAATTGTGGACCGAAAGAGATACTCAATCAGAGTTTGTGCTAGCAGAAAGCCTTTTAGCTGGTGGGGATCCCGAGAAATGCCACACGTATTTCAGGATGACCAGTTTAGAGTTCCACACCTTGCTGATGCTTATTCATAATGACATCAAACATGTTGACACTAATTTTCGCAAGGCTATCTCTCCAAAGAAAAGATTGATTCTGACTTTGAGGTTAGCATAGATTCATAATTCAGCTGTTGTCCTAAGCTCTATGCAGTACCGGTACTACTGCAATTATTTGGTCTAAAGCTCAGTTTTTGAATTTATTTCGCCCGGAGAATAGATCTCGGTAATAATAAAGGAAGCCATGTAATATTGAGATGATTTATGTTCGCATGTTGTCTATTAAGGTGTGTCAATTTATAGTCAAATAGGTGAGATCATGAAATAAGGTGTGGACAAGGCTTCCATAATTGCTGTTTCATCAATATGAACATTTCTGATCAGTGAAACAATATGATCTGACAGTGACATAGTTATGGATAGTAAATGTATATTGAAATATCGTTACGAATTTCTACTTCATCAAATATATTTATGCTATTTGAGCACAAAAATATTTGTATGTTCACTGTCAGTGCAACAATAATCATTTTTCAGATACCTTATCACGGGAGCCGATAAAGTACAACTGTCCTTCTCCTTCCGTGTTGGTCATACAACAGTGGGAGTAATTATAGATGAGTGCTGCAAAGCTATTTGGGCCAAACTCGCACCTATTGTTCTTGCGCCCCCCTCTACCACGGACTGGCTTCGAATTGCTTCTGAATTTTCTGATATATGGCAATGTCTTAACTGCATTGGTGCCCTTGATGGGAAGCATATAAAGATTAAAGCGCCACTGAATTCTGGCAGTGATTACTATAATTACAAAGGCTTTTTCTCCGTTGTTTTGTTAGCTGTATGTGATGTATGTGACGCTCAGTATCGATTTACCCTGGTTTCTATCGGTGATTGTGGTCGTCACAGTGATGGCGGTGTATATTCCAATTCCACTATGGGCCGTAGATTTGAAAATGGCACATTGGGTATTCCATCGCCTAGCCTTTTACCATCCTCTGACATAATCATGCCGCATTACTTTGCATGTGATGATGCATTTCCACTAAAAGTGGGAATGATGAAACCATTTCCTGGTCGTTATTTAGATGCCAACAAGAAAATTTTCAATTATCGCTTGTGTAGAGCAAGACGTGTGATTGAAAATGCCTTTGGGATACTTGCTGTACGTTTCCAAATATTTTACAGGCCTATAAATTGTCATGTTGAACGTGTTAAAGCAATCGTGCAAGCTGCTGTTGTGCTTCACAATTTTATACAGAACAAGAATGGCTCAAGGTTGATGTCATCATCAGCAATTCAAGGAGATGATGTGAATAGTGATGGCCATGTGTTGGATGGAAATTGGCGCTGGGCAATCCCGGAAAATGTCAACTTGCACCAACTCTCTTCATTTGGCTCAAATTTTCATACTCGAGATGCTGGCTTCTACAGATCTCAGCTATTGAAGTACTTCCTGACAGTTGGTGCAGTTCCCTGGCAACAGAACCAATGACTATTCTTGTGCATTGAGTAAATTGCAAATGATTCGTGAAGTTGTAAAGTGCACAACTGCACATTGATGTATTGGCATTGAAAGTGAATAACACTTATCGTTTCTCATCATTTTGTTATTATTGCAATTGATCCTCATCATTTTGTTATTATTGCAATTGATCATCTGTTGTTGTTGTTTTTAATAGTCTCATAACAGAGTTTACTACTGATTATGGATACTGAATTCAATAGAAGATTAATTGATTTGATCTCACAACATACCTGCCTTTGGAATGTTCAGTTACCAATTCATAAGAAGCGGCACAAGTTGGATGAGGCTTGGACCACTATTGCCGAACAACTTTCTACCAGCAGTAAGAATTTTTGTTGCATGCCTAGTTTGTTCGACGATTTTATTTATTTGTTGATATTGCAACTCCCAGTTTTAACTGTTTCGGAATCGGTTCGGAAACTCCACAGTGTGAAGACGCCCTTAGTGGTGAACCTTGGCGTGTAACGCTGCGCTGTTACGATTCTCTCGCATCAAGTCGGCGATTCGGTGATGAGCGATATGGACACTGCGAATGTCGAAGCGATCAGGTGAGTCTTTCGTCATTTGTCACATACAACTCCGCTAATATTATCGTGTATCGCGAGCAGTCCTATAAAGATCCGTCCTGTAAAACGCGTAAGAAAAGACAGGTGCCGCATTTGCCAAAATGGACTAAGGGACATTTATCTCGACATTTGCGAACCGTACACAAGCTGACGGCAGTTCAAATCGCAAAAGAGTAGGATTGCAACGTGTACAATTACCGTGATCAGGAGCAAACGATTGGTACTTTCATGTCTGCACGTTACTCGGTACCGACGAAGCGACATCGCTCACAATCGTGGTGTTCTATTTGCTCGCGATCGATAAGCCGAGCTTATGTATCGGGGCACTGGAGAACCGCAAACGTAGATAAAATACGTCACGGTTTCAGCGTAACAGGAATAATTTGAAAAAGTTATCGTTTGAAACGGACTTTGCAACCGTGAGTATGTCCGCGAACCGTGTCGCTTGGATTTATAAAATAATTGCGATTCGTTCACCGCAGCTGCTCTCCGAGTATCATACGCATCGCAACCTACAACTGCTGGACGAATTTAAACCGAATATGGTGCTGAGCAAAATGAATTCGACGTTCAGGAAGTTTGTTGCTGAAAGTTTGTTGCTGATGAGCCCGACCGACTGGTGAAATATATCGGCAACCAGGGCGAGGAGCTGTCGGCCAGCACTATTTTCAATACGTTAACGTCACTGAAAGGATTTTTGCAGTTCGCGCGTTTGCATTTTCCCACGATACTGGATAAAATAGCGTCGCCAGAGAACGTGCTCTGAGTCTTGCGGATCATCGCCACATATTCGCGAACCACGAACAAGAGGCGAAAACGACAGAACGAAAAGCATCTGTCGCTCGACATGGACGCTATTGACAGGAATTGGGGAAATTTGAAAAGTTCGCACTGTTGTGGAGATATTCAACGGTTCAAAGTTTACCGGTTGCTTATTTTTCGAATGATGAACTTCGAAGCGTTCAATGGTGATCTTACTCGACCGATCACCAAAGGAAATATCCGCGATTGTTTGGCAGCGACGATAATTGGCATCGGAATGGCATCAGGGACACGACTGTCGTATTTCAGGAGAGTTACCGCGCGAGAGCCAAGTCGTCCGCTCGCTTCGGTCGACGACACTACGAGTTTAGTGGTTCAAGTCGACCAGAACAAATCCCGCTCGCAGCAGGGCCTGTTCGTTATGGGCCAACGCGACTACGAGCGATTTAGGAAAGTAAGCGTTACAAAGTCGCCGACGTGTTACGAAACGATCTACGACCTATTTTCCATTCAGATTTGCTAGCAAAGCAACCAGAGTTTCGACTGTGCACAGGAAAAAGTTGCGCTTACAAACTCAAACGGTGAATTGTACACAAATCTTTCGGTGCTCGTTATCGAATATCTCCTTCGCAACGAAGTGGCGCTCACGTACTAGCACATACGTAAAATTGTCGCGACTTTGGCGAGCTCGGTTGACGAGATTGCCCGAAATCAGGTGTCGATGTCCTCTTCGCATAGAATGGAGGTGGCCTTTCAACAATACGACGGTATCGGGAGGATTAGAAAAGCGGTTGCCGGAAAGATTATCTGCAGAAAATTACTCACGACGGCAATGTCCAGCCAAAATTGTAGCCTTTATTCGGATTTAGCTGCATCAAAAAGTGGATCCGCCGGCTGTGTGTACATTCCAATAAAATTAATACGCAATCGATTTGAAACCAAATATCCTTCAAGAATCATGTGTATCAGCGACCGATATTCCGAGAATTCCAGAAATAACGGAGGATACGCTTCCTCCGAGCGATCAAAGCATACCAAGCAGATCAAATTTCGAATCTACAACGGCAACGAACATGGATCCAGGCATTATTTCGTACAAGGGTGAATAAATTATGAAGTAATGTATTTAATCTCAAAACGCTATTACCATCTGCCAGTGGCGGCTCGTGACAATATCGGGTGGTGGGGCAAGGGCTGCGAGCGACTTTTATCAACATGACGTCACAATGGCGTTTTCCAACGTAAAAAAGTAACTTTATGATGGTCACATGAATTTCCCGACAACAGTGATTTTAACGTAGGTGCCGCGAGAGGTTTGCCGGTGAGCCGTGACTTGAAGTGTGGTAACAAATGTTTTATTCATTTATTTTTAATCAAAGGATTATTTTACAAAATGTACGTGAACTAAGAATCGTCCCTATGCCACGAATCAAGTATCAGGTCATCCTTAGTAGCATGCGTTTTGATTTCATGGTAGAGTTATAGATTACGCAAATCGATAGACCCTAAAATCCGACCGTCACCCCAAATTCGAAATCCGGATCCAGTCCGGCCAGGTAAAAAAACATTGAAATCCTGCTCCGGCTCCTGAACCGGACTGTGGCCATCTCTGGTTACGACCAGGTGATAATAGGCAACCAAAGCGGAGGCACCCGGCGTACGATTGGATCAATAGACTGGACAACTTCTAGACCTCTCATTTTTGCTCTAAAGGCAACTGCGTAAACTACGTACGGAATAAAGATTCAATACGATTCATGTTCGCACTTGACTTGACCTGACTAATTGCAATAACTAGAACTCGAGAGATTGCGTAAGCCTAACTGGAAAGGTCAACGAGTTCGGACACATACGCAATTGTTATCTCATAGATTGGGCCTGTTATATTGAATCCAGAACATCAATTTGAATGGTCTTTGAAGAACTAAGGACAGCAGCCTCGGAACTTCGGTCTCGGAACAACGTAGGACATTTTGGCCTTGAAACTGGAGACTGTGACACAACACATACGGCTTACTGTCTATAAGTCTGCTGCGAAATCGCCGTTGGAAAATATATTAATCAATAAATACATGAATAAAAGCCGTAACTTAGTATACTGTTACAAGAAATCATCGAGAAGTAGCATACGCAATCTCATAACCCATTCCGGTATGGTACACTGTCAAAATCAATGCAAACAGACGAACACCTAACTTTGAGTAAAATAGATCGAGGAATAGGCTGATCGAATGATCAGCTGTTAGCCGACATCGAAAATGAAATAGCTATCGCAATTGACAGGGGATTGTAAGCAAATGGTTTGAAGGCCACAATTTCACAGTGAAATGGACATTGGCGAACATAAAATTATGCGAATACTTGAATGCAAACCGAGAATCTTGGTTAGCTGTTTCATGCGATCATCGAGATATACCATTGGAAATATCATCACCGATCTCGTTATGGAACGCAGACTATATAGATTAGCACAGACCGACACCGGCTTTTGCGTGAGATCCACAATGACGTAGGTAGGCTAAGTATCAGATCAGCGCGCATCTCTACCATACTCGACCTCGAAAACGAAATAACTGCCTCAATCATTGAGTGTCAACTTTAAGACTTGGCACCGTGTTCGATACTAAAATCAAGACATACCGTGTGAAAGCTCATGACAGATCTAGGTATGGAACATCGTTAAAATCAATAGGGACCAATAACGGCTTTTGCGTAAATTTGTTGGCGATAAATGAAGAAGAGTCAGCTCTTACTCGACTTTGGAAACGAAATTACCACCCACATAGTTCAGTGACAAACTTAAAACTTGTTACAGCGGTCGATACTAACACTTACCGTGCCAAATGTCATGACCGATCTCGGTATAGAACATCGTCAAAATCAATGGAGACCAATACCGGCTTTTGAGTAAAATCTGTTTGCTGTACTATGTACATGATAGATCAGCACACACTGAACTTCGGAAACGGAATTACTACCATTATCTTCAAGTAGCAAGCCTGAAACTTGGAGCAGTGTTAAATACTACCTTCACGACATATCATACCAAGTTTCAAGAATTATCATGGTGCGAAACACCGTCAAAATCGACCTATTCCAGCAAAGGTCGACTCAACGCATATTACGGTAACCGAGTTCAGATATAGATACGATTGTTACATCACACCTTAAGGGCGAGTAGGCATATTTGCCCCGGTTGCTCGGCCATTTTACGAATAGGAGAGAGTAAATCACCGTTTCTTTATTGTGCGCGGCTTTGAGAGAATAGATAGTGAAAGCTTGTTATGAGCGCTACCGGGGCAAGCCCCGGCTAGGCATTCACAAAGCGAAAACACAGAAGAGAATTCGATTTTCGCAGAGACTTCGCTATGTATGGGCGTTTGCAAGCGAAAGCACAAGAAGAACGCGGGTTTCGCTGTGATCTCGGTATATATTGATTGCTGTGCGTCTATAAATGGTTAAATTGTTATTGAACAGAATTTTAGGTGGGGCAATGCCCCAGTTGCCCTATAGGACGAGCCGCCACTGCCATCTGCATATTGAAACGCGCAGATGATGAAGTTGAACGTCTCGCAAACACCATTAGCAAACGCCAGAGAGGTGCCAGGTACCCGGTAACAAACTAGCAAGTCAGAAGACTGTTACCGACGATCGACTGCATGCATTTTACGAAAAAGATGGTCGTCTGCTGAGCAAAATTGTACTTGCAAGAGCGAGTGTTGCTTGAGTTTTCAGCAAATGCGCGAAAAAATGAGATTTTTCAAAAACTGTCTGATTAGAAATAAATACGGGTAAATGAAGCCGCTGTTTTCTCTTGAGTTTAATAATAAACGTAGCAGCTCTTTAGGCTACCACCAAAATCTTCAAGCTTCTGTGGCATCTCGCAATCCGAGCCTCGACGACGAAAAAGAATTCAGTTTTAATATTACAGTAGCACACTGCGATTTTACTAACTTTTGCTGACTCATACACATGTGCAGGAGCTACAATTGGATTTGTATTTACAATTTAATAATACAGGATTGGAGATATGTCATATTTGAATGATCCATACATATTAGGATATTAGAGAGTGCATGTTATAAAGACTTATGGATTATATAACAAGCGAAGGCGCATGTTGGACGACACGTTATCTCCTAATTGCGAATGTAGTTAGACTCATTTCAACCCACCCACATTCCCATACAGTCACCTGGGGGGTGATAGTGCAGAAGTATACAGAACTACCCACCCACATTCCCATACAGTCACCTGGGGGGTGATAGTGCAGAAGTATACAGAAACGGCAAAGGTTATTTTTCAATAAACATCAAAGGAATATGTGATGCTCACCGGCGGATCATCAATATTGTATCGCGCTGGCCTGGATCGACACGCGACAATCGGATTCTAGAAAATTCGTCAATATATAACCCATTCTTTGAAAAAAAAATCCTGGTCTGCTGCCGGGTGACAATGGCTATGGGCTGCAAACTCGACTGATGACTCCAATTTTGAACCCGACCTCCCCCGGGTAGAGGAAGTATAACAAAGCACAAATCGCTTCGAGGACTCGCATCGAACACTGCTTCGGTATGTTGAAGCGAAGATCTATGTATCTTAGCATTGCACTAAGAACCGATATGAAAACCAGCCTTGCCATAATCGTTGCTACTGCATGCCTTCACAATTTGGCTATCAATACCCGACAGGATACTTTAGATGTAGACGAAATGGGACAACTGGATCTGTCCAATCCTGACCATCTGGAAGAAACTGACTGGGGCAGTGGTTCCCAACCTGTGGTACGCGAAGGTCTTCGAGGTGGTACGCGAGTAGATTCTGTATTTTTTTCGACCGAAGGGAGTTATCAGTTCACGTGGGGTTGATTTTGACTTTTTTGAAGTCGTCGTGGGTAAGGGCAATCCCACCAATGACGGCCTACGGGTAAGAGTGTAGTCGTGCATTGGGATGATTTCCCAACCAAATTACGTTTTAATATATTTGACCACAACAATTCCAAATGCACTACAGAAATCATATACTGCGCCTTAAAATGGGCAGTTCATTTCCTGTTTCGCTGCGTTAGGCAACTCAACACGGTGGTAGGTGAGAGAGAGAGAGAGAGAGATGTGATATTCTTTTTCGCCTGCACCACCGAGATGCTTTGACGACGGAGTTGCGATACCGCCGTGAGGTCATTTAGTCTGCGCCCCCGTTTTTTTCTCCTCCGTGCTATCCGTGTTTGCTAAGCGCCTAGCAGGATAGCTGCGGATACCAATTTTCGAGTCTTTGGTGTGACCCGGCCGGGGATCGAACCCACTACCTACCGATCGAGAAGCCGGACGCATAACCATTACACTATCTCGCTCGGTTGTGGTGGCACGCGAGCACTGCATAAAACCTCGAAATGGTACGCGGGTGGAAAAAGGTTGGGAACCACTGGACTAGGGTTATATTTAAAGTCATTTTTTCTATGCATCAGTAAGTCGTGAAATCAATTTTAACGCAAAAACAGCATCCATATGGGGTAATTAAGAAAGTTATAAAGTCATATTGTTGTATACTTTAAATAAAAAGTGCCAATTTAAGCGGTGAAGCAATTACGCACTGAGAAAGTGAAGCAATTTCTGATTGAACGAAGGCTAACTGCGAGGTGAGCCTACATAACATTACAGCCACAGACCTATGAGGTCACACATTGCATTATGAGGTCACACATTGCATTGTGTTGCTACACAATCTGTTTTACTTCTGTGCACTGGAGTGGGACGTCATTTGAAGTTCAGTCAGTGGGTAGGCAGGCTAAAAAGCTTAATCTTGGTCTACTTATATACAAATACAGTACAACTAGTAGCAAGCTGAAGAATATAACAGTTGAATATATACAGTTCACTTCAAGTTTATTCATAAGAGACTTGGACATAGAAAGAATATCTGGTTCAGCATGCCAAAAGTGAGAGAATCGAATGCAGCGAAAGTCAAAGCTACCAGTCAGCTTGTTCGGGCGTTTGCATCAAGTGACATTCCATTGGTAAAAGTACAACATCCATCAATTAGAAAGTTGTTAGCGGATTTGTACCCTCTGAATCAGCCTGTTGCCAAAAAGTATTTAAATTGAGTGAAGCAGACAAGCATTAAATGCTGGATAACTTGAGTGAAAAAGAATTGTTATTGTGATGGATGAAACAGATTTAAGAGGAAAAAAATTCTGCACACGCTTTGTGGTACACTCGACAAGCCTGAATCTTGTTTTCTGGTTAAATGCTCTGTGCTAGACAGATCGGCAAACAGTCCGAAGATAATACATGAACTTGACGATGTGGTGAAAGAACTCAAAATTAATAGAGAGCAAGTAAATTTATTGATATCTGACGCAGCCGCTTACATGTGCTGCGCTGGAATAGTCTCAAAAGAGGTATATCCTAAACTGTTGCATGTAACATGCGTTGCGCATCTACTGCACAATTGCACCATGAAATAAAAGCCTCCTACCCCGAAGTAGACAATTTGATTGCAAAAGTGAAAGCAAGTATCTCCAAGAATAGAAGCAGAGCTGCCGATTTCGATTCATGTGGCATACCACCACAGCCCATAGTTACTCGTTAGGGTAGCTGGTTGGATGCTGCTCGAAATTATGCCGGGAGACTTCCACAAGTGAAAGAAGGGAAGGTGAAGGAGTTATTGTCAAGAGCGTTAAAGATTCAGTGAACGATCCAAAGTTGACGAGTCAGTTAACAGAAATATGCCTGAACTACAACAATGTTTCAAACTTGATACTGAAAATGGAAATCGGAAAATACTGAAAATGATTTCGGAAAGACCCGCTTGAGCTCAAAAATTACATGAAGAAACGATTGGACAAAAACGATGTAAAACAAATTATGGAGCTACAAAGACAAGACATTACACCAGCGCTGTATGCAAAACTGCAGAAGTGCCAACCAACATCAGCGTCTGTGGAGCGCTCATTTTCCTTACTAAAGTCCAAAACGTCCAAATCGTTACTTTAAAGGCTCCAACATTCCACACTACATGAAACTGTACTACAACAGTGGTTTAAAATAAAAATGGATGTGTATTACTGCTATGTTGTTTATGTTTTACTTGTCAGTTCCATGAGTGACGTTGGTTAAGTTCCATGAGTGACGTTGGTTACATGTAAAAATACACGATTTTCGCATAAAGTCATATTTTCCCAAAAATAAAGTCATATAATTGATTTTTTAAGGTCATATAAAAATGGCCCTACTGATGACGCTATTGGCGCACGAGCATACCGCAGGAGCATAATTCGCCGGTTTTTCACTTGATTTGTACAACCAACTGTTGCTTATCTTCATTCACATTATGTCAATACAACAAGAAAAACTCGTTAAACATAACAACTGTTAGAAATATTCCGCCTATTTGTCTTAGGTTTCCTTCCTACTTTGCAGTGCCATTTTTAAAAGCTCTCCTTTCATTATTTCATTTTTCCTTTTCAACTGAAACAGTTCTGACTGCTGGTCCGGCATACTCATCTCAGTTTTCTTTTTAAAGTGAATCAACTCCAGCTCTTCCTCCAGCACTCTACGCTTAAGACTAGGAGCATCTTGCTCTCGCTTCTTTTTACAGTAACCTGACAAACCAGAACTGAAGAAGATGTACGAACTGTTGTGAAAACAGTGACTGGATTAATCACCTGAATTTGCAGAACTCTTTCTCTAAAATGCTGATATTATTTGAGCATGAAGGCGCAGCAGAAACATTCATATCATGAACTTGCTGTGATCTCCCTTCTACTATATTGAGCTCTCTTCTACTAATACCAATGTGACTTCCTCGTCACCTTTTGCCTCATCACCTGAATCAATTCCGTTAATTTTAAAATTTTTGCTCGATAAGTTGCACATTCATCATCATCCATTCATACATTCCACACAGCCACATCGTGCAATCCAAAAGATTATTTTGAAAGTAGGGCAGTAGTTAGATAAATGTGCGGAATCCGCTCATTCGCGATTTATAATAAACAAACAAAGATTATCAATATAATAATTAATTGAAGATATAGCTCATTCTCAGTTTTGCAGCAATACTCGCGGGGAATTCCCTTCTGACTGTGCGGCAATTAAAAAAGGGGGATTGACTGAGAGAAAACGAACAAAGAATTTCGATTGACCTTTGTACTCAGACATGAGACTGGAGTCATTCTACTTGTACTTTTCCACTTCTGATTTTACCTCGCCTGACTTCTGGACACGAGACTTGTGTATTTTAGTATTTTTTATATTTTCCCCCGAACAACAATGGATTGACATTTAATTTCAATGGCATGCACGCCGACGAATCGGTATAGTTCTCCTGTCTTGACGTGTCGTTCCGCGGTGGGTTGATTAATCCAATTGCGTGTAAACACGATGGGATTTGGAAATATTTGCCCGTCAAACATGACGTCAGTATAGTATTTGTTCCTTCGGATCCGTATGTGAGATCCCGGTTCGTGTTTCAGGTAGATTGTCAACGCGTTCGGCCAGACGAAACGATGCAAGGTGACGATTCTGGTCTGCGTCATACTGTCGTAGTTGACCTCTTTTTGCTCCCTGGTTAGTAGCGATCTTTATGACGCCAACGACTCCCGAACGCTCGTAAAAGAGTATAACGTATGCTGTACAAGGTTTATTGAACAATATACACAATCTGAAAATACAAGTCACGAGCGTTCACAAAGTAGATTTTTCTTTGTTTACAAAAATCAAAAACGAGGCGATCATTCACACGTTTATCAGAACCAAAAGCATCTAAATAATCGAGGGTACCTACACCTTGACCCTTTCTAATCAGGAAAGCGATACAATGTTCGCCACACACAAACGAACGTAAAGACTGTAATTGCACACTAGTGAAGGTATAATCGTCCGCGCCCAATAACCTATAGATCTCCTTCTTCAGAGGCGGAATCCCGAAAGAGTCGTGAAAGTGCGTGCCATCTTGATCGGCGAAGATACAGATCCAATGCGAGCCCCCCTTCGCGTTAGGGTCGTAATTGATAACGACTGCGTACGGCTTAGGTAGCTTCGCTGGCAATAAATCGATAGCGAAAGTCCCGGCAAATAAATCTCGCGTGTCGCGGTGATTGAATAAAATATGATTAATTTGATCGGTATTCATACGGACACTACTTCGCGCTTCTCTGAGATCTCCAAAAGTTGTTGGTATTCTTTGAGACACAGTAGAGTCGCTCCTTCCGGCAACCCCGCGGTCAGGGTCATGTGAAGCTTCACGGACCCGGTCTTCTCTAGCTGAAAGCAGCCTTGATGCGTACGGTCTGGGGTCAAATCGAAGGCAAACAGAGTGTATCCCGCCTTATAATTCTCAGAGTCGATAAAAAGATCTTCCTGAGCATCCCACTTCCCGGTGGATTGGTAGACGCTGAAAAACCCTTCGAGGTTTGTGTTTTTATCAAAGTCGAATCTGAAATTACGCCCGTACAAAAGTTTCCCGTTCACGTTGATAGCCAGATTTCCGATGTGATAGTGACAGAAATTAAAGGGGTTTCGAGTCTTACTACCGTTATAGGCAGCGGTCGGCACCAAGCCCCGAACTACTGCCATCTCCGGCTAAGCAAATTTGCGTTGTCACCATGTTACAGTTGCATTGTGGGGGATAGGCTGGACGACTTAGTACAGGCGCTTATGGAAAAACGTCCAGTTTTAAAATATATTTGATTCGTATTGGGTTTGTAGTATTTTATACGAATGGAGCTTTGAATGAATAATCATCGTAACATTCAGGATTTGTTTCAGCCCAATATCTCGTGTTTATATCTGTGTTATCTGTGTATTTCGACATGTCGAAGACATCTCGTTTTGGTGGTAGCGTTTGTTGCGCCTATGGGTGCAGTAAAAGGCAGAAAAAGATATCCACGGAGTCATATATGAGAAGTAATAGCGATGGTAGTAGCGATGAAGAGTCTTTGGTAAAGCGTCGGCATCCAAGAACATTTCACCGGTGAGTGAATGGCAGAATATGCAGGGCAGCAAGACTATCTTTGAAGAATCAGTTTCTATTTTTAATATTTCCTGACCATCACAGTTAATCAATGTCCAGATAAGCCACAGCATTAATGAATAGGCCATGTTAAAGTGTCATTATACCAGAACATTTTGTCACAAGTATAATGATGTTGGTATGATCAGAGCAGACTATATCAGCAGTCTTAGCACCATGTCAGTTCATCAGTATACCTGTAATAGCATGACCAGCCAGGTCACTGTTTGTATTCTGTATGGGCAGTTCAGCCAATAACTAGCTTAGTACTCAATCCTTGCTTAAAATTGTCGTGAAGGTTGGAGGTAGGACTAGAAATAAAGGTATAATTGAGGGCCACACGGTTTTGTCCAGCATAGTTGAGTAATAACTCTATATTTCTGGTGCCAGATGCTCACACTAAAGTTCAAATTGCTAATTCCATGGTCGAGTTCATTATAGCTTTGTGCGTGCGAGACGTTCGATTTGTCTCGTAAGATGTTTTTTTTAGGTTTACCTTTGGCTTTGGATTTAAAAGGTTACCTAATAGTTTATCCTTCTGGGGTAGAAAGTAACAGATATATCTAAATCAAACAAGATAATTTCACATATGTTCCTGCTACTTTTATCATCGTTCATAACAAAGAATGGTCAATTTGGTGTGCTTCGTATCATAGAATTACTTGTGAACTGATACAATGTTCTCTACAACGCAGCTTTCCTACCAATGATTCCCTGAAAGAAAGATGGATAGAATGTATTAGAAAAGACTGGGAGCCAGCAAGATCGTCGGTCATCTGTTCTGATCATTTTTCAGAAAGTGATATTTACCGTGTTGGCGGGAGAATTCGTTTAAGGACGAATGCGGTGCCGACAAGATTTCTGAATTTTCCAAAATATATGAGGCCAAAGGTACGGTAGACGCTAGACAGTGACTATATATTTATGAAGTTTGAGTTCCAATTACTTACCTTTATTTTAGCCCTAGTTAACATAAAATTCACAAATTTCAGGCTTCAAACAACCGACGAGTGAGACCTTCTGCAGTTCCAGATAAGAAACGGCATTATGAAGCACAAACCGCTGAACCTGAAGTAGTTCTTCACAACCACAGCTACTGTGCGCACAGCCGCACACGTCTCCTCGAAAAGTCGTTCAACAGCAACGCCGTAGGGTCGCAGAAATTAAAAAGAGGTTGGTTGCAGCCAGAATGAGAACATACCGTCTGCAAAAAAAAGTGAAATCTCTGGATGAGGTCATTGCATCTCTTAAGAAGAACAATTTGATAAGCGATTCGTGTGTGGAGGTAATGTCACAAACATTCAGTGGTCTACCAAGTGAGCTCTTGCAACGTATGAAGCTAGAAGCTGGTGGAAGAGGAGTCAAATACTCCAAGGAACTGCAATCATTTGCAATGACGCTTCAGTATTATTCCACTAAGGCATACAATTTTGTGCGTCAGAATTTTCAACTTGCTCTTCCCCATCCAAGTGTGATAAGACGCTGGTATGGAAAACTTTCCGCTGAGCCTGGCTTTACTAGTATTGCCTTTTCTGCCATCAGAGGAAAAGTAGAGGCATCAGCAAATCCTGTAATATGCTCCATAATGATGGATGAAATGTCGATCAATGTGTCTTCAAGTGAACAATTGCTCATATGTTAGTTCATTTATCTTGAACAGTGCCCCAAAACGACGTCGTCGTCGTAGGACCCGTAGTGGGGTGGCCTTCAATGTGACTGTGCCGCGTAAGAAGAGAAGAAATTCCATTAAATTGGAACTAAGATCAGAATCGGTTCGTTTATTATACCTCGTTCGCAGATATTAAGCCCTAACTTATCCCACATTTGACTTTCAGATCAGTGTTAATTACGCCGAAGGCGACGTAAAGTCGATAACAATTAATTTATTTCTGTTTTCATTTTTTATGTTGTTATTTTAATAGAAAAATTCGTTTCTCATAACCGAAGCTGGTGTTTCTGAAAACGAGAGTTCAGCATTTTGGTACGAGACAGTACAGCGCGGTATTTCGTGTGACGAGGCAGTACAGTTCACATCTCCAGTTAGTTTTGAATCCAAACTAATTTCTGGTTTCATGAAAGTGCAAAACGAGCCAAGCTTCATGTACACACGTATATGGGTAGCTATAGGTGTAATTATGATAAAATACATGTACGCCGTTTAGATTGTATCTTGTGCCGTTTTGATTCGATAAAATTAATATTTATTATGAACTCCCAAAGTGCACAGATTGCTGTTACAACCAACATAGCCCCAATTTCACTGTGAATTGGGCAATTCTAGCTACATCTGAATAAGGACCCATGCATTTCTTGTTTCTCTCATTCAATGAACTCATTCAGTCACTTCTACAGAAATCACTACCCCATCGCCACACATAGCAGACATATCTTTACTTTCTCTTTTTTGGATTTATTTAAATACGCTGAACCAATAAATACGTAGAATAACCACAATGGCATTCAGTTGATTTCAGCAGTGCCTTTTGATATGTCCCATGATGCTGAATTTTCTCCATCAGCAATATTCACAGCTGGCAGTTATAGCATTCACATCAGCTCCATTGAAGTATGAAGATTTTGAATCCAGGATAGGTAATTCCGAGGCACGCTCCGATAATAACTTCAAGCTGACAATCGTAGATGCTTTTACTTCCTATAGATACATATATCTGAAAGATAACTGAACTGGCATTATACATCTTTTGACAGCTTGGTTATTTCTGTACACGTAAAATATGCTGGATACAACGAGTAAAGCAATCTACATCAGGAATATAACCACAAAAAAATACATACGATGACACATAGACAACCTTATTTTACCACGAACAGTCGAAACCACTTATATCTTCGACATGTCGAAATACACCGATAACACAGATATAAACACGAGATATTGGGCTGAAACAAATCCTGAATGTTACGATGATTATTCATTCAAAGCTCCATTCGTATAAAATACTACAAACCCAATACGAATCAAATATATTTTAGAACTGGACGTTTTTCCATAAGCTCCTGCACTAAATCGTCCAGCCTATCCCCCACAATGCAACTGTTTCTAGTGACAACGTAAATATCGCGAGTAGCGCACTCCAGTGTTTATATAGCTCAGTGGTCGGCACCAGACCGATCACGATTCGTCGAGGCATGACCCCAGAAATCAACGTTTTCTCAATGGAGGTATCACCCGCTCCAAAAGAGTGATTACTCATTTCGAGGTTTATAATAGGGTATTTCGCCGTGTGCGTACGAAGCATCGTTTTGTGTGCCAAACTGACAGAGTCTGAAACTTGAATTTGCTTGACGTGCTTGACGTGCAGACCCGAGGAGACAGAAATCGTCATCGTTACGGATTAATCGCAACGACAGATCCACGTTATCCAGTAAATATCTCTCCTGATCGAATAAACCGAGCGGTATCTTGCCGATGACCTCGAGCGTTGCACTGTCAGCGGTCAGGGCTTTTCGTGTCGTGAAGCCGACGTTGTCTGCCGTGAAAGTATCCTGCTGTTTCATCGTATCCGGGATCCAGCCGATACATTTCAGATAGGTTTCGCCGGCCGCGCGAGAGCTATTTAGAAGATGGAAAATGAAGCTTTTGTAGGCGTGATTGTTGTCCGATGTGGTGATCAGCTTCGAGCCCAGATACAGATCGATCTGCTTGAATAAGGCGTCGAATATATCCGATACGATAGCGACGTTGTCTCCCCCGATCGTGGTGCAATCTTTTTTGGTCACTTGTAGTTGAATTTTCATAAACGAGCTGGACAAATCCAAGTAGTGATCGCTACCTTTCACGTTAATCTCAATGACATCGCCCAATTTATCTGGTGTAGCGATCAAAGTGCTGGTGTCGGCGACCGCCTTTTGCGTCGGGGGTACCGTGAAAATATCTAATCCGCTGTTGAGGCACTCGGCCGAATTTTCGTGCATCAATTTAGCCATCGAATATATCTCTACGTCTACGTTTCTTGTTTGACGTGGTACCTCCCCGCGCGGCCTTTTTAAGCTTTTTCAGGGCTTTTCGTTTACGACCCCCGATCGCGGTATCGAGAAGCTGTAGACCTCCTTCTTTACTCCGTGATACCGCGTCCGCTACCGCTTTGCCTGGACCCCCGGTAAAACCCGTAATTCCCAGCCCCGGTCTGATAGTGGTGCAATACGGCTTCTCGGTCACAACAATAGTGTACTTTCATAACGACACCCTGAGATGTATCGTGAGGTCCAAACCCGAGATGTCTAATAATTCACCATACTCGTCCCTTATATAGATGTAGAAATACTCGAAACGGTCGAGTCTGACTTTGGCGTAGTATCGATTTTGAAATATATGGTTTTGTCGCTCTCCCTCGTGTAGCGCAACGACTCTTAGCAACGGGACCAAAGCGTCACCCACCGGCGTCGACTCGATGTCATTGCAGTAGATAAAAGCGTAGAGGCTTTCACGCGACTCACGAACAAAGTTTATCTCCATAAGAGCAATCTCAAGACCTTTACAATCTATTCCGTGAGGTAGGGTAAATACGGGTCCGTCACCGGTCAGTGTTTGGAACGTCATCTCGTAAGTGAAGGGTCAATTCAATGTCACCGCATTTAAGCTCTTTCCCAAGAGAATCCCGTATGCTGATGCGTACGCTACGGAAGCTGTTGGCATCGGTGGGTAGGTAAAACGGTTTCCTGAATGATACGTGCTGTCGCTTCATTTCCGGCGCCGTACCGGGGATGATTCGTAGCAGTCTGGACATATAATCACCTACCGGGAGATGGCGCACGCAATCGCAATATATAAATATATACTGAGATTTTACTATCGAAGGGATATACCACGCATCGAATTCAATGTGCTCAACCTCGCGTAATGAGATCGGAACCTCACCCTCATCCGCGATGATGTCGTCAATACCGTATCTCTGATGCTCGTGTATGATGCGGTAGTTACCGAAATTCGCGTAAGGCCCGAGCGTAGATTTGGCCAGAGAAGAATTCGGTGGGAATTTCTCGCATACCAATCGATTCTGGCTGGGCGTAAAGTACCAGTGATAGCCGTTCGCGAGTTCCTCGCTAATTCTTTGCATTAATTGATCGACATTATCAAAATCTCCGGTGGGTAACTCGTAGACTTCGGTGACGTCTTTGACAATCGTATTCCAGAAGCGCAAGGCCGGGGTGGGTTCTGTGATCACAATTCTTTCCTGAAAATCATGGTTGAAGCTAATTTCTCGGAGAGCGATCTGTTTACCCCCCGATTCGATTTCAACCGGTAATTCAACCGTGAAATCGGGTCCGCTTCCGAATATCGTGATATAGCTCATAACGCTTTGACGGCTCCTCGACGGATCAGTAAAGTCACAGCAACGGGAGCTGTTTTAAACGCGACAGGGTTATTGTTCTTGTCACGAAGATATACTCGTATATTTCGAATATTGCTCTTGGCCAGGGGAAAAAAGTAGGGTTTATCATATACACAGTGCTGTATTTTTCCTTCTTGCGCGGTCACCGGAACGCTTCGAAGGAGAGGTACTAGCTCGCTCCCGAATACACGAGGTCTGATCAGATCGGTGTATATATAGATGGTGTCTACATCTTTCACGACGGTTTTCGGCCTGATTAGGAACTCTATTGGTTTCTGTTTCTTCAAAACATGATGTTCCACTGTAAAATAACGCGGAAACGTGTCTTCGATGCTAATGAGACGCGGACCCGCACCACTGATTTTTTTGACCCGTATCAAGGGCTCGTCGGCCTGTGGAAATCGACTCTTGAGATACTCAAAGTTCAAGCTGAACACGCCACCGGTATATTGCTTGATTGTAATCTCTTTCTCGTATCGCAAGCGAAACTGTTCCAACATATCTGGGACACTGCGATACTTGCCGGCCGGGATGTGATACACGTGGCGATGGCCCCTGTCAGAAAATTCGATACCCGCACGCTTGTGGTCTACCGTGAACGTGGGCTGGAAGCTCACTGGGAACATGACTTCCGCAAGCCCTGCCTCATATCTTTCTGTATCATATTTTAACTCGGAGAATAGTTGGGTTACAAAATCGTTCGCGGTGTTTGCCTTAAAAACGCTCATTGAAGAAGAAGAGTCATCCTCGTCGGCGGTTTGGAGAGACAGTACCCTAGTTAACGAAGATAGATCCGTCTGGGTCTCGGTGAATAAGTTATATACAGTTACCCCCACGATAAAAAACAGAATCGCGAGCTGTAGAACCACCAAAGGTATCCGTAACGTACCCCGCTGCGATAAATCCATGATTACCACGGTCGAGTCCCCGTCTCTGTTTTATACAAAGCCGTCGACGTAAGAGTCCATCGATTTCGGATAACCCTCCCAGCGCACTAGATATCTCCGGTTCCGTCCCCTACCGATCACTTTCTGTATCGATTCTACGCGATAGACATCGTCTTTTTTATCGATGGCTTGTTCCTCTAATCACGTCCCCGTTATAATCTCGGATGGTGTACGTAGCGGGGCTCCCCCATTGCCGTGTGTGTACGTAAAATATCTCGCGAGTCCAAGACCCCGCTGTACCTTTCGCAAACGTGGCACGTCGGGTGGTAATTCTGACTGGTTGATCGAGGGATAGCTTGGGTGACACCGGAGGTCCGGTTCCGTTGTATAGTCTATCGAACACCAGAGACGCGCTGCTATTGGTAACCTCCGACGGTCGCATTGAAATCGCGGTGTGATACGTTTGGTTATAGCTCTCTGCGATATCACCCAACACGTCGATGTAGCGATGTGTGCGGTTCTTGACAAAGTAGCGATTCAATACATTGCGGGTTGTACGGATTACCCGTTCTACGATGCTAGCCTTAGTGTCGCTGTTGGTAAAAAAGTGCTTGACGTGGTTGTCTCTAAAAAACCTCTGTATAACCGACCCGGTAAATTCTTTCCCGGCATCAGTCTGAGCGACGTGTGGCCTCTTATGAGCGAATACCTGGTTGAAGCCCTCGACCATATCTATCGGACGCTTTCGCTTCGTCGCGTGTAAAAACATATATTTCGAAAAACAACAAATTGACACCAACACATAACGGTAGCCGTCATTGCTACTAGAAATATTAGACAAGTCCATGAGGTCACTCTGGATCTGAATGAATGGCCCGCCGACTATCGTCTTCTGGCGTTGAAATTTGCCTGTATACGGATAGAATAGGGTGTAGCTATTCTCTTGTTTCAAATCCTTCTTGTCGGGGTGTAAGTATTTACCGCGATAGCTCGCCGGCGCTTTGATATCAAAATATTTATCCTTACTCGTCATCGTCGTAGGCCGTCCACGACCCGTAGAGCTGGGGCGGCTTCCTGTTAGCTCGCCGGCTACGTTTGATGATCTCTTGCAGTGGCGGTGATCTTTTAGCTATCTTGCTTGTGGTGGGGGTACTTGGAGACGACGGGGCTTTCGGTGTTACTTTCGAGGTGACCCGACCCGGCTTCACTTCGTGCAGTAATTCGCGGAGAGTGGCTATCTGATCGTTCGTGAACCCGTTGGAGGTGTTGGTCATCTTCATCTGAAGAGGCTTGTCGATCTGACCCCGTTGACTTTTATACTTTGAGATGGCAGAGTTATACAAGGACAATTTCTTGTCAGCCGAAACGTCCATAGTCAAAATCGCGCTGATCGATCGGTCCAACTCGGAGTTCAAATCAGTCGCGTTAGAGGGAGCTAGAGGGTTAGGCGATATGACCACTTTTTTGAAATTCATTTTTTGCCAAAAACAGATTTCAGCAACGATGCCGCCAATGGCAGGATCGACAAGATACCACTAATAAAACCTCCTCGCTGGGTGTTGACGTGTAATACACGTCTCTTGGTCTTCAGGCTCAACTTTTTACTTGTCAGCTTTCGAATTTTGTCTTTGTGCGGGTGTAAATTTTGTATATGGCGTTTTGACAGTCGTAGATTGCCGTTCAAAACATTCACACAGACTTCACAAAATGCTTTCACCAAACCAGAAGAGCTCCCCAATAATATATCCTTCCTTACCGCGGGCGACGCCTTGGACAGAAATTTCGAAGTCTCGCCGTGCTTCTTAATATAACAGTGACGTTTCGGCAGCGATTTGGTCCGAGCCATTATGAATATAGTGTCAAAGTGCCGGCACTTTCGCTATTTATAGTGGCGTGTACAACACGAGTTCATCCCCAGGAAACACCCCTGTTTTAACACGACTAGAATCGGGTGTGGCTTGCGTCAAATCTATAAATAGGTACCCGTGAGCGTTCTTTGTCGCGTCAGCATACGCGTCAACTAGAAACTTTGAGTTACCCGGATACATTTGCTTACCAAGCACCCTAATCTGAGATCGATCTCTAGGATTACGCATGATAATCAAATACTGGGTGCTGAGACTGAGGTCCCTCGATCTTTTGGACTGGAAATATAGATTTTGTACCGCGAATATTGTGGTCACCGATCCGTGATTCGCGTAGACTGTAAAGAAGGGGGTCACCCTGTCCGAAAATTCCATTTTATCGTCAATAATTAATAGAGTAGGACAGGGGCGGCTTGTCGCCAACTCATCCAAAATGGAGAGATCCGAGTAAAACTCAACACCTTGCAGCTCGTTAAAGGAGTCTTGATAAGCCGTATAGCAATAGACAATTCTTTTAATTCGCCCCTTTGAAAGCTGATCGATATTTTTTATGACTTTAAATATAAAAGTACTCTTCCCCGAAAACGACGGTCCTGCCAAAAGACATGCCCTCCCTGTCGAGAAATCCATCACCAAGGCTGTTTTGACGCGACGAGACATGTATTCACAAACACACTTCTATATATAACAAGTAAGGACAGGTACACGAAAAAATATGACAATTCTGAGCGTCACGCAAACCGTTCACGCAGCGAATCTTACAATGTCCACGAGACCGTCTTTTTACACTAGAAGCGAGGTGTCATAATCGACACGAGAAGACGAGGCATCATCAGGGCTCAGCGGTGTCATGGCCAAGACTCGAGGTCTACGAGGGGGAGGGTAAGGTGATACCCGGCCGCCGGGTGACTTTTTTGTTACGATTTTAGTCAGATTCGGTCTTGGTAGCACTGGCGACTGATGTATGTCTCTGGCACGCTGTGGTGTCGCCACGACAAACGGGGCAGTCAGATTCGGTCTTGGTATCACTGGCGACTGATGTATGTCTCTGGCACGCTGTGGTGTCGCAACGACAAACGGGGCGTCAACCACGGTAGGTGATGTGTCAACGGATTTAGGGGCGCGACGATCTTCTCTATGACCCGTTCGGAGAAAACCCTGGTTCATGAAGCGGTATCGGTTAATGTCGTTTCCTTCGTGAGTCAAGCGCTGATCGCGGCTCTGTACGCTGCAGGCGGCACGATCGGTTGGGTCTGTGAAGCCAACTTGACGACGATTCAAGATACGGGCATCAGTCAGCAGTCGGCTCGTCACACCATCGCCTTCATATGTGAACACAGGTAGAAACTGCAGCTCCGTCACACACCGCAACAGATCGTTTCGAAAGCTCATCCATTCTAGAAGACAAAGAATAGTTACACATGTGTCGGGTAATGACTATTACTGCTTGTTACCTGGTCTCAAGGTGGTGGCAATGTGTAGACGATCCTGCAACTCTTTCTTGAAGTGAGTAGTTTGCTGATCGGTCAGATTGTCTTCCAGCAGAATATCTTTCAGCACAGAGACACGATGCCAGTTGGCTTGGGTGTCGCGGTGAAGTCTATTGAGTGAAAGCTGGCCACAAACATGACTAATGAAATCGGTAGCTGAATTATGAGTCATCTGGGAAAAAAACAAAAATAACACACGTATTACAAACTGAAACGCCGCCTTCGAAAACTAGTCGCAAGCGACAGGCGTTGATGATAGAAAAAGCGTTCAATGTGGAACAAAATTTCACAGTGAGCACCGAAAGATAAACAATGTATGCCAACAAAATAGTGTCTTCGTTTTAACATGTCTTTGACGTGCCGCCAAAACACTATAAAATAAAATAATAGTAAGACTCCATACTTGTGTCACAATATACAACCCCACCTGTTTTTAGGAATTCCATGTGACTCGACAGATCTTGTAGCTGAGACGGGCGAGGAGGACGCCAGCAGATTCTTGTGGCTATGAATAAACGTACCTTAGCAACGACAGAGAGCTAAGAGCATATTTACACACCCCCAATCTCCTCCAAAACATTTCTGAGTCTTCTGACGTCCATGTTCAAAGCCTCTATCTTCAAGACCTCAGCCAAAAGCTCCACCCGGTCTGCACCGCACTCGTGTCTTATGATCAGGCCAAACAGAACGCCAATCTCGAACTTGTCTTTCTGCTCGCACGGAGGTAAATGATCGTACCCAGACATGTACTCCCGTAGCGGAAAGAATTCTGCATGATCGATGTATTGATCCATCTGAGAATTGAGACAATTATGATTTCAATTTATGATAAATCATAGCTGTTTCAACTCACCACGATTCCTTCTATATGCTGATAAAATCTGAAAAGAAAAAACTCATTGTATTATACAATCATGAAACACAATACGCTTTTCCCCACCTGCTGTAAGCTATTGACCCACGGTGTTAATGCTATCGTCTGTAAACAACACGAGAAAACGAGCACTATTGTGAAAAGCTTCAAGATGCATAGAATAATTTCACTTGAGTCAACACGAGAGCATAATGTGAAAACAGGTATAAAAAGCACAGAATACGGACAGTGCACATTTGAAAAAATCATAGTTCCAAGGGTCTCGTATGAATACCGTCTGATTCGACTATTCGCTTACAGTAGAAGTGAGACAGGGCTGATCGAAATTGCTCATAGGTAAAAATGGAAGCATTTTTCCGCACAAAACCAGAATTAACATCACCATGTGGTTTTTTCTCAAACAAAACTTTCCGGTAGATATCAGCAGTCAGTTTGTTTACTTTTGAGAGCCCTTTACACGAGTACTTGTCCTCATTGCAATAATAAGTCTTTGCAGACAGACCAACGAAAATACTCGATTGTGCCTCAATTTTGAAAAGACCACTGGTCCGTTGATCATATCGATTACGAGCTTTGCAACAGGCACGTTTATCATTGAACGAGAGAGGGTTGGCCAAAAATTCGCTACGGTGCTCGTCACAGGCGATTGCTGGAAAATATTTGTGAAAATTTTCAAAAAATTCTGCTTGTTTTTCAGGTCGTACAACTTTTAGCAGGCTGTCAGAGGAGCAAGCGCCGTACCAGCTATCAGTGTCCGAATAAGCTAGTTCAATGGACCGTGGCAGGAGGTAGGTTGACAGATACGAATGGAACCGTAATAAGGCCAATTTCGCATAACCATACACAAAGTAACCAATGTGGCTAGGTTGGCTCCAAACATGTTTTCTCAATTTCATGGACACCTCAAAAATATCTGGTGACAACTCAATCATCGATTTAAATCTGGAGTCATTTACCAAGACCATAGCTTTTTGGCGGTTAACAATCTTGACATCAGAATATTTTGTACAATTCGAGATAGTCTTCCCTATACAGGAAAGTCTTCCCTATACAGGAATTTCCAATGTCCTTATAGAACTGCCCCAGTGGCTTCTGGGACGGGTCATCGTCAGCCCGTCTTCTAGCCTCGGTTATCGTATCTACAAGAGAATTGAAACATTCAATGGGTTCAAACTCGATAGCTTGATATACCTTAGTAATGATTAACCCATTCTCGAGGTACCACTTCAATAGTGGTGTTATTAACAATGTTTTTGTGGCCTGCAGAGTAGCAATCAAGAATTTCCGTGGCCGTTTCAAAAAACCATGTTGTTCAGCAAATGCTTTCATGTACGAGCCTATATCATCACGACTTACGTAAGCATGTTTGAACAGGGGACAGAACTCACTAAAATGCTCTTTGAGATGACTTGGCACATGAATGTCGACCTCAACGGCCCCAAAAAATTGATCTTTTGACACCAACTTAAGAGTTTCGAACTTGAAAGGACCCGACATTTCACCATTTTACTGGATTCGAGAGTTTGAATAAAGGCAGCTATATCACTTCGCTGGCGCATAACGACCCATTGACATTCTGTAATGTACTCCAATTTATACCCCACTTTTTGAATATACTGGATTTTACGCTGCGTCGCGGCCCAGCGGGCTTGACGATCCAGGCTGGCTCCCAACTCGCAGCCGTGGCCGTGGTGAAAACATCCAAACAGCTCAAGTGCAACAGGCCCTTGTGGGGTCCTATAATACCCATCAATACAAATCTGGAGCAGGCCGATACGATGCTCAGGACCATTGAATTGATGTTGGATTTTGACCCCCCGACAGTGCGCAATGTAGCTTAGCCATTGGTGAGCCATTTTTCCATAGAGAGGTGCCGTTTTTGTCCTGGAGAATAGAGTAAAATCTTCATTAGGCGACCACAGACAAGGATAGCCCCCCGGTAATCGTAAACGGACGGTATCGAGGTAGAGACAGTTGGCGTCGACCCCTATCACCTGTTCTGCAGGTAGAGCGTTATCACCATAGATTTGGGGTTTGATTTTTGTGACTTTGGCCTCTGCATATCGCAATGAAACAACAGAAAGCCCGCCCCGTAAATTATCCCGTATCAAGGTGTGTATATGGCTATACTTTTGATTCAACAAGGTAAATACAGGTGGTATGCTATTAAACACCAACCTTGAGGCTAGAGAGGGCAAAGATATACCGTCTTTACTCATGTCAATTGAGTAACGAGCAAAGAGTTGCTTGTGCTTTGTGAGGGCCTCCAGTAATGGACCTACATCTAAACTGACATAGAAAGATAGATAGTCGCGAAAAGTAGTCATTTTATGTTCCACCCACTTTGATTGACACCAAAGATATTGCTCATCAGTTATATTAGACCGTTTCAGTTTGTTATAAAAATGTATGTGGTCTGGGAGACATTTTTCATCCAATATCGATAAATCAGTGAAATAGTTATACGGAAAAAAAGCCTTCGTTGAAGCACAGTTATGAGAACGTATGTATGCGTCATAACTTGTACCGGCGCCAAGATACAAGGTCACATCCAAAAACCGAAACCGACCAGTCGACAACGACATATACGACGTACCTCTCTTAACGATACTGATATGGTCTGATAAGTACTCCACCAGATACGGGATAATCAAAGGTATATCATAACGAGACCCATTGAAAGAGAATACAGGTAATTGACTCAAATAATTCAAAAAACGATGTTTCAATAAGGTTGCTGGGCTCATACGCTTGACATCCGGCTCAGCGTTATGCATTTCTTCAGCAATACAATCTAATCGTTCCAACACATCATGAAATTGTTGACATAATGCCTCAAAACACTCACTTTGGATCAATTCAAAACGTGACATCATTCTAGCAACCAGCGCTCCAGGGTCGCCATCACTAATCAGTACTTCTGGGGTTTCGTACCCTGGGAAATTACATGCGAAGGCCACCGCGGCCGGAATATGACAGTCCACATAGTGCACATTAGCAGTATCGTTTGGAGTCGAGCCTTTTTGTAATATACTCTCATAGTCAAAAACCAAGTTATACGGGTAGAAACGAGATGGTTTGGGCACAATTATCCCCAACTCGTCCAACGCTTCAAATATAGTAGGCTCGGGTTTGAACATACCTCCACGGTAGTGGTTAGGAATGCCTTTAAAACAATTATGGCGATCGAGGAAGTATTTTGAACTGAACAGACGATGACAGGTCTCACAGCTATAATTCTTGCAATATGAGTTCAAGTTTTTAATATAACAAAAATGTCTTCCTCCCTCTAAATGAACATGAATTTTCAATCCCTCCCGAGCACCGTGTCGTAGTATATAACCGACTCCTTCTTTCAATGTATAGACACAGATGGATACTTTAAGACATGACTCGACTTTATCTAGATCAGTGGTTCCCAACGTGGGCGATATCGCCCCCCAGGGGGCGATTTGGCGGTCTAGGGGGGCGAAAATAACGAAGGGGGCGATAGGGGGGCGAAAACGGACGAGGGGGGCGAAAATAACGAAGGGGGCGATAGGCGCCTTAAAACGGCTATTTTGGAGTCGGGACCGTAACTGCCGCACCCCAAACCTCCCAATTGGGGGTGGGGGGCCCGAACTCGAAGGGGATCCAAAATTATTTCGTGAATTAACATAAATTATGGTGTAATTTTTTAGAAATTCATGCAACTTTTCAAAAATTTTTCGCGCTATGGGCGCGATTTAATAATTTCATATATCTTGATTTTGGGGTACCCGTCACCCAACAAAAATACGAATGATTTATGGAAATGGGAGACTTCGGCGTCGGCCGTTACTGGGCCACGACGCACCAAGACATATGAGGTTAGAGGCCATGTAACATGCGACTCCGAGAAGTGTGCCAGAATGATCAGCAGCGATAAGACCTTGGCCGAAAAAGAATGCCCTTGTACTGACCGAAAACTTCGATACATATATATATGTTTAATTGTCCAGGGACCTCAATGGCTGGCGTCGAATGTTTATGTCCTTGCGACCTTAACCCTACAGGACAAATGCCATCCCGCAAGGAAACAATTATTTGCCAGCAAAGAAATACCAATTTGAAATCATGTGCGTCGGCCGTCTTTTAGTTTGGTACGTTATGACGATTTCCATATCTCTGACATAGCAGATATAGGAGGTCACGAAAGAGCATCATGTAACGAAGTCAATATAGCAAAGATTTCGCCCGAAGATGTTTAATTATTATTTAGGGGTCCTACCTTTTCCAACACACACCACGCTCAGCTCTACCGGAAAATCTGATTACGTGAGCAGAAAGAGGATATAAAATTGATAGCAATATATATGCAATTCCCGATCATATTGACCGATTCAAATATGAATTATATAAATTTGTCGCGCTTCGCGCGTTTAGGCGAAATACGGTGATTACCACCAAACAGTACATGAAGTAGGGTATAGCCGATATGTAGCGACAAAAAGCCCACTGGCTGAGGGGATTTGGTTTATCACCCTACGGGGCCAAAGACCAACGTTTTGGGGGGCCTGACGAAGTGCTGTTTTTAGGTTCCCAATATTTGGGGGGCGATGATCGGTGTGGACCTTCAAAAGGGGGCGATGAGTCGAAAAAGGTTGGGAACCACTGATCTAGATCGTTCATACATACCCCAGAATCAGGGTCCCCATATAAAGCGGAATATTGTGCCACCAGAGAGAGCGTTTTAGACTGCAAGTCACCACTACGGTGATTACCATCACAAAGCATAACAGCGACACAGCGGAATATACAATAATGATCGTCATAGGGTACACCATATCGATTTTTCATTAAACTCAAAACACTACGTGAATTCACAATAGACTTTGGTATGTTGAAAGCACCACACCCAATTAATCTGAAGTCAGATTTGTACACGTAAAAGGTCACGTTTGTGACTGCCAAGACAGCAAATTTAGTATCGTCTCTTTGAAAGCGAGCACTCTCGAAGCCGGCGACCAAGTAGTCTATATCGTCTACAAATTGATCAAAGTCACTACGATTGGCAATCATTTTAGGTGTATCCAACATAACACCGGCGTTCTCGGACGCATGATAGTATCTCAATTCGCTTGTCTCAACATTATCAAGTATGTGGCCGAAGGCATAATTGATTCTAAAACCATACTGGTGTGAGACGAAGATGTCCTGTAGATCGTTGATGACGTCACTTGGGCTGCGGCCGAGTATACGGAAATTGTGTAGGCTGCGTATACTGTGCGGTGCGAGTGTTGAGCTGCGAATGGAGTGCCAGTTTTCTTCCACGATCTCGATCAGATTTTCAGGTATACCCAAGCTGCTTGGTTGTGCAAAATCAGACACAATTCTAACAAGGTTTCGTCGCCTAGACATTCTGGAAACAAAAAACACAGAATCAATAACAGATAGGACAAAACACACATAAATACATATGATATTACAACATAAGCATGCGATAAAAACACGATAGTACACCAAAAACAGTTACACATTCGTATAAAATTTCATGGTGGCTCTGGCAGCTGACATCTCTTTGAGAAAGGCAACTTTTGCACGCATGATGCGTTCCAAGGGTAATTGCATACGCAAATCCTGCCCGTTCGACTGAGATAGTATTTGCGAAATTTCTTGTTCTATCCGGTTATAATCTTGAGTGAATGTTTCATGAGAAGGAAAACTAGATCTCGAAAGTATATCATCCACTTCCCCCAGAATAGTGAACATCGCCTCAGAAGGAGCGATTGCGATAGCTTCAACAACGGTCGCCTTGAGGTGCTCCATCATTCGTCTACTGTATTTCCCAAACCTCTCACCCCCAGGTCTACGCCTGGATGGGAATGCAGGAGGTTGGGCTGGATTTTCTACGTTTTCTGGAATATCATTTGCTGGGCTAATCGCATCGAGCAGGTCTACCGGATAACCACCTTCCATCAATTCTGGTATCCCGTTATCAGCCATAGCTATGAGCAAAGATTTGTGATTGTAAGCTCAATTTACGCTTACTTATAGACACTCTAGCCACATGACAAGCAGAAGAAGGGACTCAACACAGTTTAACAGAGCCAGCAAAACCCGGGAAGGAATTTTATGACCCTCCACTCGCCTTTTCCCCCAACCATTTGAATATACATACAAGCCTATTTTTTCTCTAGTGCCATACTCGCATACCCGATTTACACTTACTTATAGACACTATGAGCCACATGACAATTGGAAGAAGGTACTTAAAACAGTTAAACAGAGCCGGCAAAACTCGGCAAGAAATTTTATGACACTCTACTCGGCCTTTTCCCCCCAACCATTTGAATATAAATACAAGGCTCTTTTTCCCTAGTGACATACTTACAGGCATAATTACACCATGGCATGTAAATACAACCCGTACGAAAATATTGCCAGGAAGCGCAAGCTAGATACCGACTTGAAACGGGCTGCCCCGTCTCATATTCCAAATTTCGACAATGCCACCAGTTTCTATGGCACGCAAGTCAGCTTCGATGGACGTGTACAATTGGCATCGACCAGACGACATGGACCCAAGATGACTTATGTGAAAGTCTCGATCACAGATGGTAAAAAATCTCTACCAGGGGTGATATTCAATGACAAATTACTGGACTGCATCGAAACAGCGTACAGACAAGGTCATACTATGACATTCTGTAACATCAAGATCACTGCTGACGCAAGAACTGATGCCCCGTCATTAATCATTGGTCGCAATTCTACTGTTACAAAGAGCAAAGCACGCTTACCCTGTCCAGAGATGGTTGAATTCCGGTACGTGTCCGCAGAAGATATCCAAAAAGGCTTGTATGATGACAAGATTGTTAATTACAGAAGTCTCTGTATTGCCACGGATTCTGAATCCATTGGCACAAACTCGGAGAGACAGCTACATTCATATGCACTAGTGAATGGTGACGTTTCTATTGATCTGAAAAATTGGGGTATTATACCGTTATTCACTGCTGACAAATACTATGATGTCACTCATCTACGTGTACAAGTCCGATCAGGCAAACGTGAGCTGTTCTTACAAGACTATTCGCGTATTTGCAAAGAATGAACTGTTTCATATATGAAATAAAAGAAACATGTGATTATTTTGTTGACATTATTTATCAGAGATTAGGATTGGTTATAGCAAACTTTCTAACCTGCCAGAATACATCATCTTTCAATATCATACTACCAGCTATCGTCTCGACTTAGCAATCTCACACGAGCGGCGTGGAAAGAGATTATCAGATTGTAAATCAGCGTGTTTGTGAGGGCACTATACGCCGTGATAATTAAAGCAGAGCGAGACAGTAGCACAGTACATTAACTGGGGGAAAAATCGGCGTGATAGTTAATCAATACCCAACTTTCGCAAGCGACGGCCGAGACCAATATCCAACATTTTCGAACAAAGAGAATAGCTCCTCGACCCAGCGGGGTGGATTACAGGACAAAGGCGCTGTGCATGTCTACGAGGCGACATGGCTGTTTTCGAAAGCGAGATTATCGCTCCTCGGCACAGCAGGGAGGATCGCAGACAAAAGACGCTATGCAGTCTACGCGGCCGCATGTCTATTTTCGAAAGCGCGATTGATTATCGTAAATTAGGTCTTGGACAAAGCGACGATAGCAGCGCGTCGTATAATATCCGAGCTAGGGAGTTATAGTATACTATAAACCTGATCCTCGCACCGCCAACGATCCGTAACCACAATTTTAATACCGCAACAATACATACACGATTATACCGGGAGCTTTCAAAATACCAGTTCACGGGCTTCGAGCGATTGTCGACACGTGATCCGTGCTCTGTGAACCGTAACAATAGCGAGGGCTTTATTTACATGGTTATTCTTTCTGGTTCTCGAGAACTCGAGTTGTCACGTATATTTATAACCATAACAGATCATTTCTCCCGTTACAACTTCGATCAAAAATAAAGTAGAGTACGATTCCAGTATGACACAGCCCGTAGGCGTCACTCTGCACAGACAAACGTAAGTAATCGATAATCCGCTTTGGCGATTCATCTGGCCGGGCGCCCGTTGACAATCCACCTAAAACACGCTCCGGGATCTCACATACGGATCCGAAGGAACAAATACTATACTGTTGTTCGCGGGGGAAATATAAAAATACTATACTGTTGTTGTTCGTGGGAAATATAAAAATTACTAGTAAGTACATATCATTGAAATTAAAAGCCGATCCATTGTTGTTCGAGGGAAAATATAATAAATACTCAATACGCAAGTCTCGTGTCCAGAAGTCAGGCGAGGTAAAATCAGGAGTGGAAAAGTACAAGTAGAATGACTCCAGTCTCATGTCTGAGTACAAAGGTCAATCCAGATTCTTTGTTCGATTTCTCTCAGTCAATCCCCCTTTTTTAATTGCCGCACAGTCAGAAGGGAATTCCCCGCGAGTATTGCTGCAAAACTGAGAATGAGCTATATCTTCAA
This sequence comes from Botryllus schlosseri, assembly GCF_051294905.1. NCBI lineage: Eukaryota > Metazoa > Chordata > Ascidiacea > Stolidobranchia > Styelidae > Botryllus > Botryllus schlosseri. The sequence continues at coordinate 6,928,040 of NC_137238.1, read as the reverse complement.
TTAATTATTATATTGATAATCTTTGTTTGTTTAAGTGAAATCGCGAATGAGCGGATTCCGCACATTTATCTAACTACTTAGGGCTGAAATAGCAAACAGTGTGACCGAAGATGCATAATAGCATCCCTGATAAAGTTGAAGTTGTGAGTATCGAATGTTAACATGGAGAAACGTAGGATTTCTGGCAATCCGAAAGTTATTTTCCAGAGCGCTACTGTCGCATTAAAATGTGATCAGGCAAGTGAGGCACTGAACCACCCAACCGGCATTGTCCGAACAATCGGAGAACCGCAACGGCTCATTGTTTTTCTATCATCCGATTATTCTGAACAATGCAGATTTTAGATGCTGATATTAGTAGTGCTATATGACTCTCGAAATGCAATGCAGCGCTTTTTACTTTAATCGTGGTGAGAGCGCAGCGTATTTGATTTGCCGTGATTTTTGAAATTATTTTGGTAATTTTGTCATTCCGCTGGCGATGCAATCGGGCGTTGAAATGCTGTAAACCCCAAGCACGATCTGCCGAACACATCAGATGCTTCGTCATTCGGCATTTAAAATTACGACATGACTCATTGCCTCCATGTATCAATTTCTCAATTTTTTTTGTGGGTAATCTATACCCCAGGCAAATCCGTGGTCCATCTTCTTCTTCGAGAGCTTCGATTCACTGGCGCAGTCATGGCAGAGGGTACATATAATTATCCCTTCCCCTTTCGTCACATCCCCGCCGTACTTGCCTTTTTTATGATATCAATTCGAACGGCGGTTTCCGATTCCACGATTTCATTAATGCGTTTTGAGTCGTTATGTTGCCTACTATTGGTCCGCACCGCCAAATCGATTTTATTCATTTTGCCCAGAATCTCCTGTAATGTCGACTACAAATTGTCCATATTTATTTCCAAATCCATAGGTATATTATTCCCGTTTATAGCAGCCGTACCAGTTGTATTATTCAATAAATTCGTTGGTTCGATGGTTTGCATCACGGTTTGGACACTTGGCTTGGGATCTTGTTTACTGTTTGAATTTTGTACTTGGCTGGTTTTCGGCGAAGTAGATTTTGCTGCGAGCCGTTCCTTTTTTGACTTCTCAGCCAGCTTGCTATTTATTGAGACAATATGCTTCGAACAGTCGTACGAGGTATCGGTGGCGTGGTTGTCTTTCGCGTGTCTTTTACGTGAGTCAGCATTTCCCCTGTTGATCGTTGTGTGGCACAAAATGCAACAATGTTCGTCTTTCTAGTCTTTTTTTCTTGTTAACCGGAGACTGCTGGGGCATCTCCTTCCTGTTTTTTGCGCGTCCAAATATGTCAAACGTTTTCTTTGGTGCACCAGATTGACTAGAAGACATTGTTTCTGCTTTGTCAGTCTGAAGATGGCCTGTGAATGTATAAAAGTTCGATATGATCAGTATCAGTTTATTATTATTTTCATAATTTAAAAATATCCCAGAACTGCTACGCAATAAAAAGATAGGAAGGTGTCGCAAAGATTTTTTCAAATACTTTCATTCGCAAAATTGTTATACAAAAGAAAATAAAGATACTTAACAATATTTTGTTCAGATTTGCAACAAGTTAGCTGCCAGTTTCGGACATTAAGGGATCATTACAAAACAATTTCATCCCATCGGATCTCTAACATTACTGCTATAGAACGCTAGTTTTACGTAACAGGTCGCGAAGTTTAGCCAATAGGAAAACGGGTCGTAAAGAAGTCGCGATACGAAAAAGGCAGTGATAGCTATAGAACGCTAGTTTTACGTAACAGAGATCGTGAAGTTTGGCCAATAGGAAAACGAATTGCGAAATAATCACTTGCACAGACGAATTGTGGCTTTGAGTTAGTTAAAAATATACGATGCAATGTATATTGGTCACATAATCCAATTATACCAGACCAAGTCAAGGTGACTACAATTAATTTCCACTCAGTGTGTATGCCTCTACTTTAGCCCACATCACCTAGGCCCAGGTTCAGGTGAGTGTGCGAACTACTCCAAGTCGTCCCAACACCTTCGTATCTGTTTATAATATCGCGGATTTGTGGAGGTTTGAAATGATGAAAACAATAATAAACGGATGCTAATACCAGGTCATTATACAACGTATGATTTATTTGAATACTTTTGCATAGCTATATCCAATGCAATGCATTTTACAACTATAAAGTGCTTCGTGGCGTATGATTGACGACATCAACCTGTTGGTATTGGCTGTTGGTACGAATGGCTTACCGGATTTAGCAGCATTCGTTGCCATGTTGATTAATGGAACGGACCTTATCTGGCACATTACACTGGCAGGAGCTAACAGGCCATCTGGCACATTACACTGGCAGGAGCTAACAGGCCGATGCTCTGAAGGCAGAAATACGAGATAATGCACGACTTCGCTTCTTACTATCTGACGCCTCGCCTGAGATAAGCTGATGTATTCGAATCAGTACCTTACCGTGAGAAAGTGAAAGAGACAGCGTCGCAGATATCAACCAATCGCTGAGGTAGGCTGTATAACACTATGCACTGTATAGTATACAGCTATAGTGAAACACCGACCTGCTCATTTGAAGTATTTTATTGCCTTATAAATCAATTGAAGCATGTGAGAAAGAACTAGTACACTGTACATCTACACATGACATATTAGAAACTAATTACAAAAATAAACTTGTAGTAGCCTACACAAGCTTCGACTACAAGTGATGAGAATGATGCATCACTGAAATATGCCAACTACATCTTGCTCAACTGTCGTTTTTTTAAGTCCTTCCCAGCATCTTTTCTGACAGAGGCATTTACCAGTTTCTGCTTATTATTGTCATATATATTCACTATGATTTTGCTCGCAAATTTTAAATCTCGATCTTGATGATCATAACATGCAAAGCGTAAAGGCCCCCAAAACGATGCAAAACATATTCCCGCAAAACATATTCACCAGCTTCCCTGACTGCGACTTGGGGGTGACAGCAGATGATTTTATCACAACCATCTAGGATTGAAGAACTGGATGAAACAAACTTGGCAAGTGGTTCTGAAGGAGCAAGCAGTACCCTGCGATCAAGTAAGTCGAAATAGCGTGAACTTGCGTCACAGGACTCATCAAAATGTAACTTGGAACACGCCTGACAAGCCAATTTATCGAGGACTTTTTTTCCAATGTACCCCGCATCAACATACGACACCTGCTCAGTTTCAGGAGATAAAACTGATCCAGTAATTTCAATGGCCACATCTTCGAAGATTTGTTTGAAATCGTCAAAATGAGTCGAACTTGAAACACAAATATCATGCTCCCAGAAATTTAAGTCAATTTTTAGGATGGAACGGAGCAGTATTATCTTTTCAGAATTGGTAACTTCTGTTAATCCAACCAGAAACCTCCCCCCACTCATTTGCCTATACCGTGAGAATCTTCGTTCAATTGGATCACTTTGTAATTTTCTTGAAATAATGTATTCATACCAGTGGCGGCTCGTCCTATAGGGCAACTGGGGCATTGCCCCACCTAAAATTCTGTTCAATAACAATTTAACCATTTATAGACGCACAGCAATCAATATATACCGAGATCACAGCGAAACCCGCGTTCTTGTGCTTTCGCTTGCAAACGCCCATACATAGCGAAGTCTCTGCGAAAATCGAATTCTCTTCTGTGTTTTCGCTTTGTGAATGCCTAGCCGGGGCTTGCCCCGGTAGCGCTCATAACAAGCTTTCACTATCTATTCTCTCAAAGCCGCGCACAATAAAGAAACGGTGATTTACTCTCTCCTATTCGTAAAATGGCCGAGCAACCGGGGCAAATATGCTTGCTCGCCCCGAAGGTGTGATGTAACAATCGTATCTATATCTGAACTCGGTTACCGTAATATGCGTTGAGTCGACCTTTGCTGGAATAGGTCGATTTTGACGGTGTTTCGCACCATGATATTTCTTGAAACTTGGTATGATATGTCGTGAAGGTAGTATTTAACACTGCTCCAAGTTTCAGGCTTGCTACTTAAAGATAATGGTAGTAATTCCGTTTCCGAAGTTCAGTGTGTGCTGATCTATCATGTACATAGTAAAGCAAACAGATTTTACTCAAAAGCCGGTATTGGTCTCCATTGATTTTGACGATGTTCTATACCGAGATCGGTCATGACATTTGGCACGATAAGTGTTAGTATCGACCGCTGTAACAAGTTTTAAGTTTGTCATTGAACTATGTGGGTGGTAATTTCGTTTCCAAAGTCGAGTAAGAGCTGACTCTTCATTTATCGCCAACAAATTTACGCAAAAGCCGTTATTGGTCTCTATTGATTTCAACGATGTTCCATACCTAGATCTGTCATGAGCTTTCGCACGGTATGTCTGGATTTTAGTATCGAACACGGTGCCAAGTCTTAAAGTTGACACTCAATGATTGAGGCAGTTATTTCGTTTTCGAGGTCGAGTATGGTAGAGATGCGCGCTGATCTGATACTTAGCCTACCTACGTCATTGCGGATCTCACGCAATAGCCGGTGTCGGTCTGTGCTAATCTATAGTCTGCGTTCCATAACGAGATCGGTGATGATATTTCCAATGGTATATCTCGATGATCGCATGAAACAGCTGACCAAGATTCTCGGTTTGCATTCAAATATTCACATAATTTTATGTTCGCCAATGTCCATTTCACTGTGAAATTGTGGTCTTCAAACCATTTGCTTACAATCCCCTGTCAAATGCGATAGCTATTTCATTTTCGATGTCGGCTAACAGCTGATCATTCGATCAGCCTATTCCTCGATCTATTTTACTCAAAGTTCGGTGTTCGTCTGTTTGTATTGATTTTGACAGTGTACCATACCGGAATGGGTTATGAGATTGCGTATGCTACTTCTCGATGATTTCTTGTAACAGTATACTAAGTTACGGCTTTTATTCATGTATTTATTGATTAGTATATTTTCCAACGGCGATTTCGCAGCATACTTATAGACTGTAAGCCGTATGTGTTGTGTCACAGTCTCCAGTTTCAAGGCCAAAATGTCCTATGATGTTCCGAGACCGAAGTTCCGAGGCTGCTGTCCTTAGTTCTTCAAAGACCATTCAAATTGATGTTCTGGATTCAATATGACAGGCCCAATCTATGAGATAACAATTGCGTATGTGTCCGAACTCGTTGACCTTTCCAGTTAGGCTTACGCAATCTCTCGAGTTCTAGTCATTGGAATGAGTCAGGTCAAGTCAAGTGCGAACATGAATCGTATTGAATCTTTGCTCCGTACGTAGTTTACGCAGTTGTCTTTAGAGCGAAAATGAGAGGTCTAGAAGTTGTCCAGTGTATTGATCCAATCGTACGCCGGGTGCCTACGTTTTGGTTGCCTATTATCACCTGGTCGTAACCAGAGATGGCCACAGTCCGGTTCAGGAGCCGGAGAAGGATTTCAATGTTTTTTTACCTGGCCGGACTGGATCCGGATTTTGAATTTGGGGTGACGGTCGGATTTTAGCCGGATTTTTTTTGCTGTGATATGATTAATTAGCATTGTTCTGGCAGGATTTTTTCGGATTCCGAACTGGACATTCACCAGCCGGATTTCTTTGGACTATGAATTTCCAATTGCCAGCCGGATCCGGATAGATTCGGATCCCGAAATTTTGGAATCCGCCCATCTCTGGTCGTAACCACCAGCTCAGTGGTCGTAACACACCAGGATCGTGTACGAAACACTTTCGGACGGGCTTAGAAAAATTAGGGTCTATCGATTTGCGTAATCTATAACTATACCATGAAATCATAACGCATGCTACTAAGGATGACCTGATACTTGATTCGCGGCATGGGGACGATTCTTAGTTCACGTACATTTTGTAAAATAATCCTTTGTTAAAAAATAAATGAATAAAACATTTGTTACCACACTTCAAGTCACGGCTCACCGGCAAACCTCTCGCGGCACCTACGTTAAAATCACTGTTGTCGGGAAATTCATGTGAGCATCATAAAGTTACTTTTTTACGTTGGAAAACGCCATTGTGACGTCATGTTGATAAAAGTCGCTCGCAGCCCTTGCCCCACCACCCGATATTGTCACGAGCCGCCACTGATTCATACCCCTCTGCGAACAAGTCTGCCATAAGCGGCGACTGTGACTGGAGGGTTTCAATCAGAGCTGTGAATGTTTGCTTTGACAGGCAATAATTCCGGGGGTTATATCCGTTCCATTTTATGAGCCAATAATCGAAGTCGTGAAGGAAATTGATTTTGCTATCTTGTGGAACCACTGCTTTGGCCAAGGGGTTTGCTGGAAATCTGCTACAGCAATTGACAATCGTCCACCAAGCATTAATAAGGCTCAAGAATGATGCCATGTCTGCTTTGGCCAAGGGGTTTGCTGAAAATCTGCTACAGCAATTGACAATCGTCCACCAATCATTAATAAGGCTCAAGAATGATGCCATGTCTTCCCTGTGAGGCAAGTAACTTTTGCAAGCTGCAATTGTCGTCTCATGGAATGGAGCAAGGGATAAATTTACATTCTGCTTGTTATTGCTTGGATGTAACGAGGCATGTGACAACTTTGGCGCTTTACGTAAATTTGAATCCAGCTTGTCATCACATTCCCTGATTTTGTGAAGATCGCTCCATGCAATGAATCCGCTTGGTGGCGATATACTTAAAGCATCAATGGTGAATGAGAATGCGGGAAAGACAAATTTATTGGCTCGGAGCAAATTGTTTCTTATGTTCTTTACAAGATGTACATTATCAAAAAATAGATAGGTTTTCTTGGCGCAGGATGGATGATGAAAAGAGTACTCATCATTGCCAAGGTATGTTCCTCTCATTATTTCAAATGCCTTTACATTAGATGGATTATTATCCGACACAAGTACTCGAACAACAAATCCATGGCGATTGAGAGTAGCAATACAGTCCATCATACCGTCTGCTAACCATGTTCCCTTAATTTCGGTTTCCGGCAGTGCCTTCACCACAATTAATGTGGACTTTTGAAGACCATTGACCATCATCACAACAATGCCTTTATATAAGTTACCGCTTTCATCTGCTCCATAATATTTACCAGCATGATATTGAACACCTTTCTGCAAGTACATCTCATCCACCATCAATATTATATCAGTGCAGATTTCATCCTTTTCTCTCATGATTTCAAGGACTTTAAGTGCGTCAAAACTCCCTTTGCTGTAGCGACTCAAGGTTGACATTGAGGGAAAGGGAAAGCTTCTTGTAACCATTTTATAACCTTGTGCAGATGTGTACCGCAGCAACAGAGCAAAGCGAATCATTTCAGACGAATATGGAATATGAGCATGGCCATCATTCTTGTAATATATTAGATTTTGAAGTTCTTCCAGTAAATTGTGGTCGGATTTGTGTCGGACATTTTTAAGACATTTTGGAAAGTTGATTAATGCGCTACACTTTGTCAGTGTAGCATTTGAGCCTTGAGTGAACCAGGGAGGCAAAGGAACATTTTTTTCATCACACTGCAGTTTGACATGCAACTTGTCATCAATCCTTATGCATTCTGACACCTTGGGGAAATCATGGAATTCCATACGATAATATATTACATATTCATTGTCTCTTTTGTACATGGTATAGCCTTCTGGAGCATGGGACTCAGGAAAAAGGAAAGGACGTTGTTTATTTTTGTCCTTGATGTTTTTGCGGCATATACACCGACTCGTGATACACATACACACGATCTGCGCATATGCATATCATGAGTGCATGATGTGCATATGCCGCTGGACAAGGAAGTGCAGATATAGCCTTTACGGCTTTCTAAGTCATGCACCACCCCTCCATGCTATCCAGTAATGCATGAGCGCCGAGCAGGGAAGCCATGGATACCAGTGTTACTAATCAGGTCTTTGGTCTGACCCGGCCGGGAATCGAACCCACGACCTACCGATCAAGAAGCCGGACGCTTAACCATTACGCTATCTTGTCGGTCAGTCAGATCTGACAAGCTGCTTATTCTATCAGCCAGCTCAAAATGATTCAGCTGATCCTCCTGAAATATTATGGTCTTTGGTGGCTTACTGCACGCAGTCACAGTCGGGATCACTGAAGGCCGTTGCAGCTCCTGCTCAGATCGGATGAACGGTACTGGTTTTTTATCCAAAAGCAGTTTTTTTCCGCAAGCCACAGTCTTTGATGTACTTGGATTCGAAGTGCAAGGCACAAATTACATAATTCTTTGTTGGCTTCCAATCACGTCTATTGACGAATGATATCCATTTTATTTGTAACTCCAAATCATCCGAAGAAAATTGAAACGACGAAACTTTGTTTTTTGTTGTCAAATATCCAGACTTACAACCATAAACACAGCATTTATTGGTCATTATTGATTATTTTTCGTCAAGTCCAACCTGTGTCACCAAGTATACAATCAGTCAAAATTCACTGTAAGAATGGCCACATGAATTATTTAACCACTGCATAACGGTATCCCACCTCATGCTATAAGCAGGTGGAAGTGACAGCTGAACCGATTTTCACTACAATAAAAAATATCGTCCTTGTAGCATTAGCTAACTACGGAATCATTCTATAACATTTCCAACGCGTCGACTAGGTCAAAAACTTCACCCCAAACGTGAGAGGTCTGCTAAAGAGTAGTTCAATCGCATTACTGTAGCCTGCCTAATACTGTAAGATGGTAATAACGACAGCTTAAAACATCTCAGCCTACCTTCAACTCGAAAACTCGCTTAATAATGCCAGTACCGCTGGTGTGAGAAGCGAAATCAAAACAATCGCCGATTGTTACGTCAAGAGGTATCGTCGAATCAAAATGATCGCCCATTGTTACGCCGGGCGTAATAGCAAATTTCTGTTATGTGAGCGTAGGCCTGTTAGCTTTTGCAAATGTGCCAGATAAGGCCGTGAATATCGTAGGCCCCGGTCCGTCAATACTCAAACTCAGCAGATAAACTTAGCAAGCATCTAAAAGCAAATATATTTCATCAGCATACAATATACAATACATATCAAGCAATTTTCGAACAATTAACTGCAATATCAATTGAAATTTCTTGGGTCGATTATTTATTCGATTTTCCTCTTTCCTCTATAGGCCACTAACACCTCCATCCAGGGTTGCCAGATTGGCCCTTTCGGGGCCAAATTCAACAAATTTGGCCCTTTTTTTAGAGGCAGTTGGCCCCAAAAAATTAATTTGGCTCCTTGGCCCTTTATTTTCAATATTTGGCCCTTTCTAGAAGCAGTTGAGACCAGACACGGGGTAATCGCGATTAGTAATCGTAATCGATTACGACGATTACAGCATTTTCAAGTAATCGTAATCGATTACATTCGAAAAAATTCCGAAGTAATCGTAGTCGACTACTTCCCGCATCTAATCGATTTTTTTGTGAAAGAACGATTACTTTTTATTTGTACAAGTACTATGACATAAACTGAACATTCTTGAACAAAGAAGATGTATTATACCAGGTTGATGATAGCACAAACGTCCGATTTTTAAATGCCACAGCTCATTATTACGTCAGAAGTAGCCTATTACCTTTGCTAGTCATTGCGTAAGAAGTATCCAAAGTGAATAGATATTCGTCTGATTGTAAGAACACCCGCCATGCTGTATATCAGGTCATCAACACGTTCCACACGACAGTACCCCGCAGCCGGATAATTAATCGCCGCTCTACCTAGTAAATTGTGTATTGATGTTTGGTTATGCAAACGCAGTTTGACCGTTACTGCTTGGCGAGCAGTAGGCCTATGTAGTGCGTACGTACACCGGACTGAGATTTGAAATTCTGTACTCGTCAAATAAACATTACGGTTTCCACATCGAAGCAATAAAAATCAACAGCTGCTGATATATATCATAACCGAGCCGTTTCTCGTAGCGACAGCTTGCACTACATTATCTGTATTAAGTTGAAGGCAGAATTTTATGTTCTCTTCATCTTATTCTCATGACTCTACTTGAAACAGGTGCCAATCGGTATTTCATAATTCTTTACTCAACAACTAGAATCAGTACCAACCAGCAATTCGTCCCCGAGCCCAAACGTTGGTCTTTGACCCCCGTAGGGTTATATTTTCAAGTTCAAGACTGAATTTCGTCAATAATATCGGTATTTGCATTACATTATTATTAATTTTAATCCTCTCTCTCTCTGCCCCCATTGGTCAGATTTACATGTAGAGCTGGTGGCACGTAGTTCATAATTATAACGTCTGTTATTGTTATAATTACTTGAGCGTATGTTGTTAATTCGTGACTTCTGGTCTGTTATATAATCAAAAGATAATGTTGTATCCCAAACGTACCAGACTAAAAGAAAAATTTCGTGAGACGCACACACAAATTGTCATGTCTTTAATGCTCTCTGGGTGTCCGGGTGGCATTTGCATTGTGGGCTCGGATTGGAAGGACCGGACTATTAGTCAGGCCCACCCAGCGTGGCTATTGACAATGGACACATGCCCTAAGTTTCGGCCAAAGTCTTTCTTTTGTAGCACACTTTGAGAAGTCGCGTGCTGGTCGAAATTGCATATGTATTTTGGTGTGTCGTGGCACGGTATTGACTGGAACCTAAATGCTATTACTATAAATTAGGGTTGCATTTAAAACAAAAATAATTTTAAAACGAGCATGTTTACAACAAGACCCTTGGTTAAATTTATTTTTTAGCCATGCCATCACGAATGTGGATTATTGACATTGACAATTGAAAATACAGGGTGATTATAGCTCCTTTGACGAAAAATCTGTACTATAACCGTTGAAACGACTATTTCGAGGGGTTAGCCATCCCATATCGATGTACGTCGGCTAAACCGGGTGGTAATTGTGGAAAGCATTTTTCACACAATTATGGAATAATTTTACAACTTTAAAAAACACAATTTAGTTTTTTATAACAGCCTTTGTTTAAAACACTGTTTAAAACATGTCTTACACAATGTGTTTTAAACAGAGAGAGAGAGAGAGATATTTATTGATTTGTCCAACCGTAAAGAAAACATCATTGGCACATGCAACAACAATAAATGAACTTACGGTATAGGACAGGGTGTGACCGATATGACTCTGGGTAGGGTCAACTAGTCTGATCACACCCTGCATTAACAAATACAGATATTGTGTTATAAATTTGGATGCATCGGTTGGGATCAATCAATTCAGCTCAGCATAAAAATGAAATACTAAAGAAACTACAAATTTGGTGGGAGACAAGCGGATCATTGGTAATGGGAGATGAGGTGACTGAATAATTCCTTTTTGAAGGAGTGGTATGGGAGGTCCCGTATTGAAGAGGGTATAGCATTCCATATGACAGGACCGGCATAGTCGATCGATTTCTTTGTGAGGTTACTGGTGGGTCGATGAAAATAGATGTTGCCCTGGGAAGAAAATCTGGTATTGTGTGAGTGAACAGTTTGAGCAAGGACGAAGAAATCATTAAACACAGGAGGCAATTCATTTGAAAAATATTGATGCATAAATTTAGCTACTTCAAATGTAAAAATATCGTCAAATTTTAGAATATTGTATTTGCGGTAGTACTGGGATAATCTTGTTCGATGGGGCAAGTCAGCCATCAAACGCATGGCTCGGTTTTGCAGGGTACGAATTTTAGAACAATGTGAAGTACAAGCATTCCCCCATACAATTATGCCATACTGTACATACGAGTAAAAAAGCGAAAAGTAAATTGTCCTAAGCACAGGTCTAGGAACTATGTGCTTGAGTTTTGTCATTACACCTACACATCTAGAAAGCTGTGTTATGGTATGAGCATAGTGTCCTATATGGTGTCGACACAAGCAAATCGCACGGTTCAATGAAATTGTATCACGTCACAGTTTCCATTTGGCTACAGGCAATTTGACGGTGATTTTTGACCGGCTTGCCGAGCATTAAATTTGATGAATCGGGTATCAATCGAAAGCTGACTCTGCATTGATTACGAAAATATAAATTTTATTCCGCTCGCGGCCCTGGAACCCCCACAATCAGCCCCAAATTATTCATTGTCGAGTAGATTGGCAGTGTGACGCAACAAAGATGTCTGGCGAAACGAGAGACTAGCTCAAGAGCAAGGATGCGGCCGAGCGGCGAGAGTGGGATCAGCTGACGTCGCGGCAATAGCAATGTGCAACCGCGCCACAGAGAAACGCTGCGCTGTTGATACTTTTTCTATGCGTTTCGGTACAAGCGAGCACACACCAGCCTTTCCTTGACTTGTAAGGGTAGAACTGGGTCCACAGAATGTATTAGAACCCTACCAATTTTCGCGCAATATCCTTCAGCTGATAGAGATATGTAGGGTACGTCTAAGTAGTCTACATTGGATATGTCAGATTATTATGATATCGATTGCCTTAGCCCGCTTGTTGCGTAGGGCTCCAGAGATGCGTGGCGCTGTTGATACTTTTTCTATGCGCTTCGCTAAAAGCGAGCACACACCAGCCTTTCCTTGACTTGTAAGGGTAGAACTGGGTCCACAGAATGTATTATGGCCCTACCAATTTTCGCGCAATTTTCGCGCGCGTAGCACGATTTTCATATAAACGGAAATAAAAAATGATTCCCAATGAACATGAAAATACAAAATGTGATAAATCTAGAATAGTAGGACTATCATAAGTAGTTTCTCGACTAAGATATAGCTGAATAAACTAGCACTGTCGTTTTAAGTCAACAGAAATCACATCCACATCGATAAAAAAAAGTCATCTATGAATTGCGCTGATGAGTAGCGCGTCTACATATTTTTCCAATTTCAAATACAAAATCATCCAGGACCGTTTTCCAAGGACCACTGTCATTCTAATATACTCATCTCATTATATACTCTAAGATAAAAGTAAATTAGGCCAATGGCCTATCAATACGCGTAAATTGCGATTATCAGCCGCGCCTATGTACCATTTTCTAAGTTCATTAAGCAAAGATTCGGACAGTTTCCCGAGGACCAATCTGGTTTTAATATACTCCAATGATCATAAACGTTGATATAAAAGTAAATTCAAACAATTCTAGGTCCGCCACGATGTCCAACTATCACTTTGAAGTAGGCCTATCAGACGCGTAAATTGCGATTATCAGCCGCGCCTATGTACCATTTTCAAAGTTAATTAAGCAACACCCCGGACAATTGACAATCCTTCGATCATATACAAACAGTAGAATTCAGGCAAAGCAAAACAAAGTGGTTTTAATAAAGAAAACACATAATTTAAAGAACCGATTCTGACGCAAATCAGTTCTCGGAAGCAGGTGCTTGACATTCCTCATGCCTAAATGGAATTACATAGATGAACCACAGTTTGATTGGATATAATACATGTGACTTCACATTACCTCTCGTAGTTCAGAATTCTGTTCCCAAAGTGTTCCCTATATTGGTCGCAACTCTTTTCGTCATGGGGGAAGTCAATTGGGAGACCTCTCAAAAGACGCTCCGCAAACTGTGTAATATTGAGGTAGTGAGGAAATTAATTTCGTTGTACACTGCATATCATTAGAATATTTTTAACAATAATACTCCACAATTGAATCCATCCTGTTGTTGCACGTGGTGATAAATGTTCTTTTGCAAAGAATGGCGATGTGCAGTGTAGAGGTTGAGAAAGTTCCTGATAAAACGAAAATAGTATGGTAAATTTATATTGTATAATAAATGTACACCAAATGACAATATTTCATGATTATCTTTATTTTATACGTCAATACGTACAATACGTTAACTAAACTGCAGTTTTTCATAATATTTTCTTCATGGCCCATGGGATCGTAAATTGTTATTTTACCGCAATCAAAATCAATTCCCTATTAAATGCAATAACATATTGTTCGATGTAGGCCTACACTATGCAGGTCACAAGACAAATTCAATGCACAAAGCTCATACCAAGAATATCCAATGGTTTCCATGGACATGCAGTGACGTGATCAATGGACGTGGACGTTTCAACATGCGATCGATCTGCAGCATACAGACAGAATCGCATTATGTCATTTACAGCATTTTATACGTGATTCTCCAATCACCACATACCAAAGACTTGTGATGACATGCTTGAAATTGGCCTCTGAACCACCATTCAGTTGCGTATTGACACGACACAGATTGGTAGCAACCCTGCGGAACCAATGTGCATATGCACTTTATGCAGTTTTCAAAATGCTAGGTATAATATAATTGTACTCACATTTGCGAGGGTGGATGTAAAAATCGACATGGTGGAGTCCATGATCTGTGAGAAAATTGCAAATAGCATATCAATCAGTATCCGATGACAACAGCTACTAATTAGCTGGCTGTCGGCATTTAAAACTTGATCATCCAGCCATCCGTGACTCTTTAGTGTGAGCATGGACTCCGTGTTGATGGTTTTGCCATTTACTAACGACTCGGGTCTGCTTTTATGAGTCGAATGCCAGAGCTCATTGATATCTACAATTTGTACAATTAATGCTTAACTCGTTGATGTAAACGTGGTGTATAAACTCGCTTCCTAAAGTAAATATGACTGACCTGTAAATTTGAACGCGCCAGCTAAATCCTTTTCAGAAGAAGTGTGAGCAGAGTCAGGAGTTCCACTCATTTGCTTGCTTTGGTCACGAAATTTGACTCAAGTTTTTATGCTCATTTTTCCGTATATAGATTTTCGGTTTTGGGTTTTCTTTTTGAATTTGCCCTCCAGAAACATATTTTTCGACTTCGAAGTAGCCATGTGGTGCGAATCGTTTTGCTTTCGTTTGCGAGATGGTCGTCCATTGTGATGGATATAGTCCGCAAATATCTCCTCCGAGCGGTGAACCTCTCTTTGATATATTTCAACAAATTTATCCAGCCTTGCACTTTTGCAATTCAAATACGCATTTTTGAGCACTTTGAAATGTTGTTCGATCACTCCCTATGTGGTATTGTTTGTGTACATTGTATTGATACCTTCTCGCGACGACAATTTGGTGAAGCGAGCAGTAGCCGCAATGTACGGGTCTGACTTATTTCCGATCTCCTCCCCATGGCGGCCCAAATCACCGATCATCAGATTTTATGTTGCGGCGATTCTGCTCAGTACCGTTTTAAAATCGTCTCGCAAAAACTAGGCGAGAAGTATGGGTTTTTGCCTGAAGAAGTGAAAGTATTTTGGTCCTGTAGCGACTTTTGGTGTGCGAAATGCTTTTCCATAAATGTATATTAGGGTTGTCCAAAATTTGAAAAATTTCGAAAATGCTGCGTTGTAATGTCTTATTCTATAGATTATTGATTAAAAACATCAACAAGCCTGAAAGAAGCTCTCAGGAACGTCGTTAAGATTTCTTACAAAGCGTTTGAAAGTAGCCGTCTGCATGTGGGCGGGGAATCGATGAAGTGGGCGGGCAATCACGAACCTAGAATTTTGATTGGTTGGAACCTGTAATAATAAGCTACTGATTGGCTGAAATACTGATTTTGTGATCATTGCTGGTCACGATTTCGTTCTACTCTGTTGTGTTGGTTTGCAGCCATTTCTGTTCGTGGCATTGGCGATATGGTAAATTGACGTTGTTAATGCTGCCATCGACAACAGCATAACGATCCAGTAATATATTTTCTACCTGAACACTGTGTATAACAGTTTTGTTACTTCTTGCACAGGAGCTTGGCCAATTAAGATAAGAATGAACTAGATGCATGCATCGTGCTACCTTCGAGCCTTCTAAAACATACCAGTTGACAACGACTGTAACTCATAAATTGCAAACCAGTAGTCAATTTCTCCTTATGGCTTGTTATGGTAAGTCGACGTCTCTCTCTAAAACGAACGCATATTACACTTTTTATTCAAGATTTAACAAAGGCAAAAATGCTATTTACAAAAGGCATCATTAAAAAGTATATCGCAGGGTCAGTGTTGCAGATCACTGGCCTTTGATAAGAGTAGACTTCCTGCTGTCTCCAAAAATCTTCCTATGCTGTTCCACAGATTGAAGCAAACTGTCTCTTTGCTGTTCATTGTCAGTCAAGATTGCAGCATAGTCTGTGCTTAGCTTGACACGTCTTTCTGCGGCATCATTAACGACTTTGACAGAACTAACGTAGCAATTCATTTTATTGAATGAATCTGAAAAGTGCCAATCATCAACCGGTTGACGCAGCCAATCCCCAGAGCATTCAAAAACTTCAAATATGTACCACGACTGGGGCCCAATAAGGTCAGACAACGTACTGTCCTTGTTGATCTGTATAGTTGCATTCAATGAGGGTGGGCCCCTTCTGAAACTGGAAGTTCGCTCTACTTGCAGGAGCGCCTTTGCCATATTTTCCCGGGTTTCCTTGCTTTCCGTCGGTGAAAACAAGGCGTATACAGCGGTTTCCTCAACAATATACCAGTCGTGCTTCAAAAGCTTTCGTGAAGCAGCTGTGGAAACTTGCTCATCATATTCCTTATAACTCAACATGTGCTGAACGAATCTCAAGTCATTACCAGCTGCATCACGACCAATGCTTGAATCCACCCACGCAGGGATATAAAAGAGAACCAAAAATAAATTGAAGCGGCGCAGCAGTTCAACTTCTTCAGATTTGTAATCTAATTGGTCGGCCCACATGAACATCTTTTGAGCATACAGAATTGTACCCATCCATCTCGCATGGTGTGCTGCACCAGGTTTGTGATGACGTATATCTTCATCTGCACCGAGAAGAGCAAGAGCATTAGTCACACATTGCTTGTAGTCATCCCGTGTGAAAAAATCTTTTCTGTTCAACAGTAGCTTGAACTTATCAACTATCATTGCAGCTCGTTCAGCAAAACATAGAGGAATAGTCAGAGTCTTGAATTGCTGTTCCCTGTCAAGACTGCTCCAGTTCCTTTTAAGGTGGGCAAACCATGCATTCTCTGGTCCAGTTGTGGCCTTTCCAAATAAAGATTTCCAAACGTCTTTCACTACCAGCTCATACACATGGTGCCGACATGCATGGTAGAACACCTTCCTTCCTAGAAGGTCTTCAAGAATCTTTGCCGCACCCTTCTTCCAGCCGCTGTTGCTTGCTGTAGTGTCAAAAACCAAAGCTGTTACAGCATCTTTTATATTCCAACTTTCAATTATGTTGAAAGTGGTTTCTGCTTGCGTCTGACCTGCAGCATTTTGCATCTTTTGAATGCCAAGTAGTTTTCCTTCTGAGTATTGAGGATGACAAGATAGGACAATTGACAGAGCCTCATACCGATTTCCTAATCTATCCTCTGTGAGCTTTCCATCCCAATGAATAGCAACATGTTGAGGTTTATTTTCTGCAAATTTTTCTGAAATATCCTTGGAAATTTCAAGACGATTTGTTTCCCTGGCTCTCTTTGTCGAAGATCTTGACAGAGAGAACATTGCTATGTCACCGCCACAAGCCGTAATAAATGCTCCGATCAGCATTGTTGCCTTGTCTGTTATTTGCAATCGATCCAGAGCTTGGGACACATGGGTATTATTCATAATATTTTTAGGTGCCATCAGCTTAATGGCTGTCGAGGTGCCAAGACCAACATCAGCATCATAATCAGAACTTGAACTCAAACTATCACCCTCTTTTGAAGATGAAGAAGATGCTAAAACAACATAGTCATCACTTGAGTCATGTTGAATGTTTTTAACAGTTCTATCCGCCATGGTTGCTGTTTTCTTTTCGATGTCTTTAGCGAGAATCTTGTCTCTTCCCAACATTATGCATTTGCGAGATTGCTGTTGATCTTCATAGAATGCAATGTCTTCGAGCTTTCTATCATGCGATAGATAAATGTCATTTTGTATTATTGCTATCGCATCTGTACTTCCAATATCCCACAACTTGTCCAAATCTTCCGTGAATATTTTCCTCTTACCCTTGGGATCACTTTCCCGTTTCATGGTCGCCTTCAGAAAAATATATTTTTTGTTCAGTTTTTCAAGTAATTTCACCGCATTTCCTTTAAGTATTGTGGCAATTCTCGCCATTTGCCACACTGTCATGACATCATGAACCACCACATTACATAGCTCACGAGTAGGGGTTGACTGAGGGCAATGGTCTTTCAGATGCAGAAAGTAACTCATTACTTCTCGCAAGGTTGGTAATCTCGAGCCACAGATGTAATCGCAAGCATATCCGACCAAGTAATGCTCAGATCGAGATCTTGTTCTTCTCTGTGGCAAGTGCACAGTCTTCCGCCGTTTTGCCTCTGCCATGACAGTAATATTTTTGCCTTCTATCATAAATTACAGCTACGCCTAAAACATTTAAGTAACAAGTGTTACATTACGACTATTAACTCACCAACCCACAATGCCCTTGTACATAACCACAACCACTACTAACAAAATCGACCTCATCAGAACAGAAAATGCTGCTGCAACTAAAACATTGAGCAAGGAACAAGTGTTGCATTACAACTATTGATGCATCAACCCACAATGCGCTTTACAAATTCCCGTCTCTACTAACAGACTCGACCTCCGCAAAACAGAAACTACTGCTACAACTGATACATTCGAAGAACCACTGTTACATTACTACTATTGACTCATCAAACCACAACACGCTTTTACAGTATTACAGCCGTCACCAACAGACTCAGCAGCAGCAAAACCTACTCCTTCTGTCAAACACGGTGAAGCACCCAAATCAGAGCTGACAGCCGCCGTCATCATTGAAGCATAACCGATTACCCAATCAAGAATCGTGGTTTCGTCATTGCCCGCCTAGTTGCAATTTCGCCGTCGGTGGCCCGCCCACTCTTTGGCAGCTACTTTCAAACGCTTTGTAAGAAATCTTAACGACGTTCCTGAGAGCTTCTTTCAGGCTTGTTGATGTTTTTAATCAATAATCTATAGAATAAGACATTACAACGCAGCATTTTCGAAATTTTTCAAATTTTGGACAACCCTAATGTATATCTTATGTAAAATGGCGATCTGCTTTCTTGCCTGTAATCAATGGTTTTCAGACCGAGTTGAAATATTGTGTCATCTACATCCGATGCGCATTCCGACTCATTAGGTGGACCTACTTGCAAGCACGAGCTGGGGCAGATAGATCCATGGTGTTTGTGCAGGATGTTAAAATGATTTTGAACAAAATAAGTAAAGCGTTCCATTCTTGGAGCGTTATGTCGTCAGAGTGATCCAGAATGTATACTCACTGAAACTTGAATTAATCCATACTTCTTTCCGAATGCATATTGTGCCATCATAAGTGACAAGTAGATCTCTGCAAAGGTCTTGGATGCCGGCACTGATTGACCTTTTAAAATGATGAATTGCCAGTACTCATTAACGCAACTCACGCGTAACGATAGGTTTATTTCAAATTATTTTTTAACCCTAGAATGCATACACGATAAAACTTACGCTAATGCATAACAGGGGTCATTTTGACCCGTATTGCTATTACGTGAAATTGTATTACAAAGACATTGAAAATTTTTCTTTTTGTTCTTTCCTCAGATCTTTCATTGGCGTATCGATGACATGTCTAGAGTTTCTGCTGCATTTTAATGTGAAAACCGACGAAAAACAGTGTAAAAATGTGGATGATAAAATGAAATAAAAGTCCAGAACAGTTCACACTACAAAGAATACCCTGATTCATTCACTGCATTTGTTTCCCATGATCATGGTCACGCTGTATTCTGGGCACATCGGTCTGCAACATCTGGAGCAACATTTCGCAGCTTTCTTATTCCTTGCGTCTGGACATAAGGAGTGGCTACCTACATGTAGTTTATTTGGATCTTGATGTTTAATGATTGCAAGTCAAGCTCCCAGCAGAGAATCACTAAATGTTCACAAACGACAAGTAGGATATTTCGAGCAGACTTTTGTAACAAAGCAAGTAAAAGTATTTGAGATTGTCAAGGTGCATGCGCATTTGGTGTTGATTTGTTTTTAAGCTGCTACAACGCCATGCATAGAGTGGCCCGCAAGTGAAATGCAATGAATTTCATACAAAGAAGGAAGTGAAAATTGTAATCTATCAAAAAGGTTCACAGTGCAGAACCTATCAAAAAGGTTCACAGTGCAGAACTTATTAAGGTTCGTTTGTGGACGTGAACCTCTAAATTTCGGGGGTTCAAACACAGAACGCGAACGTGAACCTCACCACAAATCACACCATCCCTAGTGAAGAACAACACTTCCTATTCTGCAACGTGTTTGTTGATTGCGGGGATGGACTTCGAAAAGCTATGCCACATCTCATCTAGCCTCTCCTGTGGCTCTGTGGTGTTGCATTGTCTATCTTGTCATCATGTGGAGCAAAATGAGGCAGTTAGCAAGATATCGATCAAACCTCATTGCTTTGAACCTTGTCCACTCATATAATCAGGTCATACTTGTCTGAATATGGTAAATGCATTTAGAGCTGCGATGTTGAGCAGATTGTAAAAGAGAACTCCATACCATCTACAGGATTTTCGTTTGCAAATATATGTTTGAACCATTTGGTCAATCAAGTCAACACAAATCTTTGTCTGTTTACAAAATCTGATGATCTCAGGCCTCCTTTTCTGGTCCTTTTCTATTTCAATTTGCTGCGGGTCAAAATGACCCCTGTTATGCATTCTCGGGGTACTCAATGAAATATGCATTTTTCTTGTTAAAGGTACAATTTTTCAGAACATATTTTTTCACATCATGTATAAGTATAAAAGACTAACAAAGTCAAGAAATTTCAGGATTCAATTCGCAATATGTGTTTAGCGGTTACAATGAATAACACCGACTGGGTCATTTTGACCCCTGTTATGCATTCTAGGGTTAAACATCGTGTCGGGCCTCGAATTGTATAAATCAACTTTTTTCTCCAATTGTGATCCTATAGGCCAGGGTTGAGCAAACTACGGCCCGCCGACCGCATGCGCGCACACCGAAGTTCAATATCTCTTACTATCAATCGTTCTGGATACACAATTGAATCATATAGAAATACTCTCCCGAGAGTCCGGTTAAGTTTTTCCTAATTGACCCTCCTGGCTTATATTTATTAGAACGTAGTTACAGTGCCTTGACAAAACTTTTGACTCACAGCAGATACCTACTTCACTTAGCCGGACGTGGAGATTTCAGATTGTTCTTATAAAACATCTAACCCAATATATTGATGAAGATGATAACATATGCCATATGCGACATCTTCATATGTCTTATTATTTATTATTGTAATATGTGCAGAACAACTTTCGCTTAATGATTTAGATGTGCGGTGGCGGTGGGTGGGTCGAGACCCACTGGTACTTTATTCGTTGCCCAGAGGGGCGGTAGCTCAAAAAAGTTTGGGAACCACTGCCCAAAATAAGAGCTATTTTGCGCATAAATATTAAAGTGGGTGTGGTGTTTTTCACAGAGCAGAGCCTGTAGTGAAATATAATTATTAACAATCAATTGAGAATCATGTGAAACCATTGTTAAACCCGTCCTAAGTAACTTATGGGCGATATTTTATTTTACAATTTTTATTTTTTTAATTCGTCAAATTTAACAGCATTTGGGGGGTTTCCCACAAGACTTGAACTTCAACATTTTAACACTTGTTACTACACACAAATAAGTATATTGATAATAAAATGAAAATATTCGGGTTCATTTCAATATGAATATATTCAATTATATGTGCAATAGTATTTATATTTATAAAATTTATATATTGAAGTAGCGTAAAGGTAACATGGTTAATATGCTGTCATTTTCCCTGGAGTTATTAAACCTAAGTACAATATGCAAATCTATGAACGGATCGCTGCTCACAGGCTCAAATTTGCACCCGATTTTAAGAATCGGAACACCAGACTTTCACCCCTAATTTTGACAAAGAGGACGACCAGCTTATAAATTCAGGGTAATGTTTCTGTCACGTGTACACTATCATCAAATCAATGTTTCTGTCACGTGTATACGTTATCATCAAATCAATCTTTGGTTTGTTGGACATCGTGTCGGACCTAAAAATGTCCTAATTTACGTTTATATCAACATTCATGATCATTGGAGTATATTAAAACCAGATTGGTCCTCGGGAAACTGTCCGGGGTGTTGCTTAATGAACTTTGAAAATTGTACATAGGCGCAGCTGATAATCGCAATTTACGCGTCTGATAGGCCCACTTCAAAGTGATAGTTGGACATCGTGTCGGACCTAGAATTGTTTGAATTTACTTTATATCAACGTTTATGATCATCGGAGTATATTAAAACCAGATTGGTCCTCGGGAAACTGTCCGGAGTGTTGCTTAATGAACTTTGGAAATGGTACATAGGCGCGGCTGATAATCGCAATTTTCGCGTCCGATAGGCCCACTTCAAAGTGATAGTTGGACATCGTGTCGGACCTAGAATTGTTTGAATTTACTTTTATATGAACGTTTATGATCATTGGAGTATATTAAAACCAGATTGGTCCTCGGGAAACTGTCCGGAGTGTTGCTTAATGAACTTTCAAAATGGTACATAGGCGCGGCTGATAATCGCAATTTACTCGTCCGATAGGCCCACTTCAAAGTGATAGTTGGACATCGTGTCGGACCTAGAATTGTTTGAATTTACTTTTATATCAACGTTTATGATCATTGGAGTATATATTAAAACCAGATTGGTCCTCGGGAAACTGTCCGAATCGTTGCTTAATGAACTTTGAAAATGGTACATAGGCGCGGCTGATAATCGCAATTTACGCGTATTGATAGGCCAACTTCAAAGTGATAGTTGGACATCGTGTCGGACCTAAAGATGTCCCAATTTACTTTTATCTTAGAGTATATAATTAGATGATTGAATAGTATATTCATATTAAAATGAACCCGAATATTTTCGGCTGACACTCGTCAGGGGTAATCGTCAGCAACTAGTAGAGAATTCGAAAGAACAGCGTATATCAACAATCGTAACACAAAATATGACGTCACCAGCATGAAATGTCGAATACGAGAGCGTTCAATGTACTATTTTTAGATGATTATATCAGATATTAGATGAGTATATCAGAATGAGAGTGGTCCATGGAAAACGGTCCTGGATGATTTTATATTTGAAATTGGAAAAATATGTATAGGCGCTACTCATCAGCGCAATTCATAGATTACTTTTTTTATCGATGTGGATGTGATTTCTGTTGACTTAAAACGACAGTGCTAGTTTATTCAGCTATATCTTAGTCGAGAAACTACTTATAATAGTCCTACTATTCTAGATTTATCACATTTTGTATTTTCATGTTCATGGTGAATCATTTTTTATTTCAGTTTATATGAAAATCGTGCTACGATGATAGCAGTACTTTATGCAGTTGCTGAATTGTGTTATCGTGATTATGATTCGTCACAAATGTTGGTAAGGTATTGCTCAAAGGTGGTAAGTAACACGATCGACGAATATGTGCATTGTCCACATTCAAGTCAAAATATGAGCAGAATCGAGATTACCAGACCACGATCTATATATCGACATCTCCATCACACATAACACCTTATTTTTGTCGTTTGTCCTTTTAGGTTATCTTCAATTACTTATCTTCCCTACGTGAGCGGTACCCATGCCTGTTCTTTACATCAATAGTTCTCAACTGGTGGGTATAGCGACCCACCCACCAGTGGTGCACTACGTAGTTGCGTAACCTCCATCATTTCATTGTATCGCAATCTTGTGTTTTTTTAAGTCAATTATTATATTCTTTATTCACAGTAAAACTGGTAGATACACACATAATCCGGGGAGCAACCTGCCTCCAAAGGAAAATGGCGAGATTGGAGTAAATTTTTAAAATTTCAGTAATACATTCAAATTGTTATTCCTATGCAATACACGGAGAAGTCAGATTACAGAATTGCAGCAGATGAAGAATTGGCAAGGGTTACAGAGCAGAGGTAGAGATGATTGAAGATGAAGAATCGAAATTACAGAAATTATGCTGTGATTCACAAGCGTAATTTTAGTCCAGTGGTGCATTCAAGGCCTTCCGAAGAATGTGCACAGTGCCCAATAATGTGATCTTTTGGATCATGTCGAATCGAACGTTACCCGGAATTTGTTGGATATGTCTCATGAGTTTTTTGCTCACGACCCCTGTAGCACCAATGACTATCGGTACAATGTTTATTTTGCATCGCCACATTTTCTCACATTCCATTTTGAGGTCTGCGTATTTGGAGTATTTTTCTGATTCTTTTTGCAGTAGGTTGTGATCAGCTGGGACAGCCAGTTCAATGAATAAGCATTCTCTTTTCTTTTTTAGTTTGACGATTATATCCGGGCGGTTGCTCCTGATTTCGCGGTCAGTTATAACTGGTACATCCCACAGAATTTTTACTTGTTCGTTTTCTGTCACTGGTGCTGGGCTGTAATCGTACCAATTTTTTGTCGAAGTGGTGATGTTAAAATGTTTGCATAATTCAAGATGAATGTAGTGACCAATCCTATTGTGTCTCCATGTGTATTCGGTAGCTGCAAGTGCACCACAGCCGGACATGAGATGTGCTACAGTTTCATTTTGGTTGTGGCACATTCTGCATTTGCCGTCCGTGTTTTGCTTCAGAATTCTTTTGCGATAGTATTTTGTAGGAAGCGATTGGTCTTGTGCAGCGAAAATGAATCCTTCGCTTGCCGGTTTCAGGCCAGAGCTGGATAGCCAGGTCCATGAAAGCTCGTCTACATGGGGCTGTGAAGTTAACTTCTTGTGCTGTCCATGAAGAGGCATCGACTCCCATATCGTTTCTCTCATTTTCAGCGTTGCATTTTTGTATCGGACTTGTGCTGCTTTTGCTATTGTTGTGGGTTTAGCAACAGTGTTTTCTGCAGTGTACAGGTTAGCTGTTTCCAAGTTGACTTCTCTGGCGTACTTGTCGTGACGATAGCTCAGAGATTTTGTTTTGCGCTGTTTGTCTTCCTGTGCAATGAGTTTGCAGTAAATGTTATCGCTGTTGTTGATGTACTGTGACAAGCCGATGATTTCTGTTTTGAAGGTTTGTTCAATTTCTTGTAGTCCTCGACCACCTTTTTTTCTGGGGATGTACAGTCTTTGTGTATCAGATTTTGGGTGATGCATGTGGTGCATTGTCATCAGTTTTCTCGTCTTTGTGTCCGATTTTTTAATTTCATCTTTACGCCAGTTCACCACACCAAAGCTATATCTCAAGACAGGCACTGCAAGACTGTTTATGGCATTGATTTTGTTTTTGGAATTGAGTTCAGTTTTGAGAATTGACTTGAGCCTGCTGATGTATTCTTTTTTTAGACTTGATTTCATTGCAGCATGTTTAATGTTGTCGCTTTCACAGATCCCTAGATATTTATAGTGATCTTCGGCATTCAATTCTGTTATGGTTTCGTCCATTTTGAAGTTCATGTCGCCAGTGCTGGTGGCTCTTCCGCGTCGTATGGTAAGTTTTGAGCATTTATCCAAGCCAAATTTCATTTTTATATCTTCCGAAAACTCATGAACAATTTTCATTTGGTTATTCAGGTCCGTGTCGGATTTCGCATACAGTTTCAGATCATCCATGAACAAAAGGTGATGAATCTTTTGACCTTCAGAATTTGCTGCTTTTTTCATCACGTATCCTGTTTCATTTTTTCTCAGCAACTCACTGAGTGGAGCTAAGCTGAGGCAGAATAGAAGTGGTGAGAATGAGTCGCCTTGGAAGATACCATTGCATATCTGAATTGTACAGGTTTCTGTTTCACCTTGGTCATGTTTGATCAACAGTTTTGTATGCCAATTTTTCATTGAATTTTCAATAAATCTGATGATGATCGGATTCATTTTGTACATACGCATTGTTTTCAGTATCCACGTGTGAGGGACTGAATCGAAAGCTTTTTTGTAATCTATCCATGCCATGCTGAGGTTAGTGTGTCTCCTCTTGCAGTTTTCAAGAATGGTTTTGTCAAGGAGCAGGTGGTCCTTACAGCCAAGGGCGCCTTCCTTGCATCCTTTCTGCTCAGGCGGTAGAAGATTTTCTAGGTGTTTGTAGCTTCGTTTTGCCAGGATTTTGGTCAGTGTTTTGTACATGGTTGTCAGGCATGTTATTGGCCTGTAGTTCTTGGGGTCCCTGGTGTTTTCATTTTTTGGAATAAGATAGGTGATCCCTTGTGTGAACCAGGCTGGGATCTCGTGCGAGCTGGTTGAGGATAAAAGCTCATTGTAGGTAACCGCTAGGTAATTATGTGTTGCAGTTAGTTTTTTTAGCCAAAAGTTTTTGATCTGGTCAGGACCAGCTGCTTTCCAGTTCAGTGAACTCTTTAGGGCCTCCTTGATTTCTTGTTTTGTGATTTCTGACCATTGTTGTTCTGGTGTTTGTAGATGGTCAGTGTGGAGGTCTTGTATCCAATTTGCATTTGAGTTGTGCAGTTTTTTGGTTTCCCATATTTTCTTCCAAAATGATTCCACATCTGCAGTGGCTGGTATTTTGCTGCTGGTAATTTTTTGATTTGACTTTTGTTTCATCATTCGAAAAAATTGTCCAGGTTTGCGAGCAAATAACAAATTTTGGCGATATCGTGTTTCTCGTTTTTTATATCGTTTCAATCGTTGTGCTTTGGCGCATATTCTCATTTTTAATTCTTCTTGCAACATTGTCACTTTTTCTGTTGACTGCAGTTTGGTTTGGTGCTCCAGTTCTATTCTTTTTACTTTATTTTTTACTTTGCGGGAAACATTTCCTTTTTTTAGTTCTGAGAGTATCGCAACGTCACACCTTAGTTTTGCGATTTTGTTTTCAATTCTGCGTTGCCAAGCTGGCGTATGCCTTCCCCTTTTTTTGTTGACAGTTCTTGGTATTTTGCAGTGCCTTTCTGAGATAACTGCCGCAGTGCTGTAAATGAGGTTGTTGATTGTTGTCAAGGGACATTGTGGTCTTTCTCCTTGTTTGTCATTTAGAGTTGCAGGTAGTATGGTTTCTGTCAAAATTTTGTTCGCTACTGCAATATCAGTTTTCAGTTTCTTTGTAATTTGTAAGTCAGGTAACTGCACTCTGTCATTTACATTCAATGTGGATTTCATGCGGTCGATGATTTGATTTTTGATCTCCAATTCTAATTCCATGTCTATGTCGCCATCGTTAGGTGTTGTTGATTCATTCGGGTGCCCGGTGGTATTTTGTAATTCTACTTCTGCGATGTTCGGGTCATCAAGTGATTGTTGTGGGTTCAGGTCATCTTGGCCGAATTGCAGTTCCATTGCCTCAGAGTTTTCTATGTTTTTGTTACACATTTCTCCCTCGATTTCTGCGAGTTCTTGTTCAGATAATTTTTTATTTTTTATTACACAACGTCTCATTGTTGACAGGGTATTGGCAGTCATGGTTGGAGAGTTGTTCGTTCTCTCTTTCCATTTTTGAAAAGTTCCTTCGGTTACTCCTGCCGAGTTTTCAAATTTGGCTAAGAAGTAACATCTCATTATTTCTTTATACTCTTCTTTACTCCATCTGTGTCTCTTCTTTTTTTCTTTTGCAGCAGAGCTGTTTTGTGAGCCACAGTTCGGTGTTGCACAGGCGCCATGTTGAGAAATATCTTCTCTTTGGTGTTCCTGTGTGGTCGGAGTTGACGAGTCCTCTGGGGTCATCCGCTTGGTCCCACGGCGGGTACGTCCAGGTGCGATATATCCAGATCGTTTCGCAGGCATTCACAGCAGTGATGCGTCAGTTCAGAAGTTAGGTTAAGTTAAAGTAATTAATTAATTATTAATTAATTCTTAATACAACCAAATACTCCAAAAATTATTATTATTATTATTCACAATGAACTTAAGCTACCATTTTATAACTGTGCTGTCTCCTGTCTGACCTATCTTTAGAATGGATTACTTTTATGCCATAGAAACTATACGTAGATTGGAGACTATAGAGTGCCGAGGCGACTGATAAAAGATCGAAAGAATCCAGTGGAGTACAACACCGATAAAGAATTTGTGAAGCGGTACAGACTATCAAAGGATTCATTTCATGAGCTTTTAAATTTGTTGAACGAAGATCTGTCCTATGATAGTAAGAGGTGCCACGCTATCCCGCCTCATTCAAGGCTTCTGGTAGCATTACGCTTCTTTGCAACTGGTAATTTTCAAATGACCTATTACAAATGCGGCACAATACGGTCTGTCGAATTGTGCACCAGGTTTCTCGCGCAATTGCCAAACGAAGACCATATTTTATTAAGTTACCAACAAATCAGGAAATGGAGCAGGAAAAGTCGCACTTCTATCAAGAAAGACAATTCCCTGGCGTGGTTGGGTTGATCGACGGGACACATGTTCCAATTATATCACCAGGAGGCGAGAATGCAGAAGTTTTCCGCAATAGAAAAGGATTTTTTTCCGTTAATGTGCAACTCATGTGCAAATCTAATATGCAATTTTGTCATATTACTGTAAGGTGGCCTGGATCAACGCACGATAGCCGAATCCTAGAAAGTGGAAGTTTGCCTCTGTTGATGTCGGGAATTAACGGTTTTCTCCTTGGTGATGGTGGGTATCCTTGCTTACCATACCTTATGACACCAATCCTCAACCCAACATCCCGGATAGAGGGAAGGTATAACAAGTCGCACTCAGGCACCCGCAACAAAATCGAAAGAGCCTTTGGTGTATGGAAACAACGTTTCCACTGTCTAATGATTCCATTACGAACGCGGCTTCGGAATTCCTTGAGCGTGGTTGTTGCAGCCGCATGCTTGCATAACTTTGCAATAAGCCGTAGAGAAGCAGAAATCGACGACCCTGTGACTGATGAGAATTCGTACATCAATCCAAACCTACCAACGTATGCATCTACAGACCCGCCTAACGTTGTATCGGGTCGCACTATTCGAAATCAGCTCGTTGCAAACCACTTCACATAGTGATGCGTAGGATTTGTACCATACTTTGTGACTATAGGCCACACTCATACTATATTCCTGTTTGCGTTAGTTTCTACAGTTTTTTGAGGCGACATAACACGAATGAATCGATTTAAGGAACGATAATTTTTGATTCACCCATAGTATATTCAACAATTTTTTTTTTCTTAAACTCGTGAATTTCTTCAGCCATGTCCATTCTTCTCTTCTCTCTCTTTTGGGCCTCGATCTCTCTTTGCATCTGATACTGCAACAGCTTCATCTTCATATCGTTTTCGCTCTCAGCCATTACCAAAAACGTTTTGGAGATGTTTCTGTTATAATAAAGGATTTGTTGATTTGAATATTGATTCTAGCTCTTATTCCCTCAAGAACTGGAAGAAGAACACAGCTGACCTCCGACACGACAATGAGCTTTGTTCGTCTTGCGTACAGGTGTTGACTCAACATGAAGTAGGCCTACACTTGGAGTAATGCAATCAGCCATACCAGTGTTCACTGCGAGAATACAAAACCGTCACTGGGTCTATAGCTGAATATAATTTGTGACAGGGACTGATCTTACCAGAGCTACGATGATCTGTTGCAGAGTTTTCGCTTGGAATATTATCCACACTATGCAATGTACCTGACGTTTCTGTTGATAGACGATATGTCAAACTACAAATATATTCATATGTCAAAATACAAATATATTTGAATATAAATGTCCATTGCTAACATATATTGATGTAACTCTTTCTGCGGTTTTGAAGGTTTTAACGGCATATCATTCTCACGTCAAACTAATGAAAAACATGCTAACATATGATGCTCATCCATCGTAACCCGACAACATTTTCTGAAAGGTATAACATAATCTTTGTTAGGTCAGTACTCAACTCAGTGTTTTGATCTAACGACTCAAAGCTTTCGTCTGGCACTGTAAAGCAATGGTGTAACGACGATTAATACCATTGATATATGAGCAATGAGCATACTATGGAATCAGTAACAACAAACCTACGACAATATTAACCATTGGTGGACAACGGCTTATGGGATTGCTGTCGAGAATCCTTATGGGATTGCTGTCGAGAATCCCATCGGAGTCGAAAACATTTTCCATAGGTTCAATTTGAGCCGGTATCACACCTGTAAAGTGAATCAGTAATATTTATACTTCTTATGGCATAAAGTTGTCATAATTTGTTTCACGTGAAATGAATTCGTGCGGTAGGTAGAGATACTTACTAATTATTTTTTGCGTCGTGTCATCTAATGGAGGAGCGGGGGCACCACCACCAGTCCCTAATTGATGACGTCGCTGTTGAGCAAATTGTTTTTTCGCTTTCCGTTTCATGTTTCGCCACAGGTTTTGCAGCTGGACAGGCGATCGCTTTTTACGCCTGTAGTTACACCATTGAAACTAACCGCAATGTTGTTCCATGGGGTGACCTTCTGTTTTGAAGTTGTGCCATCAGTGGCCTTATTTTCAATGATATCCTTGTATTGCTCCGCAATACCCATAAGAGTGGATTTCTCGGCAGCCGTGAAATTTTCTGTACGTTTGGTACCGGTACTCATTTTAATTTTCAAATATTTCTGTTGAAAGGAGCACGCAATGTAGTAAAAGTCTCAAAACCATAACTCAAGTTTTAGGAAAACAACTGCAAGATGAACATACCTACCACATACCTCCCGTAAACCGCCCATAACATGTCTTCCGTATACCTCCCTCCTGTAACACACCTCCACCTCCGGTAACAATGCCACCCATTACCGTCCGTAACAATGTCACTGGGCTCCTCATATTATGGTGTAAAAGCAGTGATCAGTGATCACCAAGTTAATCAAGCAACTTTTGATGATTAATTTTTAACCAATGATTACCGGTGATCACGATCTGTGGAACACAATCGTGATCAAATAGAGGTGCTAATCAATAATAAGGCGTTAACCAACATCTGAGGAATCGACCCTAAATCTATAAATTATATATATAGACACCTATTTTGTTACTTTTATTATTAACATTATTATTAAACAGTTGGTTCGTGGTACGGTACTTGAAGATAGCTTTCAATACAGCATCCATTGCAGCGATTATTCAACTCGAAGACTTTTCGGGTGCCTCTTTTCAAGAGTTAACGAAACACTGAAGGGATTTAATCAGAATGAAAAGCAAAACCAGAAAGGCAAAGTATGACGAAACAATCAGAAATTACATACCATGAAGTCCGCAATGTAACAATGGCAACAATAACAAACTTTGAACCATACTGTTCTATATGGTGTCGACACAGGCAAATCGCACGCCTCAGTGAAATTGTATCACGTCACAATTTCCATTTGGCTCCAGGCAATTTGACGGTCAGGTTTGAACAGGTGCTGAAGTGATGTGCGATGGTCAGGTTCGAAATCAATTTCGTTAATAAGGACCATTGTATCGATTTACCGTACTGCCGTAGCAATTTAAAACGGGCTAAATTGCTATCAACTAACAAATACAGAATTACGAGCGATAATGTAACAATAATTTTAATAATGGTTGGTGTTGCCGCAAAGAAGGAACCAAATTTCTCTCTACAATAAAAAAAAAGTTGCTGTGGGATTTAATAGCAGAAAATCCCGTGATTGAAAATAAAATAAAAAAAATATTCCACCAAAGCGAAGGATAGAGAGTGGGAGAGACTCGCGGAAAAGTTTCGACCTTGGGACGATTAGGAGCCAAAAATGTTTAAGAAAACGTTGGATGAATATGAAGGATAGGGCTTATCACGCCATCACGTAATCAACTCGAACAATGAACATATATTGTGGGTGTACCTGTATTCATTACATCATAACGAATTTGTTGTGTCACTTCAGTGATCCAATATCCAATATTGTCTTGCGTCACTTCAGTTATCCAATATTGTCTTATGTGTGTTACGTTGCATTTTTGTTGGTAATATACACTGTGCTGGAATGCACATACCGACGACTGATTTTGTTGTCTATTGATTACCGACGACTGATTTCGTGACTGGCTGGCTCGTATTATAGGCGTAAGGCGCGCCGCGTCCAGGACCGTGCAACTCCAGGCTTTGAGCCAGGGCTATCTGGACTTTGAGGAGAAACCATCATTCGGGGAGTGGGAACCATCATTCGGGGAGTGGGAGTTTTACCTGACAGATAAAATGGGGTTCACCATATCATCTAATTTGGTGAGTAGAAGCTTCCACCAATGGCCTCCGACTGTAGGTGTTAGACATCACCGCGCATTGCAATCATGGCGTAACCGTCGGCGGGCGAGCACCACAGCTGTGGATGAAGGTGTCCATATGGTACATGACATTTTAAACAATCGAGTAACGCGCGCAACCTTCAAGGGTACCACGTTGAACAGGGTCCAGACGATGACTTGCCTGTTGGGTGCGGTAATCGAGGCTCGTGGTAATAGTGTGTCGTGTGCTCCACACACACTATTCAAAGGAACGCCGGGAGCTGGGAAGACACTGCATGCAATTTGCTGTTCCCACCCCGGATGTCTAGTGCCATCCCACACGACTCATCCGGTGTGGGACTGCTGCATATGAATTCGCATTCCAGAATATCAAAAAGCGACGATGCTGACAGGAACTCACCCGACTGTCCATTGGTAGAGAGCTAACTTGCTCTATAGGACATGTCGGATCACGAAAGGATATTTTTCTAAAACCATTAAAAGACAAAAGCAAACAGAGCAATTGGATCAAGTCCAATAGCACACGGCTAGAGATAATCTGTCACCTGAAAATATGTTAACGGGATTTCCCAGCGACCCGAAGCCTTGCAAAGTCGTAGGCATACGGGAAAAAGTACTGGGATTTCTTTTCTTTATCAGTGGCCTTTATCAGTGGCTGTCTTTATCTTCTTTTTTCTTTTAAATTCAACTTTTGCAGTCTGCAGTTATGCGCAGTCTGTGTCAACAACTTTTCGACCACCTAGTATTTTTTTAAACCAATTTGATTGACTGCATCGTCTTTGGTCGCGTACAGTATTTATCTTAAGAAAGTTATAGCTGGCGACAGAGGGCCGTTTTCTTACTTTGTAATTCATCAGGCCTTACAAATTTAGGGATCCTACGACTCGCGTTTATTTTCCTCGTGGGTGCTACCGCAACCCGCAACGCTTGCTGCCAATCCGGACGGGCTGGCATGTCTCCTCGCTGTCAACTGGCGGGCTGGATGGAGACTTCAAAAATTTTCAGCTTTTCCAAATTGGATTAGAATTGGATTACTGGCATTTTGCTCTAATTTAGTGGAATTAGACATCTAGTTGTCCAAGTCTAGGGCTGGATGGATCCCGTTTTGAAAGCCGCTGATCGGTATCCGTCCGCTGCGCCTCTGAATGTATTCATGAAAGTATTCACCACCGGTCAACAACTTTCTTCAACGACCGCCTGTCGTACAATTTGCGGTATTCGCTAAGTTTGCAACAAACGTACTTGGACGAACGGTATATTCTGTATCAGTTGCTGTTCTGACAACAATCTCGAAGTTGACAGTTTAGATACTGCCTTCAGGACAGATTCATTGCCCACAGAACGCATAAATCGCGCCGTCCATATTTTTAATTGACGAGAAAGAAGTGGCACGTGATGCCGTCATCAGCCAAGACGGCAAGGTTTCGCCAGGTTTCCGCTTTATATCGCTCCAAGATTTGTATCGTTTCCTTATCACAAATTGCTTTGGATAGTAGTGCTCTTTCATAGAGGTGTGATTTCCTCCATGGAAATATCATTTATCTTCGTAGACACGTCCTGCTGCACAACTATGTTTGTTTGTGGTGTTCATGGTATTTGTCAACTACTATGATAATATACACCAGGTTTTTTCTTTATTATTTTGTAGCTGCAAACTTCTGTGGTTTTTATAAGACACCGCTTACACGGATGACATGGCGAGGAGGAGCCTAGATAAACCTCCAATATTTATGTAGGAATTCTGGAGTCGACCTCCGTCGGACTCGAACCCACGACGTATTGGTGTTGTAGCTGTGGATTGATTATACCACTACGCTATCTCGCCACACGGATACCTCTATGTTCAGCAATGCCAATGAACTTTTGGTTCGTTGAGAAAAAAACACCGGTCCCTTCTATCAACGGGCAGAGCGTGCGCTCACGAATGTACTGAAT
Source organism: Botryllus schlosseri (assembly GCF_051294905.1). Taxonomy (NCBI): domain Eukaryota; kingdom Metazoa; phylum Chordata; class Ascidiacea; order Stolidobranchia; family Styelidae; genus Botryllus; species Botryllus schlosseri. The sequence continues at coordinate 6,894,059 of NC_137238.1, read as the reverse complement.
CATTCCCAATAATCGGTACAGAGTTCTATCTTTGAGTCAAATGGAGCGAAATGGCTGAACTGGCACATTGCTAACTGACGCAGTGTCTCCATCCATGCTTTCGATTGTTGTTCGTTACACGCCTTTCGTTCTTTACGCTGCTTTTTTAATTGTTTCCTATACGCTGCTATTTAAATTGTTTCCTAAGAACGTTTACGAGTTTTTCGGACAATGCACGTACGTCTTTAAGAATAGAAACTCTGTCGCACTGAAACCTCTTCTCGGAGATGTTGGAAATAGCTCAGATCCTATCACGATCCCATTCTCGCCGCTAGAAACTTTGTTGTTTTTCTCTGAACTATTTCTTGATCCTCTATACCGAAGTAAGGTAAGCCGATGCAGTACAAGTTACGACTTTTACTACACCGCACGCACGAATTCACGAATCACTTACGTGAAGAAAAAACCCCAAGGATCACGGTTAATCATTGGCAAACGCAAAGTAATCAATCTCACAGCAACGTGTCAGTTATTTTCATTCGGTTGTATTATAGAATGAATTTCTATAGTTGTATACTGCTGTTGGAGTACTGCGCGCTTCGTGTTAGCGATTTACATTCAGTTGTATGTCGTTGTTGCTATTCGTGTCAGCGATCTTCATTCAGTTGCTGTTGCAGTACTGCGTGTCGGCTATCTTCATTTGTATGCCGGTGTTGCTACGTTCATTCAGTTGTATGTTGCCGTTCATGTACTGCGTGTCCGCAATCTTCATTCAGTTGTATGCTGGTGTTGCTGTTCTTCGTGTCAGCGATGTTGATTCTGCATGTTGCAGACCTGCGGGTCAGCTATCTTCATTCAGTAGTACGTTCCTGTTGCTGTACATGTCAGCATGCTGAACATGTCGGCAATCTTCATTCAGTTGTATGATGTTGTTGTTGCTGTTCGTGTATGCTGGTGTTGCTGTTCGTGTCAGCGATCTTCATTCAGTTGCTGTTGCAGAACCGCGGGTCAGCTATCTTCATTCAGTTTCATGTTGCAGTACTGCGTATCGGCTATCTTCATTCCCCCGTAGGGTGGTAATCTCAAGTTGAAGACTGAATTTCGTCAATAATATTGGTAATTACATTATATTACTATTAACTTTTAATTATCTAACCAGAAAGATATTGAGAAAAATAAAAAAGAGAATAACTCATCTTCCCTCACCAATAGAAGAAATCATCTTCAAAAATGAAATCGCCTTCATCGAAGATGAGAACAAAGCCTGACTGCACAAGATTGATCGATGAGAAAGAGCAACGGAAAACGAAAGGGTAAGTTCCAACGAAACAAAGATAAAGAACGGAGAAGAAGATACATCGGAAAGCAAGGAAAAATTCAATAGTATTTCAGTGCATTTCATGTGTATTTCATGTATTTATCATGTGTGCATTTCGTGCGAAAAAAAGTCACCTATTTCATACAATGTGAATTAAAAGACGAAATTTTGCGTGTGACACATTTGACTGAAGACTCGAAATATATATTGTCTTTTTGTCGTTGCCATTTTATAGTTTACGACTACACTAAGGCACGCTGCATGTATTTTTACGGCCATCCGTATCCGCCGGTTTTACTTCGCCCTCTCAATAGGGTCGCTTCCAACTCGGGGTCTTTATTACACTAGTTTTATGTTTTGTATTTTGTTTTAAATTGATACCACAACGCAGGAAGCGAAAGAATCTTCTTTTGGAGGTTTTTCAGCTCAGCACAGAGGAGGGTTTTGTTGGCTAGTCTCTTTCTTGCCGTTGATAATATTCTGGTATACATGTCTTTCGTTAAATTGGTTTTGTTCTTTTCGTTTTCATCGGTTCGGTCCAGTTCGATTCGGTGTTTGAGTATTTGGCTTTTGTAAATCGTGAGTATGAATGTTGCTTGTTTCGAGTTTATCTTGGTGGTTCCGCATATATTATATTCTTCTTCTGCCAGGTTGTTGTTTCTCCGTTTTTTTTCAGGAGTTTTTCCAAGAGAGAGATAATTGGTTTGGCTGCACTGCATTCCCACAGGATGTGGGCAGTGGTTTCTAGGTGATGTCCACACTGTCTGCAGTGCAGCCTTGCCATTTCGCCTGTTTTTGTTGTTTTGATGTTGTGTTTTTTCCTCGTGGCCCCAAAGAGATATCCTTCGTGGGCAGCTCTAAAGCCCATTACTTTTTCTACGTTTTTGGTCAGCTGTTCATCCCCGGGCTGGTCATAAAGAATTTTCGACCATTGTGCCTGAGGGGTGTCTGGGTTAGCCTTCGTATTGTTATTCCTGAGGGCTTTATATAATTGTTTTTGAGTGGCCTCCTTCCACTGTTCTAGTGTCCAATTTAGGACATTTTTGATGGCCGTCATTTCTTGCCATTCTTCGTTGAGGAGGTCCCTGTTGGGCCTGCTGTTGTTGTGCAGGCCTGGGTTTATCTCTTTAATTTTTGAGCCAAGACAGTACAGGGAGTGGTGGTGCCAAAATTGCCATGGCTCTCCCAGCTGCGCTGTGATTTTTATTTTTTCGGCTCTGCATGCTTGGATCTTGCTTTTAGCATGTGGGAGGTTGAAGCCCCCTTCTTTAATTTCCCTTGCCATTGTGTCCCGCCTTATGACTTCGATGGTTTCAGGGAACCACATTAATTTGTTAATTAAGTTATGAAGCTGGGCAACGGTATTTTGTCGCGGCGGACAAGTTTTCGCTTGGTATAGAATCTGTGGTATTATGACGGTATTAGCGATTACCTTTCTGCCGTACCAGGTTAAAATTCTTTTTTGTTGGCCTGGCAGGTTTGCTGAGTCTTCTGGATCACTTTGTCCCAGTTTAGAGTGGTCTGGTCTTCTCCGATGTATTGTCCAAGGAGCTTGATGGCTGTTTTTTTAGTTTTTAAAGGTGTTTGTAGACGAGTGCGTCTTTTGGGTCATTAATTTGTAATATTTCGGTTTTTTCTAAATTGAGTTCCTGTCCTGTTGCGTATTTCAGTTTGTCGAATTCTATTTGTGTTTGTTTAATCGATTCATAATCTCGGGTCAATATGGTGATGTCATCGGCATATTGCTGTAGTTTAATGGAGTGGCCTCCAAGTTTAATGCCGTTGATCAGTGGGCTTTTTCTAATTCTCTCGGCCAGTGGCTCGGAAGCCAGCACGTACAGGTAAGTACTGATGGGGCATCCCTGGCGGATGCCCCTTCTGATATTAATAGGTTCCGTCATTGTACCATTAATTGTTATTTTGTTGTTTGAGGCCTGATATAGATGTTTTATGAACTTTGTCAGTTTTTGACCAAACCTTGTCAGTTTTTGACCAAACCTAAGTTTTTCCATGACTCGGAATAACGCTTCGTGGGATACCATGTCGAAGGCTTTCCTCATATCGAAGTTGCTGATGAGAATCGGCGTGTTTTTGTTTTCCGCCAGCTCTTTGGCAGCCATGATATTTCTTAAAACGTCTGTTATTTGGCGTCCTGGGATTGAACATTTTTGCGTTGTTCCAATAATGTCCGGCATCGTCTCCTTTATCCTGTTGGCTAGGATTTTTGCCATGATTTTATAGTCACAATTTGACAGAGAGATTGGGCGCCAGTTATCTAGGTACTGCATATTCCCTTTTTTTGGTATTAAGATGACGTTTGTTTCTGCCCATGATTTTGGGACACTTGCGAAGCATAGAGCGTTGTTGCATACTTCGACCAGACTGCTTTTGAGGATATTAAAGAAGGAAGAATAGAATTCGGCCGAGATTCCGTCAGGGCCTGGCGTGCTAGAGTTCTTTTGTGATGTAAGCGCTATTTTAATTTCCTCCTCGGTTATAACTTCGTCCTGGTCTTTATGTTGGTCTGTGGTGAGTTGTTTTGTGAGGACCTTCACCATGTCCTCTATGCTACCTCCCGGTGATTTGTGGGCTATGCCCCATAGTTCGTGATAGTAGTCTTGAACATGCGTGGGGATGTTGTTTTTCCTCTTATGTGCTCATTGTTCTTGGTGGTGAGCTCCGTAATATTTTTTTCTTTTTGTTTTACCTTCAATTTATCGTAAAAGTCTTTGGTTGGCTTTTCGTCGTTTTCCATCTGTTCTTTGTATTCTAATTTCATTAGGAAGTCTATTTTGATTTTTTCCGAATTCTTAAGTTCTTTGATTAGTCTATTCCTCGTGTCTGTTGTTATGTTCGGATCTTCCAGTAGTCTTTTCTTTTGGTTTACTTCCTGATGTTCTTTCTGTTTTTTATTTATGCCGTATTGGCTTGATATGTTCTTGATTTTGTTTTTCAGGGCGTCCCACCATAGGCTGACGCGGGGATAGTTTATTTTCTCCATCTCAAAGAGCGTAATGCTTCTGTTGGCAAATATGGTCGCAGATTTCAGCCGGATGTCATTCGGTGGGCTATTGAGCTGTTTTCCAGATCTCCATCAGCATACAAATATGTGCAAGAATCCAAAATAGTGACATTACCATCTGAAAGAACCATACAAAATCATAGGTGAGTACCAGGATCCCGTAGCCTACTAACTATTTGGAACTAGTGAACTATGCACCAACATTACCCGTTCATGGTGATCATTTTATTGACTAAGTACTTTTACACGTCACCTTTTTTTTCTTTGATAATACTCTCGAATTGATATTTCATGACTCACCAGATTTCTAGTTACGAGGTTTCAGTTTTTTCCGTTTACGCCCATTACGTAAAATACTTCATTAGATACCTATTACATACGATGCGCCGCCGGTTTATTTTTGTACGCCTTATACCTATCGCAATGTTACTTCTAAAATTACCAAATTTATCACATCACACTTCACTTCTTCCACAAAACAAACTATGAAAATCACATATTTATCTCCAAATCTCAAACACCCATTCTTACCTTCAGATTTAGTCATTCTCCGTTGTGTTCCGTATTACTCTTATCGCCATCCATTGACTTGTTCCGTTTCGTCTCCTCGTGTTCCTCATACGACTTAAGGTTCTACGTCGACGACACCTTATACAACCTACCCATAACACAATCACCAGAGCTATCAACCCGGTTACCATCATTATCACAGCAACCGGTTTCAGTGTAGGTATCAGTTTCGCACCTTCCATAATCATCATATCGATCAAGTTTAATCCACTTACCTTATATCCACCTTCCATCATCACCAGTTCGTGCAGCCATCGAGTATAGTTGTGGTCAACGAAATCTGTGGTTGTCTTCCCCACGGTGGTTCTTGATATTCGGGAATACTCAGGAGCGGGTGTTCCCAAACTTCGGGTTTTCTGCCCGGGCTGCGGCGATGTGTTAGCCATCGTTGACTCCAAGGTAATATTCATTAGTTCGACACTCTTCGAGGACGAGTCGTCTCCTGTTGAATACAAAACAGTTGTTTCGGTACTTACCTTGCGGTTGTGGTCTGGGTTTTGGTAGTCCGTTCCGATGTCGGTCCTGCCGTCTTCCGTGGAGTTCTGCAGAGCCTTCGCAGTGGTGACCGGATGCACTCGCGTCGTTGTAGGTGTTTCACCAATGATTTTCTTCATTCCGTAGGTTTGGTTTCACGCGCGAAGAGTTTGCAACTGTTGCTTCCCATAAGTCGCATCAGTTGGTTTGACAGTTTTATACTCCCCCTTTTTGTTAGCCATCGATTTCGATCGTCTTCCTTGCACCAGCCTCGCTTTCATCCGCCATTGTATTGTTAGGGGTGGCAGATGTTTCAGCGCTGTAGTGCTTGGATCATAGTCTTTCGCCGCTGGAGTTACCCACGTCGGACTGTAGTAAGCGATCATGTACACTTCTTGGGATGGGGGTTTACCTCTGACGTCTGTCTTGCTACTATCGAGTGCGACACGTCTTGTCTTGTAGTCTTTCATTTATTTTCTCATGAACAACAAAAATAGCCAATTTTCATTCGGCAAAACCTTGTTCAATAATACCAAAATCAGGTATTATATCTATTGCTTCCTTTAGTGCCTTCGCCTGACCCTCCCGCGTCAGGTTATAGGGGCCAGAAACGAAGGGCTTAGTCGATGGGTCCTTACGTCCGATGTCGCATTGGTATTTCATGGATTGGGGGGCTGAGTTGGCCCCGCAGGCTATCAAGTTCGGAAGCAAATGGATCATAAACGGCTGTCAAGACTCCTTCAGGAATGGCGATATTTTCTAGGCCAGCCAAAAGTCAGGGGGTTTGTATGACAGTTTCGCCAGAGCTACCGATTGTGCACAGAGACTTTCGAGTTCCGTCTTCACGCTGGGACTGGTGTCTTGTTGTAAGGTTAGGCTACATAGTAATTGGGCCAGTTATTGGCCCAATGCGAATCTCGTGATGGACGGGGTTTTGGTGTTGGTGGAGAGAGGGCGAGGTTCTTCGTTGTCAGCGGGGATTCCCAACCTATTCAATCTGACCTCTGATCTCGGCGTGTGCCCACGCCTACCGTCACGCCGGCGGATTCGATTGCCGCCGGGGCCCGTTTCTGGGGAGACGTATATCTTAAAATCCCCAGACTCCTTGCCGGACATGACCGGGCGTGTGTCCGGTTGACCGACAATAGCTGCTTCGTTTGAACCTTTGGTAAATTACTCATAACTGTGGCTGTCGTCATGCATCTTTGGGCCGAATTGTTACAGTTATTCGGACAAGTGCATCCACGAGAGCTTTCAGGACCAGTTTTCTCGTGCAGGTCCTTATTTACGTCAGCCGGGATTCCGCGCTCGACGTCTTCATTATTGGTGCCGTCAGGGATTCCTGACTCGACACATCTTTAGTTAGTGCCAGCAGTGCTAACTGACCCGACACTTTCTCGACTAGTGCCAGCAGGGGCTACCTGACCCAACACTAGGGATTTCCCATATTTTTTTGACCTTTTGGGAAAGAAGGTAAGACAGTTGCCGTCGTAAGATCGGCGTATTTGATTGGTGCCAGCAGGGATTCCTGACTCGACACATTTCGCGCCAGTGGTGATTACCATCTCGACACTTGCGCCAGCGGCAACGGCCTGCGGCGACACAGACAACGTGCCGGCTCGACGCTTATCTGGTTTGCAGCTTCCATCAACCCATCATCGGTTACAGTGTCGCGAAGACTGCTTCCGACTTTGGTTCCGTCCCGTTGATCACACGAGATCCCGTCATGAAGCGTTACTAAAGACAACCCTTCGTTTGCATTAGGCGGAGATTCAAATTCAGTCGCTATGTTTGGTAATTGTTGTACATGATCAATCCATTTTAGACCTACAATATCGAGAGGTCTCCTTTCTCGATCGCAAATGGAGCCGATAGCCCGTCGAAATTGATTATTACTAAGGAGTCAACGTGGGAGGAGTCACCTATATCACGTAGTTTCATGTCTATAGGTTGCCGCTTCTCCCAGCTTGGCGGGTATTAGGTTTCTACGACGTTTTTCAATTTGAGGACGCTTCCCGTGTCGGCGCAGAAAACCCCAGTTGTGATCCTTCGACGATCTTTTCTTTTCATAGATTGGCGTTCGCAGATAGTAAGGAGGTAATCGATGTGTTCGTCTTCAGACTCTCCCCCGTCCACTGAAATTGCCAAGAAATGACGCTGAGCCCCAGAAGACCAGTTGGTGCCTCCATTTGATTATAGTGTAGCTTCATGGCGCTTGCCACACAAGTATTCCACACTTGGTTCGATTTACTTCACAGAGCTCAACCCCATCTCCTGGCTTTTCCACATTTTTCCACACCCCTTATACAACCCGGTTTTGTCGACGTTGATTGAAGCATTGGTTGTAGATTGATCGAACGAAGCAGTGACCTTGGAAGGTCCAGCGGCTCAAACTATTCATACAATAGACAAGCCCCTTGGCTTAATTCAACCAACATACTCCAATAATTATCATGCAGACAGCAATGAACTATATATGCAAAACTCGGTTAAGTTGGCACACGGAACATACGTCAATCACTACACTAGTCAAGATTTAACCTATTCATATTCATGCACGATTAATAACAGTTCAATACTCCAAGGTGTGTTTACACCATAAATGTGACGGTATTTCCTGCCGACAATATACACGCATATAATACACAAGAAATATGCCAATCGATGCCACAAAAAAACAATACCACACAGAGTTCGAGTTGGCCAATTTGCCGACCACCTTGTTTATAAGAGTTCCCCAATCTTCCAGATGCAGATATCAAACCGTAATTAGTCCAGGAACCGACCCCTTGTTTGAGTCGTTACTACTTAGGATCATCAAGTAGCCTACTTGCGTGCTGTCGATTCGGAGATCGGGCATTCCAAGTCCAACAGAACGCGGGGTTTGTTGAGGGTTCGTTGTAACGATATTCCGAATGCAATACCTCTATGTTCTTGGCTCTTACCATCTTTAGCTCATCGGCTTTATGGAGCGATTCCAGCAAATTTAATCGAGCTTCTTCATTTATGTATACATTGCAATTTCGGTTAGCAGTCGCTCCCATTTCATCGCACTGCTTTATTTCTGTATACTTTGCAACTGCAGCAAGCAGCCGATCCAATCAATAGCATGTCAAGATTTTTCAGAGGGACATCGGAACATCACCCTTCAATCTCAAAAGACGTCAAAGCCTTCCGCAATGCCTCCGTCAATGTCCGGTTTTCTGGATATAGTCTGCTACTGGATGCTTCGTTTGGCGTTCTGTTTCAGACTGGCGGATTTACATTGACATGAGTCACAAGTTCGCCGAAACTATAGCGGACGCACCGATGTCGTCTTTATATGCAATAATTGGATACTACAACTGAGTGTACAATTCATGTGGACATCATACATGGCATAGATATGCATACATATATCAGTCATACTTCGGCTTACTGTAAAAGCTCGCATACATGAAAAAATGGTGGCGCCATTTTTGGTTAAGCAAACTGATGGTATAGCTAACACTTAACATGCATACGACACAGTCCCAGATAAGCACAAAATGATACCATCTCACTTATAATAGTCATATGTGAACCAATATCCTAATTGTAATCATGCTATATTCCTTAATTTCCAGTATTGGTGCGCTTAAGCTTTTTTATTCATTCGTATATATCGTTTTTCATAGGCAATAGACTAGGCTTATCGCGAATTTCGAACTCACATATATGCTCCAATGCCTTACCCCAAGAGGTCTTTAAATACCCATGTTTCTATTGTCCTATGGTCCATTACACATAAAATTTTCAAACTTTTGTCCCGTTGGGGTGAAGGGTCCTGACACTAGTATAGGGGCGGGGTCAGTTATGACGCCTTATTAATACCTACAGTTGCAGTACTCGCTATTAAATTACTGCAGTAACAACCAACTATTCTCATATTAAATGTTCATAACTTATACCTATATTTAAGACATGTTAGCGTCATCTTAAAGCAATATGATGGTAAATGTCAAAGATTAGGTAAATGCAGTACTTGAACAATATAAGAAAGATAGGCGTCACGTTGCAATAATACGTCATAGTAAACCCTCCCATGAAAATACCCTTTTGCAGATTGATTTTTGCCAATACAGTAAACTTCATAGTTCATACACGTCATGATTGCAATACGACAAAATGGCGCTCGTCAGGCGCATTCACTTCGTAAAGTGAATACGCGGACAAAGCGGGTTTTAGGCTAGTGTCATATTCCATCATCGACACATCAGTTTCGAAAAACGAATGTGTGGATAAGTTCAACCATGGGTTACTTTTCTAAGGTCTTTATATTAGCAGTACTGGCCTGAAGTATTCCTAATGTTATAGGCCTAGTAATTCCGGTTATATAATATTTCTGTATTTATTGTAGTTGGTGCCTAAAACGTTTTGGAAAGTCTGTCGATATCTTGGTCTAAAGACCAAGGTATCGATCCATTATTTTAGTAGCCCTAATCGTTTTGGAAAGTATATCGGTCTTCTCCAGGGTCTACCACCAAGGTACCGAGGTAGCAATTTGAAATCCGTTGACATTGTTGTTTGCGATTAGATAGCCGGCAACTATACTGGCGCTTCAGCGCTAGGACGTAAAATAGACACAAGGCCCCGATATACATGACAACACAAAATGGACACAGTAGCCAACGAACTGGCTCGCTGCTCCGTGACCATTTACAGCGTCTCCACAGGGACATTGAGGTCCTGATCAGAATGGTATTGAGTGTATTGACCTTGCCGGAATAGTAACGCTTGTGACGTTCAGATATAGGTAAATATATTTTCATTTCGAGTCAGACCCAGACAACTAGAAAATTTTCAGCTTTCCGAATTAGATGAGATTTAGAGCTACACAGCTTTTCCAAATTCTGTCAAAATTAGAATTAGAGCTACGCAGCTTTTCCAAATTATGTTAAAATTAGAATTAGAGCTACACAGCTTTTCCAAATTATGTTAAAATTAGAATTAGAGCTACGCAGCTTTTCCAAATTATGTTAAAATTAGAATTAGAGCTACACAGCTTTTCCAAATTATGTTAAAATTAGAATTAGAGCTACGCAGCTTTTTCGAATTATGTTAAAATTAGAATTAGAGCTACGCAGCTTTTTCAAATTATGTTAAAATTAGATTACTGGCATTTCGCTCTAATTCCGTGAGATTAGACGACTAGAATTATTTAGTTGTCCAAGCCTGGTTCGAGTCGCCTGCTTGCAGTACCAATAATAAATCCAATTTGATTTGTCCTTGTTATTACTTAATGCGACAAGTGGGTATATTTCTGAAGCTATTTTTTAGTTAGTGCGTTTCATCTTACGTCAGCGAGGTAAATTGTCCTCAAAAACACTAAACAAGAATGCTCTAAAATGCTGACAAAACCATGGAATATCTAGGTACAAAGGCACCCGCCTTATTGTCGGCATGAATATGCACAGCGAACGGCACATATTTATTGACGCACTGCGATACTACACATTTACAACGCCGCAACATACCCTACGGAAACTTTATCGCTGCTAGTGATTATTTTTCATCCTCACTAATTCTTGGTCCTAGTTCGGCCCATGTAAGCTTACACGAAATAATAGAGTGTTTTTCGGCATATTCAAATCTTGACTGGAGTCAGGCTCACTTTCAAATAGACACTTTCATCTCGCCAAATCTGTCGCAGCCAATTACTAAACGCGACAGGATAGTTAGTACGACTGCCCTGGATCGCAGTTTCGTGGTGTTTTGAAATGATGAAAATATTATTAAAACTGATTGACTAAACGCGGCATAAGCACTCGTCATTTCCTGCTTTTATATCTCTGGACATTAGTATCTCTGGACTTTAATTATAATATACTAACTGTCCTACTCAAATTTTCGCGTAAATACTTTTCATATTGATTATTCGAGCGGGTTTTCAGCAGATATGGATCAATACCGTTAAGCATGATCCGTTTTGAATACTATCGATAAAACGTATTAATATAGTGTAGCCTTCTTTGTTTCATCCATGGCGACTAGGACTATATACCGCGCATGTTTGAGAACAAACGGCAATATTCGCGAAGGATTTCATATGTCATCACCCATTCGAATTACAACAGAATATGTCTGAAAGCGAGAGGTGGTCAGTAACGAAGTACTTCCACTTTTTCAGATTACTCAAGTAGTTTTCCTCTACCTCTGGTATTTATTCAAGTAGATCTGATTTCCTCTACTTCTACTTCGTAATATTTTGTGATCTACTTACTTACTTTTCGCTATTTTCAGTTTGTCAAGTAGAAGTAGTCTAATCCCCCAATACGAACGATAACTTGAGGAATTCCGCGGCTGGTTTCATGGAGTACCAACATTTAATATTCATAAAAGTCAAGTAAAGCCCAGAAATTTTATTGCGCTTCGCGCATAGTAGTGATGGAGTGACAAATATGTTTTCATGAAAGTATCAGTGAATGTAATTTAGGTACCGGATTGCTTGGTTCCTCTCACACCGCATTGTCGCCCATATCAAATATTTCATCACAGTAAATATGGCCCACCACAACATTTGAAACTACTGTTTCGCAATCTAGCAATTACCTATCATATTGTAATCTAGCAGCCCCTTACGTGTCTTGATAATCTGACAAAATCCAGCTTTTTTGAACGCTACACCTGTTTTAGCAGATGACCTTTTAAGCTTTGTGGACAAAATACAGGAAATATATTATCCGCTTTTCAGAAGTGGTATTAGTATTTCATTTTAATTGCGAGTATCATACTTTTACTTTCATAGATGTTAAAGCATGCCTCCATTTTCCGAAAATAAAACTAGCCTACACTAAATATAACTTTTGCGATCCACAATATTTGTTTTTAACGTATAATCATCACGCAAGGTGATGTAACCGTGTCCGATACATTTTCTACGTATTGCTCTTCGCCTAAACTTGGGGCCTTATAATATGGGGTAGGGCGCCATCCCATGATATTCTCTAAAAACGGGATGCTCTAGTAAACAAAGGATAAGTATCGCATCTTCATATCAATACTATAATTTGCATCCCATGATGCGAAACAATACTTATTATGTCGAAAATTGATACCTCCTGGGATGCATCAATACGAATCAAGCTCCCTGCACGTGCTGCATAGCTCAATTCGCAGCTTTTGACAGTCCATGCGAACGAATTAAGACTGTTTTCAAAACTACTTACATACTTGAGTAGATTTAAAGTCAGTTAATTCTACTTCCACTTCAAGTAGTTTTAGGTGGCTTATTGAAGAAGTACTTCTACTTCTACTTGAGTAGATTTTCCGTCACTACTTCTACTTCTACTTGAGTAGCTTTCTTGACTACTTTGACCACCTCTGCCGATATCATCCACAAGTCAGTTTTTCTTTTCTTTAGCAATTGTCATACAATTCGGACCCTCTCTGTCTTTCAGCGTTCCCTTTATTTGAATTCAAATCGACTAGCACTTTTTATACAGTTGTACTGTGTTCCAGAATAGCTATAACCATAAACTCTTGTGACCTCAGAACAGTGTGGAGATCAAACCACTACCTTCGAGTCACCTTGAGACATTACACATTTCGACCCGAGCCCAGCCAAGTACCGTCAAGTCACCATTCAAGCCAAATTGAATTTTCGAAGTATGTATGATGATGCAAAGTCACTACACTTTGCCAACTGGGTGTAGGACAAATTAATTGGTTACGCTCACTTCGGTATATTATCCTACATTGCTGCGATCTCAATCATACCAATCAGAAGACACATGTATTTACACCTTAACAACACAGAATAATTGTGACAATTGACGCAGCTTGCTCTGTGAGAGGTTTTAAACTTCTGGTAACGAGCCAAATGAAAGAAGAATCAGACCATATTCAAAATTGACGTCAGAAATACGTGTTTTTAGCTTGCTCCTCGTGAATTTCATTGTTCAACTGCGTCGTATTTCAGAAAGGTCTATACGAAATTTTCAGGCAGTGGTATGTGCGCCCGCATTAAACAGGGCACTGAGTAGTCCTAATTTATTAAATTTGTTCAGCCGCTACGTTCAATGTACCAGGAGAGCAAGATGAGATACTCATTCTCGATCACAAGATTATGCGTCGGCGATATTTGTGTTTTTTGAGGAAAATTACCATTTCATACCTCAGCTCATACACCCGTGTAGGCATAGCGTAACTGATTCATGTCGATGTAGACTACCATTATACCGTGGCAATGCCGCAATTTTGCGATAATTATTTACTATGTCGCGGGCCAGTTCGAAAGGGATGAACTATTCGGCGCCTGGGCACCTTTATCATCGAAAGCTTTGACCAGGCCTAGGTTTCACAGCCGACGGTCCTTCTGCGAGCGCAAACGGCGGGGAACACTCTATCTCGTAATCGCAAATGCAGTTCGGCTCAATTCGATACATTAGGCGTTCTTTCATTTTTACAAAGAGGTAACCTTATTAAAAGCAAAAAATCGAGCGACAACATGTTGCGCAAAGCGTGTAGTAATAATAATTTCACGTCCTTCTGTTCTAACCAGAGGCTCCAATTCGGACATTCTCGCGGGCCCCTCTACCAAGTCTCGGAGGTGCCGCAGCCGCGGCATCACTAATAGGGATATTCAATATAGCAATTCCAAGTGGGCCCCATTCGACGGGTTTCCATAAACGAGAATCCCACAATCGTCAAAAAAATCCAAATTACTTATGATAGTATCTTACGTTTGACACAAAAAAAACTCAGTACTTCAGACATTCCAACAGGATCGCCTATATGCCAACCGTAATTTGTAATTTCGAGAGCCATATTATGGCGAAACTTGCCGGGATTTCCACAGCAACTTTGGAGCGAACTTCAGCCTTTTTTATTTAAAAAGATACGTGGCCTTTAAATATTTTGTTCAACACTTGAAATTTCCAAATTCCGCCGCGGCCCGTCCGAAACATAGGCATGGGTGCATGCGGCCCACGGGCTGTCCCCGAAGCTTTTACCATAAGCCGCTCGCATCTGTGAGCCCAGGGGCTCAGATTCAAACTGAAAGGACCAGCACGATCAAAGACAATCGAATAAGAAAACACAGGCCGGCTTTTTACAATCGGGATCATATTCGGTGTACTAAATTTTCTCTTTACAGGGCGCAAGCACAAGGCGACTTGGTGCGCACTACTTCAAGCGCGTAGAAAACCGAGCAAAACCCCAACCTTCCACGTCTGCAACTTCGTTTAGCTACCGCTACATGGGACACGCAATATTTATAAAGTACTTACTCAGTGCTGTGATCTTTGCCGTAGCCTCGGTGCAAGAATGCCCGCCTTGCTCCTGTGTTCTTTCAGCTTCAATTCCTTCTGCTCCGTGTTGCGAGTCCAGATCAGACTGGATAGATGGTGATTCGAGGCTGCTTATATGCATTTCTGTTTCAAAAACAAACAAAGACTTCCCTGCCAAGAGCTGGCTATAAGTTTCGGGCCCAGTTCGTGATGAGTTATTTTCTTTTTAATCTTTTTATGAATCACAGTTCGTGCTCCAGCCGCGGCCATTAACTAATTGTTTTCGGCTCTATCAGCTACCAAAATGGCACAGCTTCGTGTGCGAGTTAATCTCCCTCATCATTATAAATGACCCATTTTAACGACTTCGTGCACGAGCAGAAATGACTAAGTGTCACGATTCGGCCTCGGCTCCTTATTTGGATAGAAACATCGGTCGCCATTTTTGATTTTGCGTCAACACAATACCTTGCAGTAGCCTACCTCGCTCGCTGCAATCACCTTTTCCCCGCTCAGGGAAATACTTTACTTTTTGGTTGCAAAGTAGGTACCCTATTTAGTAGGGATGGTGTGAACCTCTGAAAGGTTCAGATTCGTGTGAACGTGAACCTTTTTGAAAGGTTCTGTGTGAACACGAACGTGAACCTCATGACGTCACGTGACGTCATATTGCTAATTTCAACCCCATATTTCAATTAGGTGATTGCCTATATTAATCTACTGTACACGATACCAAGCGACGACTCGGGGCCACATAACAGCTCAGTACCTAAGTACATATTGACGTCTTAAACGTCGCCAAATGTATCAACTGAGGCAATCAAATGATATATTAATCCCATAAAATCAGTATCTTGCGTCGCTTTGCCAACAATTTCGACCTGATCGGACAATGTATTCGGCGTCTGAGTATTGCCACATGGATATTGAGCAGAGTGTAAAATAGGTTTCTATACTTGCTACCGATATTACCCCATTAACAAGTTATACAGCAGTATAGCCAACACCCCAGTCGCACGGATTTGGTTTTTATGATACAGTATACATATGTAGTCAAGATTGACCCCGTACGCCTGCTAGATTTTTACATCAGAAGATGATATCAATCTCATTGATTGGTTGAATAAGGATCATTCGCTGACAAAATACAGTGTATTTCGCTCTTGATGTCATGTGATTGCGAGCAAACTTTTGTAACAATACAAGTAAATTTTTTGAGATTGTCAAGGGCATGCTCGTTTAGTGTTGAATCTTTATGCTGCCAGCTCCATGCATAGAGTGGCCCGCAGTTGAAAGTCAATAAATGTGAACCAAAGATGTTATAATGAAGTGAAAATTGCAATATATGAAAAAGGTTCACAGTGCAGAACCTACCAAGGTTCTGTTGTGAACGCGAACCTCAAATTTTCCGAGGTTCACACACAGAACGCGAACGTGAACCTCACGTTCACACCATCCCTACTATTTAGGTTTTCTTTCACCAGCTTACTCAGTAACCCACACGCAACAACGTCTAACCACAAGAATTCTTCAATTCGGATTTCCATGCGAAGCCTAGCCAAAACTCCGAGATCTCAATATTTTTAGGCGTCAGAGGCATAGCCTATACGATTCAAGCCACGTTGACCCATAATTGGCTGAAGCGCCGACTTTGAAAATCACAATTAGCCCCTTTTTTTTTTATCAAAAAAGACCCCCATCTCTTTAGGTCGCCAGCGGGCGCTGTTGCTTCGGTATGCGCACGCAAAGTGCAACCGAGTTTTCCACAAACTGGATTATGGTACACAAATTTACAGCATACGTCTTAACAATTGGTCTCTTTTAATGTTACATTGAGGCCTAACCAGCTCATGGACCTTTTATCTACAACTGGGTCTTTCCTTACACCTTTTCCAGGATATAACTAAACCGAGCGCCATTCGTAAATCATGTCATTTGAGATTATTCGCTCGCGCCACTAACGGCGCGCAAGGTTCACGTCAGATCAATGTTGCAATGCTAAGATCAGATTACTTGCATTCGTCCCAGTTTTACGAAACACCCCAGTTTTCATGATGAAGAGTATCGCCTTACAGTTGACATTTCTGGTTACTGGAGTAAGGGGTACATTCCTTTTGATTTGCCTCGAAGGAATGAACTAATACAATATAGTCCATTATAAAATCATTTCGGCCGTACGGGATTATATTCCAGTTACCTTAGGACGACCGTTTTCGAAGCTCTCAGTCAGGAAGCCGCAGCGGGTTCATGCGGGTTTCATTATACAGTGACCATATGGCGCAACCTCGTTACTGTCACGATCTTATTTCCCCAGAATTGCAAATCCCGATGGTTTGAAACTCGACCCGTGATGCCGCCTCGCCCGAAAAAGTCCGCTCAGCCAATCTACTTGAATTCAAACTACTTGAACAAACGCGGGATTCGCGCTACAGCCAATCCCACGCCGAGCATTCCGACGATTGGACATATCAATATCGAAGGTTTTGGTCAACCAGCGACGGTCATTTTGGCAGAGGTTTTATCGCCACCGACCTTGTTGGCACAGGACTTTCCCTATCGGTATGTCGGACAGAACTTAATGTCTTCATGTGTTCCAGCGCGGAATGGGTTGGCTTCGCAAGACCTATGTCACCTAGTTACGCACCCGATCGCTGCACACCCCTACGTTAGGGCATCTTCTATATACGGGTGAAATCAGAATACCTATATTCTTGCGCGTTGCGTCAAACACATGTGGCATCATATGCCGGCGATCGCTAATACACGGCGTTGATCACCCGAATTTAGTGCGGGTTTAGAATTCCGAACAATCGAGGCTACACGTAGCTTCCATATACCGTGTCGGAGGTTCACCTGGGCTCCTCACCGCTGACCTCACTGCATGTGCACTTTTGTGCAGTGTCGTACGAAAAGCCCAGATGAAGCAAGTTAAGTCGAGCTTACGAAAATCGGCTGCAACTGACCCCGACGAGGACACGTGCCAGAGAGAGTGGAAGACGCGAATGAGAATATGACTGGAAGTCGTTCAGAGAAATCGCACCACAAGCAAAGACCGGGCGAAATAGACAATATTCATGATCGGGCGTAAATGACCTTGTCGGCGTTAAGCGCCAAAAATTATTCAATAGAGGGCAAATACAACTATACCGTAATCATCCGATATTCTCGTACATATTTATCGCGTAGAGACGAGTTTTGGCCAGCCGGGTATTTAACTGCAATTTAACTTTCTACCTTCCTTTCCCGAATAGTAACAAAAAATGCGGAGTTTAAAATTGTCAAAAAGAAATGCAACTACAGGTCACATTAAACTGGCCAGGGAGTAATATTCCAGAGGTGGTTTCAAGAGACATCATTCTTGTCATCTCCAATCGTATCGCTACCCTTCCCCGCCATGAGTATTGAGCACGGCTTTGTGAGCGATTTCAATGTTGAGTAGACTGGTACGAACTGGATACCGCATCTCTTTGGTATCGAGTTTACCGTATGGCAACGATTATGAAATTTGACTCCTTATAACTTCCTGAATTTGCCTCGCACGTCAACAAGCTTTAACGGATATTCACTCTATCGGGCCAGATTTAAAAATGTTGCCGCAGTTCGCTGATTATAGCCGCGGCGTCTAGTTCATATTTCGACTCATTCAAAATGGCCGACGAATTATTCTTCTGTCAATTTATGGTTGTTTCTAGCAATTATCCTTGTTACACGTACACCACATTAATACCCTCAAGTTCAGATTACTCTACACTACAATTCTACCTTTTTCTTTACTCTTACACGACAAATTTTGTTTGTGTTAAATTCACTTGTTCCATATAAGTTCAAATAAACTTTAGTAAAATATATGCCTCGTCATAATACACTTCTTTTACAACCATTCTCTCGAATTTCACATAGTGTTCTCCGTGTAACAGTAGGTATTTACTGCTCGTGAACCAACTATTTCATGTAGAAGTAGCAGGGCTACAATTCAGTTTAATAAAGAACAAATGTTTTCTAATCTAGTACACAGCAAACGTCATTTTGTGTGTGATAGAAATTACATAAAACCAACATCAGGATTGAACCTTGCGGCTATCAAGGACATTGAGCAGGTGATGCACACTCGTACAAGTCTACCAGCGTACATCACAACAATAACAATTAAATCAAGCTCAGAACATCACACTGATCTATGTCCGTACAGTAAGAAAAGAAATTTCATTACCTGTTGCATGGTACCCGTCTCATGCCCTGACGCCTGGGGATTTGGCATTCTACTTCTGGGACGTCCTCTATGAATGCGAAGCAAGAGGCATAAATATACATGCGGTGGTAGCTGATGGGTTGTCGGTAAACCGAAGTTTCTTCAAAGTGATTGCTTCGGTGCAAAAGATTCCTCTCGAAGGCTACTTTACCGCACCAAATCCGTATGCAGCAGATCGTCCAATATTCCTATGCTCTGATCCTCCACATCTCATCAAGGTCTGTAATGCGTAGATCATGGATTTGAACAGTTAATTATATGTTTCAACTTCATTCAGACGACCAGGAACTCACTATTCTCTTTCAAGTCAGGTGGCTCCAGATATATGAATCTGCAGGGGAAAGACATTTTGTGGGGGGATATAGTGAAACTTTACGAGTTGGAACAATCGAGCATCGCGCTTTACCAGTCAGGAATTACCCAGGCCCATGTGAAGTTGAACCCGAGAACCAAAGTAATCTGGTGCAATTACATGTAACCATCAGAGTAGTAGACCAGCACCTTTCCATATAATTCCAGATGAATGTAAGATTAGCAACAGGCATATTGATTGAATAACAAGGTTGGACAATGTCTCAAAAAATGGGCTATGAAGGTACAGCGGATTTTGTGCTGATGATGGAGAGGTAGGCAAATTCCCCTCGGTATACGTGTGCAGAATCTGAAATTATAGTCATTTTGCAGGTGGTTCAACATTGTCACATGCAAAATAACGTAGCCAATTGTCAGTATGGACGATGAGCGAATGAATAACTTGGCTCAGGGAATTTTCTGCGAAAATTCTAGCATGGAAGGTTAGATGAGCATTGTCGGTCAAGTTTGGTATATTCATTGCACAACTATGTGCTGAGAGATTCTGAACGCAGAAAAGAGCCAAAAAGAATGATGGCAACGCCCACAATGGAAGGGCTTATTTTTACATCGAATAATATGATTGGCCTATCGGATCGCCTACTAAAGGAAATGCCAAGAATCGCTCTAGGCACCTTTACTCAAGATGTTCTTGAGGCATTTTTCGGAAATCTTGTAAGACGTGATTTGGCATCTACATGTATATTTGCGATAATTAATCTTTTCCATCACTCAGAGACAACTTGGAAGGCGGTGCCACAATCCAGACGTATCGCAAGTCGCGTACAACATCCACCACATGACGCAGAGGCGGGCATTGAAAAGATCTGCCGAGGTCATCATAAACCATAAATAAATTTGGCGTTACAGTACCTTTCGTCTTCCAGGGATTGATCTTGGGAATAGGATATAGCCTTTATGTTCTTGATACATGTAGGCCTACTCAAAATTTTCCCAAAGCGGCAGGCAGTGCGCTATTGCAGATGTAGAGCTTCTTGGAGGTACAGAACTCCAATATCCAATGCGTATGTAATTGTATTTCTGAGTTGATAGATGATTACGGCTCTGGTAAAATCATCATAAAGATCTTCAGAAGCCGCTACTTGCGTTCTGAATATTCCCGATTTCACGATACATTCAACAATAAATCCGGTAGTACTATAGTATGAATACTTATTTACTTCCCAAAATTGTCATACAACTGTGGAAACGAAATTGAAGTGAATTACAAGTGCTAATAACATCACCATATTTACATACTAAACTGCTGCACGACGCCCGCCGAGACTCCGTGGATATACTTAGCTATCGCAGCTATCACTTGTGGATATACTCAGCTATCACAGCTATCGCAGCTATCACCAAAAATCGCAGACATACAGGTCATTTAACCCCTTTGAAGTCTGCGGTTATATATCACCGTGTCCTTTCATCGCTCAACTTCAGCTGGACATATCTTCATTGTTGTACGTCCTAGAGGCCTCATTTTGGTTTTTAGAGAAAGCTAGCAATCTTCTGATATATATGATACCTAATTCGAAGGTAGAAGGCATGACAATTTTCGAGTACCGACGATCTTACATGAGGAGTTCGGCCGAAAATACGCATGCCTAAAAAAGTGGTTATCACGCAAAATTTCCAGATATTTTCCGAGTGGGAAATATAGTCAGAAATTCTGCCAGAACATTATAAGTAGACTTGTACGGTATTCTGTGTAATTTTTCACCGTTTCAAACGTCTAACCTTGTTCTGGGGTGTATTCTGAGGGGGTTTGTTACTTGCGGTCACGCTTCAGTGATTTTCATGAACATAGTCAAGTTAAAATACTGGTTCGTGGCCGAATATGAGTCCTAAACTGGTTAACTATGCCCGCAAATGGTTTGATACGACAGGACAAAGTATACCACGTTGTTTCATGCCATTAACTGGGAGGTAGGGATCCGATTCGGTATTGATCTTGAACTTGACCATTATGACCACTCACTGACCACGCCCATATGTAAATTTTTATATATTTTTGATTTTTTGATATCTGGCGATCCGCGCGGCTTACGGCCATGGTTGACGGCTTGTTCGAAACCAGGCAACGGTGGCTACGCACTGATGCATCATTTTTAACTCTCTGACGCCATCCTGGGGGTCGGTATTGAAAAATGAAAGAGATTTTTCAGAAAAAAAGTTCGTTTGTTTAGTCTTGTAAAAATCCCTAGACATGTCTTGGGGTGTCGATCGAAGGCGAAAACGGCAGAGGCATATAGTCCGCCCACTTTTAAACTGAAACAACCCATATTTGAGTCTTGCTGAGGTCACGGTATGAATTTGAAAAGTGATGGTCAGTTTCGCGAAAACTGACCCGATTTCAAAAGGGTTAAAGGTCACGTATCGTTTAGGACGCAGCTATCAGCTCAGGAGCACGTCTGGGTTCAAATAGTGCACAGCACTTTCATGGGGTGAACAGAAAATTTTCAAATTTTTTGTTATTTATTTTTATATAATAAATAGAATCTTTCTTCTCCTATAGCAATGCGGCTACTGGTTGGAATTGAACCAAATTCAACATCCGAGTCATGACTAGAGAGTCAGGGTTGTAATGACTCGGGTCATGAATCGACTCAAGTCACAATTTTCTGATGACTCGACTTGACTCAAGTCATTTTCTCAAAATACGGATATGACTCGACTCGAGTCTATATGTGTAATTGCACATGTCTCGAACCAAGTCATATGACTCGAGACTCATACGGCCAAGACCGACATTTCATTGAAATTTCGAAGAATAGTAAATTAACCACCCTATTGTTACTGATACCTGAAAATGCGACCAGAAACATTTAAAAGTGAGGAATATTAGTAGGCCTATATTATAAATGCGAACCATTCGATATCACCAGTATATTATAAATGCGAACCATTCGATATCACCAAACAGAGTTATAGAAAGTGGGTTTAACAAGACTTTAAATGGAAAATGAGCAGTCAACACATCGATAGGATAACTTGGACTCGGACTCGAGCCATAATACCATGACTCGGACTCGAACCTCTGCTCGATGACTTGGACTCGGAATTGACTCGGTGGCGAATTGAAAATGACTTCACTGGACTCGATTTGAAACTATAAAAGTGAGAGTGACATGTGACTCGGAGCCTTGTGACTTGGTTACAACCCTGACTCGAGTCATCCCAACACTGGCCCAGACGTGCTCTGGAGTAGGGTTGGGACTTCGGGATCAAATTTCAAATCCCGGGATCGGGATTTCCCGTGATTTTCGCTGCTCAATCCCGATATTTCCCGGGATTAGCAAAGTAGCAAAATACACATAGAAGCTACACAAACAACATTTATTCCTTGTTATATTGACGCAAAAACATGCTCCCGTGAATACGAATGAAACCCAGCGATCGAAAGCCACCCGGATAATGAACGTTTAACTTCATGTATCGCCTGTTTCGTGTAGGAGTTGATTGGTCCGACGTGATCGAAAAACGTCAATCATTCCGTTGCATTGCCTTGGGCTCTTCTTCCACACACTTGCGCATTTTTTTACTGTGATCGATCACGAAGTCCCGAACCCGTTTGTGACATCTTGGCAAGTCATAGCCGCCAGCCTTTAAAGCTCGACGAACTCATTCTCTTTAGAGCAATTTGTTTCAATGCCAGCACGTCCACAGCAGTTAACTGGCTAGGAAGTTCATCGAACCGAGGATTATGCGATTTATAAAAGGAATCCATCTTCCTCGTCTTCCTTTTTGACTGATCTTTCTTTGACATGCCCAATTTAGTCATGTATGATTTTATTACTATCACGTGTACGGACCTTAAATGCAATACCAGTCCCTTTGTGCTGTACCAGTGGTTCCCAACCTTTTTCGACTCATCGACTCATTTTAGTCAACTTTGGCGTCGTATGCAGAATAAGCCATCTTTACCTGCATTTTTTTTGTCCGTGGTGATGAAAGATATCTCACTGAACGTCCTAACATTTTCGCCTCCCAATCGCGTGCTTTTCAAAATCGCCCACTGAGGGGCGATATCGTCCAAGTTGGGAACCGCTGTGCTAGACCCCGAAGCTTTCAAAACGTCTTGACACAAGTTGCATTTGGCATTTTCTGTAGATTTACAAAACAAAACGTTTTGCCACACATCTAATTTTTTCTTCGCACTGACATCTTCGAAATTCGACCTGTATTTCACCTCCACAGCACTGTCTTTGCAACGCTCCGAAACCGAGTTACACCGCTATACGATCCGTAGACTACCGACGGAAGTGATTGTGCAGTTCATTGTTATAACATAGTTGGTTTTGATATCAGATAATTGTGAATTGTTTTAGACAATCAGCTGAGTTTGTAACACTGCTTTATTACCAAAATAAGAGATATGACGCTGCGTGAGCCTTGGTAGATGCTGTTTACAAATCCCGGGATTTCACTGCGATTAATCCCGGGATCGGGATTTCCCGGGGTCCCAACGCTACTCTGGAGCTGATAGCTGCGCACTATTTGCATCCAGACTTGCTCCAGAGCTGATAGCTGTGCACTATTTCAACCCGGACGTGCTCCGGAGCTGATAGCTGCGCACTATTTCAATTCAGACTTGCTCCGGATCTGATAGCTGCGCACTATTTCAACTCGGACATGCCCCGGATCTGATAGCTGCGCACTATTTCAACCCAGACAAGCTCCAGCGCTGATAGCTGCTGTTCACTATTTGAACCCAGACGTGATTCTGAGCTGATAGCTGTGCACTATTTTAACCCGGACGTGCTCCGGAGCTGATAGCTGCGCACTATTTCAATTCAGACTTGCTCCGGATCTGATAGCTGCGCACTATTTCAACTCGGACATGCCCCGGATCTGATAGCTGCGCACTATTTCAACCCAGACAAGCTCCAGCGCTGATAGGTGCTGTTCACTATTTGAACCCAGACGTGATTCTGAGCTGATAGCTGCGCACTATTTCAACCCGGACTTGCTCCAGAGCTGATAGCTGCGCACTATTTCAACCCGGCCATGCTCCGGATCTGATAGCAGCGCTTTATTTCAACCAGGACGTGCTGCGGGGCTGATAGCTGCGCACTATTTCAACCCGGACGTGCTCCTGAGCTGATAGCTGCACAATATTTGCATTCGGACGTGCTCCGGAGCTGATAGCTGCGCACTATTTCAACCCAGGCTTGCTCCGGAGCTGATAGCTGTGCACCATTTGCATCCGTGCGTGCTCCGGAGCTGATAGCTGCGCACTTTTTCAACTCGGACATGCCCCGGATCTGATAGCTGCGCACTATTTCAACCCAGACAAGCTCCAGCGCTGATAGGTGCTGTTCACTATTTGAACCCAGACGTGATTCTGAGCTGATAGCTGCGCACTATTTCAACCCGGACTTGCTCCAGAGCTGATAGCTGCGCACTATTTCAACCCGGCCATGCTCCGGATCTGATAGCAGCGCTTTATTTCAACCAGGACGTGCTGCGGGGCTGATAGCTGCGCACTATTTCAACCCGGACGTGCTCCTGAGCTGATAGCTGAACAATATTTGCATTCGGACGTGCTCCGGAGCTGATAGCTGCGCACTATTTCAACCCAGGCTTGCTCCGGAGCTGATAGCTGTGCACCATTTGCATCCGTGCGTGCTCCGGAGCTGATAGCTGCGCACTATTTCAACCCGGACGTGCTCCAGAGCTGATAGCTGCGCACTATTTCAACTCAGACTTGCTCTGGATCTGATAGCTGCGAACTATTTCAACCCGGACAAGCTCTGAATCTGATAGCTGCGCACTATTTCAACTCAGACGTGCCCCGGATCTGATAGCGGCGCACTATTTCAACCCAGACAAGCTCCAGCGCTGATAGCTGCGCCCTAAACGATACGTGACGTTTAAATGACCTGTGTGTCTGCGATTTTTGGTGATAGCTGAGTGAGTATATCCACTGTAGAGATAGCTGCGGGACCTACGACAGCTGAGTATATCCATTGGGCCCCCGCCGAAGTGCTCAGCGTAACTGCTTGCCCAAGCGTGACGGCTGGACCTGCGTATCTATCCGTAGGTTAGTAATCTATAATCTAACACACCTGTTATGGTGGTTCATTTAACACAATTCTTTCGTCACAATGGTCACGCTCGACTGGCCTCATCGGACGGCCGAAGAAGCCAGAGGCAGATCAGTTATAAATGCACTTATGGTTACTAGGTTATCTTGAATCAAGGCAATCGTTGGTTGTGAAATAAAATTTCCTAATCCCTTTCTTGCATTGATCAGCATTTTTCTGAACTTCCAGTTGGAATCGGATTAGGATTGGACATGGACTTGAATATGAAAAAATTATGGATTTGGATTTTGAGATTCTGATTTGGATTGGATTAGGATATGGAAATTCCAAATCCGCTCATCTCTGGAAGAAGCACGTCCACGTTTCACTCTTTCTTTCGACGGCCGTGTAGTAAGCAGTGTCATGAGTTGCCCCTCGTTTGGTATGGCACTGACGTAATGTGTTTGAATTTACAGTATTTGCAAGTATTTTTTAACGTCTTGTTTAACGTTACTCCTCCGCTACGCACTCGGCATCCACCGCCCGGAGCACATATCCACCAATGCTCTGCGCAAACTCACAATAACAGTCCCATGCCGTTTGCTGGCTGCTGAACGACGCTCACGCTTAATCGGTCATCTCGTGCGGCATCAAGACGATCAACCAGCCACCGCCATCATCAACCACATTCCGACGGAGCCATGGCGCAGAGGTGGCTGGAATAGAACCACATGGCGCTCAACAATAGAGACCGAGCTAGCGCAACGCGGGCTATCGCTCGAAGACGCCCACGACCGCCCACGCTGGAGGCGCTTAATAAGGGCCCAAAACTGATTATCTTGATGTTCATTTGTTTTCTGTTTTCTTTTGCCCTTTTATTTAATTGAAAGCCGATATATATATATTGTTATTAAGTTGGGTTAGTTGATCCGTGGTCACTGTTCGTCAATACAAAGTACCGGAAAGACACTGTCTCTGGATTAGCAAGCTAGTTAAGAATATCGGAAGTCAGTGATACATACTATCAGCCAGATACTCGTCCAGCTCGGTCAAAGAGCTGAAACTCGTCCCTCAGGACAACGCTGTATAGTACCTTTTATCTCATCCATTGATAGCACAAGAATACGTTCATGCTCCTCCATTGATCTTTTAGCTCTTGTATAGTGGTGTCCAGAAATGCGGCTGACGAGCTATGGACACTTCTATTACAACAAAAGAGAGATATGAGTTTGGATCCGGGTTTGGGGCCCGAACCCAAGTTTTTATGAGTAGAAAATGAACCTGTAGTTGAAAAGAGTCTTTTTACTAGGTAGCACTAGCTACCCAGCATCACGAAGCTGTTCGGATGCACCACTGCTTTTCACGGCCAATGTGAGACAAAACCTGTTAAGGACACATCAATTATTAGAACAAAATTTCCAACATTGTCGAGAGTTACGCTGCTCAGTTCTCAGTCGTACTAGCGCTGGAACATGCGTAGCTCAGGAGCAAATGGGTGGCTGCGCGGCGAGAGTGAGTGATCAGCTGGCGTCGCGGCAATGGACAATTAGCTTGTGTTTCGTTGCGAAACGTTGCGCTGTTGAAGTTGAAGAATGTGGAAAGTACCTAAATAGTCAGGCCGTGTTATTTTTGGCATTTCAGGAGCCAGATGCCAAAACTGCCAAAAATAAAAATTTGAAAATGCCAAAAATAAGCAATTTTTGGCATATGCCAAAAATAACACGGCCTGCCAATAACGTAGCTCGTTCATGGTGTTATGTTAACGGGACCGCGATACAAGCGAGATGAGCGTGTGTGAAGGGCAGGTTTCTTAATCTGGGTCCAGCCCACTCATTAGGGGTGAAAGCATGGTGTCCTAGATGTGGGCACAGCGAGATTGAACGGCTGACTGCATTTGGTTTACGTCATACTTTCCATTTGTCCAAAGGCAATTTTACGACCATTTTTGACCCGCTTGCCGAGCGCTAAATTTGATAAAACGGGTATCAATGGAAAACTGCCGCTGTACTGTTTACTGAAATATAAATTGTATTCTGCTCATGGATCTGGAACCTCCAAAATCAATCACGATTTTTGCATTGTGATCGAGTTGAACATTGTGACGCAACAAACTGTCTGGCTATTCTGAGCTGCAGTCTCGTTTTGCCAGAGTGTGTTTTGTTGCGTCAATGTTCTTAACCAAGCTAACAATCCCAGGACTCTTCCATGTGAGTTGGTAATATTAAAGCCACCTGAAGTGACAAAAGTCCTCCGTAAATATCTCGATAGACTGAAGGAGATGGGATGGTCGGGCTACAAAATTGAATGTATTGAGAGACAACACAGGAAACTCCTGGAAAAGTATTGGGAAGAAAATTGTTTCTGCGGCGAGATCGATGGCACTAGCGAAGTGATTTCTTTTCATGTTGCTTGGAAGCTGGTTCGGCTCTCCGAAATTTTGAAGCTCTGAAAACCTTTTTTGGAGAACGGGCTACATTCTTTCCCTGAACGGCTACTGCTGTTGAAGCCGATATTTCCCAGATTCGACCTGAGTTTGGAAGCACTGTTACAGTGCAAACAATATAAGTCTATGCAACAGCTATAGCAATCAGGTGTTGAGCGTGTTTGTTTTTGTCTATTGGCACCGACTCCGAGATGATACTGCAAATTTTGTGGTTTCGTTTGATATTATTAACCTATGAAATCGCTAGGTTTTTTCTTATTATTATTGTTTGTTGGCACTGATTATAAGTGGATGCTGCACATTTTGTGGTATCTTTTGATAAACTGACCCAAATAAAGCGTTTCTATGACTAATTCGAGTCTGAAATTATCTATTTAGAGGACGATGCCAAAATTGCCAAAAATAAAAATTGAAAAATGCCAAAAATAAGCTATTTTTGGCAGTTTTGGCATATGCCAAAAATAACACGGCCTGTAAATAGTGCTTACGCGCCAAACTGAAAAATCAGGTGCCAACTAACATGAAAATTAATCACAATTCCGGAATTTGGTTCGCAAATGCGCCAATTAGCACCACTGCTGAGTTACGAGTAGTCATGATTGTTATTTCGTTGATTACGGACAATTGGGGTAAACACCGGTTCATTGCGAGAGTCTTCTGAACCTAGATTCGCGTTCATTCGCTTACAGGAAGTGTTGGCGGTAGGACGTGTTTGCTAGACAGCTCGATTCTTCTAACGAGTAAAAGCGGATTGTCCACGAGTATTTACGATTGTTATTTTGATGATTACGGACAATTGGGGTAAACACGATTCATTGCGAGAGTCTTCTGAACATTGATTCTCGTTCATTTGCTTACAGGAAGTGTTGGCGGTGGGACGTGTTTGCTAGACAGCTCGATTCTTTTAACGAGTAAAAGCGGATTGTCCACGAGTATTTACGATTGTTATTTTGATGATTACGGACAATTGGGGTAAACACGGTTCACTCCGAGAGTCTTCTGAACATTGATTCTCGTTCATTTGCTTACAGGAAGTGTTGGCGGTGGGACGTGTTTGCTAGACAGCTCGATTCTTTTAACGAGTAAAAGCGGATTGTCCACGAGTATTTACGATTGTTATTTTGATGATTACGGACAATTGGGGTGAACACGGTTCATTCCGAGAGTCTTGTGAACATTGATTCTCGTTCATTCGCTTACAGGAAGTGTTGGCGGTAGGACGTGTTTGCTAGACAGTTCGGTTCTTTTTAACGGGTAAAAGCGGATTGTCTCGTTTGCTGAATATGAATATACTTCCAACATGTTTTCATTTCTGGTCGAGAACTTCGGAATCTCTTGACCCTTATCTGTATTGTAGTTTGCAAGAATGTGTTACCTGCCGTTGATACCTGTGGCTACGTCTTCTATCTGTTATTAATTTGTATACTACCTTATGCGCTCTCTGGAACGTCTCTGGCCACCCGCCCGTTCCTACTTTTGCGTGCAAACATCTGAGATCTCGACTATATCACTTCCTACAAGAGGCTAACTAGCGTGCTATTATGCACTAGCCTGTATTAGCTTTGTACACGCCATGGCCTGCCGACCGTTCCTGCTGTCGCGTGCCGCATCCTCGATCTCTTTATGCATTGTGCACTTGCTTGCATATTTCGAACTCGATATACCAGTGGCTCTCGACCAGTGTACCGATTGGACAGCTCAGGGGTGCCGTGAGAAGACGCGGTGAACAAAATCGCCGTACAACAAAAGAATAGGTGTTCCAAATTTCTTACCGAGTGTGGCATATTACAGGTAGGGCTGGGCAAAATCGAGTACTTGAGTGATTCGATTCTGAATCCCGTAATATGCTTCGAGTCAAGTAATCGAGTATCACTCATTATGGCGTCATAGCAGAATGTATACGTCAAAGTTCAAATATGTAGCGTGTATGCTCCCACAAAGAATATACTGCCTATTTTCCATCTCATAAATGATACTTTAGTATTTTTTCGACCATACCGATTTCATTTAACTTGGTGAGAATAATGTGGGATAGTCATGACTTCGGAAATGTGCTACGTCCAGTAACCTTCGTAGCTTTGTACTATCGGTTTCGTATGCTACGATACCGCCAATCACGGTGAGCCGTGCTATAATACAGCAGTTACAGAAACGAACACCATGAATACCACTAATAAAGACATATATAGTACACATGGTTCTATCATTATTACCTGATCAAGACACGTGATGTGCGATGCGATGCAACCTTTGAAATTTATGGCACTGAACTATTGTACTCAATACACTCGGGTGAAGTTCACTGGTCTGATTTACAGTGCACTCAAGGCCGTATCAGAATTCAGAAGAGGCGATGTCGGCCGATAATTTCTCTACTATCATGTGAGAGATCGTTGCACTTGATTAGTTTCAGAAGGCGTTGACCCGTTGCATTTAAACCTGCTCGGGGATGATTGACATCTGCGAATCGGTTTTTTTGTTGTTGTACAGGTTAGATACACTGTACAGTACATACTACATACTGCCATATTATGATCAGTGATGGACGGGTAGTGATTTCTGAGAATCCGAATCCATCCGACAGCTTAAAGCTCATAGGAGCAATCCTTCCGTATACGAACAGTCTCATCCAAATACCCATGCAAATCATAAAAATCTTATCCATAATCCAGAAAATCCGAACGGAATAAATAATCCGAAGAATCCCAATTGTGCAGCGGAGCTACATACATACATTTAGGGCCTGGAGTGGGCTGGTTCATATTTGCTTGGACCTTTGACAGAACAACTTTGGAGTGCTACCAGTCATATAACAAGGGGTACAATGGTACACTGTCCGTTTTGGTTGTCGAGCTGACGAATTTTATCTTCCGACTTGAAGTTAGAAGTCACGTCTGGTCAAAATGGTCAAAATTATCCAGAAACAAAGTAACAACTAGCCGAATATATTCGAAACTAATTCTGCAATATGGTTGTGATGCCTGTCCAATGTGTTCATGTTGCAATATATTGTCGAATGAAACCTTCTCGGAACCAAGGTAGTATGGTATTTGTAAGGGTAGGTCCAAAACAGTTGAAAGTAGCACGGGTTTTGACTGCCATGATAGCTGCAGAAGAATGTGCGCGTGCTGGTGCTACTCGAAGGTGGTGGGTGCATCCGATTTTGCAACGCCGGTCTATACTGGATAAGTGAAGCAGCTCAATAATTTAGTATTATATCGCAGTAAGTTGTTTTGCAATGCCACGCCAGAAGGTCCGTCCGCCAAACGGCTTGAGCAAAAGTGACGCTTTCAAGTCTCGACACTGGTTTATATATGGAAACGCATGAGCGCATCTCCCACTTCTCTCATCGCCGGCGATGTCGCCGAGTTAATTGACACTGTCAAATAACATCGGCGGCGATCCGGCCGATGGCAGCGATGATAAAACAAACCCTAAAGCGTAGGCCACACGTACAATATTCACTAGCGACATCACTCGCGACAATTTCACTTTTTCACTAAGACGAGTGTTACGTCATCATCATGGGGTGGGAAAAGGTTAACGGAGCGAGAAACTGCGCCGGTACGGTACTTAAAGCTTCAACATTGGGCATGGGCATCATTGCAACATTGGGCATGGGCATCATTCGAAAAGGTATTCCGCCGTACAACCAAAATATGTTAGCCGACCGGATGATGAGGTAGAAGGTGAAAACAACGATAAAACGGTATATTCACATTGCATACACAGTCCAAGGCATTACTGACAGCTATTTGCAGAGGCAATACTTTCATTGGTAGTGGCATTCAATAAATAAACACATATTTCAGCAGTCAAATGCGGTATCATAGTGATTCATTCAACTTCGTTTGGCTTGGTGTTGGTCAGTTGCGGAGAGCTTTGTAGGGCACAACAGCTGTTTGACGAATGAAGTGATCACGATGACAAAATCGGCGTAATAAAATATCCTGTAGAAGCCCTTCATATCAAGCATGAGTTGGGTGAGATTTTGTAATCTCCTCGTCCATCATTGCAGGGCCCGTCTCGTTATCGATTTATATACCCTGTGTTCTAATTTGAACATTTGAATTCTTGTGGTTGCAAGAGCCAACATTTGCACCCATTTGGATGTCATAAGATTCGTTTTTGTTATTACAAAGGCCATACAGGTCTATAAGCTACAATTATCAGCTACTAGGCTGGGTCCGTACACGGCGGAGGTTTCCGAACAACTAATCCATATTTCCCTATAATTTTTTTCTCCGCTATGACGTAATACTGTCACAACAAGATTCAGTAGCGAGCTCGCGAGTGAAACGCATCGGTAGCGACTTGACTAGCGACCTCGCTAGCGACCTAGCTAGCGCTCGCTAGCGAAGGAGTGGAGCAAAGAAAGAAACGAAGTCGCTAGCGAACTTGGGTACCGTGTGACCTACCCTTAACGCTCCGCCGACATCGCCCAGTCACATGGCACTGCAGTTTGCTGCCCGTTTCTTTATCGAGTTCCATTCTCTTGATCAGTGCTTTTCAACCTGTGTGACGGTTTCGCACTAGTGCTAATGATAAACGTTGCAGTGTGGTGCGAATGAAAATCGTAGTGTGGTGCGAATAAAAATCGTTAATAGTTATTTTTTCTGACGTGTGAAGCAAAATAATTCGAACTAACCTAATAATAAATTCCAGGGCACTGTGTGTGAATTGAACGTATAACCTACCTCGCTGCACATGGGTAGAGAGGCTTCTAAACGAGTCGTCGAATTTCTCGATTCGCAACAACTTCCGGGTCAGATATGACAAGCCTTAGCTGTCGCAGCTGATATGCTCCTGCGCCACTTTTTACGTCGCACAATATCCGCCACCCGTTCGAGTAATAAGATATCGATGCGCGGCTGTATGGCGTGGCGATGCCCTGATGCACAAATAATATAGTTGTACGCGGCGCGCGAATAAGTACGGTATATGCGTTTTTTTGCATTTAATAAACTAAAGTGTCGTACGATGCTACAGCCTGTTTATTTAACTCACGCCCAAGTCTGATAACTAATTATGATGTGCCCGTACGATGGACATGAGTTACCGCTATCGTCGCTGTACTTTGCATGTTGTTGAATAAAATACGTGTACTGAAATGACGTCTTAACTGTTGACTTGTGATGCAGCGCTACTTAAGGCAGCTAACGATAACACACAATCCGATAACACACAATCGTGTAAGAGTGCGTTTATTGACCGTAATCAGATGCTATTCGAAGCCATAAAGCGACGCATTTTGACGCGTTGGTGTTCTTCTTTTCCTGCTCGTCGTCTGTGGCGGAGTCTTCTTGCGACGTGTACCTTAGGAGGTCGTCGAAGAGACGGTCGGTCCATTCCGTATAGTCTTCCCGTGTTGTCGAGATCGACTTTCTCGCGCTTCGGTTCGACGCTTGCGCTGCTTTCGTTTTCAGTTTCACTTTCGGACTTCTCCGACGTATCGCTCGAGCTGACGATGAGCATCTTTTTTGCCGTCCTCAGTCTCACCGAGACGATAGCACAATCGCTGTCGCTTTCTGGCTTATCGCCCGGTTCCTCTGCGTCGAGTACCTTGTTCAGTCTCTCGCGTTTCGTTTTCTCGCGCAGCTTATATATCTCCAGCTTTTTCCATGTGGCGCTGTCGACGCTCCGCCCACGTTTTATCATAGCCGCACAGCACACAAAACCAGTTGTGAGGGCAATTATCCATACTTGACGTTCTGCGAAAAACAAGATCTCATGTTATTCGTCACTTTGCGATCGCCTTTCAGACGGGGGCCGGGCGACGCCCGCTCGTATGCCCCCCCCCCCATATTAACGCTTTTTTGCAAACCCTGCTGACTTTTTTAGGCTCCAATAAGTTCGAAAAGATGGCGGCAACACGCCGGCGCTCGAGCAGCGGACGGCCGACCGCGCCGTATCGCGCTTTGGCCGCCGCTCGGCCCGGCCCGTGAGACGTCCAACTGACGTTTTCGGACTTTGTCCGATTTCAAAAAAGACTGTGAAATGCGCAGCGACTCGCCGAGACCCCAAAGGAATCCATCACCGCCACCAGGCGTCCAGGTGACTTGTCGGACTTGGTCCGATTTCGAAAAAAAAAAATGACCGAACGAATGGCCCCGACCAGCCGCCGAAGTCCAACTTTTTCGGACTTGGTCCGATCTCGAAAAAAACTTGGCGGAAAAAAGAGACCCGACCGGCCGCCGAAGCGACCAGCCGAGATTCGATCAATATTTTCTGACGTGCTTACGATTAGCATTTTACGCGGTATTGTGTTCTCGGCCGGCATGCCTCGTCTGTAGAATAGTTGTCAACTATAATAGAGTCAGACATTTCTAGTTCGTCGATTTTGTCGTCTTTTCTTCAGTAAGTATGTCATTCCGGACGGGTAAAAGTCGCCTCGACGAGCCGCCGAAGCGACCTTACGAACCCTGATGACTATATTCGGACTCGTCGATTTCTCGCAGAGACCCTATTTAACCCGTCACCAATCCAAATAATTCCGATATCCGACCGATTTTTTCAGTTCCATTCGGACAATGCGTTTAACCGTCTCATCGGGAAGAGAAATTTGCGATATTTCGCTTATGTATAACTTCTCCGAGTCGGTATCTGCGGAAAAATTGCGAGTCGGTATCTGCGGAAAAATTGAATAAGACGAGCCGAGACAAGAAATATTATACTCCGTCGGTAGGGATTCGACCGTGCTTTTCCAAGGTCACTAGTCTTTTTCACTATATTTTGTTTGCTCCCGGCGGAGCATTCTCTTCGACTCTTAGTGGCCGATCTCCAAAATGTGTGTTTTGCCTCCCCCAGATCCCACACTTTCGGCACCGCAATGGGCGCATTGTCATATGATTCACGTCGTCGCACATTATCTACGGCAGTGTTTCCCAACCCCGAGTCCGCGGACTCATTTGAGTCCGCGGAAGGTCCTGGGTGAGTCCGCGAGCCCAGTAATTTTAAGTAACTTTATCGGCACACACGTTGACAGATTGTCAACCTCGTATTTCCTCGTGTTTTTCAATGGAAAGACGCCAGTCTCATAGTGAATATATTATTTTAGGTAATTTTATATCGATAAGACCTTAAGAAACGATCATGGATCTTAATCTAGCGGTCTACGGACTTAGTTTTAGATTGAGAAGTCGAAAATCTACCGAAACGTCAAAATTTTCAATTATTTCTTCCACTTCCGATATGATTTCGGAACATGTAATTGACGGACCTACGGGGCTCGTTCACTTTCGGACCAAAGTCATTGCAGCCTTACGGAGAAAATAGCTTTTTGGTCCGAAAGTGAATGAGCCCCGTCCTGGTCCGATTTCGTCAAATTCCGATTTGAGAATGAGGCTGCGTAATACCTATTTTGAAATGTCAGTAACCTTAATAGCTGTCATAAAAAATGCATAGATGCCTCAAATATGTGACTGGCGGTACTCAACTTGAATAGTGCTTTCAGAACTATACATTCATTGCAGTAGAATTTATTACCTCGGTGGCTTTTCAGGTTATCCTTATCAAGAATTAACGCCACCATAAGAAGGAGAACGAGTTTGTATACAATCTGTATACCGCTAATTGTCTATGTAACGTCTTCTGTGTATTGTATAATTTGATTCTTTCTTATCCCTTTATTATGACTACCGGAGTACTGGTACAGCTGACTTTGGCCAGCTACCGTTACTTTTTAATATTGCATTGTTACGTCACATTTTGTCAATTTGGATTTCAATTGAATCTCTTTCTATATGCTACTTATTGTGCCGACTCTTGTTGATAAGGGCCATACGAAATGCCTTCACGTGAATAAATTATACTGCAGCGAATATAGTTTTGAAAGCAATATCAGAGATACCTCAATAAGCGATGTTTCACCACGTATATTTCAAACGCAAGAACAACGAAACAGCACTGCAAATAATATTCGTTCTTCTGAGATTTTCTGTGTCTTGGGCAAACCAGTTGGTTGCAAGTATCACAAGCAAAACGGGTATGCTTTGCACATCTGTAGCATCTTCCTGGTTTGATACCAAACATGCCAGGTATAAACCCCTATTATCGCCAACTGGAATTTTTCAAACTTTATGTCCGAGGTAGCCTATAGTTAAAATTGTCATAAGCGATTCTATCATGGTCATAAACTGTACAATTTTGGTCGGATTGACTTGAAATTAGTACGAATGGACTCGGAATTTAATGATTAGTATTCACAATTTACATACCGAATATGCCAGGTATAAACCCCTAGGACAGTTCCTCAAACACACGTATGCAGGACTGTAACTGCCACACCCCAAACCCCCATAATTGGGTGGCGAGCTCGAAGGGTGCCAAAACTATTTCGTGAATTAACATAAATTATAGAGTATTTTTTTAAAATTTATGCAACTTTAAAAAAAATCGCGCTAAGCGGGATTTAATGGTGTCGAATTTCTTAATTATTAGGTACCCTTCCCCCAAGAAAAAATACGCATGAATTATATCATTTTCCGAAACGACTCACTCAGTTCTACCGGTAAATCTGATTACATGAGCAGAGGCATGATAAAAAGTTTACAGCAATATATATGCAATTCCCGATCATGTTGACCAAATGTAGAATATTTTCGCGCCTCGCGCGGTTCATTCGAAACGAGATGGCTAACTCAACAGTACAAAAATTCAGCTGAGAAGTAGGGGTAAAAAGGTATCGGAAGAGGGGGCGAAGCCGTTTGGGGCGAAGCCCCCCCATAAGTTAGATTTATCACCCTGTGGGGGCCCAAAACCAACGTTTTGTGGGGGGGCTGACGAAGTGCTGTTACGGTCCTGCACGTAGGCACATAGCACACGTTTGCGGCGCGATATACGCTGAGTATTGGTAATTGATTATTGCGACTCTTTCACTCACAGACGTTATTCGGATATTGATAAATCGTAGGGAAATGTGCTAATCACAAAGACAATCTATAGTGGTCTATAAGTAGAACTCCAGATATGGACTGCCTTACTGAACAGTTGCTTGAATTGCAAGCCGATAGATGTGGAAAGACAAGTTTAAAAAAGCTTCCTTGAATCAATTTTGGCTGGCCAAATGTGCAGTCGATGGAGCACAGTCTTTCAGATCTTTGCTAGCAAGCAGAAACAGCTCTTTTGCTATTTCTATTTCCGGCCACATAGCCTACCTGTGGGAATCTGTCTTTTCAACTCTCACGGTAAACAAAAGAAGTATAGCAATAGACTACAGCCAGAAGATCACATCAGATGTGAGCCTACATTGATAACCATAATTCCGGAATTTGATAAACTTGTCAAGCAAGATCAAGGACAAGCCTCTCATTAAGTGTGGGTTGGGTGAAAACAGAGCTTGCTTTTCTATTGTTACCGTAATACACTCTCGTGGATAGAAACCAAAATACCTACTTCTCGTTAATATAAAGCTTGAGTCCGCGGATACATAGGCGAGCTTGAAAATAGTCCGCGGGTCAAAAAGGTTGAGAACCACTGATCTACGGCAATGCGTTTCAACCAGGTGTTTTGTACACCCTAGGGTGTACGAAAATTTTGAAAGGGTGTACCACTCACACGCGGTTTAACAGGGGTGAACTGGATCTGATTTAAAATGAACTGATGACAACTATATACAGGGTACGTCCTCTTTTAACCTACGTCCTAGAGGATTTGTCCTTTTTTTGAAAATTTGTCATATTTATAGCAAAATTCGACTGAGACGCCATGAATTAGCACTGAAGTGACGCTCCGGCGGGTATTTCGGGAGCAGAGTGGAAAGTTGACCTTTATAGTTTACCACCCGATAACGTGAAGGAAAAAACGTTTTTTTTCAGTCAACTGAACACGAAGTGGGAAAATGTACCAGTTTTTGAGAATTCTAATCCGGTTTTGAGAATTCCGGTTTTGCAAGTCTTAAAATTCTGAAAAAGTGTCCTTTTTAGATTACCAAAACATGGTACCCCTAAGTTATGTGTTGTGTTCATATATATTCAAAAATATATTTTGTTATCGAATTAAGGGTATGCTACATAGTTTTTCATCCGACTCTGATGGGGTGTAGTGGCACGTATGGAGTCACAATGTACAAATCGAAAAAGGGGAGGCTTTTCCCCCTGCTGTGACAACTTGAAGGCCAACAGCAACGAAAAGAAATTAGATTATATAATAACTGGAAGTTGAAGTTGATAAGTATTCTGACAGTGTCCCACGTCGTATGCCGTTCAAAGCGGTGTGAAGACTGACTGAAGTGCATCTGATGTAGATTTACAGTACATCGGCAGATCGTTATAATATACCATATAATTGCCACAATTTCAATTTATTATCCATTTTCAACTTCCCAAAATGTCCGGACTTGAAATCATTGTGGAAGAGTAACATGAATTTATTGTGTTCGCGTAGCGAATATTATTTCACTTTCCGTTTTACGTCCAGTTTTCTGACATACCATATTCAAGGCAAGTCGTCAAAAAATGAGAAGCCTCTACTAACAAGCCTCAGTAACATTGGACTTCATGTGGTACATTTAGCAAAATTTGCATAGAGGTACACGAAGTTTTAGCGATATTGAACAATCACAACGGAAGATGTTACAGTTACAATGCAATGCAAATTTTATGTAAATCACTGAAACATGACATGAAAACACGTCAAATTCGATATAATAATGAGTGAATGGCTGTATCGTGTCTCCCTCCTCGTCCTATGACATCTTAGACCCGCGACCGCCCCATCATCATTTTCGCCGTTAGTCATAATGATAATATTCATGATAATCATTGTATCAACCAACAAAATCATCATCTTACTGCCTGTAGTGCATCTCTATGACTACGTGAACACAGCTTTTATGTCTTAACTGATTAAGAGCTGTAGAGCAGAGAAGATGCTTGGAACTGACGGAGATACTCCGGGTAGTTTTCCACACTGTAACCTCGCTTCAGTTGTTTCGTTCAGTTACGCGTATCGATAGGCATACGCATACTCATCGTGAGCTGTGAGTGTTTTATAACTTTTCTAAGTGTGCTGCTGCAAGCCAAAAAAGAAGTTTGAGAACTACTGAAAATTCACAAATTCAAGACAAGCAGATGGCTGAAACTCAATGTGCAATTTTCAGATGATTCTAGGTTGTCGGATTTTCAGAATAGTAGGCGCATCAACTCTAGGGCGCATCAAGAGAACCACTCGAAGCAAACTCTAGAGTAATAGGTCAGTTTTACGTTGCGGCTATGCCGTGCTGACGTGACAAATCCTACAACTCCATCCCCTATAGCGTTTCGCGTCAAAGTTTCAAAGTCTGTTTTGTTATGCGTTTTGCATTTGATCGCAGCACATCCCATTCCAGAGTGGATTTTCTTCAAGAAATCTTTGCATTGATCGCAGCACATCCTATTCCATAGTGGATTTTCTTCAAGAAATCCCAGGTAACGTTTTGCTACCTGTCACTCGTACATTCATTTCACAATCTCAGAACAGCAGCGCAACACTGATAAAACCATTAGCAACCCAAACTTCTCCATGTGGGATCACGCCAATATAACTAGTAAAAATGAGAAAATTCACAATCAATGTTACAAAATTAACAATCAATGCTATCTGCAATTTGACTGGCTTCATTCTCAAGTCGTGCAACAAAATGTATTCTATACCATTTCAGCCACCCAAGCATCACGAGAAACATACCTTTAACTGGATTTCTATAGTTTCAGGAATCCCTCCCAAAATCAAGATTGCGAAAACTGTCCGAAGTAAATATTTTTGCAATAAATGCAAGTTCATCCTCTTTGAATTTAGATGACAGGACGTTATTCAGACATAATAAATTGAACTTACAGAAGAGCTTTCCTTTCGTCCGGGAAATTACAGGAGAGCTTTTGTCCGGGAAATGACCAATGACATATCAGATTTTGCCATTATCTCATCATTGCGATCATTGGGTCGAGGAAGCTCTCTATTCTTTGCAAATTCGGCACAATCTTGGCATTCCGAGCATGGCTGTTTCTGCATTCCAATTATCAGCATCCGTATCAAAGAATATCGACTGAATGGAAATCGGGTTATTAAGGAAGGTAATAATACGAGAAAACTAACAACGATAAACATGATGAATACGAGAAAACTACCAACGATAAACATGGTATGCTAATCAGACGTCGAAAACTTCAATGAATTATGAATACGCGTAGTTTACATAATTGAGCCTATAGCTATATTTACACACAGGAGAGAAATGTATCGCCCAAAATGCGACTTCGAGTCTGCACTCGGAAAAGGATAGTCGTTGCTCAAAATAGAAGACATGTTCACTGGAATCTTCGATATAGATATGTGCAAGCGTCCAGGGCATCGGAAGTTTGTTCATGCTAAATGTGTTTGTGACCCCAATATTGGATATCCGCAATGTGAACATCTGCAACTCCTACTGTCCGGACCGGTAAACTGGTATCCGTAATGGTGGTGTTGTGCCTTGATTTACCAAGTGTGCCTGTTCCCCGCCAGAAAACACTGAATTCCGCATGAGTTGGGAACCGCTATTGTAGAGGAATGAAATCGTCAGTAGAGGAATGAAATCGTGACAACAAATGTTGAGTTGAGGTGCTATACAATAGTGATTAAACTTGTAATTCCATTCCAACCAGCCAGCAAGTAAAACCCGTGAAAGTTTAATTATAGAGTCAACTCACCCGACTGTCCATTGGTAGAGAGCTAACTTCATCTGTAGAATATGTCGGATCACGAAGGGATACTTTTCTTAGACCACTAAAAGACGAAAAACATTAAAAGACAAAAGCAGACAGAGCTATTGGATCAGGTCCAATAACACACGGATAGAAATAATATGTCACCTGAAAATATGTTATCGTGATTTCCCAGCGACCCGATGGCATACGGGGAAAAGTACTGGTATTTCTTTTCTTTATCAGTGGCCGTCTTTGTCATCTTTAAAATTAAAAATTATAACTTTTGCATAAGTTAGTCTTCTTCAAAATTATAACTTTTGCAGACTGCAGTTATGCGCAGTCTTTGTCAATGACATTTCGACCACCTAGTATTTTTTGAAACCAATTTGATTGCCTGCGTCGTCTTTGGTCGCGTACAGTATCTATCTTGTTTAGAAAGTGGTAGCTGGCGACAGAGGGCCTTTTTCTTACTTTAATTCGTCAGGACTTAAGGGTAAAAAACTTTTAAACACCTCCGACGTGGTAAAAAACTTTTAAACACCTCCGACGTGACTCCGATATAGTCGTTTTAGCGCGTCATCGCCCCTCTTCGCTATTTTCGCCCCCTTCGTCATTCTTGCCCCCCCCTAGGCCGCCAAATCGCCCCCTGGGGGGGAGGCGATATCGCCAACGTTGGAAACCACTGATCTAAAGTTTCGACGCGCTCAATAACAACTGCTGAGTCACGTTTACACGCCTCCTCAGCAAACTTAGGGCGTCTTCACACTGGAGTTTCCGAACCGATTCCGAAACAGTTACCGTAACTAACACTGTTCACACTGCCTATAATTTACCGAAATATTTACGAAAACAGTTTTGTTCATACTGAAGGTGGTTTTCGAAATACTTTCATTCACATTGAGCTCTCTTACGGTAAATATATCGTAAATTTGCTTCAGTGTGAACATGGCTTCCTAGTGTTACGAAACTACCGACTGGAGGTGTTACAGATTGTTACAGCTACCGAGGTTGCGATTCGGGGTAATGTCGTAGCGCGAAGTCGATATCATATACTGCATTTTGGAAAGGATGGATAATGGTAGAACAAACTGTCTGTCTTTGAGAAGGCCACCCAACCAAGAGATGACCTGATGTAGGGTGTAGGCACTATCCTACTAATCCCAGTATATATCTGATTTCATACACCGGTTATTGTAAATATATAAACTTTTTGTATACTGCAGAGTGGTTTGTTGTAACGTATTGAGTAACCAAAATAATAATGACTAACATCAAGTGTCATGATGATCACAGCTTACATCAACTGTCGTCCTTGAAAGATACCAGCAGTACCGGTACCGTCAGGACTCAGTACCGGTACCGTAACTCAATATGAACGGCGAGTTTTCGAAAAGCATGAAGTGATTGACAGTTTGGTGAAATTAGTACGGCGCCACCTGCGTTCATATTGCACATATTTCGAAAATGTTTACGGAGAATATTACGTTCACATCAGAGGGGTTACGTTCGTATTGAGTGATTTCGATAAATGTTTACCGGATAGAATGTTACCGAAACTCAGTATGAAGACACCCTTACGCACCTTCCATTGTTGTTTTCCGAAGCATCCGGTCGCTTGTCCGCATTATCGGCACCTATGTCTGATGAGGACTCGTAGTGACGCCGTTCTGTCGTCGACGCGGCAACTCTGAAGAAGGGTTATTCGTTGTACGTAAGGAAGTATCCATGGTAACGACACGGAAGTATCCATGGTAACGACACTACCGTCACCGGGCGTCTAGTACACAAAATGTATTCGCAGCGCGCGCACACACTGACCTGGGTTCTTTAGATTTGACCGACCGGCCTCTCGAAATCGGAGTCCGACGCAAAAATTTGATTTGAACTGTTGATGCCATTTACAAATGGTTTCACCTGTTTGAGCCTCGTAGCGTGAACCGCTGACGTTTCGGAGGTAGTTCCTTTTCATTCATGGTATGATTCATAATAATGCGCAATACAGAATAAAGGTTACATGCATAAGTACTTGATTTGCGCTGTCGCAGCACAACGATATTCCAGTTAGGAGCGGTGACATAACATCTTTTACTTTCTCGACCTTCTACTTTCGCTTGCAGTCTGCCCGACCGTCTCTACGCACGGGGCGATCGATATTAGAAACGATAGAGTTACCATACTGCCTTATACGCGCCTTGCCAGTAAGTATCGCGACAGCGTTGGGACCGACGAACGCGACGTAACCGAGCGTGTGTTACTCGCAGTGTTTTCGCCACCACCGAAAGTCGTTCATAAATGAGCGGACCGTTGATCAACGTAAAAACGTGCGCGACAATCTTCGACCAAGGCTTACATACATGTCTGTCTTCTTGAGGTCCTTTACTTCAAGTATGTGATTGGGTCAACGAATTAGCCTGTACAAATTATTAAGATTGAGTGTGAATAGAATTAGAATGATTGATGTCCATCGCCATAGGCGCTGACTTTTAATTTTGCATAAGGTGGCGGCAGGCAGGCTCGTAGCCAGGGGTGTCGAAACCCCCATTTGAAACGCAAAACCCCGTCATCATGCTAATATTCAGTTGCAATTAAGCAAGTATTCAGTGTCACGCGCGGCCGCGACCAATTAGCGAGGATCGTCTGTGCACCAGGGCACGCATATCGCACAATGTAACGCGACGTGATCTCCCTCTGAGATGACTGCAAAATTGGTTTTTTTATTGCCGCGTATTCGGCATTCGTCGCTGAACTGAGCAGTAACATGGTGCGACAATTCTGGAACACGAAAGACCTACAAGAATGTTGATTACGAACTCGCGCGGCCAATGTTGATTACGAACTCGCGCGGCCAATCAGTAATGATCCCTTACCGACAAACACAATGGGTTTTTACAGTGGCGGCTCGTGACAATATCGGGTGGTGGGGCAAGGGCTGCAAGCGACTTTTTATCAAGATGACGTCACAATGGAGTTTTCCAACGTAAACAAGTAACTTGGTGGTACGAACTACGGTAACACGAACTTCCCGACAACAGTGATTTAACGTATGTGCCGCGAGAGATCTGCCGGTGAGCTGTGACTTGAAGTGTGGTAACTGCGTAAACGGCGTACGGAACAAAGATTTGACACGGCTCATGTTCGCACTATACCTGACTTGACTAATTATCTGCAGAAATGGAAATGACTATAACTCGAGAGATTGCGTAAGCCTAGCTGGAAAGGTCAACGAGTTCGGACACATACGCAATTGTTATCTCATAGATTGGACAATGTCATATTGAATCCAAAACATAATTCTGAAGAACTACGGATAGCAGCCTCGGAAATTCGGTCCCGATACAGCATAGGAGATATTTTGGCCTTGATGCTGGAGACTGTCACACGACACATACGGCTTACGGTCTATATGTCTGCTGCAAAATCGCCTTTGGAAAATATATTACCGAATAAATACGTGGATGAAAGCCGAAAACTTGGTACACTGTTACATGAAATCATCGAGAAGTAGCCTCATGACCGTGTTCGATATGGTACACTGTCAAAATTAATACAAACAGATCAACACCGAATTTTGCGTAAAATTTACTGAGGAATAGGCTGATCAATGATCAAGCGATCAGCTGTTAGCCGCCATCGAAAACGAAACAGCTATCGCGCTTGACAGGGGTTGTAATTGTAAGCAAACGGTCTGAAGGCCACAATTTCACGGTCAAAATTGACATTGGAGAATATAAAAAAATAGTAAATATTTGAATGCAAACCGAGGATGTTAGTAAACTGTTTCATGATATCATCATCTCATCACTTATCTCAGTATGGGACACAGTTAGCGTTAACACAGATACGCCGACTTTTGCGTGAAATCCGCAATGCGTTAGGTAGGCTAAGTGTCAGATCAGCGCACATCTTTACCATACTCGACCTTGATAACGAAATTGCTGCCCTAATCATTGAGTGCCAACCTTGAGACTCGGCACAGCGTTCGCTACTAAAATCAAGACATACCATGCAAAAGCTCATGACGGATCTAGGTAAGGAGCATCGTTAAAATCAATGGAGACAAATACCGGCTTTGCGTAAAATATATTTGCGATAAATGACG
The DNA here is from genome assembly GCF_051294905.1 of Botryllus schlosseri. Lineage (NCBI taxonomy): Eukaryota > Metazoa > Chordata > Ascidiacea > Stolidobranchia > Styelidae > Botryllus > Botryllus schlosseri. Next base: position 6,849,612 of record NC_137238.1, on the reverse strand, counting down.
AGTCAGCTCTCACTCGACTTAGGAAACGAAATTACCACTAACACAGTACAGTGACAAACTTGAAACTTGGTACCGCGTTCAATATTAACATTAAGACTTACCGTACCAAATGTCATGACCGATCTCGGTATGGAACATCGTCAAAATCAATGGATACCAATACCGGCTTTTGAGTAAAATCTGTTTGCGATACATGACGAATCAGCACACACTCAACTTCGGAAACGGAATTACTACCCTAAACTTTAAGTAGAAACCCTGAAACTTGGGACAATGTTAAATACCACCATCACGACATGACATACCAAGTTTCAAGAATTATCATGGTGTGAAACACCATCAAAATCGACCTATACCAGCAAAGGTCGACTAAACGCATGTGACGGTAACCGAGTTCAGATATAGATACGATTGTTACATCACACCTTAAGGGCGAGCAGGCTATGTTGCCCCGGTTGCTCGGTCATTTTATGAATAGGAGAGAGTAAATCACTGTTTCTTTATTGTGCGCAGGTTCGAGAGAATAGACAGTGAAAGCTTGATATGAGCGCTACCGGGGCATGCCCCGGCTAGGCATTTGCAAAGCGAAAACACGAAGAGAATTCGATTTTCGCAGAGACTTCGCTATATATATGGGCATTTACAAGCGAAAGGACAAGAAGAATACGATTTTTGCTGTGATTTCGGTATATATAGATTGCTGTGCGTCTATAAATGGTAAAGAACTGTTATTGAACAGAATTTTAGGTGGGGCAATGCCCCAGTTGCCCTATAGGACGAGCCGCCACTGGGTTTTTACATAGTATCGAGTAGCTCGCATCGCGACAATTGGTTGCTGATTAAAACATCGATTTCCTGATTTACGTTCGCAAACCGTAATTAGATTAATATCAATATGGCCACTGGAATATAATTCCACCGAGCAGACACACACAATGAAACACTTGTTCAACTAAAACGGTTCACAGAATATTTTGATCGCGGCTTGCGGTCCCCATCGATGCAAATAATCCACTTTAATTTGTAGAAGGCGAACGTATATTTAGTCGTCAAATCGCGATAAGAGATGGTGTTTCTCGGAGCGCGCGATGAAGTCGTACAGCATCTAATAAGGATCGTTGGTTTGCGGAAATCAGCATCAACGCTGTGCGAAATACGTAGTAGTGATCAATTTTGCGTAGGCCTACTGTACAACGACCGGCAAGGTTGCGCTGATAACGAAATTGCAGACATGCCGCAAACCCGCAGTAATAACAATTACAGGGTCCGCTAACCCAGATTCGACAATGGCAATGAGCACAATTTGTTCAGACGCGGGCATAATTTTTAATCAAAAAGATACATCAACACAAATAATATTAGACCTACACTCAGAGATTGTTACTGCTTTGCGAAAGTGTTTGAGTGTTTCTGCGGGCGGTAGCTCTTTCAATCCAGTCATTCATCAAGGTTTCCAGCGGAATCTTGGAAGCTTCCTTTTGATATATACATTCAATACGAGCACATGATTCAATCGCTACTGCGTCATGCTTAATCTTAAATAAGTTTTTGAATCGCTGTTGCGTCATGCTTGATCTGAAATAAGTTTTCAAGCGTCGAGGCGCACTGAACGACCTCTCTGCTTAACAGGTAGTACACGGCAGGGAGAGAAACTCTCGAGTTCAGCCACATTCGGTGACATCAGCGGAATTGTTTCATTTTTGTTCGGGAGATTGTGAAGCTGTATCAGCGGAATTGTTTCATTTTTGTTCGGGAGATTGTGAAGCTGTAGCATCGTTGAAACAAATCTGCTTTTGTGGTATGAAGCTTCTCAATTGTTGTTGTTCCATACGCAGCATATTTGAATCGGCGTCGTTACAATATATAGCTGTGACTTAGTTGCCCATGACAGTAGCAGGGTTCCTAACAACCTTCAAACAACACGGATGTCTCACTTCCAGTGCCCGCGCTCCACGAAATCGTCGACGAGACGGTTTCCAACAGTTGACGAACTCGTCTAACGCTAATTCAACGTTTTTGAACTTGTGTATGAACAGGGTTTGAAATGAACAAAAGTTTTTGCAATATGCGTAATAAAAAATACACATCAAAATCTTCCTTCGAATGGAAGTCACTGGAAGCTTTGCTGCGACTGAGTGCATCCAAGCTGGTGTCATTTGAGGTCTCAGCAAGCCAATCCAGTACGGCTTGATACTGGTCCAGGAAGGCGTTAACTGCAGGAAGCTGCATTACCCAGCGAGTGCCGCAGAGAGGGCATAAGGAAGACGGTGAGGGTGAAGTCGTTGAAGCTATTCGAATAGCTGATCAGTCTTCTCGGGGACGATTTGATGAAATTTACAGTGCCAAACACTACTGGCATGCAAACCTTGTCTGGTTGCTTTGAAGCAATCTTGTGCAACCAGGCTTGTTTGATGGCCAGCACAATGTAAATACAGCATGGTCGGGTATGTTTCCTTGAAACGAGCTTGCACTCCTGATAACCGTCCTGCCATGGCTGCTTCCCCGTCGTATCCTTGCCCTCGGCTTGGACTTGACCAAGCGGATTCAATCCACTCGATATTAGTTTATGCAACGTTGCAGCATCGGTGCAGGGCACTCTGTCAGACCAAGAAGTGTAACGAATGCATAAAGATAATTGTTCCTTTTTCTCTGCGTCTGTAATTTCGTCTGCCATGATGCAATGCTGATGTCGGAAATTTCATTTCTAAGTACTTCTTTCGCCATCATTCCAAGAATTTCATTGCTAATTTCATGACTTGTCCATTTGTAACCCTGTCGATCAAGCCATGCTGAAGCGCTGGGGTTGTTGCATTTCGCCGCAAACTTCAATAGTTCGGAGAAATTAGAACGTTAGTCAGTATGTCCGCGAATAGAAACACCTTGACGCCCTAGGAAGAGTAGGTACTCGATTTATATGTTACGCCAGTCGTTCTCAAACTGTCCGTGTCAAACGTGTCCAACCACGCCCACATTCAAATTTAAGTATGTACGGATGTACGCGTATTTGTTTCATTTTTTATAATTTCAATTTTATTATGAGAACGGACCCTCGCCAAAACTTGAACAGAGAACCTCATGACTTACCAGTCATGACTTACAGACCAGAACTGTAACCGCTATCGCGCTCGCTGAGAACATCCGTCTGTATTAAAGCTTACAACGTCGAATGAAAACGGCTCCTCTCCCTGATTCAAACCGAGGACCCTATGACTTCTGGAACAGAACCGTGGAACAGAACCGTGACCATTACACTATCGCGCTTGCTGAATATCCCTTTCTGTATTGAAGGTTTTAAAAGGTTGTCTTTTAAATAACGGCACTGTAAACACATGTTATTGTCGCGATAATCACCATATATTTCGGGATATCCACATGATAATGTTCCCTATAATGTTTCTCATCGGAGGCAGTTGGCTCATTCGATTCAATATCTCTGGCCTTGAGAAAACCGCGAGGCTACCGACTTGATTGTTCACGACTGAGCGAATTTTCGCAGTCGTCTCGGACGATCTGCGCGATACATAATTGTCCAAGAAGTCTTTCAGTGTCGCATCATCATCCGATACAGGTTCTGTTTTGATTTTCACAGCAGAAAAATCCGCTACGCCGGCGCTCGACTCTCCGGGTTCAGCCCTCTCGACCTTTATTCCGCTAGCTTCGCGAATGATAAGCGGGACCTCACTCGCGACCTCTTCCATTCGCTGGTCCGCGCTTAGCTCAGCAGTCCCATCTACGCGAGTTTTGGTTATTCCCCACTCGAGCATAGTAGCTCGACGTCTTAAAATTGTGTCTTTGTGACGTCTGAATCTTTGTTGCATGAACTTACCTCTATCTTTTTTTGTTAATACCGTACGGCTTGTAATCTGTCTGGACACAGTCCCACATGGCCGGCGTATCCAGCATATCGTCATATTTGAAGAGCATCTCCGCAAGACGCTCATTGCTAAAATCTTTCCGTACCTTCCTAGCGGCACCGGCTCTTTTCCTTGTCTTTTCCCGTCTGTTCTCCATATTATAGTTCTTAAATTACGAATCCTGTAATAGATTATTACGATTTAGAATTCTTAACTCATAACACAATTATTCCATCAGTCCGAACAGCTCCGAGTTCTCGATGCAACTTCTCAGTGCGGAATGGATATTAATATAAAATATAATCCGTTTTAAAAGATACAAAACGATTATGACCTACTGATGCATGAACATTTGCAACATCGTATCAGCGGCGTACCATTTTAATGTGCATGGTCGTAAATAGGGGAGTGAGTGTATCCATACGGTAATTATTCTGCGCCGCTATATACCTATAATTATATCTTCGGCGATTCGAAGCGCACATTTGATTTTGTAATTCCTAAAATTCCGAATATTACAAAATCCGAATTGCTCATAAGCTTGGAACCGTTTAAGTTAGTTCTATAGTACTCCGTTCTATGGTACTCAAGTGTTTAAACTTAAACGGTTCCAAGCTTATGAGCAATTCGGATTTTGTAATATTCGGAATTTTAGGAATTACAAAATCAAATGTGCGCTTCGAATCGCCGAAGATATAATTATAGGTATGTAGCGGCGCAGAATAATTGCCGCATGGATACCGTATGGATACTTTCCAATTGTTTGAAACGATGAGTTTAGGGCGATATACACCGCTCGCATATTTCCGAGACTGGGCCAATTTGCATTGACGTGCACGTTGACGGTTCAAATTCCGCCTATTCGCAAAGAAAAAGTTACACGATTCGCAAGAAAACGTGGCGGAATAAATTTCAATGTTAGTTATCAAACAAGTGTCCATTATCCAAGTGTATCAGAACCGCTGTCCCGCCTGCTTCGGACTGCCGCAGCAGAGATGGTTGATGATCATGCTTCTCATAAATAAGTATCCTTACGTTAAAACATTCCTCAACTTTCGATAATTCGTCAAAGGGCACGCCGTTATTAATAGGCAAATTGTATCGCGCATGCAATTGAGAGGCCAATTGTGAGACATGTCTCGTCTTCTTTTTTCTTTATGGAAAATGATACGCAACGGAAAAGGCATAGCGAATCGTTCAGTAAACGGCCCTTATCTTGAATAAACGTCCTAATATGGCGACATTTAAATGCCTCGCTGGATATCGAGGTTAATGTGGGGCAGCCCAGTAAAACACGTGTCATCTCGTACAAGAAAAATTGAATATGTAGTATGCAAACGCAATAAAACTTGGTATCGGGCCTCGCTTGTCTCGCGAGCTCGTAAGCAGCTGATAAATCGAGCGCGCTGACGAAATGGTCAAAGTGTTCACGTGAGAGAATTGTTTTTAGGATATCCAAAACCGCGCGGCTTGCTTGCGGATGAAAATAGCTGCATCTTTCCGTCTCACGATTGTACAGCAAAAAGCCGAATGCGAAGTTCAATTTGAATTGTCGAAATCTCCTCGGGTATATGGATGCGATACGTGTATGGATATCATTCATTTCTCTAGCAAGAACGCGTACATTGATCACCTCTTTTGCAGTCCTTGGGTTGGGTCTAGCGTTTACCCACTGGGAATCGATAATCGCATCGTAGTAGGATTGAATAACCCCCGTCGCGTCGTTGTCGAAACCGAGCGAATCGTCGACGATGAATGTGGCATCTTCTTCGTAGCGTCTTCGGCGAGCAATATATCTTATACTATATTCTGAAAATACATTAACGATACATTCATAAATACATAAACGATACATTAATAAAGATATTCCATATCTCAGACGCAATTTACACTTGGTAAGTTACGCAATTCCTCCGAGTCAGGGGCAAATACCTAAGGACATTTTTTGCGATAACAAGAAAATATTTCTGCCATTCCCCGTATCCTTCCAGTGAGACCATTTTTCTCCAAGTGGCACCTTTCTTGATATCTTCATCGATCAAACCTTCGAAGGTGGCCGTCGTGGCATCTCGGCTACGCCTCGCGTCTCCTGCGCCGTATTCTTGCTGCAACAGCATATTTAAATCTTTACCGCAACTAAAGGGATCCATAATAATCTGAGAAAACAAATTCAATTGTAATAACAATAATTGTGCTCCAGCTTAATCTCATCGAATTTGCTATTCAATTCACATGCATGCACATCGTCATCAACATAAGAGGCATCATGATCGAATTCCGAATCTGACGGTATGAATGTGCGAGAAAAAATATCATGAATAATTCTACGGCGAGCATGCCTACTCATCTCAGGCAAATACGAGGCATAAGACTGATTACCGAAACGGATAATCACGCTACTGAATTGAAACATCCGATCGAGGCTATTAAGCATGACATCGCTTCCATTCTGAATTTCGGATACGAGCCAAAACGAAGACGGATTTACGCGTCCGTAATTACACTGCAATGGACTGCGATGAACGTACATAATCGCCTCCTGCAACATCTTGTTCATGAAAACAGATTCCCACAATTACGAATCGCAAATGGATTTCGAAGCATCATGGTATTTGAACGCCTCTAAATTCGAATGAAAAGGTTCTATGAAATTAGCTATTTCATCGGATAGCAACAAATCAATCAATACCTCTTTCCCTGTGTGATTTTTACCTTCTATGAAAAAGTGCGGGGAAAAATACTTTTTATGCATGTAGCCTTCAATTAGGCTGATGATAAATACCCCGGAAGTTTGGCTTATCGCCCTGTAGGGGTCCCAAGACCAACGTTTATAGGGGTGGGCTGAAGAAGTGCTTCTCGGCCCGTATTTGTGGATGGCCGGTATAGCTGCTGTAATGTGTTTTCTTGCGGCACGCATTGTATTCGTAGTTGGCAGAGTAGCCTTCGTCTGGTGGGAGTGGGTATGAGCAAGGTAGCACGACAAGATGCTTGGTTCGACTCCGATGCGCTTCTTCTCTCGATATTATCAAAGAGAAGAATATTATTGGAGTTGACGTGGATCCCACGGCCTTCGGCGCGAAAGACTGTAAACGAATCTCAGCGGTAGCACGTTTATCTGGCAAGGCAATTTTACCTCGACTCGGAAGACTCACTACCATAAAATCACATGGATGCCATCGTGAATATAATTAACTACGATCAAAACTCTCTATATTTCACTCTATAGCACCATACAATTGCAAAAAAACGGTTGCATACTTTACATATTGGCCTCATTTCAATTTTGAAAGTTCACCGGTCCGCCAGACATTTTTTTAAATTTTACCGGTCCGGGACGCGAAAAAGGTCGAGAACCACTGTACTAGATGATTGATGAAAATCATAGGTAAGATGGCCTACATAAAAGAAATAAACGTACGTCAATCAAATAAAGTCCAAGTTTCAGCCGAACAGCTAAGATATGACTGAATGCCAGCTCTTCAAAAATTAAAATGCGTCAAAAAAGCCGTGATCGTCCTAGTGTTAACCAGGTAATTTAGAAAATGATATTTGTATTCTGACCACCTACTCTATAATGTACCTGTGCAAGTCATATAACCAATATATTTATTTTGGAGCGTCCTTGTTGTCCGTCCGTCCGGCTGTTCTATGAATTCAATTGTTCACACCAGACGGGTGTGTTTGCGCTTATTTACACGTCAAAAGTAGTGAAAGGAACGCTGTTGTTTGCGTCCAGCGCGTCTGGCGGTCCCTGCATTAAGTCGCGGATCATTGAATCCATCGGTCGTCGCAGGTTGGGAGCGGTTGGATGACCGTTGAATGTTCCTAGCTCTTCGTGCAGTGCCAACCACGGATAGTCCCGACGGAATGCTGCGATAAGGCGATTAACCACTGCAGTATGACGGTGTCGGGAACGTAAGGCGTCGTCTCCGGCTTAGATGTATCCGGCGTCGTATTGAAAGGCGTCGTCTCCGGCTTAGAAGTATCCGGCGTCGTATTGATCGTGACTGGCAATAGTTGACAGGAGACAATCTGGCTGCGGGGCCGCGGGTTTCAGGCGCAGTCGCTATTTTGCGCTACGTGGAGCCTGTCAAAAAATAACGGATGTTATGATACGCGAGCCGTAAGTATTCCGGTCTCGATCCCCAGGACGAGAAACACGTATCACTGGCGTGGCAAACCTATGCTGTTTCGTTTGAAAACGAAACATTCAATTGAATTACCAAAACGTTCATATTGCAAATTTGTTCCACTCAAAGCTTTTGACAGAACCTCTTCGGGGGTGACCGCTACTAAACGAGCTTAACCAAGTTCGGTTAGATAGATCCTAGAACGCGCAGTGTGATAACAGTCCAAATATTGATTTGTTAATAAGGACATGTAAAGGAATGACGACACATTTACAAAATGCGTGCCACAACTAGAAGCGAAACCACGACTCCCGTGGCCCTAACTGTCGGCAATGATTCTTGAAAATTCATGACCCCGTCGACTTTAACCTACGCCAAATTCGTGAGGCGCACACACAAATTGCCATGTCTTTATTACTCTGTGGGTGTCCGGGTGGCATTTGCATTGTAGGCACGGAGCTGGATTATCAGTCACACCCACCCAGCGTGGCTATTGCCAATGGACACATACCCTAAGTTTCGGCCAAGGTCTTTCTTTAGTAGCACACTTCGTGAAGTCGCGTGTTGGTCGAAATTGCATATGTCTTTTGGTGCGTGGTGGCACGGTATTGACTGGAACCTAAATGTCTATTGCTAGTAATTATCGTTGCATTTGAAACGAAAACAATTTTGAAGCGAGCATGTTTACAACATGCCCTTGTTTAAAGCATGTTTTTTTCAAGCCCTGACGTTGCCAATGTGGATTGACATTGACAATTGAAATTATAGCATACATAGCTCCTTTGACGAAATGTCTGTACTACAACTGTTGAACGGACTAAGTTGAGGGGTTCCAACCATCTCATATCGATTTACGTCGGCCAAACCGGTTGGTAATTGTGGAAAGCATTTACAGTTATGGTATAATTTTACAACTTGAAAAACACATTTAGTTTTTTTCAGGCCTTTTTAAAAAACTGAAGTTTCAAACAATGTGCTTCAAACAACCATTTGTTTTGAATATGCCTACTATAAATTATGTATGCTTTTTTGTTGAGGTGGAAACGTATGCATTCCAAAACCAAGCTTATCCATATAGAGAGAATTTTCAAGGTAATTAAATCTTTCGAGAATACTCTATAATTTATGCGGGTTTACGAAATAATACTCTTTGAGTCCCCTAGAGCTCGCTTCCCGGTGCGGCAGTCATGGACCTGGCAAGAAAGAAATTGGTTGGGTGCGATAAATCCTCTATAAAAAATGGGCAATGGGTACATTATGACGTAACAAGCAAATGACGTATCTTTTTAAAGGAAGTTCGTTATCTCATTAGGTCTTTTCAGCGCAATCCATATGTTGCCTTCCAATATAACTTAATCGTAATCGCATAAATCTAATCGTGATTACTTTTCCATGTAATCGTAATCGACTACTTCCTGATTTTGCTGTAATCGTAATCGCGTCATTCGGAAGTAATCGTAATCGCAATCGATTACATTCATGAAGCAGTCACCCCATGTCTGGTTACCATACGTCCTCTTTTAAGAGGATTTGTCCTCTTTTATGAGTTTTTGAAAGTGTCCTCGGAGGACGCCCTTTTGTCCTCATTTTTGAGATTTTGTCCTCTTTTTTGAAAATTTAGGTCATATTTAGAGACAAATGCGGCTGATATGCCGTAAATTAACACAGAAGTGACAGTCCGACGGGTATTTCGGAGCGAATAACGGTGATTTGAACTCTGAGCGAAAAGTTGACCTTTTCTTTTTTTTTAGTCATCCGACCAAAATGCGAGAAAAATTCACTGATTTTTGAGAATGAGTCTCCGGTTTTGCAAGTCTCAAATTCCTGAAAGTGTCCTCTTTTTAGATTTCCGAAATAAGGTAGGTAACCAACCCTAGCTGTAACGAACGAAGACGGGGATGTCCGAACGAAAGTGACGACAAAATTTTTATTGTTCATCTTCTCAGTCAATACCTCTAATTTTAAGTATAACGTGTGTAAATCGGGAGTTGAACGAAAGTGAGTATCTTTATTAGTCGTATCCTCAAAGTTTACAGCCGAAATAGCGAAATAGGCTGTTCTCAGTCTTGCTAAACTAACTTTTCTCATTTGGTATATGTGCCATCCATGCCCGATTCCGAAATATGTTAGGCCTACATGTTTGGAATGTTACAATGCGACCGACCCGGTTTACAACATCCCGCATAGCAAAATAGTATCGAAACCAAAATACGGACTAGAATTTGTTGCTGGCTAATCGAACGGACATCGACCGACATATTTTCAATATCATTTCGTATAACCGTTACAGGAACCGTGTTCCATATACATAGCAATAATGTCCCGTAACTTTTACGCATACTTATTATGCATCATACAAGCGAATTTAATGATTGTGTTGAGATGCGTACGATTATTTGCTATTTACTAGATAGAGCCAGGCAATACGGGACACAAGATTGCTCCTATATATTAGACTACGGTTGGCAACACCAATTGCTTCATCCATACCGCAAGATCAATGATTAGCCCGCACCTTCACACTCGTGGTGGGTAACATTTAGCGGGTTTGCAATTAGAGCGATTCAATAAAGAATTGCAATACGTGTAGGGCGCATATAATAAGATCTCGTTCTCTCATACGTTCTTTAATAATTCTGATTAGCTGTGATAGCCATGGCAAACGAGTTTTTCTATATGCGACAATATGCGAACAACTTGTCAGCCGTATTGAATGTATCTGCTACTGACGATAAGGTTTCTGCATGATTGGCATTTCGTAGCCAGTCGGCGTGAGTTCAAGTATCTGTGTGGGACCATAACGGACGTGCTAAGATTTTCGCGGCATCTACTCCATCCACTCTACGACATGGACGTACATCTCGGGTTAATCTTACCGCCTCTGGTAAGAACTGAACTACTCTAACGTCATGCCAGACCAATATAATATAAAGTTGTAGCTGGACCGCGCTCGTCAAGTCTATACGGCAAAGCAGGTACGGACAATGTTGGTCCGCGCCAACATTCATGTGATGAACAACCACGTGACAGCGACCGAGGACGTTATAGCGCACGTCAACCTAATGTCAGTCATTATTGCGATGTAGTAGACTATGTTTCAATACCAACGATGCATACACGTGTTGACAGGTTCAGTCGAACGGATGCAGAAATGCCATCTGGAATGGCGCGTATCGTCGGAGCCAGACGCGCTTCACCCTGGACCACACAGCTCCATGCCGTCAGCCAGGGTTACATCGAATTCGAAGAGAAGCCACCGTTTGGCGAATGGGAATTTCATCTCACAGACAAGAGAGGCTACACGGTGTCAGCCTCTCGTGAACAGGAGCTTCCACTAGTGGCCGCAGACTGTTTGGCGTTCGACACCACCGTGCTCCATTGGCGTGGAGGCTTCGCCTTCGCGCGACCACTACAACGGTGGCGGAGGGCGTCCAGATGATTAACGATATTATAGATCATCGGGTTGTGTGCGCTACGTATACGGGACAAACTCTAAATCGGTCACAGACCATGGCATGTCTCTTGTGCGCTGTCATCGAGGCTCGCGGTAATGGCGTAACGTTTGCTTCTCATATAATATTTAAGGGTACGCCCGAGGCGGGAAAAACCTTTACTATGCGATATTTTATTTCCGCCGCGTATTTCTAGTCTACTTCCACACGACGCCTCGGGTGTGGGTCAATTACACATGGGCTCGCGCGCACTCTCGTGTGTTGAAAAGCGATGACGCAGGCCGGTCATTTTGGGGTCATTCTGGCATGATGGCGGCCGTTAAGCAAATGTTTCATGCGTCATGGTCGGCCAAAACCCACGGGTCGAACCGGTTGGTAATTGTGGAAAGCATTTACAGTTATGGTATAATTTTACAACTTGATAGAAAAAATTGGTAGAACCCTTCGCACTACTGGTCGAGTGCGGGGAACAGCGCGAGGCGTGGGACGGCGTTTTATAGTTTGGAATTTGCTGCAGAATTCGTCCCGCGTACCAGAAGGCGGTCAATTTGTAGCGCAACGTGCGAGCTCATACTAGACAGCCTCGTTAACAAACTTGCCAGCGAAGAAATGCCGGATTTAGAACAAGACTTATGTGCTGATCAGTTTCGCACTGTATCTGACTACCAGCAGTGCCTCAATAACATGATGGATGAGGAGAATCTGCGGGTTATTAGCGACGGGTGGTTGAACGACGCTAGACCAACGCATGTGCCCTCAAATCCCGCTTTTCATCCACCGGCCGGGTCAGTCATATTGATGCAGTCACGTATCGTTGGGTTATTATCATAGTACTATTACACGGGACAACTAAGCCGCACATTTTATCAGGAATATAATAATGCGACTGTACGTGGTTTAACTCACCGGTGCGTATTAGGCATACGCAATCACGCTCGCGCGTTTTTCTTTCAGCTGTTCACAGTATGCTAGTCATATTAACGTATGTTTTGATTTCTATAATTATAATACAGTGTTCCCGTGTGCCAAGATGTGACACCGCTTCGGATACAAATGTTCGCGGCCGCCGACCGCTACGCATACTTGATTCTGAGAGTGATGGAGACACCTTGTAACCTGCGAAATTACGAAAAGGCGGAGAGACTCACAGAGGTCCTTGTACTTTGCGTGTTTCAGCGCAACGGCAGCGTCCATGCTGGCTACTCCATTCTCGAAGAGGCACACCCCATCGATGACCAAGACCCGCCAACGATCCGCTAGGATGAGGTCGGGCCTCAGCCGCCTGTTGGCCAATGTGGCGTGCTCGTCGCAAACGCGGTCCAGATCGCATCTGAAAGAAAAGAGGAGCTTGGAATACAGTCCAGGAGCACCATTCAAGTGTCGTTACGTATGCAATGGATATACGCAATATTAACTTGGCGTGGTTCTATTGTTAACCGTAATCGAGATGGGATGTCCATCGTAACCACGCATTGTAGGTTAGTTGCATAATTCATCCTCAAAATTAACGTTTATGTTATGTAAGATGCATATATTATGTAAGATGTATATATGTATGTCTCCTTCAAAGACAACAAACAATGCAAAGTTTATGGACTTGAAAGGAATTTTACTGATGACTGTGGGGCTTGGGAAAATGTACTTTAACCTACAATTATTATTTGAAGAAAAACAAGGAAAACATTCATAAAAGTTTGTTTGTTTTAGGGTATTCATGGTGTTTGTCGACGACTATGGTCATTTACATCAGGCCGATATTCTTCTTGCGTAACTGCCGACTTATAGCACGGCCCACCTCTAGGCTTTTGTAAGACACCGCTGACGCGGATGAGGTGGCGAGGAGGAGCCTAGGTAAACCTCCAACACTTAGGTATAGGAAGTCGACCTCAGTCGGACTCGAACCCGCGCCCATTGGAGTTGCATCCGTGGATTATACCGCTGCGCTATCTCGCCACCTATTCATAAACTTGAAGGAATTTTTGGTAGAATAAAAAAAAAATTGGCGGTCAACCGAACTTCACTCCTATTAAAAATTTGGCTCACGATGACATAATCGGAATCACTAGCTAATATACAAACCTTATAGCAAACAACACAAACGGGAGAAGGATATCGCGGATTGAGGGTGTCTGTGCAATAGCAGAATATACTGGGAAATTTCCAGGGTACAAAAAGCAGGGCAATTCAAAATCCAGAGGTATATATGTTCGAACATAGAATGAAGTACGGGACCATCTGAAATCAACTTCGGACCGATTGCCACCCAAAAAAAGATGAACCAAATTATTATGCGAGAGTAGGAATGATTTATTAGATGGGCCAAAGAATTTACAGCAAATTTATAACTACAGGAAAAGTAACAGCGTTACTTCAAATAAATCACTGGCAGATGACTACAATCAGTATTGGGCATGGTATTTAGCCATCCATTTGTTCACGATGTTAGATCCAGTAAGACAGAATCTGTTTCGATAATATTATATATTAAAGAACAGATTTAAAACGTCAAGCGATTTTGTGCGCCAGGGCATACAGTACTTGGAATCGACAATCGACTTATAATTTAGATAAAGATGTCTATGTTATGGCAACTGTATATAAGAATTTATCGATTATTAAAACAGACGCGCAATGTCATCCAATTTTCCCAGGTTCAATATTAGTTCATTCAAATTCAAGAATAAGAAGTTTCACATTTTTTTCTCATCTGCGAACTCTTTGAAAGATCACCGATTCCTGAGGTATGGAACAGATGACGAGGTTGCGATCCACTCTGCATTTAAGAACTGTTTCCCGTCGGCTCGTCATGTCAGGTGTGCAGATCATTTAAAAAATAATTTAGAGAAATATTGCACCATTGCACCGACAAGGTACCAATGACTTTGAAAGTAAGAACGAGGTTGGTGAACAGTGGTTGATTATTGTAATGTAAATTCCTGTTTGCTATAATAGTACAAGTTATGTCAATCTGAACAGAAATGATTATTCAATGATTATTCTCTAACGCATATATCATTTTTTTTTCTTTTCAGAATCATGTCGGCAGTGTCATTTCAATACGAACCCAATAAGATAAAATTTCATATAGAAGATGGGCCACCGGTGACTGATGTTCAACTCAACCTACGACTATATTATGTACCCAAATAGAAGGAGTGAGTGCACTTGTGCTCCATGCAACAAGATCCATTGGGGTACAGGCACCAGTCATGCCAAACCCGCCTGCAGTAGCAACTTCTTCGCCAAGGCGCAGCCAGCGCAACAGAAGAGCGCCACAGGGGTTTTCTCCATAAAATGTTCTCAATTCATCAAGTTTCGTTGAAAGTTCTTTTGATTTTGAACAATAAGTTTGTTGTCAGTAAGTTGACTGTAGGCACAAAAATAATGTGTTAAGCTTGCTGAATTAAGTCATCAGTAAAGCAAACTGTGCTACCAGTATGTCATTTTTGTAACATTGAATTTAATCGTAAAATTTCACACATGTGGTAAATTTCGTTTTTAATGTTTGACCTTTGTTTTTGGAAGTTTGCAAGTCTGTGATTTAAGTAGATCATGATATTGAAGTAATTTCAAATTTGGTAAATAGAAATTTGAATATTCCACTTTTATTTCACGATCATTTCACATAACAAAATATTGCCACATTAATACCATAATCTACTTAGATTACAGCAACATTAGAACATCAATTATTGCCAATTTCATAAGTTGCTACTGTGCTCTTGATATCAAGTTTTTACATTGTTATTGAATTTTCGAAATTGAGTAGTATAGGGTTGCAATATATAAATTAAACATGTAATGGCAAAGACTGATTTTACAGTTTGTTCCACTTTGCTGAAGCTGGAGTGGAGAATTCTTTTACATAAGCGGCTGTAGGATTTCTGGCAATCCGAAAGTAATCTTCCTCAAGTCCAGAAATTACTGAATCTAGTCTTGATCGAAAGCTACTGTTGCATTGTAGTGGCATGACAAGTAAGAATATATGAGTATTATCGAACCTTGGGCACTTATCTAGAACAAGTGACGACAATTCATTCGTTATATCACTTATCTAGAACAAGTGACGAAAATTCATAACATATGTTACTGTGGTCGACTCAGGCCGACCCAATGCACTGGGCAAACAGCTTACCGACATGCAGTCCAATAGCATTACCTAGGACACAGCGTAACCGGTGTGCGACCTACCCATTGGGTAAACTATATCATCACCGTGGGATAGCTAACGAGTTTAATCATCATGCACATGTAATAGGAATATCGATATGCTGCTGCGCATGATGATGGCAATAAAGGACTACGCATCGTGGAGCAACGACGTGTCGTTCCTGCTGATGTATCCATGCGGGAAGAGGTAAATTTTTACGCACATCGTACTTACGCTGCTCATTCGCACTCCATTCGCGTTGTCTCCTAGCTCTGCAATACGTTCGTCGTATCCGTCTAATATGCACATAGTATTCCTTCTTCGATATGTAGGCTCGACGCATGAACGCACAAGTCATGGCTGCGCGCAATCCGAGTAATCCGTGAACATGAAGGCGGCAGCAAGTCGGTGAAGTAGTGGTCAAACCGGCCGCGCTGAATGACCATAGACCAGGCATGACTGACAAACGCCCGTTCACGTCGGACATGTCGAAAGACGTTAGTATGGATGACGCAACCAATAATAATTTCCTCTCATATCATATGTTCACAACGGCTTATTCAGGCGCCAGCGGAGTTGCCTGTTGATCCGATAGCAGCAGCCTGCGTCTCACCGATTCATCCGACCCACGTCACCGCTACGACAAATCCTCATGTGGCGTCTATTGTGTCTTACGATTGCTCGACTGACGAGGTGAGCCCACTTCGGAATGTTCCATATTTCCATTCTTTCAGCTGCCCTTCCCCTTTGATGAAAGTACTTTACACAATTACTAACGAACGTCAGCTTGCTCTTTTTTCCAAACAGGATGTCGATGTGGCTGCCTTGTCCCAACTCAGACACCGATGGCCCGAACGATTTGGAAATGACAGAAGTATCCGCCGTAACAACGGTTAGTGACTGATTGCAGTAGCATGGCAATTGTCAGCATTAGTTCTTTATGAACAGGGCCCGTCTGTTATGGTAGAGACGCGTAACACGAGATCTGGTGTTAACTGCGAAGAAGCCGCTACGCATAACCATCAGCTGTTCGCCGGTCTGACGGAGGCACAATTGTTGTTCATATTCGATGAGGAAGACGACGACTTTGGAGAGGTGAGCACTGCCATAAGTAATACTCATTACTCGTACCCACAACGGATTCGACGCAGCAATATGGAGTGACAACTCACGGTATACTATTACAGGGCGGCCAATGCGACAGCGCAGAAGCATTATTATCTGGACGTAATAAGATAAACCCCATTACGGAAGCGGACCTTCAGCAAATGTTCAACGGCAGCACGCAAGAGATAACGGTATTAACGCATGTGTAATCTGTGTTGAAGTAGATCCATTAGAGACGTTAACAATAATTCCACAGGACTCGGACGAAGACGGAGTGGTCGCGACCAACTGTGCAACAGAAGTTGCGGGCCCATCTTGGAAGGCCTGATGAAGAGATTCCTATGATACTTCTACAATCTTATACATGTACCCATGAGTACAATGACACCACTTCGGGTTATTTCTTCAATAAATGCACTTCATCGATCGCTGCCTTTTCCATGTCGCGAGTATTTCGTGATCCGTATACCTATTGGCTAAATACTTCATGACATTGCCCGCAATTCGTTTCCCTCATTGACTAAAAGTTACAACCACTGTTTCGTACTACTGTAGTTTAACTAGATCGTTTGATCACGTAATGTCAGACTCATTTAACCGCTACTAGGACGAACGTCTTTTCTTGTCGTTCCACGTATTTCTACGCAAATACATACGTGTCAGAGAACCTGCTGTGATTTGAAGAGCTTGCAACAGTACAGGACAACCAAGGTCTACACACTACTGCTGCAGCATATAGACAGAACTGCCGAGTGAAACAGACTAAACATACATGGTAATCTCATAGCGCTTCCGACGATCCCTTTAGGTATGATCGCTCGAAACATATATGGCACCGAAATTGACAAACAGATTTTCTAATGAACATATACAGATTTTCTAATGAACATATCACATCCAACCTAGTCATTTTTATCCAGAAGCTCATCATGAAGTTAGTCTGGAATAGTCGCTATGTATATCACTGGAGAAAATGTGTTTCCTGGCGAGGTTTCAGTCCCTTTATTGGGTCAGACTTATGTTTCATATGACTATTCCCTAATATGCTAAGACTGTGTTAATATGCTAAGACTGTCAACTTCAAATCCAACTTTTTATTTTTCACAAATCCCGACAATACATCTCTGAACAGATATACGAGTGCAACAGTAGGCTATTCGCAATTTGGCAAAGGGAATGAGTTTGCACAGTAGGATATTTCATCTCAGGCGGCAATGCTGCTGTTGTGAGTACAAAAGTTATAGTTATGAAGCGAAATTGCCTTATGATTTTTCCTAATTTGGAAAATTAATTACAAATTAAATTATCAAATTATTCGAGTAACCCCTGAAAATGCTTTGCAGACCCATCGCGATCCTCGGTTGAGAACCACTGCTGAAGAGCGTTATCAGGGCATAAGAAGCAAGGCGAATCAACATCATACAATTGAGTTTATCGCGCTTCCTCAAACTTAATCATATGCTATACGATTCCCAGACATTATTATCATCAAGAATTGATATGATTGGAATTGCGAAGCGTTTGATTAGAAAATGGCGGCAAGGTCTGCGCTTTCGAAGATAGCACTAAGAAGCGCACCTGTGTCGAATCCCAAAACGCGGCATAAAAGTCGCCTCAACTGAAAGAGCGTACTTATTCTGAACGTATTGCAAGAGAG
Organism: Botryllus schlosseri; assembly: GCF_051294905.1. Classification (NCBI taxonomy): domain Eukaryota; kingdom Metazoa; phylum Chordata; class Ascidiacea; order Stolidobranchia; family Styelidae; genus Botryllus; species Botryllus schlosseri. The sequence goes on along the minus strand of NC_137238.1, from coordinate 6,831,262 downwards.
ATACGGATCCGACAGTTCCACAGGCATGGGTTCAAACAAATCTATTTTGGCGAAGGATCCACACAGTGCGGAACGCTGGCTTCTATGCCAAGAAGGAGACTGCTGCAGTTATAGTTCGCAAAAGTTACAAGTTCCACCAAATACACCGGAAAGACTGCCTTCTGAATCTGTACCGGTCCCAGGAAACTGTCCAACTCTGAAGGAGACGGATGACATTATCGCAGGTTGGAACGAGCGGGGGATTTTGATTCGACCAACGCGGGCCAAGTCTTGCAGTTATAGTTCGCAAAATTTACAAGTTCCACCAAATACACCGGAAAGACTGCCTTCTGAATCTGTACCGGTCCCAGGAAACTGTCCAACTCTGGAGGAGACGGATGACATTATCGCAGGTTGGAACGAGCGGGGGATTTTGATTCAACCAACGCGGGCCAAGTCTTGCAGTTATAGTTCGCAAAAGTTACAAGTTCCACCAAATACACCGGAAAGACTGCCTTCTGAATCTGTACCGGTCCCAGGAAACTGTCCAACTCTGAAGGAGACGGATGACATTATCGCAGGTTGGAACGAGCGGGGGATTTTGATTCGACCAACGCGGGCCAAGTCTTGCAGTTATAGTTCGCCAAATTCACAAGTTCCACCAGATACACCGGAAAGACTGCCTTCTGAACCTGTACCGGTCCCAGGAAACTGTCCAACTCTGGAGGAGACGGATGACATTATCGCAGGTTGGAACGAGCGGGGGATGTCGATTCGACCAACGCGGGCCAATTCTTGCAGTTATAGTTCGCAAAATTTATAACTTCCACCAAATACACTGGAAAAACTGCCTTCGGAACCTGTACCGGTCCCAGGAAACTGTCCAACTCTGAAGGAGACGGATGACATTATCGCAGGTTGGAACGAGCGGGGGATTTTGATTCGACCAACGCGGGCCAAGTCTTGCAGTTATAGTTCGCCAAATTTACAAGTTCCACCAGATACACCGGAAAGACTGCCTTCTGAACCTGTACCGGTCCCAGGAAACTGTCCAACTCTGAAGGAGACGGATGACATTATCGCAGGTTGGAACGAGCGGGGGATGTCGATTCGACCAACGCGGGCCAATTCTTGCAGTTATAGTTCGCAAAATTTACAACTTCCACCAAATACACTGGAAAAACTGCCTTCGGAACCTGTACCGGTCCCAGGAAACTGTCTAACTCTGAAGGAGACGGATGACATTATCACAGGTTGGAACGAGCGGGGGATGTTGATTCGACCAACGCGGGCCGATTCTTGCAGGCGTAGGGACGAAGGGATCAAGTCAACCTCAACCAACGGATTCGTTCGACTGGATTGGATCGCGAAGTCGCTGGAACGCAGTACATACACTAATTTATCAGCTTAGTTCCCGATCTCGAGAAGTTTCAAAGGCATGATGGGAAAGATTTCATCGAGCTATCTGCGAAAGCGGAAGAGATGACAGAAGATTTATGATGAGACAGATTGTGCCCGCAGTTCCTGTGCATTTCAAGACATGGAAAAGTCGGCATATCAAATATATTTTGAAGACGTCTGCGAAGATGCGTCGTACAGTTGCGAATCCGGTGCCTCGAAATACATACTGTTCTAGAGTCTACTACTTAGCTCTGAAGTTAACAGTGAAATTGTCGCCGAGTTTGATAGGGATTTTGAATGCAAATTTCAATAACGCGTAATAGTACATTTTTGTTCGACTTGTACGATTTCTCGTTGCTATTTGCTGGTATTTGTTTGTTTGTTTTGGGGTATTCATGGTGTTTGTCGACTACTATGGTCATTTACACCAGGCCGATATTCTTCTTATTTTCCGTAACTGCCGACTTATATATAGCACGGCCAACCTCTAGGCTTTTGTAAGACACCGCTGACGCGGATGAGGTGGCGAGGAGGAGCCTAGGTAAACCTCCAACACTTAGGTATCGGAATTAGGAAGTTGACCTCTGTCGGACTCGAACCCATTGGTGTTGCAGCCGCGGATTATACCACTGCGCTAGCCGCGGATTATACCACTGCGCGATCTCGCCACTATTCGCTGGTATATTTTGTCAAATAAAACTGATTTTGGTACAAGTTTCTGCGAAACTATACTAACTACAGGCTGCCTACCACTGATCTGGAGGACAGAATCTTTAAGGCTAAAGTGCCGTGGAAATTAGGATTCCATAGATTGCGGCTTGCTTACATTTATAAACCCGTCAAGTTATTAGCAAAGCAAAGATTGTATTATTCCGGGCTGGATAAACGAGGCTGACATATTCATGTGTGAAATTAGCAATTGTTGAGGATAGGCTACTTTGTACCGTCCCAGTAAACACAGTACAGACTAAAGATGTAGAAAGCCGAGCCCGATATAGTAGATATTACATCTCGGCAGGTCGTAGAAAGGGGGATTTTGTGTCGACTGAATTCAATGTCTTTTCCATGTCCTTCAATAATGTAAATATTATGCAGATGCTACAGCCTTTAAACATGGTGATTAGAATGTAGATCCTACATTAGAAGAAGATCCTGATATAATAACCTGTTTTCTACCACTGGGCATAACCTGATCACGGCTGCGTACACACACCACATTATCTACTACATATTAATCACATTTGTGTTAATTTAATTGTAAACGAATTGGCAATAATGCCGTTGTAAAAAATGAAACGAACAAACGAACGAATGTACGAAGAAAGAAACTGAAAACAGTCCGTATCATCAGGTTTCATCTTCTGATGAGCTGGATAAATAACCCTGCGGCCTTTTCTTTTCAACACCCTGCAGAAATAAAATGAAAATGACGATTAATAGCTAAGACATTCGTACTGCGAAAATGGCAGAGGTAGCGAGTAACGAATGACTCCTACATTTTTTTCGCCCATACTTACTAAAATGGATTTGATTCTGAACTATTTCCACTCAAGTTTTCAAGTTTTATTATTATATTTTTTAATATTATATGACTAGAGAACTGACTTCAATCGTCACTTCTACTTGATTATCAAGATCAACGATGACTACTTCAGCACTCTTTAAAAACAGCCACTAACACAAAAAGAATTCTTCACTAGAGAACTGACTTCAATCGCCACTTCTACTTGATTATCAAGATCAACGATGACTACTTCAGCACTCCTTGAAAACAGCCACTAACACAAAAAGAATTCTTGACTAGAGAACTGACTTCAATCGCCACTTCTACTTGATTATCAAGATCAACGATGACTACTTCAGCAATCTTTGAAAACAGCCACTAACAAAAAAAGAATTCTTGACTAGAGAACTGACTTCAATCGTCACTTCTACTTGATTATCAAGATCAACGATGACTACTTCAGCACTCTTTAAAAACAGCCACTAACACAAAAAGAATTCTTCACTAGAGAACTGACTTCAATCGCCACTTCTACTTGATCATCAAGATCAACGATGACTACTTCAGCACTCCTTGAAAACAGCCACTAACACAAAAAGAATTCTTGACTAGAGAACTGACTTCAATCGCCACTTCTACTTGATTATCAAGATCAACGATGACTACTTCAGCAATCTTTGAAAACAGCCACTAACAAAAAAAGAATTCTTGACTAGAGAACTGACTTCAATCGTCACTTCTACTTGATTATCAAGATCAACGATGACTACTTCAGCACTCTTTAAAAACAGCCACTAACACAAAAAGAATTCTTCACTAGAGAACTGACTTCAATCGCCACTTCTACTTGATTATCAAGATCAACGATGACTACTTCAGCACTCCTTGAAAACAGCCACTAACACAAAAAGAATTCTTGACTAGAGAACTGACTTCAATCGCCACTTCTACTTGATTATCAAGATCAACGATGACTACTTCAGCACTCTTTGAAAACAGCCACCAACACAAAAAAAATTCTTGACTAGAGAACTGACTTCAATCGTCACTTCTACTTGATTATCAAGATCAACGATGACTACTTCAGCAATCTTTGAAAACAGCCACTAACAAAAAAAGAATTCTTGACTAGAGAACTGACTTCAATCGTCACTTCTACTTGATTATCAAGATCAACGATGACTACTTCAGCAATCTTTGAAAACAGCCACTAACACAAAAAGAATTTTTGACTAAAATTTCTTCACATTGTCAAAAATGATCAATTCAACAATCCAAATAAATCAGTTATTTGGCAGCTAACTGATTGAGAGAAAGGGCATCCGAGTACCAGGCATAGCTTTATAAATATATAAAAGTGTTTAATTACAGCAGTCGATTGATGATGTCAAGAGCATAAATTGAAATCAAACCTTCCATCGAGATCCCCCTTTCTGGCTGGGAAAATGCGGCAGTGCCTCGGCCACTACACGAATGTAATTTTTTTCAGAGATACTCCTGCCATGGATCTTTTTGCAAGCTCCTAAAGGTATTATCATTAACATTTTGTTTGGCAGTCATTCAACTTCGTGAAACATTTTTGATAAAATAACAAACAAAAATCATATTCAAGTTCAGTTAAAATGCTCAGTATATCTAGCACAGTTGTTCCCAGTCGTTTTTACTCAGCATGTTTCCTAGTGGCGTGTTATAGACTTCGTGATTCACCCTCCATTCTATGGTAAACACAAAGCATGGAACAAGTTATTTCAAATGCTGCATATTTCTCATGACTGCTCCGTTTATAAAATTATCTTGTCTGCACTGGCTAAAGCCAGATTCCCTCTTCACATAGTGGGGATTCCCCCGGTTGGAAACCACTGATCCAGCCTCATTAGGGACATGGGCGTATAAAACAAAGGTCGAACAATAGGCCTGGTTACATGCTCGACTCGACTTGGCGTTCAAGTCGTCTCCGGTGACGTCACGCGTCATCTCCGAGCTGACTCGTAAAAGGGCCCTGTTTACATGATCGTTCACAAAGCTGTATCGTGGATGAACGGGTTTCGCTTTGCCTCTTACAAATATGGATTCGTAGTAAGTCTGGCGGGCTATGCTACAACGGCAAATGTGTGTTTGGCCGTAGCCTACTCTTAAACGTTTCTTATCGACGAAATTAACGAGGATGATGACATACTAATAATATCGATATTTGTAGAGGAAAAGAATCTTGTTCATATCATGATTGTAGAGGAAAACAACAAGTAGCAGTTATCAGCTAGCTTTTTCGGCGTCGTGGAGTGGCCGGGAGTATGACGACTGTTTTGATATTTTAGGCATCACTTGTCGATGCGATTAAAATAAGGTCATTAGCACTCAAGTGATCCACTTGCAAACCGCATGTGACCTCTAGTTGGTTAGCCGCTCCTCTGTAACAGACTTCCTCATGTATGGTATACTCCATATGCACCGACTACTGTAGACACTTTATTGAAGCTTCTTGTCGGCAAGATATACAAAAAAGGAAGTAATAAACAATAGCAAGAATCTCTTAAATAATTGCCAGCAATATAGAGCACTACTACTAAATTGCTACCCCCCAATTTAACTTTGAGATAAGTGATAATTTCAGCACCCTCACAACAAACACATAGGCTACCATAAATATACAATCTGTTCAACTGCATCTGTTCAACAATATCGAAACGGCAAGCTGAAAATCGTGAACACCCGCACGACCACATCATATCAGCAGGACTAGAAACAAAGCAATAATCCCCAACACTGCTGCCCTGCATCATCACCAGTCACAAATCTCCATATCATCCTCCCGGGAGAGACAACAGCTCTATCCCATCATACGCGCACTCGCATCAATTCCGCAAGTGAAACAGTATGTACGAAATGCAGCCATCGTTTATGTCTTCCCGCATCGATGTACTGTACAATGCACATTGCACAATGAACATGCACTTGCACACTGCACCAGCGCTTCTTCAATCGGTTCACTATGCATGTCGTAGTCGAATTGTAACACCGGTACAATCCACATATCTTCTGAACTGTAGTCTGAGAAGTAGAAATACAGATATAACGTTTTTTACCTTGTTCGCTATTTTATGTAACTGATGAAAGAAACTAGGATACTACAGATCGAAGCGTTGCAGTCAAATATCAAAGGACACATAGGGAATCGCTAGTAAAACTGTCATAAACTAGCACGGTTGCTACACCGGTACTGGTGTATTTCATATATACCATCGTAAACATGCGAGCACTTACAAAGTAAACCCACTTTTTCTTGCCATGTTTGCCCAATTTCTCAACAACAGATGAAAAACATGAATTACGATGCCAAGAGCCCGCGCGGCAAAACACAGAGCCGGCGAACGAAAATCGCCCAAAGCTCAAGCCGATCGTAAACCACCTTACACGACAGCTTGAGGCTCGAGTCGACTTGAAGCAGTTTGCCTTTTTCTTTTCATCGAATACGAGAGAGTCGGATCGACGAGTCAGCTTCGAAGCTGACTTAAACCGCCATGTAAATGGGCCTAATGACATGTTCTCGGATTATCATAAATGCTCCTCACTATATATGATCTTGTCCAAAGCCAAGTTGCTGAAAGCCTCTTTTGCATTTTTGCCAATGCGGCTGTAGCAACTCCATACTCCAGCGTTAGCGACCTTTTTCAAGATTAATCGAACAGTTTGCCCTACATTGTCGCCTCCGACTGAGCTGAATCCAATTATCTGAAATCAAAATATGAAAACAGATTTAGTTAACTATCCTAGACCCTATAATCCGTCCATATTTTTAACAGCCGTCTCATAACTCCGAGACACACACAGTGCATATAGTCTACAGAAAATGACGCAATCATATCTATTGGCAGGTCACAGAAAGGAGAATAACCAGTATGATGATTTGTGTCAATTTACTGGCGGAAAGATGAATCAGTCCTTGGGGCATAGTCGTTTACAGCACTAGTCTGGACACTGCGTACGTTTTCCCGTTCACTCGTCTTTACTGCAGCGACACCAAGCGGTACGTGGGTTGTTGTTGTTGGCGTCGTTCGAGAACTGGGCTCTTGTTGTTAAATTGCACATATTATCGAGTTACTGGTTATTAAGCAATGGCTGCTGTGAAAAGAAATGGTGCTTACTGTTGCATACCTGGTTGCACGAACTGCTTTGGAACAGGTCATAAGTTATATTTAGTTCCATCCGGCCACAAAAAGCGATTCGGCGTAAAAACTGAAGAATGGGCTTCACAATTCCATCAGGTGGGTCAGCACTATACAGTTCCTCGCAAACGACATAATTTATAGTTGTATGTTTCTTGTATCAAGGTGCTCTTTCGATATCGCTATTCATCTGAATTTAAAAGTAAAGTACAATCTGGCAAAGTCCACATATGTGAGAGTCATTTCACCAAGGAAAATATTGCATCAACTAACAAGAAGACCTGGTTGAAGTATGGAGTAATGCCAACGCTAAATCTACCTGCAAAATCTCATGAACGTTCATCCCTGCCTCGGAAAAGTCCCTCTAACAGAATTGTGCCAGATCATACTAAAGTCAATGATGGCCCAAAATATGAGTCAATATCACATGTGGAACAAGCTTTATCAAATTCTGCTATGCTCGTCTGGCGCAAACATAAAATCAATGATTCGAAGATCCAGTTCATGCTTTACCATGATGAAGATAACCACGCAATTCCTTCGGTCAGTTTTTTACTCAATCATGTTGATGGTGAATTCATTGCCAGTGTAGCAATTGATGGCATTTATGCGCCTGATATTTCTCAAAATATCAGCATTATGGAACATTCAATCAACCATCATTTGAATGTTTTGTCTAATGTCATACCTTGTTCTGGCTATGATCAAGTGTTGGATGATGGACCTTGGTGCAAAAGATGGCAGAAAACGAAGTTCTGGTAAGAAAAATTCTTTGAAGCTTAACAAAAGTGTCTGCAACTATCCATTAATTAATGAGCATTGTCACTGAATTTCAGGTTTTACAGCAAAGACTGTGCTGCAGCATCTTCAACTGGGTCTCCTTGTCATCAATGTATGAAGGTCAAAGTGAAGCAAGAAGACTCACAAATTCGTAAATTACGTAGATTGGAAAAATTGGAAGGCAGCAAGTTGAGTTCTCAGGCAGTAGTCACAACTGTTTCAAAAGAGAGGCTTCAAGCTGCAGTTATTGGATATAGAAAAAAAGTAAGAATATAGCAGTGTGGCTGGAAACCACTGATGTACATATTACTTAATCTTGATTTAATGAATATAGGATGCCTGATTTGGTTAATGAATTGAAAGAATCAGGGCTTCAAGTGTCACACGAAATGGAGGGACTGATTCAGAATTGCTCCAATGATGATGAATACTTAAAACAATGGTTGACAACTCAACAAGCACTCCCTGAGTGCTCAAAATTTGGAAGAAGATATCCACCTTCAGTCATTAGGTGCCTTTTCGAAATGCACATTTTAATCTTGTCGTTTGAGTATTGTTTGTGCTTTACAGATACTGTCTTGTGCTGTATGCCAAGTCAGCCTCTGCGTACAGGCACCTCCAGCGCATAATGGTATTGCCTTCATCTCGAACACTGAGAAGACATAAAATGGAAGGATATGGAAGAGCTAACTGTGGCTTTCAAGCAAGTGTTGCTGAACGACTTCGGATGGCGATATCTAAATCTGAGAAGGAATGTGATAAAATGGTGGTGGTAGCTGTGGATGAAATGTCCATCCGAAGTAAGAGCTGTCAATCTTATAAATTTATTTCACACAATTTATATATTATTTGCAGAGGATATTGCATTTCATTCGTCTACTGGAGATATTGCGGGATATGTCGATTTTGATGATGAATGCTACAACACCATGTCAAAGTCGTCATCACAGATTGCAACTCAGATGCTTACGTTTTTTGTAAGAGGTATGAATGTTTCCTATTTCCTGACCATGAAAATCTCCGGAGTCTGGATGACTCTAGACCATGAAAATCTCCGGAGTCTGGATGACTCTATACAGGTATCACAAATAGAGATTTGGATGGAGTTATCGCTTTCTACCCAACTGCAGGAATTGACAGCAATGAGCTATTCTTCCTGCTTATGGACTTGCTGGTCGAGATACAGGCAGAAAGTAAATGTGTTGTTGCAGGAGTCGTGTGTGAGTTGAATTTAAATGTGCCAAAGGTTTTTCAGCTTAGTAGTGGTATATGAAAAGTCGCTTAGACTGTTTTACAAGAATAGATAATTATATAGTAATGTTACTTAGTAGGCCTGATATAACCATATGTTTACTTTTTGAAGTTGATGGATTAGCAGCAAACAGAGCAGCAGTAAACCATTCTTTGTCAGCTGATGAAGATGAGATACCTCATAGAATGGTCAATCCGTTGATTCCATCCAGGTATTCAGTATCGATAATTAGAGCTTCAGATGAATTGGTTTCACTTCTATTTACAGATTTATCTTTTTCCTGCCCGATCCACCGCATTTGTTGAAGACATGCAGGAATAATTTACTGAGTTCAACTCGCAGCATGTGGAATGACGGAGACATTTACATGGAACCCATTAAATATTTGATTCGGGTATGAGAAACTGTAGCCAAAACTCTAGTAAATAATGTGGCAATATTTTTCTTTGGTGCACTTGGATTGAATTGACAACAGGATGACATAAAACTTGGGGATTTGAGATATTTCTCCCATCTCAATGAGTGTCATGCCTCTCCAAGTCCATGGGAAAAAATGAGTGTTCCCATCGCTGCAAGGACTCTTTCCTTCAGAGTTGGTAAGTGTGAAATGAATTGAAAATATTCTAGTGGATGATTTTGTGTTTCAGGAAAAGCTCTACAAGAAAAAGGTTTTATCGCACTTTCAAATTTCATCTTAAATATTGATGAGTGGTTTGATTGTGTGAATGCCGGCTACCAGCATGGGAACCCGAAGCCATCCCGTCAGCCTTATTACACCGCAGATGACAGTACATTAGGTTGGTTGGAGAATGACTTTTTAGGATATTTAGACAAGTGGGAGGAAAATGCGCAGAAAAGGCCTCTGATGGGATCCGTGAACCGCGAAAAAATGCTGCTTTCAAAGCCTACCAGAAGTGGACTACGGATGGCGACCAAGTCTATGGTAGCAATAATCCGTGAGACACTTGCTGCAGGCGCAAGGTTCGTACTGCCGAGAAGGATAAATCAAGATCCCTTGGAATCCTACTTTGGAGATCAACGTCAGAGGGGTCATAGAGCAGGCAACCCTACCGTTTCCATGTTCTCTGCTAATGCGCGGTCTTTGGATCTGCTCCACCGTAAATAAAACACAGCAGTAGTTCTAAAATATTCAACTGTTTTTTTATATGCAGCAATAAAGTGAAATGAAAACAATACGGTAACAATGCTTGCATCATTTACTAAGAATTTTTAGGGATTTCCGCAAACTGCAGGACTGTGGCTGTTTGTTTTTAGGGGTGGAGATCAACTTTTCACGGCAATTAATATGCAACCGAAGGTTAATGTATCTTTTTAGTAACATTTGTAGTAGGATGGGATCTGCCTCAGGAAAGAATTTAGAAGGATTTACTGACGAGATTATCTGTGCGTAGCAAATATGCCTGTGACCCAGATATTTTGAAACTACTACTTCGGTGCGCAAAATCATAGCAGTGAAGCCGTTATGTGGTTTAACAAGGCTACCTCTGTTGCGACCTTCGAATAGAGGATGTAGGTCGACAGAGCGATCTATCTGACTTCGGCACCAAGCATTACGCTCCCCTTTTAGTTTCCTGATACCCCATTTCAATAAGCTGCCCGCCAAGTACTGAACTGCTCCAGTCTGAATTTCATGCTGTTGGCTTGAACTATCTGAAGATTCTGACGAATTAGGGAAGCTAGCATCAATGATCTGTGGTATGACACTCTTCATAATTCGCTTGGCAGTAACTTCTGGTAGTTCAGGCGTTCCAAACTTCCTGGTCATAATACTGACATACTGTCTCATCATGGCAGTCTTGCTAGAAAGAGCAGTCAAATCCGTTAGTTCTCGCAGAATTTCTTTCTGATGGCCGTGTTGCAGTGTAACACCCAAGTGATTGAGAGTACTTTGCAGAATATTCAAACAGTCGACTTCATAATCGACAGTAACAACCATTATTTCATTTCTTGGCTCAGTAGCTTCCTTCAGTGAGTCGTCGCTGGCATCGTCCACATCATCAACCTTTAATTAAATGCACAACATGACATATAAAGTCCTGAAGTGAGATGTATTGCATACTTACATCGTCAAATATTCTCATCAATTCTTCTTCAGTCAAGTCCATTTTGAAATAAGCTCACGATCACAACAATAACAACGTAAGTTACCTAAACGGCAGTTGACCGAACGATAGTGTAGCTGCAAAAGACCCATGTACCACCAGGTGTCGCACCAAACAACAGCTTGCCATACGACTGTCCAGACTAGTGCTGTAAACGACTATGCTTGGGGTCAAGTGACTGAATTCTGGAAAAGTCATCCTATGCTCAATGTATTTGCCTTTTGTCGTGCACCTGTCACAACTTGAGAACCCAGAAAAATATTTAATGCTCTTGCACATCGCTTTTGCGGGCGCGTCACATACGATGCAATCTATTTCCACTTTGAAATGCTTCTCATTAATAATGACACCATCATGCAATAGAATCCCAAGATCGTTAACGGTATCTTTCAAGAATTCGAGATCCTTTGACTTGGATTGTCCAGCTGCTAAAGCTACCGGGAACACTTTGTAAATACTCAAATTATTCACACAACAAAGAATTGGCCAGAGGCTTACTTTTGAGCTTTTGAATAAAGGAAGACCATCTATGTTGAGCGCCAATTTCAGAGTAGTTACTGAGTGAGTGACACTTACTGGTAAGCAAGATAAAGCAGAAGTCAGCCCACGTACCCATACAGATTCCAGAGCGAACTTCTATATTAGCACTGTAAATGTCCTAATACGTTTGCTAAAGCACCAGCTACCCCAAGCCAGTAAGCTAGTCGTACCGTTCGAAACTTCCGACGGCCTGCTCTCAATATCTAGGAATATTCACTAACGCTACACACAAAAGACAACCCAAGTCTCTGAATATTCACTTCCTCTTTTCCGACATCAGCAATCTGCTTCAGTCCGGCAGCAACCAGAACCAGCACTAGGGTTGTTCAGAATTGACCGACTTTCAAAAAGTCTAGGTTTTCAGTCCGTTTCCCATGCCTTATACCTTAAAAACAAATTCTGGCAACTTTTTTTTGTAATTCATCCCCTGCATCCGTGTGCACTAGGGTTGTTCAAAATTTGGAAAATGTTTGGAATTCTGCGTGTCCATCGCTTATTCTTTAGATTATTGTTAAAAAACAATAATGGGCTTGAAAGAAGCTCCCAGGAAAGCCGCTAACATTTGTCTAAATGCGTTTGAAAGTCGTTGTTGAAGAGTGGGCGGGCAACCGACAGTAGAGGCGGGCAATCACGAAACCACGGTTCTTGATTGGGTAATCGGCTAAGCTTCACTGATTACTGCAACAGCTGACTCGGATTCGGGAGCTTCGCTTTACTAAATTGAAAGTCTGTTTTGCTGAGGTAGAGTCTGTTAGTAGCGGTTGTGGTTCTGTACAAGCGCGTTGTGTGTTGATGAGTCATTAGTAGTACTGTAACACGTGTTCTTTGAATGCTTCAGAGTCGATAGCAGTAGTTTATGCTTTGGAGCAACAATAGTGCAGTCATGGCAGAGGCAAAACGGCGAAAGATTGCACACATGCCGCAGCGAAGAACAAGATCCAAATCTGAGCAGTACTTGGTCGGATATGCTTGCGATGACATCTGTGGCTCGAGATTACCTACTATACGAGAAGTAATGAGTTACTTGCTGCATCTGAAAGAGCATTGTCCTCAGTCAACCCCTACTCAGGAACTATGTACTGTGGTGGTGGATGATGTAATGACAGTGTGGAAAATGGCGAGAATTGCGACAATGCAGAAATCACATGTGGTGCGATCACTTCAAGTTCTGACTATGATGCTGATGTTGGACTTGGCACCTCGACCCAATCCATTAAACTGATGGCACCTAAAAATATTATGAAAAATACGCATGTTTCCCAAGCTCTGGATCGATTGCAAGTAACTGACAACGATGCAACGATGCTGATGGGAGCATTTATTAAGGCTTGTAGAGGAGATATAGCCATGTTCTCCCTGTCAAGATCTTCAACGAAGAGAGCCAGGGAAACAAATCGCCTGGAAATATCTCAGGACATTTTGGAAAAATTTGCCGAAAATAGACCACAGCATGTTGCCATTCATTGGGATGGAAAGCTCACAGAGGATAGATTAGGAAATCGATATGAAGCTTTGTCAATTGTTCTATCTTGTCAACCTCAATACTCGGAAGGAAAACTACTTGGAATTCAGAAGATACAAAATGCGGCAGGTCAGACACAAGCTGAAACTACTTTCGACATAATTAAAAAGTGGGATATACAATTAATGGGATATACAAGATGCTGTAACAGCTTTGGTTTTTGACACCACAGCAAGCAACAGCGGCTGGAAGAAGGGTGCAGCGAAGATCCTTGAGGACCTTCTAGGAAAGAAGGTTTTTTACCATGTGTGTCGGCACCATGTGTATGAGCTAGTAGTCAAAGACGTCTGGAAATGTTTATTTGGAAAAGCAACAACCGGACCAGAGAACATATGGTTTGCCCACCTTAAGAGCTGGAGCAGTCTTGACAGAAAACGGCAATTCAAGACTCTGACTATTCCTATATGCTTTAAAGAACGAGCAGCAATGACAGTTGAGAACTTCAAGCTACTACTCGCCAGAAAAGATTTCTTCACACGGGATGTCTACAAACAATGTGTGACTAATGCTCTTGCTCTTCTCGGTGCAGATGGAGATATACATCATCACAAACCTGGTGCAACACACCATGCAAGGTGGATGGGCACAATTCTGTATGCTCAGAAGATGTTCATGTGGGCTGATCAGTTACATTACAAATCTGAAGAAGTGGAACTGCTGCATCGCTTCAATCTCTTTTATATCCCTGCCTGGGTTGCTTCCAGCATCGGTCGTGATGCAGCCGGTAATGACTTGAGATTCATCCAGGACATGTTGAGTTACAAGGAACATGATGAACAAGTTTCCACAGCTGCTTCACAAAAGCTTTTAAAGCATGACTGGTATATCGTGGAGGAAACCGCTGTATATGCCTTGTTTTCGCCGAGTGAAAGCAATGAAACCCGAGAAAACATGGTAAAGACGCTCCTACAGGTAGAGCGAACTTCAAGTTTCAGGAGAGGCCCGCCCTCGTTGAATGCAACTGTACACATCAACAAGGACACTACTTTGTCTGATTTTATTGGGCCACAGTCGTGGTACATATTTGATGTTTTTGAATGCTCTGGGGCGTGGCTAGCTCAACCGGTTGATGTTTGGCACTTATCAGATTCCTACACCAGAATGAGCTCCTACATCAGTTCTGTCAAAGTCGTTAATGATGCCGCAGAACGAGGTGTAAAGCTAAGCACAGACTTTGCTGCAATCTTGACTGAAAATGAACAACAAAGAGACAGTCTGCTTCAAGCTGTGGAACAGCATAGGAAGACAGTTGGAGACAGCAGGAAGTCAACTCTAATCAAAAGCCTGTAATCTGCAACTTGTGCCTGACAATGCAACACTGATCTGCAACGTACTTTTTTAATGTCTTTTGTAAATAGTGCTTTTCGCCTTCATTCAATTGTGAATAAAAAGTGTAATATGCGTTTGTTTATGGGTGAAACGTCGACCAGTCATAACAAGTACTACTGAGATGTTGACTTGAGTTTCACTCACTGTCAGTAACTTTTGGAAAGGTTGAAGGTAGCAACATGCATGCATCTAGTTTATTCGTATCTCAACTAGCGAGAGCACCTGTGCAATACATAGCACTTTCTGCAGGTAGATATTAACTTAGGCGGTTGCGATGTTGTACTATGGACTCTTGATGACAACATTAACAAAGGCAATATATCATGTCTGTAATGCCACCAACAGAAACGACTGCACAACAGCACGCAAAAATCGTTACCGGCAGTGTTCACAAAGTCGGTCTTTCAGCCAATCATTAGCTTATTATTACCGGCTTCAACCAATCAGGATTAATGGCTTCTCTTTGCCCGCCCACTTCATCGATTCCCCGCCCACTTGCCGACGGCTACTTTCAAACGCATTTAGACAAATATTACCGGCTTTCCTGCGAGCTTCTTTCAAGCCCATTATTGTTTTTTAACAATAATCTACAGAATAAGCGATGGACACGCAGAATTCCAAACATTTTCCAAATTTTGAACAACCCTAGTGTGCACATTGAGCTGGAAGAAAAGCAGCTGAAAATAGGGGATCCCCTAAAATCTGAGTGTCACGATTTTACCTAGCCTAGTTAAAGTGACATATAACATGGATTTATGCAGCTGTTGCGGTTTGGAGTGCTACAAAACCCCACTATATAAGGCATTCCTAGTTCAGGATATCATTTCCATGTCCCACACTGCCTTAGGACTGCTCAAAACTACCTAAAACTGATAAGTCATTTTGTTGGATCACATATCCTACACCCCTCAAACCTACCAGGCACTGTTCATCAATTTCCTGGATCCCCATGTGCAAGAATACAACTGTAAATGTAACATCCACTCACAGCCACATAATAAACATCACAGGAAACGAAAAAATAAGGCAAAGAAAGAGATCATCTTGGCAAAATATTATATAAATCAGGTGGATGAAATGGTTGCTTTCGAGAAATCTGCATATCTGTTCCGGTGATCTTCCACAGCTTGTAGGAGGCTCGCTCGCTGTTTTTGTCATCCGTTATGAACGCAGCATAGTCGGTATTCAATTTTACCATACGCTCTGCTGCATCATTAACTACTTCAACAGTGTTCACAAATTCTTGAGCAGTCACGAAATCCGGATCAGTATGCCATTCCGAAACTGGAAGACTCAACCAATCATGTTCCACATGTATAGCATCAAATAGAAACCACGATTCTGGCCCAATCAAATCGACCATACTCATTGACTCAGAGACAGAGTCAGAGATCAGACTGAGAGGCATACCTCTGCGAAATTTTTCAGGGATTGGCATTTTCAACAATTTAGCAGCCATCGCTTCCTTCAGTTTGTCCACAATCTTTGGATTAGCCGAGAACATGGTAAATACCACCATTTCCTCAGTTAGATACCAATGATGTTTTCGCAAATTCTTGTATGCCACATCAGCAACAGCGAGATCGCATAATGAAAAGTTTTTCATGTCATGAAGGAATTTGAGATCATTCCAAGGTGCGTCACATGCAATACCAGTTTTCAACCAAGCTGGAACATAAAACAAAGCAATGAATGTATTGATTCGTTCCAACTTTTCAATGAACTCTTCAGAATAGTCCATTTGCTCACTCCACATGAACATTTTTTGACAGTACAGTACTTGACTCATCCATCTAGCGCTATGAGTAGCACCAGGCTTGCGAAAACGATGATCAACATATTTGTCATGCAAAATCGCCAAGGTGCCTGTTGCACATTCTCTGTAGTCATCTCTTATCAAGACTTCTTTCTGCTTTCCATCATTGGGTTTCATCAGTGGAATTATTTCTTGCTTTGCTTCATCAGCTTTCATCGCCAACCAGCTGCCTTCAATAAACTTCAGCGTTTTATAGCTTCTTGATTTATCAATATGTTTCCACTACTTCTTGAAGGTATTAAAATCCTTGTTTTCAGGGCCTGTGGTTGTCGATCCAAACAAACACTTCCAAACCTCTCGAATGACCAGTTCATAAATATGATGGCGACAGGCATTGTAGAAAACTTTCCTGTTAATCAATTCTTCAAGTAACGGAACCGCACCTTTGTTTTTACCAGTGTTTGAGGATGTTGTGTCAAACACAAGAGCTCTAACAGATTTTGTTAAATTCCAAAGTTCCAGCAGTTGAAATGATGCATCAGCCTGTGCTTTTCCTGTGGCACTTTCCAGAGTTTGAATGCCAAGAAGTTTCCCTTTCTTAAATGCGCCGGAATACGCAGACGATGCGAGCACTGCCAAGGCCTCAAATTGATATCCTAGACGACTCTTAGTGAGCTTTCCATCCCAGTGCAATGCAATGTGCTCTGGTGGATTGGTGGATATTTTTTCAAAGATAGATTCGGAAATTTTAAAACGATTTGCAATGCGTCGTCGATAGGTCCCAGATCATGAAAGATGGAAGTCATTAGGGTTGCCATCGCAAGCTTTAATCAGTGCTGCAGTTATCATGGTAGCGGCATTATCACTGACTTTCAAGCGATCAAAAACCTGGCATAGGTCTTCGTCGCTGAATACGTTTATAGGAGCTTTTAGAGTCACAAATTTAGCGGAATGACCAGATGTCGACTGTGCAAGTTCAAAATCAGTGCTGTGAGAAGTGTCAGCTACCTGTGAAGATATAGATGAGCTCTCTGTAAATTCACCTTTGCTACTTGATGCTGGTGCAGACTCTCTTGCACTCATGGTCCGTCTCTTTTGTTGCATGATTTTCGCTTTCAACACTTTATCTTTGCCACCGATCGTTGCTAATCTCGGACCCCTTTGATCCTGATAAAATGCTATGTCTTCACGTTTTTTATCGTCAGAAAGAAGTCTACTTGCTTCAATTGTCGCTATCGCGTCAGGGGCTCCTATATCCCATAGCTTACTCAGTTTAACTTCAAAGTCGCTTTGTTTTTTTGATACATGTTGCCGGCCTGCAGTTTTCTTTAGTGACAGCCATTGTTTCCATACTGTTTCCAATCTTTTAGTGGCATTGACTTTTGTGATAGTCTTTATGCCAGCAAGTAACCAAAAACCGATCACTTCATCTACTGCGATCTGGATGTGTGACTTGACTGGTTCATTTTAAAAAAATGAATGCTCTCTCAGGTGTTGCACATATTGCATAACTTGCCTCAGAGTGGGCAAATTCGATCCCGTAATGGCTTCCTCAGATGGCCCAACTAAGAAATGCTTTGTCTGCGATCGTGTTCTTCTAGTTTTTCTTCGGTACTGCTTCACTAGATGACGATTTTCTTTTTTTTTCAGACATTTCGCACTACAGCTAATCTTAGAAAAACAGATATACATAAACTCAGTCAAGCAACAAAGAATAGTGGAAAACATTTCAGTTCTTTTAAAGTTTTAGGTCGAACACATACTGCATAACTTGCACAGGAGTAGCCAGATTAGATCCAGTTATGGATTATCGAAGATAGTTATTCCTAAATTGGAAAAACTCATACCAGTATATTGATATCTTGGGATATAACGAAAAATTTAGAGCAACCGACTGGCGGTTTTCCCCAGTCACTGGTGTTTCGACGCGGCACTCCAATGTAAATGAGTGCCGATTTAGCAGGCGTCGAATCCTGTCTGCTCAGCTGAATCTGCTCTTGGACTCGCTAACTCGCGTATCAGTCTTGTATTTCAACAGAATCAAGCAACCCAAATCGAAGATCAAACAATGGGAACTTCGGAATTGCTTTAAGAATACACTGATGTTAATACAAGCAAAGTGAGATTCGCAATAGTGCTCGCTCGTCCGTTGCTCGATGGTATGGAGGACGAGACAACGGCAGCGAGGGCAATTTATACTAGCGAAAAAAGACACTTTAACACAGTAATCAAACAATCAAATCACTAAAATCGGTACAAATACAATTAGCACAAACACGAAATACAAATTAGGACAGTTGAAAGACAAACTGATTCCTCTAAAAACGTTATCAAATAAAGGATACAAAAACCATGCGCAATCGCAAACACTGCCCCATTTGACTGGTCCCAGTCAACAGAATTGCACCAATAAGTTATCAGATCAGTCAGTACTCAGGTAAGCATACATTAATCTGTGACCGCACAAGGCAGACGACTGTCCAGTGTCCATGTCCATATCGACATTAAATCGGAATCACGAGTTCCTTTGTGGTCGCGTAACATATTGCGTGAATCATGGGGTATCGAGAGCGCTAACCAAAGAAAGTGAATTAATATTTATATCACGCCCAGTCAACGTTGAGAGAGAATAATTAGATGGATCAGCCGGTTGAAGCCATCAAGTTGAGCGACTTGGGTCCGTGATCAACTAAATTTTTTCAAAGGGCGTACACAGACAATTCCATTCCCGACTAATGCCAGTGTCATCATTCCAATACACACGGACTAAACTTAATGTTCATCGTGTTAGAAGCTATCGAGCCTCCCATCTCAATAACGTTCAATGTACCACTCTGAATGGTAGAGAGGCGTTCAGCAACTCTTCTAGTGATGAGAGCAAATCACATTTAAATGGTAGAGTGGCGTTCAGCAATTCTATACTAGTGATACGAATAAATCACCTTCAATCGTACATAGGCGTCCAGCAACTCTACTAGTGATAAGACTAAATCACTTATCACGAGAGAGAGGCGTCCAGCAGCTCCACGAGCGATGAAACGTTGTTGGGACGGAGAACCGAACGCGGCTGCAACGTAACCGACTTTATCCAAGTGTGATGACGGCCATCGTTGTAGGAAAAATCTTGTGACTGCTGCGAAATCCGTCGCCATTGAAGAAGTTGAACCCGTCGTCGCAATCTTTGAGGCGTCTCTTGCAGCAATAAACTTCAAAACAACACAAAATGTAGCAGATTCTATGCCAAGCAGCGGTGATCAATCCATGATGGGCAGCAGAGTCTTGAATGTAGACTGAATGCCTGCGCCCGAACCGAGGAGAGTCATGAGCTTGAATTAGCTTTAATGCGAATTGCTTCCAGACTCACTGGCGAATTGATTCCGGACAACCTTATTGCGAATTGTTTCGACGCGGCACTCCAATGTAAATGAGTGCCGATTTAGCAGGCGTCGAATCCTGTCTGCTCAGCTGAATCTGCTCTTGGACTCGCTAACCTTGCGTATCAGTCTTGTATTTCAACAGAATCAAGCAACCCAAATCGAAGATCAAACAATGGGAACTTCGGAATTGCTGTAAGAATACACTGATGTTAATACCAGCAAAGTGAGATTCGCAATAGTGCTCGCTCGTCCGTTGCTCGATGGTATGGAGGACGAGACAACGGCAGCGAGGGCAATTTATACTAGCGAAAAAAGACAATTTAACACAGTAATCAAACAATCAAATCACTAAAATCGGTACAAATGCAATTAGCACAAACACGAAATACAAATAAGGACAGTTGAAAGACAAACTGATTCCTCTAAAAACGTTATCAAATAAAGGATACAAAAACCATGCGCAATCGCAAACAACTGGAATAGACATTTGCAAGCTTTGTTTCTATCCCAGTAGAAAGGAAAAGAGTATCAGGTCTATTATGTCAAATAGTTGTATACTGCTATAATACTATGTTCACTAATCACGCGCTAAATAGCATGAGTCAAAACGCCGCCTGGTAAGTCCTGCACCTCAATCGTAAACACAGTCCATCAACAACAAAGCAGCAAGGCACCCGACTAATCAATGATCCCCGTTACACAGCCGTGCTCAGCGCTTCATCAGCGCTAGAACATACGCGTCACGTCAATGAGAACACACGGGCTCCTGTCGAGTCACTGACAACGGGAATCCCCTAATTCCGAAGAAATTTTTAGGTGCATGAGAAAACGGCAATGTGCACACGGATGCAGGGGAAGAATTACAAAAAAAAGTTGTCAGAATTTGTTTTTAAGGTATAAGGCATGGGAAACGGACTGAAAACCTAGACTTTTTGAAAGTCGGTCAATTCTGAACAACCCTAACCAGCACGCTACACTATACGCATGACTGGTCTTTTCAACCGAAGGCTCCGGAGTTATTATGCTTCCGGAGCAGGGTAAGTTGCACTTCACGCAACATAATGAAGGGGTAATGATGTTTTCTAATGGATATATCGAAGCTTTCGCATGAGATCGAAGAACACCGGTTAGGAATATATATCGTTTTTGAATGTAACACCGAAGTATCCTTTCTACGTATTTTAGACATACCTGCAAGCGATAGAAAATTAGCATTATTAGGTTAACAACGGGATATAACGAAGTCTAACGCATGCCATGGAACAACACCGAGTAGGAATTTATTTTGATTGAATATAACCACTAGACCATCCTACTACGTATTTTAGACATTCCCCCGACACTTAGAAAATCAGAACCTAATCGAGATGATCCCGGATGATCCTTTTACGGTTTTGTGTTTGCTGGGGTTGAATTTTGTTAGCTAATCCTACGATATAAGCTTGCTGAATGATAGTTAGCTAATCCTACAATATCATCTTGCCGAATGATATTTTGCTATTAAACTATTACTAAACTTTAGTGTAAACGGGCGTCACCATATTTTGGTCATCCGAGACCGAAAAGGGACACTTCTTCAAAATTTTTCCCGACTTTGTGGTCGGTTGACTAAAAAAAAGGTCAACTATCCGGCTAGGCTCCCCAAATAGCCGCCTGAGCGTTACTGCAGTGCTGATTTACTGTATCTCAGTTGAATTTTAACCTATATTTAACCAATATCTTCAAATAAGAGGGCAACTTCTCGAAAAAGAGGACACTTGAGCGTCCTCCGAGGACACTAAGAAATAGTAAAAAAAGAGGACGTTTGGTAACCCTAGTGTAAACACACAACGTAATGAATCCGCGACAATCTGAGTATACGGCCGTAAACCAAACTTTACGCTGATTGGTCGAGAGACAATGGCCATGGATACGACGCAGCAACGGAGGACGCTGCATTTACTTCAACATATAGTCGGCACTACGATGTATTCCTATAGCCGTGTAGACTGTATAAAAACGACAAGATTACAGTTAAATGTTTATTTCTTCATCAATAATGAAATTAGGAATGGAAATAAAATATTTAATAACATATACTGAAATATAATGCCGAAATACTACTGTGTTTATGAATGCAGTGCCACCAATGGCAATGAACTGGGGCGAAGAACAGATCTTTCCATTCATTTTCTTCCAACGCAAAGGACAGAAAGGCTTGGGAAGGCAGAGTATAAGAAGGCAGGACTATTTGTGGCATACATTTTGGCCTGAATTTGATGCCAATAAGAGTGATTTACTTGTAATTATCTAGCAGCAGTCAAATAAAAACTCCTTTCCTGTGATTTCTGCCCAAGTTCAAATTTCATGAACTCATTGCATGTGCTGTTACGATACCTCAAGCACACCAGTGCAGATGAGGTCTGCTCAGCTAGAATCACTCTATCATGTGAAGCACCCAGATATCCATATGGAAAAAGAACATGACCAATCTTTGCTACATTCACATGCGTGATGCTTAGTAGTCTTGAATGGCGCTTTCTTCGTGCAATAACCCCCACAATATTGAATACCTGTTCATACTGTACTGTCATTGAAGTGATTTGAAAAGAGATGTTGCATATGGAGTACCTGCTGTCTTGTTCCCCTCAAAGCAGTCCAAAACCCTACCAAAATTGCTACTTGTGAGTCGAAGAGCCCTATGTATTTGCCCCATTCTGCACATCCTCTCTGTTCTGATGTTCTGTGGGCTTAGGTAGCTAATCTGCATATGACTGACTTCGTTGGCTTCTCACCCTAAGATTCCGGTGATGGATTTGAAGATTCCATTTCAAGGCTACACGATGGCGATTCTAGATCAGGATCACCAGATGACAATGTAAGATTTGCATGTGCAGCATCCACAACATTGCAGGAAGACAGTTGACACGGCATGGAGTTCAGGGTCCGCCTCTTTGCAATGCGCAAAATCTTCTGCTTCACCACGGAGATTGCGACTGGGAATCGCACCTTTCTTTAGACGTGACTGTATTGGTATATCTATAATGCACTAGCAGCAAAATCTTCCTTGCAAAATTGGTAGGAGCAAATTATTATTATTATTAATATTGTACACAACAGTGGTGCTTTTAGCCTGTTTAAGGCTTTGTGCTCCACGACATGACAGTATTCGAACTGATCAATGCATTTATTCTTGTCTTTGACATTCTTTCCACTCTCTCATGCATCGGCTCGCGATTCATCGGCACTTTAGCTGCCGACTTGTAGCTCGCCTCACTGTGATTTCTGGACTTTTTAAGTCAGTGCAACTGCAGTGAGGTCGGCGATGAGGAGTAAATGAAGCTTGTGGAAGTAGGCTTGAAATCCTGCCTTATTACTCTGCATTCCCAAGCCTTCTTGACCTTGGACCGTTGGAAGGAAATGAATGGAAAAATCTGTTCTTCCCCAGTTCATTGCCATTGGTGGCACTGCATTCATAAACACAGTAGTATTTCGGCATTATATTTCAGTATATGTTATTAAATATTTTTTTCCTTTCCTAATTTCATTATTGATGAAGAAATAAACATTTAACTGTAATCTTGTCGTTTTTATACAGTCTACACGGCTATAGGAATACATCGTAGTGCCGACTATATGTTGAAGTAAATGCAGCGTCCTCCGTTGCTGCGTCGTATCCATGGCCATTGTCTCTCGACCAATCAGCGTAAAGTTTGGTTTACGGCCGTATTTCGAAAGACGTATGCTCCAGAAATACGGGCAACATTGGGCGCATCGAGCAAGAATTCTTTGAGATCTTGGACAGAGCTTGACTAGTTCGGATTCTCATTCAGCACCGAGTCAGTTTTCAGTTTTAATTATGACACTCTGAGAAACATGCACAATACACACTGTATCGTATATTATAGGGCCATATTCCTGTTATTGGAGGAGTCTTCTCAGTATAAGGCCGGGAGAGTAGCCTATATGGGGCAGTGTGGTCAAATCGACCATTTATGGAGATCATCACATTTTTATGAAACGTCAATTTCTTAACTTACATATCCGGCGAAATAGCTTGTATCATCAAATTGAAAACCCATACCAGATATTAATAGCAGTAACCATTTTTGTTTATCTTGTAGCAGCACAAATTTAATGAAATTGATGAAAACCGAGGCGATGCTGTAACCCAACGCCCAAATATTTCCCACGTTGCAAAAGCTCAGGTATGTTATGTTCTTAAAGTCTAAGAACAATTCAACGGAATTTGGTTCGTATCTGCAACAACTTTCGCACTCAAAGACACACGAAGTCTGTCTAAGAAACATTTAACGCAATATGGTTCGCATTTACAACAACTTCGCACACAAAGACACGAATTCCAACTAAAAGTCATTGAAATCAAGCAATTCTTGGCCGGCATTTTTATGTAGGCCTACTTATCTTACTCTTCCAGTTGTGGAAACAGGTTGCCAGAATGTTTCTGTATTTGCCGTTCAGAAATGATGTTGGGCGTGGTATGGCTGAAGAGCGCATGTTGAGTTGGTTGAGGACGGAGTTGGCTGAGAGCGAAGCTGAAGATGGATGCGAGTGAGTGTATGTTTCTGTGTTTGGTAGCGTCAAGTATTAGTAGTCGGGAGCAGCAGTCTGCAGCAGGGTTGTAATGACTCGAGTCATGACTCGACTCGAGTGACGATTTTTTGATGACTCGACTTGACTCGAGTCATTTTCTCAAAATACCGAAATGACTCGACTTGACTCGAGTCAATTTGTGTACTGACTCGACTTGGACTCGAGTCATTGCCCACGACTTGGACTCGAGTCATTGCCCACGACTCGAACCAAGTCATATGACTCGAGACTCAGACCGCCAAGACCGACATTTCATTGTAATTTCGAAGAATAGTAAAGTAAAAACACTATCGGGATTTCGTCTACTAGTGCTGGTACTTGAAAATTCGACCAGAAACTGCGTAAAGTGAAAAAAATTTGTTATATTATAAATGCGAACCATTCGATATCACGAAGCAGGTTTATAAAAGTGGGTTTAACAAGACTTTAACTGGAAACTGAGCAGTCAACACAATGACTTGGACTTGGACTCGAGTCATAATATCATCACTCGGACTAGACCCGCTTCTCGCTGACTTGGACTCGGTGGTGAATCGAAAATGACTAGACCTGATTCGAGTCAAAATTATGAAAGTGAGATGACTTGTGACTCGGAGTCACGTGACTCGGAGTCTTGTGACTTGGTTACAACAACCCCGATTTGCAGGCTTGAGTTGGATGTACCGGTCGGAATCTCTGCGTGGATAGTTGGCTGGGACACGACCTATTCACTGACGGTGCTCGCGAGCACCTAAGGAGTGATGTTGCCCCGTTGGTAGTTCGTACTTGCTTGTAGGTAGCAAGGCTGCTGCTGGGCTAGGTTTAAGCTGATGGGCATATCTATGTACGAGGCTTACGGTACTATATTCTACATGTATTTTCACAGTTATTCGCAAAATTATAACTAAAATTCGCATAAATGTAGAAGGGGGGCCCCTTCATAAAATCAAAGTAAGCCATTTTAGTGGGTGCAGAAATTTAATGATTGACTACTGTTTACGGTATTATATTCTACTTGGGTACATGTATTTTCAGTTTTCTGCAAAATGATAACATTCGCGTAAATGTAGGAGGGGGAGGCCTTTAGCTAATGGCAAAATGGATGGAGATCATCAAATCAAAGTGAGCTCTTGCAACTAATGCAGAAATTTAATGATCGACTACTGCTTACGGTACCATATTCTACATTGGTGCATGGATTTTTGTGGTTATTCATAAAATGATTACGAAAAAATGAGAATTGATGATTGACCTGTCTTTACGGTACAATACCATATTCTTTATAGACACAAGGATTCCGCGGTTATTCAGAAAATGGTAATACTTGAAAAAAAGCGCGTAAACCGGAGAAATAGTTTGAAAAAAGCGCGTGAACCGAGGAGGGGGGCCCTCGAAAGCGCGTAAATCAACCATGGGGGCCTAGGCGACCGCCTACCTCGCCTACCCCAAAAGCCACCACTGTTTAGCAGCATCGCAGAGAACCAGATTCAGGGAATGTGATCCACAGGGCATAAAAAAGGCACGTTGATTTAAATTCAAAATTTTTTTTTGTACACCAGCATTTCGACCAGCCATGTTTGCACCATCATCATATCCTTGCCCTCGACAATTAGCAATGTCCAGACCAAGCTCTTCCAGTCGATCAAGCAATGCTTTGGTTAGACCAGAGGTCTCAAACACGCGGCCCGTCAGAGCAATTTGTGCGGCCCGCGACGACATTTTGGAATTTCAAGTATTCAACTATGTATTCAAGTGCGATATATCTTTTATAAGTATGAGAACTTACATTTCACCCTAAAACTACTATGGAAATCACTGACATCTCAACAAACTTCACTATATCACATCACTTTTAAAAGTCATGTGGTAGAAGTTCAGTTATTACGTCACATATCTAGTTCATGACGATAAAACATTACCCGTTGATGATTCGTGACTGAAAATTTTGATTTGGTTTGGTGCGACCTTTTCATAAAATTACTCGAATTCGGATTGATTGGGTAATTGACTCTAGTTGAGTCGGGTAAAACCAGGGTTGTAATGACTCGAGTCATGACTCGACTCGAGTCAGACTCGAGTCACGATTTTTTTATGACTCGACTTGACTCGAGTCATTTTCTTGAAATGGGAAAATGACTCGACTCGAGTCAATATTTGGATTGACTCGACTTGTACTCGAGTCATTACGCATGACTCGACCCAAGTCATTGACTCGGCTTATTTTATATGACTTGAAGATGAAGAAATTTGCGAATCATAATGGCTAGATCAACGCATCCGACGAATTCTGCCGACATCGCTATTTGTCACCACTGCTTTCGTTGCACTTGTCTGATATCAGATATGCCGCCATAAAAACAACAGAAAATCATACATAGTAGCAATGCATTGTACAAAATCGTCCAGTGATGAAGAGGTAATAGATCCTCCGCAATTAAAGTACTCAAGACTTTTCAATTATACAAGCAAACAATTAAATCAAAGTTCAATTAGAGCCAATGAAATGACTCAGATGGTGAAGAGACTGATAAGCTCGTGTGTAGATTTGAAGGCGAGGATTCTTTGCATTTTTGGGCGACTACAAAGAATGAGTATTCAATGCTCTTCAGTGTGGTTCAAAAATGCTTGTCAATTCCTGCATCTAGTGTACTAGTGGAACGTGTATTCAGTAGGCCTAGATGTGGATTCATTCTACGGCCATGCCGCTTTAACATATTTGAGAATCTCCTTTCCACATTAGTATTTTTGAGGTGTAACTCATTGATTTGCTCTGCTGTCTGTGAAAACAGACAATGCCCCTCGTCCATTTGACGTTTTGTCAGGTATGTGCATTGTGCACGTGAGTAATAATGAATGGCTAATGTTGTGTGATGTTTGTACAATATGGTTTTTTCTAAAATAACTTCTTTTTTATTTTACTGGGTGGTTACTTGATAAAATTGTTATGTTGCATAAAAGGAACACTGAATCTGGCTTAATTTGAAAAAAGTGGAATCAATGATGTGAGAGGAGAATATTTTGGATTTGAAAATAAATGGAGTATTTTAGTGAGAAATTCTTTCATATAATATAATTACATAGTGGTAAGCCAACTATTTTTTTCATATCCAAAACATTCTACTCTAATAACTTCACTTTTTCTAGTTGGAATTGAGTCAAATTTGCTATGAATCATATTTTTACACAATGTAACGATATCATGAGATAGCTGGTAAAATTTGAAAATCTCTATTTGTAATTAGTCTAAAATTTTCTTTCATAGCATTGCTTTCTACTGGTTGGAATTGAGCCAAATTTGATTTTTTAGGCAATCTAGCAATTTTAAGAAGTAGCCGGAAAATTTGAAAATATGTTTTTGAACAGCCCCATCGTACAATTATTTCTCCAATGCTGTAACTGCGATGTAGTCTGTAATGCAATTGGGTAAACCTTTAGTATAATCAAAAGGTATCTGCTCTGTTGTCACTGCACAATGCACATAGTTGCATGCACGCTTTTACAGCATGCTGGCCTGTTGTAAATACCTCTACATAAACATGCATCCATTGATTCTCTATCAACTAGTATCTTGACACGAATTTGTTGGTTCTCTATCAGATAGTATGTAGACGTGAATTCGTTGGTTCTCTATCAGCTATTCGTGAGCTATCGTCGATGTGTTCATAATAAAAACTGAATGCTTGTATTGGTGATGTATCAGACTGACAAGAGAGATATTTGATTTTAAGTTCTAAGATTAGTAAACTTATCTTTAGCATCGGTAAATGAGGCCAGGACCTGTCCGTTATCTGCCTAAATAAACACGTGCCAAGACTATGATAGGGACAAAATGAGCATGTTTCGCAAACAAGGAATTCGATATCACCCAAGCAGGATTGAAAACATGAGTTGAACATGACTTCAATACTGTGACTTGGACTCGACTCGAGTCATAACACCATGACTCGGACTTGACCCTTTAAACGGTGACTTGGACTCGGACTCGAGTCTGTGATGAATTGAAAATGACTCGACTCGACTCGAGTCAAAACCACAAAAGTATGATTGACTCGTGACTCGGAACCATGTGACTTGGTTACAACCCTGGGTAAAACGTTAAAATCAGAGAAGGACTTTCGACTCGGAACGGTGACTTGTTAATCCCAGGGACGCAACAATCTATGAAACTGCCATGAGAATATTAATATATCAAAAGGTCGTAGCTTGCGTTGCGTAGGGTATATAGCTATCTAATCAGGTCAGTATGGCAACCATTGGCATTCTATGACCCCCGTGACGTATAGTTGATTACATGCTGGGTGTTTTTTGATCTCTTTATCGATGTTATTATCGGTGGCGATTAGGGTAGGCCTAGTAGTACGCTCTACAGCTGTAACACCAATGAATTATTCGCCGATTGGACATTTATATTCCAGGAGTTCTTAACCAGAGTCCGTAGACCCCATCAGGGTACGAAGCACCTCATCAGGGTGTGCGAGATGAATTGTGGAATTAGGCCTATATGCTGTGGAATATGTTCTTGGCCAATTAATTCAAATGGAAAATAGTCTTCGCGCTACGCGCGATTTTATGTCAATGCGCTTTCTGATTATAATATAGGTAGCCTACCGTCAGAAATTGTGTACGAGAAATCTCATTGGAAGTACAAGGGGTACGATCGCTAATAAGATTAAGAAGCAATGCTATTACTATGGTTCAATAATGTTTATATTCAAGTTGTTATTGATATGTTCCAATAATAATCGAAGGCAAAATCTAAGGCTGATTTAATTTGAAGTTGGCAATGACAATACCAATAGCCTATACTTATCACGACTTTATCAAAACCAGGATTAGGCTACACCGCTCAAATGTCTGATATCAGATCATTCTTCAGTAGATTTAAAAATATTCTGCATAAAATTGTGGCACGTCAAAGGTCCACTAGTTACAATATTATATCTAGGGATGGTGTGAACGTGAGGTTGAGGTTCACGTTCGCGTTCTGTGTGTGAACCTCGGAAATTTAGAGGTTCGCGTTCACAACAGAACCTTGGTAGGTTCTGCACTGTGAACCTTTTGGTAAATTGTAATTTTCACTCCATTATAAGATTTTTGGCTCAAATTTATTGCATTTCAACTGCGGGCCACTCCATGCATGGTGCTGGCAGCATAGAAAATCAACACTAAACGAGCATGCAACATTCACCTCGACAACCTTAAAAGTTTTACTTGCTTTGCTGCAAAAATTTTCTCGGAACATCCAGCTTTCCGTTTGTAAATATTTAGTGACTATCTGCTGTGAGCTTGACCCGCTATCGATATACGTAGTCAGCGAATGATGCTTATTCAACCAATCAATGACATTGCTATCGTCTTCTGATGTAAAAAATCGAACGGTCGTACTGGGTCAATTTTGACTTCATATCTTTACTGTATCATTAAAACCAAATTTGTGCGATTAAGGTGCTTGCTACTGCTGCATAACTTGTTGTTTGTGGTATCGGTAGCCAGTATAGAAACCAGTTGTACACTCTGCTCAATATCAATGAATCAATACTCAGACTCCGAACACATTGTCCGGTGTGGCTAGGACCGTTAAGGCGTAAGCTTATATTCCTTGGTAAGTCCTCGACGAAATTGTTGGCATAGCGACGGAAGGTACTGATTTTATGCAATTATTATATCCTTTGATTACCGCAATTGATACATTTAGCGACGTTTAAAACGCCGATATGTACTTCATCATTGTGGCATTATGTGGGCCGAATCTTCGCTAGGTATCGTGTACATAAATATAGGGCATAGGCTATCACTTCATTGAAAGAAAGGGTTGGAATTAACAATATGACGTCACGTGACGTCACGAGGTTCACGTTCGTGTTCACACAGAACCTTTCAAAAAGGTTCGCGTTCACACGAACCTGAACCTTTTAGAGGTTCACACCATCCCTAATTATAACCCGACAGTTTCACGATGTCATGATGCAAACTCTCGTATGATGTCTGTATATATAACTCATTAATTAAAAAATTATGCCCCGCACAAAAACAATTTTATTCAAATATTTGAAACTGTGATTTTTTCCGTGTCAAGCGTGAATAATGCAATCGTAAATTAAATTTCCACGATGTTTGTGGAATACCTGTCTGCAAGGTCCCGTCAAATAAGACCTACTTGGAAATTATACATTGAATATCCCTATTATTTAGGCTTACCATATTCTGGAAATGTAAAAAGAGGACACTTTTTCAGAAATTTCAGACATGCTAAACTGGAGAAGAATTCTCAAATACCGGTAAATTTTTCCCACTTCGTGATCGGTTGACTAAAAAAAAAGGTCATCACTTCCGCTCAGAGCTCAAAATAACGTTTTTCTCTCCACATTGCCAGGTGGATGACTAAAAAAAAGGTCTTCTTTTCGCTCAGAGCTAAAATCACCGCTTTTCCCTCCGAGATACCCGCCGGAGCTTCACTTCTGCGCTAATTTGGGGCATATCACTCGCAATTTCCTCTAAATCTGACCTAAATTTTCAAATAAAGAGGACAAAATCTCAAAAAAGAGGACAAAAGGGCGTCCTCCGAGGACACTTTCAAAAAAGTAAAAAAAGAGGACAAATCCTCTTAAAAGAGGACGTATGGTAAGCCTACTATTATTGATGCTGCGGCCCGCGGCATCATCAAAAACTAGAAAATGGCCCGCGAGCACAATTGAGTTTGAGACCTCTGGGTTAGACCCACCGAGGAAGTTTCTTTAACATTGAGAAAACCAGTGAAATGTTCTTTCACAGAAACATCACCTTCAGTATTCACGTATCTGACAACAAGCGTCATTTGTTCTTCATGACTGCAATCAGGAGTACAGTCAAGAATGACACTGAAGTATGTGCTTCTACGAATACTGGAAGATATTTCATCCAGATTATTCTTACCCACCAGAGAAATGAGCTCATTTTGAATATTTTCCCCCAAATAATGATCGGGTATCTGTCGATTTTTGACTTTGTTAGTATGCTCTAAAAGGACATGATCAAACTTTGCCAGAAGTTCTACAAGGCCCAGAAACTGGCCTTACTGTGGATCCCCAAGCCGTTCATGCCCAGCAGTACCGCGTAAAGCACAATGATGTCTCGCTAAGTACTGGATGATTGCAAACTCTCGTTTAATAATATACCTCCAGTATTCAACAAGTTCACTGTGCGTACTTTGGATATTCTTCTGTAAAACTGTTGGATTTTTGAGAGCTGCACTATTTTCCGAATACAAGTGGAGTGCCTTGAAATGATCTCCAGAAACTTCATGTTCACTTAATATTTTACTAAGATTTTTCCAGTCGCTGCAACCATCATGGACCAGGCTACTTTTACCACTGGAGAATAATTTACAGTGGAAGCAATACACTGAATCGGTCGACTTCGAGTATACTAACCAAGAACGCTTCTGTAGTTTCTGATTTTTCAGCTTCCTCTGAAAATTAGTCAGAGAACTTTCTGCCTTTAGTGACAGGAAACACAACACAACTCAAATCATCTTGAACTGGCTCCCTCAAAACAACTTCATTCTTCTCTGGTGTACTTAGTCTAGATGGCCATACTCCAATATCATATAATTTTCCTACTACTTCTTTGGTAATGGTAATAGAATGAACAGCAGTAGAAGATTGATCTGATACAGATTCAAATCTGGCCGAGACTGAGTAGAGCAGCAGCCTTGAGATTCCATCAGGACAGCACCTGGTTTGTCAGAAGAAGCATTGCTGACTGGTCCTACAGCGGTACCTGTACTACTAAAGCTTGGCTGTTGTGAGATGTTTGCTGAATTAACTACAGTATTTCCAGTAATTTCACAGTTTTTGCTCACAATACCAACAGGCTGACCTCCCACAGAATCACTACACTTTGGCTGCGCTGTGGTAACTGATAATTCCTCGGTACAATGATCTCTTGAGCTCTCTCCTTCGACTACGACAGGGAGTTCCTCATCTACCATTATCATTAATGGAAAAACAGCACCATCCTCAATTTGTTCAGAACATTCCTGAGCTGACATAGATGGCTTGAAATATTTGTGCAGCAGTCCAAAATTTGCATT
Organism: Botryllus schlosseri; assembly: GCF_051294905.1. NCBI lineage: Eukaryota > Metazoa > Chordata > Ascidiacea > Stolidobranchia > Styelidae > Botryllus > Botryllus schlosseri. Next base: position 6,798,893 of record NC_137238.1, on the reverse strand, counting down.
GTCACTTTCTTTCCGAATCTGAACCAACTTCCTTTTCTGAGATCCCGACTTACATTTAGCATGTACTCGCGGCATTGCAGCAGATAATTAAGAGATATTGATGCTACCAATTACAACTTGATGCTACCAATTACAACATGACATATAAATGAGCATTATGCATTCAGTATGCATTTTCAAAACTGCCATCAAACATTGGATTTATGCTTTCAGAAATACCACGATGGTTTTGTAACAGTCGGTTAAGAAGGGAGGCATATAAGGAGATATTTCTTGTCATGAATGCCACAACAGCTGTTGAGCCGATGTGAAGTATTCCACTTCCATTTGAAAAACTGTCATCTACCAGATGGTTAGTAAGGGGGAAGGTGATGTTTAACATTTTAATGAATTGGCTGGAGCTCAAGGCCTACTTTACTAGTGCTGAATTAGCTGCAAAGAAGATGGATGGAAAGTACAAGGCTCGACTTCTACTAAAGGAAATGCTATCTGATGACATCAATTACTTATATTTTGTGTTTGCAACACCCATTGCGCAAGAATTTGAAAGGGCGGACAGTATTTTTCAGCAAACAAAAACGGATCCACACACCTTGTACCAGTAACTGAATTTACACCAGCAGAGCCTTCACAATAGGCTTTATGACACCAATGTAAGGAAAAGAAACATACATGATGTTAACATCATGTATAACAGAATGTAACCATGTCCAAATAAAGAATGTCAAAGCACTCCAAGATGTAAACAATGTTAAGACAAGGTGTCTATCTATGCTTGAGGAAGCAGATTGTCAAGTTTCTAAGAGACTTCCCCCTGTCAAAGATACTTTCAAGAATTTGTCATTATTGAATCCTATTGTTTTTCTTAACCAAGCATCAAGACCAGCTTTTGCAAAACTGCCACTTTTGCACTTAGCAGGGGATAATATAGGTATGATTGAGGAACCATACAGAAAGGTTATTTTCATTGACTGGAAAGAAGCGGCACCATTCAAGGCACATGGAATTCCACACGACAGTGAAGAATTTCGGGTCGGAGTGCTTTGTCATGATTCATTCATGGAGCTTGCAATGTATGCATGAACATGCCTTGTAACTCCAGTGGGCAATGCTGTTGTGGAAAGAATATCCTCCCTTGTTACATCAGTCAAAACGAAGGCAAGAAACCGCATGCAGCTAAAACTTATGGATGCTATTGTCGGGATAAGAGCAAATCTTATGCTTACAAACAAGTGCTGCAAGCACTTTCAAGCAACACCAAAAATGCTGCAAAATTTCACGGCGGACATTGTTTATGCCAAAGATTCGAGTGGAAACACTGAAGAAGACGAAGATTTGGCATTGTTTTTATAGAATGTGGACTGTGTTTGAATGGTTAAGACATACCCATGTTGTAACACAAGAAGTTTTATTTGACAATATTATATTCAGTTGGAAAAGGCTTGAAATAATTGCAGCTATTCTAGTTGCAACAGATGTAGTGGATTTGGTGCCCTACAACACTATTAGCAACATAAATTAGGAAATCCCTGCGATTGGCAAAAGGTCTATGGGTAATATTGCAACGTTAAAGTCGTTGTAAACGTTATTATGCATCGTTTAACAACGTTATTGACCAATTTGGGTATTTTAAACCAGTTTGGCCCTTTTTTTGAAATAGTTTGGCCCTTTTTCTCAAAAGCTGTCTGGCAACCCTGTCACGAAGTACGAAGTGGAGCGGAAGCCGTTTATATTGAGTGGATTGGCTGTGAAGAATTATACCCAGCGCTTGTGCGTGCACTTGAAAAACCGACGGAGCCTCGGGGTGGATTGCAGTATAGAGGCGGATGGCTGAGGATAACTAGGCAATTGACGTCGATTGCTGAAGCTTCAATAAATGTGTATGCTGGATTGCTGGTCACGTGGTCATGACGCGGAGCATCGGGTCGTAGCTGATAGCCCTGGCGTGGGCCGTATCGAAGTGCAGGGTTGGCTCAGGCACTGATGACAGTGACAAGTTCGTCAGTGTGTGTCGGCGGCGGAGAATCGGGCGTCTCCTTCCGGGAACCGTTATTACTTGGTGGTGGATTCACATTCAACTGAGGGCACCCTGTTTTGTTTCGACGCGACACTCCGTTGTCGATTACTGCCGATATAGCAGGCGTCGAACCCTGTCTGCTTCGCTGAATCTGCTCTTGGCTCGGCAAACCTTGCGTATCAGTCTCATATTCAATATAACACAACGAAGCACTCCTAATGGAACAAGGATTTGGTTGGTTGGAACACGAAGATGCATGATCGAGATTCGCAATAGTGCTCGCTCGTCCCTTGCTCGATGGAATGGAGTCTGATGGAACGGCAACGAGGAAAATATAAAGGCAGACGAATAGGGAAGTAGAACAGTAATAATCAAAAAATCAGGATCAAAATGAGACAATTAGAAAAGCGAGATAGAAATAAAGAAAGGACAGTTGAATTGGAGGACAGTTGAATTGGAAACTGATTAATCTGAAAGCATCAAATAGAGAACAAATAAAACATGCGCAATCGCAAACAGACGGTGGCCAGGGCAAACTGGGGAATGCAGTCGGAACTATGCGACGGACTTTGATGTCGGGGAGTAGTCTGTGAGACCAGGCGTACTCGTGTTATTGCAAGTTGTTTGTGACTTGCGCGTACTGTTCTGGAATTCGGATCTTGGTGATTTCGATTTTGTTCGAGAAAATCTGAATCAAAATAGGCCGGGGTAGTGTGGAACCCCAGGTAAATACTACTTATATCCTAAAGAAATGATGCTGAGACTAAGTAGTATTTATCTCGTTTTCATGCTGGTACAGAATTCTGCGGTATTCCCGACTAGCTGATGCGACGAGATATTTCTCTCTGATAACGGTGTTGACCACCACAAGTAGAAATCGTGTTATTCTGTCATAGGTCAACCCCCACCTACCAACATTTTCAAGAATACTAGCTAAAGTACGACGCATTGACTGATAGATGTAATGCAATCAAATTCCAGAACAATTCAAAATCAACAATAGTAAAATAATATGATCAACAAACAGACTAATTATCAAGAGAATTAATTTATCCTCCCACTGCTGCTTTATATGATCCATTTTATTCCTATAATAATACTGCATGTATATTGGATGCAGTTCAGCTTTACGCATACTCTCTTCTTTCAGTTCATTTTTGGTCGAGGTTTGCTAGCTGGCACTGTAGTATTTTTTTGGTCTATCGTTGTTCCCGTTCGCGAATGTGCGGGACGATCATCTGTAACATAAAAGTATTTCAATAAGCGGTTATTGCAGCCCCCGAACCAATCCAATCACTTGTTTGACTGAGATAACTTGCGGCATTGTGGTCTGAAGTTCGAGGCTCAGCAGTCTGTCCAGCAAGACAACTATCAGACAGTTCCTCAGTTTGATTACATGGACCATCAGACAACAATGGTGCAATAGCCTACCGTATCAAAATGATAACTGAATAATAATAAAGTTGAATAGAAGAATATGAAATTATTCCAGGACTCCTTACATGTACCTCACCTACCGTTAAACCGGTATAATAAAAACAATAACAACGACATGCAGTCTGATCCCTGTCATGCGAGACACGATTAGTTAAAATGACAAAATGTCCAGGTTAGCTTGCGCCGCATTCAGCGGTATATGAGCGACTTAACAATTGAACCGGCACGGGTAGGTGGTTTAAGGATCTGAGGTTTATCGATCGCAGATTTAATAAAAACATATTTTGGTCGCCGGTAAGTCTAGAGCAGTGTTTATTAACCTTTTTCCCTCCAGCGCCCCCTTTCAAAGATTATCGTGCTCCAGCGCCCCCAACCTCATATTGTAATGAATGTAATAAAGACAATGAGTAAGAGGGAGGGCCGTAACAGCACTTCGTCAACCCCCCTAAAAACGATTGCGTTGTGCACCCATAGCGTGATAACCCAAAATCCTGAGGGCTTCGCCCCCAAGAACCCCGTAGCGTGATTTCGATGGTCAGCAAAGTTTGTGTGGCCTGGTCGCCCTAGGTGCCAAAATTTTCTATAATGCATGAATGAAAAGGTGGTAATTACATATATATGTCGCTATAAACTTTTTGTCCTCTCAGCCCACGTAATCAGATTTACCAGTAGCGCTGAGCGAGCTGTTGTATTGGAAAATAAAGGGCACGTAATTAATAATTAAACATATTCGGGCGTGGCCGTATAGGTACAATGAATTCGTTACCAGGGCCGTAACAGCACTTCATCAGCCCCCAAAATAAGTTGGTCTTGGGCTCCCCATAGGGTGATAAACCAAACTTCCGGGTGGCTTCACCCCCAAGACCCCTCGTCGGCTATCCGCTATCTGCTGATACTGGTTATCTATATTGGCAGTTCATTTACTGAGCAAGCTATTCTCGCCTAGACGCGCGAAGTGCGAAAAATTTCACTAATTATTGATTGAATTGGTCAATATGATCGGGAATTGCATATATATTGATATCAATTTTTATCCTCTCTCTGCTCACTGAAACAGATTTACCAATAGAGCTTAGTGATGTGTGATTGAAAAGGTAGGACCCCTCAATAATAAATATGCATCTTCGGGCGTATACCCGTTGGTAGGAACGAAACGACACTTCGTCAGGCCCCCCGAAAAAACTTGGATCTTGGGCTCGCATAGGGTGATAAACCGACCGCCCCCCATCACGTTGTTCGCTTTTGCCACGGAATCAGCTGTTTTGTTTAGCGAGCCAGTCCGAAGGGCGAAAATTGTCGATAATTCATGTTAAAATATGTCAATAAGATCGGGAATTGCATACATATTGCTATAAATTTCTTGGTTGGTTGGTGTGCGCAGACTCGTCAAAACGTAGAGGGAACATTGTGAGGTGTCTTGGAAACTGTAGGGTCCGTAACTAATAATTAAGCATATTCGGGCGGTTGGACCCGTTGGTATGACTTCGTTGCATGATGTTATTTCGTGACCTCCTGTCTGCTATATCAAAAATATAGAATCGCTCAACAGGGATATCGCCCAACAGGGATATCTAGTTCTATATATCCCTGTCGCCCAATCGTACTAAAATAAAAGACGCACACGATTTCAAATTGGTATTTCTTCACTGGCGTATAATTTTTTTCCTGCCAGATGGAATTCGTCTTCTGAGGTTTAGATTGTCAAGACGGGAACATTCAGTGCCAGTCATTTAGGTGCCTATGGACAATTAAACCTATATGTCTTTTGTAGGCTATATATAACGAAGTTTTCGCTGTTAATTCGCTCTGAATACTCATTACGGACATGTCCTACTACCATATCATCTACTGCGAAGCCATTCTTCTCCAGCGTCCCCCATATCGCCCCCCTGAGTCCAGAGCCCAGCGCCCCCATATCGCCCCCTGAGCGTTTCCGCCCCCTTCCAAATCGCCCCCTGAGAGTTTCCACCCACTTCCAAATCGCCAGCGCCCCTTGGGGGGGGGGGGCGCTGGAGGCAAGGTTAAGAACCACTGGTCTACAGCATGGATGTAAAACATACGGCCCGGCCCGGCCCGCCCGGTGATTTCATCGACACAATTCGACAATGACTCCGCGCTTCCTAAAAGGAGATGGTTTTGCGGCAAGTACCGTGTCTAGCTAACCCCAGGTTTGCTTGATTATGGTATTCGTGGTGTTTGTCGACTGCTATGGTCGTTCATTTACACCAGGACAATAGTCATCATTTTTATACCGTAACTGCCGCCTTATAGAACTGCCCACTTCTAGGCCTTTTCAATACACCGATAGCACGGATGAGGCGAGGGGGAACCTAGATAAACCTCCAACACATAGGCAGGAATTCTAGAGTCGTGCTCGAACCCGCAACCCATTGGTGTCGCAGCTGTGGGAGAATTTTCGCAGGTAAACATGATCCAGTTCACGTAGCAAGCGTTCACAGGAAAAAAATTCGAGATGCGAAACTCAATCCCCCAAGGGTTGGTCGATGAAGAATGCGACCTTCGGAATACGCATTTATCCCTTTAATTAGTTTATACGGAAAGCATTTGAAATTTGTCTTCCACAACACCACGTCCAGGACAAATTCCTTTAGGAAGTTGATCCTGTGATCCTCCATACTGCGTTTAGGATTCTTGACTCCGCAGTTTATCACTTCGAACAACGATAAGACAATATAAGAGTTGGGCTTATATAAAATTGGAGAAAAACCTATTGCCCCTGTTGATATGGGAAATCCGCAAGATAAGAAATGATAAAATCATGATAAAGTAAAAGTAGCCACAAAGGCTATTGGGATATTGCGGTACGTTGACCATAACGCCATGTCAATTGCCAACCTATTTGTTTCGTTTAACCGTTCATGTTTAAAGATGAGCAGACATTGGGCTGTCTACAACGTTGGGCCAATAAAGGAGACTACAAGCTGTAAAATATCAAATGATAAGTTAACCGACAGTGCAAAATCTACGATACAAAGGAAAAGGAGGGGTCAAAACATTTTGATTTTATAAACATTTTTGACAATTTTTTGACCTAACGCTTCAATTCTGACAAAATATTGCCTTATTTTGACACGTCAAAAAAACCGCCCTAGTAATAACAAATTCTATTAAACTAGGCATTAACAGACGTGGTTGATGGGATGCATGGAATTGTTTTTTCACAAATAGTAAAGAAAAAACTTCAAAAAATTCAATACCAACCCAACTAACTCCCTTCGTTCGAAAAAAAACAGAATCTACTCGCGTACCACCTGGAAGATCTTCGCGTACCACTAGTGGTACGCGTACCACAGGTTGGGAACCACTGACGTGCCGGAATTCCAACCTGGCAGGTTTTGTCATATCTTCCCAAATGTCATGTCAAACAATGTCAAAACATATTTGGGTCGAGTTACCTTTGTCGCCACCGCGTGTTCAATATGAAGTGGAACAGCCCCATTGGTTCTGTGGTAACTAACGGGTCAGTTCAGTGGCTATAATTCCGGTGGATGTGTGGGAGGGATGATTGGAATCAAAAGGGATATAAGTGTAGTAAAGGGAGGTGTGTTTGAAGAAGGTATTGTAACCGATAAATCCCTTGGTGAAGGTCCTATGGTCGAAACGAAGGGTGAGGTCAAGGAAAGGGTTGTAATTGAAGGTGATCATGAAATGACTGGGGTAAATTTGGGAGATATAATGGGTGAAGTAGGGGAGGTGTGATGAATGGAGGTTGTAAATAATGAGTCCGTCGTCTAGTTACCTACGGAAAAATTGGACGGGCCAGGTCGTGGTGATTTGGGATATCAAATTTTCTTCAAATATGGCGAGGGTGAGGTCTGCGGATTGGGCGAAGTAATAACTACCCATATCTAATCCATCTTTATGAATAAACAGATTATAAGCAGAGGAGAAATAGCAGAGTTTTTGACAGAAAAGAAAGAGATCGACAGCAAGGTTAAAGATTGGGTCCGGGATGGTGAGGGTGTTTTTTAGTTGATTCAAGGCATACATGGCGTCCTCATTTCTTATGTTGGTATATAAAGATTCAAAATCAAAGGTAATAATTTGGATGTTGAAAAGTGCACTGATAAAAATAGTATTACCGAGAGCGGTCGCGATGTTATGGCTGTTTTTTGTTAGTGTGGGTGCAATGCCTATGCTCTCGAGGTGTTCGATGTAGTTGTTGTTCTTCCACTCTGTCAGGATATTGCCTAAAAGTTTACTGGGTTCTACTGTGACCCAAGAAGGAGCCGAAATGGTAGGTCTGCCTGCAAGTTTTGGTTCATGATTAGCGTTGAAAGGTCCTAGTCCTAGTTTGTGCGGTTTTGGAAGTAAGTTTAATAAAGGGATGTGGGAGTTTTCTTTAGGTCTAAGTTCTAAAGAAGGGACGTTTAATGGCCTCAGGGTTTTTGCATGCTTCTCAGTGATTGATAGTATTCCTATCACAGATGACCAGGCCGTGTTATTTTTGGCATTTCAGGAGCCAGATGCCAAAACTGCCAAAAATAAAAATTTGAAAATGCCAAAAATAAGCAATTTTTGGCATATGCCAAAAATAACACGGCCTGCCAAATAGTGTTAGTTCGTTCATGGTGTTGTGTTAACAGGACCGCGTTACAAGCGAGAAGAGCGTTTGTGACAGGCATGTTTCTTAATCTGGGTCCAGCCCACCCATTAGAGGTGAAAGCATGGTGTCCTAAATGGTGTGGGCACAGCGAGATTGAACGGCTGACTGCATTTGAATTACTTCATACTTTCCATTTGTCCAAATGCAATTTTACGACCATTTTTGACCGGCTTGTCGAGCGCTAAATTTGATAAAACGGGTATCAATGAGAAGCTACCGCAGTACTGATTATTAAAATATAAATTATATTCTGCTCATGGAACTGGAACCCCCAAAATCAACCACGATTTTTGCATTGTGATCGAGTTGAACATTGTGACGCAACAAACTGTCTGGCTATTTCTGAGCTGCATAGTCTCGTTTTGCCAGACAGTCTTGTTGCGTCAATGTTCTTAAACAAGCTAACCTTCCCAGGACTCTTCCATGCGAGTTGGTAATATTAAAGCCACCTGAAGTGACAAAAGTCCTCCGAAAATATATCGGTAGACTGAAGGAGAAATGATAGTCGGGCTACTAAATAGAATGTGTTGAGACAACACAGGAAACTCCTGGAAAAGGATCGGGAAGAAAATTCTTTCCGCGATGAGATCGATGGCACTGGCGAAGTAATCTCTTTTCATAATGCATGGAAGCCGGTTCGGCCCTCCAAAGATTTTTAAGCTCTGAAAACCTTTTGTGGATGACTGGCAACATTATTTCCCTCAACGGCTACTGTTGAAGCCGATATTTCCCAGATTCGCTGGGCGAGTAAAGAATTTAGGAGAAACTTAGCTGACCTGAGTTTGGAAGCACTGTTACAGTGCAAACGATTTAAGTCTATTCAACAGCTGTAACAATCAGCTGTTGAGCGTGTTTGTTAGGCTTTTCTTTCTTTTTTTTTTTGCTTATTGGCACCGATTCCGATGGATACTCCACATTTTGTGGTTTCGTTTGATATTATTAACCTATGAAATCGTTAGGTTTTTTCTTCTTATTGTTGTTTGCTGGCACTGATTATACGTGGATGCTGCACATTTTGTGGTGTCTTTTGACAAACTAGCCCAAATAAAGCGTTTTTGTGACTAATTCGAGGCTGAAACTATCTATTTAGAGGACGATGCCAAAACTGCCAAAAATAAAAATCGAAAAATGCCAAAAATAAGTTATTTTTGGCAGTTTTGGCATATGCCAAAAATAACACGGCCTGCAGATGACCCTATCTAATATAGTTTCCAAATTTAGGTTAATGGGTGAGTAAATGATTTTTCCAAGTTGCCTAATAGATTTGTTAATCTACCAATTGGTCCAACCCAAATTTTCATTTTCATCTGAAATGGTAATAATTAAGCATTTCCTATTTGTGATCTCTCTAATATGGTTTAGTTGATAATTGGAAAATGTGGGTTTAATTTAGATTCCCTAAAGTTATCCAAGGTATTTAGTATGACATCCCTAACACGACTTGAGCATACTGCGAATGTGCTTTTGATATGACCGAATTGATTTTTTTGAAAGTGGAAACGGAGTGGGTTTCAGGGAGGGTTTGAGTTTTTTATTATGGTCTCTATGGGGGTTAGTTTTTAAAAGTAAGCTAAGTACGGAATGGGTGACTTCGTTTTTTAATTTACTGGGGATATAAATTGTTGGGTGGGTATAAGGGAGGGGCCTAAACCTAAAATATCTGACAGAGTGGAATCCAGAGTATGTGTTGTGAAATGGGGTTTCAGGCTTATCAAATTCGTCTGTAGTATTTTTATTATTTAAATTATGTTGTGTGGTGATGAGGGAGGTCATGTATGTCTTGGTAACATAGGTTGATAATTTTAGTAATGATGTTGGTTAATTTGGGATTCTTCTATTTAATTTTTTTATGGTGTCAAGGTTTCCACGAGCCGAATTCAGATTATTAGTAAGGGTTGTAATGGAATGAAAATGGGAGAGATCGGTGGTTTCGAAGTGATGTTGGAACTAGAAATGGCTAGAAGTAGCGAGAGGGATTGAAGTGGGTGGGTATGTATGGGGTGGAGTAGTTTTTTGAAGGTTTTCTTATCGAATTTCGTGGATTCGGAAGGAAGAAGATGGAAAAGTTCGAGGTTGTCATTGCTCCAGTGGTTAGTAAGTGTAGATGTGGGGAGGGTCTGGGATTGATCGGTTTGGTTGACCAGTGAGAAGGGGTAGTTTCGGTATTGCAATTGTGGGTAAGGGTGTTGGTGGTGCTATGACGTAGGGTTTTGGATGAGTGCAAGCTCCAGAAGTGAAGATTTTGCAGGGCTAGGGTTAGGGTTGGGGCATCGGTGCAATTGCCAAATGTATAATTCTGAATGTACGAGTCCGTAAGTTTCAGCGTATCGGAAGTTGCTTGGATCAAGAATTGGTCGGCGAAGAAGTCTTCTTCTTTTTATCTTCTTCGAGCATTCTTCTTTGTCGTTTTTTTCAATGAATTCTCTAACGTTGTTCCAATTGTTGATAATTTCGTTGCAAGCGTGGTAGAGGAAAACTACTTGAGTACTTCGAAAAAGTAGACGTACTTTGTTGCTGACCACGTCTGGCTAGGTGTGCGTATAAATTCGTTCGCCCGTCGACACAGAGCCTCACAGAATCTGGTAATGAGAAGTTGGCGATAATATTGTGCACGCGACTCGCAACCTAATTTGCATATAAATAAAAGTGAGGCTGCTGCTTGCTGTTGCAACTTTTGACCACACTAAACAAAACTGATATAACCGTACCGATGCAGGCATCTGTGAACCGAAGTCTTGTGTATTCCAAAGACACTGCCAACGACTCTGTATTCGGCTGCATTCGATCATTTATAGAGTGCCACTGCCACACGCTTTTCCACACTTATCGGCTCTCTGACACAATTTTTATCTGAATAAAATATTGACCTAGTTTCTTATTGCTGCGTTTGTTGAACTAATATTTCTGCAGAAAACACCTGGTCTTAAATCATGTCGCAGCATGTCCACCAAATAATCAAACGTTGATTTTCTGATCCTGAAGTGGTATACCCAGTCGCTGTCATTGAAATTCACGACGATCGTGTCCCACCAATCGCTGGATATGTGTTTGTGTAGTGTATACACATCTGAATCGCTGCCTCATAATGCCGCGCATTGACAAGAGGCGTTCATATACCTTCTGAGCATCCAGAATCTTCTGGGATGGGTGGACTGACAACCATCAAGCGTGTGAAACATGGCCATCATCATCTCATGGGACTGCTGCCATGTGCGCAGAACTGAGATACGATGGAACTCCGTCGACGCAACAGCAAAATTTTTTAGCGCAGCAAATTTAATAAATTATTTACCAAACTCAAAAACAACAATAGTCGAGAATGTCATCCAGAAACAGGCATTTCGATTTCGCAATTCACCAGCCCCAACTTTCACTAAAACGTACACTAGGGTTGTTCAGAATTGACCGACTTTCAAAAAGTATAGGTTTTCAGTCCGTTCCCCATGCCTTATACCTTAAAAACAAATTCTGGCTACTTTTTTTGTAATTCATCCCCTGCATCCGTGTGCATGTTGCCGTTTTTTTCATGCACAAAAAAATTCTTCGGAATTAGGGGATTCACCCGTTGTGAGTGACTCGACACTGTCGACAGGTATCGCATGTGTTCTCATTGACGTGAAGCGTATGTTCTAGCATTGATGACGCGCTAGGTACGGCAGTGAAATGGGGGATCATTGATTAGTCAGATGTTTTGCTTCTTTGTTGTCGAAGAACTGTGTTTACGATTGAGGTGCAGGACTTACCAGGTGGCTTTTTAACTCCTGCTGTTAGCGAGTCTATCGCAGGATCAGTGATTATAGTATTGTAGCAGCATCACAGTATTCGATCTAATAGACCTGAAACTCTTTCCTGTCTACTGGGATAGAAAATAAGCTTGTTAATGTCTTTTCCAGTGACTGTGGAAAACATGTGGAAAACCGCCAATCGGTTGCTCTGAATTTTATGCTATTTCCTAAGATAGCAATATACTGCTAGGAGTATTTCCAATTTAGGAATAGTTATTTTCCAGAATCGATAACTGGATCTAATCCGCCTATTCTTGTGCAAGTTGTGCAGCATGTGTTTGACCTAAGAGAACTGAAGTGTTTCCAACTATTCTTTGTTGCTTGACTGAGTTGATGTATATTTATATTTCTAGGATTAGCTCTAGTGCGAAATGTCTGTATAAAAATTGTCATCTAGTGCAATAGTATCAAAGGAAACTAGAAGATCACGGTCGCAGACACAACATTTCCTAGTTGGGCCATCTGAGGAAACATTGCGGGATCGAAGCTGCCTACTTTTAGGAAAGTTATGCACCTAAGAGAGCATTCATATGCGAAAAATAAACCAGTAAAGTTACACATCCATGACGTAGGAGATGAAGTAATAGGTTTTTGGTTCCTATGGCTGCCACAAAGACCTTTGTAAACGTTTGAAAGCCGTGTCAAACGTTAACTATTTGCGGGGACCTTTGTTTTATGTAATTCTGTTGAACTATTTGCGGGGACCTTTGTTTTATGTAATTCTGTAGAAGAGGTTACTGCTAGCAGTGCGATACCACACTAGATTTACATGTCGTGAGATTCTGTTGTGATTTCCAAAATATCCCGTGGTTATAGGCTTATATTATACGTTCCTACATCGCTGACGACATATTATATCGAGAAACTGGGGATACAATTGTGCATCGGGGCTGTTTAAATGGATAATCTCATCCAAAATAATTAGAATATAAACGCCGGAACATTTCCATACATCAAAAATAGAATATCACTTGAGAGGTTTGTTTAGTTGAAAAAGTATGGAAAAAGTATCAAATATGGTATGGCAGAATGTTGCTATGGTATGGAAAGTTGTCAAGTATGGTATGGAACGATTGGGCTGGTATGGAGCATGGAAGATTGCCCTGCTCACCTGCGCCCCCTTTCGTGGTGCATTTTTGAACTATAAATATGTAACTTGGTGATGTTGGATGAAAAAATGTTCAGATTAGTTATTCAGAAACATCTAGGGTAAATATCAATAATATTCATTGAAAGTTTTAGCAATTTTCTTTACTCATCCTGGCGACAGATGAGACAGTGCCTGACTTGCCTCCCCTGACCGCAAGTCACTGCACCGGCAGCACTTTGAGCTAACCTGACGCCTGTGGTTCATATAGGTATTGATATAATTCATCACTCGTAGATTTCATAATCCATTGACGTGGCTGCTAACGAATATTTATTTGTCAGCGTAGTATCATTCATGTATCCGACCAGAACTAGATTGTGACTTCAGAATGCTGAGCAAAAACGCAGCAATGTACATAGGACCGGAGATTCCGTAGCTGAAAATAACTCATCAAATAAATCGAATCACTGATCACACAGAGCGCGTGATAGCATACGTTCATATAGTAAAAAGCAAATATCGTTTCTCATTGCCTTATATTCGATTCACAGGACAGGTATATCATTCAGACGAGGAGCGTTGACAGCGATATAGACGAGCCCACGACGCTATAGTCACCTACGCTGCATCTCCATAGAAACGGGTTCACTTATCCAGCTTGGTATATCGTGCGGCGGACCGCCAGAATACAAGACCGCAGCGATATCCAAAACAGTATGCTACGAAGGCGAGTAAATGTTCACAACTGGTGAGGATCACCATGCCTCCCCTTTGCCCTACACAGAATAAATACCGATATAGTCATAAACATATGGTGCTCTAGATGGCTGGTCATTGAGGTCCAACAGGCGTGTTGAAGTCACAGGTTTCGGCTGACATTATCTCATCCTTCTCCAGCAGTGTATTGTCATGTTGTGAGACTTGATTTCTACAAATTTGGCGGGATCTATTCTAAAAGAGTTGATAGCATTCTGGAAATGCAATCAATCGTGTTGGGAATCGCTGCACGAGTATCTTCGTCGTGTTTCTTTGTATGAATGATGGTGTTACGTAGCAGGGATTTGATGATACGGGAGCTTTCATTAGTGATGAGGACGTCTGCTTTATCTACCAGTACCACAATATGAATAGCCAATCAATAGCCGAATTCGGCTCACAGTTGATCTATCAGTATCTCAAATTCATCATACATCTCTTCACTATTTACGTTAGGTGGTATGCAAAAGTTCAATCCACGTGATAACACAAACTTTTCATTCGAAGACAGTGTATAATCAGGAAAGGTTGATGATACTTTCTCAGAACTCACGAAGCGGTCAATGAGAGAACGGTTTGGACTTCCTTCATTTTAAGACTGATTAGCCTACAGTACTCCTTCTTTGAGCAGCACGTCGATTGATGCAAGATATATACAAAATACCTTAATAACAAATGCTTTGTCACATGCTGTGTACCAAATATTTAAAATGGATAATTTTATTGAACTCACAAAATAGGCATTCTGTAATATCATGAAATTATTTTGACTATACATTTACCGACAACTTCTCATTGCTCCTAATTTTGAACCACGTTTGATCGTCATTGCATTTCCATTGTAATCGTGCACACTGACACCATCATGGAGTGCAGTTCGTAATTTTCTCCTAATTGTAAGCTCGATTTGTGGCTCTAAGATAGTTGTGTAAGTAGATGCATCTCACCATGTTAAAAGTTGTGTATAGGGATACTTGCAACAAGTTCAAAAGTTCGGTTATATGTCTGCTGAAACTTCAAGCAGTCGCAACACGCTTTGAAAAGGGATGCCTCTCGTAGCCTATTTGGGTAGGGTTGCCATATTTTGGCAATGTGAATAGAGAGCACCGTTTCAAAGTTTTCCGGCTGACAATACCGGAGTAAAATCCGGAAAGAATGGTAAATTTTCCCCGACTTCGTGGTTGCGTCTCGACTCCCAAAAACACGCTTTTTGCCATACTCCGGGTAGCATTTAATATTTATTAGACATACTTGAGTTGAGAAGCATCATACGCCGGGTAGCATTTAATATTTATTAGACATACTTGAGTTGAGAATCATCATGGAACGCTTTGATCACCTTTCCTACAAAACATAATTCCTGTATTAATTTGAAGATATAAACCAGTGTAGGTGTGAATTATACCAAATACCGATATGTAAGCCACAAGCATGGCGAAACTTTTCATAAAAGTGGTCCTATGAGGCCATAATTCGCAGACGAACTAGATTCTATAGTATGTCAGCATCGATAACTAGGCCTAATTTGTGGTTGAATCTTCTCTCCAAGCGTGGTAATTATAGGTTGATGGTACTGTTGGGTTTCTGCCTTACACATGTACCAGTCCGAACTGAGGCAAGGTGAATTTCAGGCAACCGCTTTTATGAAGGTCATTCGTGAAAACAAATGCTCTCATCAATGTGTTGAACAGAACAGGGGAAAGATATATCACACATCATTACATGATTTCCAACAACTTCCGCAGGAAATCCCAGACCAATCAGTCCTGGTCTTCGGCAGTTGAGGATAATATTTCAGCCTAGCTGGCTTTCTGCTAAGAACACAGCTAGGATATTTTTGAATGCTTTCTCATGCACAGACACATATGATTGCACAATGCACACAGCACAGTCCTACGAAGGCACTCGCAGAATCCTTCAACTTTACGTGTTGTGTAACGCAATGTGAAAACAACGTAGAGATACAAATCGTCAAGCAGCCGTTCTCCACTCCGGGTTGTTTTGATTATTGCAGCTGAAATTAGTTATTTTATTAGTAATCACAGTGTTTCGGGTGACGAACAAAACCACTTGCGTTATAATCGCCAATCAAATAATAATCAACAACAACAACAGTGTTTCGACATCTATGATTATTTTACAGCGGACTGAATGCTCTCTTCAAACAGCCATTATTACATCTGGGCCTTTTGTCTAATAAGGGCATTAATTTGATACCTTCGAACGCCATTTAAGAATCATTGCTGTGTAAACCAATCACACTACAGTTGAACTACGGTTAGGTTAAGCACTGTTTAGTGTTCAATCAAGTTGATTGCCGTTTTGTTTACGTGCAAATTGTCTTATATGCACGGGACTTCAAGTCCCGTGCATATAACTGTTTGAACACACACACACGACTTATTAGATCATAGAGATTGCATCATGCTTTTATTTTGTTACATCACTACACAGTACACAGTACGTTAATGATTGATCACCGCGTATGTGTTGCTGGATGCGACCAAATGCGATGGATGCGATCAAATATTGTACAAGTACATGTTTGATCAATCGAAGTGTATTACAAAAGTCATAAAGAGTCCCTGCGAGACAACACTTCCGAACTGTGCCTATGACGTCAATATAAGTAAGAGAGGAGAAAGTATAAAATTTTATATCCCCGTCCAGCATTTACAATGAATAAAAATGATGTTCGCAATTGATGAATGAAACGTACACTGTAAAAAATAAAAACCTCGATTTACCACGAAATGTTTGGAAGCACGGTAGCCAGACATTTCGTGGTAATCTAACATACCGTCAGTCAATGCAAATTCAACTTACACTCGTATGGTAATCTCACTTTACACTCCGGACTGTAATGTTACAGTCCCCTCCGGTATATCCAATCCACATGTTCTCCTGTACATTTGAGACCGAGACCGCCTACCTACCTACCTAAATCCAGATTACATACCAGCCTGTAAATTCACGTACATCCATACCTATCACAAAGCAATCCGATGCTAAAATATCGCAAAATTTTCTTCACACTCCCAAAACGACATTTGAACAAACTGTATATTCATTTTTGATATCACGATGAAGTGGTAATCGATGGAAAAGTATTGCTGCTGGAGGTCTAATTCTTCTTTAGGAGACATGCAGCAACACGAGTGGTCGCAAGAAAAGGTGAATTAATTCCACCACCGGCCAAACTTCCAATTGTTTCTTTTTCTCTTCCTCATTCCTTCTGTGTAACTAGTATCTTGCAGTTCCACTAAAAAGAATTCATGCGTAAGTCCCTATATAAAGCAAAGTTCCTAACCTAGACATGACATTATAAAGACTACTAAGACAAATAGGCTAACAAAAATATACGGTAACATGTTTTGAAGTACCGGTAATGGTACATTGTATGATGAAGGCTCCGCCCTGTACATGATATAGCTGAGATTCATGACTTACTTTATCTAATGTATTGTAGCAAAAGGTTCCTCATTTGAGGTGGCATGTGTGCCAAACAAATCCAGCAGTGGATGAAAACATCTCTATGCTATGGCCCGAAAATGACATGAACAAGCCAACAGTTTCAACTCCTCCGCGACGGAGTATGTGGTGTCGCAGGTCGCTATATAAGTCGACTAATATCCCGAAATAGAACAGAGAATGCGGAGAATGAAATATTTCAATCATGAAATCAAAGTGGTGTGCACATTGCACAGTCGCAGATATTCGCGGTAACAAATACTATGTAGTACTGTACCTTTTACGATGCGTATCCCATTCAGCGTTCCTAGGAATCTTCCACGATCGTGTCCACTTTCTTCAACAAGCTTCGCTCCACCCTTTGCTCAAATCTCAATAATGGCCAGACAACGATACGACACTCGAACGATTTCGAAAAAAGTCGTATTCATCCGCTGACATGCCACCAATAATATTTGCTGGCCACGTTATAATGTTTGACTTAGGTTATTTCTCTTTCATACAGAAACATTTATCATTACATTTAGTTCCTTTATTTTCCATCTAATTTCGTATAAATTGATATTTATCCCAAGTGTTGTTCACTATTTACTGTACTTACTAAACGAGACGCTGCTTGTGATGTCACAGTTGTGCGTTGGCTGTTTACTACGAATCTCAGAACAGCAGTAACGCGTAACGGTAACCTATTGTAACCTATTACAGGTAGCCTTGTCCGCCATTAGCAAATGGTCAGCTGAGAGCAGTGTTGCCAATTTAGCGATTTTCGCGCTAGATCTAGCGATTTTTCATCCGGTTTAGCGCCAAAAAATGTGGATCTAGCGCCTAGCGATAAATCTAGCGATTTTTGAAAAAGTATTTAGCGATTATTTAGCGCTTTTTTCTCAATATTTAGCGCCATCTAGCGATTTTTGACACCAGTTTTAGCGATTTTCTTCCATCCGGAGTTGGCAACACTGGCTGAGAGTGCGGTGCTGATATTTCTAGTTTTCCGAACAATATTATACATCCTAAACTGATTTTCTAACTTATCAGCCCTATCCGTAACAACGAATGTAACCAGCGAGAACGGCCGTATAGCCATATAGCCTTATAATATAATATAATGGCTATGGCGTAACCACATTAGCTACGATTGTCAGTTGTTTCTTGTACCCTACTATGTACTATACTGAAATTGGTACTAGGGCCAACAATTTCCGTACGACAGACCCCAGTTTCGCGAACAAGGTTGAATCAAGTCAAATCACCACGAGAATGATATATCAGTAACATTCATTTCCACGTATATATTGGCTGCAGCGATTATGAAGCTAATCAATCTTCCCAATAGCCTGGTAAACTGCAGTTACGAGTAACTGTCAGTAATTTTGCGAAGAAATTCTGGTAACTTGACTTCACAGCTAAACTAAGATAATATTACATATCAAAATGTAAAATTACAAGCTACGCACAGTAGGGCTGTTCAAAAATAACTTTTTTTTCCGGATTCCAGCCATTCAGTGCTTAAATTGTCAGGTTGCCACAACAAAGGCTGCACACCAAATTTGGTTCAATTCTAACAAGTATAGGGCTCCGCGGATCCAATTAAAATTTTTAATTTATACAGGAAAATTGAAAAAAAAAATTTTCAAATTTTTCTGTCAACCCCATGAAATTGTTGAGCTGTCTTCAGAGACGATGCAAAGAAAATTTGACTCAATTCGGACTAGTAGAAGTGGAGTTATTGGAGTTTTTCGTTGATAATTCTCCAATTATCCTTGATTGGGGGATAATCCGAGAATTATCAACGAAAAACTCGAATAACTCCGTTTCTACTGGTTGGAATTGACTCAAATTTCATTTGCATGGTCTTTGAAGACATCTCAACATTTTCATTGGGTTGAGAGAAAAATTCGAAAAAATTTATTTTTCAATTTTCCTGTATAAATTAAAATTTTTAATTGGATCCGCGGAGCCCTATACTTGTTAGAATTGAACCAAATTTGGTGTGCAGCCTTTGTTGTGGCAACCTGACAATTTAATCAGTGAATGGCTGGAATCAGGAAAAAAAATATATTTTTGAACAGCCCTAACGCACAGTTATTGGGTGCGATCGGTAATTCGTTGTAAAATTTACAGAGATTTCCCAGTAAATCTACCAGATTTTTTACAGTGTAGACTCTCGCGAATGACCAATACGGTATATCGGTGTCAGTAGCGACGCATTCTGACGAATAGATATCCGTTAAAACGTCAAAGTATCGCCCTAACCATCTAAATCAGGGGTGTCTAACTCAAATTTGATCGCGGGCCGGATTCAGAAGCTTCAATACCTCGTGGGCCGCACCATTCAAATGATTCCAATATGGTACCTACAAATGTATACCCTTGTTTTTCACTGGAATGCTTAATATCCACGCTGTGCATAATATAGGTATGACACGACTTAAGTGGACTCTGTTCGTGCAACAACATTGACAAACAATAGAATTGGCAGAAATACACGATTGGCCGATTGAATACTGTTATAAACCACTAAACCAGTGACTCCAACGACGATATAAGTTGAGACTTTTTCTATGCTGCCATTGATTTAGTCGTGGTGCGTCGTTGACCTTGCCTGCGAATTCGTTTTGAGGAATTCAAGCGATTGCAAACGCCGTCGTTGAAATTTGCTAGATAATACAATTTTTTTAATTACTCAGAATTCCCTCGCGGGCCGGAGGAAATCGTCTGCAGATCCAGATGCGACCCAGATGCAGATCCAGATGCGGCCCACGGGTCGTATATTTGACACCCCTGATCCAAATTTATGTCGCTCCGTAAGAAATTACTTGAACATTGTTTAGAAGCAGGGTAGTCTTCGACCGTGGAATACATCTTCCCTTCCGACCCGTGATTTTTTCGCCCTTAGACTTCCATATACAATAAATCAAGGGCAGATATCGGTGTCGATCCCTGAGCAATATATTGGTAATAAAATAATACTTTATCAGACAGTTTCAATAACATTTTATCACTAGTCAATGCAAGGCCATTTTATTTCTCGCCAAGCTTATCTGTCGGCGTGCACAACCACAGTAGAGTAGGCCCACATCACTGAAAGGGCAAATAGGTCATTGAGTAAGGCTTTTGTAAATTGCAGTATCAGGCGAACGTTGGCAAAGTTCATCACGGACACTGAACAGTGAACAGTCATAGTTTTAAATCATACCGTACACTTTAGACCTTGCACTGAGACAGCAGTCATTCGGAATCCGCAGACTTTTATTTGATCGTGTTTGTAACGGATCTGATCATTGGCTGAGAAAGCTTGTTCATGACAATCCGAATAGCAAAATGTAGCGCCGTACCAAATATCGGAAACACGGCAGCAATAAGTTGAGCTATATTTCTCCAGTGAGTGTATTTTGTACGAAATGACGCGAGAAAGCGTTCGTGCGTGAGCAATGACCATGGCGAGTCATTTCCTATTGCATGAGCAATTACTGCAAGGATTCTGCAAAGCCGGATTGGTGTCGGTTACTTCTGAGATCGACCAAGATTTTCATTTTTGACCCTGCGTAATGCATCTACGACAACCAATCTTACTAGAATACAAGGTAAAGAGGGACCCCAAATCTGTGGTTCTCAAAATTCTTTGAGCTTGCAGACCGAATCCAGATTAACCAATGTGTAGTTCCGAGAAAATGTATGAAACTCGAAGGAAATATAGGAAACTTCACCTAAAGCTGCCTCTTGATATTAGACGTGTCCCGTCGGCGGGGTCCCGTTAAATCTCACAAGTTTATAAAAATCAATTTAAAATTTGATGTTTCATTTATCCAAATAATGGAAAAGCTTGCAAGTTTTCGTTGTTTAAGGTTCGGAAAGGCGAATATGTTCCATTGTAATAGCACAGTCGCTTAGTAACGCCATAAACTGTATGGTGTTTACAACGTCCGAAGTGGCGTCATAGCATTTCCTTGTAAAGTGATCGACTCCCTCAACATCAACAGGTTTATCAACAAATAGAACGTTTAGCTGTATAATGCATTATAAGCAACATGATTTGATTCCCTGTGACATCGCACACTCAGTAACGTTGTAGTTGTGGTATCAGCATGGTTTTTATTATGCTTATCGCCTGTTATAAATCCTACACTCTTAGCGAAAAGGTGTGTATTCATATTCACACATGTGTAACATCCGTTATGTATGGGTGTGAATATACACCCTTGGTACACGAAGCTAGAACCTACCTCAGACATACACCACGGTGTAAATCAAACACACTGTTCGTTCGGAACTATATTATATATAGAGAGAAGTGCATATAGCGGCGGTAAGGGTCTTCCTTCCAAATTTAATTAGGTCCTCAGTGTAGTAGTCTATGTTGTGCTCGCGCAGGAGTTCAAGTTGGACGCAAGTTCGTTCATCTTGTGTCGGTGGCCATTTTCGCAAAATAATAAAATCCTGATTTAGGATATATTATAATAGTGAATTATATTGGTATTTGTCTCATAATGTTCATTAATGACTAATTTTGATCACCTATATATAGGGTTGCAGTTAAAACAAAAATAAATTTGAAACAAGCATGTTTAAAAAAAGACCCTTGTTTAAAACGTTTTTTTAAGCCATGACGCCACGAATATTTAATTGTGACCGTCATAGTGGATTGACATTGACAATTGGAAATATCGGGTAACTATAGCTCCTCTGACGAAATATCTACGTACTATAGCTGTTGAACCGACAGTCCAACCATCTCATATCGTATACGTCGGCTATATCGGGTGGAAATCATCCGTAGGCTCATACGACATGTTTCTTTAGAAAGTATTTACACAATTATGGCATAATTATACAACTTGAAAAAAAACACAATTTTTTTAAAAGCCTTTGTTTAAAACACTGTTTAAACAACTATCTGTTTTAAATGCAACCCTACCTATGTACCAAAATCTACGCAATACTGTTCACAAATAGCACGAAAAGAGAGATTTGAAAGAGACGAGATAAAACTGACCGATTCCGAAAATCTACATAATAATGTCAAGGCATCCAGCACCACTCGAAATTGCCAAGGAAGTTGCCAATGAATTAATGACCTATCGGCTACCGACTTGGCTTTATGGATAAGGAGTAGAATATGAGTGTTAGGTTGAGTTTAAAATGCGGCTTTCTAAATGACTCTCGTGGTCTATATACGTTTTGATATACATTCATCATGCGCCGCCGCTAAGAAATATTTGTTCGCGTCATCTCATTCATGTTTCGCACCGGCGTTATGAATGAAATTGTAATATCAAAATGCTAAGCAACAAAACGCTGCAATGTACACATGATTGCAGATTGTATCGCAGAAAATAACTCATCAAACAAACCGTACGGCTGATGCAACCTTTAACACATAGCGCATACTAGGATATGTTCGTAGAAAAACGTTAATATCGTTTTCCTAGTGATATATATTCGATGCGCAGGGCAGGAATATCATTCAGATGAGGAGCGTTGACGGCGATGAAACTATAGACTAAGGAGACAACAAATGTAGACCTGTCAAAGCTGTGCTCTGCAGATTGGCTGACTCAAGTATTTCGTTTACAACCGATAGTATTGCACCGTCTATGTCAGAATAAATGGCGGATCTAAATAAGGCTTTGCCCGCGATATATTTTAATCGCATCTTTGGGAATGGCTTTAGTGGATAGATTTCAATTGCTCAATGTATCTCATGCACTCCGGTCATCCGTCCATAACACGGCAAAATTTTTAATCCATATGAACCGAGATATGTCGCTAATGAAACAGCGCTAAAGTGTTACCAATTTACCTTGGCTCCATCGCCACCCATAATATCCACGTATCGATGGGTTCAGCTTCAGCAGCAATTCTATATGTCTGACGTCAATTAACATGCGGATGTCGAACACCATAAAACGAAAACCCAAGCAATGGTTGTACGTAATTTGCAAAATCCTAAATCAATTCCAAACGGTACTAATGCAGTCGCCATGAGTGCTGATGTAGTATTCTTGATCAGGGTTGTAACCAAGTCACAAGGCTCCGAGTCACAAGTCAATCTCAGCTTTATAGTTTTGACTCGAGTCAAGTCGAGTCATTTTCAATTCACCACCGAGTCAAGTCCGAGTCCAAGTCACCGAGCAGAGGGTCGAGTTCGAGTCATGGTATTATGACTCGAGTCGAGTCCAAGTCATTTTGTTGACTTCCTAGTTTCCCGAAGGCTTGTTAAATCCATTTTTTATAACTCTGTTTGGTGATATCGAATGGTTCGCATTTATAATATACTAATTTTGGTCATTTTTAGCAGTTTCTGGGCGCGTTTTCAAGTAGCAGTACCAATAGACGAAAACCCAATAGTGTGATTACTTTACTATTCCTCGAAATTACAATGAAACGTCGGTCTTTGCCGTCCGAGTCTCGAGTCATATGACTTGGTTCGAGTCATGCGCAATGACTCGAGTCCAAGTCGAGTCAATACACAAAGTGACTCGAGTCGAGTCGAGTCATCTAAAAAACGTGACTCGAGTCGAGTCATGACTCGAGTCATTACAACCCTGTTCTTGATTCATGTCCACCACATCCAATCTAACTTCACACTATAAACACGGTTCGCAGCGCGCATCCTTCTACGCAACACGGCGATCAGAAACAAGCAAGCCCATTCAGTGAATATTGTCTACTGAAATTAGTATTTTCGTACACCGAAATTAGAAACTGTAAATAAGAGTGTTTAGGCAGAGAAGCTGTTTAAATATGTATACGGGTAAATTGGATTTTGCTTAGCGTATACGCACCGTACGCAGAACCCGTATTACGCCACTGTAACCAGCTTGAATAATTTCCAGGTATCCAAACTTGAAATAATTTCACAGTTACATAGTATGTGGTGCTTGTTTTCCTGGGAAACTCTCGCGCTTCTCGCCAGCCTAGTTGCGCTTACGAGGTAAGTTCCAACGGCGCTGTGTTGGTGTTATCTCATATATTTTGGCAGATTTCACGCACAATCAATGCATTCAACCAGAAATTATACTTCATACTAAATATACCCATGTGGAAGTGGTGAATTCGACTACCCCTGATTGATTCAAATTCATGTTGAGTATTAGTAAGCCACAAATTGGGCGAATCACACGTTGCGAGGAGCGTGCGGTATACTTTTGGAATGCCGACGGTACTGCTATTTATCTGTGCATTAAGGTTGTTAAAAAATATCTTTTTTTTCTTCGGATTCCAGCCATTCAGTGAATAAATTGTCAGGGTAACCTAAAAAACGCTGCAAAATAAATTTGACCCAATTCCAACCAGTAGAAGCGGAGTAATTTGAGTTTTTCGTTGATAATTATCGGATTATCCACCAATCCAAGATAATCCGAGAATTATCCACGAAAAACTCAAATAACTCCGCTTCTACTAGCTCAATTGAGTCGAATTTGTTTTCCATCGTTTTTGAAGACAACTCAATAATTTAATGGGGTTAACAGTAAAATTTGATTTTTTTTTTCAATTTCTCTTAAAATTGAAAATTTTAACTGGCTCTGCGGCATCTCATACTTGTTGGAATCGAACGAAATTTGTTGTGCAGCTTTTTTCAGGGTAACCTGACCATTTAATCAGTGAATTGCTGGAATCCGGACAGAAAAGTTATTTTTGAACAACCCTACTGTGCATCATTGCCATGTGTGTACTGTAGATGAAGGCTGAGGGAATTTGCCAAATTATGATTCCACTTGCTCATGCAAATGGTTATCACCTGGTATATTTTGCGCTGAACGCTATGAACTGGTGTGGGTATCGCCCGTGTCTACTTTTATGACCTACGCTAAGAATTGCTTCGCGACCAGGCGAAAGAACCGCACTCTCTACTAAATAGGCCTCTGGATCTGTCTGGAATATCTTCTGCAATTGAAAATGGTGTTTCCGCCGATTTTCACAATGACGTAGGGTTCAGATTAGGACAGGTGATCAGCTCTTTATGGTTGGAAATTCTCTTTTCGCACCCATTCCAGTATATTTAAATGAGTCAAATACACCATTTCCTCTGGGGTGGAAAATGAGCTTTTCCGTGTACCATCCAAGAATGCGCTAAAATGCGGCACGCGGAGGCTGAAGCCACCGCACCACATGTATGGCGTACCCCTTGAAATTATGTAGCAAACATTGTACACAGTTGAAGACACAAAAAAACATCAAAATCTCAATTTACAGTTTCATTGCACATATATGATGCGATGGATATGCTTTGGATTCCCCACGGGTAAACCTATTCTTGTAATTGGAAAGCAATACGCAATACAGAATCAGTTGCCAGAAAATTCGCTTAAGAATGATCATCGGAAATCCGAAAAGCTTATAAGCCGCTTTTCATTGCACCCAACTATAACATCGGTGATTGATATATAGTTAATGAAGTAGCCATCATATTGAACAAGCAACACTGGTGGAACGAATTCGATTTCAATATTAATTCAAGTAAAAACCCTCCTCACCCATGCAGTAGAAAAACAGAGATTCACTGCAGTTAATAAAGCTGACGCGAGTATCGGTACAGTGCAATGTATAAAAGCATGGTGGTTTAGACCTCAAATGCTGCATTTGGTCAGCTTAAACGTTTTTCTTCCTTTTTACTATGATTTCTAAATCACTGAAGAAAATTGTCACAGTGCCAGAAAAAAAGGTTGCTCGCGTACATCCAAATTCTTTCGTGTAGTCCTGGGTTGGAGCGCGTACTCCCGTTTGATAACCCCTGCACTACGACCATGGTATATATCCAGTGGCGGCTCGTGACAATATCGGGTGGTGGGGCAAGGGCTGCAAGTTACTTTTTATTAAGATGACGTCACAATGGCGTTTTCCAACGTAAACAAGTAACTTAATGATGGTACGGTAACACGAATTTGCCGGCAACAGTGATTTTAACATATGTGCCACGAGAGGTCCGCCGGTGAGCTGTGACTTTAAGTGTGGTAACTGCGTAAACGGCGTACGGAACAAAGATTCAACACGGTTCATGTTCGCACTTGACCTGGAAATGACTATAACTCGAGAGATAACGTAGGCCTAACTGGAAAGGTCAACGAGTTCGGACAGATACGCAATTGTTATCTCATAGATTGGGCCTGTCATATTGAATCCAAAACATCATTCTGAAGAACTAAGAATAGCAGCCTCGGAAATTCGGTCTCCGTACAGCATAGGAGATTTTGGCCTTGAAACTGGAGACTGTAACACGACACATACAGCTTTATTACTGTCTATAGGTCTGCTGCGAAATCGCCTTTGGAAAATATATTACCGAATAAATACGTGGACGAAAGCTTTAAACTTAGTACACTGTTACATGACATCATCGAGCAGTGGTCTCATGGCCCTTTCCGGTATGGTACACTGTCAAAATAATGCGAACAGACCAACACCGAATTTTGCGCAAAATTTACTGAGGAATAGGCTGATCAAGTGATCAGCTGTTAGCCGCCATCGAAAACGAAATAGCTATCGCGCTTGACAGCAGGGGGTTGTGAGCAAATGGCTTGAAGGCCACAATTTCACGGTGAAATTGACATTGGAGAATATAATATCAAAGTAAATATTTGAATGCAAACTGAGAATGATATCATCATCTCAGTCAACGTTACCGCATATACACCTGCTTTTGCGTGAAATCCGCAATGCGTTGTATGCTAAAGTGTCAGATCGGAGCACATCTCTACCATACTCGAACTTGATAACGAAATTACTGCCCTAATCACCGAGTGCCAACCTTGAGACTTGGCACAGCGTTCGATACTAAAACCAAGACATACCGTGCAAAAGCTTATGACGGATCTAGGTAAGGAGCATCGTTAAAATCAATAGATACCAATACCGGCTTTGCGTATATTCTGTTAGCGATAAATGACGAGTAAGCTCTCACTCAAATTAGGAAACGAAATTACTACCCTAAAATTTAAGTAGAAACCCTGAAACTTGGGGCAGTGTTAAATACCACCATCACGACATGACATACCAAATTTCAAGAGTTTTCATGGTGTGAAACACCATCAAAATCGACCTATACCAGCAAAGGTCGACTAAACGCATATTACGGTAATCGAGTTCAGATATAGATACGATTGTTACATCACACCTTAGGGGCGACCAGCATATTTGCCCCGGTTGCTCGGTCATTTTACGAATAGGAGAGAGTAAATCACCGTTTCTTTATTGTGCGCGCCTTTGAGAGAATAGACAGTGAAAGCTTGTTATGAGCGCTACCGGGGCATGCCCCGGCTAGGCATTCGCAAAGCGAAAACACGGAAGAGAATTCGATTTTCGCAGAGACTTCGCTATATATGGGCATTTACTAGCGAAAGGACAAGAAGAATGCGACTTTCGCTGTGATTTCGGTATATATAGATTGGTGTGCGTCTATAAATGGTAAAGAATTGTTATTGAACAGAATATTAGGTGGGGCAATGCCCCAGTTGCCCTATAGGACGAGCCGCCACTGTATATATCACCGTATGGATTAGTGTATTTGACGCATTTTCACCCCTTAGAATGGATGTGAAAACATAAGCTGGTACCAGAAAGTGCCGATGACCTGATTTGCACCCTATGCGCTATGATAGACATCTGATAAATACACCTATTACACCTACCCTTGTAGTACATGGCATGGATTGCATTGGACGTGATTGGAACTCCTGCTTCAACCCTTCGCAAAGGCTAATGATGATTTGTAAATCGCAGGTATTACATTCATCGCAAATGGCAGTATCTGCGGGAGATGAATATTCCTCATGATCCGCCGTCTTTGCACCTGTTCGGCCACATGGTTCCGATGAAACGGGTAAAAACTAAATATTGCTTTTTTAGAAATATCTCGAAAATATAAATATTGCAGCGGGATATAGGCTTTAAATGCCAATTTATTTAACTTGTCCTATCGTGACTGACTGCCATCCCGTGGTGCTCGTCATTTCCAGCGAGTATTTAGATTTCCGTAACCTCAAATTACTGTTCTTCAATTCTGGTGGGAGTCTATCGAGAAGTTTGCAACGAGATCAATAAGGAATATGAATATCTTATTCGGTATAATCTATGTTCAGTATCGCCAGAAGGTTGTTCAAATATATTAGCTACGCTTTGGGTTTCACGGCGATTTCTCAGATTTCTGTAAATACCGACCGTGATCAAAGAAATATTCAATGAGTCGCATCAGTTCGTGTAAGGGTATTGCTCTTAAGTAGAGGTCGACCGATTATCGAAATGGCCGATTATCGAGGCCGATATTTAGAGCTTTCCCGATTATCGATATCGGCCTATGAAGGCCGATATTGCGGCCGATATTTTATATTTAAAAAAAATTCAAAACTATTGGAAATTCAATGCTCCGTCTTCTCAATCTCAAGAAATCGACGAAGTAAAGGGTGATATATGACAGATTTACCCTTGCAGGACGAATTTAACTGGGTGAGCATGCAGAGAAACTATGCTTTCTGCATTACAATCTACCTTTTCTTTACTGACCTGCAATTCTGTGTCATGTCTGGTTTTTTGGGTTATCCCAATTTTCAACGAATGTGCACAATTAAGCAATAATTCTTTTCAATATCAGCTTTGTCGTTTGTTGTTCAGCTTTCTGTGGCATGAACAAGTGCCATCTTGCCTAATATATAATATTTTTGGTGAAATTGTTCTCTACTCCTTCCATAATAATATCGGCCTATGATATCGGTTATCGGCCTGTGAGTGTGCCGATATATCGGTATCGGTATCGGCCTGTAAAAATCAATATAGGTCGACCTCTACTCTTAAGACAATTCGAATCTCGTGGATAGCATGAAAAAGACCTGCCAAGTATTTCATTTGATAAATCTTAAAAGTGGTTCAGGTAAAAACACTCTACTTGATATTAAAAGGTCTGGGAAAAATGAACGACTACCAAAGTACTCCCACCACTAAAAGTTATTTGTATTCAGAAAGCCTTCACTTACGACAACGAAATGAAGCAAAAATATGGACCAATTTGGGGGTTAGTAGGCTATTTATTGTATAACAAAGCCTAGGATAGACGATATATATAGCGGAAAGTCAGATTATCATCTTTGCGAAGCAAAACAGTGATTTTAGCAATTTTGCTGTATATCACCGTGTGAAATAAAACGGTGCCCGATCTCACATTTTTATTTTTAGGTGCTACAATTTTTTCACGCCCAGTATCACCTTCCATGATCCAGATATTCTGCGGCAAATACAGATTAAGCAATTCCACTCTTTCCCAACAAGAAAGGTGAGCATTGGATGTTTTCAACCAAATAGTTTTGTTACTACCCATCGTGTCATGTAATAAATAAAACCACTAGAATTGAATAGTATATTCATATTGATATAACCCCGAATATTTTCGGCTGACACTCGTGTGAGGCGATCGTCGGCAACTAGTAGAGAATTGAAAATAACATCGTATATCAACAACAATCGTATCTCAAAATATGACGTCAGCAGCATGAAATGTTGAATACGTGAGCGTTCAATGTACTATTTTTAGATGGTACACGAACTCCTTTTGTTGACACGGCCTTGGCTGGTGTATTTTGATAAAAGTCGACTGCAAGGCACACAAATGAAAGGGTTAACGGCTTTGTGTGCCTTGGAGTCGACTTTTATGTAAGTACACCAGCCAAGGCTGTGTCAACAAAGGGGTCCACTGAAAACAGGGCCATGGCTTATACTGTATTGATAACCTCGGATATAATGTATATAGTGATACTATAGCGAGACATTCCTAAATATACAGTGATCTCAACCCGTGGAGAGCTGTCTCTAAATTGAGAGATGATAAAGAACTGCAAGAAACATTTTTAAGGCCCATTCATATTAGGAGTTTTTTCACCAACCGTCGCGACAGGTCACCAAAACAATTTGAGAGTCATGCAACGCGTTGCTGAAAAATGTGATGTGATCTAAAATTACTATTGAGGTTGTGAAATATGTTTTCTCATCGGCCATTTTCCTCGGAAAGCTACCGTATTGGAATTGCAGCGAAAATACTTTCACGAGTTGTCCTATTGCATTTTATCTGTGATATCGCGGTCAGGCGTCATCGCCTCTTAACTCCTTACAACTCCTACATCTAAAAGTATTTTACGTGATCGGCCGACAAGTAACAACTATCTGAATGTTGTTCGGTGCGGGTAATCACGTCTAAAACATGCAACAACGAAGAAGTGCATATCATCGATACCACGAAGATTGGCGAAGTACGTTAAGACCATTCGGGCTGCTGCCAAAATCTTTGCTATACTTTCAACTTTAATTTGAGACCATTTAGTGACTGCTGCAGCAGTAATTCTCGCTATGCCTCAGTCGCAACAGGAAACTGAACGACTAATGTGAATTTCAGAGATCGTTAGCGAAGATAACAGGAAAACAAATGAATCAACGCCTTACAGCTGCAGAAGGGCCCCAATGGAAGCGCATAAGATCGTCCCTTAGTCCTACCTTCTCTACGTCCAAACTACGACATATGACGTACATCATGGATCGATGCGTCGACAACACGGCTGTCGTCTTAAATCGTCGAATTGAAAATAACGGCGGTGTTTTCAAGTCTCGATCGTGAGTGATGTGTAGCCTTCTTTGCACGCAAAATCATAAGATATCAAACTTCGTAGCAACGCGCAAGCCTCGGTATTGATTGGTTATCACGTCTGCGGTCTGAATGATGGTAGAAACCACCTTTTTGTGGACAGGTGTGAACGGGGAGTATCGTAACACAGGATAATTACAACTGTAGATATAATATAGGCTTAACATATATCCTCCTTCAGGAAGATTTGTCCTCCTTTTTCAAGAAATCGAAAATGTCCTCCGAGGACGCCCAAATGACCTCCCTTTTGGCAATTCTTCTCCCTTTATAGCTTTGACAGGCAGGCAATGGTACGGTCACAACTAAAAGACGCCTTAAATGACGCTAAAACTGGATTTGAACGGTAGCGACGGTCAAAAATTTTACGTTAGAGCAGGTATTCCGGCAGTCGAGTTAGAACAATGATCTTGTTATAATTTCTAGTCAACACGACAGTGTATGCAGTAAAAATTATCAAATTGTCCGATTTCTTGACCGATTTTACAAGTTTTGTGAGTTGTAAAAAGTGTCCTCTTTACCGGATGTCAAAATATGGTGACCCCACCCAACAGCTAGTCTGATCAAGTATATGCTCTTAATATTGAGAGTTGTAGTCAAAGTGATCACCCTTATTGCGCAAGTAGAAGTACTCAATTAAAAGTACACGGGCCAATTTCAATGACAGGTCAAAACGTATTCAAATTGAATAAAGTAATATCTGCCCGCTACAATGTTTTTGTTATCATGAGTCCAAATGGATAAATCGATTGCTCTTACTGTCATATGTGATATAACTGATACATGCCCTAGCTAGGCTATACGTATAATATTAATATACAATAAATCGCTATATTTGAACAGCTTCTTTGAGGTACAGATCTGGAATTGTATAATCATATTAAAATGAGCCCGAATATTTTCGGCTGACACTCGTCAGGGGTAATCGTCAGCATCTGGTGAAGAATTGTGATAAAATGAACTTCGTAAAATCACAGTGCAAACCTGTAAGTGCCTGAGTGATTACTAGGGCAAGTTTTTGCAACTTCTTTTTTACAGCTTCCGGCAGCTTCCCAGATACTCGGAATCTATGTACTATGTTTTAAGCTGTTTAGAGGGATTTTATAGTGCAACTTTTTGCAACTTTTCTATTTTTCATGCCAATTTTTACAGCAATTTTTATAAAATATTGCGGTAAAATGTAAAGGAGTGATTTAACAACATGCTATAAACGATTTCTGGTATGGTTCTATCCTCTTTGATTTGCAAAACAAAAAGCTATATGATGGGTTAGCAGCATCTCACTGTTATCAATGACACAATGGTTTACAAGCAAAAAGTTCAACTACCCCTGCCAAGCACGGCCGTGCCCAAACAATATGTAAATATTGCGCTTTATTCATTCTGTCGTTTAAATTTGAAATAGTTTACCATTTCACAAGCGCCCAGGCGAGACCACCGAAAATTAGATTTTCAATGAGTCACCTTTTCCAGGCTATTGCCTTGGTCAAAGACACCGAGAGTGAGTTTTTTTGTGTAAGGCCTTGGGTCTAGTTTGCAGACCTAGGCGATTTGGGGTGTGTTATTTGACTTTTTTTAGGGGGAGGGGGTTATAGCTATGCTATGCTGTTTGGGGAGATTATTCCCGCATTGCGTAATGTTCTTGCAATGCGCCGAAAAAAATGTAATGTTTGGCGGTTTTGCCAGACCGTGCGTTAAATAGCAATAAAATATCAAATTTGACAGCTCTGCCGAGACTAGGTAATACAACGGAACATTTCGAGTATCTCATACCCAAATAATTCAACAAAAAATTCAACTTTTTACTGCAACTTTTGTTAAAATTAAATGCCACTTTCTCGCGATCTTAGTGCAACAAAAACTTGCCCAAGTGATTACACTCCGAGTCGAGTGTTCGCGTTTCGGCCATAATGGCGTCATAACAGTAATCATGATTAGAAAATTCAAATATGTGACATGTGGGACATGTTGGGATGCCAAATAGCCACAATATCTGATTCGACGACTGAAATCTAATCGTTTTGATCAACCACGAACTGATGCATTGGCAAATGGAAGAAAATAAGCAGGTTCCATCCACAGCGCATTACTTTGCATAACAATCAAACAATATTCGTTTCATAATCGAAGGCTCTCGTTTTACGGTATATATTAGCCTATGGCAGCATTGGCTATGCGTGTGAGTTGTGGCTGTTCAAATCGATGTACCTCTAAGTGGGCATTTAATCGCTATAGGTTCGATTTCAAATGTATGCACAATCCTCCCATTTTCAGACTTTTCCTGCGACTTTCCCTGGACATAATGTGCTCAGCTGCCTTTGGCACCGACGTCAATTCCCAGGATGATTCTGTATCGGAGCCGGAGATCATTAAACAAGCAAAGGATATGTTTGCCACAAGCATGTTTAGTCCGATGCTGCTGCTCTGCAGTGAGTATATCGCACGTATTACTGGTGTATCACGTCGCAATGTCCCGTTCTAAAAGATATAACTAATTAATGTGTATGATATATGATATAACTACGACCTGCATATAAAAGTGGGTGTTTATGATGACAGCTACAACACGTACCAAATGCGTCACGAGATCGACTCCAAACTTCCTACCGAAGTGCAGCGGGTTTATCTAGGCCAGACGCAGGCGACTTCATCGGTCTGTTGGTCTGATATGGAAAAAATGAAGTACTTGGCGGGTCGGATTCCTGAATCGATACATTAATCGCGTATTTGTACACCTCGACAAAGAATTAATCGTATTTAATGTAAACTTTAAGTTTAAACCATAGGTAACCAAACACTATTTCATGAACTTATTAACATTGTCTACTTCAATATTTGTTGAAGCGAATGCTTCATCTGTTGTCGATCAAATTTGTTCTCAAGTTCTTTGAACTAGTCGGCAGTGTAGATAGAATCAAACTGCACGTGAACATCAGTTGGATCGGACCGCAGCTTCTTGTTAATGTTAATGAACAATCACTATTACTTGTGTCCGCTCCGCCTCTAAGTATTACACTATTCAGCCCAAATTTCACTTTGATCGGTTTTTCCGAATTGAGGCAATGCATGAGACTGAAAGGCCTTTTGTAACGGAAATAACATGCTTGTCACGTGACTAAATCAGAAAACAAAGAACACATAGAACCGACCCACGGGCCGTCTGTTGCTGGCCCCTGATCTAAGCTCTTCCTCGCCTCCCGATCCACGTAAGCGGTATCTTACAAAAACATATAGAACGAAAGGGGACCGTGCTGCGAGTTGGCAGATCATGAATCAAAATAATTCAAGAATGTTTAACTGTTGTTAAATAACAATGTAGTTGAAACTTCATAAACACTAAAAAAAGAATATAATGATTATATCGTTCGCGTTGAACACTATAGATTAAATCTGACCCAAGGCTTGTAGAGCGGGGCATGTACTGGAGCCGGAATAGATATTCGGCCTGATTTTATCATTTTTCCCGGAGCAGAATTCATTTTTTTTCATGCGGCCGGAGTCGGATCGTACTATTTTCTGGTAAACCAGAATCACTATTAAGGCTATTGATGAGCATGACGATTGTAACTACCAATTGGGCGCCTGTAGCCGCCAATATACAAACCCGTGTTCAATGAAAAACTGTCAGTTTTTATTGTAATGATGTTATCGTTGCAATATTCAATATGGAACCTGAACCCACACTGTAAATTCTGAAGTGTTACTCAACCCGGAAAATTGAACACGAAACGTGATCCAAAAATTGAACGCCTAGAAGTGTTGCGAAGTGTTTAAATTAAAAGTGTTTACCTAAAAAGTGTTCAGCCTCAAAGTGGCTGGTTGACTAGTCACCGGAACGCAGGGCTCAAAATAAAATCAGATTTTATTGATTCATGAATAGATGACGCTTATAATATCCAACCTGGGTGATTAAATACGTGCAAAGATTGAAATTTCCAATAGCTGCTGTGACAGGGTTTCATAAATTCAGATCAGCAGTTGAAACCGTTTCCGGAATAGTCCATGAAATCACGAACATCACAAATGATCAAGAGCAAACTCACTACAAATATCATGCAACTCGTTCAATCATGAAAATGAATGCATAGGGAATTAGGGATAGTGATAACAAAATATCATTTAGTATCTTTAACTTTCGTGACAATGGCATGGAATCAAATTCATTGGTTACGTCCGTTAACGGAAAACATGATAAACACAAATCATTAAAACATATTTATAATTGATCAAATTATGGCTTGTAAATTTCTAATTTTATTGTAAAAAAACAAACAATGAATATATCAGTTTCACTACCACTACCACGATAAACAAGTAACAAAGTATTTTTTTACTCTTAATGAAATTGGGCCTGCTAACCAGGCATCAAAAATATTCTTGGGCTTGCATTACAAGGATTTATATCAGGTTAATGCCAATCACTTTTGTTTAAATAACAAAGAAATCGTTTCTTTGAGTCCATACAAATTTTGCAGATTTACAGAAAAGATTTTGTTGTTATTTGCCAGTCTGCTGCAAAATATGAAATCTGGAAGTCATTAGGGCACTGGTTCATGAACATATTTGGACACGCCCCGTTATGATAGCAAAAAAAATTCACACACCCCTTATCGTCGTATCATGAAATTAAAAAAAGCAACCAGAACGCTAAAAATCCCAACTGATAGTTGGATGGCAGTGACGGTAATAGTTGTTGATGAGAGAATATTCAAATATTAAATTCTGACCATACACAGAGAAATAAGTAGAAGCTGCCATGTGCGAAAAAGATTTTAGTTGACAGCGGGTTCACGCCCCTTCAAATGCTTTCTCCTGTTTGAGAACCACTCCTTCAGGGTATGACAATCCAATGCATAGCAGCTCAAAACGTCAACAATGTTTCTGAATACTTCATTTTCACTGAAGCAGTTTTATATTCTTGGCATCAGCTACAATCCAGGATCGGTCAATCTCTGATTCGTGGCGTGCCATGATGTTTGCTTCTTTTCTACTGGTCGACTCCAAGTTGTGCTCCCTGAAAATGTGATTAAATTCCAAAGTTTTGAATATGTCAATGAAAATTCTAAATTTTATGCAGAAATAAATATAAATATTTCACACATGCAGGTTACACAAGCGCAGGAAAGGCGCTCGGGTACATGTGAAATCCTATCACTGAGAAGGACTAAAATTCGCATAACGACTAATAAAAATATCTTGAATTAGGTCCGCGCTTTTTTCAATTCGGCCATTTTGACATTTACATTGACATTCAGACGCACAGGCCACAGTGAGAATGCAGAACTGTAACTCAGGATGAAATTTATAGCAGAACGTCTGTGTACGTCTACGAACGGTCTATGTATATTTGTATGGTCCACAAAACAGAAAGATTACGATACCTGTTTCAATAAGACATGCGCTTGGGTCTTGGATTGTATTTGCTTGTCTCTCAATTTGGCTTGGAGAAGAAGACAGTTGACTTCATCAACCTCGTTTTGCTGAAAATGTAATTGATTGCAAACAAGATCCGAAAATAAATATAGTAGAATCGTTATTCCTATGGGTTTGGATTTCCATTACAATAATTGACCAGACAAAGGACACATTGATTGTCTTTAGTACAAAAAACTTTGTGACATCTTATCGAAGGTGTTGAATACTTTTCCTTCATTGCAGTAATTGTAATTGTTCTCAATCTTTCAAAATACTTCCTTCCTGATTAAATTTAATTAACGATATTATTTGGAATTAGCACGACATGGGAAATGATCTCAATTTGATGTTCCAAGTATAGATCAGTAAGCAGTAGTTTAAATACAAGTTACCCCAGCTCTTTACATTCAACAACACCTCTGTTCAATGTACACAGATCAAGCCTCTCTTCAGCTCATATCGCATATATAGATAGTTATTAAGAAAATTAGGACTGCAAAAACCAGCACATTACATGATCAATGGTGATATATGAAATGAGTAAATAGACTTACATGATCACATGTTTCCATGGGTTCTTGAGGCAAAAGTATTATCGCAAAAGATGACTGCACCGGCACAAAATCCGTTCAAATGACTCCTCACGTCACTATCAACATTGTCTGTTAGCACAGGCACGGTAGAACCAGGGGGTCTCTTCGAAGAGTTGACACCAGTTGGATGAATTTGAAGATCAATCCAAGACTGTTGAAAAGAAAATACTTGTTTCAAAAATTTGCAATACAAGGGAACTATTCAATATTCGAACAGCTTCTTCGAGGTGCAAAACTTCAATATAAAATTGAATAGTATATGCATATTGAAATGAGCCCGAATATTTTCGGCTGAGACTCGTCAGGGGTAATCGTCAGTAACTAGTAGAGAACTCGAAAGAACGTTGTACATCAAAAATCGTATCACAAAATATCACGTCACCGGCATTCAGTATTACGCAGATATCACACTGGATACATTTGTATGTGACAAAAGGGTGTCTTTCATAGAACAAATAATTATTGTAATGGAAAGTTGCATGTGACCGTACCACCAATTTTACTACAGCACGAGTAGCATACTTTCCTGGATTGTTAATCATTTTAGTGGAATTTTACCAGCAAACATTCATAAAAATAACCAAATGCAGCAGAATCAAATTCATTATCTAAGGATATACCAGTTTACTTACGAAATACCGCGATGCTTACCAGTATTTAAAACAACAAATGCATTTCAAGAAGGTGCCAATTGCAATACATACTACCTGCACATTAGGGCATTTTTCATATTCTTTCCATCAGCCGCAACCCAGGCTTGATGAGTCCCTGATTCGTGGCGTGCCATGGCGGATCTTTTTTTTACTGGTCAAATCCAAATGCTGCTCCTAGAAAATACGAAACATTACAAAGGAAAATTGTAAATTTGATGCAGAAGTAAATATAAATATTTCACACAGATAGGTTACAGAAGCGCAGGAGAGGTGCTCAGCCCCCCAGGTTGAGAACCACTGACCTAGCCCATTATAGTTCAGTAAGCAATAGTTAAAGTACAAGTTACACGAGCTCATTACGTTCAACTACATCTCTGTTCAGTGTACACAGTTCAGGGTACACTTTACTGTGCAGTGTACACAGATGAAGCCTTTTTCAGCTCATATCGAATAGCCCGTAAGCTACTCTGCGAGATAGTTCGTGAGAAAAGTAGGACTGCAAAAACCAGCAAATTACATAATCAATGGTGATATATAAAATGAAAAAATACGCTTACATAATCACATGTATCCATGGGCTCTTGAGACAAAGGTCTGTATCACATAAGATGACTGTGCCGGCACAAAACCCGTTACGAACGACTCCTCACGTCACTGTCAACATTGTCTGATAGCGCAGGCACGGTAGACCCAGGGGGCTCTTTTTAAAGAGTGGACATCAGTTGAACGAATTTGAGGATCAATCCAAGACTATTGAAAAGAAAATATTTGTTGCAAAAATTCGCAATTCAATTGAACTGCTCAGTAATCACGCAGATATCATACTGGATACAGTTTTTTTTTCTGCAATAAGTTGTGCGTGACAGAAGGGTGTATTTCATAGAATAATTGAGTAATGGAATGGAAAGTTGCACATGACGTTACCACCAATTTTACTCTGGCACAGTTAGTATACTTCCTGGATTGTTAACAATTTTTGTGAAATTTTACCAGCAAACTTTCATAAAAATCTTTTTCACAAAGATAACCGATTGCAACAGAATCAAATTCATTCTCTAAGGATATACCAGTTCACTTACAAAACACCGTGATGCTTACCAGTATTCCATACAGCAAATGCATTTCAAAAATGTGCCAAGTTCAATACATACTACCTGCAAAATAGAGTTTAGTTCAGTTACCGTATCACAATAAACTCAGAAAAGTCAAATTTGGGGATTGGGCAAAACAAATACTACCCCTTGTGATCCATGGTTTGTTGAAAAGATTGTTTGTTTGGCTGTGCTATTATTGGGGCGATTTTTTGGACCTACAAAGGTAAGATTTTGACTGAAAAATTCAAATTCACACATATTTTGATGATGAAAAACTTAATTTTGACCCCATGTACTTAAATTAGGTGTTTCTCACATAGTGTTAGAATTGTATTACCAGAACTTATCTTTATTTCTGGCTGGAGCTGTCTGTTCTTCCGAAGTAATTTGATCTGAAAAAATCTTTTAGCATGAAAATTGACAAATTTTTACATGAAAAAGAACTTATTTTATCGAAATCTGGACCCATGAATAATTCTAGTATTAGTTACATCTCGTATTATGGTAGAAATAATTAAAAATTTGTTGTAGTACAACGAAAGATACTTTCCTACATTTTCGGGTAGAAAGTGTCTGTCCTAACTAAGTAGCTTGGCAAGAATGAAGAAAGAACGTTCACCAGCTGCAGTTGTTGGCCGGCAACACTGAAGTTGTGCGTACACTGCACTCTCTCTCTCATTATGACAAAGTTGTCTACATTGCAAGTATTCATCATACGGTTTTTAATAGAAGAACCAATGCCCACGCAATCTTGCTTCAGTTAGGATAGTGCAATAAGCTACGTTGAGTATTTGTTTCATTTGACAGTTTATGATTCACAATGAGCAGACGATGGTCCGTCTACAACGGTAGGACTATAAAGTAGGCTACAAGATGTAAATTGTAAAATGATAAGTTCACCGACAGTGCAATCATCTATGATACAAACGAAATGCAAGTTGCCAACAAAATTTTGATTTTGTAAAGAATTTTGGCAATTTTTGACCTAACGGTACAATTTTGACAAAATTCCGACCTATTTTGACATTTCAAAAAAATCGCTTTAGTTAACACCTTACCACTTGGAATAAACAGTAGGCCTACAGTGTAAAACGTGTTGCAGTTGAAAAACAATCAAAACCGTTGCATGACTGTCATACCGGCATTCAATTGCTGACATTGCAGTACTTGTCCACAATGGACCACAATATCGCCTACATAGTGATATTTCAGTGTGGATAGAGAGAACATCCCTTTATCCATATGTCAAAAAAGTTAATTTTATAGCAGCTTCCCATCAGTACCGTAGTACTGGACCTGGTCGCAGCCTGGTATATTATCAGATTCGAAGCTCGATCATCCAGCAATAATATCAGACGAATCATATACTACAAAACATCTAAAGAACATTCATATGAATAAGGGATATGAGTAGCCTGCTAAAACATCTAAAACAAACGACGTTACTGCAATGTCAAAACGAGTTAATTTTATGACTATTCTCACATTACATACATACAATAACATTTACCGCATCTCCATACCTTACAGTACATGGAATTTATGATCCTTTACGCTATCAGGTAGCAGAAACTGCTTCAATATATCCATTTCGCCAAGTTTTTTCGTGTACCTTACTCTCTGCCTGAAGCCTGACGAACCACCAATTCAAATCCAAACTGAAATCGAGCGCGCTCTACCGTGACGAAGGTTGTGACCCCTCTGCGTCACAGGGAAATATGTATATTTCATTGAAATATTACCCTTAAACTTAGTGTTGGGTCAAGTGAGTAATATTATTTTACATATACCGTGATTTAATGTGATCTCCAAACGTAGCGATTGTTTATGAATGCAAAATTGATGATAAATTACCAAGTATAAATTTTTTGAAAATAAGCCGCAGTGACGAAGTGTTACATGTAAACGGAGAAATACGCAGAAGCGTTGCGACGATAATGGCCCAATGCGTTTATATGCCCAAAAGGTGTGTCTGTACGCAGAAAAAAATGTTATGAAGTGTTCAATACGACCTTGCGGATTTACAGTGCATACCGTGTTAATCTACCGTTTTCGTAGTTTAGTAGAAATAAGTAGCCTACTCGTAGATGATTATCATCGTAGTTTTTCGGATCGCATCTCGGTCATATCAAGAATGCGGCCTAGAAGTCGGAGCAAAAAACGGCGAACTCGGAGGAGTCGGAGCAAAAAAACGGGTGCGGAGACGGACCAGAGATTTGTCGATCTGCCCGCACTAAGGCTTCTACCAAAAGTTCGAGTCAGGTTGTATGATTGGTCAGAGCTCATTGGCGCTAGAGAATCTAACTACACCTAGATATAGAATCGATCAATTGCGGTCAGTAACGACGTGATAAACTCTTCGCTCAACATCTACTTACACTACTCATGATTGCGAAGGAAATTGTCATAAAACCTGGTCGAAGTAGCCCCTGTGTCAGTGACCATTTGGTGCGCCAATTTGTATAGTGTCATTTTTATCTGCGTATGAGGCACCTCACTGCAGTTGCAGGGCATTTAAAAGCCCAGATTGAAAGTGAGCCGTTCTAGCAGTCGGCAGTAAAGATCTCGACAGGGACGCATAGGTACGAGAGAGACTGACGTCTGGGTGTGCGAAAGGTTGAAGAAGTCGTCCCCAAGATTACCACAAAGATAAAGACTTATGAACATTACAAATATTCGTGTCGTGGTGCACATAGCCTGAAAAAGGCGAGAAGCACCACTGTAAAATGTGAAATAAAATAATAATAATAATAATCTGCGTATGAGGCAAAGATGCATCTCTTAATTTTGAAAGTACTCAACCGTCGATTGCAAATTTGAACCGCGGTATCCAGATCTACTTTTTCAACCTGTCTATCCGAGTACATTCCCGATATCTTATGAGATAGAAATGTTGTCGCGTAAAATGGGTTCTGAACTGTCGTA
The DNA here is from genome assembly GCF_051294905.1 of Botryllus schlosseri. NCBI lineage: Eukaryota > Metazoa > Chordata > Ascidiacea > Stolidobranchia > Styelidae > Botryllus > Botryllus schlosseri. The sequence goes on along the minus strand of NC_137238.1, from coordinate 6,757,412 downwards.
GATCAAGCCGCAATGGGATTCTGTAAATGATGTTGCAAGACCTGCTTTTGTAATTCCATTCATCAATGTTTGAATGTCATTACAAACCCCACTACCTGTACATTCGTACTTTGAAAGCAACTGCAAAATCTGCTATATTATGTTTCCAGTGATCTTCCCGCCGTTTGAATGGATGATAACGTACTTCAATATTAACCTGTTTGCCCGAAAATCCGTGACGTATTTCACGTCCCTCGTTAATCAAGTGATACATCAACGAAAAGAGGATCCTACCTTGGTGAATATTTTATTACGTTGCAAATCGAACCGTGTGACGGCAAATAATCATAGACTCGCTGCATTTCAAAGCGCGCTCAGTGTGTCGAATCTGTAGATCAGTGGTATTCAACCTGGGGCTGTTTGCCGTTTCTTTGGAGGTAATGAAGGTGATGACTAGGGCAAGTTTTTGTTGCACTAAAAACCTGAGAAAGTTGCACTTATTTTTTTAATTTTAACAAAAGTTGCAGAAGTTGCATTTTGACCACATTTTGCTCGGTTGACTAAAAAAACAGCTCCCGAAATACCCGTAAAAGCGTTATTTCGGTGCTGATTTACGGTGTTTCAGTCGAATTTGGCCGTGTATTTCACCAAAATCGAGAATACTTTCATGAAAAATCGAAAAAGTTGCAAAAAGTTGCATGAAAAAATGGACAAAAGCTGCAAAAAGTTGCACTACAAGATTCCTTCAACGGGCTTAAAACAGAATTCTACATATCTTACGAGTATTTAGGAAGCTGCCGGAAGCTGTAAAAAGAAGTTGCAAAAGTTGCAA